>NC_080676.1:160425432-161675432 GCF_030445035.2 Dasypus novemcinctus | reverse complement strand
ACATACCTATATACCCTGTACGCATGCCCTGGAGAACTCCCTCCCACCCATGCGTCCCCCATAATTGACATCCAATACCAGTGCTCCTCCCCTGCCATAGTTTACTCCTCTGTGATCCAAAACTTCTTCAAAAATGAAGCCTAATATATTGCCAAATTCAATTAGTAGGAAAATGAAATAGTAATAACAGGTTTAAAGATTAGAAATAGAATAAACAGTAATTGAGAAAAACTAAAATAAAGTAAAAATAAATTGGGGTATTAAAAACTGAAAAATATCATAAAAATTTTTTTGACATTTTGCTTTTCATCACTGTAATAGGTTTTGCCCTGTATGTATAGTGGCAAGGCAATCTCTCTCATTTCTTCCTCAGTGTCTACATCCTTTTTTATTATTTTTTTTGTTAATACTTCAAAAAAGTTTTAGGTCACAGTAAAGTCACAGATAGATTATAGCGTACTCCCATATACTCAACATCAAACCCTTTTCCCCCTTCTCCAGCAATGATCTTTTTACATGTGAATGTTAACATTTGCTACAACTGATGTAAAGATATTGAAACATGACTACCAACCATGGTGCCTTATGGTTTATATTTTAGACTGTACACTTTTATAAATTTCAGTTACATTATGTTTTACATTATGGTTTATATTTTAGACTATATGCTTTTATAAATTTTTGGTGAAATTTAACATCGCCTATATCCATTGTTGCACAATCTTGGGGGACCCTTCCATTGCCCCCAATTATCCTTTCTTCCATCTATTCTATTCCTCTCTCCCACTCCCCTTGGGGCGCACAACTTCACTGCTTGAAGGGCAAGATTCATAGATCCTTGCAACAATGCTAAGGGCTTAACACACTAGTCTGTCCTCCCCCACTGGGGGCCACCCATGCCCTTGAGAGACACCATTCCCTCTGTTTGAGAACATCAGGCCTTCCCAGCATGGAGGTACAACACCTTCCCACTCATTGTATGGGTCTCCACCCACTGATATAACACACTGTGACAAGATGAGCATTCACACATTCTCTAGAAGCCTGTCCCATAAGCATCCTGTGCCAGACGCCCCCTATCACACACCTTAAACCAGTAGCCCTTCCTTATTGTATTTTCTGAAGTTTTCTCTACATTATAGTTTCAGCTACAAACCCTTTCATCTGCTCCCCCAACCGTCTCCCCAATTTCATGAGCCATTTGACCCATCCTCCCAACTTTAGCCCCTCAAGCCTGCAAAGCCCCACCCAATAGTATCCCTATGCCCGCATGTTATCCCTTCACTGCACAACTACTTACCTCCACTTTACCATAGATTCTACCCTTGTAGGCATTGGCTTACAACCTTCCTCTCCCCTCCCTATTTTCTGTAAGTCTATCTTCTAGTCTCTAGCTCTCTGGGACAGCTTAATTTGCTAAATTCATATCAGAGAGGTCATGTTGTATTTGTCCTTCAATGCCTGGCTTGCCTCACTCAACATAAGGTCCTCAAAACTCATCCATGTTATCCCATGTGTTAGTACTGTATTCCTTCTTACAGCTGAGTAGTATTCCATTATATGTATATACCACATTTTGTTTATCCATTCATCTGTTGATGGGCATTTGGGTTGATTCCAACTTTTGGCAATAGTGAATAATGCTGCTATGACTCTTTAGGTGATTCTGATGTCACTGAAGTTTAAGAAGCTTGAACATACAACATGCCTCAGAATAGTCTCACTGGGTTGGAGGATGGAGAGGTGGGGCATTTATCCCCTGACTCTGTTCCTCATGGATGGATGACTGTCTCCCGCATTTCTGAGTGGCACCTGTGAAACTGAGATTTCTTGACTTCAGTGGCGACCCTGAGGCAACAAAGTAGCAGGCCTCATGCACTTGTGAGGTACACTGGCAAAGTACATGGAACTATCCCACCCAGGACACTGGAAGCAGATGGAGTGAGGGGAGGTGGCACTTCACCACTCATATTTACTACCAGACATGCTTGGGAGCATGGCAGAGGAAATTGAAAAGACTGTGAGGACCTGGGAAAGATTCTCAAGGTAGAATCATCTAGAAGGAAACAAGGGGGATATGAAAGATAATTCTGTTTCCTTTCTTGAGGACCTCGATGGATGGTGTTCTCACTCACTGTGACAGGAACAGGTTTCAGGAACTAGGATAGAGCTCCCATTTTGGAAGCTTGTTTTGAAGTACCTGTGAAATATCCAACAGTCAGTGGTATATGGTGGTCTACCCATAAAGGAGAGGTAAGGATGGGGATATAAACCTCAAAATCACCTTGGAAGTCACTCAGGAGTGTGTTGAGTGAGATATGAAGAAGGTCAGGGGTGAAACCCCAGTGAGGATCCTTCATTAACTTAAAGTAAAATAAGGATCATTTTTAGAGGAATGCTGGGAGGGGTCAGAGGAGGGGACTTAGAGTATCTGAAACACTGGGTACCCAGTAAGTGTTTACTTTTATTATTAAGTGACTCCTTGGGGGAACTCCTGCTTTTCTCAGCACAATTTCTTTGACTGCTGTTTTAGAGAAAACACTCCTAAATCAGGAAATAGTTCTTTAACAAACAACTTTATTTCAATTAACTGCCTTTTTTTCCTTTTAATTATCAGGGACCCCACTGTTGCTAGTTATGCTGACCACACTCAGTGCTTAGAACATACAACAGTGAGCTGCCAAGAATTACATATGAAACATTGTGGCCTCATCTAAGCAACCCTTCTTTTCCTGGAACTCTAGTCCCATCCAGAGCTGGTGCTGTTTTTTTTTTTTTTTTTTTTTTTTTTTTTTTTTTTTTTTTTTAATTTTTTTATTTTTTATTGACTTTGTAATAATATTACATTAAAAATATATATGTGAGGTCCCATTCAACCCCACCCCCCCACCCCCCCTCTCCGCCCCCCCAACAACACTCGTTCCCATCATCATGACACATCCATTGGATTTGGTAAGTACATCTTTGGGCACCTCTGCACCTCATATACATTGGTTCACATCATGGCCCATACTCTCCTCCATTCCATCATGTAGGCCCTGTGAGGATTTACAATGTCCGGTGATTACCTCTGAAGCACCATCCAGGGCAGCTCCATGTCCCGAAGACGCCTCCACCTCTCATCTCTTCCTGCCTTTCCCCATACCCTTTGTCCATTATGTCCACTTTTCCCAATCCAATGCCACCTCTTCTATGTGGACACTGGAGCTGGTGCTGTTTTTAAGGGGATTAAAAGCTGGGGTCAGCACTAATGCTCTATCCATCTTCTTAATATGAAGCACACCTTTTCCCTAAGGGAGCGTATGCCTTTTGTTTTCATAGTGGGCTCTGGGTAGGCAAAAAAAATGTATCTAGAAATCTAATACAACATCTTATAGGCCTGCCTCCTCTACCACTGCCCTGCAAAGCTCAACTCAAGTATGTCCCTAAGGATGTCTAGTCTGAGATGTTTGGTCTCAGGTCCATTGGTGTGAGCACCTGGATCACCCTAGACACAGAATTCTTATTGTAATTTACAAGTTCACTTTCAGGAAAGGGACCCACATTGTTGCTGAAATGATTAAAACATAAAACACTTAAATACTGAGTATTTAAACTCATCATCACAGTATTCTATCAACTTTAAAAGGAACTGTATTATATGATCTAAGTTTCTCTTTTAAGGAAAGCGTGAGGATTTGGCTTATTCATGCACTTAGCAATCTGTAGCATTTTGTTCAAGGTGGCTTCAGATTGTAGGATACAGGAACTTAAGGTGAAATAACTGAGCTATTAATTACTCTTTTCACCATAAATCATCAAAAGCCCACTTACTTCAGAGTCTTCTTCGTTAGGGTTTTCGAGGGACTGTGGATCAATATGGTGTCTGAAGGGAAGGCTCAGGTCAGAGGGGCTTACGCTGAGAATCCACTGGTTGCTCTCGCCAGTATATGAAACAGTTTTCAGTAATAATCTATGGAATTAGATTTCCATCTATAACCACTTTACTTAAAATATGTTAATGTTTTTTCCCCGTGGAAACCTCTTTGGTTGCTTTTTAAAGTAGCTTCCTTTAGGATTAGAGCCAAATTGAGGGTAAGAGTCACCAATCAATTTTTGACATTTTTCCATGGGAAAGGTAAGAAATTAGTTGTTCTGCTTATTTGACCAGTGTTTCCTTACTCCCAGCAGAAGAATTTGAGCCAGAGAACACAGAATGTCAATTACTGCAAACTCAACTTCCACCCTGAGCAGAACCATTCCAGCAAGGTCTCTTAAACTTTATAATCTACCACAAGGTTGGGTGATCATTTTTACCAGAAAAATTCACTTTATATAATATTTAGCATTTCCCCCAGAAGTAATTTTCTCACCAAGAAAGACAGCCATCTCTTTACTTTATTTTGAACATATATACATTTTAAGCAATAGAATTTTCTCAGAATACCATCCAAATGAAGTAATATTACTTACTAGTTAAGCAATATCTCGGAAACTTGTTGGCTGTATAAATGATTTAGCTCTTTTATTAAGTTGGAAACTTGGTTAGGATATGTTAAAGCTGAACATGCCTGCATTTGCCATACTAACTCCTGCTCAGAAAGCACTTAACATCTGCCATTCAGTATTCTGAACACTTTTCTAATCTTTTTCATTTAATCTCCATAACAATTCTATGATATGGATACTGTAATTATCCCCAATTTACAGGTAAGGTACGTAAGGCCAAGAGAGATTGGACTACTTGCACAAGGTCCCCTATTGGATGGGGCAGAGCTGGAACTCACAGCCCAGAGTCTGGCCATAGGGTCTATCCTCCTAAGCTTCATGCCCTGTTGCATCTCCATCTGCTTTAACACTTTCTTAATTAGGTTGGGCTAGAAAATTAAGAGTGATCTCTTCTCCAGTAGCACAGCTGCGAGTTCCATCTCCAGCTGCCTCTTGTGTTTTCATGTTGTTCCCTCCTCCTTTATCAACGCTCCTATTTTGACATGCTTCCAGGTCCCTTGCTAGCCAAGACTCTAACCCTCTTCTCAATCCATCATACATGGTTGCTGGACCCCAACTCTCCTGGTGACACAGAGGCCCGCCCCTCTGTCTCACAATGAGTTTTCATGGATATTGCCAGGCAAGCAAAACTCGCCTTACCAGGAATTGTGACACAGAGAGGAAGCACACACATTTGCTAAATATCTACTCAGTGGGGGAAATGATCACATCTGCTCTCCCACAATCCTGTAGCTACCTTATTGAAAGTCCATCCCATAGTTAATTACTGACCTGAGGGGAAGGATTGGGGAATGATAACACCCTCAGAGGCTACTTTTCTTAGAAGAATGTGTATCTTCTCTTTAAACAAAAACTGGAGGACCCTTAAAACCCCACAACAGCTTAACTCAAAACATTTGCTTTCTTTTGAAGGGTATGTTTTAACTGTCCATATGTATATCTTGAGTAGGGAAGGAACTTTCCAGCACTACCCAAATGAGCAGTTGTTTCTGCTGCTGATTCTTATGGATACATAATGGAGCCATTGTGGTATCTCACTTCACCTGGCCCCGAATGTCTCCCTTTGTCCCAGAATGGTGTTGACACCAAGAATAATGTATCCCCATTAGATTTTTAGAAAAGGTTCAAGAACATGTGCTTAACTGCTTCTCCCTTCATCTCCTGTTAGAAGTTATTTTGACACCAAATGCTTTCAATAGTTGAAACCCAATAGAAATACCCTTGAGCATTGCCTTGAGGCGTAAATATGGTTTGTCTACTCTTTAAATGGTAATTCTAGTTCTGTTTTCCATAGAATGAATTCATAAAGATCTTTGGCAATGTAAATCCAAAGTAGAATGTCACATTCCCTTGGTTTCCTCAAACTCCCAAATGCAGGAGTCCACTCTTCTCTAGTGCAAAGTAACATCCATCTGCAGGAGCTCATTGATATGAACAAGAAAAATTGCCTGTGCTATTTCTTACCCAATTTGTTCCAAACTGCAAACACTTTTTATTTTCCCATCTATGTAAAATGTTCTGTGTTTTGGGGATACATTAGAATTCCTGGATTTCTTAAAAATCACACCTCTACTAAACCATGGTCCTATCTGAATTACCGATGATGTCTCTCTCTTTGCAGTTCCTCCCAAGTTTGTGGTTCAACCCCGGGACCAGGATGGGATTTATGGCAAGGCTGTCATCCTCAATTGCTCTGCTGAGGGTTATCCTGTACCCACCATTGTGTGGAAATTCTCTAAAGGTATGTACTTATTTGACTTGCTTGTTATTCACCAAACATATGTCATATTCCAAAGGCTTAGACGAGCATTTATAGTCCTTCCAGAGGTGTTTCTTGCAAGTAGATATGTCCCAACTTCCACCAAGTCTGTCCATCTCTTACATATACTAGTACACCTACCTGATTTTATTCAGTCCATGAAAGTGTCCATGCTTATATATCATGACCTTGGATAGACCACAAAAATGAAGCAGGTTATTCATATAATTTATTTCAGCACCCAGGAAAGTGCTACCTTGCCCACCTTTATTGGATATTGATGGTCTGCTTGGAACTACTGCAAACCCACAGGTGTAGAGACACAAATGTGATTGTAAAAATTACTTGTTGTTCAAGATTTCTACCCCCAATATTTAACTATGAGATTTGGTGGTTTTAGAAAATTAAAGCTAAATCTGGTGATTGTTTTATTACCTGGTTACCTAAGAATATACAAATTCCGGGATTACATGTCATCTCGTTGGTATGTTCCTTTTAAAAACCATTAAATACATCCAGTGTCCCATACAGTTGTCCTCTGTACCTGCTTCTGCTTCCACTCCCTGTCTTGCTTCCTTTCTAAATGTAGAGCATTTCCCAATTTCCAGGTGACAATGTCACCATTACATAAATAGCAATGTGCAATGTGGAAATACTAGTGGTGGAAGTTTTATAGACACTGGAAGTTCTTTCTCACTCATGCTTCTTAGTTTAGTAATTTATTTAGCAAACAGTTGAGACCCAAGTATATGCTGGAGGGATAAACAAATAAGTGATGACCTTTTCTTTCAGCAATCTAAAACTTACTGTACTTGTCTAGATGCTATGGGGGTAGCTGTTCATTTACTTAATCAGAGTTTATATTCTGAATATTTCTCTTTGAAATAACATGCTGCATATTCTTGTTATGGAGGCAATAGCAACAGAAGATAAGCAAGTGACACATTTGCCACAGCACAGTCTGGTAGACATCTTTTGAAAGAGAAGGGAGAGAGAAGACTCTAAATGCCATTTCATGGAAGAAAAAATAATTTAATTTTAAAAGACAGTGCTGCTGCATTACATACATTGCCCTTGTGAAAAGCAGCTTGTTTAAAAATAAAGGCTTTTAAAAAATAACAAAAAAAATAAAGTCTTTGATTCAGATCACCTGTTCCTGAGATTCTTTATTTTAGGCCATATTCAAAGCCGCATGTTGCACTAGATAAAAAAAGATAACAGCAATAACTTTAATTATTTGATAGAGATGCCCTGTGATGGGTAAGTTTATGTCTCAGCTTGACCAGGTTACAGTGTCCAGTTGTTTGGTCAAGCAAGCTGTGGCCTGATTGTTACTGTGAAGCTACCTCACAGATTAGTCAGTTGATTGCATCTGTGGCCAATGTCATCAACAATCAACTAAGGCAATTGCCTTCAGCAATGAGAGAAGTCCAGCCTTAAAGGGAGAGCTGATGATTTCAGCAGTCAGATGGTAGAATTTCCATTTCTCCTTCTTCCAGCCAGCTTCCCCTTGGCTGAAAGCCTTCCTTGGACTTCCCAACTGCAGCCTGCCCTACAAAATTCAGAATCATCAATCCCCATAGTCACATGATCCAATTCCTATAATAAATTTCACAATGTTTTCTCTTAGAACCCTAACACATGCACATAGATGATATTATGAACCTTTTCCATGACACTTTCTTCAAAGTCACACCCAACATTTGCCCCTGTGTAGATGCTCCCTACATCTCTTGGTTTGTGTCCAGGTTTTCATCACTATAAATGCTGCAGGCATGAGCATCCTCGTAGCTTAACTCGACGAGCTTATGGGAAATTACTTTCCAAGGGAAACTCCTAAAAGTGAAACAGCACAGCCATATTTAGGGCTCTTGTTCTGTACCGGCCCACAGCCCTTTGGAAAATGTTAGGGCACTTTACACACCTACCAGCAGTGTGACTGTGCCCTGGCCAACTGGTGGGAATTTCTCATTCATGTGACTTGTACATTTATTTCTCTTTCTTATTTTATTAGTGTGAGTGTTTTACATAGAATAACAATCCTTTATCCATCACATGTGGTGGAAGATATTTTATTCCTTTCCACAGATTTTGAAAATTAATTTATAGTAGCTTTTTCACTTTAAATTTCATATTTAGTACACAATCATTAAAGAAACAAATGGCAAAAACAAATTTTAAAAAGGTTACACTCCCCCCCCCCAATAATGTCACTCACAAATAATCACTCAAAGATAACTACTGTAAATGTATTTTGCCTAGTCTTCTGGACCTGTTCCAATGCAAATATACACCCATAGATATAAAAATAATTCTAAACATTTCTGATCATATGATTCTTCCTGGTGTATAATAGTTCTTCACTTAACAATATGCTGTGAAGGCCTTTCCAAGTCAACAAATATGAGTAGTCAATGTGATTATTCTAATGTCTATGTGGAATTTGTATTACTAGTAATAATTACATTTAGTTATCTGTCTTAGGACTGGGTTCAGTAACTGAAATTCTCTTGAAAGGAGTCTGGAAGTACATAGTTGAGGGCAGGTTTGTTGGTTCCCCTAAGTCATCAAAAACCCAGTGCTTATGTCCTTCTTTCTGATACTCTTAGCAAACCTCATCCATCCTCACTAGAGGGCCACTGAGCTCAGCTCCAGAGAATCAGAAGACAGAAGGGAAAGGATTGCCTCCCCTACCCAAGTCAGCTCTCTTGCTCTCTTTAAACACCTGAATTACAGTCCTGCAGCAAAGCAGAACCAACATATATATGTATGTGTTTACGTGTGTGTGTGCATATATATATATTGGGCATATATGTATGTTTACACATCCATGTATATGTAAATGTTGTAGAGAAGTGTAAATATATACAATAAATACATAAAGAGATTTTTTAATAAGGAATTGGCCTACGCAGTTGCGGGCACTAGGAAGTTCAAATTTCATATGGCAGGTCTGTTGGAGGCTGGAACTTCCTGGAGGGGGCATGTTGGAGTCTGTCGAGGAGACCAGGGAGAAGCGGGGAAGTGTAGCCTGGAGTAGAATTCCTTTTGATTCTTTAAACCCTCCTTTCTTGCTTTTAAGATGTCCAGTTTATCGAGTGAGGCCCACCCACATTGCTCAGGCTAATTTCCTTTACTTAAGTCAACCAATGATAATCCCATCTAAGAAACACCTCTGTGCAACAACTAGACCCAGGTTTGATCAAACAACCGGACACCATAACCTAGACAAGAGGACACATGAAATTAACCATCACAGAACCTTTCCACGAGTGTGTGATAAATCAATTCTGCTGACTACTCACTGGCCGGATGACACCTAGCTTTAAGGGGGCTACAAACTGTGACTGTAGCTAAGCACAGTACCATCACAAAAACCATTTGTGTTATTTTATTAGGCAAGAAGTGGGGGGTGGACACTTTTGTTTCTGGATTTTTTTTCCAAATGTTTGCTATTATGAAATGCTATAATGACTTCTGTCACATTGTATATGTGTCCATTTATCCTCAGGCATGAATTTCTGTAAGTGGAATCCATGGCTCAAAAAGTAAGCAATTTTTATAGCTCTCAGGACACATTCACAACTTGCCAGGATTTTAATCCTTGACACATCCACCCACAGTTTACAATAGCACCTGTTTCTCCATAACTAAAATAATACTGGTGTTATGCTTGTTTGTAATATTTTTCAAGCTAATAGAGGGGAAATGTATATTATTATTTTAATTATACAACTAATAAAGAGGTTTTTAAGAGAAATTGAACCATATTTATGGAACATGGTTTCCATAACCAAAACAGTCACCGACAGCGTAAGTGCAGCTTCTTTATAGGTGACCAAAAGAAATGCAAATAAAAAAGGTTCAGGCTGTTGCTCAGAGAGATGCAACAGTTTAATTCCCAGTACATTGCAATGATTTAAAGGTGGCTAGTACAGAATGAAATAAGTTTTGCTGAAAAATAGTTATTGCAGTTTTGACCTTAGGTCTAGATACATGAAGACTAAGACATTCAGTTCCGTCCCCTATGTGTTTTTCCCTTTTTCTTTCATATGAACAAGCGAGGCCCCTTGTCTAAAAGAAGCACATTTTCAGGGCATAATACCATGTGGCTCGCCCCTGTGCTCCACAGCTGAGCACCATTCTTCCACCCGAAGAGGAAAGGAGGTTGCAGATGCTCTCCTGGAGACCATGCCATCCCCTGGCCAGCTGCAGAGGGGTTGCTTACGCAAGAGAGCAGGATATGCAGTGGCATGTGACCTACCCTGTCTTTTCTTTTGCTTGGTCTGGCTGCCCACAGACAGAGCGGCCACTGACTCCCCAACCTGCCAGAGAAGATCTGGTCAAGGAAGTGTCCAAGGGCAAGAGTCAGTGCATGCCTGGGAGATAGGGTCCTCCGTGAAGTCCCCAAGAGAAGGTAGCATTTAAGCAGAGACTCAAATGAGATGGGAGGATGAGCCATGGGCATATCTGTGGGCAAAGAATTGCAGGCTGAGGGAACAACTATGCTCAAGCCAGGAGTGGGGCCCATTGTCTGCCCGGAATGTCCCAATGGTATAGGTTGAATTGTGTCCCCCAGAAAGATAGGTTGAGGTCCCATCCCGGGTACCTGTAGATGCGACCTTGTTGGAAATAAGGTCTTTGTAGATGAAATCAGGTTAAGACAAGGTCATAGTGAGTTAGGGTGGGCCCTGATCCAAGGTGATGAGTGCCCTGCTAAGAAGAGGAGAGGCCCAGAGGGGAGAAGGGCATGTGAAGCAGGGGCAGACACTGGAGGGATGCAGGTACAAGCCAAGGAACCATCACCAGAAGCTGAAAAAGGCAAAGAAGGGTCCTCCTTTAGAGCCCTCTGGAGAAACCTGTGGACACCTTGATTTTGGACTTCTCACCTCCAAAACCATGAAAAAATAAATTTCTGATGTTTTAAGCCACCCGTCTTGAGATACTTTGTAATGGAAGCCACAGGGAACGAATATGTCCAGAGAGCCAAGGAAGATGCTCTGGGGCAGAGTCAGCACAAGGAGGTCTGAATGTCCTACACCAGCCCCCTTCCTTTATTGTAAGGACTTGGATTTGACCCTGGTGAGGAGGGGCGTCAAGGGGATGAGGCGAACTGAGTGGCGACAGCCTCCTGCAGCTCCTGCTGCTGTCTTGAAAGTGGGAAGGTAGGTTAGGAGGCTTTTGGTGTGACCAAGAGGAGTGATGTGACCTGCCAAATATGGTACAAGGATCCTTTGGCACTACTGTGTTGAAAGTAGATGGAGGGGGCAGGCATCAAAGCAGGGAGGAGAGCTTTGGTGTGACGTGGTTTGGAGCAGGGAGACTGCAGTGAGGGTGCAATGTGCCTGGATTCTGCATCTGTGTGGCTGATGGGCTGCATGTGGGTGTGAGAGAAAGGCAGGTCTAGGATGGCACCTGGGCATTGCCTTGAGCCATGAGGAGAGTTGAGTTGCCATTTACCAAGATGGGGCAACTTCAGAGGAACAAACTGGGAGCTGGGCCCAATTTCATTACTTTCTCTTCCTATAAATGCAATTATCACTCCCTACCATAAGCAATATGTTTCAGTTTTATGTTATACTTCTTGGGGTTAAATATACTAATGCTCTCTATTACCTGATGAAATAATACCTTTTAGCAATTAAAAATCAGAAAAGAAGTATGGAACACTACTTCCCCTCCTCTCAATTTTTTTTCTTTTAGATAAATACTTTCTCTGTCATCTGGGCTTATGCCTTCTGCATCGCCATATGCCCAATTTTAGTTCTGGCTTGAGTTCTATGTTAAACTGATATTGTGCTCAGCAGTAATCCTTTTACCATAGTTTTCCCAGTGAGGATTAACCTGAATCCTATATGGTAGAATCCTACCTTACCTCGTCTAGCTTCTGGTATTTGCCAGCAGTCATTGTTCCTTGGCTTGCAGCTGCAACAGTTCAATCTCTCCACCTTCAAGCGAGTTTTTCCTCTTGTGCACACCTGTTCCTGTGTCCAACCCAAGGACACCAGTCGTATTGGATTAGGGCCCATCCTAATCCAGCATAACCTCATCTTAACTAGAAGCATCTTCAAGGAACCCATTTCCAAAGAAGGTCATATTCATAGGTACAAAGGGTCAGGACTTGAACATACGTTTTGGGGGCACAAGTCATCCCATAATCCCTTTCTGTATCTTTTATCCATACTTCTGTTCAATCTACACTGCTACTTGGTCATCTATTTTGTGGTTGGGATTTTAGCTATTTCCTGATTTCACAGAAAATGGAGTTTGTGAAGTTTCTGCTTCTCTTTCTCCCATTTGCTCTTGTATGGCTTCCAGCAAGAAAAAAAGCAGGGGTTTTATATCACCATCTTCAAAACTGAAGTCCTATTGTTCATATACTAAGCTTTATTAAATTTTGAATTTATTTTAAGAAAGGAAGTAAATTAAGAATCTGGAAGAAATAGTGGAAATCGTTGGTAAAAGAGAGTGGGCTGTAAGTTCAAATCCCATTCCTGCACATAAAGGATTTCACCTACATGAACCACAGCTGTCTGGAATATGAACCAGATACAATGAGGAGGTAAAACTGATTATTTAGTAAGATGAATCACAGAAAGCACTGATTATAGTTCTTGATACATAATATTTAGTCAGTAGCTATTACTGTTGTCATCATCATGATCATCCTTATCATCAGTTCACATGGGTAGTCACTTGTCCTAACACCATTTATTGACTAGTCCAAATCCTTCCCACTGGCTTGAAATACTTTAAAGTCTATGAAAAAATGTGTATAATATGGTAGTTTTTTGTATAATCTGGTAGTTTTTTCTTTTTGTTTTGTATTTTTATTTGCCCTCTCTTCTGTCATGCCCATCCATCTGTCCTGGCATCAGTATCACACTTATTAGAGGTCAGTATCTTTCTAATATATTTTAATATCTGCTACAACAGGAGAATATTGCTCCTTCCCAGCCAGTACTGTGGCTGGTCTCTCCATTTATCTGAGTCTTTTTGCTGATGCCCATCAATGGTTGTATATCTTTCTTTCCCTAGGTCACCAGTAGTCAATACTTAGATGGCTACCACCTATAGTTTTCTTTGACTATCTTTGGTTCTGTGGGTGGAAAGGTGTCACATCTGTCATCAGTATTGCTGGCCCTCTGCTGCTGCCCAGTCGATGTCTTCATCCAGCAAGGGCAGGCCTGCCCTTCATGTGGAGAAGTTCCTCTTTCCTTCTGTTCTCTGTGGTGGACTCTCATTGGGGGCAGCCCTCCTTTCCCTGCCTGTTTCTTTCTAGACTGGCCTTCTTCCTGCCCACTTTCCAGTGCCCTTTCTGCTTTTAGCTTTGGTTCACTCACACAAAATAGCACTTTCCCTGGAACCACTTTTCCATGGAGGTTTCAGAGAATCTACTACTCTTTGGTGTGGAAATACTTTTTCTTTTGTGCAGCCACTTCCTGCTGTCCCCAGATAAGCTTTTGGTGGTTCTTTTTTCTGCATCCACAAAGTGAAGTCTGCCAGAGGTCCTAGCTTTTCCCTACTGCTAGGACCACAGGAGCATTCTTTTCTGCGTGGTGGGAACCCACCTGCAGAAACCCTCCCCTCTTGTCATAGACCCTGTAGGACCAAAAGAGGGACTTGGTTCTTTTGTTGAAAAAGCCATAGAAATAAAACAGGACCCCCCACCACAGGAATCTGCAGACTTCCATTGCAAGGTGCTTGCTTCCAGACTGGGAAACAGATACCCTTGCTCAAGACACCTGGACAAGATGCTCAGGTGATCCTCTCTGTGGCCTCTCCCTACTTCAGGGGCTTATCTCTCCTACGTCAAGTTGATAACCCACAGAGGCCACATAGCCCCCCAAGGCCCAGGTCTCTGAAACAATGAAAAATATGTGGAATGAGATAAACCCAAGATTCTTGAGTAGACTCATTCTAGGGCATATTTTCTGCCAATATCAATTCCAAATCTCTCTGATGAGATGCTGAAGACTGCCCCCTCCTCAGAAGTCAAGAGACAGACCACACTCAGATCACCTGCTTTCCATTCAAAAGAGAAGTCTGGAAAGGAACAAATGATCCAGAGACAAATACCTTATCAAATGAAATTTGTTTTCATTTCCCCTCTGAGAAAGTGGGAGGGTTAATATTAAAGTCACTCACTGGGGAGTAATAATGGTCCTTGGTTTTCTAACCCTCCAAAGTTCCTTCCCAAGTGCTGATTCCTTAATCTTGCTCCCCACACCCTGCAGATTTCACTGTGCCACAGCTCTGAGGTGGTCCTCCCCCCAGCTCAGCATCCAGGGAAGTCACCTCATTTTTTTACCTGCATGACCTCTCCCACTCTCACCCTCCATCATTCCCCACATCTTGCCTTGGCTATCATCTCCTTAGGACTCTAATCCTAGCCTTATTCTTCCTTGTTCCCCTGGAGCTCTCTCTGTCCTGCCCAGTTATGTGACAAGATGTGAATGCTGAATTGATACATAGAGAAAGCTCAAAGAATCTAGAAAGGAGAACAAAGCAACATCTCCCTGGACCATAACTGATCAAAACAAACCCAAATACAACGTTGAATATGATCCCCAATTACAACACAAGCACTTATATGTTCCCCAGTAGGGACAGTGGACCTAGATAAACAGTAATAAGTTCCAGGAAAGGGGTTGTGAACAGAACAGAGGGGAGTATTTGGCATATTGTTTTAGTTGCTTTCTATCACAAGGCTTTGTAGAGCCACCAGGACAGGAGACTCCAGGACCCACCTTCCCCACTCTTCAATTATTTTTCCCTACTCCCCCCTCTTCTCTCTCACTAGTCCTTTTCAAAAGGAAATTTCTAGTAGTCTTCTTGTAGGTAGAAGCAGACACACTGAAGGTCAATATTTAGTGAGCTCTTGTTCCAAGGAAGTTATGGCTGGAGACCTTGTATCACGGACACAGCTTCAGGGGCCCCTCACAGCCCACAATCCCAGTGCAAAGCCTTGGTGGCATTGGCTAATCGAACCACTTAAAGTGCTGCCAGCATCATGTGCCCCATTGGAAAGTGCTGAATCATCGTCAATTCTTGGTTCAATTTCTGATAAGTGGGTAAAGAGCCAGTGTTCTGTCTTTCCAATAAAAAGGGATTGTTGCATATTAGGTACATAATTACAGTCATGACACTGACATTCTAGACTGGTAGGCTTCCGAATCTGTAGCAACCCCTAAAGAAACACTGTTCTGTTCCACCCAAGTTTAGATATTTCCATTGCATAAGATTCTTCAATATAGAAATAAAGGAATTAAGGGAAATTAACTGAATTGTAGTGAACATAATTATATGAAGATTTACTTCAGAAATGTAGTTATAGCACGAAGCTACTACTGTCAGTGGTAACAGCTGCCTACAGCATTAAAACAGTAATTTGGAGAAGTTCTCCCAGAAGAGGTTATAAAACTGGTGTTTGACATCTTCCCATGCATCTACTTGCCACTTCTGAGGGAGAACAATAGCTTCTTCTTCGTGCACTTTCCAAATTTTACCCAAATGCCTTTCATTGGTGACATATAAGCCAGAACCCTGATGTCAAAGAAGCCTGGAAAATGTAGTTTTCAGGTATCCAGTCCCTACAATTAGGGAAGAGTTTAGAAAGGAAGTGGTGATGTTCTAAATAGCAATTTAGAATATCTGACACAAACATATAGACAAAATATTACCCCAAACTTCTGTTTGGGGGTCTTGGGAATAGGTCTACAACCTAGAACTGGGCCAGCGCCTCAGAGCTGTGCCTCTTCTGGGTTCTTCTCTGTAACAACACACCCAGAATTCCTCAGCATGCACTCATTGTCCAATTCTTCCATGTTCCATTTCCAGCTGTCAAACCTTAAACAGATAAACTGCTGGTGCTATTTTTACTTGCTATCCCCTCCCCTCCAGCTCCACCTCTGTCTTTGTACCAATTCTAACTATTTCCAGAGGAGAAAAACCTTCTCTCTGAGCAAGAAATCAAAACTCTATCTTCTCCTTCACCATGAAGGAATTGTGTTTTTGATCCTTTGGTGAGGATAAACAATAGTTTACAGCCTTACCCTTTGGATGCAACCCAGGGACACAAGAAGATCTTTCCACTAGGTATTCTACTTCACATCAATGTCATTGGAATCTTGCTAGGAGGCTCCCCGAATGCACGCACTGGCCCACTCTTTCTGGTTTGTACATGTGTGCATTTACACTCACTCACTTTCATGCAGTCTTGTCTCCCTTGATGGGAACAACAGTCCTTTATGGTTGGTAAAATTATTATTCTTTCCAAATGATATGTGATGCAGTTAAGAATACAGAGAGAATAACCTACCTGCTTATGGTCACAATTAGTTGGTTTAATAGCTTGCATTGGAATCAATTTCTTTGGACTCCTAGCCAAATGCTTTCTATGGACCAAAAAAGACTTAAGAGTGGAAAAAAATATGATACAAATACCATTTTTGCAGCTGTCTTCGAGGTGTACTCACTTAGTGATGCTCAACTGTTTTTATTATGTATTTAGAAAATATCTGGGCATCAGTAGTACCTCTTGATAGTGAAATTGGGATCTTGGAAAGAAAACAAAAGCTGGTTATTTTTTATCCTTTGAATTTTTGGCCAGAGAATAAATTGGCAGTTCTTTTATCCAGGATGCCCAGGTTTTAAACCTTAGTAGGTTAACTAGTAGACAGCTTTCATTCGTTATTTTTCAAAATCAACTCATTTACTTACATATTTGGTTGTCAAGTGTTTGCTGAAATCTTCTGTGAATTTGCATGTGAATCAAGTTTTAAATTATCTGTTACTCATATTTCTATTAAATTTTTGTATTTTATGCATTTTGATGATTTCTCTGATGATTCCCAAGCAGTGAACAGATTTAAGGGTAACAATGGTATTGTTTAGTTAGTCTCACCTTAGAAAATAGTCAGTAGCTGATGCTGATGAAAGCAGCATATGGAAATTGCTGGTTTTCCCAATGGATAAAATGTATTTTTAAAAATAATTCTTTTTAAAACCATTTTATGATATTTTGTACCTTAGATATGTAATGAAGAACAAACCCAAATTTGTGAGTATGACTACCTTTCTAACTTTGTAATTATCTTGCATTTAAATAACTTTTACAAGCATTCAAACAAGGAATCAGCAAACTATATAGCCCACAGCCTGCTTTTGTATCTAAGATTCTTGGAATACAAGCTTGATGGTTTGTTTTAGTATTGTCTCTGGCTGCATTCATGCTTCAGTGGCAGAGGGGAATAGTTTCAATAGAAGCTGTATGGCCTGCAAAGCCAAAAATATCTGGCCATTTATAGAAAATGGCTGCCAATCTGAAACTATTAAATATTTTGATCCATGAGCATGCTATAACTTCATTTATGTAGTTCTTCTTTAATTGTTCTCAATAACTTTCAAAGTCTTTGATGAGTGGGTCTTGCATATATTTTGTCACAGTTATCCCTGATTATGCCATGTTTTGATCCAAATGTATTGTCTTGTTATTACAAATTAGTTACAGATTTTTAATTTATATAAAGTGGGACAAAAATTCCTTTCCCTTTAATATGAGTAATCTGGATTCAAATTGAGTAAACATGTTAACAAATATTAAAAAGTACCTGTGGCATGGATGTGGCTCAAGCGGTTGAGCTTCTGCCTCCCACATGGGAGTTCCTGGGTTCGGGTCCTGGTGCCTCCTGAAAAACCAAAAAACAAACAACAAGCAAACAAACAAAAAGAACAACTCAGGGAAACCAGTGTGGCTCAGTGGTTGAGTCCTGGCTTCCCACATACACAGACCCCGGTTTCAATCCCCAACTTGGGTACCTAAAAAAAAAACCTTAAAAAAATAGAACATAACTGTTGGTCTCATAAGTACAACACTAGGAAATTATTTTCACCATTTCACAACTCTTGGTGCATTATTAATATACAACACCAATTTATGAATGTTAGCATTATGTAGGTTTCAAATGAGGAAGAAATCTTTACAAATCTTCCATATGAATGAACTTTTAACAGCTCTGTTATATGGGCTGTAATAGAATCAATACTGAAGTATACAACAGTTCTTAGAAATTTTGACAGTAATTAGCTCATAACCTCTATTTTATTGATCCAAAGAAATGTTAACTCCATCTGCTGTTGACAGATAATTTATTAGAAATAAATTTTTAGATAACAGAACACTTCATAGCTTGAGCCTGAACTTCCCCCAAGGAGAAGCTGAGCATCATTTGTGGAATGAGCAGACACAGACACCAGGGAAAGAGGAAGCTGGACAGGCTGGGCTGGGTGAAGTGGTGGTGGGTGCAAAAAGAGCTTCACTCCACACAGCAACTCATGTGCTGCCACCTCCATTCCTCGCCACAAGCTCACTTATCTACGTTGCTAATCACGTCATCTGCAAATAGAGTTATAGTCTTCCTTTCTAACTTGTGTGCATTTCATATAATTTCACATTTCATTGCTCTTGCTAGAATCTCCCAAACAATGTTGAATAAACAGGGTAAAAGCAGGCTTCCTTGTCTTAGATGGAAAATAACCCAGTCTTTCATAATTAAGTATAATGTTAGCTTTGGGCTTTATCACATTATTGATTGTTTCTAGTTTACTGAGAGTTTTTGTGGGTTTTTTTTTTAATCATTAATGTGCATTGAATCCTGTAAAATGCATCTTTTTTTTTTTTTGTTTGTTTTTTTTAAAGATGTATTTATTTATTTAATTCCCCCCCTCCCCTGGTTGTCTGTTCTTGGTGTCTATTTGCTGCGTCTTGTTTCTTTGTCAGCTTCTGTTGTCGTCAGTGGCACGGGAAGTGTGGGCGGCGCCATTCCTGGACAGGCTGCTCTTTCTTTTCACGCTGGGCGGCTCTCCTCACGGGCGCACTCCTTGCGCGTGGGGCTCCCCCACGCGGGGGACACCCTTTGCGTGGCACAGCACTCCTTGCGCGCATCAGCACTGCGCATGGCCAGCTCCACACGGGTCAAGGAGGCCCGGGGTTTGAACCGCGGACCTCCCATATGGTAGACGGACGCCCTAACCACTGGGCCAAAGTCCGTTTCCCTCATCTTTGTTTTTTATTTTCATATCTACTGATGTGATCTTTTTTTTTCTTGGTCCATTGAAATGGTGAATTTCATTGACTAATTTTTGGACATTAAACCAACCTTTCATTCCTGGAATAAACTACACCTGTTCATGATGTGCTATCCTTATATGTTGATTGATATGATTTAGCAATGTTTGGTTGAGGATTTTCATGTCTATGTTCATTAGAGATACTGTTCTTTAGTTCTCTTTTCTTGTAGGGTCTTTTGTCTGGTTTTTATATTAGAATGATGCTGGCCTCATAAAACCAGAGGTAAAGTGTTCCCTTGTATTTTCTGAAGGAGTTTGTGTAGTATTCTGTCTACCTTAAATTTTTTATAGAATTCACTAATGAAAATACTGGAATTTGAGTGTTTTTTTATGTTAAGCGTTTTTAAAATTTAAATTCCATATAAGAGAGTCCTATTTTATTTGTCTTTAATGATCACTGATAGTGTGTTTTCAATAAATATATTTGTTTTATCCAAGTTAACAAATTTATTGCTACAAAGTTGTTCCTATTATTTCCCTATTTTTTGATAGGGGCTGTAGTGGTGTAGTGATGCCTCTATATTAATACAGGTTTGTTGTTGTTGTTGTTGTTTTGTTTTGTTTTGTAATTTATGTATTTTCTCTCTGATGAGTCCAGCTAGAGATTTTTCTATTATATTGTTCTCTTCAAATGACCAGTTCTTGGCTTTATTAATTTTCTCTGTCGGTTCCATTGATTTCTGTTTATCTCTTTATTATGTCCTTTATTCTCCTTACTTTAGGTGGTATTTGCTTCTTAAGGTGGCTGTTTAGATCATTGATTTCTGATACTTTTTTTTTTTGTTTTCTAATACAAGCATTTAATGCCATAAATTTCCTTCTGAGTATTGCTTTAATTTTATCCCACAAATTCTATAGATGTTTGATTTTTCCTTCAGCTCAAAATATTTTATTCTAACTTTTCTTGTGATATCTTCTTTGACCCATGAGGTACCTCAAAATGTGTTGTTTTATTTTTCAACTATTTGTGTTTTTCCAGATATATTTCTGTTATTGATTTAAATTTTAATTCTGTCATGGTAATAGAATGTAGTTTGTTTTATAAAATTTTATTGAAATACATATTATGGCACAGAATATTGGTGCATTTTCTATGTGCACTTGACACTAATATGTATTCTACTTTTGTTAGGAGGAATATTATATAAATATCAATTAAATGAAATTAATTGATAGTATTATTAAATTCTTCTATTCTCAAATATTTCTTCTGCCCCTTTTTTTTCCTCTTCCCCTTCTGAGGCTATCATTAGTCATATGTTGTTATACTATTTGATAATGTCCCAGAACTCTATACAATCTGTTTTGTATATTTCACTCTTTTGCTCTTGTTTCACTTTGAACAATTTATACTGACCTATCTTCAAGTGTGCCAACTCTTTCTTCTGCCATGTGTACTCTGCTAATGAGTCTGTTTAGTGAATTCTTCTATATATAGTATTTATTGTATGTACCATTTTAATTTTTTATTTGTCTCTTTTTGGTAACTCTATTCTCTGCTGAAATCACCCATCTGTTCATGCATGCTATTCATCTTTTCCACTAGATACTTTAACATATTGATTATAGTTATTGTAAAGTCCCTATCTGAAAGTTCTAACATCACTTGGTGTGGTTCCATTGGTTGTTTCTTCTCGTGTCCTTTTCTCTTGCTTTTTTGTGTCTAATATTATTTATTGAATTCTAGTCATTGTATGTAAAAGAAGAGTAGAAATGGAGGTAAGTTATATTTATTCCCTGAGATAGACATACCTCTTTTATTGTCAGGTCAATAATACTGGAGATTTAATCAATCCAGACTACAGTTGAGCTGGATAGGGTCTTGTTGCTATAGTTACCTTCAGTAATTACTGGCTTGAAATTTCAGGGTTTAATTCTACCTGGTATTTAGTGGGAGACCAGTAGACTGAAGAGTATTTTTCAGTATCCCCAATCCACCCACATGTCTACACTATAGGGAGTACCTCTCCCTGCATTATTCCCCATGCTATAACTATAGAGTACTATCCTTGTTGTGTGGTAAAAATCTCATGTTGGGGTAGATGGGATTTCTCAGGTCTCTTGCTCCATCCTCAGTCCTCATCAGACCTGTGTTTGACATGATGGCTGGGATTTTCTTAGCATGCAGACAACCTCAGCCTCCTACTGGGTCCAGGGTCCAGTGTGCAGGGAGGTTTCCTGTCCCTCAGCCCCATTGCAACTGAACCCTTCTTTATCTTGGTGAGGTCTCTCCAAGAATCAGTTCAGGGACAGGGAAGAAGAGTTTTTCTGTCCCTCTCCCAGCAGGAATCAATCTTGCTTGGTATTGGGGCAGGGACCAGAGTGAAATTGTTTCCTGCCCCACTTCAGCAACAGAACACTTTTGCTTCAAATCAGGGCAGGGTCTGGGTCATAGAGAGGTTATGCCTTTCCCCTACTATACACACCTCATACTCAGCAGGATTTGGAGTGCAGGGAGGCTGCCCCAGTTATACCATACCACCCCTAAACCTTGGCAGACTCTTCTCACCTGCATCACTGAAAAGGGATCCTTCAGATCTGCTGCATTACCTCCACACCTTCTCATGGGCCCCTAGTAGAAACTCATGGAAAAGACCTGGAGGAAGGCATTCTCTTCCCTTAAGAATTTTCTTTTCTTAGTTTTATTCTTTACTTCTCACCAGCTTTTATGCTAGTACCTCTTCCTCTCTTCCTTTGCCAGCAGTGAATTTGTTTGTGTGTCCCATCTTTCTTTGCTGAGGCATCTAACACTGCAATTCAGTTCACTTAGGTGCCCTACAACCTCAACTTTCTGATTTATTTCAAAATGTGTGATTTTGTAAATTAGCAGTTTTTTTCATTGTTTGAATGGTTGCAACATTTCTTGTGTAGCTTTCTGTGTCAATAACAGAAGTGGAACTCTATTATTTTGTTTAATTTAAGTTGTCAAATGTCCCCTCTAGCAGTTCTATTCTGATAGAAACCACCTGTTTTAGGAATTCTGCTTGTTCTTCTTATTCAGTGAGAGAGGTCCCCTTGGGTACAGCTTCCTTTGACTCTTTGGTGGGGCTCAGGTTCAACTGCTGAGATACCGGAAGCAGGGAATAGGACAGGAAGGCACATCTGTGGTCTGGGCCACTCTGAGCTGGAGGAGTACTAATAGGCTGAAACAAAAACCAACCCTGTGTGGTGGCAGCAGGAGAAAGTGCCCAACCTCTGGTGTCCTTGGATACAAAATTTGGAGTTTCCTGTTTGAGGTGCAGGGTGATCCGGCCCACATTTTCATCTCCCATGCAGATTTAGGGCACAGTAGGAACAATAGCTCCTCCATGGAACATACCGTTGGCCCACAGTTTGAGCTTTCTCCAGGAAGGTCAAATTGGTCTTCACCCCAGCATGCTCCATCCTGGTCCCCAGATACTAGGGCCAGAGATCAGAGAAGCCTTGGCTGTCTCTCTCTTTCTGGATCCTTGAAGAGATTATCAAGACCCTAATTAAATCCTTCTAGCCCCACCCATTACCCCTTCAGAAGAGAAGCAGCAGCTTAAGTGTATACAAGCCACCATCTTCCCAGAAATCTCCTTGGACCTTCCTAAAACAATTGTTTTTTGGTTGTTTTGTTTTGATATTTTCATATGGGTCCACCATGTGCAGCACATCACAGTTCTGATCACAGCTTATCACATTTATGCCATTATCTCCTTGAATATAAGCTTGCTGAAGAGACTGGGGTTTTAATTCTGTGGTTAGTGCCCAGTGCGGTGAACCAACTTACTTGTGTAAATACCAGCCAGTGATATTAATAGTGATTGTGTGTCTAGGCTGGACATGACCACACTTGGAAGAGAAATCTGCATTACTGGTGGTTTCTTTGAAGCCTTAGTTGTGTGCAGTGAATAAGGTCTTCAAACTTCATGTCCCTAGGACACTTTCTGTTTACAGTAATATTAAGTCCCTGGGAACATAAATGGTTTCTATAGTGCCATGAGAGGTATCTGTTTCTGTGGTTGTTCTACTGTGATTTCTTTCAATAATTTATCAGCTACTTAACACTCATCAATTTTGGCTTTTTATCCAGAAACTGTCTGCACGCTTTCTTATTCTCTATCTCAGAGTTGAAAATACTGTCATAGTACATAAATATGTTTCTGTCTGAACAAGAATTTTAATGTTGGAAGAAAAAAAAAACCACATTTAACGTAGTTCATGACTGTCCCATATGATATATGTCAATTGTTCATCTCTTCTCTTTATTAGTTGGGTGAGCTTGAGCCTCATTGTCTTCACATATTTATTCATGTTCACTTCATTGTTCTTTTTTCATTCTTTTTCAGGTGCTGGGGTTCCCCAGTTCCAACCAATCGCCTTGAATGGCCGAATCCAGGTCCTCAGCAACGGGTCTCTGCTGATCAAGCACGTTGTGGAAGAAGATAGCGGCTACTACCTCTGCAAGGTCAGCAACGATGTGGGCGCAGACGTCAGCAAGTCCATGTACCTCACGGTTAAAAGTAAGGAAGAAGAATGTTTCATTTTACCTAACTAGGTATTTTTTGGCTTAGCTATTCAGTGTCTCCCTATATGCCAGTTTAAAAAAAAAAACTCTTGGTTTGCATCAGCCATCATTTGAAGTTTTGCTGTCCTAGAAACAAAATCGGGAAGAATGGTAAAAATCCAACTGATAGTCAACACCATGTCTGTGGTCCCTCATGCCTGCCTCAGTCTCTCTTTGTTTGATTCCCATGGCCATTGGTGCAGGCTCTGACCAGCCTAGCAGAAGTGGATCTCTCTGACTTTAACACCCACTAACTATCAGATGAAATTCATTTTGGAGAAACCCAACACAAGGTCCCAAATGTATTCTTTCCAGGTGGTCTACTTTCATACATTCTCTCATTTGCCAGCTGACTTGTCCATAGATTTCCTTTTGAAGGTCATTGTGAAATCAAGCAATTGGAAAACTCATTACCAAAAAAAAAAACAAGAAAGAAACCTGTAGCACTATGCATACAGGCCCATGATGCTGAACCAGGTTATAGGAAAGAGCACCTTTGAATGGAATTCTTTCCAGATGGTGCTGACTGAACCACCAAGGAAAGGGTGTAGGAGAGCTGTTTATCAGCAAATGGTTGTTCATCTACTTTGCAATGAGTGACTTATGTATTTCTCCATTTATATAAATTTCTATTTTATAAACTGTGATTTCTTCTTGACTATAAGACTTGCTCAGGCTTCCTTTTTTATTTTAATTCTACTATTCATAGCTTAGAAAGTATCATGCTAATATCTTTTAAGGTATCTGCATTTGAAAATGAATCTCATTGTTGGGTGTGTGTAAGGAAGGTGATATTTTATGGTTAGCCACACGAAGACTAGTATCCCTCCTAATTTGCTTAAATGTATTCACTTTAGTCCATTACTTCCAACACAACAATGAGAATATCAAAATACCTATTTGTTAAACTTTTCTATCATGGAACAATGATAGTTCTGAAATGGGATCATTTTGAAATATGTTTTGTACATATAAAATATATTTTTACTCCTAAATTCTTATGCCCTAGAGCAATTTATTTTCAAGAATCTTAAGACAAATTTGATATTTCCTAAATCCAAAACCAAAATAGTAAATTTAAAAATTATAAATTGATGAAATAGGAAATCCAAAAGCTAAGGACCAGTATTGACCAATGTTGGTCCATTTTTCCACGAAGAAGAGAATATATTTTGCAGTAGTTATATTTCAAATTCATCAAAAATTCATGTATTCCACAAATATATACTGAAGACTAAATTAGAATTTTCCAGAGGAACAGAACTGACAGGGCATATATATATATTATATATGTTTGTTTATGTATGTGTATGTGTGTGTGTATGTATATGTTATTGTTAAGAGATTTATTATAGGAATTGGATTATGCAACTGTGGGGATTGGCAAGTCCAAATTCCAGAGGGCAGGCTGCAAGTTAGAACCTCTGATGAAGGTGAAGTTGAATTCACCATGAGAAGCTGGCTCTCTGAAATAGAGGCAGGACTCTTCTAACTTCTGAAATCCTCAATTCTTATCACCTCCAACTGATTGGATGAGGAGACTTCCCTCGTGGCTGAGGGCAATCTCTTTTTTGATTGTAGATGCAATCAGCCAAAGAAGCATCCACTGACTGCAGATGCAAATCCATCTACAAAACACCCTCACCTTAACAATCAGGCCAGTGCTTGCTGGACCAAACATCTGGACACAGTAACCTGTGTCCCTTTGACACCTGAAATAATCATCTCAAGGATCTACTATGTACAAGGTTCAATGAATGATGGAAAATGCGATCAGCTGTAGATCTCATCCTCATGAACACACCATTGGCCCACACTTTGAGCTTTCTCCAGGAAGTTTATGTTTTGGAAGGGGAAATAACAAGGAAGAAGATAGAAACTCCTACTTATAGTCAAGGTGAAAATTAACATGTGCCTGTCAGAGGAGGATACACTGTCAGCTTGAGAGGATTAAGGAAACCTTTATGGAAAAACGCTTTAAGAATGGGTGGAATTTTAAAATGTGAAATTGAAGATTTTTTTCCCCTTCTCTTCTTGCCATACCTTTATGCCAGGTGCTGGTAGAGGGGTGGGGTTACTAAAGTATGGCCTGGCTCCTGCCCTCCACCAGCCCCCTCCGTCATGGGGCAGTAAGGTATGCGTGTTCCAAATCCAGGCAAACAGAATGTGCAAGTGTTAGAGCACAGAGCAGCAAAGGGGAAAAAGACCAAGGCGCAGCTTCCATTTCGATTTGCTTTTAGTATCAACGACTATGTAATGAAAAGCTCTGGCATTTGAGTTTATGCCTAAAGGAAGCAGGTGTTTCAAAAGATAAGAGTTGTTGAGGCTAGAGAGGGGGGATTTCCAGGGGGAGGGAAAAGTGAGAGCGGAAAAAGGAAATCAAAAGAGGTAACTGTGTGTTTGAATGGTGTATCTTAGAAGGGATTACAGAGTGAAATATAAAATTAAGATATTTTAAGAGAAATGATTCTTAGAGTTGGCCAAATTTTAGATTATCACGAGCCGTGCAAACTTGGGAGACAGAGTTGCATTTAAAGCACAGCTAATTGTAGCTGTCCTTGGTAAGCTATGGGTGGTTTTAAAAATGATTTCGCCTTCAACCTTCAGGTGACCCCAGCTCTTTAAAATTATCATGTTTAAATTCTGAAAGGTTAAAAGTGGTGATTTAAGAAGAAGCACCAGGTCAGTAGTGAATGTATCTGTTGCTTAGGAAATTTCTAATACTGATACCATTAAAAAAAGTCTAACCAACATGGGGTGACATTTCCTTTTCCTTTGTGTATTTCTTTCAGCAGACAGTAAGTGGGTAAAACTGATAGGCTGAGGCTGCTCACATAGCAGGCAGTGGAAAATCTACCACTAAATGTATAGCTTTTCTGCTAATAAAACAAGGAATACACACAAGATCAGCGGAAGCAGGGGTGTGCTGATTCCAGGCGGCCACGGGCAGTCAGCCGCCCTGCCTCGCTGCTGCAGTGGCTGCTGCTGAACTTCCCATTAGCACCTGACCAATCAGATTTTACGTCCCTGCAAGGGGTAATAGGATTATACCTGGCTCTGCAGCCGGGAAGGCTGGATGCTCCTTGTCGTCAAATATTAACCAGGCTTATATCAAGCACTCTTTTTCTTACTGTTTTATTGCCACAAAAAATAGAGGGGGGAATGCATTAGAACACACTCACGTTCACATACACACATGCACACACAGCACGCACTCCAAACCCAAACGCCTTCCAGGTTGTCGCATTAGCAGAAAGGACAGTCATCTCATTACTCTTCCTTTTAATCTTTTAATTTGGCCCTGACGAGCATGACCACCCGCAATCATATGCACACACCCATGCACCCCCATGCACCCACACCTACGCACATGCACACACTACACCTATCACGCAAACACAGAAAAGCCATTACAGGGGAAGGAGCCTCACTCTTCAGCCTGCCACTGGGGAAAACTCTGGGAAGAGTCAGTAAGACAAGGGCAGAGACTCCTCACGTGTTCCCCCAAAGGGTTAATTAAATCTTTACACATTAAACAATTTATTATTGAAATGTATTACATAAAAACAGTAACCAGTCTACTTTGCGATGGTAACCACTAATTTTATGACCTTCAAGTGATAACCCTTGTTGGGGAGAAACAAAAGGAATTTGATATTTCCACTCCAAAGTTAGGGAATTCCATCGAGGACTCTGTGAGATGGGCATGGACATAAAGAAGGACAAACCCACATGATGTAAGCAATACAGGAAAATCCATGATGTGGTGAAAAAAACTCTTAATTGCACCCAAGAGCCTTGAGTTCTGCCACTTCCTAAATTATGTGACTGTAGAAAAATTGCTTTACTCCTCTGAGCCTGAAAAATAGGAATAATTATCCTACCTTACAGGGTTTTCATGAAGATTAAACAGGATAATTATGTGAAAATATGTTACAAAATATAAACACTCTATATATGTATACTAGTCATAAAAGTAGTAAGACTTCTATATGATAGTGAGAAAGGAAAAATGTTTTCTAACAGAGCTGGACACAGGAGCATTTCCCACAAACTCTTCTGGAAAAGAAGATACAAAAGGTCAGAGGACATAAAGGAGGAAGAGAGAACATGCCTGCTAGATACATGCACAGATTTTTCTCATCAACCTTGCAGTGCTAATCCATAGATTATCACTGCAGTGATGCATTTGGAAATTCTGGGGATTAGTGCCTTCTTCCAAACCCCAGTTAAGGATAATCAACAAGGTATTTGAGGATTTCAAACAGAAAAAAATTCTGGTAGAAAGGAACTTGTATTGACTTAAGTAATACACTCATTTCTGTAAGTCAGAAGAGTGGGCTTCAAATATTTCTAAATTTAATAGGACAGAATTTTCTGGTTGCTCAGGCAATGTCAAGAAATTAGGCAATTTCTCAAATAAGGGTTCTGAACTCCAAGGATGGTAGGCGCTAGGTTTTTTATATCATTCATACATGAACACACATAAACAATATCTAGTAAAATTTGTGAATTTACAAAACAAGTTTGCATATCATCATACAAAGCTCCCATGTATTTCCCCACCAACAACACCTTACATTGTGGTGAAACATTTGTTACAAACTGAAAGAGCATTGTCAAAATATTATTACTGGGGAACAGATGTAGCTCAAGTGGTTCCTATGTATTAGGCCCTGGGTTCAATCCCCAGTACCTCCTGGAAAGAAAACAAAAACAAACAAATGGAAAAAACCAACTCTCATTGCAGAATGAATGTAACACAGTGGCTGAGCATGTGCTTCCCATGTACGTGGTCCTGGATCAAAACTCTGGTACCTTCTTCTATACACACGTACACACACACACTGCCCATAGCACATATCATACATTTGTATATTTTTCCGTAATCCACACAATTATTAACAATACCCTGTTCAGGGGGAAACGTTCTCATATTTTGTCCTGTTATCCGTAGTCCTTCATCCACCACTGGCTTCCCTGTGCTATACAGATGCATGTTTTCTCAATCCATTGAAGGTGTACACTCAGTAGCTCTCATTTTCATCACAGAGTTGTGCTGTCATCACCTCAGTCAATTTTTTAAAAATTTATTGAAGTATATCACTCATACATAGACATACATAAACAATAATTACATAGTAATAGTTGTGAACTTACAAAACAAACATATATAACATCATACAGGACTCTCTCTACCAACAATACCTTGCATTATTGTTAAACCTTTTTAACTAATGATTAAAGAGCATTGTTAAAATACTACGACTAACCAAAGTATTTTCCTCCAACCCCCTTATTATTATTATCTTTATATCATTTATATATGAACATACATACACAATAAGTGTATAGTAAAAGTTGTGAACTTACAAAGCAAACATGCATAACATAGTAAAGGGGTCCCATATGTCAACCCTCCACCAACTTCTTGCATTGTCGTGAGACATTTGTTACAAATTATGAAAGAACATTGTCAAAATCTTACTACTAATCATAGTCCTTATCTTACATTTGATGTGTTTTCCCCCAAACCCACCCTATTATTATTTTTCAAATATATTTTTTTATGACAGAAGTTGTAAACTTATTAAACAATCATGCACATGTGCAAATTCCCAAACAGCACCCCTCTATCAACACACCACACTGTGGTAGAACATTTGTTACAGGTAAGATATATTCTGATTGTTACCATGTCCATGGTGTACATTTTTTGGCACACATTTTTCAAACTGCCCCAATACCAACACGGTACATCTTTGGCATAGATGCAAGAATATTATATTATTACTGCTAACCACAGTCCACAGGTCACGTCAGTTGTATTTTTCCTATGCATCTTCACATTCCCACCACCCTGCAGTAGTGATGTACATTTGCTCTAGCTCACAAAGGATGCTCTTGCATCTGTACCATCAACCACAATTCTCATCCACCTCTTGGTTTACTGTGCTATTCAGTTCCTAGACTATTCTCTAGCATTCTGTCAATTGGCATTTACATACCTACACTACCATTTTCAGCCACATCCCCATTTATAAAATAGCTGTTAATCACTATTTGTTACCATCCAGTCTATATATTTCCACACTTTTACAGTAAATCTAATTAAAACTTCTAGATATATTAAACATTAGTAGTTCACCTCAGCCCTCCTATCTCCTTTAAGAATCCACCACCTACCACCAGGTCTTGAAGATATTTTCCTACAATTTCTTCTAGAAGCTTTATTTTTCTTGCTTTTATTTTTAGGTTTTTGATACATTTCAAGTTAATTTTTGGATAAGGTGTAAGATAGGGATCCTCTTTCCTTTTTTCAGCTATGGATATCCAGTTCTTTCAGCACCATTTGTTGAGTGGACTGTTCTGCTCAAGCTGTGTGGGTTTGACAAGCTAGTCAAAAATCACTTGACCATACATGTAACGGTCTGTTTCTAAACCATCAATTTTGTTTCATTGGTCCATGTGTCTGTCTTTATGCCAGTACCATGCTGTTTTTACCACTATAAATTGTTTTTTTCACTATAGCTAGGTAATATAATTTAAAGTCTGGAGATGAGGGTTTTCTTTTCCTTTTTATGATGTTTCTGGCTATTCAGGACCACTTACCCTTCCAAATAAATTTGATAATCGTGTTTTCAATATTTTTTTAAATGCTAGTGGAATTTTTATCAGGATTGCATTAAATCTGTATATCAATTTGAGTAGAACTGTTATCTTTATGATATTTAGTCTTCCAATCCGTGAGCATGGAACATTCTTCCAGTTATTTAGGCCTTTTTAAATTTCTTTTAACATTGAGTTGCAGTTTTCTAAATACAAGTGCTTTACATCATTGTTAAATTTATTCCTATTTGAGTTTTATCTGTCATATTTTATTTTCACCACTCTTTTGCCATTTTAAGTTACTTTTTTTTTATATAGTCTTCATTTCTAGACTCTCTTCCAGGCCTCTCTCTCCTGTCTTTCTTTTCAGACTCTAGCACACCCTTTAGTATTTCCTGAAAATCTGGTCTCTTGCTTAGAAATTCTCTCAGTTTCTGTTTATCTGTGAATATTCTAAACTCGTCCTCATTTTTGAAAGACAGTCTTGCTGGATATAAGATTCTTGGCTGAAAGTATCTCTCTTGAAGTATCTTAAAAATATCATACCACTGTCTTCTTGCCTGCATGGTTTCTGGTGAGAAATTAACAATCTTATTGAGTATCCTTACATGTTATGCATCGCTTTTCTCTTGATCTTATTCTCAGAATTCTCTTTGTCTTTTGCATTTAACATTCTGATTAGTATGTGTCTTCGAGTTGATGTATTTGAATTTTTTCAGATGGGCATACTTTGTGCTTCTTGGACATGGATATCTATGTGCCTCAATAAGGTTGGGAAATTTTCTATCATTATTTCTTCAAATATTCCTCCTGCCCCTTTTCCTTTCTCTTCTCCTTCTGGGACACCCATGATATGTATGTTTGTATGCCTTTTGCTGTCATTTAGTTCCCTGAGACCTTGTTCAATTTTTTCCATTCTTGTCTTCATACATTCTTTTGTATTTTCACTTTCAGAGGCCATTTCTCTAAGCTCACCAATCCATTCTTCTACCTCCTCAAATCAGCTATTATATGATTCTAGTGGTTTTTTTTAAAATTTCATTTATTGCATCTTTCTTCCCACAAGATCTGCTATTTTTCTATGTATACTTTCAAATTCTTCTTTGTGCTCATCAGATGTCTTCTTAATATCCTTTATCTCTTTAGCCATCTCATTGAATTTATTAAGGAGATTTGTTTGAGCAGCTATGATTAGTTGTCTTAACTCCTTTATGTCATCTGAAGGCTTATCTTGTTCCTTTAACTGGGCCATATCTTCCTGTTTCTTGTTGTGGATTGTAATTTTTTTTTTTCGGTTTCTTGCATCTGGCTTACTAGACTACTTATTATGGATACTGTTTCTATCTTTATTTTAGGGCTTCCTGCCCTTTCTCTCTTGCTCGTTGTACACTAGGTGCCAAGGATGTAGTTGGTGCTATAAGCTGTGGACGCTCAAGCTGCCCTCATTATCCCAGGGACTGATGAAGTTTCTCCCAATTTTCTCCTTTGCCAAGGGTAGGGACAGGGTCACAGCTGTGTGGAATGATCCAAGTCATACAGGCCTAGACGGTAGTTGCCCAGAGAAACTGATGAAGCTTCCTGCCCATTTCTCTCATGCCTGGGGTGGGGATGGAGCTGCAAGTGTGTGCAACAATCTATGCAGTGCAGGTCCAAGATGACCGCAGTTGTCCCAGTAGACTTCCAGTTACTCAGTCTGTGCCATCCAAAGGTACCTGCAGTTACCTAGAAAGGCTGGTGCAGGGCCTGCTAGCCTCCTCCCTGCCAGAAGTGGGCTGAAGCCTAGTCTAGGGCTGCAGGCTGATCTGGGTGAAAGAAACCAGTTTCTACCATCACTGTGATTTTCGGTCAGCTGGGCTTCCCCTCAGGCTGGGGGCAGAGTCAAAATCATGACCACCAGCCTCTTTCTGACATGGCCAGATTCACACCCTAGCTGTTCCTAGGGTTATACCTTAGCCATCCAAGTCTACTAATCAGTAGCCAAAATCAGTAGTCAACGGTCTCCTCCTCCCCTGTTTTTGGGAAATGAAGCTTCCAATTCCAGCCACAGAAAAGCTCCTGGGGTTTCTTGCACTGCCATAGTAGGATCATCATCAGCCTCTGTGGCTTGCCTGATAATTTCCCAGAAAGGCTGGCACAGGTCCCCCACTTTCCTCCCTGCTGGAGGTGGGGTTGGGGCCTAGGCTAGAGCTGCAGTCTGACCTGGATGGAAAGAAGCTGGTCCCACCAGTACTGTGATTTTCAGTCCACCCTGCTTTTCCTTGTGTCAGGCACAGAGTTAAGATGGTGGCTGCTGGCCTCTTTCAGACTTGGATAGGCTCAAACTGTAGCTGTTCTTAGGATTATACTTTAGCCCACTGAATTTATTCATCCATAGCTGAAATTCGTGCCCAACCGTCTCTTCCTCCCCTGTTTTAGGGAAGTGGAGCTTTCAATTCCAGCCCCAGAACAGCTCCCAAGGAGGCTTGTGCCTCCAGTGGGGGATGGGCACCAGCTTCTGGGCATGGAGCACTCTACTCATGAATCTTCTTTGCAGGTGGGCAGTCTTCTTCTTCCATTCCTTCAAGGATATTACAGGATGCTCTTCTGTTCTGGAGCCCCCAAACAGGTGCATCAACTAACTCCAGATAGCTCTGGGTGATTACTAACTGCTCTGTAGCAGGAACTGACTCTAGGAGCTCCTTAATCCACTTCCATCTTGCTATTTCTTCCCACCTCAGTCAATTTTTTAGAATGTTTTCATTACTCCAAAAGGAAAAATCCCAGACCCACTTGTACACTGCTGTTGTTGTCCCTTAGTATTGAAAAAATATCTTCTTGCCATTGCTGCACAATGTAAGAATATTACTGTTAACTAGAGTCCATAAATTACATTCATTGTAATTTTCCCATGTATCACCATATTCTTAGCACTTTGTAAAAGAAGAGCATTCTTATATTTATACTATTAACTATAATCTTGATCCACCACCAAAATCACTATGTTATACATTCCTTAGCTTATTCTCTGGTTTCCTTTCAATTGACTTTTCCTTCTATATACTACCCCTTTCAGCCACAATCAAATTTATAAACCAGCCGTGGCAGTTATACCCATTAAAATGTGTTACTCTCAACTCTATTCATTTCCACACTTTTACAGTTAATCTTATTCATAATTCTACATGTATTAAGCATCATCTCCCATTCTCAACCAACCTTCTGTTTCCTAGTAACTTATACTCTAGTGCTTAACTCTGTGAGTTTACTCATAGTATTTAGTTCATATTAGTGAGTCATATAATATTTGTTCTTTTGTGTCTGGCTTATTTCACTCAACATAATATCCTCTATGTTTCTCTATGTAGTCATATGCATCCTAATTTCATTTCTTCTTACAGCTGAATAATATTCCATTGTGTGTATATATATTTTGTTTATCCATTCATTGGTTGATGGACACTTGGGCAGGTTCTACATAATAACAAAATATTGCTGCTCTGAATATTGGTGTTAAAATGTCAGTTCTCATCCTTGCTTTCAGTTCTTCTGAATATATTCCTAGTAATGGAATTGCTCTATCATACAGGAGTTCTATATTCGGTTTCTTGAGTTACTGCCAAGCTATCTTTCACAGAAGCTGCACCATTCTACTTTCCCACCAGTGAAGGAGTGTTCCTGTTTCTTCACATCCTTTCCAGCACTTACAATTTTCTGGGTTTTTTTTTTAATAATAGCCATTTTTTTAAGGTGTGAAATGGTCTCTCATTGTAGTTTCAGTCTGCATTGCTAGTGATGTTGAACATTTTTTCATGTGCTTTTTGGCCTTTGTATTTCCTTTTTGGAGAAATATCTGTTCAAGTCTTTTGCCCAGTTTTTAATTGGGTTGCTTGTCTTTTTATCACTGAGTTGTATGATCTCTTTACATAACATGGATACCAAACCCTTATCAGATATGTTGTTTCCAAATATTTCCTCTCATTAAGTAGGCTTCCTTCTTACTTTCTTGACAAAGTCCTTTGAAGAACAAAAGTGTGTAATTGTGAGGAGGTCCTGTTTATTTTGTTGTTGCTCATGCTTTCAGTGTAAGGTTTAAGAAACTACTGCCCACCACAAGATCTTGAAAGTGTTTTCCTACATTTTCCTCTAGGAGTTTTATAGTTGTAGGTTTTATATTTGGGTCCTTGGTCCATTTTTATTTAATTTTTCTGTAATGTATGAGAAAGCGGTCCTCTTTCTTTCTTTTGGATATGGATATCCAGTTCTCAGTGCTGGGGTTTAAACACATTTTACAGACCATTATAACTACCTACAGGACCTGCTGCTGCAAATGGGTGTGTAGACTGAGTTTCCTAGCTGGGAATTTTTCCTACTGTACCACTCTGAAAATAAAGAAATTTAGCAATGAATCCAATTCACTTTTTGACATCAGTTGGGAGGAGACTATGGGCAGAGAAGCAAGGAAGAAAGCAAATTTGGATAGCAACCAATGGGATAGAAAAAAATAATCAGTTCAAATCCTTTCAACTTTTTTAATATTCCTGATTCTAATCCTGCATTGTCATCTCAATTTTGGTTTATCATTTACCAAAAATCGTTCTAGAAATAGGAAATAAATGCTTGCATAATATTTAAGAGCTGTGGTTATTTGGAGCTGTGTTTCCCAGAAAAACACTCTCTTAAACTTATTCCACTCCTGTGAGTGTGACCCCATTGTAACTACGACTTTTGATGAGGATACTTCAGTTACGGTGTGGCCCAGCTCAATTAGGATGGGTCTTAACCTACTCCTAGAGTCCTTTATAAGTGGAATGAAACTCAGGCAGCGATAGAAAGCCACAGGAAGCAAGAAGCTGAAGGTCAACACAACCCGGAATAAAAGAGAGAGACCAGGAAACGCCCAGTAAGAAGCAAAACTGTGTGCATAGAATGGGCCTCCTCCACCTATTCAGGGACTTAGAGGGCCTTGAATGGTAAGAAAATAGGTCCCCAAACTGCTGGACCTCTCAATTGGATGAATTCTCCCTAATGTTTCTCCAGGAGCCAAAACCATATCTTCCCCCTCCCAACCCTGCCACTGGCTTTTCTGAATGCCTGTTTCAGCATGATTCTGTAAACCCTGATGTAAAAGCAGCTCTTCTTTTGTCAGCTGCTCAGCATAGGTGCTATCTGAACCCCACATGCAACACAAAAGAGAATCCCTTATCAAACAACACCAGAAGCTTCCCTAGAGAGTCAGTCACTTTTGGAGTCGAACAAAGCCCCCTGGCTCCCGGAGCAGGTCCAGGCTTGATCCTGAGGGCCCCCTCCTGCATCTCTACCCAGGCACGTCCATGGGCCCCCACCCATTAGACCTCTTGCTCTCCAGATTGCCAGCACATGGGGACACAGGCATGCCTGTGGCAAATCAGGCATTGGCTTGGATCTGACAGTCCCCAGGGGCTTGGTTATTTCTGGAGGGAACATGGGAGTGCTGTTTGACTTCAGGCTACTCTCAAGTCCAGTCTGTCTGGGTGGATATGTTTGGGCCTGCCATTTAATATTCTTGTCACCCTGCTCCAAAAAGATCCATATCTATACTAGGCTACGAGGATATTCCATTCAGCCGCCCATGACTTCCCACCCTTGCCCACTCCCACCTCGACCATAGATCTTTGCCTGAACACATTCTCATCTCAACCTTGTTATCTACATCGAATGCCTCTCTCTAGTTTTTGCAGCTTGCCCTGTGATACCCCTAGGAGGAGGAGTACAGCTGCCAGCTGCCTCTCATGGGGAAGTTGTGGAGGTCATGGATCCATCCTGCATAATATTTTCCAGGCTCCATACTTTCACTCTGACAGGCTGCTCTTTACTCTAAAATAAGAGATACTGGATGTATTTTTCTGCTTTGCTCTAAGAGAGGTAAAAGGAATCAACTTTGAAAATACAGCATTATTAAATTACAAATTTTTTGTTCCTTTAGCTGCCAAAATAGCTGGAATGTGTCTTGGCCTGATGCTAATTTCTCTTAATTACATAATCCTGCAAGCTTCTAAATCAAGGCTTCTGAACTTCTGGGTATATAAGCCCAGTCTTTGAATGACCTCATGGGGTTCTGAGAACCCTTGAAATTTTATGCAAAAATATATGTGTTTTTCTGGGAAGAAACGCCATACATAGAATTTATGACATCTGCAGAGAGAGTTATGATGCACAGAAGGTCAAGAACTGCTAGTCTAGGAAATCACACCCCTGGATGGCCTGGAATAAAATCTTGATGCTGTGTTTTTCAAACAGCATATCTCTGAGCACTAGACTGAAAGAAACCAGGCACACAGAGATAAGTGCCTAAAGGGCTCGTAGTCTTGAGCAACCTGAAATCACATGATAGACTAGGCTTTATTGAAAACCAGGTTTAGCTATTTCACTACCTTTGCTTCATGTCCACATGATTATTACAATCTTAAAGCATGTGTGGCACAGAGAAATCAAAGTGATAGAGCATCGTGTTTAACAGCCAGGCTCCAGTCCCACTGCCCAGGTCTCAGTAGCCACTTTACCTCGGGCAAGTGACTTAACCCCTATAACCCTCTAAAAGACAGAGGTAGTGGCAAAACTTCTCTCATTGACTGGTTGCCAAGCTAGCATGAGCTATCACACAGAACTGCTTAGCAAAATGCCAGACATATACTAAGTACAGGATAATATTGGTTATTGTTGATGTTGAGTTTTTTAACGCTGTTGTTATTAACATCATCCTTCCTGGAATTACAGTTTACAACCCTCCCAATCCAGAAAAACGAGTGCCTGTAATAGATTATGAAGTGTCTCTGGATTAAAAACACCCATTTACACATTTTCATAAGTTTCAACTCCATCAGCCCCTACCCCAAATCACCCATTGCATTTGCACACACTCATACTCCTTAACTTTCTACTCCGAAGCCTAATTGTAAAAAAAAAAAATATCTGCAGCTTTCGTAGGAATGTCCTAAGTGAGCTTGAAAATCTACCAGCTAAAGAGTCTTTGGGTTAGATGAATATATAAAATGAGAAAGCTAATAGAGCAGACACAACCCATTGCCTACTGTAATCTCAACCACTCCCCTTCTCCCCATCACCATGTGGTAAAGAGTCTTCTGCAGAGTCTTGTGTTTGAGGGAAGCTTATTAAAAACTGGAATATCTGTTTCTGTATATAAATCCTAATCTGTCTAAACCAGTGCATTTGAAGCCTGGCCTGCACCAGTTAAGGGCATTCCATTCCCTTTAAATGTAATTAGTTTAAGAATGGTCATGCAGACAAGTTTTGACCAATAAAATGTAATAAGAGATCTTCTGGGAAATTCCTGGAAAAGATTTCCTTATTATTAATAGGAAACTCTGCAAGAAATGTTCGTCTCTTTTGCTTCTGGACCCTGTTTTGTCTGGAGGGACACCTTGACCCTTGGGAGCCATTTTGGTTTCAGCCTAAGAATAAAACCAGTATGTAAAGGAAAGCAGAATAGTAGAGTTAGAGCCCTGATATAATACATTTGGAGTCTCCTTATCTCTGAACTTGTAGTTTTATCAGAACTCCAGTTACTTTATTGTCTTTGTTATCTGAGCCCGTGGAAGTTAAGGTTTTCTCATTTGCAACTCAAGGTGTCCAAACTAATAAAGGTAAGGTAAGGTAACAGCATCATCACCAATTAATGTCACTTAATTTAATCATACCACTCCCTCAGTAAGTCTGCATGAAATAAATTCTGAGAGAATGAGAAGTTTGGTTTGAGAAACTATAAGCATTTGAGTTCAGGTAGGATCACTCTATGGGAGGAGTGACAGTTGAAGGTCGATGGCAACACACAGTCCTGGGGCACATCTGGTAGCCCAAAGCAGAGAGCCAGGATGTGGTTGAGGGAGAATAACAAAGACAAACCACCTTTTAAAAGTGATACCAGAGCTGTGCTCCTCCAAGAAAACAAAGTCATATGTTTCCCTTTACTTTATTTCTTCTTCTATCTCTTTTCTCTGTTCTGAGACTCTCTCCTATCCAGCTGCTGAAAGTTATTTTTGCCAGTTTGGGATAAATGTGGGATTCACAGTGAATTTCAGGCACTTTCTCCCCGACGTGTTCTCCTGTTGGTGAAGTGTTCTGAGTCCACAGTCAGCTGCTGTTCCCTCCCCTGAACAGGCGTCTGCTCAGATGCCCGTATTCCATCTGATCCCTGACTAGAGCTCACTCCTGGCTGGTTCTCTGGCTCTAGAATGAGGCTCCCTCTGGTCAGATCTGTCCATTCATTATTCAGCAGTATTCATTGTGTGTCCCCTATTTTTTCAATAGGACTGTTCTAAACACTGCGTATTCAGTGAACAAGACAAAGTATTAGCTACCTTCATGGAACATATGTTCCCATGGAGCAAAGAGCATATAAATAGGTATAAAACATAATGCAGGTTGAACACAGAACAGAATGCAGTAAGGAAGTGATGTGCATATATGCCTTGCAGAAAACATCTCACGTTGATGGAACAGCAAGCACAAAGGCTTGAGGTAAGTTTGAAGATCAACAACAAGGACAGTATACTTGAAATGCTTGAAAAAAATGAGATCAGAGAGTGAGGTAGGGGCTAGATCCATGGGCAAACTGGATTTTGTTTTAATTGTGATGGGAAGCCATCAGAGTAGGTTTAACAGAGGGATGCATTATAACAATAATAACTGCAATTTATTCTAAACATTTCACATCATTGTCTCATTGAATACTAGTAGCTCTCTGAGGTAGATTCTATATTGTCTTTTTTTGTGAATGAGAAAACTGAGATACAGAGACATCAAGTAAGTAGCTGAATGATACATACACTTATCAAAAGATAGAGCCAGAATTTGAACCCAGATAGTTTGGCTACATAGTCAACTGCAAAGACTGGCTCACTTCTGTGATCTGACTTATGTTTTAAATGGTTCCTTATGATGGTATACAGTTAGCAAAGGCAAGTGGATGTTATTGTGTAGTCCCAGGTGAGATTCAGTGTCACATACAGTCAATTACATTCTACTTCTTGTGTCACATGGCCAGAGAAGCCACCTTCAGTAGCCTGAATATCCTCCTTCAGATCCCTTGCCAAGCTGGGGTCTTTGAGCCCAAGGCTTCTTCATAGCCTCTCAGCGACAACCAATTCTCTTGCTCTCCTCCATCTTTCTTGTGTTTCCCCAGAGCACCTGCATCTAACCTCAAGAGCTTGGGAAACACTACTTCAGTCAGATGACTTAATATTCTGGATGTGTTCTGTCTAACACTGGCCTACAGCTTTTGTACTTAAGACCCAACAATTTGTTGTCTTTGTTCTCTGGTTCCACAGTGACAGCTTCCCTGAAAGTACTGTGCCTTCCTTGGCTGCCCGTATCAGGGAAACAATGGATCAATGGAGAAGTAGAAAAGAAAAGACATTGTCAATCACCACTTCCCAGTCTCATTCTGCCATGCTTGGAATTAAGGGGATCTATGTTTCCTTGAAATTATCACATAAGTCACTGTCCCTCATATTGCAGTGTCCTGTAGAATGCTCCTGGAAACTCCCATTGCCTCACCTCACTGTATTTTACCTGGGCCAGGTATAGAAGGTGAATGGACATGTGGTAGGAAACAAGTCCTCAGTATCCTTATAGCCCTCGATGGAAGAACTAACCCCTGCCAACCCTCCAGGAATGCAGCATTGCTTTTGGTTTACTACGTCCGTAATAAGAGACTATTTTAATGACTTTTACCTGGCCCTCCCTATCATAGTAGTCCCCACTCCACAGGTTAGGAACAATATGGGGATTCTGCCTACTGAGTTTAATTTATTCCAACTATGCATGCTGGAACTGAGTAGATTTGGAGACCCCATGGATCCTTTGGAAGCTGGACCCACCCTGAAACTCCAGTGATCCTCTGACCTATATCAGCCCCTGCTCTGGTTGGTGCGCCTTGGTAGTGTTTCTGTTATCCAAGTATTCATATCAATTCAGAGTCAGTGCCCATGTATTTGGCTAGTCATTTTTCTCTGACATCTCTTATGATTTTTCTCTTTCACTTTGGACTTCAGAGTTTAACTGTAGTTAACTTATATGTGGTTTTCTTTGTATGTATGTTAGTTTAGATTGATGACCTTCATGGAGCTGTAAATTGGTATCTTTCTTTAAATGTGAGGAGTTTTCAACCATTTATTCTTCAAGTGTTCTTTCTGCACCATTCTCTCTTGCCTCTTATTCTGGCACATAGAGCTTAGTCCACTTGATAATTTCCCACAGGTCTCTGATGCTCTCATCATTTTTCTTTAGTCTTTTTTCCGCTTTCCTTTTTTCCTACTTTTATGTTACTGACTTGTCTGTCTCCCATCTGTATTAATTTCTTGGAGTAAATTGTTTATTTAAGTTATTATACTTTTCAAATCTAAGATTTTATTTGCTTCTATTTTATATACTCTATTTCTTTACTAACCCAATACATTCATGCTGTGTAATGGTAATGATGAGATAAAACAGTGTTCTGCTGATTCTGTTTTCGGCTTCATGCTAAGGAAATGTTGGGAACTTGTAAGTAATGGGCACAGGGCATCACTTCTCTACTGGTGTGGCCTGATTCTCATCTCTAGATTGTTTGTCTTGTCCTGTTGGATCTCATCCATACTATACCTCATCTTGTTTCCTATAACTTATTACTGAGGTTTAATCTTGGCTTCTAATTGGCTCAGAATAGATTCTTCTTAAAAGAGAGGGGTGGAAGGCATGCACAATTCAGGCAGAAGGCCCTGAGATAGGAGGAAATTTGGTGGGTTCTGTCAGTGGTGCTGGAGTAGAGAAGGAAGGATTCAAAGAAGAGAAAATGAAGTCAGAGAGAGGTGGACATCACTTAAAGGTCCTCATGAGGGCTTTTCATCCTTCCTTCCTCCCATCTCACAGCTTCCATATATGTCATTTTATTTACTTTTTAGAAAACGAAGTTAAACAACATATATCATGTTGATTGGCTTACATTTCCTCTTCTCCATTGACAATATATAATGGTTGTCTTTCTAGATAAGTGCACATAGCTCCATCTGTTTTCCCCCCAATGGGTGCACAATGTTTCACTATATGGCTTGGTATCATCTTTGTAACAATTATCTTTTTGGACATTCAGCTTGGAAACAATTTCACATGTTCATGTTGTTTTGAGGAGTGTTTGCAGCAGGAGTGAATGCCGGAGGTAATGAACCAGAAAGCTGAGGCCAATCCTGGAAGACCCCTGGGCAATGTTACCAAATGTGGATTGTATCCTTTCTATATTTTTAGGTTTTCATCATTTCTCCACTTTTCATAAAGTATTGGATACTACTGGAAAGCAATGCTTTCTACTCAGTGTCTTAGGTCAAACAGTGAGTCTTCATTTCTAAATTTGATGCAGAAGGGGCCATGACTAGAAAATGGAATCTGAATCAAGTCAGAAAGTGCTTCACAGTTCATCTTAATCCATTCATTAAATGTGAAAGACAAGAGAAGAGCCCCTCTGCTTAAAATTCATTGATAATGCAACAACAGAAAGACATTCCCAGTGAAAAGAAAGGAGAAAGGGACATCCAGTGCCCAGAAACCATACCATTAAGTATATAACATGATTGTTTTCATTGTCGTCAAATCACACAATGAAGCTCCAGATTAGCCTTGGAAATGAGTCAAAGGCAAGAGAAAAGATAAGGATAACAGCATGGCCATTAAAAAATTAGCATTGATGTGGAGAAAGTGGCCACGGGAGTTGCTGAGGGCAGGGAGAGGGAAGAAAAGATGTGATGGGGGTGGGGGGCATTTTCAGGACTTGGAGTTGTCCTAAATGGTATTGCAGGGACAAATGCTGGACATTATATATCCTGACATAACCCACTAACAGTACTGGGGGAGAGTGTAAACTATAATCCATGCAGTGCAGCTGTGCTCCAAAATGTATTCACCAAATGCTATGAATGTGCCACAATGATGAAAGAAGTTGTTGATGTGGGAGGAGTGGGGTGAGGTATATGGGAACCTCTTATATTTTTGGAATGTAACATTTTTTGTGATCTATGTATCTTTAAAAAATAAAAGGCAATTAAATTTAAAAATTTTTTTAAAAAGAATGCACAGAGGCCCTTGGTTTTCCCAGGATTACTTCCTGAGACCTCTGATAGGCTCCCTTTCTCACATGCCACTGTAAAATTATTTCCACCACTGTAAAGTTGGGAATTTTAATAATTACCTTGCAGCTCGATATTGATATTGTAAGGATGCTAAGTTAGTTCCTTCTGCTTAGGCACTCCTGCTCCCCAGATCATCACTGTACTGGCTGGGGATTATGCACAAAGGAGGACACATCTCTGGGAAGGGACAGTGCCAGGCCGAGGGTCTGTAGTTATCAGGAAGAATCATATTGCCAAATATTTGCCCTGTAACAGTCACAGGCTAACTATATGCCTCATCACAAGGATCAATTATTACACTCCCTGGAATTTCCATTTTGTTTACAAAGAGTTGAAACTGGGGGAGAAGGTTCAGTGTGTAATTGTTGAGGGCTTGCTGTATTTTCATTTGGAAATTCCCACTTTTAAAAAGTAAAGGCAGAAATAAACTTTGGGTACCTGCTGTCTTGTGTACTAAGGCTGCTGTCACAAAGTACCACAGATGAGTTAGAGTAAGCAATGGGAGTTTATTGTCTCACAGTTTTGGAGGCCAGAAGTTCAAAATCAGTGTGTTAGCAAAGCCAAGCTTTCTCTGAAGGCTGTAGGGTTCTAGTAGTGGCTTCCATAACAAACTGTGCCTCTGTCCACATGGCCTTCTTTGTCTTTCTCCCCCTGTCTGATTGTCATGCAGTATCCACATTTCCCCATCTTGTAAGGACTCAGACATATTAGATTAAGGCCCACCCTGATTCAGTTTGGCCTCATCATAACTAATTATATTCTCAAAGATCCTATTTTTAAATGGGTTCATGACTTAAGCCAAGGGTTGGGACTTAAACATATGTTTGTGAGGGACCTGATTTGATCCATAACACCCGTTGCTGCCATGCAAATTGCCTCAGATTTTGCAGTTTAAGACAATACCCATTTATTATCTCAGAGTTTGAAAGATCAGAAATCTGGTGGGCTCTGCTGGTCTCTCTGCTTCATATACAGCAAGGCCAAAGGACCGTGTTCCTTTCTGAATGCTCTGGGGGACTCTGCTTCCAGGCTCCTTTGGGTGGTTGGTAGGGTGCAGTCCCCTGCAGGTGGATGCCTGAAGTCCATTTCCTTGATGACTGTCAACCCAGATCATCCTTAGCAACGAGAAGCTCTCTGTTACTTTCAAGTAACCACCTACAGCTCTAGACTAGCAAGAAGGGGCCGAGACCTTCTCACACTTCAAGTCTCTCTGACCTCCCATTCTGCCCCATTTCTCCTGCCTTTTTTTCTGCCATATCCATTTGACTAACTCTTCTGTCTCTCTCTCCCACTTTTAATGTCCCTCATGATTACATTGGACCTGCCTGGACAACCCAAGACAACCCAGGTACTTTAAGGTCAGCTGGTTAGCAACGTGAATTCCATATGCAGAGGCCCTCTTAACATGCACAGGAACATGTTTACAGGTTTCAGTGATAGGGCATGGGAATCTTTGAGGGCCCTTCTGCTTCCACACCTACTGTGAGCTAGGACTATGACTGCCCTGCCTTTAAAGCACTTACAGCTCACTGGGAAAAATCCATACACATGTGACAGGCCATTCATAACATTTCTCAAACCATCATAGGGAGTGACAGAGTAGAATCTGAGTTCATCAGTCACATGACAATAATGGAAAAGGAGCCAAGTCATTGGTATCTGACCCTCAGTGTACAGAAAAGGTGCTCAGTAATTGTTGAATGAATGAATGGATGTAAAAGAAAATTGAGTTAAGAATAAAAACTGATTGTATTAAAAATCCTTTATCCTTCTGTTTGTTTCATAAGAATGTATTGAAAACCTACTCTCTCCTACAGTCCATTCTGGACCCTGGAGACACAATGGTGAACAAACAGGACACCTTTACCCTCATGGAGCCTGTGGTCTGATGGAGAAAAATGGCACCAATTAAATAAACAGACAAACATGAAGAATTTAAAAACTGGGGTTAGTGCTATGCAGGAAGTGCATTAAATGCTACAAAATCACTTAATAGATGTCATCCACGAGGTGAGAGTGGGTGATGCTGAGGAACTGGATTTGGGGTGAAAAGCTGAAAAAAATAGGGTGCTGTCTTAGACAGGCTTCCAGGGGAAACCAACTCCAAGGTAGAGGTTTTGTGCATGAAGCTTGTTGGGGAGTCCTTGGGATGAGCCCTTCTTTAAGTTAAGGAAGTAGGAGGGCAGAGGGAGAAGTTGTGATGCAGTTGCAAACAGGGCTGCAGCTAATCCTAGAGGGAGCTCCAGAGGTAGAGCTAGAGGCCTGGGGTTTCACCTATTCCCATTAACCAGTCATCTTGTTTCTGTGTAAGTTGCAATATACTTTGAAGTCTTTGGAGGCAGGTGGTGCATACATTTTTAGCGATTAGAAAAACTCATGATTATAATCATCGAAAGCAGTCAACACTGTTGACTGTACCTTTTGTAGGCATGAGATTTATTAAAAAGTCTGACCTTGGTTGGGCATGGGGGGAGGATCACGAATCATTTTTAGTTTTCTCCCATCACTTTCTTTCATAGGGCTCTGTTGAATTGATCGTGATGACGTCTCAGGCAGGTCCTAGTGCTTAGCACTCATGCCTGACTATCATAATGGCCAGTCTGATTTCTACTGTGACCGCTCACCCTCCCTCTGCCTGTGGTGGCTGGTCTTCCATTCTGGGTCACTCTCTCCTCTGTGTGTTGCAGTGAAAGGAGGAGATGGTGAGAAACGAGAGCTGCCTGGTTTATCTTGACTGTAATGGTTTCTCTAATACTCACTGGCCATCCAAGCTCTCTGTGTGGCAAAGAGCCAAACACTGGCTCTGTCTTGGGAATATATGTGAATTATTTGGCAGGAGATGTTCAGGCTCCCTACTAATTAGTGCCTAATTTAGTTAGGGGATAGTGAAGAGGTAAAGAACTTACCCCTCCCATGATATTCTCCATACCTGTAGCAGTTTGATATTATTGATGAATTCCAAAAAGAAATAATGGATTATGTTTGTAAACTGATCTTTTCCTCTGGGCACATTAGATTATATTGGATTCATAGGTTTACTTGATTAAGTAATTATGTAAACCTCTTGTGCCAGTAGGGCATTGAGTCCCCACCCTTTGGTGGGTAGGGACTCACTGATAAAAGGCATGGCAAAGGACAGAGTTGGGGGCTTTTAATGTTGGAGTTTGATGCTGAAGCTGCCATTCGCCTGATAGTCTACTGCTGACCCTGTGGAGAGAGGCAAAGCATAAAGAGTCTCATAGTCAATAGCTGACCTTGTAGAGAGAACAGAGGGAGCTGAGCTCAGAGGAACCCTGGAAGCCTGATCCCTGGCAGATGCCTGGAGCCATCTTGTTCTAACATATGAAAATAGACTTTGATGACGGAAGTAACTTATTCTTAATGGCCTGGTATCTGTAAGCTCCTACCCCAAATAAATACCATTTATAAAACCAACCAATTTCTGGTATTTTGCATCAGCATGCCTTTGGCTGACTAATACAATCCCCCATCTACAGACCTTTGCTGCTTGATTCTGTCACTGGTAACCAACCATCCTAGAGCTAAGTTTGGTGTCAACCAAGCCCAGATAACTTTTCCATAGATAACATTCCAACTTGCATGTCCCTGTCCTAACTGTCCCCACTCTCCATGCTGAATCTAATTTATTTTTTTTCCTGCTCAGGGAGGTATAAAATAGACCAACCTGTCTATTCTATTCTCCCACTGTTATAGGCATTACCAGCCTCTATGGGTAATTTTCTTGTAGTTCTCTTACTTGTTTCTGAGGGAACAGCCTTATGCCATTTCAGGAACAATGCTAAGTACAAAGTCCCATCATTGGTGTGGTCTGCCCTTGGGCAAAATTCCTCTCCATATATGGACCTGTGAAACCTAGAGAAAAAGTTATCTGCTTTCAAACTACAATGGTAGATCAGGCATAGGGTAGATATTCCCATTCCAGAAGGAAGAAATTGGAAGGAAACAAGAGTCCACAAGTCCCAAACAAGTCCAAAACTCAGCAGAGCAAACTCCATTAGATTCCAAGGTCTGAGAGTCATCTGTGGATCATGCTCTGGCCTGATGGAGCACAGTCCCATCCTTTGCAAGCATCTAAACAGCAGCTCCACCCTCTGAGCACTGGGGGTGGCTACCAATTCTCCAGAATGCTGGGGGCAGAAGGCCTACCCTATCCAAAGGCTGGGATAGAAGCCCCTCTCTCTCAAAGATCTTTTTGGCCTAGACCTCTCCTTCCATAGCTCTACCCTTGGAGTCATTTTTCCTTCAATTCAATTCAATTCTCTCCATCCCTTTCAGTCCAGCCTAGAAGTATGCCTGCTCATACAAAACTCTCAAAAATCTTATTAATTTTCTGTGCATTTCAGGGGGATCCAAGTCATCAGAAAAATGAATCTTCCACAAATACTTCTTATGTAATTATATTTGCAAGCCTGACTTCCTCTGAGATGGTTGACTGAATTCATGAGTCATATGCATAATCTCTTTAGCAAACAGCTATCTCTTCATACCCTCAGGTAGATCTTCATTCTTTGGGAACTCACCTCCTGGGAGCTCAGGGAGGGCCCTGATAGAGCCACTTCTGGCTATAATCTCAGAGCATGTTATCTGGATAGACGGAGAATTTCCTATATCATCCCTTTGTGCTTAACAGTTCATTCTTCAGTTTATTCCTTTCCTCCCTTATTTTGCTATAAGCAGCAAGGAGAAACAAGGCTGTGCCTTCCAAACTTGCTTGGAAATCTCCTCAGCTAAATACCCAGGTTCATTGCTAACAAATTCTGCCTCCATCTAATATCAGAACACAGTTTCACCAGGTTCTCTCTCACTTTATAAGAGGGATTCATTTCTTCCAGTTTCCAATAATACATTCATTAGTATCATTTCCATCTCAGTCCTCACTGAAAGTACCTTTAACATCCACACGTCTACCAACATTCTCTTCGTGATCCCCTATGTATTCTCTGAGGTCATAGAAACTTTCTCTACAGCTTTGTCATTTTCTGAGACCTCACCAGAATCATCTTTAATGTACATATCACCTTCAACTGTCTGTTCAACACAGTCTAGGCCTTCTATCAAGTACCCCGAAAGTCTTCCAGCCTGTAACCAGTATCCAATTCCAAAGTCACTTCCACTCTTTGGTATATGTAATGACAGCACTAATGGCATCTTCAAATGCCCTATTTAAAAAGGGTTCATGTGCACAGGATCAGGGATTAAGCCTTGAACATGTCTTTTGTGGACTACACGAATCAGTCCCCAAGAGGCATGAACACCAGGAGGTGGGATCATCGGGAACTCCCTTAGAATCTGCCCACCACAAGGTGTATGCTTCTTGGGGGCTGCTGGCTCCCCCAAAAAGGTAAATGTATTCTTTTCTTAGCTGCTAAAGTAAATACCATACTATAGTTTGGCTTAACCACAGGAATTTATTGGCTCACAGTTTCAGCTGCTAGAAGGCTGGCCTCTTCCTGGGGGTCAGCATCTTCTGGCTGGCCAGCAATTTTGAGTTTCCTTGGCTTTCCCATCACATGGCAGTGTACATGGCACATCTTCTATGGGTTCCAAGTTCGTGCCTAGTTTCTGTCTGTTTCCCATGGCTTCTCCCTCTGTGTCCAACTTCCTTTGCTTATAAGGACTTCAGCCATATTATATTAAGACCTACCCCTTATTCAGTCTGGGCACACCTTAACTAATAATATCTTCAGAGGTCATATGTACAAATGGGTTCACACTCAAAGAACCGAGGTTTGGGACCTGAACATGCATTTTGTGGGGGACTCGATTCAATCCCCAGCAATAGAGGAAAGAGTAGAACTATAATATATATATGCCTTGTTTCTCCTACCAAATGCACTGCAAAGTATAAGTCACTCTTTCTGTCCTAAGGAATGATAAGGGAAGAGTAGGGAAAGACAAGTAGTAGTAAAGTGGTAAAGCTGACACCACCTTGAAGGAGACCTCAGGAGCAGACAGAAACAACAACTCCCTTTAAAGAAAAATACCATAAATGTTAACAAATCTTCTGTTCCATTTTTCTTTCTGTTTGCTTACACAGTTTTTTCTATAATTTGAAACAACTGAATTTATTATTTAATAACTAACCTTCTATTCTGATCTATATACTATCAACATTTTCCTCTGTCATTAGCTATTTTTTTGATATGTGGTTCTTGGTAACCATATGCTCTCCATCACATGGATAGCCCAGGATCTATTTATGCCCTCCCTTGGTGACCGCTCTAGCTTCCAGTCCTTTATAACCTCTGACCTAGATCAGCAGTATTGTTTCCTGTCTGGTATTTCATAAATGATACAAGAATGTACAGATAACGTTCTCGAGAACAAAGAACATAGGAGCTCAGAAATCTGCAGAAAGCCCTCCACTGCCTATTCAGGATATGGTAAGATGGAAATTGAGCTAGTGCTAAGAGGTTTTAGCAATTCAGGGAACTAGCCTGATAAGCAGGGAAGGGCATCAAGAAGGGCAGGATCTTGGCGAGGCTGGGGCAGGGACCACGTGCCACGGCCACTCACTCTCTGAACATTCCAGTTTTTGATGTGCCAACATAGCCCTTCATTTGAGCAGCAATTAATTACTTCCGACAGCCTCCACAGACATAACCATGTCAGTAATCCTTCAAATGTTCTCATTAATGGTGAGGTTGGGAAACGTCATCCCGACCCAGCGCAGCTCGGCAGCCATCAAAGCCGATGCTGTACTTCAGTGTCTTCATGTGAGCATTGCCCTTTGCTGATTAGCAACTGAGATAAAAAGAGCAGCAGTGAGGCTGTCTAGGGACTCAGAACTTCTGGGTTGAGTCTTCATGAGGAAATATAAAATGGCACTATACTAGCAGGCCATCCGTCACATATGTTCACTGTGAGTATGGAATTTTTAAACAATTGTAAAACAAACCACAGAAAATGAATCAAGTCAACACAAAATAAGTACGTCTAGCTCACCATGGCTGCCATGTATTTACTCTCTATATGTTCTATTTCTCCCTCCAATACATTCTTAAATGCAATGGACTTTGCCTCTCTTTTCCCACATTTCTAATCTTCTCCCTATGTCCATTACCACAGTAGGAATTCTGCAGAGACATCATAGCCCAAAAAGAATGTTGCATTTCCAAAAAACCAATTGAAATAAGCCTGTAACAAAGCCCTGGAATTCCCAGCCCTTCACAGGCTGCTCTGTATGCCCAAGCCCTGGAATTTCAGAAACCGGCCAAGTACACATGTGGTCTTGGGTTAAGTGCAAAGGTTGTAAAGTCAAAGTTACTCTAAATAGAATCTACCAAAAACTACGTAGGAGGTGGTGGTATGCTGGAGCTGAAAAGTCAACAATACTACAACCTGCCCCCATCCCCCACAAGCCAGCATCATCTGTCTCACAGAGACCCATCCCTTGAAGCAGACCAGGCAGCATTGGGATGTCCTGCTGACAGGCCAGGACCATCTCTAGGTTCTCTCACCATATCCAAAATTCCTGGAAGGCCCTCCCCCTGTGTGCTGCACACTTCCCTTACCTGCTGTTACAGGTTGAATTGTCTCCCACTGCCCCAGAAGACCTATCTAAGCCTTTACCTCCAGTAACATGATGAGACCTTATTTGAAAACGGTTCTCCAAAGATGTGATTATTACGATGAGGCCAAGTTAAATGAAGGTGGCCCCTAATCCAATATGACTGATGTCCTTGTAAGAAGAGGGACATTTGAATACAGAGACAGACTGATACAGGAGAGAAGATGGGTCATGTGAAGATGGAGACAAAGATTGGAGTGAGGTACCTCAAGCCAAGCAACACTAGGGGCTACCAAAAACCAAGAGAGAAACATGGAGCATAGTCTTCCCTAGAACTTCAGAGGGAGCCTGACTTCAGACTTCTGGCCTCCAGAATTGTAAGAGAATAAATTTCTGTTGCTTTAAGCACCCCAGTTTATGGTACTTTGTTATGGCGGCCCTAGGAACTAAGACTCCTGCCTCTGTAGTCTTGCAGAGGTTGCTTTCTTCTTTTTATATGGTTAGATGTAACCACTGGGTTTCCCCCATGATTACTGCAAATCTGTGTTTTACACAGCTTAAATCCCAGAATCTCAGGCTGGGAAGAGAACTCATGAGCCATCTGCTCAACTCTGCCCCTCTGAACTGGCCCCTCACTTTTCAGAGGAACCCCTGCCTTCATGGACAACCTCATGAAAACTCTGGGGGTTGGCTCCACATTTTTTCCTTGTTGACCTATCACAATGCTGAAGAAACTCCATCCTAGAAGTCCTGGGATCCCCAGTGTAATCAGACCCCATCCAGTTCCTTCTCCTACTCAAAGCTTCAGTTCCTTCATAACAACTCAGGAAGGGTCTCATCTGGCTATGCTTACATGTATCCATTGGTGGGGAGCTCACTAACTTTTAGAAGCATACCAAGAAACTGGCGCTAGAAAACATACCAGGCACTTTGAATATATTTCTATGCAAATATTTCCAACACTGTTCACTTTGGCAATTACCTTTGCCTTTGTTAAGATGATGAAACTGATGTTCAGCGTGGTCAAGAATTTTCCTAAGGTCACACATAGGGTGATCAACTGTCCCTGTTTGCCTGAAACCTACCTGGCTTTAGCACTCAAAGTCCTGGGGAACCCCTCACACAGTCAGGAAGTTATGGAGCTGAGATTTAAACTTTTGCTCCTCCTAGACTTTATACTATTTACTTCTGTGTGTTTTTCTAGCTTGACTTTTTAGAGTCGTGTGGTCAGTCTCAAGCTCTTGTTAGTACTTTTCTACCATATTAGCTCTCCTTTTCTGCAAGTCTTGAGTAGGATTCATCTACCCACTGCAAAGTTCTGTTTTCCAAGGGCTCCTTTTAGGCAGACACCTGCTTGGTGCTAGACTTTGGGGAGGGCAGGGTATAGGATTCTTGCCCATGTTCACTCAGCCCCTCCTGATGGGGTGCTTGATGGATTTTTTAAGGAATAGGAAGATGGGTCTACCCAGAATGCTAAGATTGCTTTTGATCCACCTCCCCTGCTCCTCTTCTTGGGCTAGCTAAGTATGGAAGCTCTATTGGTTTGTCCACTTTCGAAATAATGAGAGGCACAAAACCATGGCAAACTGCAGATGTCCTTTCCTCGACTCAAAGAGGCTCATGTACAGTTTCTTCCTCCTTATTAACTCCTCAGATCAAAGGACAGGAGAGATTGTGAGCTCCGCCTGCCCAAGCTACCCTCCCTGCCATCCCAGAGAAAGAGTGAGACAGGTTCTCTTGCCCTGGGTCTCCCTGTGGAGAGATTGAATGTGGGATGCCCATAGAGGCATTCTCAGCCCTGGGTGCCTCCTGGCTATTGCCCAGCGGGAGGTGATGGAGTGGGCAACATCCTCAGGTCCTCTTTTGTCTTATGCATCTGCGAGGAGCTGGGGTATATCCTGAAAAAAAAAAACGTTCCGTAGATGAAGGGCTTGCCCTTGCTAGGATAGGGGGTCCCTTGTCCTGATGAGGCCTTCCCACTCGGAGGCATAATGAAGCTCCAAGGGCCCTTCGCTGCCGCTGCAGACCATGGGCGTGCCTTTGATTCGAGGACTTGCGCTGTAATCACCCACCACGTGTCATTACCCCGACAGGCAGCAGCAGCTGCAAGATACAAGCACCAATAAATCGCACTGAAAGTCACCGGGGCGATCCTTTGTTGATTTTCCTTCACAGCTATTCCGAGGTGGCTCGGCAGTTGTAAGGGCGCCGCTGTGCCTTTGGCAATGGGAGGAGTGGAAGGGAATCTGTTCCAGGCAGCTGGTGGAGAGGTCTGTCTCTCTCTCTCTCTCTCTCTCTCTCTCTCTCTCTCTCTCTCTCTCTCTCTCTCCAACCCCCCCCCACCCCCCCACCAGTTTCTTCCCGTGGATTCCTGATGCATCACTGGGCTCTCCAAAATGTCAATCAGCAGACACAAGTACTCTCTTGTTAGATAACTGCAAATCACAACAGGGTTGAGCTTTCTTGCTTTGGAAAACATTGCCTTCTTTCTTATTTTTTCCTGACTTCTGGGGAAAAAAATGAGGCTTGCTACAAACAGTGCATCTGGTCACTTTTGTGCTTTGTCTGACTTGCATTTCCCACCTTTGCCAACCTCACCCAAGCAGGGCTTAGCGCCACTGGTGCCGGGAAGGATAAGGGAAGGAAGGTCTTGCTCCATTGCCGCCAAAGCTTCCACTTATCTAGCTTCAGGAGAGGACAACTTCAGCTCCCTTCCTCTCCCCGCTCTCCTAATGCTCTGGGATTTATGTCTGAGACCTCCTCGGAGGTGTGCATCCTGGAAACGGAATGCAAAGCAGGTATGGGGCCTTAAGAAAATGATTAAACCAGGAATCATAGATTGCAGCACAAGCGTGGATTTTAATAACTGCTTGGCTGGAGCTTGTATGATAAAAGCTGTAGGATATTAGACTGTTGTGAGAGAATGGCCCATTTCCACATGGCAGGATGCCAGTTTGGAAATCGTACTTTCCACATGTTTTCTAAATGTGAAAAGCAGACTCCATTTGGGCACAGAGGTGCATTTATTTCCTGCTTCCCCTTAGCTGTGCATTCTGGGGTTGACAGGGCCTGAATGAAATCGCACACAGGAAATGCCAGGTGGACCTCCTGGGAAGTCCCTCCTGCCACAGTAGGTGTGGGTCGCTGTAGGCGGGCCCTGTCGGGGACATCGGGGGAGATTAATGTGATGGCAGGTGATGGTGCCAGTGGAAAGGAGAGCTCCTCTCTTTCTTTGCAGTATCCTTTTCTCCGCCAGAAAGGCTGGTCTAATTCAGCTGTCACAGACCTGCGCTCTCTCAGGTCATGGAATAAAATGCAGAAACAAAGTGAGTAAGAGCGGAAACTGTTCTATAATCCTGAAAGGCTTCCATTTTACAGGCAGGGCTGCTTTCCCAGGGCTCAGAAGGGCCCTAGGCTTGAATTATTGCCATGCTGTCAAATTCTTAAAATCTTAATAATCTTAGAACAGGGGGTCCTGCCAGTTTCGTTTTGTTTGACTCCTTGCAAATTCTGTCACTGGCTGGTCTTGTTTGTACATGCTATATGTGAAACTATCTCTGATGCAAATGCTCATTTCTTTCCTTCTTTGCTACTCTTAACTAATTAAAAAATAAAAAGGATATACATTTAAGAATAGATTCTGTGCCTTTGGGGCCCAGATCTTTATACCAACATGAAACAAGACAACCAAGCAAATATTCACTTCATCCCCTCCCCTCAAGACATTTTTCATTGTGAAAAAAAAAAAATTACTTTTTTTTTCTTTCTCCTTATGATTTGCTCATTTAATTTACTTTAAAAATAGTGAAATGCAACAAGTCCCTGGCAGGAAGTGGCAGTGCCTCTCCTCGTGAGCGTCAGTGTGGCACGTCCATGTGAACATGCTCACATATTAGCCGTAAGCATTCAAACTCAGGGATGATCCCCAAGCAAGGGCCAAGCTGCCAGGTGGGGGATCTGGAGACACAGAGCTCATTAGCCAAAAATAGCAGGTAGGAAGCACTACCTCAGACACAGGGGAGTGTCGTCAGGTTACTAACCCATGATGGGTGTCAAGGGATCACTTCCTGGAAAAAGGTGGCAGGAAAGAGACGCATGGTTCTGAGACAAAGAATTGAAACAAACCATGAGGAAGAGAAACCCAGAGGGTCTGTAGCAGTTTGTGTATGAAAGTTATGCTTCAGTAGCAAGCAATCCCCAATTCTCTGTAGCTCAAAACAAAAAGAATTCTTTCTTACTCACACAATATGTTCATTGTGGAGGTGAGGGAAAACGGGGTGTGGGGGGAGCCGATCTGCTGTCTGGAGTCTCTCAGAGTTCTAGTGGAGCTAGTTGGCTATCATCATGTAAGCTGGAAACATTGCCCTGGATGGTTTCATCCTAACAAGTCTGGAAGCCACATATGTCCCTCCTCACAGCTCATTAGCTAGAGCACGTCACATGGCCATGGCCAACCATGAGGAGTCAGGAAGAACAAGTCTCCCTAGTGCCCAGAAGTAGAGAACAGGAAACTCATGACCACCTTGGAGCCTGAAATAAAATACTAAGCTATGACCTCTGTACTTGGTCATTTTGACCACTCATTCACTGAGGCAGTCAGAAATCCAACAAAGTCATTTATGTCTGCAAGGTGATAAGCTAAATCTTAGCAGAGTCATCAGGAACTCAGTTCCCAAAGAGATAATAACAAATTATCTCTTGTGGGAGCTACAAATACCTTGTGAGAAAGGGATTTGTGATAAATGTCCCAAATATCATGTATATTGTGCAGGCAAATGGTTATAGGGTTTAGAGGAAGGAGTAAAATTTTTCACACAAGGCAATCAAGGAATGCTTCCTAAAGGAAGTGAATTTCAGCTGAATATTAAGAATGTATGCAGTTTCAATAAGCACAGATAAAGAGAGGAATGGGGAAGGAATTCCTGACATTAGGGACAACTTGAACAAAAACCTGGAGGCTGGAAAAACGAAGTTCTTTTAGCTGGAAAAGGGAGAAGTCATAGCTGATGATCAACTTATAGAAGACTTATATTTCATTCTTTCCCCTACAGAACTATTTTCTTTTTCTTCTAAAAGATTAGAAGTTCAGCATTACTTTTTGCTCATTCCATCTTGCACAACTAGGTGACTAACTCATACTCAAGAAGGTAAGTCTCCAGAAACAGCAATTTAAACAGGCCACCTCTCCATCTTGAGCTCTGAATCAATGTCATCATAAGCTTGAACATTCTTTATTCTTATTTTCTCTTCCTGTGAAATTAGTGAAGTCGAAAAATTCTGTTTCCAATCAACACAGTATCTTCTTCTCACTTAGAAAAAAACTAACTTCTCTATCCTTTACTAGCAATATCATCTTTTAGTATCTTTACGTAGTCAGGGTTTTGACACCCTGAAACATGGCATATTCTTCTCTGTGGAAAAGACTCTTGAAAGAGACCTTCTAGAACTGGAGAGAAATGATGATAATTCATCCTAAATACCTGGCTCCACTCTGGACACATACATCTCAGCTTTCCATCTTTGAAGTCATTCATGGGGAGAACTTAGAAGGTTGTAAGTTAGACAGGGAATCATATTTCTAGTGACCATATTACTGCAGCTATCCTCTCAAGTAAAGGGAAATGGGAAAGCCCCCTTATATGGGAGCTGTGGTGGTTTGAGACTGTGTGTAACCCAGGAAAACATGTTCTTGGATTTAATCTATTACTGTGGCAGTGGACCCATTATAAGTATGATCTTTTGATAAGGCTCAACTCATCATCTTAATTCTCTTACTGGAATCCTTTATAAACTAAATGAATACAGAGAGAAAGTTACAGAATCAAGAAGGTGAAACAAATGAAAACCAGAAGAGAAGGGAGAGACCAGCAGATGCCACCATTGCCTTGCCATGTGGCGGAGAAGCCAACGATCACCAGCAGCCAGTCCTCAGGAAGAAAGCATCGCCTGGATGATGCCTTGATTTGGATGTGTTCTTGGCCTCACACTGTAAGTTAATAAATTCCCATTGATTAAGCCAACCCATTTCATGGTATCTGTTTTAAGCAGCCTAGGAAACAAAAACAGGGGCTGACATCACTAGCAGAGATTTAGATGAGCACTTGAAAGTGAGAAGGTTCTAGGAAGTCCTGGAAAGTCTTCTTAATTCTTCCCAGGTATTATGCCATCACCAATGGCACTTCGTTAAGGCTATTCACAGCCAGTGGTCAAACTGATTTTAGGCCTGGAAAAGGAAGCTCTTCTTTATTAGACAACACAAAAAGTATTTAACTTTAGCTGCAAGTGACTGTTGGGCACTAGGGCACCTGCCCTCCAGGAGTTGACAGGAGAGCGCAAAGGCAGTTGCTTAGCTGTTTCGAGAAATTCAGTGACAGAAGTTTAATAAACCATCCCATGGACTTACCATCCAGGGCTCCCCATGTTCCTGGCCCAGTGACATCACTGGACATGGAGGCTAAGATGGAGCCTTTGGGGTTCATGTGTCTGGTTGTGATTCAGTAGACACTGCTTTAGTGCTTACTGTATGCGAGGCATTGTTCCAAGTTCTCTGTCAAGATTAATTTGTTGAATCATTATTCCAACACTCTACAATGAAATGTTATCAATAACCCCATTTTAAAGAGGAGGAAACTGAGGCCCAGAGAGCTTACCTAAGAACTATTGGGGTTGAGTGAGGTAGAGCCAGGATTCAAGCCCAAGCAGCCTGGCCCTAGGAGACCTGCCCTAAACCCTCTCTAGGCTGCATACCACTGGGCTAGGGTGTTTTGATCCCTTGGCTGCAGGCAAAACTGGGGTCCATGTTCTTAGTTGGCATCATGACCCCACTGAAATATTACCCTCCAGACCCTAAGTTTTTTAAAGCTTTAGAATACTAAAAATGAGTCCACACCTGTGGACTCAGAAAAGAACCTGAAAACTGTGGCTGGTGTGATCTTAAGCCACCAAGGCAGAAACGTGCTAGAATCTCAGATGCCCATTTGGCACAGGCACTACAGGAAGCGTATTTTGTTTTCTTTATACATCAGGAATACCATAGGTAACAAGGCAACCTTCTATCTGCCCTTGAGGAGCTTTTTCTAACAGGCACACAAGAAACATGGGTAGGGGAAGTGGATGTGCTCAAGTGATAGGGCTTCTGCCTACCATATGGGAGGACCTGGGCTCAATCCCTGGGGCCTCCTGGTGAAAAAGAAGAAGAGAAAGTGTGCCCACATGGCAAACCAGTGCCCGTGTGGCGAGCCTGTGCCTGTGCAAGTGAGTCACACAGCAAGATGATGACACAACAAAAGAGAGACAAAGGAAAGAGTCAAGGTGAAGCATAGCAGAAACCAGGAACTTAGGTGGCACAATTGACAGGGAACCTCTCTCCCCTTCAGAGGTCTCCAGGATTGAATCCCGGTGAATCCTAAAGAGAGAAAGAAAATGAGAAGAGAAAACGATGCAGACAGCAAAAACAGCAGGGGTGGAGGAGATGGGATAGCGGATAAATAAATAAATAAATAAATAAATAAATAAATAAATCTGAAAAAAAAAAATAAACAGGTAGCCAAGTAGAAGGTTTAGTGTTCTTTTGTAATATATGCCAACGTGTGGGAAGAAACAAGTTTTATACTTGGAATGTTTCATTTAAAGCAATGTACAGGGGAAATTAACTTTTTTCAACTGCAGCATTTCTACCTGTTTTAGTTTGTCAAAAGATACTGAGAGCAAAATACCAGAAACGGGTTGCCTTTTATAATGGGAATTTATTAGGTTAAAGGCTTACAATTCTAAGACTGGGAAAATGTCCAAAGCAAAGTATCATCAGAGACACTGCCTCACTGAAGGTCAGCTGTAGGCGGTCCAGGACTCCTGCTATGTGGCAAGACACACAGAGGCATCTGCTTCTCCTCTGGGTCTTGTTGCTTCAGCTTCTGGCTCCTCCATTTGTGGCTTCCTCTCTCCCGGGTTCCTCTCTGAGCTCCTGGAAAGAGTCAAGGTGAAGCACAGCCTGTCTATCTCTGTGATCTTTTCTTGATGTCTCTGTTTTCAGTCCTCCATTTATAAAGAACTCCACTGAGAGGACCAAGACCCACCCTGGGCCATGTGTCACTGAATCAGTCCGGTCAAAGGCCCCTGACTGAATCCTATCCAATCAAAAGCCCTACATCCACAGGATAGGATTAGTTCCAAGAGCACGATCTTTTCTGGGATCCACAGAAAGTTTCAAACTGTCATACCATCCTTGACAACATGCTTGATAATAGAAACACATGGTGCTCTATCACTTGCGATTAGTGATTTTCATTTTAGCGAAACAGCCTTACTTTGAATAATGAAAAAATGACTCATACAGCAGTCTTTTTTTCCTCGGCCCAAGTGATGATAAAAAACATGTGTTTATCACATCTAATGTAGAGAAGCTCTCTATATAATGATGATGGCATCTAGAACAGTGTAAATGGATATGCCTCTTTTTTATTTTATTGCAAAGTAGCACAAACCTGATGCATCATCAGTTACTTTTGCTGTTGTTGAAGTTTTTATTAGAGAAATTGTGTGTTTGATCATTTGCTTTGTAGTAGTGTTGTCATTGAGAGTGAGGCCAAATTTGCTTGCAAATAAGTTTATTTAAAGATATGACAGATGAGGTGGACCTAAGGAGGGGATGAGAAGAAGCAATATGAATGGCTGGCAGCATAGACACTCTTGAGTATGCTGCCATTTTCTTGCCCCCAAGTGGCCTTCTAGGATTCAGCTCTCTTTTCCTTTCCCAGTGCGATGGGCTTTCTGGCTGAAGAGGGGCATGGTGATTAAGGAGGTCAGAAATAGCACTACACAGGTCAAAGCATCAGCCCTTTGCATCTTAATTATTGGCATTGACATAACATTCTTCAAATTAAAACTGAAGGAAAATGAATGACTACATATTTTATACACCAGACATTTCCTGCTCTTATGCTTTCCTATTTCATAAGGTAAATGTTGTGATTCTTTGTGGAGACCAGTTCAGATGGCTACTATGGAACATAGGCTAACGTGAGGTCGCCCACTGTCTTCTTCTTGTCTGTCTTCATTCCCTGGCCATAGTCTGACCCAGTGCTTCAGCAGAGCTGAAGGTGGAATGACTCCTCAGAATAATATAAAATAATATAAAAATTCACACTCTACTCATTTGGGGTCCTTTACATGTTTCCTGTATTATGTACTTCAATTACATGAGCAAATAAATTATTCTGAATTGCACAAATGAGAGAGCTGAGAGTGATTTTATAAACAAGGTTTACTAACATGGATTTAGAACAACTGAGTTATGATATCCATGATGTGCCTGTGAATATTTGGAGCTGGAAGGGACTGTGGGAACTGGTGAAACGAAGCTTTTCATTTGAGAGCAGAGGAAACCCAAGCTAGTCTAGACCAGCTCTCTGGGTCCTTGACCTGCTTCCATGCCTGGGTCTCATGGATACACAATTTACTCACATCCTTAGGAAAATAACTCAGGTGTTTCAATCAGGGTATGTGATGGAGTGTCCCGTAAAAATGGAAACACAATTGCCACCTTAATGCATTTAAATACACTGGGAAGGACTGGTAGAGCCATATACTTGCGGAAAGGTGAGGGAAGAGAAGGACAGTAGAAACGAATCAAGACAAGCATCATGGAATAGCAAGAGACAGAGGTTCCACAGAACCCATTTTATCTGAACAGTACCCACTGATCCTTGATCTTCAAGTTATTTCTTCCTTCCCTAAATCCTAAGAGATTGTTTAAATATGAGCAACTGAAATGGCAAATTAAATTTGTATAGGGTAAAAAGCACATTATGCTATGCTGCAAAGAGTTTTCCAAGTAGTAGAGTATGACTTTGGGTTCATGTGTTAGAATTGGCTCAGTTATCTCTTTGTGGCTGACTATATGGGTTTGGGACATTCCATTACCTCCAGGCCTCCTTGCCCTGTTCTTGCCTGTATCTGTCTTCGGTTTATTCTTTTCTGCTGCTTCATATTTCTCTTAGTGGTGAAATATGGCTCCCTAAAGAAATGGAAGACAGTGAATTGAGCTATTATCAAGGTAGTGCTCAAGGGAGAAATTTCTGTTTCATACCAAGACAATATAGACAGCCTACTGATATAGAATGAATTAGCTCCAAAGTTAATAAACTGATAAATAAACCAAGGGCCTTATTCATCTTAGCTGCAGTCTTATTTAATTTTGAGAGAAGGTCCAGAGTTTAGGGTCTGGGGCCAAACTGTTTGGTTTTGTTTCCCAGCCCTCCCATGGACTAACCTCATCTCTCTCTACTCAGTTTCCTCTATTGACCAACAGGGATATAAAAGAACCTTTATTTTAGGGCAGATATGAGAGAATATAAGAGTTAATACATATAATGCACCTAGGAAGTAAATATTATTTATGCATAAGGAGTTATTTTCATAACCAATATGAAAATGGATGTTTTCACATCTTATTTGAAGCATCTGCACATCAACTCAGTACTTCCTCCAGGCTTTTGTGATTGTTGGAATAATAGCAACATACTTGTATTTAATTCCAAGAAAGTGTTGGAGAGAGGAGGAATCTCTCTGTCCTCCAGTTCTCTCTCCCAGTGTTGGATCAAACTGAGCCTCAGAAGCCCGAGGAAGGAACGGGATCACTGAGAAGTCTTTTTCTTCTGTCCTTGATCCCAATGAAACCAAGGCCAACACTAGGGAAGACAGGGGTAGGGGTGAGGGAAGGGAAGAAGCAGCTTGCCTCCTGGGAATACAGATACTTTTATCACCAAGGTCTGAGGTCTCTCAGGGCTGCTGGGGTGGCTGTTTAACGGAGGAATCCAGGAGGACCAAATACAGGTGGGGTGGGTGAGGAGACACCATCATCTGGTACAACTTTAGGCATCTTGAAGGTATGAGAAGGAAGCTTAAGAGCAGAGGACGGGAAATACAATTTGTAGAATATCACAGAGTGAGAATGGCTGAGAAACTTTGAGAACTGTGCCTGAGGTGACTAAAGTGAATAGGATGGAACGGAGATGAACTCAAGTGTCTTGGACTTAAACTGAAGGACAAAGTGTAGCCACCAAATGACCTTGTAAGTCAAATAGTCAAAGCACAGGTTTTGCAAACAGGAGCAAAGGCAGTATATAAGAGAAACATACATATACACACATATATACTCGTATACATCCATGCGTACATAGATACATGCACACATAATGCAAATGGATATCTGTAGTTAAAACTTCATGTGTATCTCTATATGGATATTTGTATGTTTGTATGTATTTATTTATGGGCACTGTTGAAATGAGGGTCTGATTCTGAGAAAAGCAATGCCTTTCCTGCATTTGAGATGTTTCAAATTCCTTTGAACAATTTGTATATCAATAAACAAACTATGTACCTAATCTGTAGGATATGTGTGTCAAACTGTCACATCAGGGCATGCACAAGACCTCCTTAGAAAGATAGTCTTTAATTTAATCTAATTTTTATTTATCAAGAGTCAACTAAATTTGGGACTGAATAGTTAGGTCACTGAGAAATCATTTTAGGGCAAGAAGCATTGACCTGTCTTTTTGAAGTGGCATTTTTTATCTGGAAATCGTGTGGTGCCAAATCTCTGAAACTCATTTTAGAGTATATTAAAGCAAGTTTTTAATTTTTATTTGTGACTATATCAAAGTTTTCAAATAAGAATTAAAGATGTTTTATTGTCAATACTGCACTCTCCCCATTTGAGGATCAATATTTATTTAATCAAATTTGTGTTTATCATTGTATCAATCTTGGTGCACAAAGCAGAAAGCTGGAGACTTTGAGTCATCTCCCCACATCATAAGAATTTTCCCATGGAGGTCATGGTCTCTGTGTGGATCCCTTACTTTTTTGATGAAATATTGTAGAATATAGACACATTCTTCCATGATACAGGAAATAATCTATTTCTTTTCTCTCTCCTTTGTTAAACAGTTAACTAAGTCCAAAATTGCCTGAGCTTCTTAAATATGTGTCCACATGTCACCAATTTATTCTCATTTGTAATTTAATGGAATCTCATTTGAAATGAGATGGGTGATAAACAATACATCTGGAGTGCTGGGTATCAAACCACATATTTTAGCTTATGAAGGAATATACTACACTGATTTCTTGGGTTTTAGGATATTTAAAGAGTTCCAATTTTCTTTTTCAATTAAAAAAAAAGTCCCCATCATATTTATATTTAGTCGAATGTTTTCTATTTACCTAGAACAGGTGTGGTTATGATGCTGTGGATTGCTTTGAGAAATCCATCTTGCTTCCTCTTGATGTCACTTGTTCTTCAATCATCTGATATCTAGGGGATACCAGGGCAGTTCCCGGGGACCCCCATCATGTGAGGCAGGGAACGGGGTATCCAGAAGCCCATGAGGTGTCCAAGCAGGGGTGCAGCTTATTGGCTCTAGATAGGTCTGTAAAAGTCTGCACAGGTGCTCTCAGTGTCATATTTGGAAGCTCTTCTGAAGTTGGTACACGAAAGAAGTCTTTAAACAGTGTTGTAATATTTCTGAATTTCGTATTGAAAATTGCCTAAGCTTTTTCTTAAGTCATGCTAATAACCACTCTTGACTGCTTGTAAGAGAGAAAAAAATCCACTGAGATGGCTCTTTGTGTTTCTAACTATAACGTATAATTGTGATATGACTGCAGTAGAGATAATTTGGTATTTGGTTGAGGATTTCTAAAAATATTCTTCTGGTTTTGTGCATGGCTGTCCTTACCTCGTTGAGCTATTTCCTTGTGTTGATGAAACTCACATGTCACTAGGCAAGAAGGTTCCAAAAGTTTATTAAAGCATTTTCACTAGGACAGGAACAGCGGGGATGAGAGTGGCTCTGGCGGCTACGAATGGCTGTGAGCGGACTTGAATTTGAACTTGAACGGAGGTTTCCATGCCCGGTTCCTGGGAGGAAGGAGCAGCCCTGGCTCTCAGGCTCTCAGCAGCGCACTCACACTGCCCACTTCCCCTCTGCCACCGACATCAGGACAGGGGTGCGGATGGGTGGGGCTGCCCTGCAGGCGCCCACTGGGGAGAGGGAGATCTAGGGACCCAAGCCAGGGAAACGGAGGAAAGGTGGGTGAAGAGCAGGGAGCCAAGAATAAGCACAGGGATTAAAGTGCACTTGGAGGTTTGGCTCAAGTTGTGAGAAACTTCCATCTGCCTCCAAGCCCTTAGCGCACATGGAAATGGATTTCAAACTTTTAAACCTCCGTTCTAGAGAATGGCACTTCTCAACCTCCTTGTTTTAACACTCATCAATATAATTTTCACTCTTAAAAATTACTGAGGATCCCAATGAGCTTTATTTATGTAGGCAATATATATAAAATATCTATTGATAGTTACTAGATACTGTATTAGAAAGTAAGAAATTAAGTTGGGAAATTTTAAAAATATGTTAAATGATGATAAACATGATTTCATAAATAGCACTTTTTAATGAAAAACAACCATATTTTCTAAAATAAAATTTTTGCTAGAAAAGTGGCATTATTTTATATTTTTGCAAAATCTCTTTAATGTCTGTCTTAAAGCTGCACATCATAACTGCTTCTGCAGTCAATCTCTTGTGCCATGTTGTCTTAGTTGAAGTGTGTGGAGAAAATATAACCACACACAGACAGGTAGTTGGAAAAGGAAGGGGTGAAAACTTTTCAGATGATTGTGGACATTCCATTTTGATGCTTCACCTAAACTTGATGAATAGCAATTTTTTTAAAAAGATTTGTTGCAACAATGGAGTTGGAAACTACATCAATGGTGTTTTCATGCTCTGTTTATCTAGCATTTTGAATGAATCTTATGCAAGCATGGTTTTGTAAATACATGTGTTGGTATTTTGAAAATATCAGTTTACTTACTTTTGTGGATGCTCATGATACAATTTTTTATAAAATCACATATGTCATTCTAACCACCAATCTCACCCAAAAAGTCTTTAAATATTCGGAAAGCAGTGTCAGACTCATCGTAGAGAGTACAGATTTTCTAATATCTAATTTGTGCTTGAATGGTCAAATGTTATCATGGGCAACAAATACCATCATTTGTTTTTCTTGAAGTGACATGCTTATTTCATGCATTTTGAGAAAATGTTTGTCGAATACCAAAGTCTAAATAACCATAGTTTATCTGTTAGTCTTTCATTCAAGTAAAAATGATGATGGTTTTCATGAAAAAAAAAACCAAAAAAACAAAAAAAACTGAAAAAAAGCTCCTGTACTCACACCTCAACCACGCTCTACTTTTCCTTGAGGATCTCCCACATACATGTTTTATGTGCACTTATCTTTCTGCCAGACAGAATATTAAAAAGACACATCTTCCAGTATTGCCACTGAGTAACATGAAAGTTGTCACTCTCTGGTAAGACCTTCTTAAATGCAATGGAAACATTTATCCGAGATGCTGGAGATTACAGTGAGCACCAGGACAGTTTGGTGTCCCTGGCTTGAGTCAGGCTAACACTCCAGCACTTTTACCCATGATTGGGATTGAGCCATGAGTTTAAACAGGCAAACAGTTTTTAAAATATAATTATGAAAATAGCTTTTGATCTCACAGAGCCCCTAAAGGATTCTCGGGGACTCCTGGATATTTTTAACCACACTTGAAAATAACTGGTATAGAGTAATGTTTTTATATTATATATATGTATGTGTATATATGTTTGTATATATATGTATATGTATGTATATATATGTATATATATGTATATATATGTATATGTATATGTATATATATGTATGTATATATGTATATACATATATATGTATGATTATATATGTAATGTAATTATAATCATTGTGCATACAGATGTAAAGAATACATTTTTTTTCAGGCTATAGAAATCACATATCAGAGTAATCCACCCAGGTATGACCCTTCCAGGGTCCTCTGCAGGTTGAGTAGGGTGGTGGTGGTAGGGATGGGGAAGGTAATTTAGGGAGGGACCCGTCCATGTGATGCTAATGTGATGCTGCATGATATTTGCATAATAACTAACAGAGAATTAAGTGAGAAGAAACTGCATTTAAAAATGACTTTGCTTCTCACCATCTGTGCAATTTGTATGGTATGTTTTAATACCTCTAAGTCTCAGTTTCTTCATTTATGCAATGCGGATAATACAAATAAGAAACCTGCCCAACCATGTGGTTGCTGAGCTCAGAGCTGCAGTCAGACCAGGTCGAAGGCCATGCCATTTTTGGGGTGGGTGGGTGGCGGTGGGGACAGATGTGTGAGTGGAAACTCTTCCACTGCCTCCTACTTTTGTGGTGAACACAGACACCCCTATCAATTTTGGTACTGAAGGAAGAAATCAGGTCCTTTGCCTCCACTCCACAGCACACTCTCAGGGAGTCTCCGAGATCTCTCGCAGCTCTTCCCACACTTTCTCACCACTGTGTGGCCCTGACATTTTGAGGGTTTTTCTTGTACATGGTTATGTATCCCAGAAAGGATTTAAAGGAAAAGGTAGACTTAGCTAATTTCTCTCTAAGATACCAAATGCCTTAACCTCAAAACCCAGGATGATGCTTACAAATGCACAATGTTTTTACAGGAGGGACAAAAATAGTGAATTCTGTCAATAATCTATTGTGCACTCAATTCGGTACCTTTCTTTTGCATTTTGTTTATTAAATTCAGCTAGAAATTCTCTTTGAACAGCATTCTTCTAATTCTTGACTATGTTTGGGAATAGTTTTCTCCTGAGAAAGGTGGCGGCCGGCCACATGAAGATGTCAGCTCACTCTTGGGTGCTTTCTGGCCTCTGTTTCTGGGTATTGGGCCTCCTGGACCAGAGGGCAAAGAGGAGGTGCAAGTCTGCATGCAAATTAACGTTGCTCAGCCTTCCATAGCACAGTTAAAAGAAGGGAAAAAAAAGATCACATTTAAGCCTGGAAATCTTTGTGATCAGTTTACAGCTGTTTATTGGACAAAGTTTAGACACGAATGCCTTTGACTTAGGTGATTCATATTTTCTTTTTCTCCATTACTTTGTCTGACCGTATGATCGTTCTCCAAGAGCTTTTCTTCCACAGATGCTTAAAGCTCATTTGTCCAGAACTATTGGATATAGTTTATGGAAAGAAAGAAATTTTACATCTAAACTCCATTCAGCATGTTCAGAAAAATATTAATTAGTATATATAACAAAATAAAACAGATGGCAGATTTTAACATATTAGCATTAGTATAAATTTACAAAAGACATCTCTTTTGTGAAGTAGCACATTATCTAAAACAGGGGTTCTTAACCTTTTTTGTTCCAAGGACCCATTTGCCAGTCATGTGAAAAACACAGACCCCTTAGTAAGTCCACACTGCACTGCATATTATTTAATAAATATATCACACCCACACCAACACATCCCCACAAGAATAATGTTTTTTTTTTGAACTTCAATTCAAGCTCACAGACACCTGTTAAGGACCCTGATCTAAGAGGAATTTTACTTACTTCCATAATTTCTTGGGCATTGGCTTTGGTAATAAACATATAAGAAAATGAGACAGTGATAATGGGATAAAACGGGTGTGTAAAGATGGGTGCTCTGATATAGCATTCGGCTAGAAAATTTCTTCAAAGCAATGGGGCAATATATATATATATCAAATGCTTTATAAGCTTTCCTCTCTTTTGACCCACTCATTCCATTCTTAGTCATCCATACCAAGACATAAAAACTAGCCAAATAATTATATAAAAGGAGTCACCATAGTACTTTATAATTTTTAAAAAATGTTTCTTACTAAGTAGCCAGATTTGGTGAATACTTAACGTGGATTACAGTATAACCACCTCATTCAATATTAGAGTAACTTTACATTGTGTTAAATAAGTTTTTTCCATATAGGGGGAAACCATATGAAATAAGTTAAATTTAAAGAGCATGATTTGAAATATATAAATGGTGCAAACTTGATAATGTAAACAAAAACATACGAAAAATGTGAGAAGGAAATACCAGGGTTCAAAATGGTCACCACTCTCTGGATTAAAATTATGGATGATATATTTTTGTGCTCCTTTACACATTTCTGCATTTCCCAAATTTTCTCCATCAAGCTTCTATTAGTTTTCAGTCAAGAAATAAAATAAAATACTATGACACAGACTTTGTCTCGAAGCATGAACAACTTTGTCATGACATTTTTGAGAGAGGGATAATAGATGTTCTCTTTTAGGAAGTTGGGCTGTGTCTTACCATTAGGCAATGGAAATCTCCTTGCTGAACCTTTTCCTGGTACAGGAGGTGTCCTTAGTTCTGTTCAATTATTCAGACCCAGAGCTCTTTGTTCCCCACTTAGGAAAACTGATTTTGAAGCAATTGACTACTTCTTGGCCAGAAAGAAACGTTTGTCATTTAGCCCAGTCAACACACCATAACAGGTGTCAGCTCAGACACAGGTCAAGGTGCCACACTACCATCTCATTACAGGAGGGCCTGGTCATCATGGGGAGTGGCCTTTCCTGCCACACCACTGGACATTATCCAGAGTGCACCATAAGCAAAATCCTGACTGCCAGACCCAACCTTCTGCTGTGACTCCTTCACTCAGGACTGCACACATCCAGTTCTCTACTGTGGCCTGACATTCTTCTAACCCACACCCCTCACTCTGCTTTGTAACTAATTACAGAATAAAAGAAGGTACACCCTGTAAATTTCCTCAAATACAACTCTTAGTGATTTCCAAGCAAGATTCTACAACAGGCAGGCTTTGCCTCTAAATGTTTTCAAAGCCTTTTCAGGAAGCAACTCATTTCATATAAAATGGGTCATATGCTTGATAGGAGGCCAGAAGAAATCACTACATGCCTTGATTTGCTTTAATCTGCCTTAATCTGCAGAGGGAATTTTGAAGTGAAATGTATTTTAGTGACTGCGTCCTTCTCCAGCAAATCTTGAATACAAGCTTTTAGGTTTAAAGAGAAAGAAGGAGGAGAAGGAGGAGAAGGAAGAGAAGGAAGAGGAGGAGGAGAAGGAGGAGGAGGAAGGGCAGTTTTACCCTTTTTGTAAAGCATATAGACAGACAGTAGCAAGTTATTATTAATGTGATCTTTTTGCTTAGACAGATTTTAATCATCAGTCTTCAAGAAACTAAGATTGGCTAAATAAGAGATGAGAGTTAACAATATCCCATTTTTTTATGAAGAGCTTTGAAATAGTTATTCTGAGCGTAACGGAAAAAATATGAAACTGAAATTGTTTTATATCAATGATTGTCCAGAGGGTTTACACTATCTTACATAAAATGAACACTGATTTTTGTTCTGTTTGTGTGGCTGTATGTCCTACCTGTTTTTACAGTTGTGTGTCAACTCTGTGCCCATGTGAGGTTGGTCACTGAGGTGGTTTGGAGCAGTATGGACCCCAGAAAATCATGTCCTTAAAGCTAATCCACTTCTGTGGTGTAAATCTGTTGAAAGTAGGACCTTTTGAATAGGTGACTTCAGTTAAGACAAGGTCAGGTGGGTTTCAAACCTCCTACTGGAGTCCTTTATAAATGGGATGGAGAGAGAGAGAGAGAGAGAGCCATGGAAGCAAGAAGCTGAAAGCAGGGAAACCCAGAAGAGAAGGAAAAGACCAGCAGATGCCGCCATGTTCTTTGCCATGTGACAGAGGCATCCAGGACCACTGTCAGCCCATCTTCAGTCTTCCAGAAAAAAGCATTGTCTTGACGATGCCATGGTTTGAACATTTACACCCCCAAAGCTGTGAGCTTGTAAGCTAATAAATCCCCATTGTTAAAAGCCAACATATTCTATGGAATCTGCTCTGAGCAGCTTTGCAGCCTAAAACAGTCAGTTGTCCTTCCTTTTGTTAACCTACCTACTGCAGGTGTACAAAGACTCACTCTGGAGCCCCTTCTGGCAAAAGACTCTTAAATACCAAGTGAAAGCAGAGCATCTCCTTGAAGTCATCTTAAAAGCCATCCATTTAAGCCCCCAGGTTTTTACAGATGAAGAAACAGACACAGAGAGGCAAAGGGTTTCCCACAAAGTCTCTCATCCTGGGAGAGGTGGCTCCAGTAGAAAGTTCGGGTATCTGGACCCTAAAGCTGGGGTTCCAGTTCCCCATAATATCCTCTTGAACATGAGCTAGGTGCAACTCCTTATACTTATCTGTGTGTATTAACCACTGTGGATTTCCAGGAACCACTTCCTCACTCACCATTCATTCACCAGCAGTGTGCCCCGCCTCTATTCTAGATGCCTGATGACAGTAGAAAGGACAGGTATGTCCATGTGCCCAGAAGGGCACACCTTCATGACCTGAGCATGTCCATAGCCACACCGGGTTAGTGGGGTGTGAGTCCTGTCCCTCAGCTCAGCATTTCTGTGTTCCTGGACACTGCCTTTGAACCTCAGGCAAAACACAGCCCTTCTGCCAACGCCATGGTGACCCTGGCGTCTGGGACAATGAATTGCCATTGTGTGCGGCCTTCATTTCTTTGAAAATCAAGGCAAGAGGAAGAGCAGCACTGAAATGAGGGACTGGGGGTGAGATTTCTTGAGAGAGCAGTGTGGATGTGGGGTGAGGCAGAGTTGTGAAGAACCAGAGCTTTAAAGGCTCTAAAAAGGGGACACTGGGACCCAAAAGAGATGGTGCATTCAGGAAAAAAATAAAAGGAATTTAAAGTGCTTGTGGAAATGGGGAGCCTGTGCTCTAGAGACACTTTCTCACCCCAAAAGTACTTAGGTGAGACATGAAAGAGCAGCCTCTGTGGATAAGATGAAATGTTAAAGGTGGGATCTCGTATCTTAAAATGTATAAAGAAAGACTCCACGCTAATAACATTTGAATTGGGGCATCCCTGCTGAGCAACAACTCTGAGATGGCCCCTGGCTGCTGGCAGTGACTAGCTGGAGGGAAAGCAGAGCAACCGGCCCAAGCCAAGCTAACCAGAAACTGCCTGACAACCTTCTGAACGGCAACTGATGGGAAGCCTGGGGCTCCTTCACCAGGTGTCACTAGCTGCCTGACAGCTCCCTCTTCTTGTGTTTGTGTATGATTCCTCTAGAAAAGAGAGATTCAAAGGGACGGTGACTCTGATGACATTGACCGTGCCATAGACTCAACACCTGGGTCAGGGCCTGGCATAATCATTAATACGTATTTGTGAAATCAAATGAATGAATGAATGAATGAACAGTCAATTTGGAGGCCATCGTCCCTAAATGGGGCAGCAAGTGCCCGGTGCAAGGCTGGGCAGAAAAATACATGTCCACCAGGAGAGGCCGAGCAACTGCCCAGACAAGCATTTGGGTCCAAAGCCAAAGTCAGAAAACATGTGTGTCTACTGGGGGCATGTAGCAGAGAAGGGACAGACCTCTGGCAGGCCATAAGAGCATGACAAATGGGGCACCCATGGGACTTACAAAGCAAGGGGCGTCATCTTCAGTGGAGAAACTTCCCCATATCCCATTTTGGAAGAACAAGGTGAAGACCAAGACAAAGATACCCAATGAACACAAAAATTAGGAAACAGGTCAGTCAGCTGCTATTTTAAAAAGCTAAATTAACAAACAGTGTTTCACTCAAGGTAAGAGTTTCCTTTCTGCTCATGTGACATCCAAGCCTAAGGAGCCCATCCTCAGATGGTGGGTCCACCAAGGGAAAGAGGCGTTTCCTTGAGGCACAGCAGTGTACATTCCATCTAACCATGGACACAGGATTCACAGCTGGCCCAGTGAGCCCAAGTAGCTGCAGGACACCTGAACTCCAGGTGGTTCAGACCCACCTGTCTTAGAGGGTGCTTGTCAGGGAGACACAGAGGCTTACTGGGTAGAAATAGAAGGGGAGACATGAGGTGCTCCCCTCTCTCTCCTTCTGGCCTAAAGGAGGAGCCCAGTGTGTGCCATCAACCTGTGGCTGAGCACTTGTAACTACAGAATGTTCAAGAGAGTTTGTCCTCCTAGATTTTACCCACAGTGGTTGTGGGTTTGAATGAGGGACCCAGGGTTCTCTCTTCAGCCTGGCTCCTTATCCCTGTAAATGGGGCCGTTAGACAATCTCCAGGGTCAGAGGCCATGAGGGGCCACCTCCAGGAACCTGCTGTGCCACAGCTGAGTTTCAGGGAGAAGAAGTCCAGCCATCCCTGTCCACCCCAGCCAATCTGTCCCAGTCTTCTTCTTCCCTCATTCCAAGCCAGCTGTCCAGTGGAATCTTACCTTCTAGAAATGATCTGCAGCAGCATCCTAAGATGCATGGAACCCTGTGAAATGGGATTTTTCTACAGCCATCATATATTATTTGCAGCTACGTGATCCATAGGTACACAGATGGGTGGATACAAGTGAGTAGGTGTTGGCAGTTTGAGGTGCAGATAAGACCCCGGCATGTATTTTGATGGCTACTTAGAAGTTGCTTCTGTAAACTTTTGTTCAGCCCCTTCATTTCACTCCTAAAACCCGTGCCTGATTTTAAACCTGAGCGGTACATGGGGAAGCAGTAGGCTTCTTCACTTCATTGCCACCTAGGAGTATACTTATCAACTCTGTGTTTTATATTCGTTTCTCAGGTGAGGACACTGTACCCCAGAAGCCTTGATAAACAAAATAAAACAAAACGCAAAATATGCAGTAAAAAATACAAAACAAGTAAAAATCTTGTGAAATGAAATTTCATGTGTTATTTAAATTATTTGAGGGATGAAAATTAAAATAGAAAATATCAATCTCCCCCCAAAAAGAGCCATTTCATTATCAAGCATTTAAAGTCCATACTTCCACAATATGCAATAGAAGCCTCAGAAATACATGTGTCCCTGGTGTGGGAATGATGAAAAACCAAATAAAAAAACAGCCTAAAATATGCAGTGAGGGGTGTCATCTTGTTCCTGAGAAAGGATATACTGCTAGAGTGATTGATATAAATTCTCATGGTTTGTGAAAAAACGTTTAAGAGTAGCTGCCTTGGAAACATTTCCCAGTAAGGAAGGCATCCTAAAAAATCACCACAAAATGCTAGAATATCCCGTGCTTTTTCAAGCCTTATTTCCCTGTTCTCTGTCTCTTTCTCTCTGGTATTGCAGCAATTGTCTGAGCAATTTAACTTCATTAGAATCATGGGGGAAAAGAATGGGATTGATTGGCCTTTAGGATGCTACTGGGAGAGAGTGGCCAAAGGACTCATGGTACATTAAAAGAGGCATCCTGGTTTATGATTTCCAGAAAGTTCATCATTATGTATCATGAGATTCATTTGAATGTCAGGTCCAGGAATGGCAAGAGATGGCCATCACCAAGTTAGCTCCCCTTATGTGGTCACATAGTCGTGGAAGTTTCTAGAACAGCTGCACACTCGACAGCAATGCTGAAGGCTAGTGCCTCCTCCCAAGAGGCCATGGAGGCCTTCACTCAGCACACAGGTAAAATTGCCATGACCTCTGCTCCACAGCTCAGGAGCTGCCTTTGAGCACCGACAGTGGATTCATCATCAAGTCAAGCGAGCATGTGTGACTGACTACTCAGTGATAAGTGTAGCCATCCCGCTCTCTCAGGCAGGCCCGTGTGGGAAACCAGGGCCTCTCCAGAGTGGGCAGGGCAGGATTTAATCAGAAGAAGAGTGTCGTTTTTAATAGCACTGGTATAATTGCCTGCTCTTTGCTTGTCTTCCCGGTGTGGGTGGTTTGTCAATCTGACCATAGTGCTTGACATCTTCTGGCCAAGATGGCCTCTCTTCTGGAAGGAACTTGGACAGGTCCTTCCTTGTGTCTGCTCTTCCTTCTTTGCTTCCATCGCTGATCATCTCCCTGCAGGCTGACCCTTCTTTCTCAGCATTCAGCCAGGTCACAGCCAAAATCTTCCTGCTGTGGGGCCAATCGGCCCCTCTAAGGTAAAGATTTGGAAATTTGGAGATCGTGGACCACTGAGAGCATCAGAAGATAGCTATGAATTCTTGCTATTCAAAATCATCCGTATTACACACACCCCCAGTCAAACACTTGAATTACAGTCATGAATCCCCTGGGGGTACCAAGAAGCCTGGCTAAGAATCACTTTTATAGGGTGAATATTTATTTTTTCTCTAAGCTAGCACGGGTGGTTTCATAAGTACCTTCTTTCCCTAGTTCCTGGGCTCCTCTTATTTTATTCCTGTATTTCCATTCCACTCCTAGACTAAGCTAGAGAAGTGAATGTATTCCCTTTAGCCTGAAAGCTAGAAAATTTCAAATAAGTTACACTTAACTAATTTAATGGATTTGTGCACAGCTGGCTTTTTGGAGTAGAAGAGAGGAAGCTGAAATGTTTTTAAGATTACAGTATCAGAGCTGAGGTGCAATGCTAGAAAGAATGTTCTGGAAGTGTGAAAGTCAGTGGCATTTGAAATGGCCTCCCACAGTGTTCTGAAGGGGCAGTTTGGACGCTTTAGCTTCACGGTCATCCCAGTGTGTGATGTGAGGTCACCATATACCCAGCTACCAGGGCCCGCCATGAGTGTTGGCATCAACCAAGATGGAGGATCACCCCACCATGCTCCCAACCACCTACGGAAGTTGGCGGAAGTGAGATAAAGATAGAGGTAGAGAAGAGATAGGTGAACCAGAAAACAAAAGAGCAATGGAATTTTAAAATAAGTCTAAGAGTACTGATAAATTTTGTCAAGAAAAATAAAATTAAAATAAACCTTAGAAAGCAAATGCTTCAGTCTTTTAAGGTAAAGATAATTTTCAACTTAAATAGCTTATGATCATAGACAATAGTTGGAAGACTATGAAGCTGGCATCATATTTGTACTGTAACCTGCCAAAGATAACACCGAAAATGTAAAATAATCTGTGATGAATCGATATATAAATCATAAACTAAATTCAATTCTCATTGCAAACCACAGACCATGGGGCAAATCTGCCCAGCCCATTTTTGTAAATAGTTTTCTTGGAACACGGCCACATCCATCCATCCACTACATCCATTCATTTACATGTCCACAGCTGCTTTTGTGCTGCAGCAACAGAGTTACGTGGTCATGACAGAGCTGTATAACCCAAAAGGCCAAAAATCCTTACTCGCTGGTTTTTTGTAGGAAAAGTTTGCTGATGTCTACTTTAGATCATTATTTCTTGCTCAGATTCCTGAACAACCCTGACCTGGTCCCTTGGCCCACTATTTTTATCCCAATTTCCTATGCTGCTGCCAGAGTGAGTTTTCTGTCTGAAATGCAGTCACTCTGCAGTTCAGTTTAGGTGTCACCTTCAGGTGCCCACAGGTGCAGTACAATTTTAGACCTCTGTGTCTTTGAATGTGCTGCTCCTCTGCCTTGAGCACCCTTCCTCCCTTGGAAGAAAGTTCTGGAATTTCAGTCTCACCCAGTGAAAGATATATGTATGTATATAGTGGCTACTAATTGCCAACGACTAGGGTTTACACTATTAAGCCTGTGACCTCAAGGGATTAAGCGTCTGGAGGAGGGTGGATTGAGGGAGAGAAGCGAGGCGTATTTAAAATACCTACAGGACAGGGGGGAAGAGCTAAGAGTGGCAGGCTCCAGATCAAATGTGGGCAGTGACCCACAGGCGTAGCACCGCACCCATGTGTTTAAGGCACTGCAGGCTTTTCAGAGGCTATGGTGCTGCCTTTGGGAAATCCACGCTATAGCCTGACCTAGTAGTAGAGCGCTCTGCATACTAAAATGTGATGTGTCTCTGCACTCTGCACGAGTAGCTAAGAAAACAAGCAGTGATCATACCCGATGCTGTCGAGGAGGCAGAGAAAGCGGCTCTCACATACATTGCTGATGGAAATGAAACATGGCCCAGCTGCTCAAGGAAACAGTTATGCAATATCTTATAAAACTAACCATGCATTTACCATGTGAGCCAGCAGTTGCATTCTTGGGCATTTATCCCAGAAAAAATGGAATCTTACATTTGGACAAGAGTAGCTTTATTCTGAATAGCCAAATACTGTGGGGAAAACTCAAATATCTGTCAATGGATGAATGGTTGAACAAACTCTGGTACCTCCAAACAATGGACTACTATTACTAGGCAGGACGAAGGTATGAGCTATTGATACATGCCACACTGATTGTGTCAATGAACTACTGATACAATTTGGAGAGACCTCAAGGACATTTTGTTTAGTGAAAAAAAAGTCAAATCTCAAAAGGCTACATACCAAAGAGGTTACATGCTGTATGATTCCATGTATTTAGCATTCTCAAAATGACAAAACTGCAGAGGTGAAGAATAAATTAGTGGTCACCATGGGGGCAGGAAAAGGAAGTGGGGCAGGGGCCAGTGCAAATACAGATAAGACAGCATGTGGGAGTTGTTTTGTGGGGCTGGAACAATTTTGTGTCTTGGCTGTGGTAGTGGGTATGTTAATCTCTGGGATCACATTGCACAGAACTACATATGCATATACACATAGGCACACACGTGCACTTTGCACACATGCACACTACACACAAATGAATGCAGATTTTAAAAATGGTGAAAACTGAATGATATGTATAGTCTAGTTAGTAGTGATACACCACTGTCAATTTTCTGTTGTCAGTGTATTACAGCTATATAAAATGTCACTGTAGGAAGCCAGGTGAAGGGCACCCAGGACTCTCCTACTTTTACGATTCCCCAAGTCTATCATTATTTCACTATAAACAGTTATGTCAAGAGACAGTTGGCAGTTCCATGACAGCGATGTGAAATAGACTGTCAGAAGTTGTGGGAGTTCTGAGAAGAGAGATGACCTGGAGCTAGGGGTCAGCCTAGCCAGGGCTCTGCAGAGGAGATGGAATGAGCTGATCCTGGAAGGCGCACCGGGATTCAGATGTTGGAGAAATGGAGAGGATAGTCAGGAGGCAAAGCCGTGCCAGCCCCGCCTGGCAAAGGAAGATCATGTTCCCAGATGATGACATACAGGGTGGAAGAGGTGTAAGGACACAGAAAGTGTGTGCATGTGGGAGAATAGAATGCTTCGTTCAAGGAGTGGATAGTCGGTAGCTGAAACGAAGTTTGCAGCAAGGTGATACATGTCTTCCTTTCCAAGATGTGAAAACTGAGCTTCATCAGTGGAGAGTGGGAAGCAAGTTAGAGGGTATCACGAGGGAAGTGGCATTGTAGGAAGCTGAAGTGGACAGAGGTTTAGGATGGACTGGAGTGAGGAAAGAAAGGAGAGGGGCAGCCTCAGCAGTGGGAACGCAATTGCCCCAGCCCAACCCAGGCATCGGGATTAAGGGCTGAGCCTGGGGCAGAGAGAGAGGGAGAGGGGAGTCAGGGTACAGGGGCGACATTCAGTTTGCCCACGTTGGACTTGAGGCGATAGAGTGCCATCCAATCAGAAATACCCAGCTGACCCTCCAGAGGCGTGAGGTGGGCAGCGCAGGAGAGCACTGTGGCTCTGTAAGAAGGAGTTGAAACAGCCCAAGCAGGTGAGCTCTGGGAGGCGAAGAATGTCAACCACTACACCAGGGAACTGAAAGTGCCTACAACTGCAAGCAGGAGAATCGCATCCATCAGCCATGGGGGATCTAAGCCCCCTCCGATGTAGAGGTGGAGTGGACATCACCATCCCAGGGTCCATAGGATGGAGGAATAAAATATGAATTAGAGTGGGCTTACTGATATTCTACTATGGAACTATTGTGACTAGTAATGGAAGAAATTTAGCATTGGTGTGGAGAAAGTGACCACGGTAGTTGCTGAGGGCAGGGAGAGGGAAGAAGAGATGTGATTAGGGGGCATTTTCTGGACTTGGAGTTGTCCTAAATGATATTGCAGGGACAGATGGTGGACATTATATATCCTGCCATAACTCACTGAATGGACTGGGGGAGAGTGTAAACTACAATGTAAACTGTTATCCATGTGGTGCAGCAGTGCTCCAAGATGTATTCACCAAATGCAATGAATGTGCCACAATGATGAAAGAGGTTGTTGATGTGGGACGAGTGGGTGAGGGGCGGAGGGGGTATATGGGAACCGCTTATGTTTTTTGAAGGCAACATTTTTTGTGATCTATTTATCTTCAAAAAAAATACAATTAAAAAAAAGAAAAAAATACTGTATCCTGCACCATAATAAATTCACTTATTAGTTCTAGTAGCTTTTCTGTAGATCATATCAGATATTCTACATAGACAATCATGCATCTGTGAATACAGTTTTACTTCTTTTGAAAAAAAAAAAAAAAGAGTGAGTGAGAGAGCAGAAGTGAATGTCCAGGCACCCCCACTGGAGCGGAGAAGGAAAAGGAAGCATTTCCTCTTTCAACCCTTGTCGTTTTTCTAAGCCTGTTATCATCCTGGACAGGCCCAGGGGCCTGCCAGGACGCTCTCCCCCACCCTCCCTAACAACCCCCTGCCACTGTCTTGTTGTCAAGACGAAGCAGGTGCACGCCATCCTCCCTAGCAACCAGCTCCACGGAAGATGCCGGCGAGAAGAAAATCACCCATTGTCCACCCGGCTCCGGTGGGCTCGCTGCCAAGCACACAGAACCTGGCCGCTGTGATTAGTTCTGATTGCAAGTTCTCAAAATAGTGCCCCCTCATTTAGCTGTCAGCTTTCTGTGCTCCGAGCTCCCGGAAGGACAGCTCAGCCACTAAGACCTCATCTTTGGGGCCTGTTTGTTTTGGGGGCCTTTTCTTTAGTTGGGAGCAGGAGGATGTTTCCCATCTCCTGCCAAAGATTTTTCCAGTCACCCTGCTTTATGCCACAGATTTTTAAAAGAAGCTTTAGATTACACAAATGTTATTTCAAAAATAAAGGAGATTCCCATATGCTGCAACCCTCCCCATCCCATGCTTTCCCACATTAACAACATCTTTCATTAGTGTGGTACATTTCTTATGATTGTTGAACACATATTGACGTTTTGCTATTAACTGTGGATCTTAGTTCACATTATCATTTACACTCTGCCCCTCACAATTTTATAGGTTATGACAAAAAGTATAATGGCCTGTATCCATCATTGCAATGTCAAGCAGGACAATTCCAATGTCCCCAAAATGCCCCATGTTCCACCTCTTCTTCCCTCTCCCTCCCCTCAGAACCTCCAGTGGGAAACTTTCCAGGCTGCCTTTCCATACTTGTGCCGTGCCAACCAAGGGAATTCCACCTGGGGCAACATTGGACTTGATAGAATAGAGAATAATCATCTAAGGAAGTCTTTTTGTGCATTCTCACCATACTCGAAATGTCCCATTCACGTGTAAGATGGAAATGAACTCTTACTTCTTTTCCTGAGTTTCCCATTTTGGATAAGGATCACACTCCTGGTCCTGTAGCAATATCAGGGTGTGCAGCAATTTTGAGCTCCTTGGGGGATTTTTTAAAAGAGACTTAGGGAAACAGACTTGGCCCAGTTGTTAGGGCGTCCGTCTACCACGTGGGAGGTCCGCGGTTGAAACCCCGGGCCTCCTTGAGCACACAAGGAGTGCCCTGCCACGCAGGGTATCCCCCGTGTAGGGGAGCCCCACCTGCAAGGAGTGCGCCCCATAAGGAGAGCCGCCCAGCGTGTAAGAAAGTGTAGCCTGCCCAGGAATGGCTCTGCACACACGGAGAGCTGACACAACAAGATGACGCAGCAAAAAGAAAACACAGATTCCCGTGCTGCTGACAACAACAGAGGCGGATGAAGAAGATGCAGCAAATAGACATAGAGAACAGACAACCGGGGCGGGGGGGGGAATGGGGAGGGGAGAGAAATAAATAAATAAATAAATCTTTTTTAAAAAAGAGAGAGATTTAGCATCTGTGAAGCAATAGCTTAATGAGTGATTGTATACATCCAACTGAAAACCTTTTGCGATTTGCTGCCATTTGCCATTTGGAGCCAAGGCCTGATTTAGCCCAGCCAGTCAGCCTCTGGAAGAGTCTTCAGCCGGGACTTAAAGACATTTCTATACCACCTTCTTCTGATGGAAATTGTGAAGGGACATTAAACTCCAGCCATTCAACTCGTATTATGTTTTCAAAAAGAAAATATTTTCCTTTTCTTCTGCTTATAAAAGCACTATCTGTTCCAAAAAGAAATTGTCATAAGTGGTGGTATCCATTATTCACTGCTCCTAACATATTTGCAATCTTTTAAGACATGTTAATTTTTTTTGTCTTTATTTTTTTTAATATTACATTAAAAAAATATGAGGTACCCATTTATCCCCCACCCCCTTCACCCCCTCCTCCCCCCATAGCAACAGCCTCCTCCATCATCATGAGACATTCATTGCACTTGGTGAATACATCTCTGAGCACCGCTGTACCTCATGGTCAATGGTCCACACCATAGCCCACACTCTCCCACGTTCCATCCAGTGGGCCATGGGAGGACATACAATGTCCGGTAACTGTCCCTGCAGCATCACCCAGGACAACTCCAAGTTCCGAAAACACCTCCACATCTCATCTCTTCCTCCCATTCCCCACACCCAACGGCCACGATGGCCATTTTATCCACACCAATGCCACATTTTTATTCCACATGTAGATATGTTCGTATACGGATGGGAGAGAGGAAGATACAGAGACAGAGAGAGCAATAAACAAACATATATTTGAAGAACAAAATAGGATTATGCCATATAGACCTTGTTATTTGATTAACAATATTATATATTAATATCATTATATAGTAATATCAATATATTGTTAATTTAATATGAAGTCTATGTCTTTATGAGATATTAAATATTGTTTTCAGTGTTTTAATGGCAGAGAACATTCCATTCTATGGATATGTGATTACTTATTTAAATAACCATGAGCATTTGTGTTGTGTCTAAAGATTCCTATTATAAATAAGATTGCAATGCGCATCCTTATACATAAACTATGCACAAGTATCTAATCAATTTCTCAGGATAAAATAACAAAAATGGAGTTCCAGCATCAAAAGATGTACTCGAGCAAAATGTCACTACATGTGGCCAAACTGGGTTCCTAAAAGGCTGTACCAAATGGCATTTTCATTTGCAAGATTTGAATACCATTGTCTCTACTTCCTACCAACTGGGCACTTGTGATCTTTAATTCACTGAGTTGGTAGGCAAAAATGAGCAATTAATTTGATTAAAAGAAACAGATTTGAGTATCTTTATACTTGATTGTTGATATTTCCATTTCTTCTTTCTAAATTACCTCCCTGTATTCTTTTAAATTTTTTTTTCTGAGAGTTTATTTTTGTCGATCTTAATATTTATATACTCATGTTATGGCATAAAAATCCTTTCTCTGTCAGATGTAATACACTCTTTTTCCAGTTTATCATTTGTCTTCATTATTTTTGCTGGTTTATTTACTTGCTGTTTATTGCCACATAGAATTCTTAAACTGCTATGTAGTCAGATCTCCCAAGCTTTCCGACTTGAGTACCAGGGACACAGCGCCCTTCTGTTCTCAAAAGTGCCACCTAAACTTCTTTTGGATACTTTTACAAGCGTTGGGGAAAAGGCGAAGGGTAAAATATGTTTGCTACATATATTATTTGGAATTAAATAAAAACAAACAAGCAGTGTTTATTCTTCTTAACTGTAACTAATCCAAGGAGTACGTAAGGATGGCCCAGGAGATGTGGGTGCGGAGCCACCATTCCTTTAGGCCAGTGGCTCTCAGGACCAGGATTTCCTGGGAGCTTGTTGAACCTGCAGATTCTCAGACCCCTCCTCAGGCCTCCTGATAGGACCCTCAGGTGGGGTCCTGCAGTTCCCAATCTGAGAACCATGGGGCAAGGCCACTCCAGAAGCTGCTTCACCAGACCAGGCCCTCTTCTCCCTCAAAGTTTCCACCAGTTCAAACCTTAGGTGGGAAACCTCCTGTCCCTCCATCAGCCTCAGTCACTCGGAGGAGGTTATCTGTCACTGCTCACTCCGACGTGAGCGTGCACGAGCACAAATGCACACACTTTGGAAGCTAGGCTGGCTTTCATTGCTGCATGTAGAGGTACCATTTATTTATACATGGATATGGACTGATGTCACATATTCTTAGACCTAGGTCAATTTCAGGAAGAAGGAAGCAGTTACAGCACAGGTTGAATGTGGTGTCAGAACTCATCATTCCCTCCCCTTAGGCACCTGCCTCTTTCTAGGAAGGGCTCAGGGGCCAAGAAGCCTCTGCAACACAATGCGTCCAGGCTAAAGGTTGCATGAGGGAAATCTCTTCCCGTTGCTAAAACACTCCCCTGACTGGCTGCTGAGAATGTTGGTGGAATCTTACTTGACAATGTAGGCTATGCTACTGGACATTATTAAACTCCCGAATATTTTTAAACATGGACAAGCATTTCCTATGCCTGTTTAATGTATGTATAAAGGGAAATATACAATATACATATTGATCCATTCAGACGAAGAATCAGGAACCATGTGAAGGAGGTGTTTTAATACATCAGCCTGTGGTCCGTGGCCGTGGAACTCAGGTGGCGTGTTCTTTAAAGGACCGGGTCACTGTGCTTGGAAGCACATTTATTTGCACAAACGAGCATTGAATGAAAACCACTCCTATCCCAGCACGCGCCGCCCGGCGTTGCTTTTTCACTGTGGCTGGAGCTTCCTAGCCATCTGCCTCATTTAAAGCCATCAGCTCCTCAATATGCATCTGCTTCTGTCCCCAGGGAGGGGCAGTTACACACGGCTGCACCAGCCTCTGCCATCCGAAACGCCTGAGAGTGCTGGGTTATAAAATAGCTCCTGATTAACAGTTTTGTTTGCCAAGAATCCCTCCTCCTTTCTACTCCTTCCTTTTCAAGATTTATCAGCGAACATAAACAGACACGCTGAAGACGCGCCTCCCGCCAGCAGTTCCATTGAAAGTACCCCCGCAAATGCCGTCGTGGCGTGGGAAGGGTTACGGCGTGTGCTCTGGGTGCAGTGCTCAGACGCCCTGCTTTCAGAGGTGTGCGTATGTGCGAGAGTGTGTGTGCGGGGGGAGTGTGCGTGCGTGTGTTTTGTGTATGCATGTGTGTGCATGAGTGTGTGTGGGAGTGTGCATGTGTGCGTACGTGTGTGAGGCGTGTTCACATGTGTGTGCATGAGTGTATGTGTGGGGGGGCGTGTGTGCATGTTTGAGTGTCTGCATGTGTGTGTGTGTTCTCACGTACCCTGGCGATAGTGTGAGCTACAGACGCAGCCCCCTCCTTCAGCATCATTGAAAGCAGGATTCAGTATGTGAGGAGAATTTCTTCCAGTTTGAATTATGAAAGAAAATGCAGCTCGTTCTGGCTCTTTCCGGGCTAGGTGTAACTGCCATCCTTGGTCTTTCAGAAGAGGGAGGTGCTTTTCTGTCCTAAAATGGCTGGTGTTATTTTGTATCTTCGTAGCCTACCTCTCAGTCATCCCTTCTGCAAACCTGTAAATAGGGTAAGATTATAGAGACCCTCTGAGAACTTCTAACTTATCCTTATTTTTGAGAGAGAAAGCTCTTAAATAAGAAATATATAATTGTATATTTATCATCGAATAAGCACCGTATAATGCAGGTAGTCTTGGCTTTCATTTAAAATTTAGGAGAAAGATTTTAAGAAAATCCAAATGCTTCAGGACCCAGGAATTTCCTTCTGTCCCTCCAACACACCCACATAGACAATACAGGTGTGCTCACACACATGCACATGCATGCACAGATGTGTGCACAGATGTGGGAGCACTTGTGTGCATACGTGGGGATCACACAATCACACATCCATATACATTCTCTTGCACATGCATGCACATTCCTGCACACACCCATTCGCATGCAGAGAAATGTAAAATGCACATGTGTACACACATGCGCACACAAATCAGCACTTCTCTCAGTCTGTGACAACAATCCTCTGGAGAAGACCCCTCAAATCCCTCTTCTTGAAAAGTGAGCAGGTCATCACCCCTTTCTTTTCATATCAAGTAAACATATGCAGCACTTCAAAAAATATCCCCTATTTCCCCAATGATGCCAATTTTCTAGATGATATGATGGATACAACCATTAAATTATTTGCCAAATTCATTCATACGTCATTTAGAACATACATATGTAAAGTTTACTTTTCAACAAGTTTTATTTATTGCTCAACTTTATAAATCCACACTATATATTTAATTATTCAAATCTCTATACTCCAATTTCCCTAACACCGTTTTCATTTTTCCCTTTCCAGTCCTTGTCCATGTGCAGACATATGAAAAACTCTTCAGTCTTATTGGAACATGTACTGTAGTTGGAAAAATAAGTCATGGATGCAAATGCCAGCTAGAGAAAATATAACCAACATTAGAAAAACTTTATAGCCTACAAAGTACATTTAGGCATTTGCTCTTTATGGAGGGAAGCGTAACCATGCGACACGTTGAATAAATGAGGAATCGGGCTGAAGCTTAAACACCGCTGAGGTTTATAGCCTGTGAATGGGCGGAGCCAGAGGCAGCTCTTCTGATTGAAAACCGTACTCCTTCTAGAACATCTCTGCAGGCTAGTAAGGCTGTGGGTGGTGGGAGCAGGGATGGTGCAGGGTGCAGCTCCCAAGCAATAGTTCTCACACGTAAGCAGCCCTAGGATTTGCATTTCTAGGAAGTTCCCAGGTGGTACTAATGCTGCTAGCTCCGGGAGCACGCTTGAAAAACAACTGTTCTGAACAAATAAATAACAAATAAGGATTGCTGGTGAGACTGGTAATTTGTACAACCACCCTTGAACGCTTTTTGACATTGTCTTGCAAAGGTGATGATATATATTCAGCCTGGCTGGAAATTTCACTCCTCTGGATGGACCCTAGAGAAATGCCTGATATGTGCCCAGGTTCACGAATAAGACTGTTCATAGGAGCATTGTTTGCTGTAGCCACAAACCAAAGCCTGGCTAATAAAGACATGCTGGAATAGTCATAGAATGAAATATACAGCAGTGAAAAAGCCTGCAGCGACCGTGTATGTGGTATGGTGCAGAGACCATGCTACCCTAACAAAGAATGAAGAAAGCAAGACACAAAAGAATGTAGATAATAATTCTATTTTATATATAATTCAAAAATAGGCAAGACTAAACTAAGGTGTTTGGGGACACATTCCAAGGTAGGAAAATATAGGCAGCCTGGGCTAACATTCTGGCTCCACTACTTACGAACCGTGTGGCCTCCACCAAGTCGCTCAGCCTCTCTCTGTGCCTCAATTTCTGCACACCAGAAACGGGGGGCAACGATATAGCACCTGCCTGCTAGGGTTGTTGTAAAGATTAAATTCGAATAAATACACACTTTTCTGCACAGGGTTTAATACATGCTGGCTATGATTATCATCATCATCCTTACACCAGGTATTTTTAAAAGGGCATTTTGTCCTTGATTCTAGCATGGCTGAATAATAATAACAAAATGCAGAAAAAACATGATACAGATCCAGGTAACCAAATTAAAAACAAAACAACCACATAGACATCTTCTGTAAGCACATGGGAACATATGTTTATCGGCTACATCAAGAGGGCATTGTGGGAAATGAATATTTACACGAGCTGGAGACCCAGTGGGTCAGGATGGCTTCAAGGAAAAGGCAAAACATCTGAAATTAAAAATACAGGGGGGGTGTTGTAGGCTCCAAGGCAGGCTGGAAGTCCCGGGCCTCAGCCCACGTTGGACAAGCATCTTCAGGTGGCAGAAGCCCCTGAACTGCCCTGCAGAGGGGGTGGCCTGACCACAGCTGCCAGGCGACAGTCCTCTGATCGCTCAGGAGTTGCATGCCAAGGGGTTCTGCAGCTGGTAAGTGTTCTCAGGGACGTGCTCATGCCCTCACCCCCAGTCTGTGAGTGCAAACTCAATTATAAATAGGATCTGCACAGGCCAAACTATTTAAGGTGAGCCAGGGTGTGGGCCCAAACTCATTGTCAGTAGGCTCCTTGAAGTTGTGGTCAGTTAAAGCGAGACCACTCTGCGTCCAGGAGGCCTTGATCCTGCGTGCCTGGGGTCCTCAGCTGAGGAAATTTGGGTGCCGTCAGTTAGTGGAAACCAGAGGAGGAGACAAGGAGATGGAGCGGCAGACTTGCTGGAAAGCCGAAGCCAGGACACACAGACTTTGGAGAAAGCATGGCCTTGCTGACACCTCGACTTTGGACTGCTAACCTCCCAAACCCATAAATCTCGGTCGTTTAAGGCAGTCAGCAGGTGGCCCTTGACCTAGCACTGGCAGAGGACGGCAGTCACCATCAGGAGGAGTGAGGGTGACGGTTACTCGTTTGCTCTCTTTGATGCTCTGTGCAGAACAGCAGTGCACAGAGCACCTGCTCAGAAGTTGGGACGTGGCTTGGCACCTAACCACTCTGTGTGTCCACAGCCACTTGGAAACTGCTGGTGCTATTTGCGTGGACATTCTTGCCTTTCAAGCACCCCGTTAACGTTCCTTGTAAGGGGGGATCTGGGGAGGAATCTGCTTCCGAGCTTCCTCACTGAGCTCTTGGCAGGCTCAGATCCTCACTGGCTGTTGGCCAGGCACTTGCCATCCTCACCGTCTGGTCCCCTCCAAAGGCTGCTTTGGTGTCTTTGTGACAAGGTGACAGGGTTCCCCCCGAGCAAATGATCAGAGTGAGAGTGAGAGAGAGCACACCCATGTACCCTAGATGGAATCTAATCTCAGGTATGACCTACGACCGCTTCTGCTGTATTCTATTGCCCACACCTACCAACGGCTCTGGTAAAATGTGGGAGGGGACTACACACGGATTTGAATACCAGGAGGCAGAGACCAGTGGGATCATTTTGGAGACTGGCTAACACACCACCTATTGTTACTTCTTTTTCTGGACCTCACTGAGCTCTTTTTCTTACCCACTTTTTCATGATGACATTGTCTCTTTTTCTTGCAAATTTTTACCTTATTCTTTTACTCTTGCTGTTGGCAGGAAATCGAAGTCTACTGACTATTTTCTGTTTTTCTACCTCATTCTTAGGAAGTTTTCTTATAGGGCAAAATGGTGCATCTGTATACATGACCAGGCAGGAAAGAAAAAAAAAAACGAATAAGAAATGGCCTGCCTATCTCTCTGTGAATCAGAAGAAAAGACTGTTTCAATATCTTTTGGTGCATATTCATAGTTGTCATGCAAAATAAATCAAATTTCTTCCAATAAGGTAACTCAAAGGAACTTCAGAGTGACTAGGATATGAGCCCTAAACGTCCTCTGTGTTTGCCCTGACACATCTGATCATGTCGCGGGGCCCTGGCCAAGCTGCCCGGAAGTGGAGATGTTGCCATGCTTGGTAAAGCTTAACCGCCAGTACCGCCTGCTCTGGCTCGGAAACACGCATTTGATTTAATGGTGATAATCGAAGTCAGTTCATTATGTAAGCATAATCACGCAGCAGAGGAATTATTTCAGCCTGTGCTAGAGCAATCATTTTCTTTATAGGGATTAGAGCTGCCCAGTACGCAGCCTCGCCTGCTGAAACTTTTATGAACAGTAAGTATTGGGACAGGGGGAGCGTTTGATCCGGCAGCAGCGCTAATAGCACTTGGTGTTTGTGCGGTGCGTTCTTCCGGCCCCCGCAGTGGGTTCACCAGCATAATCTCATTAATCCTCAGCACAGCCTTAGGAGGTGGCAGGTCTCATTGTTCTTACAGATGAGAAAACAGAGGCAAACCTGAGGGGCCCAGACCTCAAACTGGGAGACCAAGGCAGAGCCTGGAGGAGAAAAAGATAAAGAATCTGTACCTCTCCAGCCCAGAGCTGCAGGCATTTTAAAGAAAACGCTGCAGAGCACCTGGGGTTCCAGGATAGGGGCAAATGCAGCTGGAGGGTTTAGAAGAACCTGCACAACCCAAGCCGTGAGCCCTGGGCTGAGCCGTGGTCTATAGTGAGCAGCACAATAAAGAAGAAGGAAGTGTTGCCGTGGGCTCCGGGGTGACCCCCAGATGCCCACAGGCCACGTAAGAAGTGATATCCACAGTTAGGGTAGAAGAGAATGTCGATGCGGGAGCGAGGGGCGAATTCCTGGGGAAGGAGCCACTTCTCTCCTTAGGGGTCTTGCTGTGTGGGCGGCGTTGTGGTGGGACTAGAAAAAGGAGCAGCTGGACTTGCCCTTCCACCTTGCTGATTGGGATCCACCCTGCCCCACGGCTGCCCGACCCCCAGCTCCTCTTCATCCGCTGCGGGAACCAGGCTGCTTCTCTCCCCGCGGTAAGGGGCCGCACGGGTCTCCCACGGCTTCTGTTCTTGGGGTTTTCTGTTCGCTGGCGCCGTCTTGAACTTCTTAGGAATTGTACGTTTGAGTCTGTTTTGGTGAGTGAAGTCCGATATGGAAGGGGGCTTGGCAATCCCACCTCCCTGCCTCCCCTGGGGGGCATGTGGCTACCCAGCCTCTGCCCACAGGTGCCCAGGCCTACTCTCCCCGCACCCACCCGGCAACCCCCACTCTCCTCTGCCCCAAGGGGACCAGGGTGTGTGTGCAGGGGAAATAGGGGCCCCCGCCCCTTGGGGTGGGGCATGGTGGAGTGCCCCCTGCCCCGTGGCTCTTCCAGAGGGTGATGCGGGGATGAGCCTCCGGGCAGAGGGGTTCGCTCTTTCTGCTGCCTCTGGAACCAAGGGCCCCACGTCTTCCTTTTGCTTTGAGCCCTACAAATTAGGTACCAGACCCGCCTGCATCATCTCTAGCCAGGGTGCTAGGGCCCCAGAGGTGCTGGGACACCCATTTCGCAGCTGAGAAAACCGAGTGGTCTGGGAAGTCAGGTCACAGGGAGTGTCCCCAAAGGAACTGCGCCCGGGCATAGGGGCTTCCAAGGATGCAATGACGGTGCTTTCCCACAGTTACTGCGAGGCCAGCATCAGGCGGCCGGTTCCTGCACCTGACGGGCCAGCCTCAGTCTCCCTCTTAGGAAGGCGCTTCCCCCGGGGACCCTGGAGGCCTGGGTGCTGGTCCTAGACCTTCCATTTACCGGTTGTGTGGCTTCAGGCTAATCACTGCCCTCCCGGGAGCCTGTTTATTATGGGTAAATGGGGGGAAGAATTCTCTTCTTACTGAGAAGAGTGTAGCTGTGAGAGGGCGTGTGTGAAAGTGCTGTGTAACGTGAAGGGGTTCAGATGCAGAGGCGTTCTCATCCGCTAAGACTGAGTATCCACGCTACCTGCTTAGCTTTCCCCTGCCCTGAAGGAAGGCAGGAAGCCAGCGAGGGAAAGGAAGGGAACTGAGGGCTCGTCTTAGAGAGTCAGGAAGGAAGCTATAGGGCGTGATTTTGACGCCAATACTGATTTTTAAAATTCTTTCCGGATGAAATAGAGGTTTGGATTAGGGGTGGGAGGCAGGCTCAAAGGGAACAGTGGCTCTACTGTTAGCCACTCGTGACCCCTCCACCTCGCTGTCACCGTACTCATTAATAGAGGGGGGAGGGCAGATAACATCGAGGATGAAATTAATCGCCAATTCTCTTATTTTTTATCTTCATTTTTTGCCTCCTCCAAACAGGTGTTTGGTGTCTGTTTTCTCTGTGTAAACAGCTGTCGAAATTTAAATTCGGTTACTCTGCTGGAAATGAATTTCTCCACCTCTCACATTTATAGTGTAATTGAGAGTAGGGAAGCGGACTTGGCCCAGTGGACAGGGCGTCCGTCTACCACATGGGAGGTCCGCGGTTCAAGCCCCGGGCCTCCTTGACCCGTGTGGAGCTGGCCCATGCGCAGTGCTGATGCACGCAAGGAGTGCCCTGCCACGCAGGAGTGTCCCTCGCGTAGGGGAGCCCCACGCGCAAGGAGTGCACCCATAGGGAGAGCCGCCCAGCGCGAAAGGAACTGCAGCCTGCCCAGGAATGGCGCCGCACACACTTCCCGTGCCGCTGAGGACAACAGAAGCGGACAAAGAAACAAGATGCAGCAAATAGACACAGAGAACAGACAAACAGGGGAGGGGGGGTATTAAATTAAAAAAAAAAAAAAAAAAGAGTGTGCATAAAGTGGCACTTATAAATATGTCATCTTGGGTCACTTCTGTGGCTGGTAGTTCTATCTTATAGGGTGGTTGTGAGAATTAACTACTTGCACAGTGTACGGAAAAGTGCCTGGCTCATGGTCAGAGCTAGAGATTAGTAGCTTCTATTATACTGTTAAAAAAGAAAGAGAGGTGAGGGGGAGGGGGGAAGGGAAGGGAAGAGAAGAGGAAGGGAGGGGAGGGGAGGGGAGGAAAGGGAAGGTCCAAGCTGGACGAGGCCTAGCAGATCATCTGGCTGAGGGATCTCAATCCAGTCTGTACTTTAGGATCCTTTGGGGAGCTTAATAAATCCCAGGCCCGAGCCCCACCCCGACCCGCCCTCCTGACTCGGTTGCTCTGGTGGGGCCTGGGCACTGGTGTATTTTTAAAGCCCCCAGGTGATTCCACCTTCTGCAATGCAGCTCAGACTGAGAGCCGCTGACCCCATTCAGCTCTGCTGTGATTCACGAAATGACACGGGGTCCCAGGGCAGCCCACAATCCTGCAAGCACTGCAGCGTCGCTGGATGGTGGGTGACGGAACTGGTGTCCTCGCCCCCGCCTCCCCTCTCCCCCTGCCACTTGATAAGGTGGACGTTGAGGGGACTGCTCCACTCCCATGGCCACCCGATTCCAAATCCCTTTGACCGGTGCACAGATGAGCTTCCCGTGGGGTTTTGGCTCTGAGCAACCAAATTCAGGAAGATGGCTGCAGTCTAAGTATCCCTTGCTGATTCATGATTCCACCCAAGTTTATTTTTAAATAAAATAGTGAAAAGTATATTTTTGGCAAATTTTGATTTAGTAATGAGATAGCAGTGGCAATAAATTTTGATTCACCCCCATGCATGCAGTGTTCATTGTGGAATCTAGCCAGGGGTAGAGGAGAGTTCAACATCTCTGGATTATTGAAAAGATTTCATAACAAAATGTAAAAAAAGTAAATGAAGGAATGGCTTAAAAAGGGTTCTTTCTTTAGAGCGTCTCCATCCCCAGCCCTCCCTGCTGGAAGCCCTGCTGTCACCTGGCTCTGTTTCCCACCTCGGGTGTTTGGGAGCCCTGCTGCCGTGCCCCTGGCCCCACAGCCATCGGTCATCTCTACTCTGACTGAAGAGAGGGATTCTCCTGGTCACTCATGTTGGGTTTGTCATCAACGATGGCCAGGAGACCTTAGCGAGGCCGGTTATGTCAGGCACCACCTGGCCCATTCAGCTAGAGCTGGGACAGCCAGCCCTTGGCTCTGGTTTTCCATTCTCTACTCTGTAAAGTGAAGGGACAGGATCAGAGGATCATGACAGGCAGATTGTCTGGTTTGGGGTGACCCAGGCTGCTTGGTACTCCTTTTGTTTCTTTCTCCACAGTGTTTTCAGCAGAGCTAGTGAGAGAGAAGGAATAAAAATGGGTTATCACCAATTCTGTTTCGGAGGTAGATGCATTAAACGACTTTGAGGGGAAGGAAGTTTGCAACTAATCACTAAGACCGGTGTTTTATTCGTATAAATTGACGATTCTCTCTCTTATGTTGAGAAATCAAGGTTTGCAGCAGTTCATTGCTATCAAAGCATGCAGGGTCTACGGTTCAGATTTGTAGGGCTTACTTTTCTAAATAAGGTTAATATCACTCTGGATTAAATTTACCAACCCTCGGTGCCTCCGGCACGATGGAGGAAGAGCACCCCTTAGAATCACTGGCGAGGGAATATTTCCCCAGCAGTGTGCGATCCTGTATAATAGCTAGCTCTTGGGGGAGAAAGAAAGCCCTGCTTTCTAGCACTTGCCAATTGCAGTATAGTGTGATCACTGCCCCCGGCCAAGGTCAGGCTTACGAGGTGGCGCGGCTGGACTGCAGAGCTGGGCTGAGATGTGCACAGTCAGCTTTCCATGGCCGGTGGCAGCCGGCCCAGGGGCCCCCTGCACCCGTTCAGTCTTTGCGCTGCAGGAAAGCAGGCCCTGCGAGGCTCGCACAGAGCAGAGAATGTGGATGTGCGACTTCGGAGGGACGCTGGATGATGTCATGCTTTCTGAGCTGCTCAGCAGTGGTGTAAGGTCCCTTCTGCCTTGTAGGTGCAGTTTGCAGAGCAGCGTGCAGCTCACAGCTCTGAACAAAGCCCTCCTGGGCCTGGCTTCCCTCGCCCCTACGTGCAGAGCCGCACACAGCCTCTCCTTGGTTCCAATCCCTGTGAAATGCCCCATCCATTTGTTATGCTTCAGAAATCCTCGGTGGTGGAAGGGCTGCTCCGCTGACGTGCTGTCAGCCTCAGCCCCGTGACCATGACAACTGAAAAGGTCAAGCCTGCAAGCATTAGCATCACAGAGAGGCCGTGAGCAGGAGCCATTTCTTCCAACTCCTTTTGGCCATTCCTTTAAAAGGGAGGGAACTGCTCGGATGGAAAAGCAGCACCTGGGCCTGTCAGAGTACTTCTGACCACCTGAATCTAGTAATCAGAGCTAAACCATGCATTTTGGCGGGGCACTCTGCCAAGAGAGAAATGAGTAAAAACAAGAAGCATTCTGTTGCCTTTTGCAGATTAAGATGGGAAGTTTATAAACAAACCAGTGGTCTGTGATTAAGTCAAGGTATTTCTCCCATAGAGAAATACAATAAAGCTTTTTATTATTAAGGAAAGGAGAGGGGGAAAAAGTCCTCAAAGCAATGCTGTTTCTTTCAGTCTAAAAAGAAATGATGTGCTCTTCCAGTTAGTTGTTCTAAAATAATAGGAAATGACCTTCCAGGGGACATCTGCTCCCCAGAATGGCAGCTCCTAAGATAGGTAGAAAGGTGTACCTGGGAACTGGGTCATTCTCACTGGACTATAATGAAGGGAGGGTGATAAGACCCCCTGGGTTTGAGAATGACCACACTTAACCGCCCATGAAATCTGTGTTTTCATGCCCTACCACTTTCTGTATTTCCTTTTTTATCACAAATACTGCACAGCAAGAATTCCTTTCCATAACCTCTGGACGTGTGTGTGACCACCAGACCTTACACAGGGACTGATTTTCAAAATGCAACTCTGCAAATGAGAGAGTTTATATTCTGTGTTCAGCACACGGGACTTGCAGGAACCAAGCCCCCAACCCCAGGGACCAGTGGGCCGTATATCAAACTGCAATTATATGTGGGAGTCATGATATTTGATTCATGTCCCCCAGCTTTGGGAAGAAGAACGAGAAGAAAATATTTTCTTCTTTTTTGGGCCTGCAACAGATTTATAGAGTTTTACATTTTAAGGTCACTTTTGGTGGCTTTGGATTCCATAGTTGTCATCTTCTTAGTCTTTGGCCTTTAATCCAGATTTAAAAATCTAGATTAGTGGAATTGAGCCTGAAAGAAGGTGCCTTTAGAAGAGAAGCCTCATATGGAGGACCCACCCATAGGCCTGAGTAGGCCACAGACGCCGTCAAAGCCCCACTCACTCCTCATCTGAAAGACCCAACCTCCCACAGACGTGCAGAAACCTTTGTCAACAGGTACATGGAGAGGCCACCTGACGTGCTTATGTATAGCTCTGGCTTCTTGCTGCAACTGAGCTCCTTTAACTCTCAGCATTATTTCCATGTTACAGATCACAAAGCAGGGCACTGAATGGTGCAGTGAGTGTCTACGCCACACAGGGAGAGAGTGGCACTGCCCAGCAACTACCTTGGAACTCTGGTGACAACCCAACTCATAAAATAATGCAGCTGGGAGTTGTTCCAAAAGCTGCCTGCAATGTGCTTTCCACCCTGACCTGCAGAGCCATCCAGGAGGCATTGTTTTTCAATATAGAATGTGCCATATTCTCCAAGTCTAGACCAGGGATGAAATTCATCTCAAAACAAGTGTCAGTCTCTTATAATAGAAAAATCCAAAATAATAATGGATACACATGAGAGCTTATCTCCCTCTTATGGAAAAATTTTCTGTAGTGAAACAGGCTGCCATGGGATGGCGTCCTCAATGACTGGGCTCCTATCTCTCCTTCCCACTTCCGATATATTGCTTCCATCCTCATGTTCCAAGATGGCTGTTGATGCTCACACTACCAGGTCCTCATTTCAGGCTGCAGCAGGAGGGAATTAAGGAAACACCCAGTTAAGTCCACCTCCCAGAAACCCTAGATAGCCATGTGACTATTGCCTTGAGCTTAGTCACATGGCAATGCTTAGCTCTAAGGAAAGCTCCAACATGCTTTCTTTTAATCAGGTTGGGGATGTCTCCTGCCAAAAATTGGGGAAAAAAAGGAAAAATGGCCATTGGGTGATAACTGGAAATCTTTTCTCAAGGTCAGTAGTGTGTAAGGGCTGTTGGGGTTTAAGAGGGCCTAATATAATACTCCTGTTTTCAGAAAAGCCAGAGATAGATACTCACGATATAATTGGACAGTTTGAGATTAATTTTCTGAAGAATGTAGGTTACAAATCCTATACCTCAAGATTAGGGAGACATAGCCACCGAGTCCCTGTACAGATGTGAACACACGGTCTCCTCCTGCACAGCCAAGTCCCCTTTTACCGATAGGGATGTTAGCAGAACAAAATGCATGCCCTCTGGAAGCAGATACTCTGGAAGCATCCGGCACACTGGACCAGTTTCTCCCCAGGGCCCCAGTAGCCAGGGAGGGCCAGTTTCCTCCACACGAAGGCATAAGGAGATGGGTGTGTTTCCCACAGAGCCACCTGGATGCTTGTTCCTCAATTTCTTTGTCATGTCCTCACTGCTTTATTTCTGGTCTACAAATTCTTCGTCTTCATATATCTAGTGCTATCCTGGTAAATGTTTAACTACCAGATCTCAGAAAATTATAATGAAACATATAATACTCTGTATTATAAATTCCATATAGCCAGTTGGTTCTCACAGAATAATTTCACTGATTTTTGCTGATCTCTTTCAAGTCCACAGTCACCCGTCATGGTTGCAACCCTTGAACTAGTATTGTCCCAGTATGAAGGGGGGCTGGTTATTTGTTTACAATAACAAGTCATATGAAAACAGAAGAGCAAAGACGTATCAGACTTTACTCATTTGTCAATGGTGTGAGTGACCTTGCTGAAAGATGTTTCGTACATACTGAAACAGTATTTTCTCAATATTTGGGACTATGCACAACATAACGTTATCAGATACTTCATCTTCATTGTTAATATTTTTCCAGCCCTTCTTAAATCTAGACAAACAATTTAAAAAAATGCAAACCCTAATGTTTAGCATCTACAAAAGTGAACATGAGAAGACAAATTAACTTCAAAGTCTGAAAACTTCTAAGTCTTGCCGTGTCCCTCTTTGTGTTGATTCTACATAGAACCAATGACATCTGCCTGAGATCCCACAAGCCCACCCAGGACCCAGCTTTGGGAAATGGATCCAGATCAATGTAAGCCCTTCATCACTTTTAAAATGTAGAATCCTCCAATGAGGGATACACATCAACCCACCCACACATTTGCCTGTTTCCAACAGCACCACCCTTTGTTTCACCCTCAAACACCATCACACTTCAACATCAGCTACAGCTAAGTGTACACATAGCTCCATTGGAGGTCAAACAGCAGAGGGATCCTTGTTTTAAACTCAGAACCTATCCAAGCAGATATATGAGAGAAAACAGAAACATTTCATTATGTAAGTGACTTTGTCCAACAATGAACAGTCAACTAGGGCTTACACATAACAGAGACTAACCTGTACTTGGATACTTTAATTAACTTTCTGGTTTTCATCCACATTTTTGACAGATTGACCAGGCCCCTCCTCACTATTCCATTCAGGGAAAGTGGTCCCCAGGCTCCTATTGAGTGAGCATCAGTGTGTACTGAGCAGGCAGGGCTCACACACAGGGCTCAGGGCTACAGGGCGCATGTCCACCAATGCTACAGACACAGGGAGGGTTCCAAATGTCTCAGTCAGGTTCCTCTTGGTCAGATGGGAGCTTTCCCTTACATACTGTATTAGTCAGGGTTCTCTAGGGAAACAGAACTGCAAGGAGAGATCTGTAAATAGTATGAGATTTTATAAAATTCTCTAATGTGACCATGGGGATGCACAAATTCCACAGGGCAGGCTGCAAACCAAGGACTTAGATGAAGGTCCTTGGTGAATTCCCAGGAGATGCTGGTTTTCTGAGTAGATCTGGGAATTCTCTCTCTGAATGCTGAAATCACTTCCTCTTTTAAGGCTTTCAACTGAGTAGGTGAAAAGTCACTCACTACTGATGGCAGTCTCCTTAGTTGATTGTAGATGTAATCAGCCATCTATGCAATCAACTCACTGATGATTAAAGTCCATGAAATGCCTTTATTTTACAGTTGGGCCAGTGCTTGCTTGCCCTGACAGCTGGGCACCATAACCTTGCCGAGTTAACACATTAGTGTAACCATCACACACATGCAGATGTCCAGGTTCCACACACTCTGTTCAAAAGGTTTTACGAGCACCCAGAACTGATTGATGGAGGACAGTGCAAAACTGAAGGTAGGATTATCCACAATTGAAGAGAGAGATGAAAAGGAGTTATCCACTCTGCTCTCTGCTCCTCTTTGATCTTCTACCTTGATCCCCTGCTCTGAAGGACACCATCAGAGAGGTCTCCTTTTGGCCCCTGCCAGGGGTATGTATATCCAACCTCCTCTCTGGGCTGGGGACCCCCACTGGTGACTATCTGTACCAGCCAACTGATCGTTTACATGAAGCCATGCAACTTCTGAGGTCTTCTTCCCTTCCCTCAGTGAAGTGGAGAAAACGCTTTGTTGGAAAGGTGGCATCATTTACTGCACTATGCTCCCAGCTCAGTGGGCCCTTTTCCCTCTGCTGCATAGTCCCTAGGTTCTCTTTATTCTCCAAGGAGATATGCCTCAACCTCTCCTGAGACCTTCTTTACCACCTGAAGCTCCTCTGCAGTGGCAACATCATAGTGACCCAAAGGACTCTGCAGTCAGCAAGCCTCCAGCTCACTAGCTAGAAGATGCTAGCTCACCTTCTTAGAGGAGGCCCCAATCGCCAATCTTCGAGATCACTACCACATGGTTGAAGCAGAACATTCCTGTCCCCTGACCACAAATTATGAATCTTAACAACTCCTCTCCTCAAATTTCTTACATAGGGACAATGGTGCAGCCACTTTGGAAAACAGTTTGGAAGTGTCTCAAAATGCTAAACATATGTCCCAGCAATTCCACTCCTAGGAATCTCCCCAGGAGAAATGAGAACATACATCCACATAATGACACGTGCATGAATGTTTTTTATCAGCATTATTCACAATAAGCAAAAAATAGAAACAATTCACATGTCTAAAAATTGTCCTATAATGAGGTATATCCATATTATGTAATACTATTCAGCAATATAAAGAAACAAATTAGTGGGAGCTGAGGTGGCTCAGTGGTTAAGTGTTGGCTTCCTGTATATGAGGTCCCAGATTCTGTCCCCTGGCCCCCGTATCTCAAAATAAAAGAAAAAAATATTCAAATTAATGATCCATGCTACAAATTGGGTGAACCTTGAAAACATTATGCTGAATGTAAAAAGCCAGACCCAAAGAATACACAATTTGTTTATGCCCATAAAAGGCAAGTCTATAGAGACAGAATGTAGATTAGTGATTGCCTATAGCAGAGAGCAGGAAAGGTGAGTGACTGTAAAAGGGCATGAAGTTTCTTTTATTTTTTTATTTTTTTATTTTTTTAAATTTATTTATTTATTTAATTTCCCCCCCTCCCCTGGTTGTCTGTTCTTGGTGTCTATTTGCTGCGTCTTGTTTCTTTGTCCGCTTCTGTTGTCGTCAGCGGCCGGGAAGTGTGGGCGGCACCATTCCTGGGCAGGCTGCTCTTTCTTTTCACGCTGGGCGGCTTTCCTCACCGGCGCACTCCTTGCGCGTGGGGCTCCCGCACGCAGGGGACACCCTTGCGTGGCACGGCACTCCTTGCGCGCATCAGCACTGCGCATGGCCAGCTCCACACGGGTCAAGGAGGCCCGGGGTTTGAACCGCGGACCTCCCATATGGTAGACGGACGCCCTAACCACTGGGCCAAAGTCCGTTTCCCTGAAGTTTCTTTTAGAGTAATGTAAATGTTCTAAAATTAGTTGTAATGATGATTTTACAGCTCTGTAAATATGCTAGAAAACTATTATAATGTATACTTAAAATGGGTAAAATTGATGGTTTATAAATTATACCTCAATAAAGCTGTTAATTTTTTTTTTAATCATCTTGCATAGATTAGAGGAAGAGAGAAGTCAAGGCTAAAGGCTGGGCATAGTAGCACCAGTTTTGCTGTTCCTTAGATGTGTTGGAAGTGGAGTCTTACCACAGTTGTGGGTAATTCTCTTTAAAATGTGGAGTTCATTACTCAGGCACTAGTTCATCTATCCCACAACTTATTCAAGGTCAGGGCAGTGAGGTGTATCTCTGTCTCATGCTGCTGACTGTAGAGAAGCTACAAAGTGCAGGTTTTTCCATGGGTGGTTGTCTAGGCTACTGATGTGGTAGAGCCTTAACTTTATGTTACATACCCCCAACCACCCTGCAAGTCCATGGGGGAAACCATTACCCAGGCGCTATTCTTAGAGGAGGCCACAGCTCAGGGCATACTAGAGGACTTACGAGGTGGGTAATCAAGAGTGCAGTGTGACCTTGACCTTAGGAATTAATTGAGTCTTTCTCGCTGTGATTGGGGAAATGAAGTAAAAAGCACATAAAAATATAGATTTGCTTAGGTTGTTTTTCAAATCCTCCTGGCCCTTTTTGATAGCACCTTGTTCCTTTCTCATGTTTTTAAAACATCTTTAAACATTTCACGCATACTTATTTTGGAGCCTAGATCTGATCATTCTATCATCTGAAGTCCTTGTAGGAGGGTGGATTCTCAATCATGGTGTATTGTTTTTCATGTGTTTTATAGTTTTGGTTTGTGAGCTCATGTTCAACCAAACGTTGTCTAGAAGAATTCCAGTGGACCGGGATGGAGGGTACCTCCCTCAAGAGGATCTGTGTTTGCTTTGCTAGGCTCCTCAGGCATGTTACCAAACTAGGATCACCTTCATATTCCTGAGCATGAATTCAACTCCAAATGAGGCCAGTTACAAATTCTCAGGGGAGACACTTTTTTTCCTACAATCATAATATAAGCCATGGAAGTGTGCTTCCTTTGCCTTTTGTGGATTTTTTTTTTCCAGTTTCACACTTGCTCTAAAGTTCTTTGAGGGTCCTGGCTTCAGAGGTCTACCGTTTAATTCCCTGACTCTCAGGTAGTCGTATAACTTCTAGGCTTTCAACACCCCTTTTGTGTTTTACTCTTGAGGCTTTGTCTTTCTTTTTCATAAGTTTGGTATGCGTTTACAAAGGAGTTTGGTATATGGCATTCAACATTTCCAGATGGTTTGCAGAGTGGACTTGTGGCCTTATGTCATCTGCCCTATTGCCAAGAATGGAAGTCTATAAATTAACTTTGAAAATGGGGGAGAGGTTGAGAAGGTTCACAAGTAAGGTTTCTGTTTTCTTGGTGAAGTGGAGATGAGATTCCCTGCTGTAAGTTAGGGAAGAAGGAAAGGTTTGAGGTCTCCAGAAAACAGAGTTTTTCAAGGTGAGGGACATCTGTGAGGGAGGAGAGTGGACACATGCAACTCCAAGGATGGGTAGACATGCCAAATAGCTCCACCCAAGTGACTGTTAAAGCAAGTTTCATCCACTGAGTTGGAAATGACAGAAACTTAGATAATTAGAGAAAGAAGAGCACAATTCCTAACAGGAAGTTCCCTTTCCAGATCTAATGAGACAGGGAAACCATTTTCCTGTGTACTGGGGTCATGCGCCACGCCCCCTGACCGGGCCCGCCTTCCCCTGGGGGCGGAGCCAGAACGCAGCAACGGGGCACAGCAGCGGTGTCTGCGCATGCGCATTTCCTCGTCTTCGCTTGTCTGCCAACTTCCCAGATTTTGTTCAGGATTCTCGCTCATCAGTTTCTGACTACGTTTTGTTTCCAGGAAACATCTCTGTAAACATGATCTAGGCGAGTGGTACGGTGGGAAAATTGAAAACCCCCCTTTGCTGAACAAGTGGTGTCCCTTTCGACCTTTCAGTTCCTGCGATGATCACTTCCTACCCAAATACCACCCTGGCCACGCAGGGTCAAAAGAAGGAAATGAGCTGCACCGCCCACGGTGAGAAGCCCATAATAGTGCGCTGGGAGAAGGAGGACCGAATCATTAACCCAGAGATGGCCCGCTATCTTGTGTCCACCAAGGAGGTGGGAGAGGAGGTGATTTCCACTCTACAGGTAAAAGCAAAAGAAATACAAAAGAATAGAGTAACTGCGTTTGCCGAGTAAGTCTGGCCTTTTGCACAACTGGGGGCATGTGGGTGATAAATAACAAATAATCTTTTTGAACTGATTTATGAAGCACCATTTCTCACGCCCTTCATACGTAGAGACTACTGAGTAGCCTGCAAAAGTTATGCTTTTCCAAATGCAATGACTGTCTCATGATGATGGAGGAGATTGTTGTTATGGGGGAGGAGTGGGGTGAGGGGGGTGGGGGGTATATGGGGACCTCGTATTTTTTGAATGTAATATTAAAAAAATAAAAACAAAAAAATGCAATTAAAAAAAAAGTTATGCTTTATTGTAAGTATCATTAACTTGGCAGGGAATTCAGCATTTGGCTGTAACTACAACAAAAAAAGTGAGAAATGGGGGTTTTTAATGACATTGAATCCCAGAAGAATGACAACCTATGCTGTGTGCCTGTTTTAACTTCCTGTGAAAGGAAAAATGGGGACCGAAAAATATTATAATGAAAAATATTTGCTTGTTTGGAAAAATAGAAAAGTTAAAAAAAAAAAAATCTTGTCCTTAATGCAGGATTTCAAAAGCTAGGAAAAAAGTATTGATTTTTTTCTCTTACTTTTTTTTTGAACTCTGTTGGTAATTAATGGAAAAAATAATGCAGGGGGATAAAATGATGCTGGAGCAGACACATTTTTAAAACACGGAAAAGGAGAGCCCTTATATTGATTTTCGAGCAAGGATTTAATCCTAGAGTCCTTCTAGAGGCAAACTCTAATGAGGGCCCTGCAGGACCCAGGCCTTGTAACTGCATTTATAGATGTTTCCTTAGGCCTGGCTGCTTTTGATGCTGTAGAGGTGGCCTATGGGAAAATAATGTGTATGTGGAATATTAATCAACCTGACCGCAACAACCTGTATTGCACATAGAAATTGTATTTCTAATTTAATGAGCTGGCAGCTGGCATTGATTGTGCACATAGAACCTATCTGTGTGTAGATTTACTATTGCCTGAAATAAGTTTCTTGCAAAGGGGCGCGCGTGCGTGTGTGTTTGTAGGTACCTGTGTGTGCTGGGGGTGAGAGAAGGTTTTTACAGCCAAAAGACCTTTCAGTTTTTTTTTCTTGTTCCATGCTTCTGAACGAGATGAATTTCTTTCTGCTTTACACATAGATCCTGCCGACGGTGAGAGAAGATTCTGGCTTCTTCTCCTGCCATGCTATCAATTCTTATGGGGAGGATCGTGGCATAATTCAGCTCACAGTGCAAGGTAGGACATCACGGCATAAGGAGAACACCACAGCAGTTCAGGACAGTAGCTGAGTGCTGCGTCCGCACACCTGTGTGGGCTCAGATCACTCTGTAATGCTTTCAGGTTCTTGGAAAATTCTACATGGGTATGAGGTTGATGCTAAAGCGATATTGCTCAGTGCCCTCAAACACAGCAGACAGAGCTCGTAAAGAAATTAAGTCACATGCTCAGGAGTGGAAGTGGAGTCGTGTCCCCTCTTCAATTTTAGGAATCTGCGAGCAATCAGAATGAAAAGGGAAGTTTGACCTTTGAGACCAGAATATTTTCTGAGCTACGCATTCCAGGCTGGAATACTAGCATTGAAAGCCTGCAGATTTGGCCCAGTTCTGGAACTGTGATGAAAACCAGAATTTTGGGAAAGGTGGAATGTGTCATCCCTAAACGTGATTAGGGAAAAAAAAATGCTCCCTGATGTAAAGCATCCGTCGTTGTCGAGGGCAGGCCCTTCTGAGTCCTCAGCAGTCCGCTCCGCTCCACGCCTGCCCGTTGTAACTGACCCCGGGTGTTTCTGCTGCTCACACAGAGCCCCCAGACCCTCCCGAAATCGAGATCAAGGACGTGAAAGCGCGCACCATCACCCTCAGGTGGACGATGGGGTTCGATGGCAACAGCCCCATCACGGGCTACGATATCGAGTGCAAAAATAAATCAGGTAAGGCCTTTATTTCCTCCAGCTCCAGCCTCTTCACTTGCCCTCTGAGTTCTCTCCTCTTTGCTTCATTTTTGTCTGTGAGCGCAACCTCGGTTCAGGGAAGCTCAGCGGGCACGCTTTGCCCCAGTGGGTCTCTTCTTCCCAAAGCACGTCCACGTACCTTTCCTCTTGGGGGGTGGGGTTTTGAGTTGGCACCTGCTCCGTGGGCTCTGCTGCGTCCTGTCCTTCTGAGCTAGCCCTGTGCGGCCGGACTTCCCTGCTTCCTGCCATCTGCCTCGGCCTTCTTGCCGCCGCTGGCACAAGGACAGCTGCTGGTGGACCCGGGTCAGCGCTGTTACTCTTTCCACCTCCTCTTGCTTCCCTTCGCTTCCCATTTTTCCCAGTCGGGTGACTGCCAGATGCTGGGCTCGGGTCCCTGAGCTTCCTCTGGGTGGGTGTCTCATGATGAGCATCTCATGGGGGGTGGCTGCCTGGAATGGGAGGGTGAGTGTCCCCTCCTCCCCCCATCGTTTGTGCAAAGGGAGGGAAACCGCTCCTGGGTGGGACCCGGCACTGAGTCTGCAGTGGCCTCCTTGAAATGCCATAAGGGACAGGCCAGTGGCACTTACTCCTGCATCCCAGGAGCATGCCTGTGGTTCCTGGCATCCGGCCAACTCACGGAGAGCCCATAAATCAAGCAGACTTGTCTGCCAGGGCCCCACAGGTGTGTCCGTTCGGCATCTTCGAGTGAAGATGCCAGCGCCAATTTGAACTTTATGGTCCATCAAGCTGAGGGTAGCATACCACAGCTGTGACCTCTGGTCAGAATTTTTACTCGGTCTCATAAAAGATACGTGCAATTAGAGCGTTGTGAAGGGTTAATAAAATTCTTAGAGACCACCAAGTAGCCTTAATTTGCACTTTCTGGGACACAGATTACACTGTCATGAGCCATTTAGTGTCTTTGGAGCTGAAGCTGTATAAAAAATTAAGCTCAAGGCAGCTTGAAAGGCAGGTTGAGAGTGAGGAAATATTTTATTAAGAGCATGACAGACAATGCTCCTATTGAGCTGGAAAATGATATAAAATGGGGTAATAAAGGAATGCTAAGGGCTGGGTATTTAGGAGTTGAGGAAAGCAATATTTGAAGATAAAAAGAAGATATATTAAAAAAACAAGAATGGTGGTTTTAGAAATGATATTTCAAACTTGCCATAACTAGCTGGGTTGGAAATGGATGTGAGACAAGATGGGGGAGCTTCGCAGGTTGCCTTCAGAGTTGCAGCTAAGGCCCAGAAGTGAGGTGGCATGGGCACAGACCTGCGAGTGTGTCAAAGGGAAGCTCTCGAGAGGCACAGCAGCGCCGAGCCACAGCCTCGATGGACACGTGAGTCTGGCCAGGGCCAGCGCCAGGCTCGGGCAGGAGAGGCACAGTGGCCTGGACAAGCAAGTGAGCCAGCGCTGACTCACACCCGCCATCAGTCACAGACCTGAAGAAGGGGTTGCCAAAGGGCCAACAGAAAGGAAGGATGGACTTGTTTGAGTTTCCAAGGAACAAGCTCAGGGAGGAGCCAGAGAGTTACGGGATCTGGGTTTTGAAGTACATCAAACACTTCTTCACTGCTGTAGGCACGTTCTACTGAAGGGTGGCCTAGAAATGGATGGTGGCCGTGAGAATTCAGGAAAAGTGCCGAGAGCTTCAGGGAAAAAACCTAAGACCCCAGTTTCTCCTCCATCAGGAGAGCGCTGGAAGATGAACGTTGTTTCAAAGGGCTACAAAATGAACAGGATGGGAAGCGGATTTGGCCCAATGGATTGGGCGTCCGCCTACCACATGGGAGGTCCAGGGTTCAAGCCCAGGGCCTCCTAACCCCTGTGATGAGCTGGCCCACGCGCAGTGCTGATGCGCACAAGGAGTGCCCTGCCACGCAGGGGAGTCCCCCACGTAGGGAAGCCCCGTGCACAAGGAGTGTGCCCTGTAAGGAGAGCCGCCCAGTGCAAAAAAAGTGCAGCCTGCCCAGGAGTGGCGCCGCACACACGGAGAGCTGACACAGCAAGATGACACAACAAAACGAGACACAGATTCTGGGTGCCGCTGACACAAGCAGACACAGAAGAACACACAGCAAATGGACTCAGAGAGCAGACAACTGGGGGGGGAGGGGCGGGGAAGGGGAGAGAAATAAATAAAAAATAAATCTAAAAAAAAAACCAATAAAATGACCGAGATGAACTTTGCAGGCAAGCGACCCAACATCAAAGCATAGAAGCCAGGGGGCCAGGGGCACGAAGAGTCTACTGCCACTGAGCGACAGCTGACAGTGATGGGAAAGAATGTGCTGTCAGCTCTAACCTGGATACATGGACCAGAGACAGAACAATCCCTGACTACAGAAAGGGAAGCTGCCTGAAGCCCTCGGATGCCCCAGCAGGCAACCCAGCCTGTTCCACAGAAATGTCCTGCAGTTCCACGGTCATGGGCAAAGATGTCCACGTGCCAAGTAGGAGTGCTTCCAACTTTATGGGTCAAATATAGCTAAGGACTGCCCTCTGATAAAAGGACTATAATGGCATAATAGAGCACTTGCTAGAAATTTACTACTGGGTGAGCCCATGATTTGCATTATAACAGACTTGAATAGTTTTCATAGCTACATTAAGCCAAGCACTTTGGGAAGCATCTCAAATGAAGAGTCCCTAGTAAAACAAATGGTCTCCATGTACCAGGGTTACTTAAAACAGACCACAGCCTTAGGTGACTATGGGTGTGCAAAGATACCTTAAATTACTTATTTGCAGCATCTGTTTAAAGAATGTCAATCCTTTAAATTTATGCATAAAAAAATTCACGATCCAGGAATTCAAGTATCACAGAGAAAGAAAATGTGCTACAACCATGGCTTGAGGCAGTCAACAGGATAAGGGAATAATCATTCCACTGCCCATCTCCACTTGAAAGGAGGAGCCACACCCAGGAGGTCAAGAAAAGGGAAGGGAAAATGCAAAAGGGGTAGGAGGAAGACTTTGGAGCCATATTTTCTCATTCTGAAGGTGTGGAGCCGAATTAAATTCCTCCAAAGAATCCCAATTCTGGAACGTTCAGTCACAGAACCGGGGACACTCCAGCCCGGGACACTCCAGCCCCATCTGAACTCCCAGGCTGCCCTGAGGACAGCAGCTTCGCCCTTTCCCACTGAGCCTTCAGCACACAGCACTGAGCGGGCACCCACAGCAAACCCAGATACTGTCCATCAGGTGGGTGGACAGGTGAAAAGTGGAGAACAGAGGCCCCTTCTTGACCAGGTCCTTGGGTATTGGGCATCCGAACCCTTCAGTACCACCATCAGCTATTCCTGCGAGTCTGTAAATGAAATGAAGACTTTGACCCAATTAGGCAATTCTGTGAGGCTGCTTAATTAGATACTGAGGGCCTCGCAGGAGAGCCTCGTAGGAGCAGTGTTTTCTCTTCAGTGTTGGGGAGCCTCTTGACTTGGTGGTTACAAAGCAGTTTAGACTGAGTGAGCATCTCGAAAAGCCACAGGAAGCTACTGTTACACTTCGTACCCAGTAAGGATCAGAAGTTGTTTTAACATAAAAGTCAAATACCTTCTATTTTCCTTGATTTAAAAAGGTGGTATTAAAGATAACAAAATTCTTGTATGCAGCACATCTATAAAAAGATTCCCAGGCGACTGAATATATATGGGTGCGTACTATATGAAGTGAGGAAGAAGAGGAAAAGAAAGGGGGGGGCTAATTCACCCCAAACACAAAATGAACCCTGTCTCTTAGTTTATTTGCTTAAAGTGCCACCCACTGTGCCATCTCCCTGCCCTTGGTGGAGGGCTGATTGCCCAAAGCTGGAGTAGAGTTGTCAATATGCAAGGAAAGGGCCGATTAATGCCAATTCAAAGGCACTTGATTGCTTCCACCACTCTCTCATGTCTGTGGACTAATTAAAGGCACATCTGTGTGTGATGAAGAGCTGGGGAGCCATATATTCTTCCACCCATGACAACAGAAGGAAGCCAGCAGATCACACACATAGAACTGAGGTTCTCTTTTGAAAGGGACTGAATTTCATCTTCAAGCATATTTCCCCTTTCAACCGCACGTATTGAGTTATTGAGTGGGAACCCCTTCATAAAGTTTGCAGTCCTTAATACTCAAGGAGACATCTTGCAAATCCCTTTGTAATTATGGCTATTCCTAGGGTGTAACTTCCCCATCGCTATTCCTCCAAGGAGAACAGCTCCAATGGCTGGTGAATTTCATAAAGAATAACAGCCCCTTCCCTTGCATAAGGTTTTGCATTGTATAAAATGCTTGCCCATTAGTCACCTTGCCTGAGCTTCACAAAAATCTAACCAATTCACACGCAGCAGGTGTTCTGAGGATCACTTTACATCTTGGGGAGGTCACAGCTGGGAAACTGCTTGGCCTGACCTGGCACGCAGGACTGCAGGCTCCCCGCATATGGGCTGTCCCTCACTGTGGAGCAGCCTGGTGCCTGCATGTCCACAAGGCATTTCTACCTGCTGGTGAGACTCCAGGGCCTCAGCGAGGGCTGCTAAGCCAGGGTGCCATGGGTTTGCTGCTGGTCCTTCCAGCTTCGGGCCACAGCTGGTTCCCTCACTGCTGTTGCCCTTCTGCCTTAATTGGGACCTGGCTGCTTCGACCTCAAAGGACTGTGGCAAGCATCCCTCAAGGCCAACCACCCTCTGGCCAGAAGTTTCCCCTAGACCTTCCCTGAACTGTGCAATGTTGACCACCTCATCCTTAGAGCCCATTTCCCGGGTTAGATCCTGGTATCGTAGACTCCTGCGACTGCCACTAACAAAGTACGTCAAACCAGCGACCTGAAACAAAAGAAATGTATTGTCTCATGGTTCCGGAGGCTGGAAGTCCAGAACCAAGACGTCTGAAGGGCCAGGCTCCCCTGCAGTCCGTAGGGAAGATCTGTTCCCCCTCTGCCCCCTGGCGGCTGGTGGTGGCCGGCAAGCCTCAACCTCTGCCTCCATCACATGGCTGCCTCTGTGTCCATCTGTGTCTCCTGCTCCTCTAAGGACAACAATCCTATTGAATAAAGAGTCCAACCTCCTCTTACCTTATTATATTTGCAATGATCTTATTCCCAAGTAAGGCCACATTCGCAGATACTTGAGGTTAGGACTTTAACATATTTGGGGGTGAGGGAAAGGCACGGTTCCATCCATGACACTGGTCTACACACGAGGTCATCATGCCTCCAGATAAAGCAGATAGATGCCCTCATAGACCATCCCCCTTGCTCTCCCACAGGTACCATTGTGAGTAATTATGTACTTCTCTCTTTGAATGTTGGATTCATATATGGCACCACCACTGCAGCAGAAGCTCCTTGGGCACCCTGTGTCAGTTAGGTCTATTTGTGCCCAGGTGATTTCCCCAACACCTAGCAAAGCTACCATATAGTAGACCTTTGTATATACCTGGCGAATATTCCTTACAAAGATAATACATTTAAAACCATTGTTTCACACACAGTAAACTTTTAATAAATGGTAGCTTTTATTATTGCTCAAGCATGCATGGAAATGCTTCTACATAAAATGCCTCTAGAACCATTTGTGTTGTTTAAACTTCTCCTGCATCATTGAAGAATCCTCAGTATCTACCAGCTCTCCCAGATAAGTTTCCCAGTGGCAGGAATGTTTCTGATTTTGTGTAGTGAATCCCTAACAGCTAGCATAGTGCTTGTCATGTAATGAGTGATCAGAAAACATTTGTCGTATTGAATTTACATGAACCTGAAACCTAAGAATCAATTTTATTTCCAATAGCTTCTTCAAATGTATAAGTCAGTTATGCCCTACATAACCCAAAGCTCCTTGTCTACGAAACTGGGTATGAGGGATATTTCTTTCCACCTTTCATACTTCTCTCCAACCAGAAACAGGGCCAAGCTTGTGGCTAAGATATTTATTCAACCCTGGAGCCAGACAGTTTAAGGGTTGGGATGGGCCCCAGAAGAACCAGGGGGAAAGCTCAGGGACAAGCAGGCCCATGACCTGGGGTCTCTAGGACCCTGGGGCTCTTTCAGGCTAGTAATAGGTAATAGGTACACTCGCTGCTGTAAGAGGCATGTAAGTCAGCCTTTCTAGGTATTCATTGTTCTTCAGTAACTTTCAGACTGCAGAAAAATTGCAACCATATTTTAAGTGAATGTAATTTATAGGCTGGGTGCACAGAAGAGTGATCTTGAAGTATCAGCTTAAATATCACAACTCTGCCTTTGGCCAGCTATGATGGTCAGGAAGTTCATATCCTTCCTGTACCAAAAGAGGCCTTTCCTGCATCCAGTGGCCTAGACCTTGATGGCGAGAACAAACCAAGCGACACCCTTTCATTTCATTTGATGACTCTCCTTGCTTTTGTCTTTGCCAGAAAAAAATAAAATATTCCAAGTCTTTACTTTATCTCTGTTGCCATCCTCTCACTCTAGCCAGGCCCAGTGGCAATACCAGGTATCATCTGACCCAGTACCACAAGGTTATGACTTCCCTCATTCTGAACATTGTACTTCTCTTCCAAAAGCCCATGATTCCCTAAAGACCAATGCCTCCTCCTCTAATAGACACCTAGAAGCACTTTAACATCCCTTCCAGTCTCTTGCCCTTTGTGACCTCCAGTTCACCAGTCTGTGGTTTCCTGAATTCACTTCCTTCCCTGCAGGGAATTCGCCCTGCACGTCCCCATGCCCATTATTCCATGCTTCTCTTTTGGGCAGTGTCTCTTTCATCACTGAGTGGGTATCAGCACACAGGCGAGCTCTCTCATATCCTAGAAGGTAACTATCCATTTCCAGAGATACAAACTCTCTAATGCAGGTAGAAGGTATTGTCTTCCAACCCCTTCTCCTCCCTTGGACTTCCATTCCCCATGTCAACCATATTATCCTTGGTGCAAAAAGACAGCTCAAGGTCCTTGGAGAAGGAGCTGTGATTTCACTGCTTCATCCTTACAATGACTGTTCTCTGAAAGAGATGTTATAGTAATCCAATCCAATACAGAAAGCAGTCCAAAAATCTAGCTCTGCACCTACTTCCTCCATGAAGGCCAGGAGACCTGTCATAAATTCCCACAAAAATTTCATTTCTTATCCTTCCTGTTTGTATCTTTCCCTAAACACTCTCCTTCATGCTTTCAGCTTCAGGTTCTAGGACCTTCAAGCATACATACATTTCTGTTTGTGATTTACTCCTATGAGGTTTCTCTGTTTTGTATATGATATATTCTTCCTGTCTATATTTATATTTCAGTTTGTAATTTCATCCTACCAAGTCTCAGGAACTCTGTGTGATTGTTTTTAATATCCAGTGTTATATTCTCCACACACATTGTTTGTAAACCATGGCCTGCTGTTTGCACACCAGCAACTGAGATCAATAGTAGGCATTTTCTGTCCTTCTCCTAACTCTTTCCTTCTGGGCATTCACCTCCTCTTTCCATGTCCTATCTGCCAGTGTTTATGGGATTAACTAGACTTTCTTCTCCTTCTTGATTTACAGTTCTTTTCAAATCCTTCAGTATAACATATTCTTTGTCTCTTGACCTTTGGCTAAAAAATAAGTCTTATGGTGTTTTAAACCATCTTCTAGAAATCTTGATCACTGATATCATCTTTCTCCTTCAAAGTACAGTCATTGCAAGGATGAAGCAGTGACATCACAGCTCCTTCTCCAAAGACCTTGAGCTCCCTGTCCAAGACTTCCTGCCCTGGTCACTCCCATTTGGGCTGTGACTTGAACTGGCACACAGAGGAGGCAGCCAGTAGACATCAGTAAGCCTCTTCAGGTATACTCTCAGACACATCCCTCAGTAAATGTGGCACAGATCTTCAATGTCCCTGTCAGTTCCAGAAACTTCCCTAGGGCCCTGGGCAGCCACTAATTACTACAAGTTTCTTCCTCCTTCTAGGGTTAGTTAGCATATTTCTCCGCATCTACGGCACCTGGGGTTCCTCCTTGTTGTCCCAGACATCTTCTCCAGAAGCTCTGACTTTCTCTTTGTTAGACAAGTCTCATATTTATTTCATTCCATTATACAAAATTTCCTCCCCTTTTTTGTCCTTCGTTAAATCACTTTCTTCCCTTTAATCTTATTTTTCTCAGCATCTTCTTTTTCTTCTTCATGTTCTTTCTCGTTCAATCTTCTTGACTCAAACATTGCCACTTTTCCTCTTAAAAGGAATATTAACTTGTCAGTTTACATTATGCCTTCGAGCCATAAATCTTTTTCTAAACGTTATCAAAATTGTCTTGCATTTATGGTTACCTCCAGCAAAGCAATCCCCTAAACTTTCAGACAATTACTAGGAGTGTGTTTTTGTTGGCTAGGCTGCAGTGACAAGTCCTCACAATGGGCTGACTGAAACAACAGAAATGTATTGGCTCATGGTTTCAGAGGCTAGACGCCCAAGTTCAAGGCACTGAAGGCAGTGCTTCTTCCTTGAAGTCTGCAGCATTCTGGTGCTGGTTTGCCACAGTCTTTGAGGTTCCTTTGCTTGCATCTGTGTCTCCCATCAACTGGCACGTTCTCCCTCCTGTGTCTGCCCTTCCAGTTTACTTCCAGCTTCTTCTGACTTCTCTTACCGTGGCTTTCTCTCCATAAGGCTTTCAGGAATACGGCTTAAGGCCCGCTCCGAGTCGGTTGAGCCATACCCAAATGGGGTCTTAGAAGACCCTACCCACAACGGAGTCCATGCCCTGACTCCCCGTAACATAGTTAAAGCTAATATTTACAAATGGTTTCACACCGCAGGAACATTGATTAAAATTAAGAGTATGTCCTTTTGAGGGTATATAATTCCATCTGCTGCAGGGTGGAGAGGAGAGTGGGACCATTCTCAGGACTCAGAGGTCTGTGGATTTGCCATTTTTATTCAACTGTTGAACACGCATTTATTATTTTTCTACTATGTGCTAGTCCTGGAGAAATGACATTAAAGAAGGAGGGCGTGGTCCCTTCCCTCTTCGGGTTTAGAATCCAGCAAAAAGTACAGAAGGTCCACAAAACCCTCAGAAGTGTGATGGGCACCTTGGACAATGGCTCTGGGGCCCTGGGAGCTTTGTCTCTGCCCCCTTTCTCAAGGGGCTCTTTGTTTTTCCCTAACCTGAGCCACCTCTTGACCACCAGCCCTCGATCAGCCACTGCCCAGGCTCTTTCTGAAATAAAAGCCATTTGCTGATATTCTCATTCTTGGCTGAAGGCCTAAAATCACGGGGCACAAATTGTCACAGATGGAATGACAGCTCTTCATACTAGGTAAAAATAAAGTGCTCTGGGTAAAAAACTGCCTATGGTTGAAAAATAATTCTTCCACCAAAGGATTTGAGACTACGTGATTTCAAAAATGATTAATAAAATGGAGAACTATATTTGCTAAGCAATGTTGGCATAAGAGACTGAGGTTAGTTTGTAAATAATTTATTTTTATGACTCTTTTTGGAGGGAAGAAAGGATCTGATGTGACCAGGGGTTTTGTTGATGTTCAAACACCTTTTAGAATCAGAGATTATTTTTGGCAGGTGGATGGGATGTCCAAACCATGGTTCCGTTTATTATCACATACAACGAGTGTTTAGAAGTAGCTGCTTTCCACTCGCTGGCATGAGCTTCTGCTGCTTGTGTTTTGCCTCCATAAGCACACCTGCCCAGCGGCTCTGTGAATCCTCAGGTGCCCCTCCCTCCACTCAGCTCATCTGCTGCCCTTTGTTCCCGCGGCGTGAACAACGACCGTGTGACATCCTGTCCCCTCTGATGGCCCACTCCGCCTCCTAATTGAGCCCATTGCCTTAAGAATGCCATTCGAGTTATGCATATTTTTTCTTTCTAGCCTTCTTACTTAAAAAAAAAAAAATTCCAATTGTGAACTTTACAAAGGCAGAGGAAAAAAACTCACATCTCTATCTCTTCTTTTTTGAAAAACAAAACCCCAAAGACTCCTGGGATTCTGCTCAGAGAACCAAAGATGTTTCCCCTCAGCTGAACTCGGCCACCATCATTGATATCCACCCTTCCTCCACCTACAGCATCCGCATGTACGCCAAGAACCGGATCGGCAAGAGCGAGCCCAGCAACGAGCTCACCATCACGGCGGACGAGGCAGGTGCGCCGAGCGGGGGCGGGCGGCTCCGGGGGGCGCGCGGCCGCGCTGGGCCCGGCCACTTAAAGGCCGCCGCGGACCTTGGCTCGCCCCGGGTGGAGGGCTTTGATGACTGTTCTCCATAGTTCCGTGCCCTGTAAAAATCGCAGCCCGTGTTCGGCCTCCTACCTTGAAGGCACTGCTCTTCAAATAGGATTTAGTTCAAGGTCCCCATCTCCCGGACTTCAAAGAAAGGCGTGTGGGACTCACGATCCAGTGAGATCCAAAGCGCCGGCTTCTTTTTACGATTCCTTTGTTTGGATGCAGGGACTCCAGATTCACAGGGAGCCGTGTGTCTTATTTCCTGAAGTCAGGTGGGGGGCAAAATAAGGGACCAGGAGGAGACAAGAACCTTCTCTGCCTGGAAATTGGGGTGTGGGCTGGTAATTATGTCTCTGCAATAGAAATGTCAATACTTTTATAATAAACTTTATGGCTCTTTTTCCTCTTACAAAGGAATTCATATTCAGGGTTGAAACCTAGAAGATAGAGAAAGCCACACTGAGGAAGGCCAGACAGCTCCCCTATTCTACCACCCACGGCCCACCTCTGACTATCGGGGTAGAGTCTACTACATCACTCTTGCAATCTGTCCCAACACTTATGCCCATGTGCGTGTGCACCCATGCACACCCGCGCACACATGCCCACAAATACGTGCACACACATACACGCACACACAACCATGAGTTGTCACTCTTGGTTGTTGGAAATGATGTCCGCCGGTGTGTTAGGGCCCTGAGGACTCAGACGATGGTATCTAATGAATCCTGATTGTCCTACCACGTTCTGGCAGGAGGGGGGGTGCAAGCTGCCCTGGGGCTTCTCTAAGGAAGGTCAGGATTGTGGCTTGGCTCATCTCTTGGGAGGGGGGGCATGTCCATCCTCCAAACCTGGCTTCTCTTTCCTGCCCATCATGGGAGCTAATCAGCCACTGCCTTCTGCGGTGAAACTGGGAGGCCATAGTCTCGGGTCACTATCTCTCTGTCACCAAGGTGACCGCAATCGTGATCCCCAGGTGGAATGAGCACTAACTGCAGATTTAGCTTTGCTTTGGAGTCGCCTTGGACGTTCTTCCAAACCACTAGCTTCTCTCCCATCCTCATTAATAGTGCTCCAGGTATATCCCCTAAAAGTAAAAGCTATAATTTGTAATGATATCTTCCACCATTTATTTCACAAATCCCATATTGTAAAACAAAGCAATGCTCTCAATTGTCCGTTATTATAAACACCACTGTAATGGACAGCCCAGCGGCACATCCTTTGGCATTTCCAAGATTATTTTCTCATGTTAAACTCCAAGAAGTAGCATGGCTGAATCAGAGAAAAAGCAAAATGTTAAGTCTTTTGAGATGTAGAGCTAATACTGCCCTTGAGGAAATACATTAAATTTTACAGTTCTCCCTGAAATGCAGAGGAGTGCCCATTTCTCAACATTGGGCACATCAATTCTTGAAAATTATATTCCAAGGTAGGTGATAGGGCATAAAGCTTAAGTGCCTTAGGGTGAACCCATTTGTGGTACTTGGATATTCTTTGCATCACTTCTCATCTGCAAAATGGACAACATGCTCCCTCTCTTCTCCTTTCCTCAAAGGTATTTGATAATTGAAAGAAATTCCAAGGTCTACTAGTTCTTTGCATGAATATGCTTCTGTAAAAAAAAAAAAGGAGCCTTATTTAAATATTTTTTTAAATAACCCTCTAGCCTCCTGGAATTTCATTGCATTGGATATGAAGGAAGAATAAGCAGTCCCCATCATTCTACACACAATGTCATCTCCAGCTCCTTCAGCCTGCCCCTCCTTCCCTTGTCACCCCTTCCCCGCCCGGCCCCATCCTGACATCCTTCTCGGGGTAACTGCATTTTCTCCAGCTGTGTGTTTGGATGCTGCTTCCCTGATGGCCCTGGTTTGCTGCTGTTGTTGCTTCTTATTTCGTTTCCTCTTGGACCTCTGGGGCTGCGGGCCATTGCCATGGCAGCATTAGTCTCCCCAGCCAGGCGGCCAGGTGAGCAGGCGCTGCGGGAGCCGGGCTGCAGGGCAGTGGCCCAGCAGATCCGCGGACAGATGCAGAAGCCTCCTCCTAGTTCTGCAGGAGGGCCTGTAGGATTTTACACGGGTGCTGGCCCCTGGCAGCCCCACACAGCCTCTCTCCTTTCACGTTCGGATAAGCCGAAGGAAAGCAGCAGGGCTGAGCACAGTCCAGTTAGGAAGCAGAATCTGTCTTGGCCTGGATGCATAAGTATGCATGACTGAAATAAAAAAGTCATTTTCCCGTGGGTGGCTCACGTGGTCCAGACTGCAGCGACCACCAGAGAAATCCTAATGAGAACCGCCGGCAGAGGCCCTCGGTGGCGACTGCCCCTTCCTGTCAGGGATGCCCAAAAGCACATCTTTCAGGATCTGTAGCCCTCTAGAGGTGATCTTTTCCCAGCCCTACTGCCTCCTCTCCCCAAAACAGAGAGGTCACTTCTCAAGCAGTGTGAATCCTCCAATGGAAACTTCTGGAAGCCATAGACTATTAGTTTTATAACAGTATATTTACAGTGGTTGCAATAATGAGCTCTGTGTGTATGTGTTTGCAAATGCAAAATATAGCGGGTTATACCCACACTAAAATGTTGAAGGGCTTCACCAAAAAAAAAGAAAAGAGAGAAAGGGAAAGGGTGGGGCTGCATGGGAAGGAGGAGTGATAACTCCCTCCCGTCAGAGCTCTGAGCCCTCAGCCTGAGATGGTGGAACCCAATCTCTATTCCAAATGGAGCGTGGCCCAGGCCACAGTCTGGCTGGGGTCTCCCTAGTATTTTGCAAGTCTTTTGAAATTGGTGTCATTTTGGTTAAACGTGGAAATTTCATCTCAAAATCTAAACTTTGAGTTCCTCTTGAGTTCCTGTTCGGCCACTGACAGCTGGAGCTAAGCAGCTGCCTCTTTTAGGCTGGCCCTGGATGCCCAGTGACTCCTATGCTTTCATTTAGCAGTCAGCAAACTACAGCCCACGTGACAAATCTGCAGCCCTCCTGCTGAATATACTTTTTACCATCTGTAAAGGACTCTTATTTATTTTTTCATTATTTATTTATTTATTTTTTATGCCCAAACTTGCTTTTTTTTTAATTGAAGTGTATCATTCGTACATGAACATGCATAAACAATAGGTGTATAGTAAAGATTGTGAACTTACAAAGTAAACATACATAACATCACACAGGGGCCACATACATCTCCCTTCCACCAACACTTTGCATTGTTGTGAAACATTTGTTACAAACTATGCAAGAGCATTGTCAAAATATAACTACCAAGTGTAGTCCTTATCTTACATTTGGTGCATTTTCCCCCCAATCCACACTATTTTTTTAATGTATTTTTGTTACAGATGTTGTGAGTTTGCAAAACAATCATATAGATGTGTAGATTTCCCATAGAACACCACACCATGGTGGAACATTTATTAAGGATTTTGTTTGTTTGTTTGTTTGTTTTAAGATTTATTTATTTATTTATTTATTTAATTCCCCTCCCCTCCCCCGGTTGTCTGTTTTCTGTGTCTTTTTGCTGCGTCTTGTTTCTCTGTCCGCTTCTGTTGTCGTTAGCGGCACGGGAAGTGTAGGCGGCGCCATTCCTGGGCAGGCTGCTCCCTCCTTCGTGCTGGGCGGCTCTCCCCATGGGCGCACTCCTTGCGCATGGGGCTCCCCTTTGCGGGGGACACCCCTGTGTGGCAGGGCACTCCCTGCGCGCATCAGCACTGCGCATGGCCAGCTCCACACGGGTCAAGGAGGCCCGGGGCCTGAACCGCGGACCTCCCATGTGGTAGACGGACGCCCTAACCACTGGGCCAAAGTCCGTTTCCCATTTATTAAGGATTATGAGATAATATCATCAGACATTATCACCAATCATAGTCCATAGCACGCGTTTGGCACACTTTTTACATACACCTCCATTATCGGCTCTTTTGAAAAGAAGAAGAAACCACACCTGGCCCACAAAGCCTAAAGTATTTACTACCCGGGTCTTTACAGAAGAAGTCTGAGGAGCCCAAACTTAGGTCTTGCCACCATGGGCATTGGCGATTTGAGTCCACTGCAAAGCTTAACGAAGAAGGAACTGTTGTCATTAACACGCCATCCCTATCTCATGTTGGGAAGTAACACTGGTCCAACTCGGCCCCACTGAATTTATTTTTATGTAAAAGTGCGTGAACACATCATCATTCTGCTGGAAACCGCTTGACCTCAGAGAACAGCCACGTAGCAGCTGCCTAGCGCTCTCTTCTCGGCTCCCCTCATGACCCTTAGCCCCCCAAAATGGAGAAGTCGAGAGAGTAAGTGGAGACATGTCAGAGTTGTGACGCTCAGCTCTTAATATACGAGAAGTGCTCCTGCCTCTCTGCCGCTAATCGGCAGGTCGCATCCCCAGCTGATGCTCACCGAAGACCAGCTTCCCCGTTAGCAGCTGCGCCCTGAAGGTCAGGTGTCCCTCGGTGCCTGGTGACCGAGTGTGGGGTGGCTGACCCATCCAGTGCTTTCACAGGGAAGCTGTCCATGGGAAGTGGAAGTTCAATTAGGAAGGGACCTCACTGAAAGCCACTGAGTTTGCAGCGACACCTCAGAGCACGGAAGCTCAGGATTAAGGAAGGGTCACGGCGTGGAGTTGTTGAGGTTCCCATTTGATCTGTCACTAAGTAAACAGCTGTCTCATCCTCTCTCCTCACGTTCCGAGGTGGCAGCTCTAATGTAGAGGCTCAGTTTCCTGCAGACTGACCTGGTGGCTGAGGGGGAGAGGACTGAAGAAAAAAGGCCTTTAAAAGTAAACACATTCACAATCTGCATACCCGGGCTGAGCGTGACATCAACGGTACCACCCGACCGTAGAGGGAGGTACACGGCCAGTCCGGGGAGGACGAGGCGCGCCCACTTTCAGTCATCTGGCTCCATACTTTGTGGTCACCTTTTTCCAACTTCTGTTTGGAGAGGCTTTAGAGGTTCAGCCTCGTGATGCCTGGCTTCCTTCTACTGCTCGTTTGTGAAGGCCCTCTCACTGGTCACTCTTCTGTCTGGAATGCTCTCCCCCACCACCTTGACCTCGCTCAAGTCGTGGCTCACAAAGTGTCTTCTCAATGAATCCTATCCTGAGTGCCCCATTTAAAACCCAACCCACTGCCTACTCCTGGGGGGCACCTGCCCCCCACCCCCTTAAGGCTCTCCTTTTTAGATGTAGCGTCAGTCACCTTCAGACCTACCATCTGATTGATAATTTTGTCTGTGGCTTATTTTAAGACCCCCCACTGGGATACAAACCCCACAAGGCGTCGACAGCTGCCTGCTGTGTTCATTGCTGTAGCCCAGGAGCGTGCCTGGTGGATTGCTCAATAAAGAGTATTTCATGAATTTGGCCTTTTCCCCATCTAAGAGTCACCTCTTCTTTGCTTTATTTTGCTTCTCATTTTTTTTAAAAATAGACACAGTCTTGGTCTCCTCTGCCCGACAGAGACCTTGCCTCTCACCCACTTGACTTCTCCAGAGGTGAACAGCGGGATGTGGGCTCCTGCACCTGCCTTTCAGTCATTTTGTTTACCCAGCTCTGTGGCCCAAACCTTGCCTGGCTTGGGACCTGGCACGCAGTAGGCTGTTTAAAGTCCCCGATAAGGAAACCAGAGATAGAAATTTGGCTGTGATTCCCAGCGGGGCGATGCAGTCCAGTTCGGTCAAGGGGAAGCCCCAAGACTCTCACTGAAGCCAGGAGATTATTCCACTGGGCGGCTGAATATTTCGGAAGTGGGGCAGAGCCCTGAGGCTCGAGGTCTGGGGTGTACTGCTTCCGAAGCAGGAGGGAGAGGACAGTCAGTTGACGTGATAAGGAAGCAAGGGCTAACCGGGGCGCTTCGGCCTGTTGTAACCGAGTCACATCTGGGTGGCTTGAAACAACAGCAGTTTATTCTCTCACAGCTCTGGAGGCCAGACAGACAAAACCAAGGTGTCGGCCAGCGGAGGAGAATCCTTCCTGGCCTCCCCTGGCTTCCGAAGGGTGGCCGTCCGTTCTTGGCATTCGTGGGCTTATAGCTGCGTCATCCCAGCCCTGCCGCTGTGGCCACACGTCCTTTCCCGACTCCTCTCTCCGTGGCTGTGTCTCTTCCTCTTCTCCTAAGGACACCAGTCTCTTGGCCTAAGAGCCCGCCCTGCTCCAGTGTGGCCTCTTCTTAGCTAAGCCCCTCTGCAAGGACCCTATTTCCAGATAAGGTCCCTGTCACAGGACCAGGGCCTTAGGACTTGAACGTGTCTTCTTAGGGGTGCACGTTCAAACCATGACATCAGGGGAGGGAGCCGATGAGAGGGGCCGTTGGTGATGGAGGAAGGCAGGGCAGCTGGAGCACGGGGCAAGGAGATGTGCCCAGAAGCTGGGCTTGCCAGCTGAGGAGGGGCTACCATCCCCGTATTTTGAGTCAAACAGAATTAGTAAAATTTACCTTGTCTGGCAAAAGTATTGGAAACTCTATAGATACAGCCCTCACTTACTACTGTCTTACAGATTCAATAGTTTTTGGCTTCTGTGGACCCAAAGGAATTATTTATTTTGCAAAATTGCATTCATTGTAAATCCTTACCTCTAGGCTTCACCTCCCACAGGAAAAGTTAAATAGTCTAGTTCTAAAAACAGAAACTGTATATAATAGAGCTTTAATCTGAGGGGTATGTAAGTAGATTGTTAAATGTCAGCATCATTTTCAGATTTAGTTAAATAAATTTATATATAATGGCTGATCTTTAATGCTTTTAGCACTGGGAATTCAATCTGCCTTGGACTATAATTTTTACAGAAATTGTCTGTTTGTAATGAAATGAGGACCTATGGGGGAAAAAATGGCTCAGGAACTCAAAGGAGAGCCCTAAAATACATGCTGAAAGAAGACTTTTATTTGTATGTAATTTAAAGTTTCTTTTATAAATAATACTTTGGAAGCTTGGAGTAGAAAATATAGCACACAGTGTGAAAAAAAAAAGCAATCAAAAACCTTCCTCGTTATAATGGGCACAGCTCTGATGCAAATGTGTGAATATGTATAGTATATTATTTTAATGTTCCACTTTGAACTATGACTTTATTTTTTTAAGAGTGGAGAGGTACAAAAGCCAATCAATAAAGGAATTATTAACAAAGCCAAAAAAAAAACAAAAAACAAAGCCCGTCAGTATGGGGAAGCTAAGTCTTGAAGGTGCTGCGGTCTATAAAATGGGCAGGCCTCTCCCTGGAGAGACAGACTGCCTCCTCTTCCCCATTTCTGTAGGGGTCTTTGTGAAATACCAGCCAAATCAACAGCACAAACTGTCCCCAGTTCACGATGGCTGAGAGGACCTCCCAGCAAACCCTGGAAAGAGTTTTGCATAAATCTATACTAGTATTTAAGCAGTGAGGGGGCAGAGGATGGGGCAGCTGGGACAGATCTTGGGGGGCCCTGGCAGGGAATGGGGTTCTAACTCTCTCCTCTTCTCTCTCAGATTCTCTTACACATTTCTAGCTGCTTAATAGACACCGGAATGCTCCCATTTCCCTTCGTTTTTACTTATTAATACATCTCTGCAAGGAAATAAAGGCCAGGACTGTTATCCGTGGCCGTCCCAAGGAGACCACGCTGAGGGCCATACCCCAGGCAGGGCCCGAGGAGGCAGTGCCCACGAGTGGGCTGCTCACTAAATTCGATGTAGCACAACTAAATGAAAATAACCAAGCATCACGATAGCCGTCGGACCTCAAAATAATGTTTCAAGAAATATTTTTGTGGATAAACTGCATGCTTCTTGCCGACCACAGAATTATCAGTGTCAGAGAGAAATCCGTTCCGTGTGTTTTCATGGGGCCTGCAGTGACAGGTTCCGCGTGAAGGGGTCAACCCGGCGAGCAGCAATTAGAGGCAGAGCCACACGACTGTCATAATTAGCTGGCTGCCCAGGATCCCTTGCTTACTGTTTTGAAAATTGACCTCATTGCTAGCAGAGCCATTTTGCATGGAAAATTAATGAATCCAAGAGGCTGCAGCTCCCCCGTTCACCAGCTGTCCCCACGACCTGCTCATTGGAGAAAAGCAGGTTCCGGCTTCAGCATCTACAAATGGTGCTACCCCTTTAAAGCAAGGAGTCGTGCCAGCCTCCAGCCTCGGGTCCTGCTGCCAGGCAGCTATGACAAGCATGCAGATGTGGGCATGAGGGGTGCCTAGGTGGGATTAGACTGAGGCAGGGGCTCACAGGCCTGGGCAGGGAACTCTGAAAGGACAGAGAAGAAAGTTCCAGAGCAAAGGCTTGGAGCTGTCCAGGACAGAGTGCATTTTGGTTCCGGCTCCACGTGGGCGGCATGCGGGGTGGGTGGGGAGTGTGGTGGGAGAGGAGCATGAAGATGGCCGGACGCAGTGGGGAGTCAACACATGGCATGAGATGCTCAAAGTGTGCTGTGCGGCCACCGCCACTTTCAGAGAGTGACAGCAAACTTGAATTAAAGATTTTAGGAACGAAATAGAAAACAATGCCAGGTATAGAGGTTGGGTGGGAGTGGGCGCGAGAGGCCGTGAGAACACCATTGAGTGGCAAGGCAGTCAGGAAAGCTCTCTGGGGGCTGGGCAGGGAAGGGAGTCCTGACTTTCCCCTCTCTCTCCAGTTCTCTTACACATTTCTAGCTGCCAATTCCCTTCAAACTCATATCGCTAAGTTGTAATCATTCCTCTGTTCTGAAAAATTGGGTTCCTCTCCTGGCATCTTTACACCATCATCCTCTTCCAGCCCCATAACACTGACGTCAGAATCAAGGGCCCCTCTTCCTTCCTGGATGTATGGGAAGCCCCAGCAAGACCCATTATCTCCTGGTAGCCACGCAGGCATCCACGCCTCACTCCCATCGCCACTGCGCTCACCCCGTGCTGCTTTGCCTGCACCATGGTGGGGCCCCGTGGGCTAAGCCAGCATCCCAGCCGGTCTGGCACAGAGACACACTGCACACTCTTTTGCCCAGGACACGGCTGTGTTCCCAGCTGGTCACATCCTGAAGCCCACAGCCCTTCTGCTCAAGAGCCCCTCACTCTCCTCGTATTATCTCGCAGAGAAAATGGGGACGGGTCAGGTTCGAACCTGCTTCCTGCAACCTGTAAGCCTTCCTAGGGCTGTTCTCACCTTGCCTCCCTCAACCGTAAGTGCGGCTGAAGCCTCCCTGAGCTTCCTCCTCCTCCCATCTCCAGGCGTTGGCCCCAGTCCCAGCCCCTGCAGCCAGTGCTCTTGATTCCCTCCTCTCCATCTGACTCGGCCAGGACACTGCTTTCTGTCTTTTCTTTGAATTTCTCCTTTTATCTTCCCTCCACTTAAAAACACCCAGTGCTTTTACTTATTGTGCACATTATCCTTAAAACAACCCTATGATATGACTTCTTTTATCCCATTATAGAGAAGGACAGCAAGGCTCAGTGAAGTTAAGTAACCTACAAAAATCTAGTTTAATGAGGGATCGAGCCAGGGTCCAAACTCAGGCAGAAGGATTTAAATGCCCACCAAGTTAACAACTGCAGAGTGGTACTACTCAAATCTTCCTCTTCCTGGACAGAAAGGGGAGCAGCTCTGCCTGGATCTTGCTCTCCCTCCTCCTCCCCTTTAGCGTTACCCTTACTTTCCCTTACAAACTTTACAAATTTAGTGGATACTAAGCCTCACATGTGCTGCTCAACTTCTTACAACTGGGTGTCCCCATGTCCACAGAAAATGGCTCTTCTGTGGCTCAGCAGTGATCCCAAAACGGTCGAATTCAACAACATTTTGTAATCCAAAGGGCTCTCTCCCTTCTAGCTCCTGGGTTGCTTCTGGCTTCTACTTCCCAAAGAAACCTGAGTATGTGCAGCCTTGCATTACTGCTTCTCTCTGGGAGTGGATGCCCAAGTGCTCTGACTATTGCTCGTATTGACTTACAAACGCCTGGTTGACAAAAATGTATTTTATCTCTTAGTTTCACGATAGGCACCCCGTACTTAATAAATTCTAAGATATTGATTGAGTACCACTGGGATGTAATTGGGATTGTCTCTCCATGACTCCCCAACTTATTACACAACTATCGGTGTGAGTTGCACATTTTGTTCCGCTGTCCAATGCTGCTTCTGCCGTCTGTGGCCATAGCCCCTGCTTAACAGGTGGCTTTAACTGGAAGCTGTGGAGAACTAAGGCATCAAAGCATTCAAAGGCAGAATAACACATGTTTTTGCCACAAGTGGTTCTAACAACTGGAGCAACCCCAGTGTCACTCATCACTAGACACAGTTTCCAAGGGAAGAAAAAGGGTCTTCCCTGCCACCACGAACAGAGCTTCAAAAAAGATAGCTGGTTTCATGACTTCTGATTTTACCCCTTAACTCCAGGTTTCTCAAAGCCACTGTGAAGCAAAACACAATGACAGGTTCTCAGGATTGATTTTTCTCAAGACGAAAGAAACACAGGGCAAATTTTGTGTGCAGTGACTCTTCAAACTTGATCTTGCCCACTAATGCTGAAAACGTGGCTTGCTGTGCTAGCTGTGTCTTTGCTAGGGGGTGTCTTTGGGGCTGGCACACTGTCGTGTGGGTTTCAGTCTACTCTGGAACTCATTTCCAACCCGCCTGTGGGTTTTTGGTCTTTACAGCTCCTGATGGCCCACCTCAGGAAGTTCACCTGGAGCCCATCTCATCTCAAAGCATCAGGGTCACCTGGAAGGTAAGCCAAGCCAACGCTGATTCCTGACACTTTTTCCAGTGGGGCAAGCACTGTATTCCTGTTATATGTTATGCGGCCGAGACACTAACATTTCGTGAAACTTTCCTTTTTCTAAATTAGGCTGAGAACCCTTTCCTTAAAATTTAATATTTGTATCCATATTGTGAATCCCTTAACAGCAAGGTCAGTATTTACAAAGAGTGAAGCAGTCAGTATCCTTTTCTTGATCTGAACCTTGATTGAGATCCCAAAGGCTGGTTTCCACACAAATAATGAAACTGATGGCCAGAACTACTCTCTCCAAATTCATCTGAGCAGTAACTTGCTCTAAGTGGTTGCACTAAATGGCAAAGCAAGGCATGGCAGATAGACCACCAAGCTGGCCGAGAGGAGAGGAGGCCTGCCTGGGCTGATAACTACCTGTCCTGGAGAAGGCTCCTTGGTTTCCCTGAATTCAGACTTGCTGCCAGTTAGCCTAGTTTCTTTTGCCAGTGCTTGAAGATGAAAGCAAGCTTGAGCCACAATGGGATCCACTCTGATACTGAATACACTGTTTAGTTTGGCTGCCATGTTTTTCATAGGACAACTTTCTTGAAGGCAGCATTGAGTTGATTGATAATCTGGTGTATGCTCGTCACAAGCCAGCCCTTGCAGCATCACTGTCCCACTGATCTTGAGGTAGTGTGACACTTCCCAGGTGGAGAGACTACTGTGAGATGAGTAACCCCTTCCATGAGCTCCTGGAGTGCTGTTGTTGGGTCAAAACTTCCATAAAGTTGTATTCGCTACTTCAGTTCTGGCTTTCTTTCATTGCATGTGTTTTTTCTGACCTCACTACTCATCCTTTTCCTGTGTTCTCACTTAAAGAAGAAGACCGCAGACTAACACGCGAGGTCTTCAAATCACAAATCTCTCATAAAATTTAAATCCTAATCTCTTGCGCCTGTTTTTTGTTTCTGGTTTTTTCTTTCAGTGTTGGCTCTTTCATAATATGACTTGTGTCTATTTAAAAAAAAAAAGGATTTCCTTTGTTGGGGAGGGTACCACCTTTGGAATCAACACGTTAAAATGCTGTAAGCTCCTTGGTGTCTGCTTTTTTCAACCCCAGCCCATGAGTTGCTTTCCCTGTGGGTAGCATGACAGGCCTGCGTAGCAGCACTGCTGGTGCAGGCTACGGAGTGTGGGAAGGGGTATCACTGGTCTTTGTGAGCACATCTACCGCCTGCGAGCATCACGCTACCGTGTAATAAAAGATTCTCAGCAAGCCGTAACCCCAGACGCATTGCGGCCACTCTACAAACGGAACGCTGACTCACTCTGTCTTGAATTAAAGACTCTGTGAAGTTCCACCCACCAGCCCAATAGATTCTTTTGCGTTTTGCCACTGAAAAAGGCCAGGCATTACTGAGGCCTCTGAAGATTTGGGGCACAGCATGCTAGAGGTGTCTGTCTACAGAGCACTCAGCTCTTATAACCAAACAGTGAAACTCTTGAGGCTTTAAAAGGCTCCTCTGTAGAAAAACAGCAGCCAGGCTTAGTAAATTACAGTTAAATTTCTTCTTTGTGCCAAAAGGATGAACTTTTTTGTGGGCTTTTAAAAGGAATCTTTGCTTCCACTAGATTGCAAACAGACTGTAATAGATTGTTCAGGCAGCAGTGTAATGGATCTCAGGATAGCAGGTTGCTGTTGCATGGCCTGTCAGAATGTGGACAGATACATTGGTGATCTACCTGGCATGGAGATAAGGTCTGTCCATTGACAGATTTGTCCTTTGTTGGCTTCTTTATGTAATGAATTGATTCAAACAAATCGTATGCCATTTTACATGGTCTAGGATATATGTAAAGTACAAGATGTTGCATAAAACATGTCTTCATGTCCTGGAGTAAAAGTTCAAGATAAGCGTCCTGTGTAAGGAGACTAAAGAAAAAAGAGGAAGAAAGAAGGGAGGAAAGGGGAGAAGATGCAGCATTCACCCCAAAGAGGGAGCCTCAGAAGAGCTAGCCATTGTGGAAGTACCAAGAGTAGCATAAAGCCTGGGCTGGGAGCTCATTCAAGTTGCAGGGCAGCTTGCTGATCAGAATTAAAACACTGCTCTTCCAGTGGAGAGCTGGACGTGACATAGAGGAGAGAATAACTCTGGGATGTTGGTGGGTAAACAGCCATTTCAGACTCTCGAACCTCTTAAACATAAGGGACACGTTTGCAGTCTTTCTATGACATCAGAAACAGGTATTAATTTTGTTTAATTATCATTGTACAGACAACACTGTAACAACAACTTCTGATGAGCAAAATAGACAACTTGCCCTTTTTTGGTTATTTCTTTCAACAAATAAGTTTCAAACTTTCGAATTTTTACGTTTGGCCACAGGAAACAGACCAAAACCAAAACAGACCAAAATCTGGAGGTCACTCAAGGTCATTCAACATTGAGGCTGGAGCAGCCCTTTCAAGTTCACTACCATCCACTCTCCCCAGTTATAGCTGTCCAGTCCTATTTCTCGAAGGCTCTAGCCACATTGTGAATCCCCAAAGCAGTATTCATTGTTTTGCTCTTAATGATAGTCCAGTCAGGTCCCGTCGCATGGTGTCCATTTGGTGTTTGTCTCCCCTGCTGTTCTGTGAGCTTCTTAAGAGCCGAGACTGTCTTATTCATCTTCGAATGAATGAATGAATGAATGCAATATGTGAGTAAGGAATAATGAAGCCCATAGTGCAAATATCCCTTATCGCAAAAGCCACTGAAGCATTATGTGTAGAAGCGACCATTCAGAAGACATCCAGCCAATAGGATCTCCAAATTGTGCATTACAACATGGTGCTACTCTACTTCATGACACAGCAAAATAGCCCAGGGTGTACAGTGGTGGACACCCAAAGACACAAACTGCCATCAGTGTGCAATACAGACCAGCCACTTTACCTTCGAGCCTCTACTCTATTTTACTGAAAGAACAGTAATGGTCCAAGGAATGTGTGATAAGTTTAAGGAGTTTACATCATTTAAAATGTAATCCTGTAAGATGTCCAAAGACCAGTTTTTAGAATTCTGTATTATACAAGATGAAGGCTCACAAAGAGCTGTTAAATACTTTTACATAGGCTGAGTGAAATAAAAATGCCTAGCAATGCCTTAGCAGAATCTTAAGAGAGAATGTAAATGGTTTTAAATGAAATAAAGTAAATGATACTAAAGTTGGATTTTCTCACTCATATACAATAACTTGAAAAGCAAAAGGATTTGCCTAAGCAAACATAATTTATTGCATGGTGTTACTGATAACTGCTAAAACTATTGATAATTATTAATATGTAGTTGATAAAAAGTACCTGAAAATCACGAAACAGAAGAATTTTGGGTTCTTAGAAAATTCTGATTGTAATCATTCTCCTAAAGTGTTGTAAAATGCTGAGGGAACAGGTCTCTTTTAACAGTGCCTGCCACCTTCTCTTCTGGTCAGCCTCAGAAACAAATGATTCCATTTTATGCAGATTAAGGACCTGATGACTGCCAGCTATTTGGGTGTGTATTTCATTGCCATAGGCTCTGTCTTCATTTCCCAGGGCTGCTATGACACACACTACGCAGTGGGTTGGCTTAATCCCGAAGAATTGATTGGCTTTGGTTTGAGAGGCCAAAAGTCCAAAATCAAAGTGTCGGGGAGGCCATGCTTTCTCTCAGTCCTGTTGTGTCCTGTCCTGGAGTCCCCAACTTGCATCTCTGTCCCGCCACACGGTGATGTCATCTCTCTCCTCCCCTGGCTTCCTCTTCCTTCGGGCTTCTGCTGGTTTCTAGTTGCCATTGCCTGGCTGCATCTGAATTTCCTCACTTTAGGAGGCCTCCAGTCTTTAAGACCCACCCTGATTCCATTTGGCCACACCTTAACTTATAATAACATCTTCAGAATGTCCTATTTACAAATGGTTCATACTCACAAGAACAGAAATTAAGATGTAAAGCTGTCTTTTGTGGGGAGTATGATTCAGTCCCCAACAGGCACTCCTAAATAAAACTTACAGGATTTGGAACATTTAATTATTATAGATACCTCAAAATATTTATCCAGAGAATGCAATTTAAAACAGTGGGACAAATGATATACTTCCTATTGCTGTGAGGTTTTTTTTTCCCTTTAAATGAAAAGTATTTTTAGAAACTCTCTTGAAAATACGAAATTTTCAATTGTTTAAAAAATGTAGCGCCAAGAATAATTGCCAAACTGATGACTCAAGTTAAAAATCCTTAGAATGATGTTACCACTTTCCTGCCCCTCAGTATCATACCCTCTGGCTGAAAATTTTCTTTACAATAAGCAATATAACAGAAGAAATGTATGATTTCCACAAAATGTTAAATTTGAGTCCTCAGACATTTAATGTAGTCTGAAGGGTACTTTTAACCACAATACCACATCTCTGCAATCGGTAATATTTCCAGCTAATGGAGGGATCATTGCCACCTATTATAGGTTGCAGAGATAATCTCTTAAAATGGGAAAATGGCTTAGTCTGTCATTTAAAAACAAAACTGCCCCATTTGCCATTGACCTTCATAGTAGTAGTTTAATGAGCTGCAGACTCCATGTGACGCCCTCCAGGAAGTAGTGTGACACATTGGAAAGGGCAACCTGAGAGGTACCTTCTAGGCTGATGTTTGTTAGCCATAGTTCCTGGGAAACTGTCTTTCTGAGCCTTCTCCCCGAACCTTGCAGCATTCTGGTGATGACTTGCCAGCAATGACTCTGCCTCTGTCACATGGTGATCTGTCTACTTGGCTTTCTCCTTCCATGTCCAATTTCCTTTGCTATAGGGATCTCACCCATACTGGATTCAGGCCCACCACCTGTCAGCTTGTCCTCACCTTAATTAACAACATCTTCAAAGTCCTATTTACAAATGGGTTCACACCCGCGGGACTAGGGGTTGCGATGTGAGCTTGTCTTTTGTGGAGAGCGTGATTCGGTCCCCACAGTCACTGATGACACTTGAACACCTCTCTCTTAATTCCAAATTGAGTGTCCTTTTTGTTACACCATAGATAAATAACAGGCATATTAAGGATGTACCTTTGTCCCTACTCTTCTGACGACACAGACGAGATAATCATAGAAGATGATGGCTTTTAGCATACTCTGGAATATGTAAGGTGGCCCCTTGAACAACTGACTTTGATTCCTACCCAGTTGCTGGGCCCCTCTGATGACTTCACAGTTCTTTTTAGTAATACTTAGTCACGTACCAGGTGCACCCCCACCCCACCGCTGTTACAGAGCCAAAGTGCCCCCTGGGCTCCATCCAGTAGTTCAGATGCTTCTAGCCATGTTCCTGCAGAACCGAAAGAGCCCCCAATGGGTACTTCCTCAATGCTTCCCCCCAAATCCATGTTAATGACTGAAATTTCTTTAATAGAGGCTAATGCCTTTCATTATTCACATAGAGATAAGAGACAACAGCTCTAGAAGCAATATGCTATCCTATGCATAACTCAACAATAAGGTGTGCATGACAGATATTAAATTAAAGATTCAATGCAAATATCATTTGTCTTGTTCTGGTAGAACGCAAGTTATGCAAGAGAGGATACAAGGCAGGGCACTGACACTTTCGAAAACTCTGCCTTTCTCCAACTCTCCACACTTGACTGTGCTCTGCTCTACCAGTCCTTACTTCGTTCTACCCCACCCAAATGCCAACACCCAGGCCATCCGGCAGATTCTGCTATGTGTGTCAGTTCAGTCTACAGCGCTGCCCTACAGGTGTAGGCACCCTGTTTCTATACTTGATCTTAGCCAAAAGGCAAGAGGTGACACCCTGTTTCCATAAAGGGCTAGACTGTAAATGTTTTAGTCTTCGCAGACCATACAGACTCTGTCTTAACTCAGCTCTGTTGTTTTGGTGCAAAAGCAGCCCTAGTCAATATGTAAATGAATGAGTGCTGCTGTGTTCCAATAAAACTGTAATTCTGGACATCATTTGAATTTCTGATAGTTTTTACATATCGTAAAATATTATTCCTCTTTTGATTTTTTCCCAACTATTAAGAAATGTTAAAAAAAAAATTTCTTAGCTCACAAGCCATATATAGCAAATTGCAGGCCAGATTTGGCCCAGGAGCTATAGTTTGCTTTTCTGGACTGAGACGATGCCTCAGGAAGGGGCCATATGCACTTTAACTATGTCACAAAGAGCTTCCTGTTCATCCGTTCTTTGGCATCGATCTAATGCATTGGGGAATGGTTCTTTGATGGACTGCTGGTCCCTACACCCCATCTTGCCTGAACAGCACGCCCCGGCAACCACCTGTGCCACGTTCCCGTGGCTCCAGAACACACCTCCCTCATCGTGGACCTCCTGATGCCTTCTCACGCCTATCATGGATCTCCTCCACCGTCTCTTAGGGTTCTTCTTCCTCGTTCTATCATTTCTAGGGTTAACAAGCACAGGGAGACCAAGGAGAAAGTCCCCACTTCGAGTCCTATCGAGTCGGAAGGGACCACCCTGGAGTGAATGTCTGAGTGCTGCTCCAGCTCGCCCTGGGCTCAGCACCCACCACTGGGGCCCCCAGCGGAAGGGGCTGGCTCCGAGGCACGTTCTGCTCCCCACCCTTCCCTCCGCTTCTTCCCTCTGAGACATCCAGGACGCAGTGATGGGTTGAGACCGATGGCCACGTGGCTGAGGGGGAGGAGTCTGAGCCCACGAGCCACGTCCCGGGCAGCTGGGCTGGCCTTGCTCAAGGGTGTAAGGTCTACATTCTCCCTCCGTGGCTTTTTCTTGCACAGCCTCTTGCGTTAGGTTTGCTTCTCCCACCTGGCAAAACCACAACTGGGTGTCCTCTCTGTGCCTTTGAAACCCGCCTCATGCGCCTGCTTAGCAGACTTGTCAGGGGTCAGCGGCGGGCCCAGGGACAGACTTTGCAGCCTTTTGCTGACCTCAGCCCCCTCCTCTTTGGCTGCTTCCTTACCTGCAGGCAGGGCCCTCCAGCTCTGCACAGAACACTCAGCTGCCGCTACCTAGCTGCACCCCTGGCCTTGGGCTCAGGGAATACCGCACAGCCCCTCTCGGCACCCAGTGTCCAACCAGTACCCCTTCTGCTCCAAGCCCCACCGCCTCCAGCCTGACCAGTTTCTGGGAGCCTCACAGTTGCCAGGTGGACTGGTTCCTAGCTGAGCCCTGACCCCTGACACTGGCCCATGGAAACGCCCTCCTCTCTCCTTCCTGCTCCTTTCCTGGTCTAAGCCAGGACGCCCTGCTTACCCCCAGGCTCTCTGACACCGTGCCTTCCCTCTGCCTTCCTGTCTTGCCTTCTCAGAGATCCCCTCGAGCTTCCCTGAGCCCTCCCTCCTTGCTAACCTACCTGAGCCTGCAACAGGTCCTTAAAGAAGGAGCCAGGTAGCATGCCACCTCGAGGCAAGCCCTGATGTCAGTGGGGTGTTGTTGCATAGACCAACTCTCAGAGCTGACTACAAAATAAAGCCTGGGCCATGAACGTGCTGCTGGCTGTCTTGGGTAAGTCGTTGGCAGGAACCTCTGGTTAAGCCTCTAAGAAATGGTCCCCAGGCAGGGTGAGGCAGGAGGAGCAGCGAAATTCAAAGCAGGAGCCCAGCCAGAGTCTCTCCACAAATGTTTGTTGAGTGAATGAAAGTGAGTGGAAGAAAGAAATGGGAGCTGCCCAGCACTTATAATTGGAAAAGAAATTCAGTCCTCTTTTGAAGTCGTCCTTCTCCCTCTCTTCCTATAAAAAGGAATCTGCTGTTACAAGTCTCCCTCTGTGTTTCAATGCAGAGTGCACAAGCACGTGCTCACGCACACACCACTCCCATGTCCTTCCGTCTGCCAAGCCTGGCTAGACTGTGGTCGCCTGGGGCTACAAGTCCAAGTTCTTGGCCCCTCAGGGCATGCCTATTCCAAATAGCCTCTCATTCAGCATTTCTTCCTCAAGCCTGAGTTGAACAGCTCCTTTGTCCTAGGCACTCGCTATCTCATTATCAGGTGTTTTTTATTTCATAGAACCATGGCCCCCTCAATCTTTCACAGCCTTCCACTGACAATTACTTTGGGGGAGGGTCTCATAGCCTTACATTTACCTCTTATAAGACAGAGGTTAGAACTATTGTGTGTAGGACAGTGCAACTATGAGGACAATGACAAGAATGAAAAGACCTTTAGAAGAGTTCTCCTCTCTCTGACTACTGTTATCTCAGACTCCATCCTCCATCCATCAAGAGACATTGCTTTGTCCACAGCAGATATGGCAAGTAGCAGGCTGCCATCCAGGGGGCAGTTGACAGGGGGCAGCCAAGACCAGCAGATAATCGTGTAACACAGGGCATGGCCAGCCTGCAGCTAGATCTGCCTCTATCCCCTCTTGATCTGCAGACAAATGGACCAGGAAACCCGGTCTTTGGTTAACCTGAAAAATTGGGCAATGCACAATGTTGCTTTAAATTAAATGCCTATGACACTGTCCCCTCCTCAGCCAGTCATCTCATCCTTCGGGGCTCAAATGAAGTGCCCCCTTCTCTGGGAACCCTTCTGTCCCCCAATCTGGAATGGACACCTCTGCCCCTCCCCTTCCAGGCTACTCTGTGCAAACCTTCAGCACTGCACACTTCACCCTCTATTTAAATCACCAATTCATTCGTCCGGCCCCCTGCTACACAGCTGCCTTGTATACAGAAGGCATCCATTTCATGTCTGTGAAATTGAAGGCATCCATTCACTGAATGAGCTTACTGAGTAGCTGCCGTTCATGCTGGAGGAGGGACACAAAGATGAATGAGACGGTCACCACCCCTGTAATACAAGGGGAATGAGGACAGGTAACATTTTCAGTGACTTTGGAGGAATCAAAAGGCAAAGCTTCCATTCATCTTCCAACCGAATTGCCCAACGCGCCTGAGAAACGCAAGTCCTTCCAGTGCCGAGTTCCGCAGTCCAGGCTTTTCACACGTGGTCAGCAGGTGCATTCTGCACGCTGGGGAGAGGCCACGGGCCGAGACAAGCCCCGGCTGGGGGTTTTCTGAAGAAGAAATGCTCTCTCTAATCACTGCCTGCGTGCGCCCCTCGTGAGCGCATTTGCACACTCCTGTTCCACGGTCTCTTTCAACATCAGTGAGTCCGCCGTGGGCAGCTTGCAGGCTGATTTGAACGGACACATAAAATACAGTCACTTGCAGACCGTACAAATAAATTGACACGGTGCTACTGTTGTCATGGAGATCAAAAGAGCCCATTTCTTAAAGGAAGCGGGGAGGGGGGGAGGATTGGAGTCTGGAGGAAGGGCGCCCAAGGATGAAAGCAGGCTGTTTAGAGAGAGGGCAGGAGGAAAAAAAATTGTCAGGGCAGACAAGGGAGGGCGAGCTCTGCAGAGAAAACAGATGAGACAAATGAGAGCAGGAGTGTGCCTGGATCCAAAGGGGAAGGGAAGGAAGAAGAAAATGCAAAAAATAATCCTTACACGAGAGATGACACCGTGCTCAGGGAAGGCCTCCTCTGAGAGTGGCATTGCAAAGGGATTTGAGAAAAGGTGAACGCAGGAGACTTAGGAAAGCAGGCTGTAAATAATGACCATTTCTTCCATGGACAGAAACTCAGATGGTCGAATTCTTGAATATGGAGGGGACAGGCTCCCTACCCACTTCGGTTTTTTTCCATCCACATATTCCAAAGTCCTCTTTTCCTATGTATTAATAGGACAGATTTGCAGGTGAATTTGCTATACTTTTGTGGGTCTGTCTTCACTGATCCTTATTATAAAAACAGGCATCCACCAGCTAGCATTAAGTAGGTGACCTAAGAAGCAAACTCCCTCTCTGGACTCCTTATTTTAAGAAAGCAAAGAAGAATGACGCTGTCCAAATATACAGGCTCTTCAGAAGCCATCTTCTTCCCTGACCGGGCCTGGGGAGTGAAGCTGGACCCCTCCAAATCCTGCCTCCAGTTCTGGTCATTATGCAAATCCACCAAGTCAGGTGACCACTGAAGCCACTCCCCCTGGAATCCCTGTATCCGAGCACCCTCTGCCCTGGCTAACCCAGGCCTTCCAGCCAACAGCGAATCATAGGTCTGACTTCTACACCCTTCTTTTAGCTCTTTATCCAATCAGATTATAAACCTACAATTTCATCCTTACCCATCGCCTCACAGTTCCTCAACATCAGTCTCTTCTTGACCTGCAATAATATTTCCTGGGAATAGCCACTGTATGGAAGCCCTGATTTGGAATGGGGAAGGAAGTGGGTGAAGGAGTGTTTTCCATAGAAAGGTATGTGCACTGTAGGTGTCTGCCATAGAGTCTTTGGAAACCAGATACCTAATAAGGAATGGTGGCCACAAGAGGAGATGTAAGCGATCACTTTTTGCTGAGTAATGGGTGGATCGGTGAGTGCCAGTGAATACCAGAGTACATTCTCAGGGGTGCAGGCAGTATAACAAAGCTTCCCAGATGAGTCAGAAGTTGAGCTGCCCCTCGGAGAATGAGTAGGGTTTGGATCGTTGGAAGGGGGAAGATGGGCATTCTCCAATGGGGACTTAGATGACATGGGTGAAGTAGGAGAGTTGGAGGGCCCGCAGCTTATTTAGACAAAGAGCCCAGGTCAGCTAGGAACACATCTAGGGGAATTAGTCTGGAAAGACTACAGCAGGGCCCAGATGTCACAAGAGGGAGAGAGAGGGCATGGTCAAAGTGGTTTCTTAGGAAAATTGTCTTCATCACTTTGCAACCCAGATTCAAAATGTGTTACAAAAGTCCTTCATTTTCCTTTCTTCCAACCCCATCATTAACCTCATTCACTTAGTTCCAGGAAAGCTGGTTCCAGGAAAGTTCCAGGAAACTTTTGACCCATTTTGTCAATCGGTCTTTAGTGCTTTGTATTCTGTAACTGTCTCTCCAATAGAATGTCTTCTCCAGGTACACCAGCCAACCATCTCTCGTACTCCAAATACATACATGGTCAAGTAGAAAAGTTTAAAGCATCATCTAAAAGCATTTTTGAAGTAAAGGATATTACTTATAAACTAGTCCTTGGGCTATTTGAAGCCCACTGCCAGACACATGGACTAATACAGCTCCACTGAGCCACATCCTCTCCCCTCCCCCGCTAGGCTTGTTAGCCATTCAGCTCAGTGTGAATGCTCAGGGTCGCCTGCAGTAAGCTTTGTAACTTGCATCACAGTCCCTACACTTAGTTACAAAATCCCTGCATTATGGATACTTCCTGGTATAGCTAGAATTTTTATTTGCTTTTATACATGATTTATTAATTTTTTTTAGATTAAAAATAATTTGTGGGAGTATATGTAGCTCAGTGGTTGAGCACCTGTTTCCCATGTACAAGGTTCTGGGTTCAGACCCCAGTACCTCCTAAAAAGAATTGTGTACTACAACTTCACAAGTCTAATGAACCAGCTTTGCAAAAAGGAGAAACGTTATCGCAGTTTTGTAATGTCATTTTCAAGGTTCTATATATAAAGTCGTGGTTAAAACTAAATATAGTTATTGGACAGACCTGGATTAGAATTCCAACTCTACCCTTAACTTGAGAAAGATATTTTAACTTCCTTAACCTTCAATTCCTTCACCTGTAAAGAAAGATAATGGCACTACTTGGTATATATATCACCTATTACTCTGATTAGAACAAAGCAAATGTCCATAAGTAGAGGTAGAGAAGGGAATAGTGATGATGGTGATTGTGGTGATGATGTTTGTGCTGAAGATAGCAATGGAGGTGGTGGTGGTATTTGACAGTGGTAGAGATGGTGGGGGCATGGTGGTAGAGATGGAGGTCATGATGGTGGGAGTAAGAGATGGTGGTGCTGATGGTGGTGGAGATGGTGGCCATGATGGTAGTGGAGATGGAGGTCGTGATAGTGGGGGTAAGAGATGGTGGTGCTGATGGTGGTGGAGATGGTAGTGGAGATGGAGGTCGTGATGGTGGGGGTAAGAGATGGTGGTGCGGATGATGCAGTGATGGGAGAAATGGTGCTGAGCATTGATTGGTGGTCGACTTCATGCCAGTAGTGTTGGTGGAAGGCTGTTAATTACTGCAATTATGCAGCAAGATGACCCAACAAAAAGAAACGCAGATTCCTGGTGCCACTGACAAGGATAGACACAGTCACAGAAGAACACACAGCAAATGGACACAGAGAGTAGACAACTGGGGGGGAGGGGGAGGGAAGGGGAGAGGAAAAAAAATACCCTAGAGGTGACTTTAACAGAGTGCCTTTTTAAAAAGCAATTTTATTGAGATATAATTAACATTCATTAAGTGTACAGCAGTGGTTTTTAGGATGTTTACAGAGATTTACAACCATATCCCTTATCTAATTTCAGAATATTTTCATCACTTTACAAAGAAACTTTGTGCCCATTAGAAGTCACTCCCATTTCTCCCACACTACATTTTTTTAAAGAAGTTGCAGGTTTACAGAAAAATCATGCAGAAAACACAGAGCTCTCATATACCACCCCCTATTATTAATACCTTGCCTTATTGTGGTATCTTTGTGACAACTGATAAAAGAATGCTGTTATAATTCTACTATCAACCAAAGTCCTTGATGAAAGAATACTGTTATAATTGTAGTATTTCCATAGCCCGTGGTTTACATTAGGGTTCACTGTTTGTGTTTTATGGCCCTATGTTTTGTAATTGTTTACAGCATCTTGGTTTTGGTGCCCCAAAGCCGTGCAATTAAACACGTATCTTCTATTTATAAGTAACATTATCACTTCTTTCTCAGGTGCAGCAGTTTATTCTGCATGAAAACTATAGATTTTTTTAGAACCCTGAAAACATGTCAAAACACTACTACCTTCAAATAACTCATAACTCATTCTACATATTTCTCCTAAGAATTGGTGTATTAAGAAGAAGGGAGGCATTTTTGGGACTTGGAGTTGTCCTGGGTGGTGCTGCAGGGACAATTTCCAGACATTGTATGTCCTCCCATGGCCCACTGGATGGAACGTGGGAGAGTGTGGGCTATGGTGTGGAACACAGGCCATGGGGTGCAGCGATGCCCAGAGATGTACTCACCAGATGCAGTGGATGTGTCATGATGATGGGGTAGAGTTACTGTGCGGGGAGTGGTGGGGTGGGGGCGGTGGGGGTGAATGGGGACCTCATATTTTTTTAATGTAATATATTTTTAAAAATGAATAAATAAAATAAAATTTAAAAAAGACACACACACACACACAAAAGAAGAATGGAGGAAGCACTCTCGTTTGTTCTATGTGTTATAGTCCCTTAAATGACCATTCCGTATTGATCATATAAAAGAATGATTTAAAAAGATCCTGTCTTGTTAACAGTCAATTAAAACATGACATTTTAAAAATAACTATTCATGTCTAGGAGTTTAGTCCAAGAAATAAAATTGAAAACAGAAAAATTACATAGTCAAAGTGTCTCACTCAGCATTTGTGGAAGGAAATAAATTAGAAGACAGCAGTGCCCCAAAAATGGAAAGATTGCTCAATAAAAGAAACCAACAATATGATGAAATCTTATTTTTAAGGACTGAAATAAATATGGGAATATGACCCTAATAGCGTATTAAATGAAAAAAAATCAGACAGCGAACTGTACTGAGTAGGAAGACAATTTTGTGGGGGAAAATAAAACCTTCCTTAGATAAAAAGATTGAAATGCATCAAAATGTGAATAGTGTTTGCATAGAATGGTGACAAAATTATTTTAGTATAAAGTAAAATGAAATTTCTTCCTCAGAAATATTTTTGCAGAAACACAGATTACCTTTTATGTCTTTCTAGAAATAGCAGGACTGAAATTATAGTCCTTCCAAGAAAAATATAAAGAATGTTCTATTTACTGTCAACAAAATATTGAAACTGAGCAGAACGAAAATACCTATGCTGTTTATCATACTTGAGATTTTATAATGTGTTTTCATCCATGGAAAGGAAAAAAAATGGATATTTTTCCACCCTATCTGTGCAACCCAATCAAGGCCTGATTAACTCCTCAAACCCAAAGAACTAAATGTCAGCTGGCAGCCCCCTTGCTGCTAGTAGAGGGTTTCATTAAATTGGTTGTTCTATGTAAACATTTTCTTGTAAGCATTTTACTTCCACGGCAATGCTTCCCTCTTTACCTGGCTACCTAGTTCCCATGCAGAGACTCTGAGTTGATAACTTAGGGAGGTGTGAAGTCTCGCAGCAGGCCACCTGAACAAGTCATTAGAATATTTTGTTCTCACTTAAATCTAATTTTTAAAATTATACATTATATTTTGACCACTGCATTTACATTTAAAAACCTATGTGAAACAGGAGCAGTGTCTTTGTTTTACATCTGACTGATGGATGACTTTGCTGAGAAACTGACTTCGTAATTAAATGAAAGAAATGCAGTTCTGTAGCTGAAATAAAACAATTTCCACACAACTGAGTTGGAAAAAAAAATCTAAAACCTTCAGATCCTACTCTGACACAAAGTCAAAATACCTAGTTCATCAACACCAAAGTCCAGACACCTGGGGGTTCATTTGCTTACAGTAAGAAAGGTGTGTGCTCTTACCAGGGGGTCTAACTCTGTGCCAGCCTGGCTAGAAAAAGAAATTGTTTACAAGACTCATCCGTTAGTACCGTGTAAATGTATGAATCCAGAGGAGTTGTTGAGAAGAGCAACTGGAATCAAGGAAACCGTGAGTGCAGAAATGTGCTTTAAAAAAGAAAGGTGGCTTTACTCCTCTCAGATGTCTGTCTATAAGTTTATATATGTTTATATATGTATATATGCAGACTCACACCTAGAGCCCCGAGGCATCTCGTCCTCTGAGCGGATGACGGGCCCTCCATCAATATTTGATGAATGCATCGGTGCTTCCTGGCTGCTCACAGCCCTCTGCAGCATCCTCCTGTCTGCACCCCTCACTCACATGTTGTGGGTTTGCAAGGACCAGCTCCAGCCTGCGGCCCCCGCCTGTCGGCTGCACCTCATCGCTCGGTCCCCTGCATTGGGCACCCTGGACTCTAGGGGCCCCCTCTCGGCCTCCTTTCTGCAGGCCGCCCCCCCCATCCTTCCAAGCCCACCTGGGCTCTGCCTCTTCTGACTCCTTCAGCCACTCTCCTTTCACCCCCGTCTCGACGCGTGCTCCTTCCTGCGGCACACACAGGACACTTCAGAGTTCTCTCTAGTGTGTTTATTTTCTCTCTCCACCTGGATTGTAAGCATGTTCGGGACAGAGAAAGCTTTTCATATCCCTGAGAGGACAGATATAGATCCATGGGTTGTACTTTAAATCGCATGCACACCTGTAAATACACACACACACCTGGTCACCACCCGAAGATCGTTTTATCCGAGACCTGAAAAGGGTCTGGTTTCCTAAATAAGTGACACACGTCTGACAAGATGGTTCAGCCTTCTGCTTGGCAGCCCCTTCTCTCCCAGCAGAGCGCAGCACCCTCTTGCCCCTCCATGGGCACAGTGAATTCCAGAATGACTCGGGGCTTAATCGGAGAGGTTTGACTTCCTGTCAAGAGTGGGCTGCCTTTCCCAGCTTTCCAGGGGAATAAAAACCTGGACCTGGCTAGGCTGCCAGAGTGTCAGCTCCCCAAGGGAAGTGGATTTCTTCAAAATTCCCTTCTGTTCCCCTGGGCCTAGAGCAGATTTTTGGGTGACTAAGTGAAGACAGTGAAGGTCGGTCTTACTGTGTGATTGCGGGTGTTTGTGGTTCAGCACGAGCTCCACCTGTGCCTTGAAACGCCCCGCCCGTTAGCGGAGGCAGCTGCGGCAGGTGGCAGAGGCTGCGGGCCAGGCTCCGGGGTGCAGGATCCCCTCCCGGCTCTCCACCTGCCAAGTCCCTGCCCTCCATTGTAACAGACGATCCAGGAGGAGGGCAGACCGTGCTGAGAGAGGTAAAGAAAAGAAAAAAAAAGAAAGTCATGGGGAGGAGCTGAAGCCAGAAGTGAACTGGAAGACGGAAACAAACAGAACCCAGAAGAGAACAGAGAGGATAGGGCTATGTGACGTGGGGCAGAGATGCCCGCCAAGGAGCCCAAGGATTTGCAGGCAAGCCAGCACGAGATGTCAGACGTCGGGGAGAAAATGTCACTGTCCTGATGATTCGATTCTGGACTTCTACTCCCCAAACCATGAGCTGGGAAAATGTTTGTTGTTTAAGCCAGCCCACTGTGTGGTGTTTGTCATAGCAGCTTGGTAAACGGAGACAGAAATCCTTTCCAAAACACTTGTAACTCGTGATAGGAACGGGAGCATTTCTGAGGCCCCGACTTCCCATATTCCTCGCTCTGAGTGTCTTTTGTTGCGATGCTGAACCTTAATAGACCCGGTGAGATGGGTAGCCCATATATATGTAGGTATACATGTGTCACCTCGGGAGCCGTAGAAGGGTGGCGAAGAAAGCTCCTCTAGACCCCCAAATCAAAAAAGCTGTTTGATATGAAATAGGCTGCCAGTTAGAGAAATAAAGCTGGTCTCAACAAACAAAAAGAGCACCTGGCAGAGAGCAGGCCACGGAGGAGTTTTTACCGCTCCCCCCCCCCCCCCCCACATTATTAGCAGGGGATTTCTGTTTCCCCAGCAAGTCCAAAGGAGTCCGGTGGGTGCTGTTTTCACCCCCTTTCGTACCTCAAGCCTTCCTTACTGTATTCTTTTCTTTCCTGTTTAGGCTCCCAAGAAACATTTGCAAAATGGGATTATCCGTGGCTACCAAATAGGTTACCGAGAGTACAGCACTGGGGGCAACTTCCAGTTCAACATAATCAGCATCGACACCACCGGGGACAGCGAGCTCTACACCCTGGACAACCTGAACAAGTTCACGCAGTACGGCCTGGTGGTGCAGGCCTGCAACAGGGCCGGGACGGGGCCTTCTTCTCAGGAAATCATCACCACCACCCTCGAGGACGGTAGGTGGTCGGTTGGTGGCGGCGTGCAGCCTGCCTCCCTGGAGGACGGCTTCCGCGGGCTTCCCGGAGGCCAGGGCGACAGCCCCCGCGACCCCGGGCCTCTGCGGCAGGGCCTGCCCCGGGGGACCCCCGGACCGACCCCTGGACCGACCCCCGGACCGACCGGGCTGGCTTGCTGCGCCCCTTGCCGGATCTCAACTGCAAAGCCCATATTCCCTGCCCTTGCAGAATCTGCCGCATTTCTTTCAAGTGCAAGAAGTGGGCATTTCTCAAGGTGAAACCAAGACTCTTCCCTATTAGCACGGAAACCCGACTAGAATGTAGAAATCGGATTTTCTAAGCATTTCTCCCAAATCAATGTTAAGGAGTTTTTGTTTGTATTGTATTGTTGCTATTATTTTTTTATGGCTGCTTTATATTTTCCAGCATTCCTGAGACCGGCAAAAAATCATGAATTATCAGAGTTCCTTGAGCAAATCCTACAGTGATTGAGTGCCCCCTAGTGACCACAAGGGAATAATTCCGTCTTCTATTCTGATAATAGGAAAGACAACTTAAAGGCTCAAACTCTCAGCAGTACTTGGAAGTAGAAAGGAATGGTGTCCCATAGATCTATGTATCTATTTTTTTAAAAAGCAATTAAATTTTAAAAATTAAAAGAAAACCAGAAATATCATTTAAAAAAAAGCCAAACTTATTCAAAAATGAAGCGAACAAAATAACCAAATACAATTGATAAGGAAATGGAAAAAAAAAGGAATGGTGCCCAGAGGCACAGCCTTTTAGGCACAGAGATAAGATACAGTGTTAACTGTAGCCTACAGAAGATACTTTAAAGTAGCAAGTTTGCACTGTGATCAACTCTTGCGCAAGCAACCATCCAATCATAGGTTTGAGGAGGCAAAAAATGACTTCTGTAATTTCTAATTTTTACAGGAAGAGACGTCTTAAATAAGTAGAAACCTGAAGATTGAAATTTTCTTTTTATCTTCACATTTTTTGCAGTCGTAGTTAAATGCACATTTCTTTTTTGCTTCAATGCTCATTTCTCCTTAAGATGCGTGTGTTTCAGTCACTTTTTCCACCCTCTCCTCGTCACAAGGTCGGCATAAACTCAAAAATATTTCAAATCTTCATCTAGTCTTTCTCTTAGCCCATGGTCTCTCTTTCCTCTGACAAAATTTTATACTGAAAAGAGGACTGGTGGGGCAGGGCAGAGAATGAGCTTCAATTACATTTCTGCTTTTTAACACCTTTCGATAGGCTTGTTTTTATAGGCAAATATTATATTACTTAATAAAGAAAGGAGATGTATTATAATAACAAGATGTAACCTAAAGCAGTAACTTGCAAGAGCAACCAAAAGTAACCCAGACAAGTCTTCACTCATAATTATTTTATTCATACAATAAGATCTCAAAGGAGTATTTAACTCCTTACAGTTGGGCTGGCCTTATTAAAAATGAAGCAATTAAGTTGGAAAGAGAAAACTAGAAGTCCTTTAGAACATGGACCTAAAATCATGATGTTTCCCTGAGTTATCATAAACAAATCTGTGTATGGGGAAGGGGCACATGGGTGGTGTGTGTATTGGGGGGAAGTGAGTTCAATTTTTGGTTTGGCTTGCACATTGAAGTATTAAATACCTTATCAATATTGCTTTGCTAGTACCACCGCAGTTATTACAGATCCTAATTATTTAATTTCAGTGCCCAGTTACCCCCCCGAAAATGTCCAAGCCATAGCGACATCACCAGAAAGCATATCCATATCCTGGTCCACACTTTCCAAAGAAGCCTTGAATGGAATTCTCCAGGGGTTCAGAGTCATTTACTGGGCCAATCTCATGGACGGAGGTAAGAGGCCTGAACGAGACCTTGGAGGTCTTCCCAAAGGTAGCAGGGCGAATGCGTGGGTCCCCTTCCTCTTCGGGGCTAGGATACGGCAGGCACTTCATCAGTGAACTGTGTCCTCTGTGCCCCTTATTATTCTACTCTTGTCACTCACCCAGGATTTTAACAGGTGTGTGGCAGCTGCCTAAAACATCAGACACCTTCACAAAGCACTTTGGGGCTTGGGACGGGGGCACCTGGAGCAGCTGGGCATGGGCTCGGCTCCCTGCTTATGAGCACCCACCCGTGTCAGGGCCGTTCACGGGGGCTCTGCAGGCAGCATGAGCTTCCATCTGCACCCACACAGCCCTGCACCGTGGGCTCCTGGGTGCTGACTCTCCCTATTTCCCGAACAGAAGTCAGCAGGGAAGCTTCTGTGAGGGGTTCAGGAAGTACGACAGAATGCTCTGGTGGACTTTCTTTTTTTTTTTTTTTGTAGTATTTTTAAAAATTTATTTATTTTAATGTACGTTAAAAAAATATGAGGTCCCCATATAGCCCACACCCCGTCACCCCACTCCTCCCACATCAACAACCTCTTTCATCATCATGGCACATTCATTGCATTTGGTGAATACGTTTTGGAGCACTGCTGCACCACATGGTAGTGGTCCACCCAGTGGACCATGGCAGGACACACAATGTCCAGCAACTGTCCCTGCAGTACCACCCAGGACAACTCCAAGTCCTGAAAATGCCCCCATATCACATCTCTTCTTCCCACTCCCCACCCTCAGCAGCTACCATGGCCCCTTTCTCCACTTCAATGCTACCTTTTCTTCCATTACTAATCACATTAGTTCCAGAATAGAATATCAGTAAGTCCACTCTAATCTGTACTCTATTCCTCCATCCTGTGGACCCTGGGATGGTTATGTCTAGTCCCCCTCTACATCAAGAGGGGGCTTAGATTCCACATGGATGCTGGATGTAGTTCTCCTGCTTGCAGTTGTAGGCACTTTTGGCTCCCTGGTGTGGTGGTTGACCTTCTTCACCTCCCTGTTAGCTGGCTGGAGTAAGTTCATTACACCAGAGGGTAGGAGTTGCAGTTCTGTTAAGGCTCAGGGCCTGGCTGTCACATGGATAGTCCAGAGATTCGGTCCCCTGAGCATACACCAAACCCCAGCGCCAACCACTTTTATTTTATTTTACTTTTTAAAGATTTATTTATTTATTTATTTCTACCCCCCCCCTCCCCTTCCCACCCTGGTTGTCTGTTCTCTGTGTCTATTTGCTGCGTCTTCTTTGTCTGCTTCTGTTGTCGTCAGTGGCACGGGACAATGTGTCTCTTTTTGTTGCGTCATCTTGTTGTGTCAGCTCTCCGTGTGTGGGGCGCCATTCCTGGGCAGGCTGCACTTTATTTCACACTGGGTGGCTCTCCTTATGGGGCACACTGCTTGCGTGTGGGACACCCCTGCCTGGCACAGCACTCGTTGCATGCATCAGCACTGCGCATGGGCCAGGTCCACGCAGGTTAAGGAGGCCCGGGGTTTGAACCGTGGACCTCCCATTTGGTAGACGGACGCCCTAACCACTGGGCCAAGTCCGCCGCAACCAACCACTTTTAATGTCCCCTGTGGAGCCAGGAACTCTAGCACTTTCCATTTGTGTCTCCCCACTCCTTCCTTCTGCTCATTGCCTTCCTCCTCCACCTTCCACCTCCTTCTTCCTTCTCTTCCTTCCCTTCCTCCTCTTTCTCATCCTTGTCCTTCTTTTTGTTTCTTTTTTTTTTCCTTTTTCTTTCAAGTTGTAAGACAAAATTCTCCTGTGTGTTTTGGCAAGCCTTTGAATAAGAAAATACATGCTCAGGAGGTGGTAAGATTGCGACCAGAAGCTTCTTAGGGAGAATATCCTGGCGTTTTTGCTTTCGGGTGGTGAGTGTTGGCTGAGCCAGGCCAGGTCCCTCTTGGACACCAGGGATGCACACATGCTGCCAGTGCCAGCAGGAAAGGCCTGCCCCAGCCCAGCGCTGCCAGTGGCCCCCGCGGGCATCCTGCCCTGCTCCCCGGGCCCTGGACCCAGCTTCCCCTTCCCTTTGGGGCTCTTTGAACCCCTCTGACTGGTGTGGCCCCTGGAGGGTGCACCCCTCTGCATTTGGGGAAAACCCCCACACCTGACCCCACCAGACCCCAGACCCCACCTCCCCTTGCTCAGGACCACCCCAGCTGCTCTGCCAAGCAGGCTCCGGTCCCCACAGGTAAGTGGTACACACGGGGCCGCGGGAGTGAGTCTGACTTCATACTGCAGGAGTTCCCACTATTGGTGCCAGGCCCAGCCCAGGATAAAGGAAGGAAGACACATTTGCAAGACAAATGCAGCCAGCCAAGTATAGACTAGTGCTCGAGCTTAGCTGTTTATGTCTGTGGCCAGACAAGCTCCTCGGGGCTGGCACATGGGAGGGGTTCTCTAAGTAGTCACTCACCCATTCGACCAACAGGTGGTTATACCCAAGCATCTGCTGAGGGCTCCCCTTGTGCTAGAGACCAGGGATCTGTCCACCCCAAAGGACAGTCTAGGCCAGTGAGGCAGGGAAATCTAGGGACTACATGTCCACAGGAGTGAAACGAGAGCCACAACCCAATAACGTGCAGCCCCACAGAGGGGCAGATATTAAGTAGATGATTCTTTAACAACTTCACCCCCACCACCAAAACAGCTTTAAAAAGCCCCACAGAGGTAGAGCATAGAGCGATGGAGATGTGGAAACTTCTATTGCCTCGATAAAATATCACAGGACAGCTTCACATATCCTTGCTCTGGTTTCTATATCTCACCTTGAATACAATGAAATTAAACATCCTAACACACTCACCTAAGGGCAATATTACACTAGAATAGTTCATTTTCTTGTACTTGATGGAATTATTGATCCAGGATCAAGAGGTGACTGTCTGTCATAATTGTCCATCTTTCACAGATCACTCTCACTTGCTAATATAGCCTATTAGTGTCTGAGCTCTAAGATGATGATGATACTTTCAAAGCTTTAAAAATGCAAATATTCAAAAACATAAAATTCTTTAAATAAAGAAGCCTTGGCAGTGTGTACAGTTCTTAGATACTTATACTTACCGTATTAAGATCGAAGTGGTGTTCAACATCTAATGTAGAAGTTCTACTCTTAACTTGCAAAGACAAGTCAGAAACCCACCATAAACTTTCTTATGAGCAGTCCCTCCCCACCTGTTACCCAGGGAACACCACACTTATGAATTGACAGGTAGCGTCACGTCCCCTCCGGAGGCTTTGCTTTTGGTGACTGGCGTCAGTGTGAGCAAACTCCAGGCTGTGGCCCTGAGGTGTCACGTGATGGTCATAGACAGTGAGCATGTAGCTGTTGTGTAAAGAACTGTCCCCAATGAACCTTGAGAACACATTCCACACACACACACACACACACACACACACACACACACTCATCCAAGCAGAGGGAGACAAATTGTTACTGCCACTCATTAGCAGTGGTGACAGGTACTTTTAAAACGATGCGTAAGAAAGCATTGGATTGTGATGAATGTGAGCAGAGAAAGTAAAAGCAGTTAATATATGTGATGGGGCAGGTTAAGTAAGTGATATTTTTGTGCATGCTTTATCATAATCAGAAAGTTCAATAATTTTCAACCCTGATGGAAACTTTCCATCTGAGATTGTTGGGAAGACCGTGCACTTTGAAAGGTCACCACTTCCATCTGACCGTGGAGCCAGCTAACATCCAGGTGCTGAGTACCATGTGCAGCCAAGTGGAGTGGGAAGTGACTGCTTCCAGAAAGTTCTTTCCACCAACATTTTGTATTCTGCCTTAAAATGCTTTGAGACGGAGGTAGGATGTGAGTAAGAACACAAAAGTATTTTGTATTAAAAGCTTTTTGAAAAACTTTTTTAAATAGAACGACTTCTAAATTCATTTTATATACTTGTTTGATTTTACTTTGCTCATGAACTTCAATGAACACTCTTCTTTAGAAATTAGTGGGAAAAAAATTTTTCCATCCAAGTTCACAGACTCACTGAATTCTACCCATGGACTCTTGGGTCTGTGGACTCCAGGCTAAAAGCCCCTGTGGCAGACAAAATGGGACACCCATAGTGAATAAAACAAGCTTTAACATTAAAGAGTTCATCTTCTAGTTCCCTATAAATACACTTTTAATAACCCTATTAGGGCTGTGACAGGCAGATGACAGAAGTCAATGTTGAAGCCAGTAAAAAAGGAGCAAGAGCTAACAGGAATGACAAAAGAACCGCACTGTTCTGTGTTTGAATTTTTTCGTAATTTTACATTTTAAATTTCATCCACATATAACCAAGAATTTGCTAATCTGAAAAAGATCCTTCCATCAGGGAGAATATATGTGGAAAGACTTTGTTCTGGGACTCAGATAGTTTTAGAAATCTTTGAGGGGGTTAATTTTGAATTGGGGTTTTGACTGGAACCATATCCATGCCTCATTAATTAACTAGTTAATCAAAATCATTCATGTGAACCCCAAAATGAGGAAACATTCAGATATTCATTCTAATTAACCCAGTTGCTCACGAGGTGCCAATCTCTTGGTTGAGTTGATGCTCTCCGTAGAAAGGCCTGGGGGCACCATTTTGAATGTCCTCTTTGTAACTGCTTCCCTCCTCACCACCGTGTCTTACTGGTGGACAGCCCAACAGGCACGGCTTTCTCCTGCATTAGCCATACTCTCTCTTTGATGTACAGATTCCATGGGCTCTTCCTAAAGATGGAAAACTGAGACTCCAAGAGGTTCAATGACTTAGCCAAGGTCACCTAACTATCTGTTGGCAGAGGCCCCTGTGTACTCCCCCAATCTGTTGGCTTTTCCCCGATTGGGTGTGTACACGTGTATGCAAGTTGTATGTGTATGATCTACCTGATGTAGGCATTTCTAAATCTGAAAAGCTCTTGAGCTGAATATTTCACCTTTTCCCACTTTAGGGATTTTTAAAATCTTAATCTGATTAGCCTATATTTGATGTGTTGAGGAAAATGATAAACATAATTGAATACTGTAATGGAAGGGGACCTGAACAGCCAGTCACCCAGGGTTTCTAACCCAGTTGGGGCAAATGATTGTTGACGTCGTGAAGAGAGTATGTCTCCTTGAAGGAGCAAGCGTGTCTCTCATTTCCTGACTTCCAAATGGTGCCCCTAAACGTTGGCACCTGCTGATCTCTCAAGAAATCACGTGGCCAAGTGTCCCTTTTTAGGGTAACCCTCCTCACCCAGCTTTCTCCCCACGGCAAAGCTGTCTGCCCAGGTTGTCCCTGTCTACGGCGATAACAGGCCTTTGGCTCGTACAGCCTGTATCTGACCCACGGACCCCATCACCCCTTCTCTCGCACCTCTAGCCACAGAGGCCTCCCCAGCTCATGCATTGTCAGCCTTGGCCACCCCAGGCATGGTTTTAAGCTCTCCATTTCTACTACTTCCCATCCAACCCTGACCCTTTCGATGACAAAAATATAAATAATAGAAAGACATTCTGGATTCATCGAAATCCCAAAAGAGGTGGCTATTAATCCCCAAACCTCTATGCCATGTTAGAGAGAGGAGGGTGATGAAGGACAAAGAGCCAAAAGAGGAAAAGCAAGCAGGCAAAAGCCCGTTTAATCTGGACAACGTGTTGGCGTTTCAGATTCCTCCACTTTCATTTTATTTGGAGTCGTTTCAGCGGGTGACAGCTTAGCAGAGAGATTGAGCAGTGGCTGCGGACTCAAAGCCATGCAGTGTAGCTCTGCAGCCCACACTCTCAGCCACTGTGCTTGGGCCCATGAATGGGAGTCAGTTACTGATCCTTTCTCTGCCTCAGTTTCCCCATCTGTAGACTGAATGGATTGTGGAAGTAATAGGATCATTGTGCTGGTTAAATAAGTTAATATCTGTAGAATAGTGTCACCTAAGAAAGCACTGACAACATAAGGCAAGAGAGCTAGAGGCTGAAGGGCAGGTCCTGTTGTCCTCTCAATGTCTTCACAGGTGGCCCTTCCCCACCCACTCCTCTGGACCTCTGCCTCGCATCCCTGCTCTCCTAGCAACACGCTGTGCTATCTTGCCCCCCGACAGCGAGTAGTTCCACAGGCCATACTTGCATGCTCTGACCTCATCCTATGGGTGACTCATTTCAAAATCCAGAGACCAAAAATCCCATGTAGCTATTTAACACGTTGTCTCTAAGTTTTCTAAAATTACCAAAGTTTCCTAATATGCCAAAGATGGGGAGCATAATGTTCCACCTTTGAATATTATTAGCGGATCCCACTCCAGAAACTGAAGCATTTTTAGCTAATGTCATAGCAGCAACGATGCTAAGAGGGGTTCACTCCAGGTAAAGAAGGAGTTTGTCGAGCCTTGTCTTTGCTCAGATATTGAGACGAAGTTAGGAATTTAAAAAATACTTAACATGATAAAGAGTTAAATTTTTAAAAAGAGAAAAGAAAGGAAGCTTGATTGCAGAGACTTCATAATGAAAAGTTAGGAATGAACTCCCTGAGTGAGCCAGGTCTGGCCCAGAACCGATGGTGTTTTTTGGTTTGTTTCTGAGATCATCAAATTGCACTTTTATTTTCCATCTTACTGCAAATAAGCACGTTTGCCAAACTTTCTGCCACTGCAGAAAGTATTTCCCCTTCTATGCAGGTTTCGATGATATTTTGCTCGCTGCTCTCCAGCCTTTCACTAACCATTTCCAGCAAGTCCTTCTAATGGTATCAGGCAGGCATCTCAAGGAGCCTCCAGCTTCAGACAGGCATTTGGACCTTCCTAGTGAGCCACAAGAGAAGGGCCAGCCATGCTCTTCCTCCTAGACATTCCTTCTTTCTACTGTTTCACTCAAGAGCGGCACATTTTTCCAAGGATTGGCAGAAGTAATATCACACACAACGGGCGATATTTTTGGTCCATCTCGTAAAAAGTAACTTAACCTGACTGTCAGGATGCACAAGTCCGAGTTCCACAGGGCAGGCTGCAAGCTGGTAACAGCAATGCTGGTTTTCGCTGAATTCCCCAGGAGAACCAGGGTCGGGGTGGGGGTGTCGTGCCTAATTAGCCGCTGCAGCAGGTCCTCCCAGTGGGTTCTGCAACAGCACTCGGGCTGGGTTTAGTACACCTCACTTGGAGTGAATCGCTCTGTCCTCAGACCCATTTCCTGCCCAGTGATCTGTGGCAGTTGGGGGTGACAGGTGGTCTGGCAGTGTCGGTGTTACAGGATGATCGTGCACGGTCCCTCAAGCAGATTCAGGGGGTGACACGTGGATGCACATGGTTCAATGCTGGCCAGTGACGAGGGTGCAGGGGAAGCTCTCGGCCCCAGTAACAAAATCGTGCTTTTGTTGTTATCTTCTAGAGCTGGGCGAGATTAAAAACGTCACCACGACGCAGCCTTCCCTGGAGCTGGACGGGCTGGAAAAATACACCAACTACAGCATCCAGGTGCTGGCCTTCACCCGTGCTGGCGACGGGGTCAGAAGCGAGCAGATCTTCACCCGAACCAAAGAGGATGGTGAGAAAGGGGATGAGTTGGGGGGAGCACAATTTCATTTTCAAACATGGGGCACACAAGGCACCTGCAAGCAGCAGCTTTCTTGGAGGCTGATGTTGGAAAGGCCAGGTCAGAGCTGCCTTTCGCACATCACACTCTCCCCAACTTTGCTCCGTGCAAACCTTTCACCCTAAATGGTCCAGGGAAACGGAGCCTTGGATCATCAGCTTCCAGTGCTGCCTTTGCTTGACGTGTCCTTTGTTTCTCTCTTCCCCTATATTTTTTCTTTTCTGTTTGTTTGGTTTGGTTTTTGGCCAAGTATTATTTTAAGCAAGAATGCCTTTTGTCCCACAGCTGTAGCACCTGCCAGATCTGTTTTGTGTGCTGTTAGAATAATCCTTGTGGCCCTCCAGCTACGGGTGGGAACACTGATGATTTCCGTTCTTGAAATGGATGTGCTGGGTCTGAGCCATATTGTTCTCGGGGGGTTAAATCGCCTTTGACTAAGTCTTTAATTTGAGAGCTCTATGTTACTTATTTTTAATCTCTTTAAAGAATTATCTTTTTGTTTCCAACATTTAATTCTTTTGGAGATGATTTTGTGGCTATTCCCCAAACCTACAAAACCACACGGCAAATAGTCTTTTTACTTATTTTAAGGGAAACTCTGAGGGGCCTCATCTAGGCCTGTCTGAACAACAGTCTAAGTTTTAATAAATGTCATAGCAATAGCGAGAAAGGTCTTCACCATAATAAAAAAAGGAGCAACTGATGTCTAATTGATACTCACGCGGGACCTTCCAGATCAAAGCACAGATAAACTAGAATAGGGTTGATGATGAGGCACCAGCACACCTGAATTCTGTGCCTGATTCAGCTCCGCAGCTTGTCCTGTCTTCTCCCCAGGACTGTTCCCTGACAAGTTGGGAGCACGTGCGGGTGGTGGGAGAGCTGGTACCCACTGCTCATGACTTCCCATGCATTGCATAGACTATAAAAAGTGTCTTCGCTCCATCCATACGGACGCAAAGCCAGGGGCACGTGTGCCTGAGGCCTGGATCACCCTCCCTACGTTCAAAGCATGCTGCCTGCCACCTCAGTCTCCTTCACCAATCCCTCCACTCTCACATTCTACTCTCTCTCTCCGGCCCTTCTTGTGTGTGTGCATGGTAAGTAATCATCATTAGCTTTGGTTTTTCTAGAATGCACAGGTAGTTCTTCCCGGGAGTGGGCATGTGTGAGCCAACTCTGCTCAAAGCAATTGGATTGTTTAGGGAAGGTTAAGTCAAAACACTGTGCCATTAGGATGTCACATGACTATGAAGATACCTACACAGTGACCACTTGAGTGCAGACAGCCATGATTTTCCTTTAAAATGTCATATATGACATATGTGTTTAGATGCTGGCTTTGTCACCTGCTGCCTGTGGAACTTTGGGCACTTTAACTAACCTTCTCTGAACTTGACTGTCCTCATCACAAGGTTGGCATAATAATCCTGCTGCGCAGAATTAAAATATAGAAAATGAAAATACCTATCTTGACACCTAGTGGGATGCTTCCTGACACTAAATATTTGATTATTTGCTCTTCACGCCTTCAGGACCAGGGCAGAATATTCTTTTGCACTGCTAAGCAGTAACATAGATGTTACTAGAATTATTATTTAAAGAGCAAATTGATTAGCAGCATAAATTTTGGCATTGGAATTTTGCAGAAGAATGTACAGAAATCCAATAGGAAGGGAACGCTTTCCATAGCTCCATGTTGACTGGCAATTTGGGATCAATTTCTAATTAATCCTCTACTTTTAGGAACCCTAGAGTACTGCCTCAAAACTTGACCCCAAGGCTGAAGGTTAAATGTGTCCATTAGGCCTCTACTTTTGTATCAGCTTTTGCTGATAGTGCACAGATATGTGATTGATGGTGGAAGACTCTCCTTCAGGGATGCCATTCACCCCAGGGAAGAGACGAAAACTTCTACTCATGATGATGGTGGTGCATCATCATGGAGAGTGACCATTGATTTGGAATTTGTCTGCCTTTCCCAAAAGAAGGGGAGCAGAGATTAGGGGAAGGAGAGAAAGGCTAGTTTAATAATGAGCTTATCTTTCAGATTCACGTGAGGATTTCACTCATTTAGAAAGCATGAGGAAGTGCATCTCTGGATCCTCAGTATCTAAGAAGGCAATTGGATAGTTTATAGAGTTGAATACAATTTTGAAGAAATGCTTAATCAAATGATGAATAGAGATCCTGGGTAGAGTCCTATTATGAAGGATTGTGATTCTGAAGTTTGGATTTGACCTCCACCCTTAATTAAATAATGTAAAACTTTAGGTAACATTCCAATTAAACAACAGTTTGCTAACATTTATGAAGTTCTTCCTCAGTAAGGCTCTATTTCAGGCACCAGTTAAGTTTTCAGTGTTTGTTGATGCTGCTAAAACGTTTGTGAAATCCTCATACCATTTTATTTGCCACAACTGTAATCTGAACAAAGTCATGGGGAACAGCACCAGTGCAACACCGTCTATTAATTTTCCAACTGCTTTATCGTTCTGCAGGCAGAAGGTATTTCAACTTCGATCCTTTTCTGCACATGTAAACATTGGATTCATATAAATAGAGATACTTGTATTCAAGTTCAAATATTTACTGAGTACATAACAAATGCACATAACTATAGATCATTATGTAAGAAGGACAACAGGAGGCAAATATAATATGTGAATATGTAGCCTTTGCCTTCCACGCACTAAAAATCATTTTTTTATTTTGGGCAGGGGAGGGTAATCTGAAAGTAGAGCTAAAAGACGTAAAAAATAACAGGAATCAGGATATCTCTGAATCCTCCAGCTACCCATATCTTGAGCTTTATGTACCTTTGAAGGCACAAATAGTGTAGGTATGTATGTGTCACTGCACTTGGTAGACCTTAAAGGCAATGGAGTGTGTGTTTATGTGTGTGTGTGAGTGAGTGTGTATTTGCATAACCCCAGAAGTTCTGCCTTCCATGGGCATGTGCCATGGTCAGACTGCTGGCCAATACTTTTAGGATCCAGGGTCATTCACATTTGTGGCGCTGTGTCCCAATGCATTAGTGGATACATCAACAGCAGAGCAGACCCGGAAGTCATAGAAGCCATCCTGCCATGTGGGTTTGAAATTTCCTCCACTTCGGTGGCTCTCAAACTAGGCTCCTGTGATGCCTAAGGATTCCTGGGAGGCTATTCAGAAGTTCCCAGTGGTGAGTGAGGGACCAGGCAGGTGAGCCCCCTGCTCACCCTGCTTCTAAGAGATCTACCCAACTTCTACTTGGTTTGGTTTGGTTTGGTTTCCCACATAATATTTTAGTTAAAGGAACTTTGCTAATACAAAAAATGTTTAAAAACTTCTGCTCTAGTGAGAGGCAGAGATCAGAAATATCAGTCTTTTGGAAATGGACATTTGTGCATTGCTTGGCTGGGCTGGCAGCTTTGGCTGTGGGTGGGTCCATCTGGTGTGTCCTACATGGCTCAGAGGAGCTAGTGTGGAGTTTGGGGTTCAGATAGATCTGGCTAACCTGGTGGATCACAAATGCACACACACACACAGGCATACCTGTGCATGCCTAAACACCAAGACCAGAGGCTACCTGCACTCCCTGACTTGTAGCCCTCTCCAGAACACAGCAGTTTTGCTTCATCAAGGTCAGTGGGAATGGTAGTTCACATCTCTGACTTCTTCCATCTCTAAGCTCTAGATCTTTTTTAAGAGCTCATCTGGTTAGGTCAAGATGACCTAAAATTACCTCCTTTTTGATTAACTCAAAGTCAACTGATTAGGGACCATAATTCAAAACCCCTCACCTTTTCTTATTTTGTTACCTGATTGCAGGAGTGACACCCATTATATTCACAGGCACTGCCCACACTCAAAGGGAGTGGGATTCTACAGAGTGTGCACCCCAAAGAATCTTGAGAACTGTCTTAGAATTCTGCCCACCACACTGTAGCTAATTAATAGGCTTTTTACTCATTTAGAAAGTCTTCATTGATGATCTGGCCTGTTCCAGACACTGGTCCTGGCACTGGGGTCCAGCAGGAACAGGGTGGGCATGGTGGGGCTTGCGGGCTCCTGGGGGAGCCAGGGAGTTACAGGTGGCTCATGTGTGGATTATGGGTGGGCACAATGAAGGAGAAGAGGCTGGAGAGAGAAATGGGAGGCCTCCCACGCTTAGGCAGGAAATCAAGGCAAGGGAGGTTTTCCTAAGGAAGAGAAAGTTTAACAGAAACTGAAATAGAAATAAGAGTTTCCAGGGAAGCAGTGGAGGGTAGGAAAGGACTCCAAGCAAAGTGAGTCCAGGGCCCTAGATCACCATGTACAAGAGCCTGTGGAGAGAAGTAAACCACCTTGGGGGACCTAAAAATGAGACACATGTATGTGCAACAACCCAGGGAGAGAGTCCAACCTCTGACCTGCCCTGTCCACGTCGAGGTCTAAAAGGCACATCAAGCTTACATTTCCATTGAGGGGAGGAAGGCAGAAGGGCATTCCCAAGGTTCTGGCTCTTGTAGCTGGAAAGAAGCTTGTGCCATTTCCTGAAAGGGACCCTGGAGGAGAGCATGTTTGGGAGAGAATTTGGGGAACCCTGTTCTGGACATGCCTATGAGATTCCTCAATGGGAGATGTCAGTGGCAGTTGAGTATGTGAGATATGATAGCATCTGCAGCTCGAAAGCTAAACAAATTAGGAAAATGCAGAAGAGAGCCATGGGAAAAACAATTCTCTAGAGGCTGCCTTCTTTACTTCAGCCAATTAAATGTGGACTCAAAAAGTCACTTTACACAGGCCAGGACTTCATAAAACGCCACATATTTGCTTATGTGTTCATAAGAATAAAGTGGATTACCAAAATGTAATCTGATGACTAGGATTGTTTCAGGAAAATATACCCCAGATGAGCTCTCCTCTGCCATCCCTGTCTTCTGCACTTCTCAATATCTGGTGTTCCTAATTCAACCCTGAGTCACAATGCAAAGGTTGGTATCCTTTAGTGACATGTAGTGTGTGCAAACGATGGTGGTTATCACAAACGAGAGCTGGGAATTCTTTACTGATGACTATATATTCTTTATAAATAAAGAATTTTTACTTATAAATTCTATCATCCTAACAGTAAAACCATAAACAGATATAATAGTTGTTCCAGATCCAGTGATCTGAAGCTTAGCAGAGAAGTTGGCCAGGACATAGAACTAAGTGGTAGAGTTGGACAAAAACCCAGCAGTGGGGCTCCAGGACCCACAGTTTTTAACCATTAGGGTATACTCCAAACAGGAACCAAAAATTTAAATTCTCTCTCTTAAAAGATTGGCTCATGAATCCAGAAAACATTTTCATTATTTCTTGGTCCTCAAGATTTCTCGTATGTTAATGTTTTGTTGTACAAAATTCTAATAAGCATACAATTAAAGATGGCATGAGATAATCATAATTCAGTGTGTGATGAGAAACCAGATGGGGGGTTCAGATAATATGTACCATGAAAGCCTTTGATCTGATGTGATCAAGACAAGCTAATTGAAATAATCAATTAAATAAGGAATCTCTAAACTTTAAAGTGACAGACATGCCCTTAAACATTGCATTTTTCCTTAAAACATATGACCATACATTTATTCTCTAATCATTTGATGTTGACCCAGGATCATTTCTTTAAGAACAGATTAGAATTCTGTGTCATCTTTTCTTTCATAAACCATACTTATTAGCTATCATCTACAATTTCCAGTTTAAGATTCTTGAAATTGAAGCAAGAATACATTGCTAGCAAAACTCAAGATTCCCTCTTGATTTGGGCCATTTGTCCTAATCTTCTTAGGGGTCTTGTCCAAACCAAATGGAACCTTCTTTTTCTTTTTACTCATTTTTAAGGGAGCCTTTCCAAAGAAGTGCTACTAATTTTTGTTGAGATAGCTTTCTTTCTAACTCATTTCATTGGTTCTCATAATGAATTAAATTATACTATTACAATGACAAGTACAAACTGTTTGGAAACAACATGGCAGCAGCTCAGCAGGTTGTTACTGAAATGATTGGGCTTCTGGAGAGAAGTTGGCCATCAGGGAGTACTGGGCATGATGGGCATCAGCCAGGTGGTTAAATTCAAGGAAGGTACAGAGAGTGTTGGTTACCCGGGGTTGTCCATTAAGATGAAGATGAAGAGGAGGATGCTCCTCTCCCAGGGGTGTTCAGGAGGAATCCTGGTGGAGCTGAGCCCTCTCTTGGAGGAAACCTAAGCACCATTGTCTTCCACACCAGGGTAACTTTATTCGATGGAGTTTGCCCCATAGGATTTGTTAATCTAGGCTGTGCCACGTAGACCTATCCTGTTTGCTAGACCTACTGTTGTCAGCATGAGTTGCCGAAAACTGAAATAAAGATTTGTTATTTTCAGATGGTGATTATGCCCAACCCAAGTTTAGTCATGACTAGAGATGTTGTTTTTATTTTGACTTGGAAGAATAAAGGTGACAATTATGTGATCCAAACACTCAGCTTAAAAAAATATCTACTGAAAAGTTACTTTGCCATCGGGGCAATGAGAGACACAAAAATCCCTACTCATAAAGCATATTTTCATACCTCTTCTGAGCCAATGGAGCCACCATTACAGAGTATTTGAGGGCAAGCAGAGGTGTCATTTATGATGGACCTGCTGCTCCCTCATTCCTCTCTAACTCAGAGACCAAGACACACACACCCAGCCCATGCAAAGCCAAAAACAGTAGCAGAAACAAGAGTGGCCCAGAGACTCAATTCTCTAGATGTTCAAAGCAGGAAACTTCTGTGGGCTGAAATGGGTAGGGAAGGCTCCCAGGGAAACAGGGCAGCAGGGATGGCTGGAGCAGAGGGTTGTGTTGAAAGAGTGGCCCCTGACCAGGTGTGGAGCCCATTTTATGACCGAACTCTTGACTCTTCTAGTTCCAGGTCCTCCCGCGGGAGTCAAGGCAGCTGCAGCCTCAGCCTCCACAGTCTTCGTGTCCTGGCTTCCCCCTCTCAAGCTGAATGGCATCATCCGAAAGTACACTGTGTTCTGCTCCCACCCCTACCCCACAGTAAGTTGGTAAATAACCGAGTGCCTTTCAGGCATCTTCCAGAAATGCCACGAGTGCTCATCTTGGACAGCTTCGTTCCATTGTTTTCCACCTACTTGGGGCTTCCCAATAACTTTATTCTTCCCCTGTTGTCTCCACATACAAAGCAAAGTCCTCATTTGTGCCTCATTTGAAAATGCACTTCTGAATCATTGTGAGGGACACAATTGTCTAAAATGATTGCTGATTTGGCGAGTTCCCACATATTGCCTGCTGGCTTGTCCAAAGCAAAACCCAGAGGCCTTAATTGTACCTTAATTGATAGTCGGTGGACAGCACCTATTGATTTGCCTGTTGGACTCATCACGCTTATCCTCCCTCCCTCTTTTACTCCCACTTCCCACCCCATCTCCCTCTCCTGCTTCTTCCCACACTGAGAGGAAGGCGTCAGGCTGTTGTGCTATAAATGAGGGAAGTTTATGAGGTGCTGTGGCCCTTACTGACAACAGCAAGTTCATGCATTAGAAAAGAACTAAGGGTACCAAATAATTCAAAGTGCAGTATTTATTATCAATATTATCACTACTGAATAGTAAATAGAAAGTTAAACTTTTCCTTAGATGCAACATGGAAACATCAATAAGGGCAATTTTTTAGAGTAATAAGGGGAAAATATTTAAAGAGTACATCAGCATTTATTATATCTACATGGAAATTTTGAGGCTATATTTGGAGGTAGGTACATGTCAAATCCATCTTTATATCATCCAGTTCCTGTCACAGAACTTAACACGTGGTCATTCTATAAACACTTGGAGAATGAAGGAACGAGCTCATCTCCTCATCAAACTTTTCATTGAAGTCGTATGTTTTCTCAAGCCCAGAGTCTGGGAGACCTGAGGCCTGGCTGCTCCCAGACATTGAGCTTCCATGTTTACAGGAAAAGGGGGAGAGGGCATGTGAACAGCTCAGAGGGATCCATCCCTTTTGGTTGAAAGAGGATCAAACTGTGTGGCCTACTGTCAATAGCAGTACCTCAGGGGATGAAGTGAAAATGTGAAGGTAAAATGGTGAGAGTTGGGTTCTGGAAGATTCCTGCAGATTGCTTATGTGGCGTCAAATATGCTGGGAACTCTCACCTTCTGCACATCACCCCCCAAGCCCAGAGATGCAGTTCAGCCCTGCCCCTGACTGGAAATGCCGGGCGTTATTTTCCTCCACTCAGGGACCTATCAGTCAGGGTTCTCTAGAGAAACAGGACCAAGCAAGTAGATAGACGGAGAGCCAAGTTGTAAGGAACTGCTCGCATGACTTTGGGGCTAGCAAGGGTGAAATCTGTGGGGGACCCAGCGGCCTGGAAGCTCAGAGGGGAGTCCATGTAGCAGTCCTGAGGCAGAATTTCCTTCTCTGGGAAACCCTCGTCCTTGCTCTTCAGCCTCCAAACAATTGGATGAGGCCCACCCATGTTTGCTCAAAGCCAACTGATTGCAGATGCTAATCCTACCTACAAAATACCTTCATGGCAACGTGGAGGACAGTGTTTGATCAGGAAGCCTAGACATGGCCACGTCGCCAATCTGACCCATAAAATTAACCGTCCCAGGTTACAGGATCTAGAAGTTCCTTTTACTTTTCCTTTCACCTGAGGACCAGTCACTAAGGACTGGTTTCAAATAAGCAACTAACCCTTTCCCTATTCAAGGTCCTTCTCGGGGGTGCCCCACCAGAGCACGCCAGGATGCGCTGGAGGCGCTGCTGAGGCCACAGCCAGCCGAGGTCCAGCTGCCGAGCACCTCGTCCTGCCTGGTAGAGCTCCAGGCTGGGCACTCAACGCCCACCCATGTGTTCTTGGCGCTCAAGGAGCCCCTCGGCCTAGCCAGAGGACATGGCCACGCGGGCGTGGGAGTGTGTGAGGGGCCGTCCCCCTTGCACAGGCCGTGCCTCTATCCTCTCACACACATGACATGACAAGGTCCTGGCCCACTGGCTCAGAGTCCCTCACCCATCTCGCCTCTCCCTGCTCGGCCAGGACAGAAAAGTTCCTTTTCCTCCCTCCAATTCCCAGTTCCCAGCGAACCGTGAGTTCTCAACGAATCCCCACTACTTCTGGGAGACTTCACAAAATAGAGACAAAATTATGGCCGAAGGAAAAAGTAATGATTTCCCACCAGAACTGCTTCCTTAATTTACTCATCCATTCATTCATTCATCTGTTTGTTTACTGTTTTGATTCCAACAAGCCAGACTTAGGGTACGGAAAAGGACGCCAGCAGCTCACTCTCATTTTGTCTGCCCGATCTGGTCGTTAACTCTGTACTAAAACCTCAAATGAGCTTATGTGAAGTCAGTCCTTCGTGACTGATCCTCAGATGAAAGAAAAAATAAAAGGAAGTTACATCTCCTTTAAATATAACAAAACCATCTTTAGGATGAGAAAAAGTATTTGCCCAGGGAGTTCCAGTGGGTCCTACACAGAGGAATGGGATTTGATGCATCCAAATCTTTCTCAACAAGACATTTCAAAAGCAACAGTAATAAGATCTAATCAAACAGAAAAAGTGAAGGATAACAAACAAGCTGCTTCTTGCCTCCTTGATGTTTTATGACCTCTCAGGATGTTTCCACACTGCCTTTTGGCCATATTAAAAAACACTGCAAGCAGGAGAATCACATCCATCAGCCATGTGGCATCTAAGTCCCCTCTCGATTTAGAGGTGGAGTGGACATCACAATCCCAGGGTCCACAGGATGGAGCAATAAAATATGGATTCAAGTGGACTTAATAGTATTCTACTATAGAACTATTGTGACTCTAGCAATGGAAGAAACTGTATCATTGATGTGGAGACACTGGTCATAGTAGTTGCTGAGGGCAGGGAGAGGGAAGAAGAGATGTAGTGTGGGGGCATTTTTGGGACTTGGAGCTTTCCTAAATGATATTGCAGAGACAGATGCTGAACATTATATATCCTGCCATAACCCACTGAATGGACTAGGGGAGAGTGTAAACTACAATGTAAACTGTTATCCATGTGATGCAGCAGTGCTCCAAAATGTATTCATCAAATGCAATGACTATGCCACAATGATGAAAGAGGTTGTTGATGTGGGAGGAGTGGGGGGTGGGGTATACAGGAACCTCTTCTATTTTTTTAATATAATATTTTTTGTGATCTATGTATCTTTTTAAAAGAAGGCAATTAAATAAAATTTAAAAGCAAAACAAAACACTGCAGGTCTAGAAAAATGCTAGAAAGTCACATGGTTTCTGTAGCATTCTGAGCTGCATCATAGAGTAGGTTTTCAGAAGGCCCAGAACCCCAGAGCTGTCATCAGTAAAGTGAAGCTTAGGACAATTTCATCACATTTCCATAGCTACATTGCTAGTCATCTCTTTTAAACATCACCTAAAACCATGAGACCCATTTTTAAAATAGTACTGCGAGAGCAAAGATCAGAGAGAACACATGCATTTCTCTTCAGAGGTGAATACTTGTAAATCCCATATATTATTCTGCTTATTAATATGGAATTAATAAGATACTATAAATTTATTAAAAGGAAGGCATCCCTCATCTTTCGTTTCTGCAGTGGCTGCAATCCAATATTCTGACTTTTCAATTGCTATGTGGGGAAATGAACACTAGAGGGCAGCATGAGCTCTGTATTTTTGTCTTGCTCATAAAACTGAAAACTTCTCCCCTTGAAATGATTTCATAGTTAAATGTAGAGCATGGGGCAGACAAATCAGGTCACAGTATGTCCCATAATTTGATCTTTTTTATCAGAGTCCCTCAGCTAACCTTGCTAATGACTTTTCTCTCGAGATCCCCAACTCATGGCTCCTTTATTTGTGAAGATCTTGTTAAATGACATGAGCACTTTTCTCTAACGTGTAAAACGTATCACCTGATAATAGGCATTAATTTCATGGAGTTCTTCAGTTGTTCTTAGAAAAGACATGAAAATTTGAAACTCTATGTGTGGTAAAATAAGAAACTGAATTAGTCTAAAGATGGGTTGTCTAAACGCTGTCCTGATTAAACACGAATCTCACCCTGAAAGACCAGCAAATGCCGTGGGTCACCAACTTCCCCACAGCAGCAGCAGCTCAGTGCTCACCTGATTCAAGACCTCATCCACAAAGATTTCAAACACGGCCTATAAACCTTAATGTATAATGGTCTGACTTATCAGTTCAATTCACAACCTATTATAAGCAATGGAAGTCAGAGAAATATGATAACCTTTTAAGGCCACAGTTAGGAAGTGGCTGAGCTGAAAATCCCCTTTAATTCTCCTCCCTACATAAAATGAGTTTGAAAAATCATATAGCTACGAAACACTAGAATATAGAAAAGTTGTCTAATTAACAGTGCTGAGCTCATTTACAAATTGTCCAAAAATGTGAAATTAGATAGCACAACCTTCTCGTTAATGAAGAATAAACATCAGAAGACAGAAAAAAATTGAATTGCTGAGTGGTGAGCCACATCGATTGTTCCAGTTTCCAATGATCGTGTTACCCAGTTCTTGCACATTGCAGCAAATGAGAACATAACAGTGCTATCTTATAGGAAGACCTTTAGCAGCCAAACTCTGCACAGTGTGGGGCAAGGGAAATAACTTTCACCAGCTCCAGACATCTCTCAGTCCAAGGAAGGCCAGGTGCAGCTGCCCCCAACCCTTTCCAGTCCTCAGTAGGACTGAGGACAAGAGCAGTGGTTCAGAGTGCTGGCAAGGCTCTAGAAACGCAGGAAGCCAAAAGGCAGTAAACAGGTGGAGTAAGGAAGGCAGTGCCTCACTTGACCATCCACATCACAGTGCTTTCCTCCCTCAGAAGTCACCAGGCACCTCCTGGTCATAAAACTCCATGACCTCTTCCTAGTGTTCCTCCCATTTTATTTATTTTTGGCATAGAATGCTCTTATAATGCCATTCCTTTTAAAAAAATTTTTCCTTCTCAACTTCCACTTTCCTCCTCTGCATTCTCCTTGGTTGCCTCCTCACTCTGCAACCTACCCCAAAATGCATGCGTTTTCCAACATTCTTCTTCCGTCCTCTTTTCATATTCTCCACTATCTCCCTGAGTCATTGATTCTATTCCCATAATTGAACTATCCTCTGAGGCTAAGAACTTTCAGAAACTGGGAAGCAGAGAAACTTATCTCTAACCCTGACAATCTTAGATAATCAACCAGTCCTGTATTTCCAATTTCCTACCATCCCAAGACACCCCACTAGTACTTCACCCCAAAAATGTCCAGAACCAAAGTCATTCTCACTTCCCTCTTCTCCTCCAGTTTCCTTAGTCCTGATCTCACAATAGCCTTCATCTTCTGACTAAAAGTCTTAGAGTTACCTCTGATTCCTTCTCTCTCTCTCCTCTCATTACTTGATTGGTCCCAAATCATTTATTTGTGTGATAAATATATTTAGAGCACCTACTCTGCACCAAATGCTTAGCCAGGTTCTGAAGTGTATCAGTCAAGAGGAAATGAGTTAAGCTGCGATAACAAGCATGCCTAAATTCCCAGCTATTTACAACAGTTTCATTTTCCTCTCATGTTTATGCCCATCGTGGGTTGGCAGTAGCTCTACTCCATGTTCTTCACTCTCCAGGACACAGGTGACTTTATGAAAGATGGAAGGAGAACTTAGGAGAGTCTGACATAGGCATTAAATGGCCCAGCACAACTCCTTGGCCAGGATCCATCATGTGACCTTTTCTAACCATGAGGAAACAAGGAAGTACAATTTTAGCATATACCCACAAGACAGAAGAAGCAGAGTGTTTGGAGAGCAGCACTCATGATGACCATATGGGAATGCAGAGATGAAGGGGAGCATATCTTTCTTTGAGAAATCTAGTTCTAGGGAAAGCAGAAGAAAGACACAGGAGATCATCACCACCCTGTGTGATGTAACAAGTTCACCACAGTGTGTGCCCAGCGGAGCAGCTGCAGGAGGCCTGGCAAGTGGGACTTTACTCCAAGAGTGAGTTAGAGATGAGCTCTTGGAAGACATGTACTAGTCCTGGTTTGCAGGAATGGAAGAATGTTATCTGATGAATCAAGGCCAAGCAGGGTTATTCTGGGCAGGGGGAAAAGCCCAGGCAAAGCGGCATCAGGTCACGTGGCCTCACTATCTGCAGTCTCTTTGAATCTTCTCCTTGCCTTTCATGGCCCTGGCATTGCCGGGCTCTGGTCCTCACTGGGGACCCTGGCTAATTCTGGAGTTTTGCCTCACCAGTCCTGTCTCCCATCCACTAGTCACATGGCTGTCAGCATGGTTGTTCCACATTCTGGCCCTAATCATATCACTTCCTTGTGCAAACTTCTTGAATGTTGTCTGACTTTTCATCTCATCATGACAATGACTCCTCCCTAAGACATTTATAGATCTCCACAATTGTTCAGTCTCATAGCCTATTAACCTTCTCCCATCTAGTGTCTAAGCCACAGCATGTCTTGTGTGCGTGTGTTTAGTGGGTCCCCTTGCCTTTTCTCTCTCATCCTCCCATGTAAAAATGTTTATTCTTTGAGGCTTGACTTATATGCTACCTTTTTATTCCTTTTATTTATTTCCCAAGGCTGCATGACAAGTACTAACCTTGGTAGCTTACAACAGAAATGTTATCTGTCACCGTTCTGGAAGTTAGAAGTCCACAATCAAGGGACCAGCAGGGGCACAATTCCTCTGAACGATCTACAGCAGAATTGTCCTTCACCTCTTCCTAGCCGATGGTGGCTCCCTGCAACCCTTGGTGTTCCTTCGCTTGTGCTGCATCCTTCCACATCATGCCTCCATCATCACCTGATGTTCTCTCTGTGTCTCTATAACTTGGTGTCTCTTCTTATTGGATCACCAGTCATATTGGATTTAGGGCTAACTCGAGATCCAGTATGACCTCATATTAAATAACGTAATTAATTGTATCTGTAAAGACCATATTTCAAAAAGTCACATTTACAGATACCAAGGGTTAGGGCTTCAGCATAGCTTTCTTGAGAGGCACAATCCACCACTTTGGGACACTTGCTATAATCTAGCCACTAGGAGCCAAATGCTTTGTATTTTTGTTGTTGTTGTTATTTTTTTGTTGTTTTATCATGATCTACAAAGAGAAAAACCTTTTATCATCATAACCCAGTACACACATAAAAAAGCTTTGGAACCAAACTTAGACTTACAATGTGATGCACTCTATTTTCTGATCTTTGGTTTTTGCCAGTCCAGTTTGTTTTTAAAGTAATCGTCATAATCCATGAAACTGCTTCTATAAACCACATTTGAAATAATCCTGTTCTCCATCATTGAATTCTGACAAGTACCTCTTGCGGTAAGTGTCTTTCATCATCTTTACTGATGACGAAATGCACGCTGTGCAGTCTGGCTGGATGGTGCAGCTAGCAAGGTGAAGACAGGGTCTGAAACTTAGAGATGCCCAACTTCAGAGTCCAGGTGGTTGCCCCGACAGCCCTGGCAAGCTGGCTCCCTCTCGCCTCTGTGTTCTTTGGGTCCTCATTTCCAACCTCACTTCGATGTAATAATAATCCCTCGCATTATCGTAACACACAAGCATGACCTGGCCCCTATAGCGGCTTGTCATTTTCATAAGTGCATGAACCACGGTTAGTAATTGTTACGCCTCCTGGAAAGCCTGGTATTAGATTCAAATAGTAGATGTTCAGTAAATGTTGTGCTGAATTACGTTTTATAGATTATGACTTTGAGTCATCCAATAGAGGTTAAATTATATAGTAAGGTTTCTGCTTACTAAGGCAGGAAAATGTGTTTTATACTTTGGGATGCTTTTAAATAATGAATTTCCATTACCTGGACAAATGAATGGCATGAAAATCACTATTCTTTAGTTCTTTCTAAATGACCTAATGGTGACTTTCTTTTTTCTGTAACAGCTACCTCACAATTATGGAGATGCCAAAAGTTGGCTTGAAAATAGGCAGTGATATTCCATTTACACATTTGCAATTAATCATTCATCCCCTCTTTTTGTGTACTTCTATGTAGCAGGCATATGCTAGGCTTTTTATGCCCCCTGGAATTAACCACAACTTTACTCAGGCACTCAGCATCTTCTAAGAGTCATTTGGATGAAGGGAACCTAGAAAAGTTTTCTTGGAACCTGAGCATCATAGACATAAAAATAATTCTGGCTTACAAAAACTGTTGGGAAATATATTCTTGAAGTTTCCGTGGAAATATTTCCGTATTTCATGGCCAATTCTGATGGCATATGGTTCTAAACCTTTTCCTGTGTCAGACTGCATTTATTTATCAGACTTCTATTTCTTAGGAGAGTAGGGGGACTCCATATTGTATTTTGCAAGCTCATCTTTTAAAAATGGTCTTTCTTATGCTTTAACCTGTTCTCAATTAACTGGCCAATATCTGTTCAATCTTTCTGTTGAATAATTTTCTCTTTCTACCATCTTTAGTGGTCATTCAATTTCACTGGGCCTCAAGTGAAGCTGTACAATTACTATAATTGGTCAAGATGCAGGTGGCCCATAATGTTGATTTAGGAGAAAAATTTACCTTTAAAATCCATGAGCCCAAACTTGCAATTTATAGGGCAAAGGAAAATAGAAGCATATATGCAAATGAAATTCTATATAGAATAAACAGCCCTTGAAACCTCTTTTGAAGATCAATTTCACAAGATTCCCTGCTCAATTTCCAACTAAATTGCCTATAAACATTCCAGCTTTTATATGGCATTCATTCAGAATAGACAGCCTGTGTTTGCCACTCTGAAGGTGCTTCTCCATTGCAGCTTAATGCCTCCCGAGGACTTTAGACTAAAATTCCCTTTGATCCACTAGCTTTGGGAGTCTTTGAAATATTCCAATTTTGAAGGCATCTTTTCTTTTTCACTTGGCCCATCACAGACAAGTGGTACTATTTAAGGATATTAATTGGTTTCAAATGTTTTTTTCAGTTAAGACTACTGGAAATAATTTTTTCCACTACTCCATATTATGCTTATACTATTTTTATTACTAAGAAAAGTCTTTCTCACTAATTGCTTTCTTATTTATGAGAAACCATATGATGCTATACTCGTTCTTTTGTTCAGAATTTGTTGAACAGGTGGCATCAATCAATTTAAATCATTAACATACTTATGACTTATAATGACAGTAGGTCATTTGTATGTCAGAAAGTATGACAAAGGAGGAGAAGTAAGGCAAAATTGTAATTAAAGTTATATTGTTAGAAAGAGCCTGGGAAATGAAGGCTCTCCTTATGCTGGTTTGGCTACCTGGACAGTACCCTGACTCTAAGTAATAATACGAAGAATCTCACCTCTTTCATGCCTTTTCTGAATATCAACTTTAATAGACGTCCAATGCATTATAAAAATAAAGTTTATATTTGAAAGGTCAAACATAAAACATCTTATATTCAGAAGGCTTCTTTAAAAGCAACCAGAAACACACACAAGCTTCCATTTAACCAAGATTGCAGCATTAGGTGCTCCAAGGGTCCACTCTCCCACAGACTCTGAACAAAAGCAATATCTGGCAGAGCCATGTTCCCTGAAGCTCCAGAAAACAGTTAAAGGTTTGTACTAATCAGGAAAGTGTCAAATCAAGAAAATGCAATTTTTAGAGATGGTGGGAGAACCTTGCAGTGCCTTGCTGCCCACCCTTCCCAGCCCCACTGTAGAGTGGAGCAGTCCGCATGCCCACGGTGGGTCCCTGGCCCTGGTTCAGAGGCAGCAGAGTAACCCCTGTACACAAACTGGGGAGCCTGTATGTTAGTCTGATCTACCTGGCGGCAGCCTGGCAGACTGAACCAGGACACTCCTCTCTGACTCACACTCCCAGAACTTGCCCTACGGGAACAACAGCATGAGATAGCTAAGGCAGGGTAAGCAATAATTTCATCAAAATGGCAAAGGATTACTTAAGACATACTTTAAGCCCAGGAAGTGGGGAAGAGCCTATTTCATAACAGTAGAAGGGACATTCCTGTTAAATAGAAGAATTCCTAAGGCCATGAGCCCAAGCCCAGAACAAAGTCCAGGCTCAGAAAAGACAGAGAGGGCCTCACACATTTGTCTCAGGCTGATCATCTTCATAGGAGTGAGTAGTTAGCTCTGCAGGAGAGCATCAGTCAGCACAGAACCAATTTGGAAAGACTGTGTAAGATGTAAAGATGGTTTTGGCATTCATTTGTTTTTGTTAGCTCTTCAAACTCAAGGAAATATCTGGCATATCACTACCTGGACACTAAGGAACAGATAGCTCAGGGACTAAATACCAGAGTTAACACATAAAAATAAAATTTGCAGTGTGCAACAAAAAATTACAAGATAAGCAAAGAAACAGGAAATGATGGCCCAGCCAAAGAACCAAGTTAAAAATCCAGAGAACACCAACAAATAAGACCAGACTTCAGACATACCAGACAAAAGCACTAAAAAAAATATCTTAAATATACTCAAAGAGATCAAGGGAAAAAACGGGGGAGAAAAACTAAAGGATATCAAGAAAACAATGAATGAATAACACAAGAATCTCAATTGAAAGACAGAATTTTTTTTAAAAGAAGTCAAACAAATACTGTAGTTGAAGACCACAGTAACTGAAAAAGAAAATTCCCTAGAGGACTTTAAGAGATTAGAGATGGCAGAAGAAAGAATCAGTGAATTTGAAGATAAAGCAATTGAAATGGTTTAACGAAAGACATGAATTGACATATTCAGGAATCCCAGTGAACCCAAAAATGGGTAAGCTTGAAGAGAATCACATCCAGAGACTTAGTAGTCAAATTGTTGACTTCAAAAGACTAGGATAGAGTTGTGAAAGCTGCAAGAGATAAGTAATGTATTATGTCTAAAGGTGCTTAAGAGCTAATTTCTCATCAGAAAACATGGAGTCAAGGAGGGAGTGGGATGAAATATTTAAAGTGCTGAAGGGAAACAATTGCCAACTAAGAATTTTATATCTGATGAAACTTTCTTTCAAAAATGAGGGAGTGATTAAAAGACTTCCCCAGATAAACAAAAGCTGAAGGAGTTCATTACCCTTAGACCTGCCCTACAGGCAATGCTAAAGGGAGTTCTTCATACTGAAAGGAAAGAACATTAGAAATGGATCAAAGCAGCATAAAGAAATAGAGATTTTTGGTAAAGGTAACTGTCATACAGGTAATTTTAAATGCCAGTAATATTGTAGAGTATTTGTTTATTTAACTCCACATTTTAATTCTTACAAGTTCTAAAATGTAAATTCATGAAATTAATGGTAAATCTATAGTTTGAGACATACACCATATAAAGTTAAAATTTGCAACAAGAATAACAAAAAGATGGGAAGATGGAGGTCATAGCAACTGGGTATGTGTATGCTATTGAAGTTAAGTTGATAGCAAATCAAATATGTTTGTTATAGATTTAGGAGGTTAAATTTAAACCACAGCCATAAAGAAAATATCTGAAAAATATATACAGAGGAAAAGGAGAAGGGACTCAAAAGGGCACACAGGAACAATGACAACAACAAATGAAATAAACGTGAAAGTAGACATTAACAGAAGAGTTCAGGTGGCAGACTTGGCTAAGTGGTTAGGGTGTCTGTCTACCACATGGGAGGTCCGCAGTTCAAACACCGGGCCTCCTTGACCCATGTGGAGCTGGCCCATGTGCAGTGCTGATGCGGGCAAGGAGTGCCCTGCCACGCAGGGGTGTCCCCCACATAGGGGAGCCCCACGCACAAGGAGTGCACCCAGTAAGGAGAGCCGCCCAACCCAAAATGGCACTGCCTACATGGAGAGCTGACACAACAAGACGACACCAAAAGAAACACAGATTCCCGAGCCGCTGACAACAGAAGCGGACAAAGAAGACGCAGCAAATAGACACAGATAACACACAACCGGGGGCGGGGAAGGGGAGAGAAATAAATAAATAAATCTTTAAAAAAAACCAGAAGAGTTCAGGGACAAAAATGGTACAAAACTTACAAAGACCAAATAGCAAACTTGTAGAAGAAATTCCTTCATTACCAGTGGTTACTTTAGATTTAAATGGACTAAACTCTCTAGTCAAAAGGTGAAGATGGCTAGAATGGATAAGAAAGCATGACCCTACTCTGTGCTATTTACAAAAGACTCATATTAAATCCAAAACACATGTATGTTGAAAGTGAAAAAATTGAAAATATATACCATGCCAGTAGTAACCAAAAGAAAGCTGGTATAACAATACTATTTCAGATAAAATAGACTTCAAGTAAAAAAAACTGTTATGATAGACAAAGAAGGTCACTATATACTGACAAAGGAGTCGATTCAACAAGAAGACATTACAATTATAAGTTTATATGCACCTAATAGCAGAGCCCCAAAATATATGCAGCAAATATTGACAGATTTGAAGGGAGAAATAAATGGTTCTACATTAATACTAGACTAACATACACCACTTTTAACAAGCATATTACATCTTGACAGAAGATCAATTAAGAAATAGAAGATTAGAAGGATACAATTAACCAGAGCTAACAGACATATATAAAACATTTCACCTAGCACCAGCAGAATAGTGTGTATGGATCATTCTCCAAGATACACCATATGTTAGGTCCCAAAACAAGTCTCAGTAGGTTTAAAAATATTGAAATAATACAATGTATCTTCTCTGACCACCATAGATAAAAGCTAGAAATAACAGAGCAAGAATAGGATAATTCAAAAATATGTAGAAATAAAACAACATACTCTTAAACACCAAAAGATCAAAGAAGAAATCAGAAGAGAAATTAGGAAATAATTTGAGGCAAATGAAAATGGAAACACAGCAGCTCACAACTAATAGAATGCAGCAAGGACAGTGCTAAGAGGGAAATTTACAGCTCTAAATGATTACATTTAAAAAGAAGAAAGATCTCAAACCAGAGACCTAACCTCACAATGGAAGGAACTAGAAAAAGAATTGCAAACTAAACCCAAAGTGAGCAGAAAGAAAAAAATAGCATAAATTAGAGCAGAGATCAGTGAAACAGAGACTTTATAAAAAGTTCATTGAAATTTTGCAAAGTGGAATTCTTTTTACATGTGTGACATGCTGAATAATTTGATCTGAGCAGCCTGCAACTGCATAGTCTTGTTCTACACATTTTAAAATTTTCCTGTCATATTCAAGTAATAGTGAGGACTTTATTAAACTTGCCTCAATGCAACAAGCATTGCCGCAGTCCATCTAGTTACCGTTCAACAGACGTCAACTCTGTGTAATGCTCTGAATTGGATCCATGGGGAATAAATGCAGTGAAGGTGGAGGCTCCAGCTCCATCCTGAGGAAGCCAAGGAAAGAACATGCAAGACCTTCACCCAAAGTGAAATAAAATCAAGGGCCATAAAAGACAAATAAGCAAAGGGCCAATATGACAAATGAGAGGATTAGAGAAGACTGGAGAAGTTCATTTATTAAGCCGTTCCTAAATGCTAAATAATGTGAGGCATTTGGAAATGAATTCACCAATTACTGGGTAAACTCCAGTTTTATAAAAAGATTAAAGAGCATTTAACATAGCTCATTGTGGCACTTAAACAGGAAAGGAAAAATATTACTCTAACATCACAAGGCAGAAATGAGTCCAGAAAGAGTCCAGCTATGGAAGATGCTTTTCCTAGGCTCTTCATGGGGTGATATAGAATTTAGGAGAAGAATAACCCTCTAGAGACCTTTCTAAACCCTCTTGGTGAATATATTGCCAAGTTCCTGAGAAAGCTATGATTCTGCTCACCAGACCTAAACTGGGAAAAGCAGATCCTAGAAGTGTGAGTTGTCTGACTTGTCTGTGTCACAAGGTTTGGACCAAAGCTTCATTTTCCACTCAGTATGATTTTGGGGAGGCAAACATGTCAGAAGCCTTATAAATACTTTCTATAAATATTTTTTAAATTAAATTTTTGTATTTGCAATTAATTTTTCTTAGACATGTTGCAAATATTAAGCCATGTCCTCAATCTTGACTGGAAGAGTTTTAGAAAGAGAATGCAAATGTTTTCATTTCCAGAATTTGGTAGACATATATGGGAATCCTACTGTGCCTCATTTTTAATCAGTCCTCCATTTGCTAAGCCATGACTCTTTCTCGTCCTTGGGGACAGGGGCTCACCTTCCTTTATAATCAATGCATTGGGATTAAACTGAATGAATGACTGTGAATTCATTCTCAGCAAATATTTATAGAGCTTTTACTATTACTAAGGCATAGCAGTATGAGCTTTTGTATAGGTGTTTTACCACAGCCCAAAGGAGAGAGGTGTAGTCCATGGCTGGTTCAGGGTGTCCCAAAGATCGTGCCTCCCCCATGAGCCTCCATACTTCCAGTGCAGTGATATTTGCACGACATCACAGCTATCCCCAAGGTAAATCCCATGGACACTTGCTTGTAAGAAAAGTACTGTATTTGCAGTAGTTCCTTAGATAAGCTCCATAAATGTTTCATGTTTTAAGTATGTGTCCTCAATACCAAAGTCTTCTCTGAAGAACTCTATGGAGTGTCCCTGTTATATGTCATTAGCTAGAGAGAAGACCCCTTCCCTTCTTACTCAACAACCTCTGATGCACCAAGAAATAAATAACTTGGCTGTCACTTAGAGCCATTCCAATTGAGAAGTGACTTATCAATAATAAATTGTAAGGTTAAACTCTGGATGCTGATAGAGCCATCATGTTTAAACACTTTTTAGAACAGAAAGAATATAGTTTTTTTCTCAAATAGCTATGAGGAGTTTATGATTGGTACAGAATAGTTAGCAAGTCTGGTCCACAAATGTCCTGACGACCCCATCATGCTGGTTATAGAGCAGAAATAGAAATGAGCAGTGGAGCAGTCTCCGGTTAAGCCCCAAGCCCAACCAAGTTATATGCCCAGTCCCAGGGCAGGCTTCATGATGATTCTTTCCATATTTCCATGGGTCATGAAATAACTCTTAGGTCTTCCTTTACAGCAAATGTTCAGCCCAATGATAGTAATCCATTTAAGATTAATTCACACTTTGAGCATAATATGTTCTAGAATGACTAATTCCTCTGTCTTAACTCTGAAGATGTTTTCCTATTACCTCTATTATTTCTTGCCTGTTACCTCGTCTTGAGATTGTTTACAATACTTCCACTATGCATCATCCATAGCTAAGTTATGCAGTCTGAAATAAACATTCTCTAATTTGCAGTGCACCCTCAGCTCTGACTCATTTCCTGGAGGGCAGCCCTACCACTCCAAGTACCCTTCAGCCTTCTCAGCTGTGACTCAGCTACCACTCTCCCTGTCCTTGAGATTCCCAAGTTCTCTGAGTGGTCCTTTTAAAACCCATAGCCCCTTCCCCACCCTTAGGTGAGAGTACACACAGACATGTCTGAAACAAAGAATTCTTTATTCCTGACTCAGCCTCTTATGAACTCCAGCCTGTTATGGACTCCAGAACTTGCTGGTTTTGAGGTCTTCTCAGTGCTGTGTAGATTATCTAATTTCTCTTGTTAAGAAAGGAGATACTGGCTTCTCTGGGACTACTCTCACTCTTTAATGCCATTGCTAAAACTTCAAGACCATAGGAAAAGTCACATTTAATACCCAGTTTCACATATTATGAAGGAAGTGGATCAGCTCCTCAATGTTTAAGTTATTTGGTGGCAGTTTTCTGCTTGCCCTTCTACTGAGACCAATGGTGCCTAACTATGGTAATCATTAAGGGAATAACCCTTAAAGAAATAACCAGTAGGAACCACTGAACAGCTCAACTCTGTTATTTTCCATCTTAATCTATAGATAAGTGTCATTCTACCTGGAGGAAGTCTCTGTAAACAAACTTGCTTTCTCATGCTCTTGGTTAATTTTTTTTCTTTTTTCTTTATTTTTAAAGAAGCTTTAAGTTACATAAATGTGACAGTGAAATTATAGGAGATTTCCATATACCCCACCCTCTCCCTTTCCCACACTTTCCCCATTAACAACATCTTCAATTAGGGTAGTATATTTGTTACAACTGATGAAAACATATTGAAGCACTGCCACAAGTCAGTGGTCTGTAGTTTGCATTATGGTTTATACTTTGTACCACACAATTTTTATAGATTTTTGACAATGTATAATGCCCTGTATCTTCCACTGCAATATCATGCAGAACAATTCCAGTGTTCAAAAATGTCCCACGTTACACCTATTTTTCCCTCTCTCTCCCCTCAGAAACTCTGGTTTGTATCACTTTTACAAATTCTTCCATTACTAGAATAATATTAAGTCTACTTTAGTCCACAGTTGCATTCCCCCCTTACATGTGTTCATTCTTCAACCTTGAGGAGTTTGGGATGGTGGTGCTCATTCTGCTTCTGATTGACAGGGAGACTGTATCTCATGGGGCAGGAGGATGGAACTGTCTTGCTTGCAGTTGTAGATACTCTCTGTTTTTAGGGATGGCCGTTGTCCGTCATCATCCTTTTGTTAGTTGTCCTGGGTGAGTACAATGAACTGGAGAGTAAGTGTTGGCCGCAACTCTGCTGAGATTCAGGGCTCAACCAGCATATGAACAACCAGAAGATTTAAGTCTCCCAGACATATATTTAATGGCTATAGTGCTAATTGTAAGTTAAAATAAAGGGGTCAAAAGAACCACATGCAAGAAAATTATAAGTGAGTCTAACTCTGATATATTGGGGAGATAGGTTATCATATATTCAAAGATAAGGCCACCAAGAGGGTGCACATTTCCTGGGGTTGTTGGCCCTGCCTCTAGTGTTTAGATGGCTCTAGGAGCACCCCTTCTTGAGGTACTGTTTCCTGTGGCAGTCAGTGAGAAGCTCCTGAGATTGTGCATAAGTGAACCCTCCAGAATGACCTCCCGACTTACTTTGAAAAAACTCCTGTGTATTTAATATCTCCCACTTTTGGTCAATGTCTTTTTCTAAATGCATTGCTGGTTGGTGCTTGGTAATAATCCCTTGGTGCCAGGGAGGCTTATCCACAGGAGTCATGTCCCATGCCAGAGGGAAGGTAGTGAGTTTATATGCTGAGTTTGGCTTAGAGAGAGGTCACATTTGAGCAAAAAGAAGGCTTTCAGAAGGTAACTCCTAGGCATTATATATTACTAGGCTAAGTTTCAATTTCACAAGAATAAGGTTTATAAGTACAAGCATCAATATCAAGGGCCTGGCCTATTGGTCTGTCCACCTTCACTAGGCACTCTGTATGTACTCTAGAGATGCTTGCCTCTCTATGAGAGAATGTAGCAGGACTCCCCAGGATGGGAATTCAGTAGTCTGTAAGTTATTGTGTGGTGTCTACCCACCTTGGTTAAATTTTTATATGAATAATGCAACATATGTTGTTGTGTAAGAAATTATATTTTATTGTTGATTTTAGCTGTGTCTCATGTTGCAGGTAAAAGGTAAATAAAATGTGTGTTTTGGAGGTAATCAAGGACCAATTGTACCTCATGGACAGGATAATGAGATTTAAGTAAAAGCTATGTACTCTTCTGAGAAAAACCCTTATTTTGTAAATATGTTTCTATGCTTTGCTGATGCTTAATGTTCAGTAAGAGCAAGTGTTATAAGTTGCATGTCAGTAAGCTTTGTAAAATGAATTTGGCAACATATAGTCTTGGAACATCACAGAAATCAAGTATACACAGTCTTGGTTTGTCTCTTCACTTTGCCAAGAAGCAAGCCAAATTCCTGCTGAACTTCTGGAGGAGCTAGTTTCCCTATCATCCTCTGAAGACAAGGCAAGAGTAATGTGTGTGGGGACAGAAGAGGGGGCGTCAAATGCTTGCACTCACACATTCACACATACGTACACACATACACACATCCACACACGTCCACACATACACAGGTGCTTCCATTATACATCTAGTGTATAATGGAAGACCTGGCATTCTGGTTTGTGTGGCTTACTTTCCTACATAAGGCTTACTCAACAGCTAGCAAAGACAAAAGTAAGTCCTTTATGTGTCTGCTACTCATAGTTGGAAGCTTAGAACATGAGGAAACGATCCTGGACTTGGCACCACAAGGGCTGAACTTGAGACTTTCCTCTGCCTTTGTCTGGCCTTGTGTGGCCTCCATGAGTCACTTACACGTGAACTTTGGTTTGCTCATTTTTAAAATGGGTCCTTCACTAGTCCCACCTACTTCATATTTCTTCTTTAAGGAACAGTGGTGCCCCATGTTGGCCTATATATGGTGCCCCATGTTGGCCTATGTCTCCATGGAGTTCTATCAGTTTTTTCCTAACGTATTTTGAAGCTTTATTATTATAGGTGTAAACATTTCTGGTTATGTCCTCTTAATGAACTGACCCTTTTATCTTTATCACTAATAATATTCTTTGCTCTTAAATCTACTTCATCTGACATTAATATAGTCACTCCAGCTTTCTTTTGATTAATGTTAGTAAAAGATTTCTGTCCTTTTATTTTTAACCTACTTTTGTTTTTATACTTGAAATATTTCTTGTAGGTGGTAGAGAGTTGAGTCGTACCATTGTGGCCATTTTTTTTTCTTTTGTTGGACCAATAGCTATGCTCCTTATTTTATAATTTCAGCAGTTGCTTTATGATTAATAAATACACCTTTAATTCAGCACAGTCTACTTTCAAGTGATATCATACACTTCAGTATACCATAAGAACCTTACAATAATATCTTTCCATTTTCCCTCCCAACACGGTGCTATTATCATCAGTCATACATTTTACTGATGTAAATGTTATAAACCCCAAACCACATTGCTTTTACTCTTAACTACCTATTATCTTTAATACTCTTAACTATCTATTACCTTTAAAGAGATTTGAATGATAATGAAAAGCTTAGAGGTTTACCTATGGAGTTACCATTTCTGGTGCTTTTCTTTCCCCTGTGTTCTTTCATAGTTTTATCTGGTATCATTTTCTTTCTGTCTGTAGGATTTTCTTCAACATTTCTGCCTAGGTGACTCTGCTGACAATTTTTTCAGCTTCTCATACATCTGAAAAATATTTTATTCACTTTCATTTTGAAATTCATCTGTAGAATTCAAGGTTGTTTTTTTCTTTCCTTTCAGCACTTTACAGCTATTGCTCCACTGTCTTCTTGCTTGGGTTGTTTCTGACAAGAAATTTGCTCTCCTTCTTATCTTTTTCCCTGTATAAGTCTCTTCTCTGGTTTCTTTTAAGGTTTTCTTTCTATCACTGGGTCTGAGCAATTTGATTATAGTATTGTTTTCTTCATGCATTGGTGTAGTTTTCTCCATGTGTTGATCAGCCAAAGGCATGCTGATGCAAAATACCAGTTTTTATAAAGAGTATTTATTTGGGGTAGGAGCTTACAGAGACCAGGCCATAAAGCTAAGTTACTTCCCTCACCAAAGTCTATTTGGAGCAAGATGGCTGACGACGTCTGTGAGGGTTCAGGCTTCCTGGGTTCCTACGTTCCTGGGGCTTGAATTTCTCCCGTTCAAGGTTCTTTTCTTCCTGGGGCTGGCTTCTCTTTCCTCTATGAGCTTACTTGCTGGGACTCCAGGTTAAGTCTTTGGCATCAAACTCCAGCATCAAAACTCTAACATCAAAAACTCTCAAATCTGTTCTTTGCCATGCCTTTTATCTGAGTTTTGACCCACCAAAGGGTGGGGACTCAATGCCCTACTGACAAGAGAGGTTTATATAATTCTTTAATCAAGTAAACCTATGAATCCAATATGATCTAATATGCCCAGAAGAGAACATCAGTTTATAAACATAATCCAATATTTCTTTTTGGAATTCATCAATAATATTAAACTGCTATACTCCATATGTAGAGTTTTTTCATTTTGTTTTTTGTGCTGGTGGTTTGTTTGTTGTTGTTTTTTGATGGCTGGGATTCATTGAGATTCTTGGCTTTATGGGTTATAGCTTTCATCAAATATGGAAATTTTTCAGTCATTTCTTCAAACATATTTTGTTTTCTCTTCCCCCTCTCCATTAGTGAATCCAATTACATATATTTTAGGGTTCATGCTGTTGTCACCTAGCTTACTAATGCTCTCTTCTCTTTGTTTAAATTTTCTTTTCCCTCTGTGTTTTATTTTGTGTAGTTGCTATTACTAATCCTCAAGTTCCCACATCTTTTTTTCTGCAATATCTAATCTGCTGTTACTCCAAGCCAGTGTATTTTTTCTCTCACACAGTGTAATTTCATCTCTTGAAGACTTATTTTGGTCTTTTATGTCTCTTATGTCCCTACTTGCTTTTTGCACATATAGAATACATTTATAATGTTGGTTTTCATGCTCTTGTCTGCTAACTTTAATAGCTGTGTCAATTCTGGGTCAAATTTGATTGATTGAATTGTCCTCCTGATGAGTCATGTTTTTCTGCCTCTTTGCACACCTGGATTTCTTATAACAGCTTTCTTGATATATAACTCATATACCATAAAATTCATGTTTTTAAAAAGTATATAATTCAGTGGTTTTTAACATATTCTCAGATATTGGTGCAACCCTCACCTACTTGTAGAACATTTTCATCACCTCCAAAAAAAAATTAAAAACCCCTCCCATTAGCATTTACACTTTTTCTACTCTCCCCCTCCCACTAGAACCCTCTAATCTGCTCTCTCTTTCTGCGATTTGCTTATTCTGGACATTTTGTATAAAGGGAATCCTAAACATGTGGTCTTTTGTGACTCGATTGTTTGACTTTTTTGACTTAGATTCATGGTTTCAAGTTTCCTCTGTGTTGCAGCACACCTTTTGTTTATCCATTTATCAGTTGATAAACATTTGCATTGTTCACATCTGGAGACTTGACTGGATGCCAAATATAGTAAATTTTACTTTCTTTGGTGCTGGATATTTTTATTCCTGTAAACATTCTTGACGTTTGTTCTAGGGTGCAGTTAAGTTACAGGATGACAATCTGATGGTTCTAAATTCTGCTTTTAAAATCTGTTAAGCAATACTTAGAACAGCGTTCAGTCTAGGGCTAATTATTCTCCATCACCAAGGTAAGACTCTTATGTATTATACCCAGTGCCCCACGAAGCTCGAGGCTTTCCTATCTGGCTGGTGAAAAGAGGCACTAATCTCGTGCTGGACACTGTTACTTCTAATCCTCTCTCATGGATTTATTTCCTGGCCTCAGTTAATTTCCTCACGTGCCTGCACTTATCATTACTCAGTTGAATACCCAATGGGGCCCTCTGCAGATCACCAGTGTTCTTTCATGCATAGCTCTCTCCTTTCTGGCACTCTCCTCTGAAAACTCTAGTTCCCTCCCACTCACTCACCTCCATCTCCTGAAATCAGGGAGGCTGGTGGGTTCCTTTCTCTGCTTCATAGCCTGAAAACTCCTTAAAAATTATAAGCTGCACTTTCTGAAATTTTGGAGATCACTCTCCTTTGTTGCCTGATGTTCAATGCCTTTCAAGCTGCCGAAGGTAGTTTTGTGTGTTTTTTGGTTAATTTAGGTGGGAGGGTCAATCTGGTTCTCATTACTGCATCTTGGCAGAAAACAGAAATATTGTGACTCATTATTAAAAGGGTTAAATACATATTGGTGGCCATCAAAACTGCTTTGTAGAAAATGTACACCATGGGCCATCTAAACTTACAGATTTTTCACATTGCAACTCCAGTGTATGTTAATAACTATTCCATTAGGAAATCGATTAGTGCCATTTACTTTTTTGAATATGGGTATGTTTATGTCTCCTCTCACAGGTTATCAGCGAGTTTGAAGCCTCCCCCGACTCGTTTTCCTACAGAATTCCTAACCTGAGCCGGAATCGTCAGTACAGCGTGTGGGTGGTGGCGGTGACTTCAGCTGGGAGGGGCAACAGCAGTGAGATCATCACGGTAGAGCCACTAGCTAAAGGTGTGTACGTGGACTTCAGCACCCTCTGAAATGCAACTGTTTTAAGCCTTTTTATTTGCTAGAATAAAGCCCTTAATGCCCTAAAGTTCAAATACACCAAAACATCGGATGTTTCAACATTTCAGCCCAAGAAACAGGGTTGCTGCTAGCTGACACTGCACTTTCATGCAAATCAGAAAAGGGCTCCTGCAAGTGTACACAGCACTAAGTGTGAGTGGCTTTGCAACTGACGGTGTCTTGGGAAAATTAGGAAAACACACCCCCACTCACGAATTTGAGTAGGTGAACATCTCTAGCAGTTTCCAGAGAAAGTTCGACTTTCATCAAAATCAGGTACCACACTTCTTAAAGAGAAATTTCATCTTTTTGTCAATGGAATTTGAAACATTGCAAATAGAGGAAAATCATTAGCTATTCTATTGATAGAATGCACAAACAAATAGTTTAAGTAATAGCAGGAAGTTGGAATCACAAAAAACTCTTAGAAGTGAATATAACACCTTCACATTTAGATGTTAGACTGATCCAAATCCATGAAGGCATGGAATATCCTTATTTTCTTCTGATCATTGCTGCCATCCAGTGTTTCCAGGGTCTTCCTAAATTAGCACTCATTAGGAGTAAAATTTCCTTGCATCACAATTTCAGATGGGCAGGAGATGCCCACTGCTTTTGGAATGCACATTATTGGCAACCTAATATGGTCCCTTGGGGCCTGAAAGTCTAACTAAACATTCCAAGGTGCCAGCTATACCCTGGGACCTCTTGATAACATGCATATTAATGTGCTGGCTGAAAATAGGTAGAATAAAATAGGGCAAAAAGAGTGGTGTCACATTTGGAACACAAAAGCAAGTATACAAGTACACTGTTGCTAAGGAAAATATGTTGGTAGGTTTTTGTAACTTGGATCATGATATACAGCCACACACACACCAACATTTAGAAAACAGTGATTATCAAAGAAAATGCTGGGCATAAGAGTGTATTGTTGGATAGAAAAAGAACTGCAACATAGGGTGTAGAATTAGCAACAGCTTTACCTCTTCTTTACCTTTGTGTTTTCAATATTATATATCTCCAAATAGAGCCAGGAATTGCCTGGCTAATGCAGTAGGGTGTGATATACTCAGAGGGGGCACAGCTGAAACCTGGCTATTTCCATCAGAGTAATATGTGCCTGTATAGATCAGATGTCATTTGGTAATTTAGTAAATCCTTTTAAGTGCCTATTGTATGTCAGACACTGTGATTAAGTCAAGGGAGTCTGACCACTGAAGCAATTATTCCCTGAATCTCAGTAGCTTAACACACTAACACAGTCCAACACAGACATTTTTGGTCAGGTGGCTGCTGGGTAGCTTGTGCCATGTAGTAATTCAGGGATCCAGGCCTCCTCCACTTGTGGCTTTGCAGCCCTGGGGTCCTTCACATCCATCTCCACAGATGGAGGTAGAGAGAGATGGATGGGTTGTATGGGAGGTTTCTGTGGGCCAAACGTGGAAGCAGATACATCATTTTACCCACATACCATGTCTAGAACAAAGGCATGGTCCCTATTGGTTTGTAAAGCAAGGCTGGGAAATTTTCTAGTTGAATGTCCAGAAGAAAAAGAACATGCAGTAGTCTCTTCTAAGGAACATACATGTTTACTCTCTGCCTTCATGGAGCTTACAGTCTGGTGGGGAAACAATTAACAAAATATCACAGAAATAAATGTATAATTGCAAACTGTTTTCTAAGACCACACTGATATCTCTATCCTGAAAGGATTGCAGGAAGGTAAGGGTAGAAAAAGCAGGAGCCCAGCAAGGCTTGAACCAGTGTGGTAGCAGCAGGGATTGGAAGAAGTAGATGGGTCTTGTTTGGTCGCAACTTGGTGGAAAATCAGATACAGAGTGGGTGAAGAGAGAGACAGCAAGAATCAGACCCTGAATTCTACCCTGAGCTGTTGTAAGCGGAACTGTCATTTATTGTCAAGGAAAATTAGGAGAAGTGGATCGTGAGGCTGGTAAGAGGAGATCAAGATTTGAAATCTGGATGTGTTAAACCTGAGGTCAGTGAAAGCCATCACCATGGAGATGTCTGTGCTGTTGGGGTAGCTCCTGTAGTCGAGCGATGCCTGCTGGAGGAAGAGATGTGAGAGTGGTCACCATCCAGTTACCCTGCAGTCCCAGACGTGAGTGAGGACACCAGGAGAGAGAGTGGAGTCCAAAGAGAGGAAGACCCAGGACTAGCTCTGAGCCATCTCAGCTTGCTCTGGAGAGATTGAGGAGCAAGAGCTGGCAAAGACAATGTGGCAAGGCCAGAGAGGGAGGAGAAAACAGGAGGCTGCTATGTCATGAATTCAAAGCAGAGGTTTCGAAAAGGAACATCTGTGGTAGATGCTTCTGGGCAGTCAAGTGAAACAAGTTTGTCTTTTACCAGGCACCGTAAAATTGGCCCTTTTTGGGCCACACAGAGAAGTTTCTCAAACTCTGTGAGATCAGCCATGGTGAAGCGGCATGTGCAGAAGCTAGACTAGGTGAGACGAGAAAGTGAACAGGAGCTGAGGAAGCAGACTGCCCTGCAGAAAGTCCCTTCAAATGCCTCATTTAGAAGGAATGTAGAGAAAGCAAAGAAACCAGAGGTGGGGAACTGGGTCCAAAGAAAGGTTCTGATTATATATATTTTTAATATGTCTGCTCTGAGAGCACCTTTGTGTGGTAATGAGAAGAGTCCAGTAGAAAGTAAGATATTGATGATATAGAAAAAAGAGCAGATGACCACAGGAGTGAGGTTTGGAGGAGGTGGAGTATAGCATATCCTGAGCACCTGTGGAAGATGAGGGGCCAGGCACAAGATTTGGTGGCAGGAAATGTAGAGTTTCCACTTATGTCTTCTATTGAGTATTAGGCAATTTGGGGGTTGCAGAGGGTGGATCAGAAGGTGAGAAGAGGAAGGACAGTAGAAAATCATGACTGCAGAGAAGTGGAAGGGAAACTCACCAAGGAAACAATACGGGCTGAGACTCCAGTTGAGTTTGGTGATCATGAGTTTATAGTGGCCCCCATTGCATGAATTTCTCCTGAAATGCTGAGCTTATCCTGTTCAAGTGGGTTGTCTAGATTCAAGAGTTATCTAGTGGATTTTGTGGGTAGGAGCTGACAGGTGTGGAGGGGATGTTCAGTCTGGCAGGCAGGACCCAGTGGCCCCAGATGCTGGCAACCCACTAAAGCAGCAATACCCAAGAGCAGAGGAGAATGGGGAATACTATTTTGTTGTAGTTTGGAAATCAAGGTAGCCTGGAAGCAGTGGCAAAACAAGCCTGTTGACAGGTAGCAGGACCCAAAATCCAGACTCATGTCCCTGAAACAGAGGGATTGGTAGAATGGAAGCATGGAGCAGTCCTGGAGGAACCCCATCCTGGGGAAAAATCCAGGGCAGAATGGTAGACACAGAGAGCATGGCCATGTTGCCAAGAGAAGAACAAGAATCAGAATGGTTATCCAGCTTGCAGGTGGCTATGGAGTTTCTCATCAAAATCACCTCAGTGCCTGGTAAAAGACAAACTTCCTGAGCCAACCAAAGATCCATTAAATCACCAGGCCAGAGTGGGGAGTCTGCACTTTTAACAAAGACTCCAGATGATGCTTTTGGCTGCTCCAGTTTGGAAACTACAGATCTAATATAGTCTGTGATTTAGTCTTGGAATGTCAGGCTAGGGCCCTTTAAGTTCCAGCTGTCTCAAATGAAGGTTAGCTCTAGAAAGAGGATGAGCTGTTCTATTCTAGAAGATAGAAGTATGCTAGATAGAAGTAGTTCTAGCAGTGTTTTTGAGATTTTGGTGGGAAATCATTCATAAATCCTAGAATTAACCTAAAGGGCCAGCATTTTAATGAACTAAACTGGGATAGAATGGAATGGAGTGGAATAATAGATGAGACTATTCCAGAAAAAAAAAGGTAGAAATAGAATGCATCAAACACAGCCAGTATTATTGTACGGAACTTTGTTTTCACACATACACTAATATATGTCAATCTTCCAGGTTTCAAGGTAAAATATATCTTACAGTGGATTGCTACTAAAAAGTTTGAAAGCCCCCAACTGATTCTGTTGGATTTCCATACTCACCCACATTTTACTACTGAGAACATTTCCCATTATATTAAAGAGAGCCTGGAAAATTTGAAAGAGAAAATGAAAAAAACAAAACAACAACAACAATACTCGAAATCTGATGCTCCCTGAGCATCTGTGATTATGATGGAAAATCAGAAATATCAATGACAGTGATAAAGGGATCCCTGCATTAGAATTCTCCATTTATTAAGATAAAGGTAATGCAATATGTGGTTCACTTCTGAAGGTTGGAGCATGTCAATTTTCACCCCATCAGTGAAGTTGCTCCAAACTCATGATTGGATTTTATGGCAATATTCACTGCACGAAACAGGCACAGCTTCTTGGCTTTCTGGCATTTTTTGCTTTCTCTCTACTCTTGCCCACAGTGCTTAAAACAACAAAAAATGGGATTAGTTTGGTTGATTTTGATGACCAAGGCTCATATTCCAGAGAGTTCCTGGGAAACCTGTTTCCTATTCCCCCTTTGCCAGTCCAAACCCTGAAACCCAAAATGGCTCTGGGGTTCCAACGTGGGTGCCTGCTTGTGGGTCTCCAGTTAGATGGGACTGCCTTCCAAGGTCACCGATTGTTGAATCTGTGCATCTGGCCAGGCCAAACCATGGGAAGGCAGGCACTTTTGTTTCTTTCGTCTCTTGGTCCCCAGACCCAGTGACAGCTCCTACAGCATGTTGACTAAAATAAAAGAAAGGTGTCACCTCTAGCTCCTGTTCACATCCACAGTCAGTGTCCGAATTATGGCAAAGGGTGGGCTCATCATTTTGCCTCTGACAGACTCATGCCTTGAGATCTCTGCCAGCCTTCATGGCTCATTCAAGGGGACACCCCAGCACTTGGACTTTTTCCTCTTTTTCCTGGACCTTCCGTCGTCCTTGGGACTGAACCTGCCAGTCGTTCCCAGAATCTGAGTCACTGTCCCAAGTAGAAAGAATGGTTGTTCTTCAAGAAAAGCCACTCTGAAAATGTTCATTTTCCTTATCGTTCATAGGGAATATCTACTGATATAACAAAATCAGGAATGTTCTGCAACCTTGGTAAATAGAAGTTGTTCCAATTTTACGTCTTCCTGTCTGTGGGGGCTTGAAGGGTGGTCTATAATCTCCTAGATATTAAAAGTATATTTTAATGTATAGTTTTGATGTTTAGATAAATGGCTTAATAAAGTACTTAGAAAAATAATTGAGCTCATAGAAAACACAGCTTGTGGCTGCTTGGCTTATGAAACCCCAGATATTTAATTTGGGCTTCTATTTAGTAAATAGAAAAAACAAAATTATAATGGGAGTTTCAGCTGTTGATGTATGTTCTTACAATGAAAATCCCTTATAACTTGATACCAGAAAACAGTGTTGATACTGGTGACCTTAATTGATGGTGTGGCCTTGCCTCTGTGTGTTACTCTATTTGGGCAGGTCACCTGGGCTTCTAGACAACTAGTCAAGTCCGTTAGTAATTGGACTTCTCCTCTGTTTGGTGTTCCAGCTCCCGCGCGAATCCTAACCTTCAGCGGGACGGTGACTACCCCGTGGATGAAAGACATTGCCTTGCCTTGTAAGGCAGTGGGGGACCCTTCTCCTGCAGTAAAATGGATGAAAGACAGGTAACCAGTAACCCAGTGTACACCAGTAGTTAAGCCCTAAGGGATTGACTTGACATCCCTGCATCAGATCTAGTGGTCTTTTAATTATATATTCATAAGCATTAGTGAAAGCTCGAAGAAAACTACCTGCTCTTCTGAGATGGAAGAGGTGAGGGGATCTTGACTTTACCCTCTAATGATCTAATGTGGTGTCAGTCCTCTATAAATACAGCCTCTTTAAATCATAAGAGAATATTTTCAAAGAAAATAGTATAACCAATCCAGTATCCTTTGTGGAAGTCAGCTGTGCCTTATCACATAAATTGTCTTTATAGCTGAGATGAATGTTCTCCTGAGGTTATTGCAAGATGACTACCAATAACTTCTCCTTCTAAGGAGAAGTTAGGGACCAGCCATCCCTAACTCTTAGGCTCCAAGAAATCACTCAGTGAAATGGAATACATTGGGACTTTGCAAATATAAAATCCATTTCTCCATACTCAGAAGTAATTATTAAAATAACAGCAGCCAAGACATAAGGGAGAAAGAAGATAACTGTCCATATAACTTTTTAAAAGTATTTTATCCCGTTCAGAAGAAGTAAGGATATAAATCAGGATATATTATACATGTGTATCCTCATATGTATACAGATAGATAGATACTGAAAGAGATATAGTGATTGGTATAGATATAGACAAAGACAAAGATTAGGATATGTATCAGTATGTATATTAGCATATAAATAAATGGGTTAAAAATTCACTTATGAGCATGTAGATTTGCTATAATGCATTCAAAAACGTGCCTATTTGCAAACAAAAGTACCCAAAAGTATAAAATACTGAAATAATTACCATAGTCTAGTGATCATTTTTCACATTTAAAGTCAGTTAAACTAAAGTAAACAAGTCACCTCCCAAGGTCAAGTTGACTTTCTGCTTATGTGAGACTGACTCATAGCTGTGGTTGTGTCATTTTTTATGTCAAAATAATTAACAGCTCTAACTATAAGCAATTTAGTTTCCCCAACGTGCAGGGGGTTGGTCTAACTAGTCCTTCTGCCTGCTGAAGGAAATCCCAGAATTCTCAAAAAGAGGTAATAGTTGGCACCTGTACAGGTTCTCGACACACAGATTTAAACGCAGGCTTTTTTACAAAGAGCAAAACTCAGTCATTTGTTTCTTTTCATCATACAATAAATATTAAACTTCCAAGCGTATTGTTTGCTTCTGAGAGTCTTCACGCTTTTCCCCAACTTCAGCCAATCTGGGTTGTAATTTCTTTAATCTGTGCATTTTTTTTCCTGTGAGGCAGTAACGGGACACCCAGTCTAGTGACGATTGATGGGCGAAGGAGCATCTTTAGCAACGGGAGCTTCGTGATCCGCACCGTGAAGGCAGAGGACTCGGGCTACTACAGCTGCGTCGCCAACAACAACTGGGGATCGGATGAGATCATTTTAAACTTACAAGTACAAGGTACAACATTGTGGAACTCTTTTTAAGGAATGGTTTTACACTCTGTACGCTTGCCTGTAGGCCAAGACTTAAACAAATTTGAAATCAACCTTTACAAAGAAATAACAGCTATTTTCATATCACACAAAAAAGAGGTACCTGCTCATTTTGGAAAAATTAATGAAACAAGTCAGTGAAAATCAAAAGCATTCATAATCCCACAGATAACCCTGTTTATATTTTAGCATATATAGAACCTGGTCTCTCTTCTTCATGTGTGCATCTCTGAAAACATCTTTTGTAATAACCTCCATTAATTTCACTGTTTATTCTGCACATATATAAGTATAACCTGGAGAGCACAAACAAAATTTTTTAATATAGTACGTCCAAATCATGGCTGTTTAGATCTTCTAATTAGCTCAGTTTTTATATGCAATGTACATGAAGCTCTAAGTATATTGCTAAAATAATTAACAGTATATTTTATACAGGGTGTTTGATTTTTCTTGATATCACACAAAAAGTATACAATAATTTAAAGACTACCAGTTTAAAATTGCATGTAAATTCACAAACAGTTACTAATCAGATTCAGATTTGAATGCACAGGGATAATTAGAAAAATCAAAGTTTATGCTACTTTGGGTTTAAATGTTGTCACATTAATAAAATACAGCAGATAAAAGCAAAATCAATGTTGTCCTCAGCAGCAGGAGGGTGGAAGAGAAGGAGTCTTTGTTTTTAAAATGCTCTGCAAAATTGATCTGGAATTCCGAATAAATTACAGTCAGGAGAATTTCAAGGTGTTTTACAATGTAGGCACTGTATCATGACTCTAAAGAGATGGGCCAGTAAATCAGACTTTGAGTCAATCTATCAGGCTTCCCTCAGAGGAAGGAGGACGGATATTTTATTGGAAAGCTTTCTAGACAAGTTGGATAGCCTGATTCTGAATTTCACTGTTTTCTTCAGAGCTGTCCTCAGAGACAATTCAAAATAATATTGAGGCCCAGGGATTGCAAGAAGTGTGTATACCTCAAACCTTGCATGTGCTTTCAGGTTCATGTGCGGCAGCTCAGGTGCACACCCTTGATCTCCAGAGCCAAGGGGCATGTGTGTATGTGTATGTGTGTGCATGTTAAGAAGGCAAGAGGATTTGCAACTTGGGAGAATAGCTGAAAAACTAGAAATTTTTGCAGTTCTTCTTCCCACTCCCTTCTGCCCACTATCAACTTCCCCCACTCCTCCAGTTCCCATCCCTGAGAAGAACAGAACAGCTAAGTGGGTGTCATTTATCTTTCTCCCTTGAATCATGGCTGAAATTCGGGGTAAAAATTATGCATGTGTCCTTAGTAAGTTTAAAGAAGATTTCAATTAGTGATGAACAATGCAGAAATTCAAGGAATTGGTGAGGAAATGAGTGAGATACGAGAAATGAGGTTGAATTTTCTTTAAATAATAGATTCGCTTTATTCAGTCTCTTTAGCCCAGTACATCAGCTAAATAGACATTTTGACAGAAGTGAATTGCAGAGTTTGGCAACTTCAAACATTTATTTAATAAATGGCTGTTAAAAATGATTTGATAAATGACTGTTAAAGAAGATTAAAGACATAAAAAACTAATTCTTGTTTTTTTTAAAAAACTGTTTCCTGTGTAGTTCCACCAGATCAGCCTCGGCTTACAGTGTCCAAAACCACATCTTCTTCCATTACTCTTTCTTGGCTCCCTGGAGACAATGGGGGCAGTTCTATCAGAGGTAATAAGATATACATTGTCCGCCAGAGTTGATTACCTGTCATTATCCATAGACTGATGTGACACACCTTCTAAAATAATTTTGTATTCATTTACTCCAAAAATATACCATAGAAGTAACTCTTCCATTACCTAAATAAGAAATACATCTATTTTTATGGTATTTGTTGAAACTCAAATCATTCATCCGTGGAACCCATTCACAAAGTAATTATTGTACATTCAATCTGAGTGAAACACTAACAAACGCAAAAGGAAAGAAAAAATGAATTTGGTATTCTCTCCCCTGAGATTCTGAATACTATTTCTCTCCATCTTGTCAAGACTATCATTCATTCATTCATTTATGTACTCAATCATTCATTGAATTAAGCCACAGTTATTGTTCTGATATATGAGGTATTCAAAGGCAGAAAACCTAGAACTTAGATGGGAAACAATCTGTTTGCACAAAGCCTCTGCAATTAGTGCTGAGTAGAAAACCATAAACAAGGCTTATACTAAAAGGAATGATTCTAACCTAAATGAATTTGGAGACATCATTCTGAGAGTTTGTAGACTAAGGAAGGGTAGTCAATCTAGAAGAAGCAACTGAAGATGCACAGGAATGCATGGCTGAATGACAAAGTTCTTAGAGGAGGTGGGAGAGGATGGGGTGCTTGGACTTCCAATGGCAGAGGTCATCCTTTCTTCTGAGAGAGGAAGGATGAGAGAGCAACAGGAAATACAGGGCCATTTTGTGGTGAAGCCAGTGATGTGCCAGAGTTGGCGCTTTCTGGCTCATGAGAGCTGATTGTCACATCTCTTCCCAGCTTCACGCTCAGTGACTACAGCCATGCTGGAAATATTTATACCCCAAAGAAACTGGCAAAAGCTACAAATCAGGGCCTTTTTTGAAAAGAGCCAGTTGTTAAATATTTATCAATACTTCACTGGATGGAGGGGAGGATCTTCGTGTTTTGTAGGGAAGGTGAGGTTATTTTTTTAAAGATTTGGATGATTAATAATGAGGATGTAGTTGTGGGGTTGAGGAACATGGAAAAGGTCTATCACAGCTGCTGTGTGAAATGCAACAGGGAGTCATTAATACATGAACAAAGTAATTGCTGAGTGGCAGTGAGGACCCAGCTGCAGATAAATACACACAAATTGTAGTGGCCACAATTATCACATTTTAATGACTTTCTCAAGTGATGCTGGACAGTTGGAAAGAAGAGGGGATCATGGGGTTACCAAAGTGGGTATCTGCCAAGCAAATGTGGCCAAAAGTCAGTAGAGTAGAGGATTCTACTGCTTTTTTTGAAATGGTCTACAAAAGGCTCTAGGCTGGCTAGAAAACCTTCCTATAGAAAAAAAATCAAACACTTAGGGAAGGTCTCAAGGGACTCTAGGCTCAATTGAAACAAAGGTTTTGTTCCATAAGCATGAGAGAGTGGAAGAGATGGTACAGGAAGGGTGTCAGAGTGGAAGGTCTTAGAGCTGGAGCCAATTTTAATGATGAAGAGTTTCCAAACCAAAGGCAATCAGTGGGTACCTGAAATTCAGTGGTTACCACACCTGTTGGCATTGGGGAGTCAGGAATGGGTGTCTGTCCAGGCTAGTGGACACTGATGTCCCCAATAGCAGGGAAGAGGGATTCAAATTTTCCCATAGACAAAGATTAGCGATTTCCTAGAGGTGGATTAGATGGTAGAAATTAGAAAGGGAGAGAAACCCCTAGGATGTCCCAAACATCACAGAGGTGGCATGAGAGGAGCTGAGTGGACAGCGAGGAATGCAAGGACACAGGTCCATCGTTCATCTTGCACTTATTAAAGAAGCCAGAGGAGCTCAGATCAGGAACAAAAGAAGCAAAATGAAGCTTGAGAAGGAAGAGGGACCCAATAGCTTCAGAGGATCAGGGGGCAGGCACAGACAAAAAGACTGGTGGAGATACTGACCATGAACAAGGATGAAGGGGATCAGAGATGTGGTGATCCATCTAAGGGCTTTGGGAGACACTTGATGCTGACAGTTTGGGCTTAGGAATCACTGTTGTGTGCAGGGTGAGAAGTGCTTTTCCTGAATTAAGAATTGTTTTCCACAGGGCAAGATTGGGGATGTGCCAGGCAAGAGAATGCTGGCTGAGTGGGTTTAGGAGGAAAGAAGATCAGAGTGGAGAAGATATGTTTGTCCCCAGGAAGATGGTTGGGGGTAACTGGAATGCAGGATGTAGGAGATAAGGAATGTTTCTGTGATTGCCCATGGACCTAGTGTGCAGGCTTCAGATTCCAAGGGGGGGTTTGAACCTTACTTGGGTCACCTGGAGCTGGACTTCAGTGTCTTAGCCATCCTATGGAGACAGTCATCACTGTTTCTCAGGGTTGAGATAATGTAAGTAAAGGGCTTGGGAAGTACTCAAGAGAGAGTCGCTAGTAGTAGTGTTGAAGAGCCAGTAATGGTGTCACCTGGAGAAATGAAGCATCAGGAATATTTCAAAACCAGGAAAAGTCATGCTACAGTTCTAACACTGCAATGGCCTAAGACTTCTAGAAAATATCTCTGGTGACTGTGGACCCCCAGTGTCTATATGGAAGGGGATGGTTGAGGAGGTTGCTTTTCTCAGGAATAACATATCCCCTTTCCATGGTTTGGGGCTCTTAAAAGTAGCTTAGCTTCAGCCTATCCCTGCACCCAAGGATTCAAACACATACATTCTGAGGGGCAGATATTTCAACAGTTAATATTCATTCCCTACCACCCAATACAACTTTGAAAAAAAGTGGATAGAAAGTGGTTTCATTTTTGTCAAACTATCCAGCAGCATATCTTAGTGTGGTGTGGTGGGCTGGAGCACTAATGGGTATGACAACATAGCGTTTTTCCCAGTCTGGGGTGAATTTCCTAAAATTGGGAAGATTTACAATGTTCTCCTCCAAAGAGGCTTGAATTACGAGAACTCTCATTCTGCTCCCTGTAGAAAATGCAAACATCATTCAACCTCTAGCAAAAAGCAAATGATGCTCATTTTAATATTTTTCTTTTTCTTTTCTGAAGGATACATATTGCAGTACTCTGAGGATAACAGTGAGCAATGGGGAAGCTTTCCAATCAGCCCAAGTGAACGTTCTTACCGCTTGGAAAATCTGAAATGTGGCACTTGGTATAAGTTCACACTCACCGCCCAAAATGGAGTGGGACCAGGGCGTATAAGTGAAATTATAGAAGCAAAAACCTTAGGAAAAGGTATTGTAAGCGTTCTTGGTTGTTTCCAGATTTCCTTTGTTTTCCATATGGAAGGGGAGATTGGAACCATAAAAGATTCATCACATATTTTCACATTCACTTCTGAATGTGATTCCAAAATTGGATTCAGTAGCGTTTACGGTGTAATGAAAGAGATGGCATTCCTTAAAGAGTATTTTGGTTCTCTTTTTACATTACTTCATTTGCAGTTAAAAAAGGAAGAGTGTCATTTGAAAATCAAGGGCTTTGGTGCTAACATCAAGTGCTGAGGTCCACAGCCAAGAAATATGTAGTTTGACTTCTCACCTTTCGATGTGATCTTCTCCCTCAATTACCACCCCCACCCAATCTACTTATAATTTCACATTGCCTCATAGTCCCCCCTTTTCAGAAGAGAAGTGACTGCAATAAATTCTTAACACTTCAGTGTGAATTCATTTTTTATCTGAAAAGCACACTTTCAAAGAGATGAAGCCCAAGAAAGTGAGAGCCAGTGGTGAAATTTGAGACCTGGAAATACCAGGAAACAGAGGAAGAGGGGGCAATTGTATCTCTGAGGTCACATAGTGAAGAAGATGAAGGTCCAAATCAAATCAGGTAGCACAGATTCAGATGGCAGGAAAGTGAGAGGCTCGATGACAAGGCCTTTATTTGGGTCTGGCTCCTGAGCTTTGGATAACAAGTGACAAGGGTTCAGATGGTGAGGGATTGATTTATCCAGAAATATATCCATTAGGCCCCTCCATGCCAGTATCGGTCATTTGGAAAGGGAGGGATACCTGTTGGTACTTTTCAAATCTGTCTTCCCTTGGGGCGAGTCCATCTCTACGGGAATGGAAACCGGTCATCCCAGTGCACAGAGATTGCAAGCCATTGAAGGAAACCTGCAAATGACAACTTATTCCTAGGGGAAATGCTAAGAGAAACAAAAATAACACCTACCCACCAAAAATAATACCTGCTCATACCTATCTCATGAACACTGAAGAAAGTCAGTGGTCCTTAATGCCTCTATTAATAGCAGGCAAGGTGCTAGTGGCCTTGACCCAGAGTTGGACACTCATGTAGATGGAGAAAGCCAGGGGAAATGAGTGATCACATTGGTGGTTTCCAATCATTTATCTTATGAACTGATCTCCAAATATGCACTCTCCTGTAGAGCCCCAGTTTTCAAAGGAGCAAGAACTCTTCGCCAGCATCAACACCACTCGTGTGAGGCTGAACCTCGTTGGCTGGAATGATGGCGGCTGTCCCATCACCTCCTTCACGCTAGAGTACAGACCCTTTGGCACCACAGTCTGGACGACAGCTCAGCGCACCTCCCTCTCCAAGTCATACATTGTATATGACCTGCAGGAGGCCACGTGGTACGAGCTGCAGATGCGAGTGTGTAACAGCGCGGGCTGTGCCGAGAAGCAGGCCAACTTCGCCACGCTCAACTACGATGGCAGTAAGAACTTCATAGTCCTCTCGTTTGTCTCATAAGGAGAAGTGCATGTGTTCCCTGCCCTCTTCCCCATTTAACCTCCATCCTAGACAGAGCCTGGTCAGTACCTAGAGATTCCATTAGGCTTCTGCGCATTCTGTTCAGTGTGCCTTAGTTCATGGTACCCATATATAGGATTCTCTCTGTATGTCCAGAAATAAGGGACTGAGGGCCAAAGGGATCCCATTAGGGAGACTTGATGCAGGAGTGATTTTTGATAGGGCTGAAGGATTCTTTACCACGTAGTCCTGTGTCTTTGTCAATGACTGCCAGCTAACATTCCTTTTGTTTTCTCCCACCCTTTCCACCCATCCCAAACCACACAACTTTCTTTTTTGCTCTCATTCAGCCCTTAAACAGCATGTGCAAACACAGTTTTCCCTGGAAAAGGAGGTTATATTAGCCCCTGAGCAAAAGTGGGATATTAATGGAAATAGAATAATGTGCTGGGATATTAGTGTGTGCATACACACTCATTCACACACACAATATTTGCATTTGCTTTCTAAAAACCAGGTGAAGCATCCCTTGACATTTAAGTAAACAAAAATAAGTGTTTTAAATAGTTTTCCTTTTTTCTCCAGTGAGTAGCAAAGGTCATTTATTGATGTCTAAACAGATTCCCAGCCCAATGAAGTGGAAAGAGAAGGTGTCATTGTCAAGGTGAAGTTTCCTGATGTTATGTCACTAGCAACTTTTAGAAAGTCCTAAATAGCAGCACGTTGATACCAATTACTGCAGCCTTGGAGTGATTTTCACTCCTGGAATGAGAGTGATTGAATTAGATGCTCTAATCTCAAGGTAAAACTGACAGTAATTCATCAGAAAGTGTGGTGCTCCCATCTTTGCCTTGAAGCCTCCCTTCCATTCTACACTGACCAGGCCCAATGCTGGTGTTGAATGAGCTGGTCCAGAAGGTCTGTACCTAGCAATACCCAAATACTTTACTCACCATCAGTCAGATTCAGGTGGTATTTCTTCCCCTGCTTATGTGCGTTTGGGATCTTGCTTAATAAAAACTACAGCAGGAACTTCCTTGGACTGCACATTACAATATCCTAAGACACAAGTGGCCAGGAACCCAATAACCCTCAGAAAGCCACCTGGGAGTCCCTCCATTTGGTCATGACTTCCTTGGACTGGTTGGGGTCAGCCTAAAGCTAGTTCTTCATCCTGAGGGTTTACACATCCTGTGTGTAAACCCACCTCTGAGACACCCACTCAAGGACATTCCTCCTCAGCCAAGCCCAGGCTCTTCCTGTGGCATAGGATGGCCCTGAGGTCACTGCCCTTGGGCCGTGGGACAGCTTGTTCAGCTCCCACACAGCACCTTTCTCCTCAAGAGCCAGTGCTTTTCATGAGCCACCTTCCTCATTTTTGGCCTGCAGGTGTGAATGACTTCATTCAAGGGGTGTCCCTGTCACAAATCATCCCCCACATGCAGAACAGCACTTGCACCTGGGTTTCCCTCCAACACTTCAAACTCTCTTATTGAGCATTTAAAGGTTCCCAGAAGTCCTTTGCTAATGTAGATGCGTTTGGGTAGTAAATATGCTCCTTGAAATAACTAACTTAGCATTAACTGACTGAAAGCCACACCCTGACATGCTAGCATCTCTGTAGTAGGTATAGGATACAGCTTAGATGTGTAGGTACATCAGTGATATGCTTATAGCAAAAAATTTTATTAGAAGCTAATCATGTACAGAATTTGAAGCTATTTTTTTAAAAAAAGTACTCTGCAGATTTTTAACCTGCTTGTCTTCTAAAAATTATAATATTCTCACATTATCCAGCCTTGCAAATTATAACTGTGAAAAAGTCCTGAATTCCATTTGCTGTTCTTAAATCAACAGTATATAATTTTCTTAAACTTAGAAATAAGAATACATATTGGTATTTTACTTGAGAAACAGTATGAGTTTCTTTGAACCAATCTCATGGATATATAGCTTTAATATCTTTTTTGTCACATCTGTCCCCAAAGAATTTCTTTGATTTAGGAAAAACAAACATTGACAATTAGCCTCAGATCTCTACCCAGATAGATTTCAGGTGCTCCCATTTCTTTATCTGCCTCTTTCTCCTTAGCCAAACATTTCTACTGATCTTGTGTTTTCCGGGTTTTGCAGACCCATCCTCACCCCTGGCTCCTTAAGTGCCTCTTACCCAGGTCTCTGTGCATTTGGAGATTTATGTTTCCAGCCATAAGCCCTTTGAAGTTGGCAGAGAGCTCTTGTAGGCCTGAGCAGATAGCAGAGGGCACTGGAGCTTCTATCGTCCACACTGCACTTACTAAAAGCAGGATAAAGACAATTTTTGCTCTAGGGGAAATTATATTATTTTTATGTTTTTCCCCTAAAGACCTGCATTCATGGACCTTGTTTTACATGGAAAATACAGCGGAATAAAGCATCCTCCTTACTAGAGGGTGCCAGAATGCATGACCCCATAAAAGTGGATTTCTGTGCTTATTATGCTCCCCCTGGGGCTAGAAGTCAGCTTAAAATAGCCCGGCGTTTATTCTACTTAGGTGCTTCCTTATAAATTCTAAATGGCCTTAATTTCATGGGACTGTTTAACAATGCCTAGTAAATAAGTAGCCCTGTTTTAGAGACCTGTACATTTCCCCTTCTGAAAGTTGTCCGTAGCTCCTATTCCTGAAATAAGGGTTTTTAATGTAGATTTCATTTTACGCCTGTGATAAAAAGCAAGGGAATAATGCAGTGAAAGGGGGTTTTAAGCATTTTTTAAGCCACTGCCTTTGGCTCAAAATCTGTGTTCACTACCTTCTCCTGTCTAAAGCTATTTTTCTAGGAATATATGCAGTTTTTCCCAAATAACCTCTGTCACTTGTACTATTGGTAATAGTCAAGAGGACACTTAATTCCAGGTAAATGCCCGCACCCAGTAGCACAGTACAAAACAAAGATCCCTTCAAAGGAAGATGCCTTCCCCCTCGTGCAGACCCCGATAGGTGCTCCAGAATGAGTTCCAACGTGGGGCAGAGGAAGAGGAGTGAGCAGCCAGTAAGTCAGCAGAGGACCCAGCTCCACCGTTTCTGTCATTGCTCATCACCACGGCCCGACTTTGATAACCCACCATCCCTCAAATGCCATCGTTCCGTCTTCATTAATAGCCACCTAACATCATGACCCTGCTTTCAGGTACAATCCCTCCACTCATTAAGTCAGTCGTCCAAAGCGAGGAAGGGCTGACGACCAACGAAGGGCTAAAGATGCTGGTGACCATCTCCTGCATCCTGGTGGGGGTCTTGCTGCTCTTTGTGCTCCTGCTGGTCGTGCGGCGGCGGCGGCGGGAGCAGAGGCTGAAGCGCCTTCGAGGTAAGTCGGCCCCGGATGTGGCGCACCTGGGCCCGCAGCACGACAGCCAATCAGGAGAGACGAGAGTGGAGGAAGTAGGCCCAGCAAGAGGCCTGCCCGGAAGCGGAAGCGGGCTGGGTGGCTTTTACACTTCCAGCCTCCAGCTGTCTACTTCTGTGCAGTTTCTTCAGTCAGGCTGGAGAGCCTTAGGGGGGAAATAAGTTCAAAGTGTTCCTTCGGGTCAGTCAAAACTTTGAATGAAAAGCAGCCTCTCATTTGTGTCCTCAGTCCTAGCTACTCGCAGGCAAAGAAAGTTTTCTCATGGGTTTTATCCACCCCCACTTTCTTTAATTTTCAAGCAGTTCCAGCAGTGCCACCAATTAGGGCTTCCCTATCAGATTTTGTCTGGAAATGAGACCTAATTCATTGCCTGGAAGCGGAAAGTGAAGGCTTCTGCTGCTGGTAAAGAATTGTGAGGCAGAAAACATTCACTTTCCCAAATTAGAAATTTGAGCCGAAGCCAGGTGTAAGAGTTTCACTCTAGGAAAAAAATAATGGAAGATGGAGAACCTGGGCCGGATGAGATCCATTGTTAACATTCACCGTTATTGTAACGTTCAACTCTGTATAGTCCTGGGTAATGAGGCTATTTCCAGCTTCTGGCCAACAACCCTTATTTGCCCTTGCCCTGAGATATAAGAACGAGTTCTTTCAAATATGAAGTGCTGTGCAGGAGCAATGTCCAGAAACCCTTTACCCATTATCAGATAACAGGATATTTAATCAAGCCACATTGATATTTTTTAAATGTGGGTAGCACATTTTCACTATCAATTTGCTTTAACTTTGCCAATGAATTAAAATATGTGAAGCACATTGTATTCCATCTGTACACTATAATAGTTCTTCCATTTAAACCCTCTGTAGCTCAATGATTCACATGAACCATCTCATTAAAATATTCTTTCACAATTACTTAAACCAATTAGCTTTGTAGTTTTGCATTCATGGATTGTGTGGCTACTACATTTTAAGTACTGGGCTAGGTGCTTGATATGCAAAGAAGAGAGCCTTCTGTTCTCCAGATTTACTGTAAGAATTTGACACATAGGCATCTACTAGTTAAAGTGTGACGTATCATGAATGCTAAAATAGGAGTTCAAACCTATCCCACACAACTGCAAAAAAGGGACAGACTAATGCCAACAGGGGAGAAAAAGAGAGTCTTCTAAGAGCCAAGTAAAATAGTATTACAAAAATATAAAACTATCTCAAATGTTGAGAAATTCAGTATAAGGTGAACTGTGTTGGATTCCATTCATGAGTGGTTGTCACCAAAATATCAAAAGGACATTCGTGTTATCCTGTTTCCCTGATGACAGAATCCAACGGCCTGGGCTTTCGGACCATTTATATTGAGGTATCAAGGGTCTGTCTTTGTAACATTTATAAGGTTGTACCTAACTAGTTGCATTTGGACAGCTGTGAATTGTCCACATAACATGATTAAAAACCAATAATAAAACATTCTTATTAGCCATTTCTCTTTTATCACAAGTGTTTGGCTGCACATGGGTTAAACATCATAGCAATCCTTCCCAGATTTCTACCCTTCTTTTTCCCTAGCTCCTATTTGTCTCTCCTTCCTTCTCGACTATTGCTTTACAACTGCAATTCTACTTGTAATTTAAGCACACCAAAACTTTCTTTTCCTTGCCAAGAGCATTTCCAGTTAAAAATGCTGCAGACTTTTACTGATACATTTGGGTTAGACTGATGAAATACCTCTGCATTCTTTATCTTTATTCTTAATAGTCCCTTGTAATTTAGTTATTGCTTTGCAAGTGCTCTATCCAAAAAATACCGTGGGCCTGGCATTTTTATTGTTGGCATCTCTACTTCTAGACACTGGTGTTTTATATTTTGGCTTGGCAAAGAAAGCAATAATCACATCAGAGAGCATGGACCTACATTCCCCAGAATCGGTCTTATTTTCTTTGAGCCTAAGAAAAGATCGAGCCAACACAAAGCTTTCAACAGGAAGTAAGTGCTAAGGATCAACGGATTCCAGAGTGTAGTTTACCACCATCCAAAGATTTCTGCAGTCTTGCATTTTGCAGGTGCTTAATAGGGCCTTCCTGAGTTAAGAGTCTGACAAGAGGACAGCAAGAATGCAAAGGACTTGGAATCCAGTTCCATACTGCTTCCTCATGGCACAGTTTCATGTGGACGCCTTGAAATTTATTTAATTAAACATACCACTGTTGATTATCCACCATGTGTCATGTTAGGCTGGGTCCTGGAGATGAAAAAGATGCCAGCCTTATAGGAGCTGACACTGTAGTACTGGAGGGTGAGAGGCTAAGGAAGCATGCTCATCTTTTGGTAACTGTGAGAAGTGCTGTCATAAAAGGCTGAAGTAAGCGATTTGGGTCATAAAGGGTGAATCATTGAAAAAAGGCATTGACCCAGAAATACCTTTGTCTATTAGCCCTTCAGGCCACTGAAACATTAATTAATGACCTGAAATATTTCCAACTCACTTGTGGAGGGAAACAGCGGTCACAGAGATTAATGTAATAGATGTCTATCTATTAAACATCCGGAGTTCATTAGTAGAATCACCCTGTGTCAACCTGACCCACATAAAGAAGAGGTTCTATGCTGGTATTAGAATGAGTTCAAGTATATTTACCATTTCTACAGAGGGGATTGCTTTTCACAATAGTTTTATTGTCCAAAATAAGGACTGAATTTCTAAGACCATGTCAGTATTGTTTGAGCACCCACCCCTCTGGATAAAAAAGGGAAATAACAAATTTTGAATTAAAGAAATATATTTTAAGGGTTTTCCTAATGGATGTTTTTAGATTTACTACTTAATGTCAGCTACAAGATATTCTTGATTCCTAGAAACTACTAAAACGTTTTTAAGCAGGGTAAGTTTTACTCTATAGATAAGCAACCTAGTTAGGTGAATACAATGTAACTTTTTAATGTAAAATTTAATAAAAAAAGGAAAGGAAATGGGACTCAAGCAATTTAGTCAACCTATATTCTTCCTTCCTGAGTACTTTACTAATTTTAGAGCATAGCGGCCTCTTAAAGTCTAAATTGTCTGCAAGCAGTACTTTTTTTAAGTATCTATAACCTTATCCAGGAGTTCAGAAGCCACATTTGGCTTCCAGTGATGCCCTGGTTTTCCCCCAACTTGTTCCTTTGAAGTGCAAAGTCACTTCAAAGCCCAAGATCCCAGCAGCCCCCACATTATAAAATTCTGCTTCCCGTATCTAGTAATCAACTTCAATATTGCTAAAAGCTTCCTCCTTTTATATGAGTTTACCCAAGAGGGTACAAGAGTATGTTGGCACCAATCAATATGGGTCAACCAACAGTGGCAAGCCAAAAAACTACATTCAATAACTTCAAATAAACTAAAGATAAAAATCAGTGGGTTATATAAAAATTTACCATGCTTCTGTGGCAAAATGTTCTTCTTCCCTTGAACAGAAGCATATTTATTACTTTAAACAGTCTTTGGAATGATTATTAGAAAAGTAATCAATTCCGGAAGATCAGTCCCAGAGACAATCTGTGCTCATGGTTCCACAGGGGAACAATTTAAAGGGTGGGTCATGAGAAAGCTTTGCCGTTTTCTGAGCCAGTTATCTGCTCTGCAAATGACCTAAAAGCTGTCCTTACCCATAACTCCAAAAGGTAACTTGAATTTGAACAATCTAAAGGAAGACAAGTGTACATACAGGTGTCCAATGACACTCAACGTAGATGTAAAATAAATAGAGATGGCCCTGGCATTGCTACATGGAACCCATGTGCATGCATGAAGTCTGGTATTTGTTAGTGGGGGGAAAAAGGAGTGTACAACCTAACAGTTTCATTATCAAGCTAGTAATTGCCCAAATTGTGGTTAAGTTAGGGTCAAAGGGCTGTTCTCTGGAATGTTTTAGCAGTATGTTTTGTGTTTTCTCTTTTGTGCTTAATTTCTTAATAAAATTATCCTTCCATAAACTTCAAATTTGTTATGGCTGAATGAAGCAGAGTGGGGAACAAGAGCCTTAGGATGGTGACAGGGCCACACCAGGAGCAGCCAGTGCAGTGAGGAAGAGAGAGCGTGCCATTGGGAGCTTCAGCTGGGGCCTCACCCTGGCCCAGCTCCCTTCCTGGGAATTCTGTTTTGTCCATTTTTGCCCTTGTAGTTTTCTCAGATGGCAAGGAAGTATGGGGAAGGGAGTGGTACAGGATATATATTTCATCATGGTTTTTGAATCAGCTTTCATTTGAGCATGCTGATGTTTGAAGGTCCTATTTGTGAGCTTGTAAAAAGTTAAGTACAGGTTTACTGCCCTTACAAAAATAGCAGTTTATAAGACCCACTCAGTTTTACAGAAAATCAGGGATTATTGCAGTGAAGCCTTCCAATAAAAGCTTTTGACAGATGATAAGGCAAGGTAAAATCTGCTACCCCCAATTACACTCTGTGTGTGCAAGTGACTGCCCAACTGAGGTACTGACCTTAAGCATATTTTGCTTTGCTAGAACTTCAGAAATCAAAATTATCATCATGGTGCTATTAATGAGATTCCTCTAATTTTTAAGGAGGATTTGGGTGTGCCAAATATGAAGCAATTTAAACCCTCAAGACTTGTATACTTGCAGTACTTGGGGACTTGGTGTGCAGTCTCCCAGCTGCCATATGGCATGTGTCCCCCATTGGCACACACCTTCATGAAAGATCCACAGTAAGAACAGGGGACTGGGCAAGTCCACTCTGGGATACTCCTAATCCAACTTAGGGTGTCCCTTCCCAAGGATTCATTGATTGAGTTATGTAGTCATCAACAGAGCACTGTCATTTTCCAATTTTTAGCTCTTCTCCCTTTTCCATAACATATCTTATACATGATCAATTGCTGTGTAAACCGGTAGAGTATAAACTTCATATTATTATAATACTGATTTTACTGCCATGAAAACTGAAGGCCAGAAAGACCTTGTAACTAGGGAACTTGTCCACAATCACATACCAAGTGGGACAGAGCAAGAACAAGAGCCCAGATTACTGTTTCCTAACCCCAGCCTCCTTTCCATGGAACTTCTTCAGACTCTGAAATATTCAAAGAAAAAATAGATAGCCCTATCAATATTGTCACCTTAGAACGGTGTCATTGAAACATGGAATTAGGAGATGTAGTAACCCATTATCATTAACTACTTAAAATTTTACTTTGGCTGCCAAATATACTTGGCTTATTCATTTATTATTACCACTATTCCCTACTTGTTATGTTTTCTCAACATTAAAATAAATACTTATTCCTTCGTGCTTGCATATCTTCAAGGCTACTGGCCTCCTATCTACTTTTCACCACTAAATTCTTGAAAGAATATTCTATGCTCAGCTGCATTCCATTTCACCCACTCCTAAATCCTCACAGTCTCACCTCCAGTTCCACCGCTCAAATGAAACTGCTCTCTTGAAAACAGAGGACCTTCTAATCACCAAATTCTTCTTGCAGCCATAATTTTCTAGCCCCTTTCCAGCAATCAGTGGTCTTAGCACATTTTGATTTTTGACAGTCCTTCTACCCTTGATTTCAATATCACTAGACAGTACTGTAGGGAGGATTTCACAAAGTCTGAATCCCAGATTGAGCTGAAATTTATGGAAAAGGTGACAGGCAACACAAGAGGCTGTAAAGCTGTGTTTGGGCAAGAAGAAGGACAAGACTTGGGAAGATGCTCTCATGTTAACAGATGGCAGGTAGAAAGAAGAACCACTCGACATCTGCTTTGCTTTGATGCACCAGAAAAAGTGTAAAACAAGAATTATAAAAAAGAAGAAAAGATGAGAGAGGGAGAAAGAGAAGAGAGAGAAAGGAAGGAAGGGAAAGAAAAGAAGGGAGGAAGGGAAAGGGAAAGGAGGAAAAACAAGAAAAGACTATGGATGCTTAAGAAAGTAAACAGAGCCCCTGATTAGCTGAAAATGATTTATTCTTTCAATACTTACTGTGTCCTAGCCATCATGGGAGAGAGATCATAAAATAATAGTCTCAGCCCTGCTAGTAGGAGAGGCAAATCATATCTGCAAAGAACTATGACAAGAGTTACAAATGATAAGCATTTTAAAGTAGACACCAATAAATGCTATGACAGTTCAATGAAGGGGAAGGTTTTTTGACATAGAAAGATCAGGGAAGGTGTCAAGGGGGTCCAATCCCTAGGCCCCACAGTTTACAGTTAGGGTTCTGCACAAAAGCTTTTGAGATGTAATCTGTACATCTTGGTGAGTAATCTCTGAATAGCCAACGGCAAATTAAAGGGGTTAGAAGATGGCTAAATGCTGAATGCATTACCAAAAATAAGAGAGTCTACAAAATATAGGTTAAAAATCAAATCAGTTTAGGTTATAGATGATGGGAGAGGCTCACCAACAGATAGTTTGTGAGCAATTAGGAAAGCATAGGGATTACCGGAAGCCAGGAGGAGTCCCACTGCTGTTTTGACAAGACTGATTGATGGGTCAGGGAGCTCCAGGCTGCAGCTGAAAACATTGTCAGGCACAAATCCAGCTGGGAAAGCTAATGTCCCAGAGGGAAGAATCCAGATTTTCAGAAGTGTTGAAAGGGAAAAACAGTAAGATGAAATTTAATACAGATGAATGTAAAGTCTTCTATATGAGTTTTAAAAAGTAATTTGCAACACACATAGTAGGCATTATTGTTTTCATCTCTTGAGTGAAAAGATTACCAGTTTCTGTCCTCACCATCACCATTTAATAAAGGACAATAAGAAATCACAGGTTTTTCATAGAAGAGAGCCCAGGTAGGGAATTACCTAGGAATTCTGTCATATAAGGAAAGGTGGGGGAAATTAGAAAATTTAACCCAAAAAAGAAAACACTGGGGCCCAGCCAGGAACTAAGCAGCTATGTGGGAATGTTTGAATGACTTATAGGTGGTTCCAGAAGGTAGTGTCATACGTACAGGTAGAAATTGCATCAAGGGATTTCAGTGTAAGATAAGGAAGACAACTAAATGTATCCTCAGGAAACCTTTGTGTGACAGTCCTGTCTACAAGAAGCACTAGGCTTGTCTGGAGATAAAAGTGAAGAGCTGTAGGCTCCATTTGGGAAGCTCACAGTTGGCATAGACAGATGTCAGAACAGGTAGTTACAGTGCAAGGGGGAAGGCCTGTGCTAGAAGCAGATGCAGAGAAACATGGAAGCCAGCAGGACCAAAGTTCAACTTTGCCTGGACTGGAGAGCATATGGAGAGCAGGCTGTGTCTGCATGGGATAGTGGAGACAAATTAGGGGTTTGTTGGCCAAGGGAACACAGGAGCAAAGATGTGGGGGAGTGAGTTTCTAGAGAGAATGACGCAGATAAAAGGCTGGAGGTCAGAATTAAGAGGTAACAGAGCTAGAAAGAACACTTGGGGCCAGCATGAAGCTGATACTTCATGCTCAGGCAAGGTCCCTTAGAAAGTTTACAAGCACAGACGTGACCCAGCGAGATGTGTATCGTGGGAGATTCCCACAGACTTGAGCAGAGGATGGGAGGGGACAATTCTGTGGAGCATTGACCTCACCCCTAAACCAGAGGGCCCCTGGCCCCAGCTCTGGATACACGCAAACAGAGCTAGTTTAAGATCCACCAAAGACACCATGGAACAATTCCAGCATTTATCCAAAGGTTGCCTGGAAAAGTCTTTAATGCTCTTACCACTCTCCAGATTCTACAATTCCATGATTTTTTTTTTGGTTTTGTTTTGTTTTGACCTTGTCCCAGATTCTCTTTTCTCCCCCAGAGCGGGTCTGGGATTCCATCGCCTCCCTCCATCTACATTCCCTCTGTGATTATGAGGAATGTCCATCTCAGCCCTCACAGCTCTCCCGTCCCACTTTAAATCCAGCATGGCTGGACCCAAACACCTCAGCTTTCCTCCCAAATCATTGCCTCCTTGTCTCCTTGAACCCTATTTCTATCACTCATGTTACCATAAATCCACCCCTCCATACCCCAAATCTTTCCATTTCCCCAAGTTCCTCTCTCCAGCCCTCTCCACACCCCATTAGTCTCCAACGATTGCAAATTCCTTCTACCTCTGACTTCAGCCACCCTGCCTCTCCTCTCTAATCTAGTGCACTGTGATGGATATAGATCATTGTCATAAGCTTCCCACTCTGACCTAGGAGTGCCTGGTGCAAGTTCTTAGCACCCACACCCACCACCACCTCTGCCCTCCTCTCCTACTTCTCCCCATCCCTGGCCTATGGGAAAGCTTTCAGCTATGGGCTGCAATCCAGAATTGCAGCTCCTTACCTAAGCACTCCAACATGTCCTGACAGTCCATCCCCATCCATTGCTACCCCAGCCAACTCCTCTGTCCAAACTATCCTACCCATGTTTGGGTAGTGACCTAGTAATTCCAGTGCATGCTAATTCCATCATGCAGCACAATTCCTAAGCATGTCTGAGCTCCCAAGGGCCATGTTTCCTTCAAGTGGGGGTTCCAGTCTTGCATTTCATTCCAGACAGAGCCCCTTGGCTAGCTCCCTCATCCACTGGCACTAGCTGTCTCCTCCTTTGTGCTCTCCTGAGGATATGACTTGATTCCACTCTATCAGGGACCTTGAAGATGGTGGTGAACAAAGAGATTGAACCTACAGACCTTGGAAGGGAATTCCCCCTTGGCCACAACAAATGGCTGAACTGATCTGGGTCACAGTTTCTTCAGTCCTCAAGTAGGCATAATAATTCCCAGGCAAAGACTGCTATTAGAGGGACATGAGCAAAAATGGTTTAAAGTAACTAGCCCAAGCCAGACTCCAAGGAAGCACTTGCCTCTGCCTATGCCAGCCTGGCCCTGGCATATTCCACAAAAGACACTCACCAGTGGTCCCTGGTGCTGACTGTGCAATCCCAACACCATTGCTGTGCTGAAAATCCCATGACTGGTTCTCAGCTTACCCGCAAATTCACTCACAGAAGAAGTGGATTTCCATTGTGTGATCTTCTCACAACTTCAGAGGAAATTAGGAGGCATTTGTAGCTAAGAGAGGAGGAGAAAGAATCTGCTACGCAATGCTTTGCATGGGGAGGGGTTGACCACAACGGGTCAGAGCACCTAAGCGTGGGGTGCAGCTGAACCTAAAGGAAGATGCTTGCTAACTATAGACAGTCTTGGAGGAAAGCTCTGTTTTCACTTTTTGGACACTGCAATCACTTAATACATCCCCGAAATGAAAAGATCAGGGAAGAAAAATCAGTGATGAGTGACTCAAGAAAAGAAAAATGAAGCATAATGACTGGCTGAGTGAGGAAAGCAGTTGGATTTTGAAGCAAAATATTTACTCCTTGGCATTCGTCTCTCTTTATTAGGGTATTGTACTAGCCACTACTTGGTTGTTACACTGAATCAATTAATCCCCAGCATCTGGCATTTAATATATAAATATATATTTACTTTTTAAGTGTTAACTCATTCAGAAAGAGATGAAGCTCATCATAATATTTACTTTGTCTTTGGAGATAAATATAAAGACATGAACTAGGGAATTAAATGCTGTTTTGCTTTCTTTGCTTCGTCATATGGGTGGGTTGAATGGGACCTGGTTCATTTCCCAGACTGAACCCATCTGTGCACAGAACCGGGCCCGGCTTCAAGGCTACCAGGGGAGATGAGCACGGCCCCCTCCAGGACCTGGTCTTTGGTGTGCGAGGGGCAGCCCCTCCCCACATAACTGTCCACACACCTCAAAGAGAGCTTGCTGCTCCCCGGCATGCAGGCTACTGCATTTCAATGTCAGCCCCCAAAGTAATGAGTTGAAAATGTTCCTACATGTGTAATTTCTTCACAATAGAGCCAATCACAGAGACAGCTGAGTCCATTTCTGGAAAGTTCTGTTCACTGAACCATGCATTTAACATCAAGACTTTTAATAGAGAAATGAAAAGGGGAGAAAAGCTTTTGTGGTCTAAGAAATTAAACATGCCCTTTTGCCAGGATGAATGTATAAAAAGAATAAGTTATATTTTAAGGGAGATGAAAATTTCAAAACAATGCTATCAAAAAAGAGGAGTTTTTTTATTGCATCATTTGAGGCAGGATTTCTTTTGCCAGGAGTGGTAACCAGGTCTGGTTAAACAATGTTGTCCTCTGAGGAAAAAAAAAAAAAGATTTTATATCTGAATTTGAAATAAACAGCTAAGTCCTAGACCCAGGGATATTACATTTTTACAATCCTTGGACCCACCCGAGGGACTCAGAGCTTTATAATAATGCTGTCTGTAAGTGATCTATGGTGTCATACGGTTTTCTAATTCTGAGATTTTGATAATAAAAAGAGTGGGATTTGTATTACATAAATGAGTTACTTTCAAAATGCTAATTTTCTGACTATTGAAAATAAAATTGGATTTTCCAGAAGTGGCAAATAAATAGGTTGTAATAAAACTTTTAATACATCTGTGAGAATTTTATGGCCTCAGAATAGTTATGCTATCTCTTTGTAATAAAAAGATATGAGAGTCCTATGTAGAAGAAGTAAGGAATCCATCAAACTCTTGGTTATTAGCAGTAATCTGAGTATGCAGTTACATTTCAAAATGGCTATCGTCACCTGACACTCTAGAATACTTGTCACAAATGTTAATGAGTTTTTATTGTGTACTAATGTTAACTTTCTTTCCCCAGATGCAAAGAGTTTAGCTGAAATGCTCATGAGGTAAGAACAAGACCCAGCATCCCAGATACCATGTTTAATAGAACAACTTCAAACTTGCCTTGGTTGGTTTTTTTAAACGATGACAGTCTGAAATTGATAACATATTTCCTTTTCAGCACATGATAACCATTCTATGTACCAAAATATCCATGCAATTCCCTGTTGAATATACAGATACCAATAAAATGTTTTTATACGTGCCATACGTAGTTAGTTTGCTAACTGGGCTCAAACAAGGGAATGGTTTCCTGTTAACCTGAGAACCCAGAGGCACCTCTAAGTAAATCATTTTGACTTTGATTTCCCAATCAAATATACCACCTTGAAACCACACCTCCTTCCTAACAGCCAAGGTAAGAGGAAACCTAAAAGAAATGCATCATGCACTATGCTTTTCAAAGGCAGTGGGCTAAGAAACAGGCACCCGTGTTTCCCCAGGACAATCCCCCTTGCCCTTGGTCTCCCCGGCACCCCGACTTTCACTGTAGCTCCTGTTCACTGATAGGATCTGCAGAACCCAACTTGCATATTTTGCCACCGTGTTAGGAGTATCCTGCGCTGTAGTGGCTCAATTCATAATTGTTAAATAGATGAATGAATAATGGTTGTCAAATAAGAAAGTGAATGCTGACAACTGCAGAAGACAGCAGTTCATTCTTCACAGTTTTACTTTAAATGTCTGCAGGACTTGTGACAGGCAAAGATGTGAAGAGAAAGGCAGATTCCTTCAGTGTCCCCAAACTCAATTTGCTACTCAGTCCCCTGCCTTCAAATAGTTGGTGTTCTTCTGTCATTCAATCTCCTTCCTCTATAACAACTGAAACGCTCCTCAATTAGTCATTTACACATAAGAATGAATTGACGTTACCTCGCCCATATATTTGCATTTTAAACCTTTTATATGTAATGATTAAACTAAATGTGAAAAAAGACTATTCAGAGTCTAGGAGACAGGTGTGAGGAAAATGTCAGGGTTCATAATGGCGACCTTGATGTTGCCATTTTAGGATGACTGGTATGGGAAGAAGATGATGAGGTTTAAGTTCTCTCCCAACCCTATCCTCACCCTCCATTGGCTTTTCCTTCCTCCCTCATCTCTGCATATAAAATTAGTACTTTAATTTTTCACAAAGAGCCCATGTCCCATATCACCCGCATCTTTAAAGGCTGAAGGCAGAAATCAAGTACCATTGGCACATGGATCACATTTCCCACAGATGTGCTGGTTTGGCCATACTTTGTATTAAAACAATTTGAATTGTGGCTATAGAATGTGGAAGAATTGAGGAAAATCCAAAATATTTAGCATGGGAAATTAGATAAATCCTGGTTCCATTTTCTGAGATTAAGAAGACAGAGGCAGGATATGTATTTTGTTTTTTTTGGAGGGGGTTGTGACGGCAATGGAAAGATCTGTTTTGGCCATGATGGATTTGGAATGCTTTCTAGGCACCCACTGGAGGTACCAAATAGGCAGCTGCAAGTAGAGTCTGGGGGTAAGAGAAGAGGCAAACAGTGGCAGAGCATGTCCTTTGTAGCATAACCAAGCACACTAAATCAGACTTAAATGAGAAGATCATGAGATGCCATGTGAAATGCCTTTAGTGCATGCTCTTCTGAAAGTCTGTTCATATTAAAGCAAGTGTATGGACATTTTTGTGCTCACATGCAAGGCAGACATCCAGCTACATGCAACTGTGTAGAGCAGATCTTCTGATAAAACACCTGGAGAAACAAACAAACCAGAGTTACTCTGTTTGCAATAACTAATCTGCCAATTAAAAATAATTTTCTAACAGACTTTTAAAATATGAATTAGTTAAAGACATTTTAAAAATCAGGAGATTTCATGGAACACCTGGCTTTCTAGTTTGTTGTGAAGATATTCTGGCCACACTGAGCTAACTGCAGAGATGGGGCATGCTTTCTGCTCACAACAGTGGGCCTCTTTCCCATCCCAGGCCTCCCCACCATCAACCCACCCCACCCAAACCATCAACCAGGCCTCTGCCCAAAGGCCCTGAATTTGTGGCAGGTTTGCAGACATGTGTGGCATTCATTTAGTTAAATTTTGGGGCCCCCTTCTCCTGATGTTGTAGAATTCATCCTTGCACCTTCTCATTAGCCACAGAGCAAGACGTGACTGCACATCCGCTTCATTAATAGAGCAGTTACTGTGGTTGAAAGACCACCTGTTGACAAAAGCAAGAATTCATCACGGTGTCCCCAGCTGTCAATTGCCAACATGAAATTAGGAACATTAAAACCAGTAATTACTACCTCTTAAGATGGTTAAGGCAGTTTTCCTCCAAAGGGTGAAAGTGATTGAAATGAAGAGAATTTCCAAGTTCCTCAAATTGATGGACTTATATAGGATTAATTGAGAAGTCAAAGCAAGGCTTTTATTCTTGAAGGGTCAATTCATTCTAATTTTGGCAGGCTTACAGACCAGGCAACAAAAGACCTTGCAACTATGTGGTCAGTGTAGGGCCAACACTATTCCAGGCGTGACCCAGGAGTTGTAGCAACCTCAAGTCCCTTATTGGCTGAGTTGAGAAATACCGTGCCCAGTTAACCGTCCTCAACTCTCCCCATCACGGCCCTTTTAATTAAACAATCAGATGGCCAATATTGTTGGAAGATTATATTTCAATAATAACTAATATATTTAAAATGTTCCTATGTCATATAAAAGATGAAACTGTGCTTGCACAGTGAAGACATTCAGAATCTTTTTCCAGATTTCTTCAAATAACTTTTTTTGAAGGTTTGCTGTTATTCTAATCATCAGCTATTACAACTTTGAGAATCAGCCTTCATAAAACAATAGATTGTCAAATATAGCAGTTAAGTTTTGATATAATGAAACGATTTAGTTGAGGCCTAATGAACCTTTCGCTGCAGTCCCAAAATAAAGTCTTTGGGGACATGTCATACAGCTAACAAAACTACCCCCAAAATAACGATTTGTTTAACAACCTTCAACATATTTATTGACTGCCTGCTTTGTGCCAGATACTCTTTTAGGCTCTGGGGAGGTACAGGGGACAGAAGAGATGAAAATAACCCTTGTGGAGCATAAATGTTCCACAAGAGAGACAGATAGTAAGTAAGATAAATATATGCTAGGTAGAAACAAGTGATAAGGAAACAAAATAAGGCAGAGTTCCCATTGCCTGGCTAACCTGGCTCTACTGAAAAGCTGGCATTTGAGTCAAGCCCTGAAGGCAGTGAGGCAGCCAGCCAGGTGGGCACTGGGGGGCGAGGAGCAGCATGTTCCAAGCAAAGAGGACAGCAAGCACAAAGATGGGGGAGGGACAACAAACCCCTGAATCGGAAGGCTCAGTGAGGCATCACCTTGCCTTCCCACTGCAGGGCCTCGTAGCACTTGCCCGTAGAGAAGATGGCATTTACCTCCAGCTTTTGTTGTTTTTGTTTGTAAGGTTTAATGGTATTCTGAGTCTTTGTGCCAGTTGTAGTGGTTCACAGCAGTTATTTAGCTGGCTTCCTGTGTCACTCTGACAGCATACCCCTCATTGTTATTTAAGTATAGCCTGTGGTTCACGTGCCTTGGTGGCATGGCTGTTCAATAGCTGCAGCCCCTAACTGCCTCATAACTATTCATGATGAGCAGAAGGAACTAGCTCACACTTCTATTTTTGGTGCAAGGACAAGGCTTGGGTCCCTAGTGAAGTTTCCAAACAGATTTTTCTGATATTCCCAGAGGAGTAGTTCCCCATATTTTTGTGGAAATATAGCTTGTCTAAGCAACCTCCCAAGTCACAAAATGCTCTCTACTTTGTGCAAATATCTGAATCTTTGTTTGCTTTGTTGTGTTGGTTTGAAAACCACAAACCAAATAAGAAGTTAGTTGAGTCTGTAATTTGAGAGAGAATGTAGACCATGTAACTAATTCAGGCCAACACATTTGAATTCGGGCTCTGTGCATAATTAGCATGATCCAGCTCCATAACCCAGTTACCTGTCCATGGGCCAAGAAATCTGGTTCAAGAATGAGTCCTAAATAGGAAAGCTGCACCTTTCAGAAGTTGTCCTTTCCGTGGGCTGTTTTCTTTATACTCAAATGAAGAAAGGGGCTTTTAGAATGGAAGGAATGGGAAGGAGGACTTTAGCATACTAACACCTAAGGGGTTTCTTCTGTGAGCCTGAGCTTTGAATTCTTGATGTTGCAGAGCCACATGGGGCCTGGCAGGTGCAAGGGTGCACACAAGTAGAGGCAGAGCCTTGGGAGTCCTAGTGAATTTGCTCTCGGTGGGAGAGAAAAGCCTTTGACAGGTGGAGGGAGGTTCACTGCGGTGAATTAGGCTCCAGAAACTTCCCGAATCAGTTTTTGACAATTATTGAGTTGAATTTATGAATGCCGCAGATTACCTCATTGATTGAATTATCTGCAAGACTGCTGTTTGTTTCAGTAAACATTATTTTAAGATCTCCCAAATTCTTCCACTCCTATAGACTGAACGGCCATTCTTCTAATGTGGATTGCTAATTAAGGCCCTGATTGGCTTTGTTGTATTTTTGTGGAATGTGGAGTTTTTTGTTGTTGTTTTACTGCAGGCTATAACTGAATATGATGATGCAATGCAGTTTTACTAGCTATTTTCATTTACTTTTGGAAGATAGTTCACTCTCAGAGTAATTTTCTGGTACACAAATTTTGAGATAAAATTATTGTAGTAATTGCTTTTTTCCTAATCTGAAATGTACTCTCACTTAAAAGAACTAAACGAATGTCAGGGAAGCTAACGAGGTTTATGATTTGTTAATAGAACAAAGACAAAATGGCCCCTGATTTAAATACCAATCTGCCAGTGGATTCCCACTGAATGAACAGCTGCTGCACACATGTTCGCCTTTACTGTCACCGGAGTAGCTCAGCTCTGACAAATGGAAATGTTGTTGGTTTAAAAAACACTTCAATCAGTTTCATTTAGCTTTTCCACAAGAAATGGGAAATTTCCAAATATTCTATTGGTAGACATAGAACCCATCTCTGTGGACAATCTGTATTTTCCTAACGTCCCCGCTGTCAGCTGAAAGTTAATATTAATAAATAGTATTTGCGTGAAGGAAAAAAATCTCCTATCATGTGCTTATCCCCCTGCCCCCCCCCCCAGGTAATTGCATAATTAGACAATAAGTCAAGGTGCTTTACAAGCAAAGGATAGCCTAATATAATGTTGAACTGGATTTGTTCATTCATTTCCCTTATTTTTCCCCAGTAAGAATACCCGGACTTCAGATACCCTGAGCAAACAACAGCAGACCCTGAGAATGCACATAGACATACCCAGGGCTCAGCTTCTGATCGAAGAGAGAGACACGATGGAGACCATCGGTAAGGTTCCCTGTTTGTCATCTTGGGCAGGGTGGATGCTGCAGCAATGCCCTCTTAGCCCAATCCTGCAGAGCATGGGAAATCTTAGATAGTGGAACATCTTGAATGCGACACGGGCAAAGAAGTTAGAAGGTGAAGAGTAAGTAGCCGCTTGTGTTGAGGAAGGGGGAATTGATTTACAGACACCTCAAAGGTGCCTTGAGACAGGGATTCCCCAACTCTGACCTGCATCGGGTCTTTCTTGGGGAGGCTATTGGCACCCCTCCAAAGAACCAATGCTTGTAATCAAATAACCTGGAAGGGATGCTCCACAGCTCCCAGATGGAAATCCACTGTTCACTGCTCATCAGCTTCATCAGGGCCAGCCTTCATGAAAGAAAACATTTCAGCTCTGCTCAACAGTTCCACAAGCATCTCTGCACTGTTTACCTGGTACCCCTCAACACCCTGGCCATCTTAGCAGTGCTGTGAGGAACACCCAGCTCCCTCATTCTGCACCTGGAGAACAGAAACCCACAGAGGTTTTGTGGCTTGTTCCCCTAAACCCCAGGGTCTCTTTCCACTCTAAGTCCACTGTCCCCACTCTGGTTCTATTTAACTCAGAATTAGAGACTTCCTGTGTCCACGGCAATGATTATCTGGAGAATAGCTAATGTTTACCAAGAGCTTTCTTTTTTTTTTTTAATTTATTTTTCATTTATTTCTCTCCCCTCCCCCCCATTGTCTGCTCTGTGTGTTCTTCTGTGACCGCTTCTATCCTTATCAGCGGCACCGGGAATCTGTGTCTCTTTTTGTTGTGTCATCTTGCTGCGTCAGTTCTCTGTGTGTGCGGCGCCATTCCTGGGCAGGCTGCGCTTTCTTTCGCTCTGAGCGGCTCTCCTTATGGGGCACACTCCTTGCACGTGGGGCTCCCCCACACGGGGACACCCCTGCGTGGCAGGGCACTCCTTGCATTCATCAGCACTGCACGTGGGCCAGCTCCACACGGGCCAAGGAGGCCCGGGATTTGAACCGCGGACCTGCCATGTGGTAGACAGACGCTCTATCCACTGGGCCAAGTCCGCTCCCACCCCCGCCCCCGCCCCGAGAGCTTTCTAAATGCCACGTACTTTATAAGCACCCTATGTGCGTTATTTAATTGCACCCTCCCAACCAACACAAGAAAAGGTTTTTATCATGCAGACTCAGGGAGGTTCCGGGACTTGCCATGGTCACCTAGACGGTTTTAGCAGAATTGAGCTTCCCCAGCCGGCGGCGCACTCCAGCACCCCTGTGCTCCGCCACCCTGCCCTCCGCCGGCAGTGGAGCCATTGGCCACCTGCTTCCCGGTCAGCAGGCCACTTCCCAGCACCCCCGGCCTTAGATACGCCTCTGCGCTTTCTGGCACCCACGGAAACCACTCTCGCCTCTTGTCAAACCCAGCTCGATGTTTGCTCTGAGGGATGTTTGCTGGCCTTCTTGTCCCAGGACACTCTCCTTTCCTGTGTTCTGCATAAAACTGCCCGACTCCTGGCCCATCCCCAGATACTCCTGGCAGGAAGGCGGTCAGCGGGCGGCGGCAGGGCCGCTCCCCCGTCTCCCTGCCTGGCCCGCCTGCCCCATCATGGGTTCTAATGGGGCACCGAGGCATCCTCACCTGTGGCCTGCACTGGCCTCGCTGGACTCAAGGTTGTCCAGGCCTAAGAGCCCTTAGAGGAAGGGCTGGCAAGTCTGATATGGCCCTCAGATGACCAACTCTGGTGAAAGATTTCTTGATTGTGTGAGAAGGTACTACTTATCCTAAAATGCACCCATTCTGACCAGCTTGCTCCCCTCAGAACCAAGTCTAAAGCTTTGTTTTGATGATGCTTCTCTTTTCAGTAATATACCCAGGCTCTCTTTTATGTAATGCAATTGATTGGCTAAGAAGATTAAAATTTCCCTTAAAACATCAGTTAAAAAATCAAAATGAAATTTCTTTGCCTCATAATACGGTTATGATATTTGCTAAGCGTTCCTCTGTAGATGGTTAATCATTCTACGGGTGGATGTTAAAATAGATAGATGGACGGATCCGTGAGTGCTAACTCGCCTCCTGGTAGCTGGTCATTGCTGGGCTAAGGGAGGAGAAAATCTGCCGGTCACTTCTCTGCGGAACGCTGACCCTTAGAGACACATACTGCTGCCCGCAGGATCATCCATCACCAAGCATCGTTTCCTCCCGATGATGCTTGACAGTCGGTCGATGGCATTTCCTAATTATTGGGGAAGTAGAAATGTGATGCTTTAGAACGCTCTGGGCTCTGACTGGGAGAATCCAATATTAGAGTGCCATTCATTTTGAGCCAGTATAAATGGTTAACTTCACGCCCTGACAGGCACCTGAAATGTCCCATTAAACCTTGTAACCTAGGCCCGCAGGTAATGTGCAGCGCAGGGGCTGGATGTTAGCAACCAAAGCCCATTGATCTTATAAATGAAAAGCGAACATCTGTTGTCAGGTCTCCAGAGCCAGGTCAGGTTGTAAGAACCCGTCAGTGTAGAAAAGAGACCCCAGCTGAGGAGTGGGAGCACGGCTGCGGGGCCAGCCCGCCAAGCCAAGCGCTGGCGCCTGCTGCCCCAGCACCTTCGTCGCCCGCCCTGGGACTGCAGCACACACCGTGGCAGCCCGTCCTCTGTCGCTCTGCCAAGAAATTTTCTTCTAACATCCAGAGGCTTTCCTTTCCTGCCAGAGCCTGAGTAATTGGCTTTTGTAAGGTTCGGTCTGTTCAGAGCCTTTTTTGGGCACAGAGTCTAGTTGTGTTGTTTATGACTTTTCCTAATCATGTGCTGCTGTCAACGCAAATGATGACATGGTCCCAGCTCACTGATAAAGTCACACAAACAGCATCCCGGAGTGCAAGCGTCAAAAATGTATTCAAAGCCCAGTATCCTAATCAAACTATCCCTTGGAGGACAAAAAAAAAAAAAAATCCCTTAAGTAAGTGTGAAAACTATCACAACAAAGCAGCAAAAATCTCAAGGCAACCAAATGATGACACAGCCCAGTCAGTTGCTCTTCTCCAAATACGAAAACGTTCGGAATTAATTAGAATCCATTTTCCAGCTTATCTAACCTTCGAGGGCCTATACCAGCAGGACTTTGGAAATCTGATAAGTGAGTCATTTGGGGAGAAGTCAATTAAAGGATGCTCTAGAGTCGTTAAAGCTCAAAAGGGGTGGGAAGAAAAGGAACATGCCTCAAATCCTTTAATACAGAGGAATCAATCATGAGCTTTGAGGATGCTTTTCTCCTTTCCCGCTGCCGCCCGCCACATTTACCAAGTTCCCTGTGAAAGCCGACCCCAGTATAGAGACTGCAGGGGCGTTTAGACGCAGCCTTTCAGCAGCCAAAGGGACCCAGGTAAACGGCTGCCCCATCGCTGGGTGGTGCTGGCATCGCTGATGATGAGTCAGGGGAGCTTTCGAAAAACACACAAATCCAAAACGACACTGAATGGGTTGCTAGAACAACACGCGTCCCCAGATGAGTGTTTGCCAAACGCGAAAGACGCCAGCCCCGGAGGATCATCTGGAGTCATTCTTGAGACAGTGCTTGAGTTGGCCATTGTTGTTGTTGCAGTGATATTGTTAAAGGAAGGAAAGGGAGCTGTGTGGGTTTTGCTGTTGGCTTGGTGTGGTCTGACGATTTGGGAGGGGGAGGAAGAGGAACGGCAGCTTCTGATTTTGTGCCTTGCCCTGCTTTGCAGACGACCGCTCCACCGTGCTGCTGACGGACGCTGACTTCGGAGAGGCCGCCAAGCAGAAGTCCCTGACGGTGACCCACACGGTCCACTACCAGGCCGTGTCTCAGGCCACGGGGCCGCTGGTGGACGTCTCGGATGCGCGGCCAGGAACGAGTGAGTGGCCCACAGCACCTGCAGTTGTTATTTATGGGTGTTAGCAGTGTGGGAAACAGCTGGTATTCCTGCCCTGCTGAATGAACGCTGGGGCTTCTCAGCCCTGGGTCTAAGGAACAATTCGGTATGATAATATCTTCACTGGGGCTATTGGGTTTTTATTGTTCGATCTTAGCTGTTATTGAAAGCGTGTCAGTGGAGGCCAGTAACTCTTGGTATTGTTGTAATGGAGAGTGTTAGAAATTTCAGGTCAAGTTCCTTTTTTAAAGGAGAAGGGAAAGATGAGTTAGAAGGATGCTGTCATCTGTTACTTTGCAATAACCCTGTAGGATACCGATGTAGGAAGTAGAAACAAATGAGAAGCCCGAGTCTCAGCAAGGTTAGGTCAACAGCTCCAAGTGGCACAGTTAAGTAGTGAAACCAAGAGTCAGCTCCACATCTTGTCTGTCCTCAAAACTTTTGCTTTTCTCCTGAATAAACTGAGAAAAATTACAGTGCCCGTTAATCCAGGGATTATGTTGTATTTAATTATTATTTGCATCCATAATATATGGAAATTGATTACTTCAATAAATTAAATTCCCTAATATGTATCTAGAGCTTACTAATTAGATAGTTTCTTCATAATTGAAATGGTTCCTAAATCTCTTTAAAGACTGAGAAATTGGTGTCCCATTATAATCTTTTTGAAAGCTTTGATGTTTAGCTTTTAAATCTCTAATCACCCTTTGCAAAAAATTACATTCTTAGAGTTATGTGTTATAAGTAGTAAAATAATATTATATTAAAAGCTCTTCTTCACAAATTCTATCTAAATTGTGAAGCATTTGTGATATGTACTGAACTTGAGCAAATGGTTGATTATGGAACGCACTGTCTTGGAAAAGAAAAGTTTTAATAGTTACTGAAATTCACTTGAAAAAGTGCTTTAAAGACCATCCGGTAGTTCTTTTTTTCTCGCTTTTTCTATCCTTGCCCCCTTCCTTCTTTGATGGCAGCATATTCTGAAGGCATGAATAGATAAGAGTGAGAATTAAGAACTAGCATTTTTGCAAAGGGCTGTGTATGAGAACCTTTCCCTTAAAAGTGTTCCAAGGACCTTAACATTGGCCTTTCCATTGTGGTTGGCCTAGTAAGCTTCCAGCTACTTTGGGACACTCCTTAGACAGGTTCTGAGTCCCTTTTTGCTGCTAAATCAAGGAAAGATTTGAGAGCTGCAGGGACGGTCCTTTAGATGGATGAATCCTCAGGCTCAGGCAGCAGAGCTGTTGTTCAGGACAAAGCAGGGGAGGGGAAAAGAGGCAAAGAAAGCTGCCCCGAAGCTCAGGCTGTGTCCCCCAACTCCTTCGTGTGCATGAGAATCACACAGGCTCCCTGCTTACAATACCCATTCCAAGGTCCCACCCCTGGAGAATCTGATCAGGTTGGTCTAGGGAAGGGCCCAGGAATCTGCATGGTAGCAGACCTCGTGGGTGTTTGTGTTGCTGGTTGTCTATGAACCGTCATTGAGAACCCTCCCAAAGTGGTGCAGCTTTGGGAAGATCCAGCAGGAAATGCTCCTTGTCGCCCTTGCAGCTGCAACCCAGTGATGCAGCACCCATCACACTTGCCCTGGTCATAGCACATCATCAGTTCTTTTAGCTAGATAAAAAGCAACATGCATTTCCACCTCTCTTTCGATGTTCAATTAGCAGAAAAATGCAAAGACTAGAAGTAAATGGCAAGATGGGACAGGAGGCAGTGAGCTTGAAACACTGAGAATCAACCAGCTGTAGCATCAGTCCCCAAGTAATGGGGAAGTTGATTGGACTTCATTAAAAATATCAACATAGGCAAGAACCGGAGTCATAGAAAGAAGCTGTAGGGAGTGAAAGATGAAAGGTGAGTGGCAAGCAGGACACAGCTGGCTAGGACATGTATCTCATGGATGTAAAATGGCAAACATGCTTGGGGGACTTTTGGAGCTCCTTCATCAAACATTCAAGAATATTTATTAAGGATCTGCATTATATATGGCCCAGGGCTTGGTGATGGGGTACATCATGGGTAAGATGCAAAAAAGACATTCATTTCATCCTGGGGGAGGAGGGGGTCAGACATTAAACAAGTAAGTGCATGATTTTTCATTTGTCAGTAAGTACTAGGAAAAAAATAGACAGAATGGCATGATGATGAGCAAAGAGGGGTGTGGGAGCTGACGCGGGGCTCTGTGGGATCTGGGCTGCTTGGGAAAGCTCCATTGAGGAGAAGGCAGGAACCAAGACCAGAATCCCAGCCAGCAGCCAGCCTGCCAAACAGAGAGAAGAGGCAGGGCAAAGCTAGAAGCGGTCCTGGAATGCACGAGTGACGGAGAACATGGGGATGGACAAGCTGGCCGGATCTCGTCCAGGCCTTGTACACAAAGTCACCGGTTCAACGGGTGGCTGTCCTGGGTTTTACATGGTATCACAGCTTATCGCACAATCTCACTTTCATTTGTGATGAACTTCATTAAGTAAGATTTCTTAACATTAGGCGAATCTACTCTATTTCACGCACAGTGTAAGGTTTAAAAAGTAGGAGAGTGTTCATTTAGCATCAACAGAACACCGTTTTAGTGAGAGATCTTTGAGTTCTCTTTCTCATTAAACATTCCCCCAAACCACACTGTGAGAGCCCAAGCACATTCCATTTCTTCTGTAGAATTAGAAATGGCTGTGGCTGGCCCATGTGCGTGTCTGCAAGAGTCTGAAACCGTGAACCTCCTGAAGCCCAGCTGGGCCCTTCTTGCTTCTTCAACCCCAGGGCTTGTCACCTCTGCCCAGGTTTACACCTGTGCTGCCTCAATCCTATGGAGCATGTATAGCTCTCTTCTCACTGTGGTTTGGCATATATGCATAGATTCATTTATGGTCTCTTGTTTTCTCAACTACACAAGGCATTATTATTCTAACTCTGCTAGGACTCTGTTGTCATTATAGGAATTCTTTATTTTAAGAAGAGCATCTAAAATATGTTGTTTGCACACAAGAATGACTACATTATAGGAGTTATGTTTCTAAGTATTTTATTAGTTTGCCATAGAGCAGCCATAAATTCCTATTACGAGCATGGGAGAAATTGCAGCCACTTGCCATTTATCTCTTTCACTGTGGGAAAACACATCCCTTAGCTGTGTTTGCTGCTCTGCTGGCTTCTCTGTCTCACCCGTGGGGTTATGAGACTCTTGAAAGCTGGGACTCTTCATTCCTGCCTCTATTCCCAGCACCAGCAGCAGTATACCTGACCGCCGAAGGCATTCAGCAAATGTATTTAAAATATTGAATGACTGTCAAATTTCGAAATCAGAATCTATGGGAATGAAAAAGTAAGGATGCTTAGTAGATTAAGCAGGATGTGGGCAATCAGTTTAATTCCCTTTTCTTCGTTCTCCATTACTTCATACATTAAATAAGCCGGGCATCTGTCCCAGCCCGGTTAGAGATGTCTCTTTTAATATGCATGTAGTCTCATCCCAGCATGCTTTGCCATACTTGCCAATGAGATCATTACCTAGCTATGAGAATTTAAATCAACTTTCTTACTTAGAAAATGTACAAGGAGGTGAAGACATGTAAAGTCGTAAGTCTTAACCTTGACCTGTTTTGTTGTTACTGTTGTTGTATTTACTTGGCATTCATTCATTCACTCATTCATTCATTCATGTAAAGAGCATTTGCCAAGCACCTTTTATATACTTAGTGCTCGACTGGGAAATGAATAAGACACAGCTACTCTCCTGCCTATCTCTACTATTCAGTTTCTTCTGAACCACATGCATTCTCCAGCAACTATTTTTATGATTTTTTAATGAGTATCTTTTTGCCCGTCTTAAATCTTCTAAATGGAGTTTATCACCTTCTTGATCATTTCACCAAATCTCCTAACCAACATTTTCCCAATAAATTCAGGAGGTACTCCATCCAACCAATTGTTTATTGCTCAAAAATCCTGGGCAAGCTCATGTGATGGATTGGGCTTTCCCTGTGAGCCCAGCACGTTCTCCCGCAGCAGTCTCATCTAAGTCTCTCACAGCTTCAACGATGGGAAGTGTTCTTACCCCATTCTGAGGGAGGAAGGAGACAGGCCTATCAGATGAGGTCACTGGGCCAGGATTAACTTCAAAGCCCCTGCTGTCAGCCACTCTGTATTGCCTTTAAGTCACTGCCATTCAAAGGAAATGTAAGGACTGAAAAATGAACTTCAAAGATGTATTAAACAAGAAGAGCTTACCACACTAATAGACTCTTTGTGGGTGAGATGTTGTAAGAGACACGCCCTTGTACTCTGGGAAGGTTCCGCAGGCCATGAGTGCCCAGGGCTAATGAGCTCGTAATAAATATCTGTCAGTTAAATGATAGCAATATTCAGACCTCCTAGTTTCATCCTGTTCATGAGACACCTGTGAAGTGCATCACTGAAAGGGGAGGCCTCGAGCATAGATGAGACATGAAAACCAAAAGCTAGAGGAGGGGAAGAGATTAATACCCCAATCAGAGTACTAGTTCACAGAACATGTTTTATAGCCTTGTTACCCCTAAAATTCTCTGATCCCAAATTCAGGATAATGAAAACAATTTGATTGCGTGAGCATTCAAATTCAGACCCAGAGTAGAGAGGCCATGAGCTATTTCCATTGCTCCCCTATAATTAACTCATGGGATGTTTAGCAAGTATGCTGCTACCTCATCACTCAGTTTTAGTTGTATTAGCATGTTGAGGAGCCAAACACAAACCTTCCGTGCAGGGGCAGTAAATCCCCACATTTATTTGCTCAGATTAGCTAGTAAGTTACACAATGTAGGCTACCTGGTAGAGTCAAAGTTAAAAAAATATATTTTAGCTGCTATTTCAGGAGCTATCATACAGTTCAGCTCAGGAACAAATTAGTGTATCCAAAAGTCCAATGATTAAAAAACTGTGTCAGGCAGCCTGGTAGTCTACATACTGAGACGATTTCCTCTCTAGGATGCTTGCTTCGAGCTGACCAGAAGCATAGGCTGAGGTTCAAGGAACCTAATATCATGACCTATATTTTCAACATTATCAGGCCACTGGTAAGACTGTCCTTTTCTAGAAAAAAGGGATAATGAACAAAATGAGCTCAAAGAGAGGTATAGCTTTGAATAGAAGCTGACGCAAGGCAGCTTTATCCTGGGATTTTCCCAACCGGTTGATCTCAGTGAGGAAAGGGCAGACAGAAGTGAAAACCCCTTACCCACCTTAGGTGTGTGACCAGGACAGAAGGAAACTAAGGGGAGGGTGGGGGTTTTTGGGGGAAATGCGTCTTTGAAGTGCCTCTATGGAATTGGCCCCTCCAGGTATCTTCCCCAGGAGTAAAAAGCTCAGACGGATCCACAGCTGTAGTTGCCAGAATCTTAAAGAAAAGAATAAAAGTGATAACCCTGGAAACTTATGTAAGCAGCAGGATAATTTTCTGGGAAAGATTCATTAGCATTTAAATAACAAGCCCCACTTGCTTAAGCTCCACTTATCAAGTCTATAGTGCCTGGGAGACATTTAGCCTCCTCCGGACTGTAAGGTCTTCTTATCTCTTTGAGGCCCCTCCCCTGGCAGTTCAGTGGAGAAACTCAATTATCATTCACACCTTGTTGTCCAGTGAGCTTGGCACTCTAGCACACTTCATTTATATTCTAATCAAGGCAACAACAACAAAAAAAGCATCCTCTCCATAAAGTCTCCCAGGAAATTTTGCAAGCCAGATGAAATCTCTTAAAATCAATGCCCCAGAGAATATGCACTGTATTTTGATGGCCTAGGAAAGCTTAAAATATATTGATTTGGCTGCCATCAGAATGCTCCTCTCCAGCATCATGAAATGATGGATTAGATTCAAAGTCCAATAGCTAGAAAATTGCAAAGAAGAAAATCTTTCGTCTAAAAAGAAAGTCATTTCCCCACTTTCCAGTGTCAGTCTCTAATGTTCCTTGGTGGAATGACCTAGGAGCCGGTGACAGGCAGTCCTCATAGCAGAAAACTTAGATGTCCCGGATGAGGACATGTATGATCAAGGAACAGGCAGTCATGGGGCCACTTTTTTTTCACTCAAGAGCTGTGTTACTTCCCCTCACTAATTTTCCTTTGCCTCCTCCATAAAGTGACCTTGAGCTATGTCTTTCATTCAGGGAGCTATATGTGCCAGTGTTTGCAGCAGGCTCTAGGGATGGGTCCAAAGTCAACACCTCTGGCCACGCCCTGCAGACAATTCCAGGCACAGGAGAGCATGTAAACATGGCGGTGGAATAATGTTGCAGGTTGGCCCGCTCAGTCTTGCTCTTTTAAAATGGTTCCATTAGTGCTGAGTAGTCAGCCCAAAATACTGTGTTTAGAAGTAGCCAATGTGTTTTGAAATATAACTGGCATAAAATTCCTCTGTGAGACTCAGAGAACTCAAAGATGAGAAGGGGCCATCCAGGACCTTTTGTCTTCAGGCTGGAGTCTCAGAAAAACCATTCCAGGTAATGGAATCTGTCCCCTTTTCCAGAGAATTCCAGGAGAGGCAAAACTGTGGCCCACTCTAGTATCCGGCATTCTTTGCTGCCATGACATCCTTTTTCTTAGTTTCATGGAAGGGTTGAGCTGAGAGCTCAGTCCACCTTATCTACTTGCTGCCTTTGATTCCACATTGAGAGAAAATGGAAACCATCTGGCACCAACCTTAATATACCTAAACCTTTATATTTTGAAGTGTGGAATCCAAACACCTGTTGACCCATGGCCCTCCAGATCGAATAATCAGTTATCCTGATCCAAGTTCAGAAAATTCCACTGAAGAGATATGCTATGATATTATAAGGGCCAAGGGGAGGTTGGGACAAAAAAGGGAGAGTGTTCTGCTCTAGGAGCCCATAATCGAAAGGCTAGAACACTGGAGATGCTGAGTGACATTGAGATCACAGAGCAGGAGAGACCTCAAGCCAAAGACTCTTAGAATAGAAGGTGTGCATTCTAAGGTCCACAGGATGGAGGAATAGAGTATGGATTAGAGTGGACTTACTGATATTCTATTCATGAACTACTGTGATTAGTAATCGAAGAAAATGTGGCATTGGTGTGGAGAAAGTGGCCATGGTGGCTGCTGGGGGTAGGGAGTGGGAGGAAGAGATGTGATGTGGGGGCATTTTCGGGACATGGAGTTGTCCTGGGTGGTGTGCTGCAGTGACAGTGTATGTCCTCCCATGGCCCACTGGGTGGACTGTGGGAGAGTGTGGGCTATGATGTGGACCATTGACCATGAGGTGCAGCGGTGCTCAGAGATGTATTCACCAAATGCAATGAATGTCTCATGATGATTGAAGAGGCTGTTGTTATGGGGGGAGGAGTGGGGTGAGGGGAGTGGGGGGTATATGGGGACCTCATATTTTTTTAATGTAACATTAAAAAATAAAGACAAAAAAATAAAAAAGAATGTTAAAAAAAAAAAAAAGAATAGAAAGTGTGGTAGAGCAAGTTTGCCCAGGTGATTCTGGGCAAGTCTCAATGATGGGCACTGGATCACAGAGTTACTAAGGGTCAAGAACAAGGCTCAAAGTCTCACTTCTGAGTCCATATCCAGTGTTTTTTTTCTCCTAAGGGCCTTTTAAGTGCTCGAGCATCAGGTGAATGTTTCGGAACATAGGAGAAAGGATAAAGAGTCCCCCAGACAGGGAAAGCCAGGGAAAGCTCCCTGGAGAGCCGGGCCCCCAAAGGCAGGGAGCTCTGGCCAGCTGCAGTTCACCTGCACTTCCTCGACGTCGACATGCTCATCCAGAGACAAAGGCAGACTTCTTCCTTGGCTCTTCACAGATCCCACCACCAGGAGGAACGCCAAGGCGGGGCCCACAGCGAGAAACCGGTATGCCAGCCAGTGGACCCTCAACAGACCCCACCCCACTATTTCCACACACACCCTCACCACCGACTGGAGGCTGCCAACGCCCAGGGCTGCGGGGTCTGTGGACAAGGAGAGCGACAGTTACAGCGTCAGCCCCTCCCAAGACACAGGTGAGGCCCTGCCCTCACCCTCCTGCATCCTTAGGGGACCAGAGGAGGCCCCCCGGGCCTTGCCCTTGTCCCCTTCGAGGGCTTCTTGGGTTCCTGGGGGAAGGGAGAGAGGGCTTCCTGTACGGGTACTTGCTCTCTTTTAAAGACTGCTTCAGACGATGGGGCAGTTTATCCAACAGCCACCAGGACAACTAGACTGCCCCAGGGCAGAAGGGATTCTGCCAAACAGAACCAAAGGGGTTTGTTGTGCAGGTTTTTGACGGCAGGCCCATGCTGCTCTTTCCTGTGAGTTCATACCCCACTGGGAGGAGGATAGAATTTTTTTAAGTTTTCACGCACACAAACTGAAAATTCCCAACTTCCCTCGGAGGGAGCCTGACCACAGCAGGCGCCAGGACTAAGATTATGCACATAAAGTTTCACAACAGGTTCATCGTCCCCCTTTACAGGGAGCATAGGCTGGTGGGCTTGACAATGAAACAAGGGTTCATTATAAGGTATCTTAGCCCTATTTCATCTTGTCCATGTCATCAACCACAGATTTCACTTCTGTGAGAAGATAAGGCCTAAGAATAGCACTGAGTTCAACTCCCCCTTAGTTTTTGAAAAGAAATTATATCTGAACTTAATAGCTGTAGGAAATTTAAATACTCATTTTTCCTTTGTTCTTGATGATAGACTTCAAAAACAGTGTTCCGAAGATGGAGCATCACCATGTAAATTTATCTTTGTGGTTGTTAATTCTTCTTAGAAGAGTCTCAGGGTTCAGAGGTGACTTCAGAACTCTTTAGTAGGCTTACGATGCACAGCTCCTCTGACCAGTTAAAAGACACATTTGTACCTGCTTTTGTCCTTGCTGTTCTCTAAACCTCCATCAAGGGGGTCAGGTCTGGAAACACAAAGGGTGAGTTTCAGGGGTGGGTAACATTCTGCCAGTGCTAACTCATGTACAAGTCACATCTTCATTTCTAACCATCGCCAAGTTCCACATCCCCACGGTGTCTTCCTTCCCCAAGTCTGAGGTCTGAGGAGCTGAACTGCAGTGCTCAAATCATCTATGGCAATTAGAGTCTCTATGCTCAAATCATCTATGACGATTAGAATCTCCATGCTATAGATCGATTTGCAAGTCAGAGCTGAGAGACGGGACACTGCAGCTCATTTACCATGCAGTCTGAAAGCAGAATTTTTTAAGGAGGGTGCATGACTTATTTATGGAAATGCCCTAGGCTGGGGACTTCTGACTGCAATGATTCAGTTGAAACAAAGGTTTGTTTGGGAAGCTGCCCTCACTGAGTGACAGATGCAAGAGTCTCTGATCTGTGAGATTGTAGAGTGATCTGGAAAAATTAGCCAGAAGCCAGGTAGGACTATCCTCTAGGTTCAAATTTAAGGTGAAGAGGTCACACATCTTATTTTCTCTTGTTCCTGACATAGATCGAGCGAGAAGCAGCATGGTCTCCACAGAAAGTGCCTCCTCCACCTACGAGGAACTCGCCAGAGCCTACGAGCACGCCAAGATGGAAGAACAACTGAGGCACGCCAAGTTCACCATCACCGAGTGCTTCATTTCAGACACATCATCTGAACAGTTGACGGCAGGGACTAACGAGTACACAGACAGCCTGACCTCCAGCACCCCTTCAGAATCGGGGATCTGCAGGTTTACTGCATCTCCCCCCAAACCTCAGGATGGAGGAAGAGTGATGAATATGGCGGTTCCAAAGGCACATCGGCCAGGTGAGAAAAGGCACGGGTGGGCCCTGGCAAAGGAGAGTTTGCTTTCCTCATTCATACTTGGGCTACTAGAAAATCCCTCTCAGTGTTCAGACTGTTCCATTTCTTTCAATTGCTGCAAACAAAGCTAACTGGCCTAAAGCAACAGCAGTCATTTATTTTCCTTATGAATCTGAAATTCAGTGGGGACAGCCCATCTCATGCTCCTCTATCACCAGCTGGGGAGGCTCAGATGGGGCTGGACAATATTCTTCCAAAATGGCTCTTTCATCTGGCAAGTCAGTGCTGGCTGTCGGTCTTCTCTGTTGAGGCATGTCCACAAGTTGGCTTTTAGGCTTCTTCATATCATGCTGACTGGAGTCTAAGAGCAAGTGTCCCAAGACACAGAAGGTGGAAATTGCCAGTTTCTAAGGCTGAGCCTGGAAACCAAGCCAACATTACTTATGTCATGTTTACTGTTCAGGCAGAGCCCAGATTCAAGAAAAGGAAGCATGGGCACCCCATCTCTTGATGAGAAGAGTGTCAATAATTTGGGAGCTGTATTTAAACCTGCCACACCAGCTGCTTTCCTAAGGAGGGAGTGTTTGGTACTTTGCTTTACTGATACCCAAAGTGTAACGAATAACTGGCCATTGTGCAGGCTGGGTCTTTGACCTGAGCGGAGGGAAGTAGCCTGGGTCTGTGAGAGGGGGTTGCCCTGGCTGAGGCTTGCCAGGCCTGGCAGGTAATGCAAATGAGTGAGGGGGGAGTAGGAGACAAGGGATTGATGGGGGCACAGACAAAGGTCCTGGGTTGTCTAAAGAGAACAGGCTCTAGCAAGCTCTCTCCAACCTCAGAGAGAAATGGGGGCTAATTTTTCAAGAGAAGTCAGAAATCTCATTTTGTCTTTTTTTATGGAAACTCACACTTTTTAAGAGTTGACTTAGATATTTTCAAGCCATTGTCCATGGCAAACAAACGTCTTTTGACCTAATCCTTTCCCTGCCAGCTAGTTGTAATTATCACCCGAAGGATCACTTTTTCACTCCAATATTGCTGCCTATAGACTTTACTTTGTAGGTTTGCCAGTCCAGTCTTATTGAATCCAGTTTTATTTCTCCATCCACCCATTTTCTGAACTATTGTACAGGTTCCATTTTAAACTTTTATCTTCCCTTTTGAATTACTGAAATTCCCTTAGGTTTTAAGGCATTCAGGCCCAGCTGAAATGAGCCTTATAAATACATAAAAGTATAAAAAATAAGAATCATCTGTCCTGCAAATAATCTTCCAAACCAAGTCAAGATTCATGCCAGCAAACAATAAGGAATGATGGCTCCATTTATATTCATTCTGCCTACCGCCTCAGGGAAGAGAATGAACTGTTACTTTTATCTTTACTCAAATATTTTTTTGGTGTGGCATTTATTTGCAAGGCAAATGCAGAAGAAACACAGCATAAATGCCATGGCTTTTTGTGGCAGGACAGCCTGAGGGTGAAGAGGACAGGACAGGAGAAATGTGACTGTGGGCCATTTATCTGTGCTTGGCTTTAGGGGTCTCATCTGTAAAATGGGCATCATGTCAGTGCCTATCCTTGGGCCTTGTGTAAGATGGAGGCACAGCACAGGCAACGTGGCTTACGAGAACGTGCTCAGCAATATTAGCTGTCATTCCTGTGCTTGTCCTGTTGAATTTCGGATCACCAACCGCATGATTCCAAAGGAGCGTCCAGATGTGCCGCTGGCGGGTCTCCTCCTCCTTTTGTTCTTTTTGCTTTAGTAGTCACTGAAGCCCTGGCAAGCATCCACCTTATTTGCGTATCACCCAATTAATGCTTTATGCTTCCATCTAAAATTTGCAGCCACAATGTTCCCTTTGTGTGTGATTTGCGCCTAGAACGAGCTTCTGGGTTAAATGACTGTCCTATTTGTGCAGGCCTTTAAATAATTAAAGGTTTGGAGTTTCTTTTTCTTGGCACCTTTTTCAGTGATGCATTAATGTTGAAACAAAAAAGGGTTGAACTTTGTTTGTGACCTTGTTCCCTGGATTTGACGTAACAATCGCAAGAGTACAACTAAGTGAGTTACTATAGTCATATGGCATTTAGAGTAAAATTATTTTAGAGCTTAAGGATAGGAATAATTTTTTAAATCATTGGAAGTCCTGTTGTCCACAGACTTTGTCTTGTCTATCCTAGGTGCCTATGTTACTGAATATCTGATATGCTTTTTAAAAAATATTTCACCCCTCTGGAAGCCTTTCTGTTGCTACTTTACAAGGCACACAAGTTCTACACTGGACCCAATATACAAGTTATCAGTCTTCTGCCTGGAGGGTGTGTCAAAATTAGCAAAACCTTGAGCTGTGCCTCGAAAATCTTTACCTGGGTTTCCCTGTGGCTCTAGATGGTATCAGTTAATCTCTGCTCCAGTTCACATCTTCTGTATCTCTGGAGATCTTTCTCCCTTCCATTAGTTTCTCTTCTTTGGTGATGAGTAATTTTCCTTACCTTTTTCTTCTGTCTCTTGTATCAATCTTTGCCATCCCAAATTTTCAAACTCTCTACAGATCAGGATCAAGCAAGTGAACGCCAGGAAAACAGGAAGCATGTCTTAGTTACCTTCATATTTCTCTCCCAGTGTCCAGCAGAGTGTCTAGTAGGTACATATTCAAGAAATATTTTTGGACCAATTAATAGTTTTGAATATATATACTTACATATGTACCTACGTGCATATATGTGTATTTGTATTTATCTATCTGTATGCCTACATAGGGCAGTTCTGTCATTATCACAACCATGATAAATCCATTCATTCAATGATATTTATAAACCACCTACTATTTGCCAGACACAGCATTACATGTATGTCTAATACATACAAACACACACATATGCATATACATTCATGCACAATATACATACATACACACCTAGCACTGTGCCTGGCACATAGTAGGCACTTCATAAATATCTTTGAATGAACAAATACATCATGGTTGTGATAATGAGAAAAATAACCAATTGACTGAAATATTACAATTATTAGAAATTACTAGTAAAGTACAAGAGGACATTTACATCTACTCCATCTTCCAGGATAACTGTACACCAAAGGGTTCATTTCCTATTCTTATCCTTGAAACATAAGGAAATTGTCCTGCAGATAAGGGGAGCTCTTGCTGAAATGTGGAGGACTCGCGGACATGGAGGCAGACTTTCCAATCTAGCTTTAGATTTCGAACAATACCTGAATTTTAAATCTTTGGCATTCTTAGGACTTGTATTTTTTTTTAAAAATGCCAACCATGTGATGGTTTCTTTGTTTTTTTCCATACGAGATGGTTATTTCAATCTTTAAAAAACAACAAACAAAATCCCTATACCTCTGAGAAACAGCAGGCAAGTTTACCAGCTTTTTTCCTCTTGGTCAAGGGGTTTCCAATACTTCACAGTACCTATTCTTGGTTTCAGATAGTATTTTAAGCCAGTTTCCAATATTCTTGGATTACTGCTGCTTCTTTATTCATGATGTTTATCCTCTGCAATCAAGAGATGCCGTTGCATGAAGCTACTTAAATCAATTTAAAGCTTCAACTCTGCAACCTAACCTGCCACCTGGCCTGGCTGGAGGAGGCCAAGCGGCAGCCACTTCACAGCTCTGGGCTTATACTCGCTGGCGCCCCAGGCTTCCTCAGGTGCACATCAGTGCCTCCTGGGGTGAAGGCATTTCAGGTTTGCCAGCTGGCAGTGGCTGCCACCTGATACCAACTTGTGGATTCCTCAGAATAACCAGACTTATGTGAAGCAGTTACCAGATTTTAATGCGAAGATCTGTTCATCCCACCTCTCTCTCCCTCTGCATGCAGAAGCAGAGGGCGGAGAGGGCGGGGGGGCCTGGGCTGCGTGGGAAGGCCAGGCGCCCTCTCCTGAAGGGCGAGCCGACCTGGGCTAAGGCTGGCCGTCTTGTTCTCAGGACTCATTTTGATCAAGTCGTTTTCCCTCTCAGAAGTGTAGTGGCTGTCATGTTGTCCCTGGATTCACAATTACCCTCCAGAAGCTTCCTCGCCAAGAACCCACCCCCATCTCACTCTGTCTGCGTCTCTGTCCCATCTGGGGCCTTGCGCTCTGCTCCCCATAACTGACTTGGCTCAGAGACTCTTGCTCCCACTTCAGGAAATCAAGGCTTCACACTTCATTCCCCTCCAGCCAACTGCATCTCCCTCCTTCTCTTTCTCCCTTGGGTACCACAAACAGGGTTCCATGCCTCTGGGCATTGCATCCCCTTCCTTTTTTCTGTGCATCATTAAAATGAAATGTTGAATTTCTTCTCATTAATGTTCTTCCAAGAGCTATAGAAAGGCTCTCCTTTCAAGTGCAAGTATCTTTGATGCCTGCACACAGACAAACACACGTTTGCATGCACACTCATACACATGTTTTGAGTTGCTCTGGGCCCCACCATCTAGACATGGCACTGCTTCTTCCCTCCCAGCTCCAATATCTCCCTTTTTTCCTTCAGCTGATATTTCTTGAGCTTGCTTACTAAATAGCCAGCACTGTTTTAGAGCTGGGGATACAGCAGTAAGCAAGGCTGAAAAGCCCCCTCTTCAAGGAGCTTGGGAAGGAGACAATGATCAAGAAAATAAATAATATAGAGGTTTAGATTCTGCTAAGTCTGGGAAGAAAAGTAAATCAGAGGAAGGGGAGAAAGAGCAGCAGGGAGATGTTTTCAAGAAGATGATCCAGAAAAGCCTCTCGGAGGAAGTGAGATGTGAGCGCAACCTAAATGATGTGACATCGAGAACCTAGCAAGATCCCAAGGGGAGGTCCAGGCAGAGGGATGAGCAAAGATGACACTCAGAGGAGAGTAAGAGTTTGGCATTCACAGCTTGATGCAGAATTCCCTCTGATCAGTCATACATCCCCAAATTTTAGAATACTCCCATAGAATTGCAAGTTAGAAGGGCCCAGGAATCATGGGACAAAACCTTCATATCTTGCTCTTCATGCCTGCTCTTTGTGACCTAAATATTGAAATGTGCTCATCCCAGGTCCCTACTACAACACCACAGCTCTGTGATATGCATTTGCAGTTTCATCTTCTTAAGGATTCTCCTGTAAGCTTAGTCTGTTCTCAGTAGATGTCTCTCAGGTATATGAACTGATAGTCTAAGTGGTTCCAAGCATGAAACTCTAAGCCCATTCACCTGAAATAACAGTTTAGCCCATATTTCACCAGGTGTTCTGCAGCCACCTCCTCCACTGGTTACCGGAAGTGCCTCCTGCACGGGATGCCAGGTGCTTCCTTTTGAGCCTCCTAAATGTTCCCAGTGCTTTTCCATTGGTGCTGTTGGGCAGGTGGTTGTCCATCTCTCCCAGTTCCAAACATCTGCTCTCCTTGGTCTGCTGACTATTCTCTGATACATGGGCGCCTTAGATGGCTCACTGTTTTTCTTCATTGACTTCCTGGGGTTCAGTTCTAATCATTGGGGAGTCCTAGGCTGCATCGGTCCACAGGTGATAAAAGGTGAGGAGGACTGTACGTGATGGGCCAGTGATGCAGAGGCAGAAGGATCACCAGTGTCCTAGATTCCAGTGCTGTAGGTGAAAAGCAAAACAGCTCACCATAGGAACTGAAAGTTCACTGCATCTGGAAAAAGGTCTTGTTAAAATACAAATATGTTATGTTCATTTACTCAACACACATTTATTGACTATCTTCTATGTAAAAAGATTCTGTACCAGGTATCCTAAGACAGAAAAGTGTGACTATATTAAACCAACATTTCCCATAATTCTCATTTGTTTGTCAGAATAGCATGTGGTATCATAGAAAAAAGACAAAAGGGTCCTGAAGACACAGAACAGGTAAGTCTTGAGGAGGTCCAAGAAGCAAGACCAAATCCAGAGCAATGACTCCTGCTCATGAGGCCCCCTCCCTACCCAGCACACACACACATGCAGACACACACAGCCCAGCTCAACACTGTTACAAGCCAAAAGCCCCCTGAAGATGCTGGGAATATGAAAAACTACAAGAGCAAAGGTTATCTTTCATTGTGTCCTAATATTGGTCCAGCTGGCATCAAGTTCCAATGTACCCTGGGAAGAAAAAAGCCATAATTGCAAGTGATATCATCAACCCTCTCCTGTTTAAACTCCTTCTCTGGCTTCCCATTGCTCTAGGATAAAGAACTACAAGGCACTGAGAGATGGGGTCTCGTCATTTTCACCAGCCTTTACCTCTGATCTCCAGGTTCCAACCCTCTTGGCCTCCTATAAATATCCATCCACAAATGTATCTTTCCTCTTCCTGGAATTTTTCCCATTCCAATTTAGCTCATTTCCCTCTGTGGGAATTCAGGATGCACCCGGCTGTTGAGATGAGTGTGCTAGTCTCAAGGCAGAGCAGGTATAACCCTCCAGACAGGGTTCCTCCTCAGGTGGTCCCCAAGTGTGGGGTTCCCCACATGTCTTATGTGGGAACCAGATGCATCTTTGAATCTCAGTGGTCTTTCCCTGTGGGAGCTCCAAAGTGCCTGCAAATGGATTCTGAGCTTGCTTAAATGCTGGGGAAGATTTTCCAATCCTGCTTCTATTCAGATTTATTTCAGAAGAATCATGAGCAGCAGCAAATTCAAGGCTCTCCTTAATACTTGAGTATGGTTTTTAAAGTTCACCGGAGGGTAGGAGGATCACCATGTCCATGAGCTCTTAAAAATGCATGAGGCCTCCCAGGTAACAAGCCAAGAATCGTACTAGAATTCACGTACATGAACCTCTTCTATTGATCTCACATTATTTATTTAGGGTTTTTCCTGGTTGCTGTCTGGGAGTGAAGATTCATTTACCAAGAGAGGTTCATTTACAAGTCTTCATTACCATACTGCCACATTACTGTAAAGCTAAAAAAGCCTTAGATCTGGTTTCCCCTTAATTGGCAGACCATACTCTCCCCTGGTAACTCACCATTGACACTGTAGAGGCATTGTAAGTCTGGCTGCTCTGGTTTTTATTGAAATTGCTAGAACTCAAGGCCAGCTTCATTTACTCCTTCCTTTGCATCAATATTCAGCTCCTTCCAAGCATAGATATCAAACCTTGTTAGAAATTGATTGAAAGCATCTTTTCATGTCTCCTCAGAAGAGAGTTAAAACCCTGGGGACCGTGGCTCATTTTCATTCTTTGTGAATTTGTTGTGAAAACATTCACAGGTTTTCAGTTTCTGACTACTAAAGTATTACATCAGAGGAGAAAGGGGGATCTTGCAATGCACCTTGAAACTTTAGGGCCCCAGGAGTGCATTTGCTTGCCTTGTTCTAATCCTCCAACCCCCAGAACAGATGTGCTCAGCCAAGTTTTCACAGGTGAGCTAGCTCAGAGCATAAGAAAGGCTCTTTTGGTCACAATGGTTCCCTTAGATATTATCAGGGTCCTTTGTCTTTAAAGACAAGAGCACTAAAATATGAAGGGGTCCTAGAACTAACCAGAGACACAGGCAGGACTTCAAGGCGAAGATCTGGATTTTCTAACCAGTTCTCATTCCATTTTTCTAAATTCCCTTCTCATCAAGTTAAATTGGAGAAGGACTTTGGGTCTTTGCCTTCTTATTTCAGTTTCCTTGGCTGCTTAAGCAAATACCATGAAAGGGGTTGGTAAACCATGGGGTGTTTATTAGCTTACAGTTTTGAGGCTAAAAGAAATTCCAAATCAAGGTGAGGCTTTCTTCCAGAAGACCAGCATTCTGGGGCTGGCTTCTCGTGATCCTTCACAACTCTATCACATGGCAAGGCACATGGCAACATCTCCGGGTCGTTCCTTTCTCTTCTGGGTATTACTGATTTCAGCTTCTTCCTGTGGCTTCCTTCCTCTGTCTGCATTTCATTCTCTTATAAAGAACTCCAGGAATAGGATTAAGACCATCCTGATTGAGGTGGGCCACACCTTAACTGCAGTCACCTCATCAAAAGGCCCTACTTGTACTGGGTTCACGTGGCACAGGAATGGATTTAATTTAAGAATATGTTTTCTGGGATACACCTTCAGGCCACCACACCTTCCAGCGACTACTCAGGGGACCCATATTTTAATGTTCCCTCTGACCAACTCAGCCCATAACTTCTTTGGGACTAGTACTCTGAGGCTGAGAAATATGATGCCTGAACCTGATAGAATTCTGTTTTCTCAGGAAAATTAAAGTGAAATGATCCACTTGAAATTAGGAACTTTGATAGTCTAAACCAAGATTCTTTGAAAGCAACTCCATTTGCATTTGGGGTAGGATCATTCTTAGTGGTGAAGTATCTGATACATTAGAGATGTAGAGCAGAGCCCAACCTCTGTCTCCCAAGGGCCAGGTGCAGCCCCCTCCACCAGTTGTGACAACCACATGCCACCGGTGAAGAACCGCTGATCTAGACTTCAGGCATTTTTTTCCTCCGTTGAGGTGCATGCTAAACAGCAGGAACCACTGTTTAAGAACAGAATAATGCAATGCACGTCCATTATAGATTTTCTGAATTGATTCATTCTTGTTCTGTTTCTGTACTGATTTTGCCATCCTTCTTCCAAAGCTGAAATACATTCAAACTTTGTGTGTCAGTCTGAAAATGCTGAGAAAGTCCAGGAAACTTTGCCCAGGAAGGGGACATCTCCTGGTGTTCAGCTGAAACGAGGCAGGTCTCATGGAGCAGTTCTCCTGCAGTCGGGGGAGCTGTAGTTTGAGCACGCCTTCCGTGGGGGGTGACCGGTTGTGAGCCCATTTCTGCTGATGTGCGCAGGGCTGGAGAGAGGAAGGCTGCCTTAGTGACACTCATGCTCTAAATGGCTAGAGACAGAGGGAGCAACCAAGGCTGGCTTATTTAATCTGAATTTTGGTGATATTAATGGCCCAGAGGTCCCCAGAGGGTGGTGACAGGAGGATGAGAAATGGAACATTATGTCAAATAATAAGGTGTAAGATTGAAATAATGGCTAAAGCCTCCCTCTACCCTGGAAGGCATGAGTTAGAGCAGCAGCCTCGGCTCACTTCCCTCCCATTTTCCTCTCTCACCTGCTCCCTCCCCCTCCCCGCCTCCTTCTCTCTCCCCCCACCTCCACCTCCCTTCCCCCCTTTCCCCTACACCCTCTTTACCTCTCCATCCCTCCCCTCCCCCTCTTTCTTCCCCATCCCCCTCTCTCCTTGCCCTCCCTTCCCCCTCTTTCCCTCTTTTCGTTTCCCCTCTCTCCCTCTTTTCCCTCCCTTTCCTCTCTCCTTCTCCCATTCTCTCTCTCTCTACTGTTTCCCTCCCCCACACTGCCCTGCCCTTTTGCTCTACTCCTTCACCCCCACACCCTTTCCTTGATAGTCCTGCTCTGGCCTCTGTCTTGCACTCAGCTCTCTCCTCAGCACTCTCCTACCTTCACCCTCTCGAGGCCACAATTTACCCCTTCTCTATGTCTCTTACTTCTTGAATAAAGTTTCAGGGCAAAAGAGTCAAACCAAAAAAGAAAGAAAGGAAAGGAGGGAGGGAATGTAAGAGAGATGGAGTGAGAAAAGAAAGAGGGAAAACAGAGCAGAGAGGGAAACAGAGAGAAGAAAGTGAGTCCTACAGGCCGTACATCCTTCCAAAGAATGTAAGTGAGCTTTGTTGTAACTGGTTTTACTGAAAACAGAGCAAGATGGGGCTTTGGTTATGACAGTGTTGTGACCATGAGGAATTCAACACACAAGAAAGCCAAGGGGTTGTGTGCTGAGATGAGTCTCCTGAGGATGGTGACCCAACTTGCTGACTTTGGGGTTCAATGCAGAAAGGATGCTGAACTTGTCTTGGGTAATTTCAAAGCCTGAGAAAACTCGAGTGCACCTGGGCTGATTGCCCCAAGAGCTGTTCCTTCATGCAGCATCAAGTGGGTGAAGAGGCCAGAGACAGGCCAGCTAGCGAGGGTTGGGTGGTGAGAAAACAAGAAAGGTTCATGCTTGCCCCCATGGAGGCTGATGTATTCAAAGGTTCTGCCCCAGTTGGGGTGAGAATGCAGCAAAGCCAACAAGTCCAGGTCCAGTCCAGCCTACCCCAAGGGTTTCTTTGGTGACTAGTTGGACAGGGGTCAGCTTCCTCAGGGAGCAGGGGACTGGAAGTGAAGGCTTTGTCTAACCTTGGTTGAAGGAAGCATGGATGACAGGCTAGCACCAGCCAAGCTGGTGAAGGGGCTGCTGTGAGCTCAGAGGACAGGAAGACACCATAACCACAGCTGGTGTCGGCTGCCCGATTGAGCATTAGGGAGAAACTCCCTCCCTTGCCCTTGGATGATGGAAGCAAAGACCATTGCCACTCAGTGGAAATGTTCAGTGCAGCTTTGTAGGAGAAGCGCCCCGAGCTCATTTTACCCAAGAAGAAGGGACAGTAAATTCCTTTTCTAGGGCAGACATTAAAAGTACCACAAACTCTGTGGCTTAAACAACTGAAATTTATTCCCTCATGGTTCTGGAGGCCGAAAGTCTGGAATCAAGATGTTGACAGGACCATGCTTCCTCTAAAAGCTCTAGGGAGAAGCCTTCCTTGTCTCTTCCAGCTCTGGTGGCTCCAGGAGTTGCTTGCATCACTCTAATCTCTGCCTTCTCCTGTACCTCTGTGGCTCAAGTTTCCCTCTGCCTTGTGCTTACAGGGACACCTGTCATTGGAATTAGTGCCTACCCCAAATCAGGATGGTCTCGTTTTGAGATCCTTGACTTAATCACACCCACCTAGACCCTATTTCCAAATAAGGTCTTAGGCACAAGTTCCAAGAATTAGTACTTGGAGGTCTTTTTGGGGACCACTGTTCAACCCAAAACAGACAGAAACTAAGGGCTGAGAGAAGAGGTCCTGGCAGATCTCTGGCCCATGCTTTCAGGCCCTCTGACTTCCCATGTGGTAAAATCTTTGCATGCATTATCTAGTTTAATTCTCACCACAGCCCTCTATGGTAGAGCCATTTATGAAGGAGAAATTGAGCTCAGGTTTATACCATTAGTCAGTCAGATTAAATGCAGGCTTTGTTTATCCAGACCTCTGCTCACAATCAATGGTCAGAATTGATATTTCATTTCTCCCAGGTAAAGCAGGCAGATGGAGGGCTGGAAGGATAAGGAAAGCAGGTTGGCCAATATCCAATATCCCCCACAGTTTGCCATTTCAGTCCCTCTCTCTGCAGTAACAAGCACATGTAGGCACCTGAAGTACTTAGGAACCAGACTGACAATTAGAGTATCTGGTTTCCACACTGGTATTTGGACTAGCACATGGGTTGGGATTTCAACTGACATAAAATGCCTTTAATAAACAAAGCTCATTGATTACTCGGGTGCATTCTTTCATATAAGTGCATAAATTATTAAGAGAGCTCATTTGCAGTGTTCACGCGGTTGAAAGGGTTATGTTGAGTGCTAATCAGAAAGCATGCTCTGTTGAAAGGAGCTGATTAGAGCATGATACAACTTAATAAAGCTCTGCCTGCATCATTCGGAGATCACTTGGCAGACCTGCATGCAATAAGCAAACACAAATAGCCTTTGTATATAAAAATGTGATGTGGAGCTGTCTCTATTATTAAAGGTTTCCATTTCTCACCCATCTTTTTCAGCTATCCTAACTCTTGTTAGTCAAATCAGAAGTGGGAAATCCTACAGCCAGGGTGCAAATACCATGGGCTTTGTCTTTTGATTTCAAAGTCCAATTTAAAGCCTGCCCATCTTGCAGTCCATATGGGATCAGGATGCTTTTTGGGGGGTTTAACAGCCCCTGCTCATTCAGTGCAGAGTTTCTGGGATGGAGGCTTACCCCCAAATCTCTTATAATACATTACAAACATGTCCAGTGCTCAAAATTTACTTGGATCTCAGAAAGAGCATAAGGTATTCTTGACCCACATTTTAAAATAACCCTGTCTTCAAAATTCTCTCATCTATTTGGACAAAATGATTTAAAAAGTCTTATTAGTCATGAAAATAAATAAAAGAGAAAATCTTATATAATTTACTTATTGGTCTCTTAGGAATAAAGACAGCTAATTGCTTCTAGGAAATTAGATCCATAAAAACCCACAAATTTCAAGATTAATTAGTTAGGATGCTTTGATTCACATATAAATTGTTCTTCACTGTCCAGAAGAATTTTCCAGTTGTTTTTTTTTAATGACAGCTTTGTTAATGCTTTCATGATATTTGTTTGCAAATAATAAAACGCCTGCTGGGGAAGATTGAAGAATATATCCACTACCATAAATGAAGATAAATAATTTTAAATGCCATCATAAAAGGCAGTAGGGTAATAAAATTTCTTTTTTAAAAACTAAATACTTTCATTTTTCAAGAACGTATGGTAGGATATACCTGTACCTTCCATTTTAGCTTCTGTAATGATCAGCGTCAGGCCATCATGTTTTCTAAGCCAAAGTCTAGAGGGATCAAATTACCAAAATTTCTTTGCTTAAGAATGCCAAATGATGCAATTTCTTTCTATAAGAACATTATGGCAAATTTATTGGCAGGGCATTTATTATTAGGCTTTCCTTTCTCCTGTTCACTGTAGGAAGCCAACATTGAATCATTGCCCCACTGATCCCAAAGGGCTGCTGGGGCCATTTTGGTAAAACAAATGCCACACTTATTAATGAAATCATATAATTACTCACCATCACATAATAAGATAAAAACAACCTAAAAAAGCAAGTGGAGAATACTAAATGGATTTTCGTACCATGAATACCAACTTAGATGGCAATGTAATTTAAGGACACAGAAATTGCTTGGTAATTTCCTGAGAATAAGGTCATTGTTCTTCTTGTCCTGGGAACAAATCCTAAGAAAAGTAATAACATCTCAAAAGCTCTTATACCCATTTAAATTGTACAAAATGCATTTATCAGTGTCTATTTTATTTATTTCTTGTTCTATACCACTGAGTGGACTCTTCCTTCTATTTTACTGGTTATTCCCATTCAGTGGGTAATGTGAAAGCCTTTTATAAGGTTCTAAGGTTTAATTTACTGTTGAAGCCCAAAATGCTTCCATCACTTTGTTAACATGTCAGTCCTACTGGGCACAGGTATTCTAGCAGTCCCCTACCCTGCGCCTTCAGAGTCCTAGGCTCAAAGATGCTTCTTGAGGAAGGCATGGGTGACTACTGTAAGGCTTATGGGGAAATAAGGAAAGTAGGGAGGGTAGCAAAGAAAAAGAAATAGGAATCGTCAGTTATTTTAGGTTTAGAAAGCAAGGAATAATTTACACCCCTAGATATATTATGAAGATAAAAACACCCAGTAGATGCCTCCTCTAAGGGGTCCCTCAACCACATCAAACTTAGCATGTTGGAAATCAAACCAATCATGTTTTGTCACCAAAAAATGATCTTTTCCCCATATATCCCATAACAATTAATGGTTCCTCCATCCATCCACTCTTCTTAAGCTTAAAAGCTGGGAAGGAATTGTCCCTAATCCCTCCTTCTCTCTTGCTTCTCCCACTTGTCATCAATCCCAAAGCTACCTTCCTTTAGCCTCCTTCATATTTCATGATTCTGTTCCCTATCTTATATCCCATTGCTGTGCTCAGAGCTCAGGTCACTGTCAAGGTCATTGTCTTTCCTCCAGGATTGTATGCCTCAGCCCATTCTCTAAGCAGAATTTCCCACCTGATATGCCATGAAAGAGTTAGTTACAGGTGTGTCAAGATGATTAGCCTCTCAACCCTCAAGATGGCCAGGGCAAGACTTATAGATTCATCCCAGCATGCCATACAAATACCCATTGTCTACACGAATCTTGAGGGGGAGAAGGTTGGGAAGCACTAGACTAGAGAATGAGCACTACTTATGTCTAAAAGATCAGAAAGCTAGAGCCAGGGTTCCCTCCAGCTCAAGCCAGGGTTATGCACAGTACAGCTGACCGCAGGATTCTAATTGTGCCCATACATTGTGGGAGACTCATGGAATGTATTAAGGACTTGAACCTTGCTCATGAAGACAAGCGTGAGGAGGATTCAAGAGATATTTTTGCAAGTAGAATTAACCTGGAGAGGAAGGTATCAGTGAGGACCCTGAAGTTTCAAGCATTAATGCCTGGAAGGATGGTGACGGCAGTAAACACAATTAGGCAAATGGGAGAAAGGAACATTTATTTGGTGGTGAGGGTGGGAATAGAGTCTGTCCTTGCTGAACTGGGTTTGGAACATGAGGCATTTAAAATTCAGAATATATGTTCACATGAAAATATTTAACAAAGAGTCTGAAGTTCTAGTCTAGGGCTCAGGAAAGAAAGCAAAACTAAAAATATAATGTGAAAGATATTCATAAAGAGATGATGTAAGCAGTCAAAATCTCCAGGGCAGGGAGCTGACAAGAGCACAGTGAGGAAACCCCTGAATTTAGGAGATGGATGGCAGAAAGGACCCAGTCAAGGAAAAAGAGAGGAGGCAGTCATAAAAGGTCAGAAGAGATCTGGGGGAGCACAGGGTCATGAAAGCTGAGAGTTCTGAGAACAAAGAATATCTACAGCATCCAACATTGCAGATGGTACAAGTCAGATGGGCACCAAGAAGAAACCATAGAATTTGGCAATTAGAGGTCATAGTGGAACGTCAAAGGAGTCATTCCAGTAGTTGACGATGACAGATACAATATCAGTTCAGCTTTTCCAAGAAGCAGATGCCAAGATGGATGAGATGTGCAAAAAATGTATTGGGGAAAATTCTTGTGAGAAGGAGCAGGTGTGGGCAGGGAGAGTTCCACATGAAGGTGCAGGTCTGGCACCTGGGAAAGGAGCAAGGGAGGGAAAGATTGGTAGGAAGAACCTCAGGCTGCAATGCCCTTCCGGGAAGGTTCCCACCAGGCCAAGGAGGCATCCCTGAGAAAACGTTGCCCATCAGAGGAATCCTGCATTGGGAAGGAGTGGGGCAGCAGTAGAAGTCTGTCCTGCTCAGTTCTTGTCTGGGAGCAAACCAGAGGAAAGGGAGCCTCCGCATCTTTGAGGGGGGCAGTTGGAGACCACCGGTCAGCCTTTCTCCCTGCAGCAGGTCTTCTCAGAGGAGACCTGAGCAGCATCTCCATGGTGCCCTTAGAAGCCAAACTAGTGACCTTGAGAAGGAAGTAGAATTACTAATACTCTGATCTAAGTTCTTATCTCTATATACTGCACTAACCCAAAACAGAAGAGAGACAAGGAGAAATTCAGCAGCTAGGCAAGTCCTGGTAAGGAGCACAGAGGGACTGATAACTAACCAGCCAAGGCCACAGAGTTGAACAGAATTGTAAGCCTAGAACCTTCCAGGGCACCCACATCCTCATTCCAGTGTCAGGCCCTCTGCTCCCCTGAGTAGTTCCATTAGTTCCGGGGCTTGGTTTATGACAAATGTATACAGTTTCCTGCGATGTGTATTTTTCTTCTGGTTAATTTAATAGCCTAGGTGATGTAGTGTAGAGAAGCCAGCTCTTCCCATGTGGCTGGAGAGGCGTGAGGATGACTTCCCCTCCCTTTTGGGGGAGCTCTGATCAGGGGTCCTGAAATGCCTTTCTGTCTTCACACCCCCGAGGGCCAGCCTATCCCTGCACACACAGGGGCCCTCAGAAATGTCCACGGAACGAAGACACCAACTAACTGCTCTGTGTTTCCTTCCAGGTGACCTCATACATTTGCCTCCATACCTTAGAATGGACTTTTTGTTAAACCGAGGAGGACCAGGCACCAGCAGAGACCTGAGTTTAGGGCAAGCGTGCTTGGAACCTCAGAAAAGTCGGACCCTGAAGCGCCCCACGGTCCTCGAGCCAATCCCCATGGAGGCCTCCTCCTCCACCTCCTCCACGAGAGAAGGACAGTCGTGGCAGACCGGGGCCGTGGCCACATTACCTCAGCGCGAGGGGGCGGAGCTGGGACAGGCAGCCAAGATGAGCAGCTCCCAGGAGTCCCTGCTCGACTCTCGGGGCCATTTGAAAGGAAACAATCCCTACGCAAAATCTTACACCCTGGTATAACAAACAGCATGACTGGACAGAAGTTGTAAATACAATTTAAAAAAAAATTCAATCAAAGCTACCTTTTTTTTACTGAATTCCAATATTTATAATTAAAGAAAATTGACAAAATATATTAAAAAAAAAAACAAACTACTGAAATCACAGACAGTGCAAAGACTCTCCTGCTTTTTTTCTGTCTGAGTGTGAGCTCCATCTGCCTGGGCATCTGATTTTTTGGGAAAGAAGTCCAGTTTTATGATCTTCACAGGCTACTGCATTTTTACTGATTTTCTACAAAGTGCATGGGGGAACTAATTAAACCTTCTGACTGGAAGTTCTATCACACAAGATTAAAGAAAGAAAACAGGAAAAAAAAATTACCCTATTTGTGAATTTAAAAGGAACCTTGATTTGGGGGCAGGGGGAAACTTTAGTCATGTTTACACACACGTTTCTTTCTCATTAGAAACCGGTCCTCAATTGCTCTTCTTTTGTTGTTAATTAGGATGAGTGCCGTCAGTGAAGGGGTGGGGGGGAATCGATTTGGTCGTCTTTTTTTTGTTTAATTTTTAATTTGGTGAGACACTCTTTGCATTTTGTCTAAGCGAAATAAAAAAGAAAAGGTTGTCTGCCTTTATTTCGGATGTCTGCTTCTCTTGACTCCCACTGATGGCTCTGCTAAGGAGACTTGCGTTTGCAAACACCAGGACTCAACCTCGCACCCAATTTGATAATCCAGAGAAGACGCTAACCCCCCCTGAACAACGACTCGAATATCCTGGGCAGAGAACAGAAGATGCAGGTCCAGCTCTCGGGCCAGTGACTGGCGCAGGAAGCACAGGCTGGTCTCAGTCATAGACAGGGGTTGGCCGGGGAGTTCTATGCTTCTTGCAAGGCTCTACTCTTGCCTCTCCATGGCACCTGATCCTCTAGGAAGACCAAGGTTTTGGCAACTATGGCCTGCAGGCCAAATCCACCCCACTGCTTTTTGTAAGTCAAGTTCTATTGGGACAGTGGCAGAGTTGAGTTATTGCAACAGAGACAGGACTCACAAAGCCTGAAAACTTACTCTCTGCCCCTTATTCTGAAGTCCCACATTTATCCCCAACAGACTTGGGGAAGGAAGAGAGGAGCTGAGGAAGTCCACTCATCCTACCCCCCCATGCCCTGCCCATCTCCAGCAGAACTGGAATGTCCCTTTGCAATAGACCATCTTAGTACTTGCACCCTCCAATTCATTCCTCTACCCAGAGGAAAAAGGGTCACTGGTAGGTGGTGTTCTGAAAGCTCCTTTTTTTCCCCTTCCTCTCAATTTTAAAGTATTTGCCATGTGGTTCATTCTAACGGAACTCACAGAGTGACACCTGCGTGCTTGTCCTGTGACCCCTGCAAGTGTGCTTTCAAGAGAGTATGTAACCTTCTGCCACACTTGTACCCCTACTCTTCTCATGTCCCTCAAAAGGCTAACCAGGCCTCCATGTCCAAGGTGTGGCATTGACCAGAGGATTTGATCAAACACCTATGGCTGCTCCAAGTCGCAGGTAACAGACTGTCAAGTACCTTTCTCTCCCTTCATGTTCTCTACAGACCCCATGGAAGCCACCAGCACACAAGTAACAAGCTCGTTATTACCATCTGGCTACATGCTCAGAAATGCCTTTCCTTGTCTCTCTCTTTTTCTCTCACCCATTCTTCCATTTATTTTCCAGGCAGGTCCACTTGCCTACCTAAATTTAGTGAGGCAGAGAGCCTGCAGAGTGGGTCCAGAACCGTGTTAGAGGCCGCCTGCTGGTGAAATTGTGAATATGAGATGCATTTTTTTCTTGCCTTGTTTTTGGAATTTAATCCATGCTGAAAACTTACTGTTTGCATCCTCACAGACTGCTTTTTTAATGCAAAAGAAATGAAATGCTACTTTCTGGAAAAAAATTAGAACTCTATCTTTCATCAATCTAAAAATTCTATATTCCCCAAACTTAAAAGGTTTACCTTTTTTTATTTTTCTCTCAAGCTGTGCAAAAATAAAAAATTCTATATCATGTATGACTCTGGAATGGATTGCTTTCAAGACTTCTGCCTTGAAATGCTCATTAAAGTGAGTTCAACACTGCAAACACTGTATCAGAAAATGTATCTACCTACCTTTCAAGCAGTAGCCTAGAAACACTGTTTACAAAGCGGTCCAGAGCCATAGATTAAAAAGGCATGATATATTAGAAAGACTATTATTGGAAGTTAAAATCATTCATTTTCTCTGGACCTCTGCCTGTCTCTAATTTGATTTAAGTCACTGTTTACAGATTTGGGAGTTTACCCTATTAGCCGGAGTCTGCAAACAGATTGTTATATCTTATCTTAGAGTGTTAAAACTGAAGCAATAGCTTTAGGGTCTATGGACTGGGTTTCCATGTAGGCAACTCTTTTGCAGGCAGCCATAGAGCACAATGCACTTGTACCATCTCAAGGAGCCCAGTCCTTCTGTTTAATTCACATTTGACTCATGTTTCAGCATGGTCATTTCCTTAAACCAACATCCAATATGACTATCCAAATGGTGAAATGGGTGGAGAAGTTAAGTTGGAAGTGATGGGACAGTGACATGATATAAAGCTGGTCCCCAGCTAGACTGGATAAGTGCTGCGTACCATCATCTTTGTGTGCTTGCTACCAAGTATCTTGATAATATCTCAAGACACAGGAAACAAGCTGTTACTTAAAATTATCTTCAAATAAGCCATAAACCACCATCAATTTAAGCCCCTCTCTGACCTGGGTCCATGATCCCTAACTCACCCAAACTCCAAGGGCTTCATGCAGTTTTTAAGGAAATGACCAAGGCCTTCCACACAAACTACGACTTCTATAACTCTATTTCCAAACTGGTGCAGGGTGTGCACAGGTTCCGGGGACTGGCATGACATTGGGAATCCAAGGACAAGTTCATTATAACTTACCTTAGGTTTGAAGGAAACTTAACAGTGTGTCCAGGTTGAAAAGTCCTCTTTAACAGTTTAAAGAATATGGTCAAGAAGGGATCATCAGCTTCCTGAAGGTCACCTTGGAAGACTAAAGATCCAGGCCTCCTAAGCCCCACTTTACCTCTCCACATATTATCCCAAAATCGTTTGCCTAGCACAGAGGGAGTGGAGTGAGGATGGCCAGGAAGGAGAGGCTTCCTGTAGGTCTTGGAAACTAAGCTGTTGCAATCTGTAACAGCTTTAATCAGAAGGAATCTTCAGGGTGGTGTAAAAACACCACCTGTTTCCTGGTACATGTTTGTTTGTTTGAGGAGAGGACTCATGAGAGCAGAGCTCTTGAGTAGCATAAAGAATTTCTGAACCTGAGGAGTTAGGTCCCAACAGGATCTCAGCTGAGCCCCTCATCCCAGGTGAGCTGGGATTGCAGACCACATGGATTTAAACCTGACTTGCATCACCCACGTGTCAGCAGATGTGTCACTGGGAAATAACCATTGGGATACAGTCCTCCATAGGTCTGTTGTATTCGTGCGCGTCTTCTAAGCAGAAGCATTGATAGCTTCAGTTCTGCACAATCTTTTCAAGGATGTTTTTGTATGGCAAATAGCCCTGGAAGATAGAGACAGTGACCCTCCCTGGAGCAGAGAGCAGATTTTTTTTCTGTTTAGGAAAATAAAAGTAATGTCTCCTTCTGAGGCAAAGATTGGGCAGATTTGCTAGCAGCTGCCTTTAAGAGATTGGAGTTTCCTAACCTGAGAGTTCCTCAGCTGTGACACAAACCCACTGCATACAGTGTCCATCTGGACTGCGCTGCATCACCCTGAGGGATTTGAGGGGAATTAATGCAAACACGGATTTCTGTTTATTGTTGTGCCATGAGTAATAAAGTCCTTACTCTCTGATCCAGGAGCCTCCTATCTTCTTTAAGCACCTGTGAAACTGTGGCAGGCCCACTTATCAGCTTTCAAGTGGGGTAAATCCTTAGACCCCTTGCAGTTCTTGACAATAACAAACTGCACTGGGCAACACCAGCTCCCTCCCCCACTCTAGCAGGACTAAGCTTCAGCTTAGACTTCCAACTGTGTTCCTCTTACTCCCAAACATTTTGGAATTTGGTGGGAATACTGTTTCTCTTCTTCCAAATCTCTCACTTTCCAAAGGAAAAAGGAAAAAAAGCACTTAGAAAAAGGGACTTGGAGTACCTGGCGAGGGGTGCCTGTTTCATCTCTCTAGGCAAGCTTCGCCGAACTTTAGAACCCTTAGTGTCCCAGAAACTTCAAACCAACAGTAAGAAGAAAAGGCAATGCTTATTACCTCTGGCATTGTGGTTCCCCAGAGAAGACCGTGTTCCTCATGGAAATAATCTCTTTCTGTGGAGAATAAAAGATCTGGGACATACATTCATGTGGGGTAGGGGAATGGACCAGCCCTCAGATGAGCCCTCACAGAAAGCAGGATCTGGGGGCGATCTGCCACATATTGTACCCACTGGGCATCCCAGAGGGGAGGCAGCATTTCCAACCAGGCTACATGCGGGTCCAAGAGTTCATCTCTCTAGGAGCCAATTCAATGTTTTCTCAGTCATTCGACCTCTGAGGTTACCCCAAAGGCCGAGCACCTCACTAAATAGAGGGCACCTCCTCTTGCCATTCTGTGGAGAAATACTTTAGCAGTCTATTAAAAAGAAGCTGAGGAGTGGGTGTAGCTCGGTGGTTGAGTGTCTACTTCCCATCTTCCTTTATACAAGGTCCAAGGTTCAATCCGTGGTACCTCCTTAAAAAAAAAAAAAAAGAGGAAGCTTCCCAGATCCGAAAATATAAATATTTTATAAATGTGTCTGGGATGACAGTGCTAAGGTACGGGCCCAGCGTTCAGCCCCCAGGTACATGGAAAGGAGGACTCTCAGCTCGAGCAGGAATGTGATCCTCCATGCAACCACTGTGCTCTCACTAGATGAGATGAAATGCAAATCAAATACATCCCACACACCACGCCAAGCCACCTGCGTCCGTCTTCCCCTCCAAGGTGAGGGGTTGCTCGATCATTGCCCAGAAAGAGGGGCCCTGATGAGGTACACTGTGCACACACCATGTAAGGTACAAGACAGGCAAAGATGTGTAGTGTTAGAATTGATTTTATTGCAAAGTATTACTAGCCCAACACTTCTCTGTTCCTCTGACTGTTTAGTCAAGTGATAAGAGAATATTCCTGTCCTAACGAACCTCCTGTGTATCTTTCCATGTTGCTTCCCTTTTAAAGCTCTTTACTTAGTGGATGGCTTCCTGCCAACTCTTGTTGCAAGAGTTAACCCTCAGCATCCGAGCCCTGATGTTTCCAGTAAAAGGAGTAATAGTTCTTTGCCTTGAACCAAGCATAGTGAAGACGCTTCCAAAAGGATTCCCAGAGCACTAGGGAAGGGGACATGCTATTTGCTGCGAGGCTAAGTGGAAATTCCTCTTTGTGTCAGTCCTTGTCAAAGACTGTTCTCCAAATGCATTTGTCTGCTTGTCTGCCTCAGGTGACCATTCTACCAAATTAAGGATTATGTTTGTTAAATGATGTAGGATCACAGGAGGATGTGGGGTTAGCAAGGTGCGTAGCAAATGCCAAGAAGCCTACACAGAGTCTCAACTCTTGCACCAATACTTTCAGTAACTCGCCGTGAATCTTGTGCAAGGCCACCGGGTTTGGACTTCTCTAAATACAGCCAGTTGGACCAGAAGATCTCTGAGGCCGTTCTAAATATCAGCTCTCATTAGGCAAAGATTTGAGCTCCTTGGAAGTGTGCATTGGGGAAAGGGCTGCATTTTGTTCATTTCTTCATACTCCCACCACTCAGCTCAGGTGAGAGCCAACACCTTCAAGTGTTTAAAAATGCTTGTAAAATGAATGTCAGTCAGCAGATGTTTTGTGCAAAGTACAGGAGATGCTTTGAAAATTCCCCAAGTCAAAGGCAAAAGACTACCTTAATCTTTTTAATAAATTTTTTAATTTGACTACTTGTCTTATGTTTGATCTTTGTCTTGGAGAGGGGAGAAAGAAAAACAATCTGATTCCTTACAGGTTTCAAGCAATAGAGGCTTCCTTGCAGTTTGCAAAAAATTGGACATTCTGGTGATGAAACAATCAATCTACCCTCAGGCCCTTCCAGATAAAACTTCTCTTTAAGTAGGGTTCTATCTGAACAGTCACATTTAGCAGATTTCCAAGTTTGTGCTGGAAACCTGTGTGTGATAATCAGCAGAAAAGTGGTTTGTTGTTGCTGTTGCAGTTGTTACAAAGGACTAGTGGGCTGCCCCTGGTGGGCACGCCCCAGTCACTCACACTTGCCCAGGCCACTGCTCCTGCCATAGTGCGGTAGTTTGCAAGTTCTGCCTAGCTCTGAATTTCTGAAACATCAATCATCCAGGACTGAGCCAGAGTCTGCAATTGAGTCTTCTGTGAAGCCAGCACATCTGACAACAATCCAGTTCCCCACGGGCAGGCTAACCCTTCAGAAACCTCCCCAACCCCCATCCCACTGAAGGACAGCCACCCAAAGAAACAGAGGCCATCAGGGAGAGGCATCTTCATTTTAATTCAACTCACTGCCTCCAGACTCCTCTAAGTCTACATGCTTCCTTACTCCTACAAGGGCAGTAGGGAAAATGTCTCCATTAAAACTCTGGACTCCAACCCTCCACCTTTTCACCTTCACTCACTCCCAAACCCCTCTTTAGTCCTTCTATAGTCATATGTAAAGATATTCAAGTCTCTCCCATGAAGGAAAAAGAAATCTCTTCCCCACCCCCGACCCACTGCTCTCTGTCTCCCTTGTCCTGCTAACCAGGATCATGAAGAAGTGTATTTTGTGGTTGTACTTCCTCAACCCCCATTTACTGCTCATTGGAGTTTTTCTCCCAGTCTTTTACTTCCCAGAGGCTGCTCTCCTCAAGGCCCCAGGATGACTTCCTTGGGGCTGGATCCAATGGCTTCTTGGGAACCTTCATCTTGATTAACCTCTTCTGCAGCATTTGGTAAATTGTCTTCTCCCTGGTTTACAGTTCATTTACACCTCCTGCTATCAATTATATCCCTAGGCTTCTCATTCCCCAAAGCTCCTTTAAATTTGTATTTCCTGGATATCCATTTTCAATCCTGTTTATTTCTCATCCTGGGTAATTGTAGTGTTTCATCTACAATCTTAGCTCCAGTTTTCAGTTCCCATCTATATTTTGATAATTCTTAAATCCATATCTCTGGCCTGAATATCTGCCCTGGGCTCTTGGTTCACATCACCAACCTCTTAGACTTCTCCAATGATGTTCCTTAGGCACTCAAATACAACCTACACAACACTGATGACACTATACCACCCCATTTCTCCTGGCCGCAGCTTTGATTCCAGCTTCTCCCCCTCCTCCTAAATCCTTATCCCAATGGATGGCTTTACCATCCCATCCATAGCCCTCCTCATCCCACAGCCACTGAACTCATTTCTTATTCTCTAGACATTTCCCTCTGCTTCCTTCTCTCTATGGTTGTTCTGGGTCCAGGTCCTTTCTTACCTGTATTATTGCAATATCCTGCCACATATCAAATCCCATATTAATTTTTCCAGTATGCCAGCCTCATTGAATCACTTATTACTTAATATATTTCAGTGATTTTCCATTGCCTTAAGGAAAGAAAAAAAAACTCTTAGGTATGTCATATAAGACCATTTATCAACTGGCTTTTGAATACTTGTCTAGACTGCTCTTTTCCACAATGAACAATTCTTTATTCCCCAACCCCAACTCTTCTGCCATCTCTCTCTCTCTCTCTCTCTCTCTCTCTCTCTCTCTCTCTCTCTCTCTCTCTCTTCACACACAATGTTTCTGCCAGGCTCTAATACTTGTATTTGCTCTCTGCCCTCATGACTTTACACATGCCCTTATGCATGCCCTCTACCTAAAATACTATATCCCTCATCCCACTTCTCTGAATAATTCCTTCCCATCTTTTAAGACTCAGTTCAGACTTGGCTTCCTATGGAGTAAACTTCTTCACACCCATTACACCCTATGCCTGGGAATGAGAGTCATGATTCTGGAATGGCCTGAGTTTGCCTTGTCATTGCCCCTGTACCAGTTTGATATTGTTTGAATTCCAAAAATAGATATTGGATTATGTTTGTACACTGGACTGTACCTAGGAGTGATTAAATTGTGATTAGGGCTTTGATTGGGCCACACCAGTAGGAAGTTGAGGCCCTGCCTCCTTGGTGGGTGGGGCCTCACACATAAAACTACACAGAAGAGCAGAGGAGTTAGTTGGAGTTTTGATGCTGAAGTTTTTGAGCTCAAGCCCCGGGAAGTAAGCACACAGAGGAGATTGATTATGAGGAAAGAGAAAAGGCCCCAGAAAGGGAAACAAACTGTTCGACTGATAGTTTACAGTTGGCCTTGTGGAGAAAGCAGAGGAGCTGAACCCAGAGAGGAGAAAGCCCTAGGAAGAGAGGAACCCAGGAAGCCTGAACCCTCACAGACATTGGTGGCCTTCTTGCTCCAAAACATAGCACTAGACTTTGGTGAAGGAAGTAACTTATGTTTATGGCCTGGTAACTGTAAGCTTTTATCTCAAATAAATACCCTTTATAAAAACCAACCCATTTCTGGTATTTTGCATCAGTCCCCTTTGGCTGTCTAATACAGCACCCATGCTGAATTACAATGATTTCCTTAAGATCTTCCTCTCCCACCTGGCTGTGAGTTTCCTGAGTGAAAAGACCAGGTCTGTAGCACACACTGTCCACACTTCACCCAGATCTCTCCTGATCCCTTTTATTATTTCCTTACACCCTTCCCCTGGCTTCTGTGTCCCTTTGTTTCTAAAGGCCTGGAGTGTGACTCTCTTTGAAGTAATTATCTAAGGTTGCTGGAGGCACTTTTTTCACACTGAGAAAAGAGAAGAAAGACCTTGGAAGTTTATGTCCCCTGATGTGTAATAAAGAATTTGACCTCAGCCCAAAGAGAGATCTAGCCTTTGTCCCTGATTCCTGCAGGTTACCATTAAATCTTTGGAATTCCGCAAGTGGTAGTAGTTCTTTGTATTCATGGTAAGTCCATGGAAGGGGTCAAGTACTCTGATAGACTTAGGGTAGGGGCTGGCCACATCAGAAAGAATAATCATGTGATCAGAAGGTCAGGGGTTTGAGCAACAGGATATTAACCCAACCTCCAAGGAGAGAGGGGACTGAAGGTTAAATTCAACCATTTGGGCAAATAATGAATCAGTCATACTTACGTAATGACTCCCCAATAAAAACTCTGGATATCGAAGTTCAGGTGAGTTTCTAGGTTGGTAATACTCTGTGTATTGCCATACACTGATTCCAGAAGGGTAATGTATCTCTCAGGGGCATCGGAGCTAAGTGTTTGGAAACTTCCTAGTCTCAGATTCTCCCCTAAGTGCCTCTTCCTTTGGTTCTGATTTGTATCCTTTTGCTATAAATACAACTAACCAAAAGTATAGCACTTTCCTGAGTTTGTGAGTCATTCTAGTGAAGTATCAAACTAAGAGACATGGGGATCTTCAAATTTGTATGCAGTGTGTCTGAAATAAGGAGGCCCTGGTCACCCCAAACTTACATCTATTGTCAGAAGTCTTGGGCAGACTTGGTAGTCTAGAGGATTGTGCCTTTAACATGGTAGCTCAGCTGACACCTAGTGTCTGGGTTAATGGGTGTTAGCCAGTGATGACTGGTATAGAAGTGTGGGATCCCAGCATTCTTACTAAAGACAGGACAAATTCTGAGGTATAATTTATTCTTCAGTGTTTCTGTGAGACAATTCTGAGCTTGGCATTTTGCCTAAAATTATAACCCTATTTGGAATTTTCCTCTTCTTTGGCCTGAATAATGTAGCAATTCATCCTGATCATGATTAACACACATCAGCCTGCCTTTCCTGGTACCACAGCCTATATAACATCTGAGGGCTTATGGGATAACATGGGAAGCTGCATAACAAAACATTGTCTTAAACCAAGTATGGTAGTTTGAGGCTTTTGTGGACCCCAGAAAATTATGTTTTTATATTAATCCAGTCCTAGGGGTATGAACCAATTGTAGGTGGGATGCTTTGTTTAGATTACTCCACTGTGGCATGACCCAGGGTAGGTCTTAATCTTCTTACTGGACTCCTTTATAAACTGGATGAGTATGGAGAAAGGGAGTCACAGAGACAGAGAGAAACCCCCAGAAGCAGATAGAGAGTTCAAGAATAAACTGAAGTCAATGGAATAGGGAAAAAGAAAGCCATAGGAGCAGAGAGAAAGCTGGAGGAAGCTGAAGCTGAAAGCAACAAGACCAGAGGAGAAGGGAGAGACAGCAGATGCAGATTGTGCCCTGCCATGTGACAGGAGTCCAGGATAACCAGCAGTCTTGTCTTTGGGGAGAGAGCTTCATCTGATGCCTAGATTTGGACATTTTTTTTCTCAGCTTAAGAACTATAATCTAATATGTTAATATTTCTGGTATATTGCCTCGGTAGCCTTTAGCTAACTAAAATACCAAGTGACAGTGGACACACTCCTATGCAATCTACCAGTCCTACTACATCCATAAGCTACCATAAAGCATTAGAAAAGTATACCAGATTTGTAGCTAAGATGCCAGATTGGAGATGACACCAAGTTAGATTGGGGTACTTTTCTTCAGTATGCAGAATTTTCTTAAACTAACTGCCATAATATGGTGCTAAGTCCCCAATATCAGAATAGGTGGAACTGGAAACCATCACTCCCAGTGCCTCACAGGGCAATCTGTGATTCTCATCCCCACAACTTTAGGTTCTGTGGGTCTAGAAACCCCAATTTCTGGGGTGAGGGGAGGCAATGCTTCCATAAGGAGACAGAGTATGAGTCATGTTAACCTTAAATTACAGCTTCTGCCTGGTCTTTCTACTGGTAGACAAGCAGGCAAGGAAAGGTGCTACCATTCTGGCAGGAATAATTGAACTAGACCATTTTGGTGGTTTGAAGCTGTACATACCCAGAACAGCTGTATTCTTAAATTTAATCCATTCTTGTCAGTGTGAACCCCTTGTAAGTAGGACCTGTGACAGTTTGAATTTGGTGAATCCCTAAAAAAGATTGCTTTTTAACTAATCCATTCCTGTGAGTATGAAATCTTTTGGTTACATTAGAGTCAGGTAAGGGTTCTTGATTGGATTGCTTGATTAGATCACTTTTGATTGGACTACCTCAGTGAGGTGTGACTCAGGTTGGGTTTCTGCCTTCTTACTGGAGTCTTATATAAATGGAGACAGAGAGAAAAAGAAAACACACAGAAAAGAGAGCTCTGCCATTTGACCTGATTGTGTGAGAGAGAGGACTCAAGGATCACTAGCAGCCAAAGCTGAGGCACAAAGCCCCCAAGAGACAGCTTAAGACTAAAGAGACAAACCATGTGCCTGATGGCCCACAGCTAAGCTCCTGGAGAGGGTAAGCCTTGAGGGGAAGGGAGGAACCTCAGCAGAGATTGGTTGTCATCTTGCCTTGCCACTTAGCATGGTGCCAGGATCACCAGTAGGTGACTGTGGTGGGAAAGCATCTCTGATGATGCCTTGATTTGAACATTTTCACCAACTTAGAACTATTAACTTTTACCCCTAATAAACTTCCCGCTATAAAAGCCAATCTGTTTCTGATACTTCGCTATACTAGAACAGACATTTTGATGAGGTTACCTCAGTTAAGATGTGTCCCACCTCGATCAGGATGAGCCTTAATCCTATTGTTGTGGTCTTTTATAAATGGAGTAAAATTCAGATAGGCAGAGAGGAAGCCACAGGAAATAAGAAGAGGAAATTAACAAAACCCTGAAGAGAGCAGAGAGGCCAGGAGAGATTTCCATGTGCATTGTCATGAAACAAGCTTAGGATCAAGAATTGTCATCAGCCTGCTCCTGAAAATCACAGTCTTCTAAGAGAAATCATGGCCTTGATGATGTCTTTATTTGGACTTTATTTTAATCTCAAAACTGCAAGCTAATAAATTCTTATTGTTTAACCTGATCTATTTTATGGTATTTGCTTGAGTAGCCTATAAACTAAAACAAGCATCATGAAGAGGTAGCATTGCCATATAATGGGTGCAGGAAGGAATATGCATGAGCCAAGTGACTCACTGGGGCATCTCTTGGTACTCCCTTACCCATTTTTACCTTTGCATGGGCAGTTACAGAATTGTTGTTAAACTGGCATGGTGACTAGAAGTTCCATCCTGTCTGGGATGAGAGTTGTCTCAGTTTGTCAGAGTTGCTGTGATAAATACCACAGAATGGTTGGCTTAAACAATGGGAATTTACTGGCTCACAATTTGGAGGCTAGAGGTCCAAAATCATGATATCAGCAGGCCATGCCTTTTCTGAAGTCTGTAGCATTCTGATGATGGTTTGCTGGCAATCAGTATCTGCCTCTGTTGTATGGTGATCTGTCTCCTTCTGTTTCCTCCTATGGCTTCTACTTCTGTGTCCAAATTTCCTTTGCTTATAAGGACTCCAATCATATTGGATTAAGGCCCACCCTGTTTCAGTTTGGTCTCATCTTGATAGAATCTTCAAAGATCCCATTTTAAAATGTTCACATCTACAGGACTAGGGGTTAGGACATGTACATGTCTTTGTCAGGTGCATGATTCAATCTACCACAAGGATACAGGTGATTCCACTAGGCAAACCACCTAGATGGGCAGAAGATCTTACCATGTGTGAAGGGAAATGTAGCAGTTTGTGATTATTTATGAATTTCAAAAAGGGAGATTATGTTGGTAAACAGGTCTGTTCCTCTGGGCATGATACCCTTTGATTGTATTAGATTCAGCTGAGATGGCTTTGATTAAATTATGTTAAGATTAGGGCTTTGATTTGATCACGACGGTTGGGTGTAACTCAGGTTAAGTCCCCGCTCCCTTGGTAGGCTATATCAATGGACACTGCTCAAGAAGATACATAGAAGGAGATACATGGGAAGAGAAAGCTCTATGCCAGAGGAGAGAACTATGTCATGACATGGAAGAGGAGAGAACTTTGATCCTGTAGCTCCAGGAAGAGAGACAGTCCCTATGCCAGCCTGTAGCCAAGAGAGAGGAAGTCTGAATCCTTGCAGAGAGCAGCCATCTTGCTTCAACACATGGCAACTGACTTTGGTGAGAAACCAACCTTGAGTTGGACTCTTTAGGGCCTTATAAATGTAAGCTTTTACTCTAAACAAATACCCTTTATAAAAGTCAACAGATTTCTGGTACTTTGCATCAGCACCTCTAGCTGACTAACACAGGAACCTAGAATGGGTGGTATAGGGAAAAGATGATGAATATCATTTGCTGTCTTGGGACCAAATGCAGCATTGAAGACTGTGATTTACCTATTAATACTCTTATAGGGTTTTCCATGGGATTTTAAGTCAAACACAGTCTTGAAAAGGTCATGGCAGGAGAGAGTGAACTTAACATGAGAAGAGAGTCTATCTAAGGAGTGCAACAGAAGACTCAAATCCCTTTTACGCTTTCTGCATGCCTATACCCCAGCCTCTGTGTGCTTCTTTCTTAATGGCCTTTACCTACAAAAGTGGTTTCCCTTAAGCTCCTGGGATTGCATTGCCCACAAAGCACAAGAGAGCAAAATGCCTGGGAGTTGACACCCCCCTAGAAGGACAGTAGCCATTGACTGACAAGTGGACCAGTATGGGAGCCCAGATTCCTTGTCTCAAGATGGAGTCAACTCTGAGCCTCAGTTTATACTCCAGAACTCCATTCTGAATAAGCCTGAAGTTGGCAGTGCAAGTGCAGATACCAGATATCATCCTTTTTTGCTGTCTTGGTTTCCAAAGGGCTGCTATAAAGTACCACAAACTAAGTGGCTTGAAACAACAGAAATGTAATGTGTCACTGTTCTGGAGGCCAGAAGTCCAAAATCAAGTTATCATCAGGGCCATGCTTCCTCTGAACTCTCTTCCATGCCTCTCTCCTAGCTTCTGGCAGTGACTTGCCAGCAATCTGTGCTTTTCTCCCCTGTGTCTATCTGTGCCCAATTTTCCCCTTCTTATTAGGATGCCAGTCATATAAAATTACAGCCCATACTAATCCAGTTTGGCCTCATTTTAACTAACATCTTCAAAGACCCTATTTTGAAATAAGGTCACATTTGCAGAGACAATGTACTTGAACATATCTTTCTGGGGGACAAAATTCAGCCCATAATACTTGGCTTCCTCCTTTTTCCAACCTTCCTCCTCCTGACTCCCTTTCTGATTTCTACTGGCAGCATTTTAGTCAATCATTTACACATAAATTCACATCTTGAATTCTAATTCTGGGAGCAATACTTAATGCAAGATCCTATTCTATGTTCCACCCCTGTACCTATCAGAGTTGTAGGGGTCCCTGAAGTAACGTGTGGGGCTCAAGCCACGTTGCTAGGGAGGATCAATGTGCGCAGAGAGGTGAGGGTGTGGTCAACTATGTCTGTACCCGCTAGTAGGCAGAAAGGAGCTGATTGTCCCGAAAAGAAGAAACTCTAAGAAAACCCTCTTCAAAGAACTTCATGCCTGACAGCCCCTCCTCTGAGAACAATGACCTAGTTAACTGCTTTAAATAAAGTTTGTGGTGCCAGCTCCATGCCTTGGCTTTGCTATCAGCTACCCTGACCCACCTGGCCCTCTCTAATCTTGTCTTTGTCTCTAGGTGTCTTTCTTCAGCTGCCTTCGCCTTCCCTCAGGTTCTCAGTTCACCCATGCAGGTCATCGCAATAGTGCCTAGTATGTCCTAGATTTTCCATAAATATCTGATCGCCTCCCCTCAGGTTCTCAGTTCACCTGTGCAGGTCACGGCAATAGTGCTTAGTGTGTCTTAGATTTTCCATGAATATCTGATGAAAAATATATACGTACATATGTAAGAGTCAGTAGATGGCAAATAATAATACTTTTCTTCTTACTTCCTAAATTAAGATTTCTCTAGGAAAATGCTTATTAGATACAATCTTTGCTCCTTGGTGTATGGTGCAAGTAATTCCTGGCCACAAGAAAAGGAGAAAGTGGAAGACCAAATTCTCTTGTGACACAAATGCTCTGCAGAACCTTTGAAAGGTCAGGAGCCAGCCCTGGGAAGTCTGCTCAGCAGCTGCCCATTAACCAAGGGAAAGACAAATGAGAACTATCATGCGTATCCACTCTTTTTGTGTCCCACAAAAAGTCAGGAGCTTGTCCTGGGTTTAAACTGCACCTCCAAAGCCCTCTCATAAGGAGAACTAGAAATACATTTCTACAGCAGGCACTCACATGGGACCCTTTCATCTAGATTGACAGGCTTTGGGAACAGGTAAATCAGTTGGGTCTTTGAAGCCAAGGAGAAGAAAGTTATTGGATTTCTCCAGCAAGGTTGGGCTCAGTTGGGATGCATCCAATTTTAGCACTATCGTTGATGACAAAATTTTTTTTGGAGTTCATAACCTAATGAGGATTAACATTTGGACTAGCAGTAAGGGCTTTCAAAGGTAGAAGACAAGATATTTATAGGACTTAAAAAATATGTGGAACCTTTAACACATTTCCAGAAATTTGAGTTTGGCTTCCTTTTAAGGCTCCCTTGTTAAACCCCATTTTGTGTCTGATTCATCCTTCCAGCTTCCTGCTAAGAAGGAACCCAGTGTGCCAAAATATGGCATTTTCACACAAAATTCATGTGAAGTAGACTTTGGACCAAAAATAATAAATACAGGAGAATAATGTGCTTTATTAGAACACACCTCAATGTACAGATGGGAATAGCTCTCAGACCCTCAACACATACCTGCCAGATTCTTTTTATCAAGTGCTTAATCTTGAGGCCAATGGAATAGTTCGAAGAACCTTACTTGTTTTTCTTTAATGATTCCAAGACTTTTGTACCTGTGTCACTAGTCCTATAGGATGCCTAAAGCACAATGGATAAGGCTGTGGGGTCTGAAGTTGGACAGCTATGCTCAGATCTGAACTCCTCCAAGAACACGCTGTGTGACTTTAGCCAAGTTACTCAGCCTCCCATGCCTCAATTTCCTTATCTATAAAGTATGGGAAAGAACAGCTACTCCTTTTAGGGATGTTGTGAGTATGAAACAAGTTAACACATCTCAAGGGCTTAGAATAGTACCTGACATGGAATAAGTTTTCAGTAAGTGTTAACAATGCTATTAGCTATTCCTTTCGCCCATGTATTTAGACCCTGCATGCTGAAAAACATCTGTCAGGAGGGAATGTCCCAACAAGCATCCCACTCAGTTATCCCTAACACAGCTTCAACATTGTGCTGAAAAGGGTCATTTTGTTATATTTGTACATCTCAGCATAAGGCAAACCCTCCCACAGGCTTTTGGTTGGGTGAATGCCCATAGAAACAGAACTCAATGGCAGATACATCTGTATGCTTAATCATTGTTAATCATGTTCAAATGTATACTCATGAAGGGTTTTCTTTCTATTAAATACCATGTCTTCTTGCTTATTTGAGCCAGTCTGGTTCATAAAACTAATTATGTTGACAAATACTAAATTAGTCTTCTTTTGAAGAAGAAGAAGAGGAGGAAGAGGGAATAAAAGGAAGGGAAACTAATTAAGCCATCATTTTAAAGAGTGTCTACCAAAAACTTATAAATGGCTGTGTTTATAGCTTAAACTTTGAATGAAACTGTTCTGTTATCACCCTAGAAAAAGCATTTTAAAAATTTTAAATACTCATTAATGTCATGTAGCTAAATTGTCTCATTTCATATTTATTAGACTTAATAAAAGCAATGAAAGCAAGTTCTTGTTTCTCAAATATAATATCCTTTTTAGAAGACAAATTATATTGATGAGCACTTCATTAAGTAAAGAAAATAATACAGTTGAACCCTATTGGGGTACAGAACCACAACATGTAGTATATCTACTTAGACATAATCTGCTCTAAGCAGAATTCTCTGTGGAGTCCTACTTCTATGGGTTTTTCCACCCTTCAATTATTTGATAGGGTTTACCCAGTGCCAGTCTATTAGTTCAGATTCTCCAGAGACACAGAGGCAGCAGGTTTTAAATATATGTAAAATGTACATATACATATATATATATATATACATATACATATATATGTAAATATCATAATCATTATGGGAATTTGCTCACTGGACTGACCATGAGGATTAGAAATTCCAAATTCTTCAGGGCAGTCCCCAGGGCAGTCCTCAAGATGGGAACTCAAACAAAGGTTTTGATGAAATCCCAGGAGAAGATAGAAATTCTTCCTTCTGACTGTTGAAATGATCAGTTCTCCAAGGCCTTCAACTGTTTGGATAAGACATCTCATTGCTGAAACCTGTTTCCTTTGTTGACTGTAGATACAATCAGTCATAGATGTAATCAATTGACTAATTTAAACTGACTAACTTAAATCCATGAAATATCCTCATGGTAACATCAGGCTATTGCTTGACAAAAAAAAATGGACACCATAATTTATCCAAGTAGACACATGAACTTAATCATCACAGTCCACCCCTTCTCAACACATCTTCTTAAACCATATGTAACCTCTAAATAAAAACAATGTCATATTTTCACCTAACTTATTTCAATTGTCTTATGTACAACCAGAAAAGCACTAACATTTTCCCCAAAAGAGGATGCAAATTCTTTAGTATTATTTGTTCTTAACCTTAATATCCTTTATTTAAATACTAGGACATAAAAGTAATGCAGCATATGTATATGATAGAGAGTAAGATAAGAAAGAAAACAAAGATATTTGCTTTTTGTATATATAAAAACATATTCGTGAAGAAAACAAGGAAGAAATACTCATAATGATTATAGTCCTAATTTCCGCAACTAGTCACATGGGTAATGGAACTCGTATTTATCCCTACTTTTTTCCACTACCCACTACATATTTACCCTTTACCCGCAGCAAGCACCTCTGTTGGTCTTGGTTCTTTGACTGGTGGGGTGACCTATTTCTGAAGTGTCTGGTCCATACGCAGTACTGTCAGGATTGGGTTGTTGCAGTTTTCCATTGACTTTATCACAAGGCATGGTAGTATTAAGAGATACCCTAAGGCATCTCTTATATTTCAGGCAAATTCCTATTTACCTCCATTGTGTAGTTGCAGTCTTATTTCCTTTCAGAGTTACAATCAACCACCCTAGCTAGTACAGTAATTCCCTTCTTTGTCTGTTGATTTAGAGGCATGAGGAACCCAAAGAGGTCAATTCAGTGGAATCATTGTTTTGTATCCTGATAGAAGCACTCTTCCTGTTAGAACAAAGACTTGTAGACCAAAAGAGCGTAAGGTCATGGGAACAGGAAACAAAAATTTTTTTGTGGACCATGTGATAATAGTCAATAGCACCACTCCCATTTCCACCTTGATTCCTGGACCCATGGATCCTGGCTATAGGAGAAACAGTACATTGATTTATAGCATATATAGCCCCCTGGAGAACATTGCTCCTCCCTGTAAGGTATTGCCTTCCAGATGTCTCCATTGTTGAATCTTCAAAAGACCAATCCACTGTTCCATCAATCCAGCTGTTTCAGGATTATGGGAACATCGTAAGATCAGGAATTCCATGGGCATGTGCCCATTCCCACACTTCACCTGTAATGGGTCTGTGCTCTGGGTCAGAAGCAATAGTGTGGGGAATACTATGATGGCATATAAGGCATTCTGCAAATCCATACATGGTAGTTTCAACTACCATCAATGCTTGCAGGGGAGGCAAATCTATAACTGTAAATTTGAGTCTATTTCAGTAAGAATAAAACACTGTCCCTTCCATGATGTAAATGGTCCAATGTAATCAACCTGCTATCAGCTAGCAGGCTGATAACCTCAAAGAATCATGACATATTAGGAATGGAGTGCTGGTATCTACTGCTGGCAGACTGGGCACCCTGCAGAGGCTAGAGTCAGTTTGACTGGAAGTCCATGTTGTTGAGCCCATGCATAACTTTCATCCTTAGCACCATGGCCTCTTTGCTTATGAGCCCATAGGGTAATGATGACAGGAGTGGCTGGGTAAAGAGGCCAGCCTATCCACTTGATTATTAAAACCTTTGTCTACTGAAGCCACTGTCTGGTGGACATTCACTTGGGACAAAAATCTCCTCAGGTGTTTTACCCATTCAGAAAGGTCTATCCATATAGCTCTCCCCCAGACCTCTTCATAATCAATTTTCTGATCATGTTCTTTCAAGTCCTGGTCCATCCAGTCAAACCATTGGCCAAATCTCATGAGTCAGTATACAAATGCACCTCCAGCCTTTTCTCCTGCCAAGCAAAATGAAAAACCAGGAGCACTCCTTGAAATTTTGACTACTGAGAAGATTTCCCTTCACTATGACCCTTCAGGGATGCCCAGAGAGGGACTGTATTACTGCAGCTGCTTGCTTTAGGGTGGTACCTGTATATCAGACAAAGATTTACCTGTTAACCAAGCCCAAGATTTCTTTTCCTCAATTGATCATAGGGAACTCCCCATGGACCATGGTTGTGGGCTGGGAAAGAGAAAATCATTCCACAGGAGAGGGGGCCTTGGGCATTTGGGCCACTTCCTTGTGTAACTTACTTGTACCTTCATGGCCTACTCAAACCCAATCTCATATATACCATTTCTATTTAATTATGGAGTTGTTCTCACAAATGTATTCCTCACAGTCCTGGTGAATGGGGTACACAGCCCTGGATACTCCTGGGGTACATGAGTAGGTCTTACATGATAAATTCCTCTTAACATTCCAATATGTCTAAGACTTTGGATCCCCTCATCTACATTATACTAGGAAAGTTTGGGCATTTCAACTTCAGGTAATGTACAACTTTGCATGCAAGTTTCAGACAACAACCCAAACAAATTGTTAAAGCTCTTTCTAACCGTTCAAATTATAACATTGAGTCTAGAATCTCTGATTAGGTAGCCCATATAAAAAAATTCAGCTTCATCTAACTTCACATTTCATCATCCATGATCCCACACTCTTAATATCCATTCCCACACATGTTCCTTGATTTCTATATGAATTAGAAAAAGCACACAGTCCTTTTGGAGGTTAGCGCACTTTGTCATGGTCGTACTTTGTACCTAACCTTTTGGGGCCTGTTAGAAATTCAGTCTAGTTATAGGCCTGGAAGAAAAGAGGGATGGTGGGAGTGGTCAAGAAAAGAATTGGCAGTATCTTGCAAGCCAACTACCTCAGGGCATTTCATTAGTTTCATATGGTGAAACAGAGATAATCTCTTCAGATGGATGTGTAAGGGCTATTTCCTCAAGGGAGGCAGTTACAGATTTATCAGGCTCTGCAAGGTAAATCTCCATAGGTGTACGTGGGATGGCTGATTCCTTAGGGCAGAATATTACTGGTTTATTTGGCAAAGAAAACTCAACAGAATCTGGGGTTTCAATGACTCGACCACTATCGTTATTAGCCCATAGGTCCCCATTCCAATTTTCAGTATCCTATTACTTCTCCAAAGCTCCTACAACTAATGAATGAATTCAGGAAAGTGGAAGAGTACAAGATCAACAGCCAAATTTCAGTAGTGTTTATATACATAAGCAATGAACAATCAGAAGAAGAAATCAAGAAAAATATTCCATTCATTCGAATATCTAACCCTAGATATTTGATTCTAGGAATGAATCTAACCAAGGATGTAAAGGACTTGCACACAGAAAACTACAAAGCATTGCCTAATGAAATCAAAGACCTAAATAAATGGAAGGATGTTCCATATTCATAGATTGGAAAAATTTCGTTAAGATGTCAATACTATCCAAAGCAACTTACAGAGGCAATGCAATCCCAGTCAAAATTCCAACAGCCTACTTTGCAAAATGGAAAAGCCACCCATCATATTTGTATGGAAGGATAAGGAGCCCTGGATAGCTAATGCCATCTTCAGAAAGAAGAATGAGTTGGAAGACTCAGCACTTGCTGATCTTAAAACTTATTACATAGCCACAGTAATCAAAATAGCATAATACTGGCACAAGGACAGACATATGGACCAATGGTATAGAATTGGGAGTTTAGAAATCAAACCTCACATTTATGGCCAACTGATATTTGACAAGGTGGCAAAGACTACTCAATTGGGAAAGAATAGTCACTTCAACAAATGGTGCTGAGAAACTGAATGAAGGAGGGCCCCTACCTCACAGTATTACAAAAATCAACTCAAAATGGATCAAATACCTAAATATAAGAGCTAGACTATCAAGCTCCTGGAATAAAATATAGGGAAACATCTTCAAGACCTTGTGTTAGCCAAGAAACAAAGGTTTCTTAGATTTTATACCCAAAGGACAAACTACAAAAAGAAAACAGATAAATGGAGCCTCATCAAAATAAAAAACTTAAACCAAAAATAAATAAATAACAAAAAAGAAAAACTTTTATTCCTCAAAGGACTTTATTTTGAAAGTAAAACAACAATTTACTCAATGGGAGAAAATATTTGGAAACCACATATTTGATAAAAGATGAATATCCATTATATAAAGAAATCCTTCTTTGACAACAACAAAATGACAAAACAACTCAATTAAAAACTGGGAAAAAGACTTGCACAGAAATCTCCAAAGAAGATATTAAAATGGCCAGAAAGCACATGGAAAGATGCTCAACATCATTAGCCATCAGGGAAATGCAAATCAAAACCACAATAAGATGTCATTTCATATCCATTAGAATGCCTACTTGAAAAAAAAAAACAAAAACAGAAAATAACAAGTGTTGGAGAGGATACTGGGAAGCAGGAACACTCATTCATAGCTGGTGACAATGTAAAATGATGCAGCCACTGTAGAAGACACTTTGGCAGTTCCTTAAAAAGCTAAGTATAGACCTACCATATAACCTAACAATTCCACTGCTAAGTATTTACCTGAAGGAATTGAAAGCAGGGTCTCAAACAGATATTTGCACACCAATGTTCATAGTAGCATTTTTCATAGTTGTCAAAAAGATGGAGGCAACCCAAGTGTCCATCAACTGATGAATGGATAAATAAAATGCAGTATATACATACAATAGACTACTATTCTGCTATAATAAGGAGTGAATCCTGATATATGCAATAGCATGGATAAACCTGAAAGACATCACATTGAGTGATAAAAGCCAGACATAAAAGGACAAATATTGTATGATCTCCCTGATTTGAAACAATTAGAATCTACAAACTCATAGAGTCAGATCTAGAATATAGGCTACCAGAATGGGGTAGGGATAGGGAATGGGAAGTTAAGGCTTCCTATTTGGAATGATGGAAATGTTTTGGTTAAATGGATGGTGGTGATGGTAGCACAACATTGTGAATGTGATTAACAGCACTGAAACATATATCTGAATGTGATTAAAAGGGGAAATGCTAGATTGTATATATAGTAGCACAATAAAAAATTTAAAATACATATTTTGGTATTAATTATGTTCACACTGTTGTGCTGAATTATATAATTGAATGTGATTAAAATGTCAAATTTTGGGTTGTATGTATATTGCTAGATTAAAAATTTTTAAATAAATTCATGGAATTGCACATCATGAACCCTAAGTTAAACCATAGTTTATAGTTAATAGTACAATTATACAAATGTGATTGCATCAATTGTAACAAATATATGACAACAATGCAAGGTGTTAATAACAGGTGGTTATATGGGAATCCTATATTTTATGCATGATTGTTCTGTAAACCCACAACATCCCTTAAAAAAATGATTTTTTTCTCTTTATTTTTTTAAATGTCACCTTCAAAAAATGTAAGAGGCCCTCAAATACTCCCCAACCCCCTCACCCCACTCCTCCCACATCAACAACCTCTTTCATCACTGTGGCACATTCATTGCATTTGGTGAATACATTTTGGAGCACTGCTGCACCACATGGATAATGGTTTACATTGCACCAGTCTCCCCCAGTCCACCCAGTGGGCCATGGCAGGACATACAATGTCCAGCATCTGTCCCTGCAGTACCACCCAGGACAAAGCAAGTCCTGAAAATGCCCCCACATCATATCTCTTCTTCCCTCTCCCTACCCTCAGCAGCTACTGTGGCCACTTTCTGCACATCAACGCTGCAATTCTTCCATTACTAATCACAATAGTTCCATAATAGAATATCAGTAAGTCTACTCTAATCCATAGTCTATTCCTCCATCCTGTAGACCCTGGGATGGTTATGTCCACTTCACCTCTATATCAAGAGGGGGCTTAGATTCTACATAGATGATGGATGCAATTCTCTTGCTTGCAGCTGTAGGCTCTCTTGGCTCCCTGGTATGGTGGTTGACCTTCTTCATCTCCCTGTTAGCTTGCTGGGGTAAGTCCAAAGAACCAGAAGGTAGGAGTTGCAAGTCTGCTGAGGCTCAGGGCCTGGCTGTCACATGGATCCCAGAAATTCAGGATAAGGTTTTATAAAACTATTTGGCAAGGATGTAGCTCAGTCATTTGAGCACCGGCTTCCCGTGTACAAGGTTCCTGGTTCAATTCCCAGTACCTCCTATAATAAGTAAATAAATAACTTCTAAAACAAGCAAACAAGAAAAACACTCTACTAAGTATCAAATACACTCTCACCAGATCCCTGTCTCTTATAAGCATTGGAGTGGCAGTATCCCATGTTGATATTGTGCATATCTCTTTTGCCACTTTATGCCATGGACTATAAATGCCATCTTGATCATTGGAAATGGAGTCATTAGTGGCTTTTAACCTAATAAGATTAGAGAGCCAAATCTGTATTTGTCAGTGTTCTCCAGGGAAACAGAAATGACAGCATTTTATATATATCTTCTCAGTTCTAAATATTATGAGATTTATTACAGAAATTGGTTCACACAACCATGGGGATTGGCAAGTCTGAATTTTGTAGGACAAGCCTCAAGTTGTGAATTCCAATGAAGTTTTCAATGAATTCCCCAGATCAAGCTAGCTGGAGGAAGTAGAGATAAAGGTTCTTCTTTATGACTGTTGAAATGATCAGTTCTCCCTTTAAGTCCTTCAACTGATTGAATGAGACTTCTTTCATTGCTGAAGGCAATTTCCTTTGTTGATTGTAGATATAATCATCCACAGATGCAATCACCATGTTAAGGATTTAAATCTGGAAAATATCCTCACAGTAACAATCAAACCAAGGCTTGCTTGACCAAACAAATGGGCAACATATCATAGCCAAGTTGACACACAAAAATAACCATCACACCCAGCTTATATATAAAATTCCATGGAAAGGTTCTATAATTAATGTAATTCTTAAAAGAAATTTATGAAATTGACAAAGACTTCATTGAAAATGACTGAACCTATACATGGGAATGAAACCTATATACAACCACTGGGCATGTACAGCAAGTTTGAAATTTTACATATGGTAGCAGACAAACCCTAAGGAGATCCCCAATGATCCCTGCCTCCTGGTATTCAAGCTTTTGTGCAATCCCCTTCCTTTGAGTGTGGCAGGACATGTGACTTGCTACTAACCAATCAAATGTGATAAAAGTGATGAGATGATGCTCCCATAATTATGTTATGTTATATAAGACTTCACCTTGCTAGCTGATTCACTCTCACTTTCCTGATGACTTTGAAGAAGCACGCCTCCATGTTGTAAAACTGCCAATAGAGAGGGCCACATGGCATGGAACTGTGGACAGCCTTGTTTTAGTTTCCTAGGTTGCTGAAAGCAAATCCCATGAAATAGGTCGAATTAAACAATGAGAATTTATTCACTCAGTTTTGAGGCTGGAAAAATATCCAAATCAAGCCATCATCAAAGTGAAGTTTTCTTCCTGAAGACCAACTGCCAATGATCTTTGGCTTCTCTGTCACATGGCTTGGCATATGGTAGCTTCTGCTCATCTGTCCCTTCTCTTCTGAATCTCATTGATTTCAGCTTCTTGCATTTGTGGCTTTCTCTCTCTGTTTCATTTTCTTAGAAAGGATGCTAATAATTAGATTAAGACCTACCCTGATTTATTGTGAGTCATACCTTAACTGAAATAGCTTCAGTGAAAGGTCCTACTTACAATGGTTTCACATCCACAGGAATGGATTAAGTTTAATGCTTTTCTGGGGAACACACAGCTTTAAACCATCATAAGCCTCTAGGACCTGGCAGCGACTCCTAATCAACCATCAGCAAAATAAAATCTATTCTGCCAACAACCTGAGTAAGCTTGTATTCTCAGTGGATTCTTCCTCTGTAGAGCATTGAGACGAGGCCCCAACATTCACCATCACCTTGACTACAGCTGACTGAAGTAGAGAAGCCAAGCCATGTCCCAAATCCTGATCCATAGAAACTTTGAGATAGTTAATGCCACTAAGTTTGTGGTAATTCATTATACAGCAATAGAAAAACACACACACATATTAAGAAGGCTCAGTTGTCTAAAAATGTAACCATTCCATTTCTTCAAAACTAAAATTAGCCTCCATTTTCAAAATTTAGTTCAAAGAGATTGGTACTTTGAATATAGAAGTCAGCCTCTCAGAGGTAAATCATTATTGAAATACAGAATTCCTTCCTGCCCCTTCTCTTTTCCCCCCCACTTGTAGCACTTAAGTTCTGGGAGTTGGAGAGGGACTTACACATGGTTCAGAGTAAGGTTCCTGCAATGCAGCCTGGCCTCTGGCCCTTGCTACTGCCTCTATTCCGTGAAGTTGCCCCTTATGGTCTTTGGTGTCTTTTGCTAGCAGCCACTGTTAAGGTCCAAGGTCCTTGCCATGGCCTGTGCCCCCTCATCCTGGCCTTATGAGCCTTGGGAGCCTGCTCCTCACTGGATATGTAGGACCTTGAGATGGCTTTTGGGCTTCTCCTGTTCATTGCCACCCTCAATTTTGGGACATCTGCCACACCAGGACTGTGTGCTCTAGACCATCCTAAGAGGTTTGTGGCATTCCTAGGCTGCACTTGTAGGGTTTCTCAAACCTCTTTGCATGATTCTTGCCTCCTTAGACTTTCATCCTGGAGGAGGCAGAATGTGGAGGTAGGGTTGTTCTCAGATGCTGGCCACCAGTTCTGCTCTAGCTTTTTGCCTCCTAAGCACCTTGCTTGTTGACTCTTTCTTTTTTCAAGTTGTTGAAAAGCTGCTCTTTTATCATACTCTATGAACACCCAACCCTCCAGTTTATTTTATGCTCTATGTGCTCAGCCCTCCTCAGCTTTACTTGCCAGAGTCCACAAATCCTTTTGTCTATCATCAAAGTCCCTCTCTTATAAATCAAAAGCCCTTTGACTTTCAGACTGTCATCTTTACCAGTGGATCTCAAGAGCCTGTTTTGGAACTCAGCATCAAGAATTTGGCCTTTATTCTATACGGTATCATCATTTCCCTTTACAGCCTGGAGACAGAAAGTTATCCCTGCTCTCTGAATGCTGGTGAAAAGGTGGGGGAAACAAAGCAGAAAATCAAAATGATCCTCTGCCATACTTGGTCATGTGAAATGAGCAATGAAGGCTAGACAGGGGATGGACAGCTTTGAGGGATAGACTGGACCCTACCATGAATGGTAGTTACTTTTCCTCTTTTCCCTAACACCAGACTCCAAGTTCCATGAGCCTATCAATATATCATCTTTCAGATGCAAGTGAGAGAACACCCAACCCACCTTGGTATAAACAAGAAGGGGGATTTGTAGACTCATGCAGATCTGGGAGGAGCTGGACTGAGCTGTACTAATAGCATTACGATCGCTCTGGTGCTCCACCTTTTCTCTAAAGTCTCATCCTACACCCTTCAAAAGTCAAGTCTTCTATTTGGGCTGTTGATTCCACCTTTTTTCCTTCTTTGAGATTGTTTTCCAGCAATTATCTTTTTTTCTCCTCTCTTAATTTTTTTATAAATATTACATTCAAAAAATATAAGAGGTTCCCATATACCCCACCCCCACCCCCTTCACCCCACTCCTCCCACTTCAACAACCTCTTTCATCATCATGGCACATTCATTGCATTTGGTGAATACATTTTGGAGCACTGCTGCACCACATGGATAATGTTTACATTGTGGTTTACACTCTCCCCCAGTCTACCCATGGGCCATGGCAGGACATACAATGTCCAGCATCTGTCCCTGCAGTACCACCCAGGACAAAGCAAGTCCTGAAAATGTCCCCACATCATATCTATTCTTTCCTCTCCCTTCCCTCAGCAGCTACTGTGGCCACTTTCTCCACATCAATGCTACAATTTCTTCCATTACTAATCACAATTGTTCCGTAATAGAATATCAGTAAGTCCACTCTAATCCATACTCTTCCTCCATCCTGTGGACCCTGGGATGGTTATGTTCACTCCACCTTTATATCAAGAGAGGGCTTAGATTCCAGCAATTATCTTTTATCTTTCTCCATTCAGCCAATCAATCAAATAATCAATATTAATTCTGAAAGCTCATTCTGCATCAGAGGCAGTATGTCATAGTGGCTAAAAGCTTGGATTACAAACCATTCTCCCCGCAAATTGCAAGCTCTGTGGTCTTGGATGAGTTCTATAAATTCTCTTTGTCTCAATAGCCTCAATTGTAAAATATGATATTTTAAAAATAATACATGTAAATACCTCATAGAGTTGCTTTGAGGAGTCACCTAGTTAACATACTCTAAATGCTTAGACTTCAGTGAATTAACATGTTAAGTGTGGAGAAGAGGGTCTGACATGTAGTAAACACTATGTGCATGCTTCCAAATTATAGAAATAGTAGCACATTATGCAAGGTTATTTTAAATTAATCATATAGCATTCCAAAACAAGCCCATGACATAGGTTCCTATCCCCAGAAGTTGTACAAATGAAGAAAGTGAAGCCCAGAGAAGTTTAGTATCTCATACAAGCTCATCAAGCTAGCTAGAAGTGTGATCAAGATTCCAAAATAGGTTTTCCTTTTCCAAGAGCTGATCCATTTCACTACACATGTTCAATCCTTCCTTTTGCCCTCTTTTTCCTTTCAAACAAAATACCCAGGTCTCCCTCATTCTGAAAATATCTGTCCCTCCAGACTCCTGGGAACTAAATATCCCCTCTAGGCCCTAAAGTTTGATCATCTGTCTCCTATTTACTAGAATCTCCTTGAAGTGGCTGACATGCAAACCTCCCATATTTTCAATCCATGTTGACTTCTTTACCCTTTACAGTCTTGCTTTCTTTTCTGCACTCTCCCTAATGGCTCTCTCTTACATATCAAACCAAATTACCTTCCCTAAGGCTAATCCTTCTGGACTTCTGGGTAGAATGGGTCCCCATTACCTATCAACTCCTCCTTTAAATTCTCCCCCACTCTTGCTTCCAGGGCTCTTCCCCCTCTAGCCATCTGCCTGGGTTTTGAAAAATCATGTGATGTGTGTGCTCTTCACATCCTCACCTGCCCCATTGCCTTCTCCAGTTTGGAACCCAAGACATCGATTGCACCAGAGCAGAGTCATACAGTCATTTGGGAAAAAAGAAGAAAGATGTGAAGTCCTTAATATCTGAGGTTTTTAAAGCTATAGTCCAAGGAAAAGAAGAAAGGATTTTAAAAATATTTGCTTCTCCTAAGAGGGAAAAATACTGCCTATAAGACAGAAAAGTAAGTCTCTGAGAAGAGACCACCAAGGCCACCAAGGCCCTGGACAAGACGAGTGGGAACAGACCAATGCAAGGTGCTGAGGTCAAGGGTATGAAGTGGGCACACAAAGATCTCAGAGCCCTAGCAGAGTGCAGAGGAATCAAATACAGCAGTTGGGGGAGTGGAAAGAATACCATCCTGAGGGCAGGGTAGGCTGGTCAGCCAGAACCAGAAGAACGCCATGGACAATGCACATGGCAGAGGAGGTTGGTGTCTACAGATGCCAGCTGAGGCCCCATTCCTCCCCCTGCTGAGATGCCACCATGTTCATCACTAGAATGAATGAGTCCCCCTCTAAAGAGAAGTGGTGAGGAAGAACCTGACTCAGGGAAATGGTTATGATGGTTGATCTTCTGTGTCAGCTTGACCAAGCCGTCATGCCAAGTTATTTAATCAAACACTAGTCTAGGTGTTGCTATGAAGGTAGTTAGTAGATGTGGTTGATATATAGAATCAGTTGACTTTAAGTAAAGACGATTGTTCTCAATAATGTGAGTGGGCCTCCTCCAGTTGAAGGATTTAGGAACAAACAATGGAGTTTCTAAAAAGAAAAGGCATTGTGCCTCAAGACTGCAGCATCAACTCCTACTTGAGTTTCCAGCCTGCCCTTCAAATGTTGGATTTGCCAGACCCCTCTATTGTGTGAGATCATTCCTTAAAATAAATCTCTTAATATATGTATACATATGTCTGATTGTTTTTGTTTTTCTGGAGAATCCTGACTGATATAATGGTGGGTTGAAAATTTCCCACCTGTCACATAAGTTGGTTTTCTCCTGGGCACAATTACAGTTATCAGAATACGTTATTCCTTTGACCTAAGTGTGCCTTTTAGAATCTATAAAGTCAGGATTAGATTAGTAACACAAAACTTTCATGGATGATATATAAGAGATTTATCATAGGGATTTGACCCCATATAGTTGTAGAAGCTGTTAAGCAGCCTCTGTGAGACTGTGGTCTTTGTGGCACCTGAAACCTACAAGGGCAGCAGTAGGGAAGGGAGGAGAGCAAGAACCACTGGAACCCACAAGCAAGAACCAGAGACCACAGGGAGTGCCAGGGATGCATGTGGGTGGGTCTCTTAGGCTTCTGAGCATCCAACTTTGATGACAGGGGTGTCCTGCAGGAGGTGCTGGCATTCTACCACAAAGCCCAGCCCAGCCCTGGCCAAGGAGTGGGAGAAGTGGAAAGGGATTCAGGCAAGCTGGTGCAGTATGAGCCAATGTGGTGAGCCAACAGATAAGTGACACCAAATGTAAGCAGGGATATTAGGACCTCTATACTGGCTTCCTAAATGTTCAAGGAATATGCGTGCTGCCTGTCCTTCACCTTGGTAATCTCTTGAAAATGCTCTCATGGTCTACCCTAACCCAATGCTTTGGACGGAAGGGAATTCAGGGAAATGTTACAGCTTAGCCAAGTTGACATGGCAAAGCCACTGCACAGGCCCGGCCTTTCCTCCAAGTCCAGTGAAATTCCATTTCATCCCTAAGGAGGCACTCCTGAATTATCACACCTGAAAATCAATGTTGTTCTTTTTCTCCACTAAATTGCCAAAGTCTGTTATCCTTCTCTGAAGATGTCCTTCATTTGGGAGTATATAATAACTTTGTTATTACCTTTCATCTCTCCTAATAATGACAAATAAATCAGTGCTTGCCAGGCCTTGGCATATGTCAACTTGTCTTAGTATCACAGCTGCTAAAACAAATACTATATAATGAGTTGACTTAAATAACAGAATTTATTGGCTCACAGATTTTAGGCTAGAAGTCCAAAATTGAAGTATCACCAAGGTGATGCTTTCTCCCGCAAGACTGTTTGGGGCTGGTTGCTAGAGATCCTTGGTCTTGGTTTTTCTTCACATAACAATGCACATGGCAGCAACTTCTCTTTTCTCCTCCAGGTTTTATTGACTTAAAACTTCTTCTCATGGCTTTAAAAAGAACTGCAGTAATTCAAATTAAAGGCCAAACTGATTCAGTTGGCCACACCTTAACTAAAATAATAACTTTAGTAAACCAGGAACATCATCAACATGGTGATATAAGACATCCCCTGGAAAAGTTTTCCCTCAGGATCAGCTAATAACAAGAAAAATCTCACTTGCTTAGAATTCTGGAGGATGATATAGACTTAAGAAGGACTCCATAAATGCTCAACTGAAGAAAAAGGAAAAGAATGTCCAAGATCAGGAAGGAAAGTTCCACCCAGGACCCACCAGTTCAGACCTTTCCCCTTCACTTTGTCCCATGTACCTTGGGAGTCATGCAGAGGCAGCACAGGTGCAGACTATAGAGCCACTCACAGCAGCAAATTAGAACCCTACACATATCTAGGCACAGGTACCCAAGTCCACAGAGATCCATGGTGGGACATACACTGCTGAGTCAGGCTGCATACCAAAGGGCTCCCAGGGAAAAGAAGAGAGACTGTGGCAGAACTGTTGGAAAGAGGTGCATGCACTAGTCCAGTTCTGGTGGAGGGACCACCTAAATGCAAAATGGACTTTTCTGGATTGACCCACCTTTTGGGATTGACACGATCTGACTTCCTGGGGTGGGATACCTTAACAGGGAAGAAACTGGAGGCAGAATAGCCTCAAGGAAAAAAAAGGGGGAGGGGGGTATGGACTGAACTGTTGTAAGATAGGATGGGTCCAAGAACTGAAAAATGTAAGGAAAAGGAGCACTGAGTGAGGAAGAGAATTTAAGGAAGTCATGGGAACTGGGGAGAAAATTCTGCACAAGAGCAAACAAAACAGATAAAGATTACCAGAGTAAGCACAGTGGAAAGGAAATTTTCTTCTGGAAGTGAAACAATTTCATAAGAAGTGCAAACTTAAAAATTATACTGAATATCCAGCACAAGATTCAGAGGAAGAAGAGTTGAGAAAATCTGAAGAATTAAATACAGGCTACTCTAAAGTCCAGAATAAATTGGACCAAACATCAAAGAAGAGCCTTAGCACAAAGCAAGTCAGAAAATAAAAAAAGCCTAACAAGAGGAAAAAACAGACCTTCAGTGCTAACTCATCATTCTGATGTCCAGACATAAGCAGAAAATCACAAGCCATACTAAGAAGCAGGAAGATATGGCTTGGTCAAGGAGACAAATTAAAAATTCAGAGGAAACACAGAATTTGGAACAACTAATCTTCCAAATCAATTCAAGGAGATGAAGGAAAGTATGGACATAGAGCTAAAGGATATTAAGAAGACCATGTATGAGCATAAAAAACATAGCAGAAATTATAGGGATGAAAGCCATCATAATAGAAATTAAAATACACTAGAGACATACAACATCAGATTTGAACAGGCAAGAGAAAGAATAAATGAACTAGAAGACAGGAATATCTAAGTCATACAGTCAGAAGAACAGATAGAGAAAACAATATAAAAAATTGAGAAGTGTCTCAGGGATTTCAGTAACAGAATGAAGCACACAAGCATATGAATTATGTATGTCCCAAAAGGAGAATGAAGGGAAAAGGGGCAGAAAGGATATTTGAGGCAATTATGTCCCCCAAATTTCCCAACTCTTATGAAAGGCATAAATATACATGTCCAAGAAGCACAAGGTACTCTGAACAGAATAAATCCTAAAAGACCTACTCTGAGGCACATACTAATCGGAATATCAAATGCCAAATATAAAGAGAGAATTCTATAAGCAATAAGAGAGAAGTGATTCATCACAAACCAGGGCTCGGCAATGAGACTGACGATTTCTTATCAGAAACCATGGAGTAAAGAAGGCAGTGGTATAAAATATTTAAAATATTGAAAGAGAAATATGAAAAAATTCTCCTTCAAAAATGAGGAAGAGTTTAAAATATGCACATACAAGCAGAAACTGAAAAATTCATCAACAAAAATCCTTCTCTAAAGAATTACTAAAGGGAGTTCTGCATGTTGGAAGGAAAAGTTAGGAAAGAGTAGGTCGAAATAATGTGAAGAAAGGAAGATCTTCAGTAAGGGTGACTAAAATGATAAATGCAAAACCCAATACTACTTTATCTTTAATATACAATCTGACTCTTTAATTACTAAAAGAGTCAGAATACAATGGAATAAGGAAAAGACACATTTCCTAATAATGAACATACAAAATATAAAGAGTTAATAGTACAATTTTAATATTTTTTCATCAGTTATAACAAAGATGCCACACTAATGTGAAGAACAATGGGGGGGGGGTGTACTAGTCAGCCAAAGGGGTACTAATACAGAGTATCAGAAATATGTTGGCTTTTATATGGGGTATTTGTTACAGAAAAATGGCATTCACTGGGACTATGGAGACTGACACAATTGCAGGCAGGAAGTTTATTGAGAAGCTCTCCAAATACAGGGGGTCTGAAGATTAGACTTCAGCCCACTAGTGGAAGGTGGTGCATATGACTTTATACAATACATCAATAGGTGGGGAAATGTTAGTCTGTAGGGAGGGGGATCAAGTCTGAGTATAGCCTATGGTTAATAAGGGGCTATGGAAAGTGAATTCTTCTTGTGTATGGCTTGGGGATAGTGGGCTAGGAGGTAGGGTATTCTTTGAATGTGGGGGGAAGGGTTGATGGCCTGGAAGGGATGAGGATCCTTATCTGTTCCACTACCACTGTGATATGGCTCATCCTTGGGGGGAATACACTATCCTTCACACATAGGCATCTTGCTCAATTGATCAGAATGGAGTTACAGGTTTATAAACTGTTAATCATCGCAAACCTTGTAAGGGGAAACTCTAACATTCCTAACTCTTTAATTATAAATATGATGAAGGATCCCAGTAATGGGAATACTGGGAAGAATGGAAGGGTGAGGGAATTCAGGACATTGACTCAGTTTACTTCCTGCTGCTATGGGGTGGCAAAGGGTTCCCTTCTTTTCTGTCCAGTGGGTTCTCATTTCTGGTCCAGAAGAGGCTGGTATTTGCATTCATGTAGCAAAAAGCAGCCATTCACATATTCCTGAGTTGTTGAATGTATGATTCAGCATATGAATCAGACTAGAAGCCGTAAGAGACAAAGAACAAAAAGAAGCAGCAGTAATACTATCAGTAATGATGTTGTAATGGGTAAAAGGATTGATTTTAGGGTTGAGAAGTAAGAAAGAAATGCAGTTAATCATGACTGATTTCTGTAGCTGTTGCCTTGGGTCCTCGAATGATTTCTAGGTTTTCCTTTCAAGTTTTTAAATTTTCTTCTATCTGCACCATTCTGTTAATTTAGAAACAACAAGTTTCATTTATGATTGCACAAGTGCCTTGTCAAGAGGAGGCCATATTTGGGGTTTTATAATGGTGGCATTAGGAAGAATATATACTATAGTGCAAGTTTCTGTCCATATGGTAGGAAGCGTTAGGTATGAAGTATTACCACACAGAAAATAGAAACCTGTGCCTACAAGTGTTAGTGCTGTTGAGAGGCCTGAGGGAATATAATTAGTATGCAGGTGATTGGGAATGCTGAATATTTGGGTTCCACCATATACTACATTAACACATAAAGGAGAGTAGTGGGATTTAGAAGTATCATATGTTAGGCTAGTCTGACAGAAGATTTTGGAAAAGTGAAGAAAGTTTGGGGCTTTTTTCTAAGTTTTAACCTGTTAAATTGTGTAACTGTCCCAATTATTTTCCTATTCCAAATAACTAGGCTTGTCAATAAGACCTATTGAAGCACAGTACACTTTCACTATAATTTTTATTGCTTACTCTTGTGTTTCATTGATGCCTGAGTCATTCCAAAATAGGGTTGAATTAAGATGTTTGTTTGGCACTTTCGAATCTGTCTACCAGTGCAGTGTGGTAGTGTGAAAGAGTAGAGTATGATTACAAGATATAGCAGGTATATGTCCAAAATCAGTTGCATGAGGTCATATGGATAGGTATTTAAAGCATAAAAAAGGTCTGTCCATTAGGACTGTGACCATACCAATAGAATTTGAATTTTCCCCCAAATGAGAGATGTTTAAGTCCTGATGGAGAATAAGTACATCTTCATATTCTGGTGAACTTCAGGTGTGGGACACGGTTCTGTAACCCGTTGACCTCTAAAGCCAGTGTACTGTGGGTGGACCTGCAAGAGAGTTTCTGGGCTTAGAGGAAAGGTGAGTAAGGATATAGTTTCAGCATGGATATCCTTGGGGCATATCCAACAATTAGAATGGTTAATTGCAGTTGCTTTTGTTTGGATAGTGTCTGTAAGGGGATGACAAGGATTTTTTGAGAGGTTAGTACAAAGAGGAGTGGAAGGGTAAAATATAGGACATCCATCATAGAGAGACCTTAGTCAGTGAAGAAAAGGAAGAGGGTGGCAAAGGAGAAGAAGAGGATATCTTCGGGGTAAAAATCAGAAAGATCTTATAACCACAGATGCTGAATGATGTCAAGGTATTGCTCAAGTGAAAGGGTAGAGGGGGTGACAAAGTCAGTTAATTGTGAGGAAAGAATGATACAAAACGTGTTTGCCTTGAGTAACAACTTACAAATTGATGCCGCCAGATTTAAGTGTAGTTACCACTGAATGACAGGAAGGGAAAGGGAGAAAGATTAGAGAGAAACAGGGTAGGTAGTAATTGGAACATTGTCGCCTCAGTTTTTTGTGAGTTTCAAACGTAGGTCTCTGAGAGGTTCACAGATGTATATATCTTGAGCTTCAGGATCTTACAGTTTGCTGTCTATAGAAGGCAGAGGAGCAGGCTTTAATTGATGGAGATGTGGGGCCATTCTGAACACAGGACCATCAATTGTCTTTCATCAGTCCAAAAAGTTCTGAAAAGAAAGATCCCAGCTCTGGGTCTGTGGGGTGCATTGAAGGAACTTTCCTGGAAACAGAGTGTTCTGGACAGTCTGACTTCCAATGATCTTTGCAGCAACACACGGGACAAGGCCTTGGTGGGTGCCTGGGATCAGGACAGGAGAATGCCCAATGCCCGTCCTTTCCACGCTTTAAATAGAATCCTGGGGGCAGCTGAAGGGAAGAAGAAAAATCAGGTTTCCGAAAATCGACCTTGAGGGCAATAGCTAGGAGGGAGGCTTTAGCCTGATCCCGTTTATACTTTTCCAATTTGACTTCCTCTTCTCTATTGTTAAAGACCTTGAAGGCCACTTTAATCAGGTTTTTCTGAGGGGTTTGAGGGCTGTCCTCTAACCTCTGTAGTTTCTAGTATTGGGATAGATTGAGTGATGAAGTGAGTGTGTAAACCCAACTGAGCAGAATCCGAGTCAGGATCTAAATTAGTGTATTTAAGGAGAGACTTGGTTAATCTGTGCATGAAGGCAGCTGGATTTTCATCAGGTTTCTGTGAGATCTCTTTAATTTTATCATAATTAACTGCCTTAAGGGCAGTCTTCTTTGTGCCTTCTATTATGCAGGTTAAGAAATGGGTCATGCGAGCAAGGTCGGTGGAGCCTGGTTTGTAATCCCAAGGTGGATTAGTGGGTGGAACTGCACTGGTGCATGCTGGGTGTCTGTTGGGATCTTAGTATGCATGAGAAACCAGTAGCTGCAGTCCAAATGCATTTTTTTTTTCTTCTGGAGTAGTTGAGGAAGTAATGATAGCATATATGTCCATGAGGTAAAGTCGTAGGAGTGGGTGAGATGTAGGAATTTTTTAATGTATGTGGCAGGGCTCTCAGAGAAAGATCCTAGCCTCTTTTCTATTTGACTCAAATCTAAGAGTAAGAAAGGAACATGCATTTTAGCTATTCCTTCGATTCCTGCTACTTCTTGGAGGGGTAAGAGGGGGGTTGGAGTCTGCGTAGACCTAAGAGGTGGAGAAGGGCTAGGCTTTGCATTAATAGAGGTGTTGGATAGCAACAGAGGAAGGACATGGTCCTCATGAACGAGTATGAGGAGTAGAGTAGAGGGGAGCAGAGGGTGCACAACAGAAGATGGAGATTGGAAGGTGGTGGAGATGAGGGGGGAGTGGAAGTGTGAATGGAGGGTGAGGACAGAGATGAGGGTGAAGGTACATTGGGAGGAGGTGCAGGAGGGGCTTTTGATCTTGGGCAGATCAAAGCCAAGATTTTCAGAGGTTTTAGAAGAAGAGAAGGAAAGTTTCTGAGAGGGTTTTTGGTGTAAGAGAAGGATTCAATAAAAGGAACAGGACTGGCAAAGGAAGGGATGATTTCAAAGGAAAAAAAAATGCCTGAACGTAAGGAATTTCAAACCATTTGCCATGGCACTGGATGAATTCTCTAAGTCTCAGAGAATGTGGAAATCAAAAGTGCTGTCCTCCAGCCACTGACTTGCATTATCCAATTTGTATTGCAGCCATGCAGAGGTCGAATAGAAAATGAGTTTTTGGGGGTCTAATATCTCCTTTTGGGTACAGCAATTTAAAGGTATGAAGGAGACAATCCAGAAGTGTGGTTCTTGGAGTGGCTGAAATTGATTTCCCCATTTTAGGTGGCATGGGTGAGACTAAGGATCTCTAGGACAGGGGATATTCTGAGTGAGACAGGCGTCCCCAAATCAGTCAGAAATCACCCAAGAAAACAGGAGACTGCACTTGAGACCAGATGTCCCTGTAACCAAGGGGTGTCTTCCCACAAGGATGTAGGCCTTCTGCCTGCTGTGGTCCCCAGGGACATTAGTGAGGATCCTGACCTAGAGATTTTATGAGATTCTCTCACTTGGCCATAGGGATGAACAATTCCAGGTTCCACAGGCAGGCTGCAAATCAGGGGCTCCAATGAAAGCCCAATAAAGGTTCCTGATGAGTTTCTGGGAGATGATGGCTGTCCAAACAGGAGCTGGGAAATTCTCTCTGAATGCTGGAATCACTTCCCCTTTTAAGGCACTCAACTGATTGGATAAATTGTCACTCATTGCTGATGGCAATCTCCCTGATTGATGTAAATGTAATCAGCTATCTAAGCAGTAAAGTCAGTGGTGACTAAAGTCCATTAATGTCCTTGTATTACAATTAGCCCAGTGCTTGCCTGGCCAAACAACTGGGCACAATTACCCAGCTGAGCTGACACATTAGCCAAACCTTCACACCTGGTGTTCTCCCTTTGTGTCTGTCTCTGTGTTTCTGTATTTTCTTCTTACAAGGACCAACCCAATACAACCCCAATTTAACTAATCATATCTGCAAAGGCCCTATTTCCAAATAAGGTCACATTCTGAGGTTCTGGATGGTCAAGAATTTGGGGGACACTATTCAACCCAGTACAGTGTTATTACCCCCATTTTACATATGAAGAACCTAGACTTCAAGATAGTCACCTACCCAAGGTCTTAGACTTATAAAGAACAGAAGTCTATTTATAAATGTTTTCATACCCATAACAGGAGTTGGGACCTGGACATGTCTTTTATGAGGGACATGATTCAATCCCCTAAAATTTGTCCTCTAGACCCCAAAAATATTTGTTCTTCTCACATGCAAAATACATTCATTCCATCACAACTTTCCAAAAGGCTTAAGCTATTTTAGTCCTAAGTCGAAGTACTAAGTCTGATCAAAATCAGTTATGGGTGTGGTTTGTCCTAAGGCAAAAATCCTCTGTCTGATGGACCTGTGCAACCTAGAAAACAAGTTATCTGCTTCCAATATTGAAAGGTGGGACAGGCATAGAATAAACATTCCTATTCGAGAAGGGAGAAATTGGAAGGAAACCTGGGGACATGGGCCCCAAACATGTCCGAAACCCAGAAAGGCAAACTCTATTGGATCTCAAGTTCTCAGAGTCATCTCTGAATCAATGTTTTGTTCTCCAGTCCTGCTAGAGCACACACCCACCCTTTCAAAGTGGCCATGCTCTCCCAAAATACTGGGGTATAGGCCTCACCCTTTCTGGACATCAGCTTGGTGGCCAGGTTCTCTGCGAATGCCAGGGCACAGACCCTATCATCTCTAAGCACTGGAGTGGCAGCACTCTCCCTAAATGATATGGGCAAAAGGTCTGCCCCCTTCAAGCACCAGAAGGATGGTCTACCCTCTCCAAGTGCAAAGGCAGACCTGCCCTTTTCACACATGTGGCTGGGCCCACCCTCTTGGCCTAAGGAGAGCTTTTCAGTCTAAACCTTTGCTCCTTGGTTTTCCCTTGAAGTCATTCTTCCTTCAATTCATCACATCTCTCTCTCTCTCTCTTGTAGTCCAGGCTGGCACTGATTATGCTCATATAAATTTTGCAAAACCTTTGTTGGCTTTGTGTGCAGTTCTGGAGAGAACAACCCATTACGCAATAGAACTTTCCACAGATCCTTCCTAGATAACTTCCAATTCTGACTTCCACTGAAATGGCTGACTGGATCCATGTTCAGTCACACCCTCTTTAGCAAAGGATTGTTCAGTTAAACCCTTCCTGTTCTCCAGAGACTCACTGCCTAGAAGTTCAGGGAGGTCCCCAATAGAGTCGCTTCTAAACCTCATGCAACCTGAATAGGCAGAGAATTTTCAAAATCATCAATTTCTGGATCCTTTGTGCTTAAGAGTTTAATTCTCAGCTTATCACCTTTCTCTCACATTTTTACTATAAGATGCAAGGAGAAGCCAGGCTGTACCTTCTTCATGTAACTTGAAAATCTCCTCAGCTAAATATCCAAGTTCATTACTTTCAAGTTCTGCCTACTATCCAACATCAGAACACAATTTCACCAAGTGCTCTGTCACTTTATAAGAGAGATCTCCTTTCTTCCAATTTCTAATAATGCACCCATCATTTTCTTCTAAGGCCCCACTGGAAGTAACTTTAATGTCCATATTTCTACCAACATTCTGTTCATGACAAATTACATATTCTCTAATAGCTCTCACTCATTTAGAGCCCTCGCACATCTTCCAGCTTCAACACATTACCCAATTTCAAAGCCATTTCCACATTTTTAGCTATTTGCTAAATAGTACTACTTCCCAGTACCAAAAAGTATCTTATCTCATAGCTGCTAAAACAAAAACTATATAATGGGTTGGCTTTGTTAAGTAATTTATTGGCTTATGGTTTCAGAAGTTAGAAGGTCTGCTGCATCCCAAGATTGGTATCTGTTGGCTGGCCAGCAATTTGGAATTCCTTGTCTTTTTCATCACATAGCTATACACATGGCTGCATCTTTTCCTTTCTATTCTGGGTTCCACTGACTTCTAATTTCTGGCTATTTCCCAGTTATTTCCTTTTGTGTCCAATTTCCTTTGCTGTCTTCAATCAAAGTGAATTAAGGCCCATCCTCATTCAGTGTGGGTGATCCTTAACTAATAATATCTTCAAAGGTCCAATTTGCCAATGGGGTCACACACATAAAACCAGGGGTTGGGACCTTTAAAATGCTCTTTGTGAGGGACACGATTCACTCTCCAGTACCCTCTGAGCCCTACAACTTGGGCAGCTGCTCCCCAAACACCCTAGGAAACTTCTTCAAAGCACAGTTCACCATGAACCCTCATGATCTACCTACCTGCTCCTTCTACTAGTCTGTGAGTGTGTGGAGCCATGGGAATCAACCTCTTCATCTTGGTATTCCCACTAGGTCCAGCCCAGTGCCTGGCACATAGCAGGCTCTAAGTAAACACTTGTGGAATGAAAATAATAATGAAACAGCTTTGCTGATTGAGTCTCTATAACGTGTCTGGCACCTAGAAATCCCTTCCTAGGCATTATTTATGTGGTTTTCCTGACAACTCTGTGAATTAGCTATCTCTATTTTATAGATGCTGAAATGGAGGTATACTTCTCCAACACTACTGACAAGGGGCAGAGCCAGGAGTTGTGGCTCCATGACTTGGATTCCTAACCACAACACTAGTCTATGAGCTAAATGTTCAAGGCTTTGAGCACCAGCTCAAGCCTTCATCAGGTGGGAAGTTGGGCTCTAGGACCAATGGAAAAGCAAAGGTTAACTTAGCTAAAATAAGCTGCTCTATAGGACCCTTTGAAGGCAGCAGCAGGGTATTATTTAATGAGGGAGCATTGGCAGGATATGGATTATAAGAATTAGCCAGCTTGGTTCAGGTCCAGTTGTGAAATCCACTCACAGAGATCTCTCCAGCTCAAAGAGAATCAACAGCTTAAAGAACAAGGAAAAAATGGTACAAATTTAACAGACAATGCCGGTGTTAATAGAAAGGGCATTAATAAGAATTTTCTTGAGGAAAGATTATAGGGTCAAACAAAGGTCTCTCAGAATCAGGGCTGATCCACCTCAGAAATCCTGCCCATCTCCTTAGTCTGGGAAGGGGGTCATTCCTTCCTTAGTCTGGGAAGGGGGTCATTCCTTCTTAGAGTGACCAGTTCTCCCTGTGGAAGAGATTATCCGTAGAGTCAATAAAAGTTTTTTTCAGTTATCTTTCTGAAAGTGGTTAAGGTTCCTCATCAGGATGAAAGCAAAATTGACAGTAGTAAACAGTTCCTAAGTATCCTCCACAGTTTTTCTGTTAAGAGGGAAGTTCTTTCCCAGTGGAAGTCAATGGCTATTTTTAATTAAAGTTTCACTGCTAATGTTTCGTGACTTTCAAATAACCATTCGAGTTGATATTTTCAGCCAAAGATACTCTTGGGTTTAGACTCAAATGAGCAATTTGTGAAAAACTTAGACTTGCTTTACTCAATGCCTCCAGTTTAATGAGGGTTTTTTTTTTTTTTTTTTTTTTTTTACCTCAGGTCTTAGATTGCTTTAGCTCTCTTAAGTGCTGGTGTAACTTCTGTTTCCTCTCCTCAATACTCAGCTTTGTTCTTCACATTCAAGGACCACCCATCAGATTCACCACAAAGGCTGGGCTCTCAACTTTTTTACTATAACCAGAGTTTACAGGTACATCTTTGCTTCTCCTTTATAGTTTAGTGAGAGGTAAATATAAGTTCATAGATGTCAACACGAATGCCCTCATGTAAGCCTTATAAAATATGGCTGGAGAAAATTAATAATCCAATTAACAGTAGATGCAAAAGCACTGTGTATACACATCAAGTTTTCTTGTTATTGCACTAATATTTGGATCTTTGCATCAGATGGAGCAACACAGTTTTTGATTTGTTGTGTATATGTAGTCCACCCAGAAGTAGGCATGAAACCATTACACAGCAACAACAGCCCTTGTCCCCACCTCATTTCCAGACTGCTGCTATCAGGAGAGCTCTGATGATTTAGTATTCATATCCCTTTTCTGTGGATAAAAAAAAAAATGATGGCTATCAGAAGTCATTGTGAAGATATTGTGAGATCAGATGAATTCACCAAAGTCACACACCACTAATAAGGGGTCAAATAGAGATTGGAACACATGCTTGGGGAACTCCAGTCTTTGCTTCTTTTCCCTCTCAAAATCCAGCTTAGAGTATGGGAACCCAAACACTGAAATAATGTAGAGAAAACAAGAGACATTCCTGGAGGCAGCAGTCAAGAATAGCAGCCATTATGTTGAACTCACATTGGGGTAAAATTGAACCTCCTTGAGTTTTTTTGAAGGGACCTCTGCCTTAGCACCAATGGTGGGGAATAATTAATAAACACTCTGTATTTTAGAGTCAGTACTTTGAATAATAATTCTCTGAGGATAAATTCTGCCCTGCCATTTTTATATCAACCAGAACACAAGCAATTGTCCATCTAATGTAGTCCAGTAAAGGGTGAGAAAGGGGCAAGGACACCACAGAACCAGAAGCGGGAAAAGAGAGAGTGGAGCAAGACTGGGGCAGTGATGGAGGCCCAAATCCCAGGGAGAATGAATTTGAGCATAATATTAGAAGCAGACTATTCTAGTGGTCAGATAGCTACCTAGCATGGTTTGGTTTGTTATGTACGAATTACAGCTAAATTTTCCGGTTTAGTAAATTATTTTTTCCATAATATGGTTTTGGTACTTCTCACCCATTTCCTTGGATGTGTCTGTAGGATTTGCTAAGAGATCCTTTCCAGAGAGATTAAGGAGGTTGTCCAAACAAGAGGGCTAGACATGATCAGCAGATACATTTCTGGAGTTCAGAATAGGTGGACTAGAGTAGTTTTCCCCAATTCATGGGATTGAATAGGGCCTACTCTTGGTTCGATCTCCCAAAAGTCATATATTTGTCTGTAAATTAAGAACAGTGTGGAGAATCTATCAATTGTAGTTCTCTTGAGCACATCATAATTGCCCAATATAGCAGGATTAAAGGAAATATCTGAATAATCCAAACTTCTAAAGCTAGTTTTAGCTGTACTTTTTTTTTAAAGATTTATTTTTATTTATTCCCCCCCCCCACCAGTTGTCTGTTCTCTGTGTCCATTCACTGTGTGTTCTTCTGTGTCTGCTTCTATTCTTGTCAGCAGCACCCGGAATCTGTGTCTCATTTTGTTGCACCACCTTGCTGTGTCAGCTCTCTGTGTGTGCAGCGCCACTCCTGGGCAGGCTGAACTTTCTTTCACTGTGGGCAGCTCTACTTATGGGGCTCACTCCTTGCGCATGGGGCTCCCCTACATGGGAGACACTGCTGTGTGGCATAGCACTCCTTGTGTACATCAGCACTGTGCATTGGCCAGCTCCACACAGGTCAAGGAGGGCCTGGGTTTGAACTGTGGACCTCCCATGTAGTAGGCAGATGCTCTATCAGTTGAGCCAAGTCTGCTTCCCTAGCTGTATTTTTTAATTGACCAGGAAATATTTTTGAGTATCTACTAAATGTTCAGCATATTCTAGTCACTAAGGAACACACCATAAGTCCCCAAAGTTGTGATTCAAATATGTTGCCATCTGGTTAGAGAGACAAATTGATTACACTTGATAGATAAAATGGGACAAAACCAATTCAATTTAGTGCTACATTCAGTATCCAGGAAGAAGGATATGAAGGTCAGCCTGATCATGGGAGGATTCATGGAGGAAGGTCTCTTAAAGGAAGGATGGTTTGGATGAAGGTGTGCAAGGAAAGCATGTGTGTAAGAAGAGCGTGTGTGAGGTAGAATGTCCAATGAGAAGGACAACATGGTCTGTGGAACGTTGTCTCATCTGCCTTATCAGCCTTATGGAATCTCTGTGAGAACCAAATTTAGGTAGATAGTGTAGTTCAATTCAACACTGATGATGAAGATAGAAACCATGGAGCCCACAGGAGAATGACAATCTACAGGAATCAGGACTTGACCTGGAGGCCTCATACCTCTGAGGATCCTCCTATCTCCACCCTGATGAGACTACTTCTCCAGGCACTGCTCCCCCATCAAGCAAGGAGGTAGGAAGAGGAGTCTGGGATCTTCCCTGGGAACACAGCTTCTGCATTGCCTCTCCTCACTGTCTCCAACCCAAGCAGGGCAGCATTCCTTCTCCCTGAACACAAGGGAGGGGTCTTCAAGATTGGCTGAACCTCTACCACTTCATGTGGCAGGAATCCAGGAGTTGCCAGTGGGTCATGTGAATGCCTAGAAGGTTGAGCTGACTGTGGGAGCACAGTCCAGAGGGGGTCTTTTGGGAAAGCAGCAAGAAGGTGAGGATGGGTCTCTTGTAGTGGGGGTTGAGGTGGGTAGAGACTACAGGCAGCCTTCAAAGAACCACCCAATGTCCACCTTTTGAGAAACCCTATATATGTGGAGAGGCCAGTCATTGTCAGCCCAAGAGGCAACAAAGGACAGAAGAGGGAACTGCACTCTCACCCAGTCAACTCAAGAAACATTTGTCTTGTCTTTGCTTCAAATTGCCCACCCCATCCCACAGGAGTCAATGCCTGGAGAAGGAAGAAGTCAAAGTGTCACTGCTCTGTGGGGAGAAGAGAGGTTTGAACCAAACTTGAGAATCAGCTTTGCAAAGGAACAGCAATGAATCTTGAATCCCAGAGTGCCTAAGAGACAAAGCAGGACAGGTTCTGGCCAGGAGGCCATTTAGGGAGCCTCTGCTGGCAAGAAAGAAGGAGTCATCCTAGTGAGCTGGGAGAGGGAAATAGTGGAGAAAATGAAATGAAAGAGTTTCCAGTTTATCATCCGACGGGACTGATACTACACAAAAAGATGATTTAATTTATATTTATGAGCAAACAAACTGCTCAAATTTCCAAAAGTTAAAATTTCAGATTTGTATACAAACATGTGACTCGCAGTTAGTCTGTACCTTCACAGGTGCTTCTTATCAAGGAATAAGAAAGAATAAGAGCAAATTATTAATTTAGTAACAGAGACATAAATTGGCACATAATTCATGTGCTATTTTCTTTTTTCCCCTGCTGTGGCTCTACAATGCTCTTCGGTGACAACAAAAGCAACCCCCAATATCATTTGGAGAGAAAATTCCCAGACAATGGTTGTTTCTTTCAGTGAACCCTTCGTTTACCCTACAAAGATATACTAAGCATATATATGGTAAAAAAAAAAACATATATTGTTACATTATTACATAAAGAAGCATCTTTTAAACTAAAACACTTCTACAAAGCATACTTCAGAACATAACCTTTCTATTACCTTGATGGTGGGAAAGTTATTTGTATAGGAGTATCATTACATCCAAACTATTAATAAACTGACAAATATAAAAATAAAAGTTCATGTGACATTGTTATGATCTTTATCATTTTTTTCATTATATTTTATTTTTAAGCCTACTAAACTTTCAATTTACTCAATAAAATGGCCTGGCATCCTGAAAACATTAATGAGCATGTTCCAAGGCTCATGGTGCTTGTAAGATCATTCACACTAGACACCCACAAATTACCTTAAGAGTCCTACTTATTCATTTATTTGGGACATACAGTGAAGAGAGCCCCTCTTGTGTGGGTTTCATACTCACATTTCCTACTTTACAACAAGAGAAACAAAGCAGAAGGAGGCACACTGCTTTGCCCGGGGTCATGAAGCAAGTGCAACCAAAGATGAAATGGACATTCTCTTGGTCTTCTTGCCAGCCAAATGTCCATTAATGTGGTGGGTAAGGTGATGATCCATTACCTTTGTCCCTCCAATGGCAAGAGCATGGAGAGGTCAAAAGGAGGGGGTCTTTGGAAAGAGTGACTCCTTTGGCAGTGACTCTTGACATTAGGCAATCAGTTCCTAAAAGTGGTAGATGTGAGTCAACCACCTAAGTTATACTTTTTTTTTTTTGTCTTTATGAGACTTGCCAACCCCAATTAAAGCTAAAAACCTTGTTACATAACATCAGTGCTTTTTGCTTAACTGCTTAATTTCAATGTCAATACTAAGAGTCCATACTCTTCCACCACACACAAAAGCTCAGGGATATCTTTAAACCAATAATAAAAAACACAGCTGTGGGTCTGAATTGGTCCAGACTGAAGGAGTCAGGGGTTACCAGTTCTGGCAACAAACTGGGGAAGAACCAGATGTGTTGTCATCCTGATTCCTAGAACCTGATTCCCAGAAACCAAAACCCATTTCAAATTCTATTTCCTCTCTCTATCAACAAGCCACATGACCACTGAAAACCCAACCCCAAATTCTAAGGTCAAATTATTTTCAATATTCTCTAAGACTTCACATTATTGGAATAAAGCTTCTGAAAGCCAAGCAGACAAATGAGTGCATGTGAGGAGAACAGAGTTGCATATGTTCTAGGTGTTTTGGGATTAAAAAAATTTTGCTCATTAAAATGCACATATTTCAAAGACATTTCCATTTCTCTGCATTTCACTGTCTCCACTCTTTGCTGAAACTCATAAATGACAGTGAAAATGTGATCCCATTATGCCTTCCCTATGGTCCCTTATTTTCTCTTTCTCAGCTCAAGGCTGCAGTGGGACTCATTGGAAATATGAAGGACAGTCCAGCTGACTGCTCAACCAGATCTTGGCCACAGACTTAACAGGCCCCTAAAGCAGAACCATCCAAAAATGCTAGGGTTTTGTAAATCCCAGTATGTCCCTGAAGACAGCAGTAGATAATAAAAAGTACACTAAACAAAAGGGTTTGAAGAATGTGTGCATCGGAGCACATCCACGAAAATCACAATGCCATATGTCTCCAAATTTGGTCAACCCAGGTAGGTTATGGTGAGATTTTGGAACACAGGGCCAAGAAGCAGACATGCTGGCATCTCTATTTCTGTCCCTTTCTGATTTGCAGTGTGTCACAAGTGAATTGCTGTAGCTACCTGGACACCAGTTACCCCAACCTAACTACCCCTAGTTCTCCTATAAGTTAAATTTCCACATTATCACAAAGTGCCTGTGAAAAGCTTGGACCTGTATCACAGCTAACGACAAAAGGATCTGAGTTCTTCAAAGTGGGGCAGAAGAAAGGCGTGTTCTGAAAATGTGGTTCTTCAAAATCCCACGCCTATAATTCAAGTGAGCAGACACTTAAGTGAATAATAATTCTGCACATGACATAGCGATGAGCAGTCACCCTGTGATAATTGTTTTTAATAGTCATGCTTGATCTCCTAACCTTGTAACATACTTCACATGGGCCAAATTCTGTCCTGCTAAGAACATCTGAACATCCAAAATCCCTTCTAGAAAACCAAGCCCTCGCAACAATCTGGATGTACACACGAAAATAAATTAGTTAATTAAAGCTACACCACTCAGAGACAACCTCCAACTGGAAGTCTAACTCTTCTGTAAAGATCTGTGAGATCACACCGATTCCAGCTAAGATTTCAAACAACAAGAGAACAAAGGTGCTCGGAGCAGAGATGCAGATATAAATCATCCCTGTTGGGAAAAGGAAGAAGAGGTAGTGGAAAGAAAGGCCTGGGTCTATTTCCTGGCACCCTGAGTTGATTATAACAACAAAGAGCCCCAGAATGGTCAAACCTCATCCTTAGAACTCCCAATTAATTCCATTAACTAGATGATTTTTCTGTTTCATGTTTTTAGAAGGAAAATAGATAATAAGAAAACAAGTCGGTATCTATGATTTATTCTTTTTTTAAAAAAAAACTTAGTGCTGATTCCATCAGGAATAAGGACTATGAAGTCAAACATTCCATATAACACCTCAAGGAGGAAAGTGTTATCATCATCATCTCTAGACTACATGGAAGAAATTGAGGTCCAAAGTGGTTTGGGAACTTGCCCAGGGACATAGAGATGGGATTCAAGCCCAGGCAGTGGGCACTGCTGCGCTGCCCTGCCGCTCTCAAACTCCCACCTTTCTGCCAATGAGCTCCCTGGGGTAAGATCTCTCATCTTGGGAATCTTGGGCAACTATAAGACCTGGCTCACTCCAGCACATGCCTCTCGAGGAAGGAGCATACATTCCAGTCAAATGGGAGGGTTAAGTAGGCAGTACCTGAGTTTCAAAATTAAAATAATAAAACTGCATCCAATGCTTAACAGACCTTGTTTTTACCTCTTTTTGCCATTTCTAATGGAAGGGCAGCATCACAGCACATCAGGGAGTTGGGACCCCATGTTGGCTCCTTTCCTGGTCATACGTACTGAGGCAGATCTGGGAATTAAAACAGCTTCTGTTGGAAAGCAGAGCTGGGCTGTGCTCCCCCTGCCCCCCACTCTTCCCTCTTGCTGGAGGCTGACCGCCACGTGGCCAGGTGCTCTTGCGTTTTCCTCTCCCCTGCTGCATAAAACTCTGGAGCATTTCACCAATGGTGGCAGAACAAAATGCTTGTGTCTGATTTGCTTCAGGCAAGATCAAAGACCACCCACCCCTACCAAATCAGTTACTGAGAGGGATGTGCTCAGATTCTCCAGAATCAAGTGTTTAGAATCTGGAAATATCTGGAATGACAGGTAAGTTCCAACTAATGACCCATAAGTATTCCTATTTGACATCTTTCTGGAAATGCAGGAGCACATATCACTGGTTGTTAAGAAGTTCCCATTAATTAAAATTAATTTCAGAACCAAGATTAAAAAGTGGTTGGAGATGCAAAGTGAAAAAATGTGTTAAATAGCCAGGTTTCAAAAACAGTTATGGAAGTATCAGTCAGATGGAAAGTGATGGAAAAGGGTAGAAGGATATTGGACTGGATGTGGGACTTAGCATCAGGGCAGCCCTTCCACAGGAGTGGTCCATGACTTCTGGGTAAAGTATGTCTTCTCTGCTCAAGGTAAAGTCCACCTGAGTTAAAAGCCCAATTCCTCTCAATCATCTCGTGGCTGAGGGTTTGTAAACATGTCAGTTTAGCTCTGTGGTTCTCAGACTTGAGCTGCATCAGAATCTCCTGGACATCCTACCTCACAGCTTTACCAAAACCAACCCAAAATGGATCAAAAACCTAAATGGAAGAGGCAGAGCTATCAGACCCATGGAAGCATCTTCAGGACCTTATGTTAGACAATGGTTTCTTAAACTTTATACCCAAAGCACAAGTAACAAAAAGAAAAAAATTAGATAAATGGAAATTCATCAAAATTTAAAACTGTTGCACCTCAAATGACTTTATCATGAAAATAAAATGACAATCTAGACAATGGGAGAAAATATTTAGAAACCACATATGTGATAAGAGTTAACAGTCAGCATATATAAAGAAATCCTTCAACCTAAAAACAAAAAGACGAACAACCCAATTTAAAAATGGGCAAAAGCTTTGAATAGACACTTCTCCTAAGAAGATATACAAATGGCCAAAAAGCACATGAAAAGATGCTCAACATCGTTAGCCACCAGGGAAATGCAAATCAAAACCAGATACTATTTCATACCCATTAGAAGGGCTAATATTAAAAAAAAAAACAAAAAAAAAACAGAGAAGAAGTGTTGGAGAGGATGTGGAAATAGGAATACTCAGTCATTGCTAGTGTCAATGTAAAATTGTGCAACCAGTATGGAAGACAATTTGGCAGTTCCTCATAAAGTATAGAATTACTGTATGATCTGGCAATCCCACTGCTAAGTATATACCCAAAAGAACTAACAGTAGCGTCTTGAACTGATACTTGCACACCAATGTTCATGGATGGCATTATTCACAATTGCCACAAGATGGAAACAACCCAAGTGTCCATCACCCTCTGAAAGGATAAAAGTGGTATACACATACAACGGAATATTATTCAGCCATCAAAAAAGAATAGGATCCTGACACATATAATAACATAATTGAACCTTGAAGACATCATGTTGAGTAAAATAAGCCAGGCACAAAAGAACAAATATTGTATGATCTCACTGATTTGAAAAAATTAGAATAAGCTAACTTATAGAATCAGCATTAAATTAACAGGGGATGGGGTGAGGATCAGGAATGAGAAGTTAGGGCTTAAAATATATATAGGGTTTCTATTTGGAATGATGAAAATGTTTTGATAATGGATGGTGGTGATGGTGACACAACACTGTGTATGCAATTAACAGCACTGAAATATATATCTGAATGTGATTCAAAGGGGAAATATTAGATTGTATATATGGTAACTGAATAAAAATGACCAAAAAAAAAAAAAATCCATGGCAGTATACTACACCAACAGTGAACCCCAGTTAAACCATGGACTATAGATAATAGTACAATTATAAAAATGTGCTATCATCCATTGTAACAAATGTTCCATACCAATGCAAGGTTCTGGGGGTGGGGTGACATATATGTGTATATTTTGTGTGTGATTATTCTATAAACCTGCAACTTCTTTAATAGAGGAAAATAAAAGAATCCCCTGAACAGCTTGTAAAAACACTGGGCCCTACCCCAGAGTGTCTGAGTCAGAAGGTCCAGGGAAAGGTCTGAGAACTGCATTGCTAACAAGTCCTTGGATGATGTTTGTTGATGCAGCCAACTGGGAAACCCACTTTGAGAACCACTGTTTTCAGAGGTACTGGCAGAAGAGAGAGGAGGCACCTCTGGAGAAGCTCAAGGGCACCTGAGCGGGTTCCTCACTGTAGGTGGGCAGGTGCGAGTGAAGCAGAGCCAGACCCCAGTTCTCACATCTGTCCTAGCAACTCCTCCCCACTGCCCAGGGAGACTTATCTTCCCATCACTGTTATACAGTCAGCCCCTGGAGCGTGGGCTTCTCTCACAGCGAGGCCATTTATGGGCTGCCTCTCTTGGGCCCTTGGTCTCCCTGTCTAACATTAGATGGGGGACAAATGCATTATGCATGTTAAACTTATCCCAAAGCCTGGCATGTAGGAGGCCTTCAATACACATTAGAGCCACTATTATTATTATTATTATACATATATGATCTAATATTATATGTTATATATATTATATGCAATATTACTAATGAGCAATGACCAAATATTCCACTGGTTGTAGTTACAGTATCCTTTGGCTTCCAACCATTTTATGCTCTTCTGGAAAAACATCAAGAGATCACTGGCTAATCACAAGAGAGCACGACCTGTCCATTTCACAGAAATCTGTCCTTTGAAGAGGCTTCCAGGTCTTATAAAAGCCAGGAGCCTTGTTTTGGTCCAGTGACAATTTAGGCCACCACTAAAAATCACTGACTTTCTGATATTGGACATATTTAGAGCCAACTGGAATTCCAAAACTTATTTGCTAAGAGCAGAATTTGGAGGAAAATATATGAAGTTGTTAAGTACAGTATTTACAATCTGCCTTCCCCAAAGGAGCAGCCCTTTGGTTTCTGAGCTAGTAATCTGTCTATGTTGTGTTGAAAGAAATGATGGAGAGAAAGGAGAAATATAAGAGGCAAGAAAAGGCCAAATTTCCCTATTTGGCAAAGATGGAAGATACCAGAGAGAAAGAGCCAGAAGGGGAAGGGATGGGAGGAGCAAGAAGAGAGAAGAACAAGGAGGAAGAAAACAATGCAGGCTTGTCCAAGGGAGAATTTACAGAGAAAGGGAATGAGACATTTAAAGAGGATTTTAAGAAAGAATTGCTGTGTAGTATGTGTGGTGGTTTCCGTGTACCCCAGTAAAGCATGTTCTTAAACCTAATCCATGCCCGTGGGTATGGACCCATTGTAAGTAAGACCTTCTGATGAGTTTACGTTAGTTGTGACCCACCTCAATCAGGGTCTTAACCCTATTACTGGAGTCCTTTATAAACAGAATGAAATTTGTTTATTCTCTCTCAGAAAGGGAGAAAGTCATGGGAAGCAAGAAGATGAGGTAAATGGAACCCAGAAGAGAAGGGGAAGGCTGCCACATGCACTGCCAGGCGACAGAAGAGCCCAGGACCAGGGATCCCCAGCAGCCAAGCCCAGGAGGCCAGTCTTCAGGAAGAAAGCATCACCTAGATGAGGACTGGACTTGGGCTTGTTTTCCTAACCTCAAAACCATGAGCAAATAAATGTCTGTGGTTTAAGTCAACCCGTTGCATGGTATTTGCTTGAGCAGCCAAAGAAACTAAAACAGTGTTAAAGAAAATTTCCTTCTTGTCTCCCCAAGAAAACTTCAGTAAAGATTGGCATTGCTCTTTAAGGTTTGTCTCGAGGGGGTCACACCTCAAGGGCACCCCAGTTCCAGGGCTCCTCAAGGTCTTGTTGCAATTGCATGGAGGTTCAGCCTCTTCTCTGTCCTGCCCTGCTTCGGTCACCCCCACACGTGTCCACGAGAACAGTCCCCAGAATCCTCCTGCATGCTCATCTCCACCACAGAATCAGTTATCCTGGAACATGCTGGTCTGAGTTCCTTAGGGCTGCTGTAACAAGGTACTGCAAACTGGGTAGCTTCAAACAACAGAAAGTCATTGCCTCACAGTTCTGGAGCCCGGAACTCCAATCAGGGCGTCAGCTCCCTCTGACACCTTAGGGGAGAAGCCTTCCTGGCCTCCTCCAGCTTTTGCTGGTTGCCGACCATCCTTGGCATTCCATGGCTTGTAGATGCATCACCCCAATCTCTGCCTCTTCTGTATTCACATGGCCTCCCATCTGTCTCTGTGTCCAACTGTCCCTCTTCTTCAAAGGACACCAGTCATATTGGCTTAGGGACCACCGTAATCTAGTTTGGCCTCATCTTAACTAATTGCATCTGCAAAGACCCCATTTCCAAGTAAGGTCCCCTCTGAGATTCTGGGGTGAGGGCCTTAACATACCCTTTGGGGGGGACACACCTCAACCCACAGCACTGCCTAAAGGAAAGATCCTCGCAGACAGAAACAGTGGCTTTGGCAGTGAGGTATGGAAGGGAGACCTGGGGATGGTGGTGGGAGTGGACATAAAGTGAGTGAGGAGAGCCGGATGGTGGTGGAGGAAGGGGGTGGGCGCAGCCAGGTGGTGTGGCGCCTTCCCCCTGGGGGTATGGACAGAGAAGAGCACAGTGTCACCTTCACTGAGGCAAGACCAGGTGGTGCAAGGTGACATTTCTTGCTTGTAAGGAACTCAGAACTCTTCCTGGCTCAGCGTGGGAGCCAGAGTCTGCGGCCAAGTAACTGCCACCTCGGCTGCTTGGGCTCCAGTTCAAGGAACGACGGCGGCGTTTGCTGGCTAAACCTGCGAGAGGAGGAGGGTGCGGCTGCTCCTTTCCAAATCCGGTACAAGTTTGTCCACAGGGCTTCCGAGTCCTTTCTGTCCCATCCTCTCCTTCTTTGGCAACAATTTCCTTTTTCAATGGGATGTCCTCCTTAGCTCTCTCCTTCAAGGCGCAGGGATGTTGGCAGGACTTGGAGAGCAAAAATGCTCCCCGACAGGAGCTGCCAAAATTTCATCATCAAAAACCTCCTTCAGAACATCTTTCCCACCCCGCCCACCCACCTAACCACAGCTTGAAAGAGTTGTGGCAATCTGAGATTATTTATGAATTCCAAAAAGAGAGATTATGTTTGTAAACTGGTCTGTTCCTCAGGAGCCTTTAATTAAATTATGTTAAGATTAGGCCTTTGCTTCGACCAGGCATTAGGACGACTCAGTTTGAGTCCCTGCCCCCTTAGTGGATTATATAAACAGATGCTTAATCAAGAACACAGAAGTAGATACACAGAGGAAGAGAGAGCTCCACAGACATGGCAGACGCCCTGGGAAGGAAATGAGCCTGATATTCTACAGCCGACCTTGTGAAGACAGCAGGAAATAAGCCCCGGGAAGAGGGACGGACTAGCCCTCTGCCAGCCTACAGCTGGGATTGGAAGAAGCTGGGCCCCTGGAGCCTTTAGAGGAGGAGGAGGGCTGAACCCTCGAAGACACCACCCGCCATCTTGCTTCAATGAGTGGCAACAGCCATTTGGTGAGGAAGTACCTCTCAAGATACCTTGAGTTGGACTCTTTAGGGCCTGGTAACTGTAAGTTTCTACCCCCAATAAATACCCTTTATAAAAGCCAATAGGGCGGCGGACTTGGCCCAGTGGTTAGGGCATCCGTCTACCACATGGGAGGTCCGCCTTGACCCATGTGGAGCTGGCCCATGCACAGTGCTGATGCGTGCAAGGAGTGCCGTGCCACTCAGGGGTGTCCCCCATGTAGGGGAGCCCCACGCGCAAGAAGTGCGCCCCGTAAGGAGAGCCACCCAGTGCAAAAGAAAGTGCAGCCTGCACAGGAATGGCGCTGCACACATGGAGAGCTGACACAACAAGATGATGCAACAAAAAGAAACACAGATTCCTGTGCCGCTGACAACAACAGAAGCGGACAAAGAAGAACACGCAGCAAATAGACACAGAGAACAGACAACTGGGGTGGGGTGAGGGGGGGAGGGGAGAGAAATAAATAAATAAATAAATAAATCTTAAAAAAAAAAAAAGCCAACAGAGTTCTGGTACGCTGCATCGGTGCCCCCTTTGGCTGACTAATACACATTTGAAAGTGACTGCTGCTAAAGAGCCCCCTGTCAGACACCCGCCAGCAAATGGGGAAGAGAGACTTGGAGATCTCTTCCATCACAGAGGGCCTGGAGGAGAAGTTAGAGAGGGACCCAGCCCGGATGCCCTTGTACAGTAGGTTCTCATTTACAAATGGCCATCCCTGCCTGCAAGGGGCGGTCCACAGAAACGTGGTCGCTGGCACCCAAAGTTAAGCAAAGGTAACAAGTGGCCTATTCCTGCCATTTCCATTCCTTCTCCCAGGCACCTCCTTCCAGCAGAAACACATACTGAATTGTACCTCATCATTCAAACTCAGTAAAATTTTCCTGAGCCCCTACTATTGAATACATCAGGATGATACTGCAGACTCCCCAGAAACCACAGCTGAGGGTGCATGTGTGGGGGATGCACCTGTGTCGGAGGAGGCAGGACGAGACACCCTGAGTTAGTCTACAAGAGAGTCTAGACTAGGAGGCGCTGGCAGCAGAGGGGATGGAAGGACTTGAATGGGGTAATTCCAGCAGGCTTCCTGTGTGCGGAAGTGGGAATGAGTGAGGTGAGTCTTCAAAGATTCATCAAACAAGAGGTGGAAACAGAAGGGGCATCTCAGATGAAGAATTCATGTGGATAAGGTCCAGAGGTGGAACAGAGCAGTGTGCGTGTGTGTGCATGTGTGTGCACATGTAAGAGGGTGCAAGTGTGTGTAGGAGTGGGTGTGCCTGTGTAAGTATGTATGTGAGCGTTGTATGAATGTGTGAATGCATGTGAGTGTGTGTGTGTATATGCATATATATGTTAAGTGTGCGTGTGTGCGCAGATGAGTGCGTGTGAGGGTGTATGTGTGAGAGTGTGAATGTGTGTATGAGAGTGAAAGTGAGGGTGCGTGCAGGTGTGACAGTGTGTGTGTGTGTGTGTGCCTGGAGGAGCTCGTCTGAGCTGCGGTCTGGATGTGGAGAGCCGCGGTGCCTGCTCACGGGCTGGCGCTGCATCTTGTGGGACCACAGCGGGTCTGAGCACTGCAAGGTGCCCTGAGCAAGAAGGGTGGCCCAGGGGGTGCGTGGGGCAGAGGGGGCACGGGCAGGAAGCCAGCGTGGTAGCGATCCTGCCTCGAGTCGGGGAGAGCCTTCACGAGGGCATGGTGTCTGGGGTTGGACTGGAGGACCAGCGTGAGAAAGATCTCAAAGGCGAGTTCAAGAAAGGCCTGGTATAGGAGGGAGGATGGGTGGGACACAGTGACACCCCATCAGCAGAGACGGAGGCCAGGAGCTGGGGCTCTTCCCCTCTGAGGGAGGGGCCATACCGTCCCAGGACTGAAAACACGGGTGCTGGCAGCTGACAGACCCGAGTCTGAACCTGACCTGCAACATCGATCAGCTACTTGCCAATCTCACGGTGCCTCGGGTTCTTCATGTGCCAAAATCGGGAGACCCCCACAGCACACACCTCAAAGATGGCTGCAATAATGAAATAAAACAACGCAGGGTAAGCACTTGGCACAAGCTCAGCACTCTTTAATGTTAGCTGTTACCGGTGGGCACCCGGGACCACTTTGAAAACCCAATAAAATCTATGTACACTCACTCCAGAAAAATGCACGATGCATACTCATTCACACTCACACACACACTTGCACACAGGGAATTTTGCAGAAAACTTCCTGAAACTATGGACTCTCTGGAGGCATCCTTGCGGCCCTTAAAACGCCTATGGATCCAGGAGAACAATGCCCAGTCTCCATGGAGATGTCCTGTCTGGAGACAGGGGTCTGGAACTCCAGAGATCATTCGGGGAACATGGAAGTCACCAGCATATTTATTTTTGGATAAGCTCGTGAACACTGGGGACATCCCCAGGGAACCAGGAGAGACAATGGGGAGTGTAGGTGCAGGGAAGGCGTCAGCCCAAGGAAGAAGATTCCTCCAAAACTAGAGAGTGGATCCAGCTCCCGCTCGGCAGATTTTAATCAGAGCTGGATAATGTCTGGCTTTTTACTTAGGAACACAAACAAACAACGAGAGCAAATATGCCATAATTTCAAATTTCAATGAACTACATTTCATAATCAAATCATTCTGTCTCATTTAGAGATGGAATTTTTTCCAGCTTGTTTCTTCAGCTGTTCAGTTTAAATTTGTCCTTTTGTGTCCTCTCTAAAATTTGTGTTTCCTAGCCCATAATTTTGGGTTAGGAAACATTTAGAAGCAAGGTTATTTTCATGACTCATGAATTTATTTATGAGAGGTTTTACAAACATATAAAATCACCATTTAGTTATATAGTTTAACTCATTGGAGAACAAAATTACTGGAAGCCATGGGGATTCTGGAAAATCCTGTCCACATGATACTTAGGGGAGGTGCACTGGGTCCCACTGATGGGCACAGATCCGTGACACAATACATGCTAGTTTCTTTTTTCCCTTTGGTCTCAGTTTCAGAGGACAAAGGAGAAGGAAGGGAGGGAGGAGGGAGGAGGGAGGGAATTTAGAGATTTTCCAAAGTTATGCAGCTGCCCCTTTCTCTTTCATGTTTAAATCCATGAGTACGTTAAGGGTTACTTGGTGATGGAAACAAGTACTATTGCTAATGAGAAACCTGCCCTGTCCTGTCCTGATAAGTACATCAAAACTTGCAGAAAATCTGGAAACAATTTGTGATCACTTCTGATTTTTGCACAGAGGGTAGTTGGTGCTGAAAATCACAACTGGATGTAGAGAATCATAAGCTTTCACCACTCAGCACCAGGTGATTGAGACTCTGGATCTATATGAATCTGGAGTTCAGGATGAGCTCCACCACTTTATTGGGCTTCTTTGTTTCTTTTGGAATCAGCACAAGGATGGCATGCAATTAAAATCTGCACCTAAATATGTCTAAATGAGTTCTTTGAACAGATACAATTTCTTAAACGCACATCATAAGAAAGCATTGCTTCTTTAGATAATCTGTCAGTGTTTTTCTCTTTCTCGGTAGTGCATAAAATGATGGTGAGTCTGATGACCCGTAGTGACTTGGCTAGATAGACTACAGTAAAGTTGTGTCCTGGGGAAGTCTGCTGGACTTTCCATGCCTTTGTTTCCTCGTCTATGAAATGGAAATGCCTTGGCCAATCATAACAACTGCCACCATGAAAAGTAATGAGCATTCACTTTGGAGGAGTTATTTTGCCAAATCTATCTCTAACCTTCTTGAGAATCTGCATGTAAGTGTTATTATCGACGATTTAGAGAAAATGAAATTGAGGCTCATCGAGATGAAGTGACTGCACAAAATTCAGCCTGCCTATTTGACTAATAATAGGAAAGAGGTGTGAAGACGAAGCTTTCCGCTTTGTAGGAATGTTCTCTGCTATGTCTTTGGATGTGGTGTTTGCATTGGAGGAGGCCCTTTAAATACTCTTTAGAAAGAGTTATTTCTAGGCTGTAAGGTGAAAATGAATGAGTTTCTGACACCATCAACAAATATCTCTCTCTGCCTCCCCAGTAATAGCAGATCAGGGACATTACTGTTTAATTATTTTGTGCCCAACAGCACATGGCCTACATGGGGATCATATTCATTGATTTATGCACTCATTCATTAAGTATTTATTCATCGCCCACCATGCGTCAGGCAGTGAGAATATAGCAGTGAGTAATAGTTGTGCATACCATGCAGACATTATAGAAATAGTGTACTCATAAAATATAACCTAAATGTAATTAATTACATCACTGATCATGATCTATGCCACATGAAGAAGTCTTCTCATAAATAATTTGAGAGCATTTTGGAAAAATGTTTATGTATTGATCCCAAAATTGTGTATTTGCAAGCAAGGTAATGAAAAGATAGATCTAAATACATCTACATTTTACACAGAAAAAGTTGGGGGAAAACTACTGTTCTGGAGTATACAAAATATATTTCCATACCTAATTTATCCCAGTTTCCCATTAATCTTCTAGAAGAACTTTGCTCTTTTCTTTTTCCTTTTTGTTAGGGAATTGAAAATACCTTTGCAAGCATGATATCTAAGTTTCCTCTGATGGAGATTGCCATTGTCTAAGCGAGAATACATCCTGAAAGTCATGTAGTCCAATATCTGTACTGCCAATATGAGGAAACTGAGGCCCAGAATAAATAAAGAACTTTCAGGATTGCAAAAAAAAAAAAAAAAACAGTTAGTGGCAGAACCAGGCCTAAGACTCAGGTATCCTAATGCTCAATAAATGTGGTCTACTTCAAGACCATAACTCTCGGTTAAAAAAGACGAAAGCAGAGAAACTCAAAGAATGACTCTCTGAAAAATAACTATTTTCAGACAAGCTCTGTAAGCAGATTGCAGTATCTAAGGAGCTGACTTTGACGGAAAGCTGGCAAGCCAAGATATTCTGATTCTTACGGTCCTGAATGAAGATTGAAAAATAAATGGGCTGTTCCCTTACTTGCCTAAGAATCCCTTACTTTTGCCTTGTCCAGTTAAGCAACAACAAAACTAACAAAAAGGATCCCCTATTCACCCAATGAGTCCCCAAATTTTGAAGTCTGCATACTCAGCTGAGCTCAGCGACAGCAGTTCCAATCTGCACAGCAGACACCTACGAGACTGACCGTGCCTTCTGCAGCTCTTCCTCATTGAAGGACCTCGTTAAATGGATTGTAAACATTCAACCTTTTACACATACCCTAAGGTTTCCATAGCGGATTCCTTTATTGTGTATTGAATGACAGTCAATGGAAAACAGAAAACTTACTGAGTGGAATAAAATTGGTAAACACTTTGGGAGGACATTCGGATGCTCAGCAGATGGTGGGAGGACGCCTTCGATTAGTGCAGGTGAAGATAAAATGACTTTCTTTAATTTCCTTAATGGATGTAGCAATTTGCTTCTTCTAGTCAAGAATCAGCTTAAATTAGCTGCCGATAACAACGGCCTTGGAATTAATCAGTATTCTTGGTTACTATGTAGTTATTTCCTAAATGGAAAATACCTATTAGCATGCATATCTAACTCACACCGCAGGCCATTAAAACTCCTTTTGTTCTACAAACAGAACACTTGATTATGTTGGAACCAGCCTTTTTAAAGCAGTATCAACAACTGAAACTTCCAGATCTTCGAAGTCAGTCTGATGAGCTCAGAATAAGAAACAGGTTTGTATCTATTTCCTGGAAGAGTTATGGTGCAGAGCTGGGAATTTAATCTCTATTTCATCTTGATTTCCCAGGATCGTTAGACTTCTGAGCCTGGACCAAACTGTTTGCTTCCTGGAATTTACTAGTAGAATGGTCACGTGTGGAGATGGGCTGGGGCCATCAATGTGTGTCTTGAAGACCGTGAAGGTTTTTTATAACACTAAGAAATTATTTCTGCCAACAGAAGCCCAGTGCTGCAACTGTCTTGAAGAAAATTCACTGCCTGTCAGCAATAGGATGTAAAATGATTGAATAAGAAAAATTAAACTTGTAAAACCCCTGGAGAAAGGGCGCAGATTTCCCAAGTGAGCTGTATGGCCAGAACCACTGATTTCTTTTCATCTTCCCTCTGACTAATGCGATCTGCTACTTTGTTCTCCCAGGAGCCTGCCTAGCAAAGGTAGAGAGAAACATGAAAGAGAAGGAGCTGGGAGGCAGCCAGAGAATTAGCATGCACTGACCACCAGGCGTGTGTCCCGCCTGCCACTGGGATCCATTCCGAGTTGCAGGAACGCACTCAATCCCTGCCTCAGGAAGGAACTGCCCCTTCCTTTCTGAGCAGTGTGTGGTCTAGCAAAATGCATGGGGCATTAGTCTTCACCCTTCAGCGATGAAGGAGGTGCTCTCATTATGGAACAGCATTTAGAACATGTTTTTCCAAAGGTGCACGACATGTCCCCAACCCCGGGGTCTTTCATCTTCTAAAATGCATGCAAATACCTTAGCCATTTTCTTATGAAGAGCTACAGGGATGCTTTATGCTAAACTATTTAAAGGCGACTAGAGACATGATGACCATTATTAAGTGCCTGGTATATGCCAGGCACTGGGCTGTGGTGGATGTCTGTTATTTCCTTACATTTAATCTGCATAATAGATGGTACTCTCCATACTTAACAGATGAGGATCCTGAGGCTCAGAGAAGTTCAGTGATTCTCCCCACACCAAGAAGCTAGAAGACAGCCCAGCCGGTGTTCGAATTCTGCTCAGTCTCACTCCAAAGACTAGGCTCTCTTTTCTTGGCAGATCTACTATACTGTCCTGTAACAATAAAAATGTTAATGCTATGGTTTGGCTGTTTCTCCAAAAAACTAGTGAAGATGCACTCCTATGAGTAAATATCTGAGACGTGAGCTCCTTGGGCAATGTTGAGTGGAAAATTATTGTGGGAGAGCACTCCACCTGTCTCCAACTGCAAGCACCTCCAACTCGACCTGTCCAAAATGGAACACATATGTGTGTGCCTCCCACACACACACCTATTTTTTGTCCAGAAATCTCCATCATCACCATCAACTTAAAAACCTGAAACTTATTCCAACTTCTCCTTCTGCCCTCCTCCTTGACCAAGAGCACCACTAAATGTTGCTGATCCCACATATTAATAAAGAAATCCTTATACTCCTACTTTAGGGTTAGACCCATGAAAATCTCATGATTGTAGATCTTGAAACTGAGCAATTTAAGAACTTACAAAGGAAGGAGAGTAAGTGGGAGCTGGCCTAGCAGTGAACTCATGATAGCCAACGTAAATATATTTACCAAAATGAAAAAAACAAAACTGCATGTTATAATTGGTACTTCAGGCATTTTAAATTAGAAATGTGGTTTACCTGGAGCTTTCTCTCCATATACTTTTCACTGTTTTGTTACTGGATTTTATCTAGGTTCTTGGCTATCCTGCAGAAATGAATTTCAAGAGCATGCCGGGTGAGTTAGTTCAGTAATTTATTCAGGTAGGGAGGGAAGAGAAATGGGAGAAAATAACACAGCAGGGGTCCCAGATAGAGAGGAAGGGGTGAAAAGGGATAAAGAGGGCTGATTTACAGACTACAATTCCCCATTATAGGCTATAAATCCCCACGTTTTACTTGTGTGGCCACATGGCAGAGGAAAAATGGCGAGAACGGTACCCAGAGGGCAGGAAACAGGTCCAGAGGCTAGAAAGTGGGTGGCAAGAATGCTTGTTCAGGTCCCGCTTGGCTTTTTGTACGGTTAATTATTCCACCCCTTTGCTAATGGCGGGAGAGGGGTTTCAGCTGTTTGCTGTTTTGATTGATTACCCAACGCATCAATCCCACAGAGAGGAAGCAATGATAAAGTCTTTAAGGAATATCCAGGGCTTTTCCTTGCTTCCAGAAGAAGTCTTTGTTTTAGATAGCAGAATCCTGGGGGTGCGCGTCTTCCAGCAGCCGTCTTGGGGGTTGCTGATGTCCACGTGGACTCTCTGCCAGGTTCCAGATCTATCTATTGATTCTCTGTCTCACTAGCCTGCATCAGTTTGGTAGAAAATTCTTAGGCTTTCCGTGAGTTCAATGTTCAATGAGTTGCTTTGACGTCATTTTGCTTTATTGCAGATGGCCTTCGTGCAAGTCATTCCTACATTTGCTATTGATCCAATTGCTCAAGGACTTTCTGATTCTGGGACTCGGTCATTAATCTCTAAATGGCCCCAGGCCCTAGTGACATGGATATTTAGATGTTTTGGAATACTTTCTTGAGCACGGCAGAAGAGGCTCAAGCCAAGTTGCAAGGTTGCCTCCAGGTTTTCCAGCTTCAGCCCCTACCACCCACACCTCACAGCCCTGTCCCCTAAGGGAGCCAGGAGAGCGATTTCTGAGGCTCTGTCCATCTCCCAAAGCTTTCAGTGCAAGAACAGGTATTTCTGCTTTGTCTTTGTTTTCAATATTTTTCTCACAGGAGTAACTCCTATTTTCAGTTACCAGAATTGCAATTCTCTCAGAATGAGGAAGAGAGAGGTGAAGGCGTCTCTACTTGTAGTCACACACAGGGGGCCTTTGGGAAGGCAGCGCTGTGGGCTCCAGTGGGTCGCGTCCCCTCCTGCACCTGCCGTGTGCCTACCTGACCAGGGGCCCCTGTCGCTCCCGTCCTTCTTCTCCCTCACTCCTGTCCTGCTAGCTCCAATCTATTCTCGGAACTGCCACCAGCATGCTCACTCAACCAAACCCTGCCCCAAACCACCCCTCTGAAAACATCTTTGTGGCTCACAGCATCAGCACAACATTTTAGGAGAAGACATTTTAATATGCAGCTTCTCAAAATGGAAAAACCTTTAAGATCCCAAAGAATGCATGTCAAATGATGGCATTTTTATTTAATGTTGTTCTTTTTCCAAGTACGAGGGGATTTATTCACTTCTGCCAGAGGACAAAACATATCAAAGCCACCCTGTCTCTGCTGGTCACCCAACACCCGGGGCTGGTCACCGGAGGAGGTGTTAGCTCCGCGCATTGCCTCTGTCCTGACTCACTGAGGGATTTACCGAGAGCAGCGCGTCTCTTCAGGCACGGTCAGTGCACCGGCAAAGGGAGGGGGATGTGCAAGGTTTCAAGGGGAGGAGGGAAAGACCCTCCAGGGCTCCTGTGAAGGTTGAAAAGCCTCTCACTCAGTGATTTCTATCAACTTCTTTCTACATCCCTCTTCCATCCCATAACCCCAGACCCCAGGCTGACAGCCACAGCACTGGGATATAGTCCAAGCTCTTTATCCACCACAGTCTACAACAACCTCCATGCCGAGCCCGGCCTGTCCCTCCAGCCTCCACCCTCCCAGGGGCCTTGGACCCTCTGCCCATGCCCTGGGCCAGAGTAGGCATTCAACAAGTGAAAGTCCTTCCTATCAGCAGGAGGATCACCCCTCTGTTCAGAGGCCAGGAGCTATACTAGGTGTTTTCGTATACGTTACCTCTTTTATGCTATTTAGCTTTGCATATGTCTTATTATTTCCAGTTTACAGATGGAGAAATTAAGAATCAGAGAAATGAAAGCTAGCAAGTGGTAGAGGCAGCTTCAAATGAGAGGCTTTCTCCTTCTATAGCCCCAGGCTCTTTCCACTAACGACAACAGTGGTTGGGGGCTTCGCCACGGTTGATGCATCAGCTTATTCCTCACAGCATCTTATGAAGTGGATGCTGCTGCCGTTCCTTGTCAATCATTAGGGAAAAGCACCAAGAGGTTACCTAACTTCAGGACATATGATTTGGTAAAAGATTTGATCTGAACAGGGTTGAATCCAGAGCCTGCTCTCAGACCCAGGAGGGACTAGGTCATAACAGTCAAAGAAAATTCAGAGTCAAATTAGACCAAAATATACACAGAACAAACCCCGACGGTTGTCATTCATTCCTTCACATCTCAAACACTTATTGAGCACCTGCTTTGTGTCAAACATTGGGGAGAGGAAACTGGGGTCCAACTGTCCTTGAGGAGCTTCCATTCTTATTGAAGATCGCAGGTCATTCAGGATCTTTGTGGGAACTTCTCTGTGCCTAGGCCAAGCTTTGATTGAGGACTCCCAAGACCGGAAACATAGATCCACAGAAGACTGTTATGACTTCCAACTGGGCTAGCCATATTTATTGACATATGGGAGGAGGAAAAACCCTGGCACATAGTACATAGCAAGGGAAAGTTTGCCTCGCAGTGTTTTGTTCCAGAGCCTCCGTTTGCTCTTTAGCTTTCATTCTCCTCCTTGGTTGGACTCATTCCTTGTCTTCTGTCATATCATGGCACCTGTGCATTCTCTCCTGCTTCTCCCAATCTCTTCTGGCTCTGTAGCCACTGCTGTCCTCTGCCTGCCCCACAAGTCCTTACCCATTCCCTGCCAGCCCTGCCATGGGAGACATGTTTCCATATCGTGGACAACTCCGTTAGGCTCCACTTCTGGTACCTTCTGTCCTGTCAGATCGACACGACCGCCTATGCACCTGTGGAGCTCTACACCTTGTAGTTCTGGGGGGCAAGGAGACCCTCCGATCACAACAATGTCCAGATCAACTCTTTAGGACCAATTGGAACCAATTCTTTTGGAGGTTTGCTCATAAAAGCCCTTGTTTTAAGTAAGAAATTGCAAGAGTAGCACTGCCCAATCCAAGGATTCACCTTCAAGTCTCACTTTTTATATGTAAATACTGAAAATTCCAGAGCTATGCAAAGCACAACCATCTAGCCATCAGGCAGGAGATTTCAGAAAAATGAACAACAACAACAACAAAAATGAGGCAGAGCCAGCACAGAATGATGTTCCTGCTCATACAAGCTTTGACTTCCCAACAAATATCTCCCAGAAATCGAGTGACTGCAACATGCCGACTTTCTCTTGGGTGTGTGCTGTGGTTGGAGGACTGAAAAGGCATCTTTCCAACATGACGCTCTCCCCATCAACTCTTTAAGAAACCAAAATACCATCATTTGACATGCACCCTTTTGGATCTTGAAAGTTGTTCCACTTTCAGAAGGTGCATGTTAAAACGTCATATCCTAAAATGCTGAAAGCCTAGTGGATGCTGACCTTGTAAACATGACAGCTAGCAAAACAGCAAGCACTTACAGGCATGGAATCCCGTTTAGGTGCCTTTAACGGTTGATCCACAGTCCAAGGAGAAGGAAGGGGCTGGGAAGCAGGTCGAGGCATCTCACACCCAGGTCGCCTGCTGAGCATTTTTAGACCTGCCTTTGTGATTGCTACACAGCTTTCAATGAGTCACAAAACTATGAATCTTTAATATGCAATTGATGCCTTGAGCACAGATGCGAGCTCCCTGGGAAACATTTTCCAAGGTAGTTGTTAGGTTTTCCTAATTAGATGCTCCTGAATGCAGAGCTCCTACTCCTAACATGCCTCTTTTATGTGAAACCACCTCACAAATTCAGTTCAACTGGCACTTTTGTTTACCCACAGACCATCAGTGGAAGTAAGCTGAAATAATTTAAAGAGGCAGTTATGTGCTCCTGGCCAAAAAAAAAAAAAATCAGCATTTCATGGTTCTTAGCTAGCTTGAGCCCAAAATAAGTCGTGCTGTGGAGAGATCCTTCAGACTGAAGTGCCCGTGCATGCATGCATGTTTGGGGAAGGCATCAGGGCCCCGGGGCAGGGCTTCCTGGGGCAGGAACCCTTTGTGGAGGCAGGGGGCACCCACGGAGCAGTTCCTGTGCCCTGACTCCGTGAGTGACTCCCAGGGGAGGGGAATGCAGGGCCTGAAGAGAAGCTGACCCTGTCCTTGGAGAGACAGCGAATGGGGTTAGGGCTCACGCAAGGAGTGGCCCCAGGCTTGCTGGGGCCCTGAACTGCCAGCTTTCCAGGCCTCAGGGCACCTGTGCTCACGTCCTCAGTGTATTCAAGACAAGAGAGTGCGCCCACAGAGTGGGGGAAGGGAACAGACACATCAGCAGATGGGGCGTTCTAGAAACCCCCAGGCCACCATCTTTTGGATAAGAAAAAAACACAAAACACTAAACAAATCTGAATATTTTATAGTGAAAGGAATGGAAAAGGGTCCAGCAAAGGAGATGCTTAGAAGTAAGCTTGTGGGCAAAGTCACAAATAGCAAAGTACCTGGGGAAGTCAAGACCCGGAATGGCATTTGCAGATTACAAAGATGTCAAGTCAGAACGGATGTCCTCGGAAACTGGAAGTCTCATTAAAGTCCAATTCACCTTTAGACCTTCTCCTCGTAGATGGTTATTCTATTTGCTTTGGAAAGACGGAGAGGCAAGGTTCCCACTGGAGGCTGCAATTTACCCTTGGACTCCCCTGGAGGACTCAGGAAGTAGAATTCTGCATAAAGACTTGGTAGTACTGTCCCTGCAAAACGGATTTTCAGTGACCTGCAGCACCTCACCCAATGCTCATCTTTCTGCTTCTTTGGGAACTCTTTGTAAGTCTTTGCAGGTCTGGGAGGCTAATCTGTTTCTGAGAGTTATCCCTGCAGAGGTGCTGGCCCACAGAGACTTAAGTTCTACACCAAAGCCCCAGAGATACTGGAGGGGGGGTGAGGACGGAGAGGAAATGTTTAAAAATCTTAAAAGGGGGCAAATAATTTCCTAGAAAAGTAAAATCTCTCTGTCATTATTGAAAAGAAAGAAAAGAGTGCTTCCAACTCATTAAAAGAATATTTGACAAATTAGCTTTATCTTGATTATTTAGAGGAGCTTGATGAACCATCACTTGAAAGGTCATTTACACTGGGGCTACCAGTCTGCTGCAGCAAATGTCTCCACTTAAAAGGCTTTTTCAGCATCTTCAATATTTTGTTCGCACCAGATGAAAGCTGCTTTAGAAAACAAAGGTCATATTTTCAGTGATTTATCTTTTAAAAGGAGGCATGCTGGGCCTCTTCTCATCACAGCTAGCAGGAAGAGGCTGTGAGGACACACGTAAATGGCCAGTTGATGGAAGTGGCTGGAGGAACACCCTCTCTCAGAGTACTTTTGGGTGCAACCAGTAAAATGCTGCCATCTTTGATCATTGCCAGGAAAAGGGATCTCCATTTCCTCCTCTCTTCAGTATAACAGCTGCCATTTATGGAGGACCTACTGTGTGCCGGATGCTTTACCCTGCCTGCTCTCTAGCCTTCACAAGAACTTCAGCAAGTAGATATGGTCATCCCCCATTGCACAGAGAAAAGAAACAAGACTTAGAGGTGTGCATTGACTTACTAAGCTGCAGGTGCAAGCTTCGAATCCAGCCTCTTTGGGCTCCCGAGCCCCAGGCACTTTGGAAGGGAGATTCCTCAGGGCCACTGTGTTTGTCCCCATGTGCTGGAGGTAGGGCTTGTGCAAATTTATTCAGCTCAATTTAACTAGCCAAGCACTGAATATTAACAAATAAGGTAAATTGTAAAAAGAGGAAAAATTAACCCTTGGCCTCAAGGAGCTCAAAGCACTTGAGCACAGGAGGGCCCCTCCAGCTATTCTCATCATCGTTTTGCATAGTCAGCCACGGCATCAACCAGCCTTGGCACACATGAAATTAATAGTTCGATTTGTCCAGGATGAGCTCTGAGATCTGTCAGAACTGGGTTCAAGCCTTAACACTAAGCCTCAATTTTCCCATCTGAAAAGGAGTGTGATAATCATAGTAATAATAAGAACTAACTCAAAGAGCTGTGAGGATTACGTTCATTTATGCCTAGGGGAATTTGCTTGGCTTGGTGCCCACCATATAAGTTCTTATTTAATGAGCACTAGCTATTGCTACTGCATTTAATGTGATCGTTAAAGAGTCAGTCTTTTGGCCGTACAAACTTTAAGACCTTTGAGAGCCTAAAGTATATATGCAAATACTTCTGTTGCAGTGGTATTTAAGCCACTCTCAGCCTTAACCACTTTAGCAAATATTACTTGACCACTAGCAAAGAATACGACTGTATGTCTCTAGAAAAGAGGAACAGGCAGCAGGGAAAAGAAAGGAGATTGAGATAGAGGCCAACAAATGTGAAAAGAGCAAGATGCAGATATCTAAGACAAAATCCCCCGAGGGCCATACTATGGACAATTTGTCATTACTTTCCATTTCAAAAATCCGGCCCATTCTATATCATCAATGGCGATGACAATAAAATAACAGTAATAACCAATATGTGTTAAGCATTTAATTCATGACCTGCCCTATGCTAAAATGGTTCCATAAGAACTTAATGTTGTTTTCCTTGGTGGTTTGCTAATTTCTTTCCGGTAAATCTATGTTTGTTCATGACTCAGTTGCTGAAAATACAGTAAAAGTCATTGGGGTTTTGCTCACCTGGATTCTGACCACAGTTTCCATTGGGGGAAATCCCACATTGCATGAATCTTGGTGGAAGGTAAGGCCATGCCACCCTGCCACCCTGACTGCCATGGCATGGGTGTGTGACTTCCTTTCAGCCAATGAAAAGCTCCTGCCCCAAGCCTTCCATCTCGGAGGTTGACCCTAAGATGCTGGATGGGGTGGAAATCACCTATGGTGGCTGCCATGAGGTCGATGTCCAGGGTGGCCTCTGCCCCTGGGTATGTCAGCTCTAGTGTTAGGTGTCCAGTAGCAGACATAGCACCAATGACCATGCCCAGATTGGTGGGTCCTTGGCTCCATGTCTGCTGTTGAGCCCACCTTGGTCCCTACCCATGCTCTGAGCCAGGATCTCCCAATTTTCCTTTCGTTTTGAACATGGCCCACTGCCTCCCCATGAATGCCCCCTCTTTTTTAGTTAGCCATAGGTGGCTATTGTTGCATTCCCCTTAGAGTTTCTGATGATGTGCTTACCTAAAAATAACCCCAAGATCATGAATTAAATGGGTATGAAACCACCTGGGCCGACAAAACTAAGTGGTTGAAGCCACATGGGATAAATGTTCCTCCTTTGGCTCAGTGGCTATTTTACATTTTATATAAACCTCTATATTCTTTATTAACATAGATTCATTTACACAACAAAAAATGTTGAAAGCCTCCTATATGCTAGTGATATAATAAGGTATGTCTTTGAACAAAAAAATGGAACCATATGTTCCCAGGTCTTAATCAGCGATTAAAGATTTACCATTGTTTTAGTATGCTAGGCTACCAAAAATACAATATACTAGAAATGGGTTGGCTTTTACAAGGAGGATTTTTTAGCTTAAAATTTACAGTTCCGAGGCATAAAAAAAATGTCTAAATCAAGACATCATCAGGTGATGCTTTTTCCCCCAAGACTGACTGCTGGCATTCCTGGGCTCCTCTGTCACTGGCAAGGCACATGGCTGTGTCTGGTGGTTCCTCCCTTTGTTGCTTCAGCTTCTTGCTTCTGACTTTCTCTCTCTACATCTGTCTTCATCCCATTTTAAATGACTCCAGTGAGAGGACCCATACTAGGTCATGTCTCAATTGAAGTAACCTAATGAAAAGGTACCCCCTACAATGGGTTCACACCCACAGGAATGGATTAGCTCAAAAGACATGATTTTTCTGGGTCCAGAAAAGCTTCATACTACCACAACCATATTTCACACAATTGTATGTCACACAACCAGCTTTTATTCTGAGACAAATTGGAAACTCATTCAAGGACATACAGGACTAGCTATAACTGAGATGCAATTAGACCCTCATTCTTAAGAACTTCAAAGTCTAATTTTTCAGAACAATTGTAACAACTGATCTAAAAGACAAAATAAGATGGATTTTTGCTTATAGTCTGGCCATAGGAAGACCTATACACAAAGAAAGGTGTAAATTTGTTAAGTCCTTGGCCTTAAAGGATGTAACATCATTAAACTGACTTAAAGAACAGTGCCAGCCAGAAATTACAAAGAAATTCTAGCTCTTGGTTGAATAAATTAATACTTGCTTTATTTTTTTAATTTTTTTTAAAGATTTATTTTTTATTTATTTCTCTTCCCTTCCCCACCCCTTAGTTGTCTGCTCTCTGTGTGTTCGCCGTGTGTTCTTCTGTGACTGCTTCTATCCTTATCAGCAGCACCGGGAATCTGTGTTTCTTTTTGTTGCGTCATCTTGTTGTGTCAGCTCTCCGTGTGTGTGCGGCACCATTCCTGGGCAGGTTGCACTTTCTTTCATGCTGGGCGGCTCTCCCTATGGGGCTCACTCCCTGCACGTTGGGCTCCCCTATGCAGGGGACACCCTTGCCTGGCAGGGCACAAGGGCACTCCTTGTGCGCATCAGCACTGTGCATGGGCCAGCTCCACATGGGTCAGGAGGCCCAGGGTTTGAACCGCAGGCCTCCCTTGTGGTAGGTGGATGCCCTATCCATTGGGCCAAGTCCGCTTCCCAATACTTGCTTTATTGCTTATCCCATCTCAGACCATCATCAGATGTGAGGAAATGTTGGAAGTTTCATTTAGTTCCTTCACTTTTTTGATGAAACCAAACTCTGGTGTAGACAATGTCCCACAAGCAAAACCAAGATGATGAAGATGCAGCATCGACTGTTAAGGAATGACTTGGCTTCCTGGGTGTGGCAGTTTGGTATTATTTATAAATTCCAAAAATAGATATAGATTACATTTTTAAACTGGCCTGTTTGCATAGTAGATTGTATTGGATTCAGAAGTTTCACTTTTACTTGATTAAATTATGATTAAGGCTTAGATTGGGCCATGCCAATAGGATGGTGAGTCCCTGCTTCTTTGGTGGGTGGGGACTCACAGAGAAAATGACATGGCAGAGAAGAAAGTTGGACTTTTGATCCTGGAGCCCAGTAAGTAAGCATACAGAGAAGCAGGTACATGAAGAAAGAAAGAAGGCTCCCTTAGACACTGCAGAGGTCCCAGGAAGAGAAACAAGCTCTTCACCTAAGAGTTTACTGCTGGCCTTGTGGAAAGAGCAACTGAGCCCAGAGAGAAACAAGCCCTGGGAGAGAGACAAGACTTGTCCCAGCCTGCAGCTGAGAATGGAAGAAGTTGGGACCATGGAGCCTTGGGAGGAGGAGGAGGAAGACTGAACCCTCCCAGATGTCACCTGCCATCTCGTGTCAACACGTGGCAACAGATTCTGGTTGAGAAAGTACCTCTTATGGTACCTTGAGCTGGACTCTTCAGGGCCTTGTGTCACAAGGCCCTAAATACCCTTTATAAATACCAGCTGATTTCTGGTATTTTGCATCAGCATCCTTTTGGCTGACTAATATACTAGGCCTGATATAAAAATGTATCACAAATTGGGTGACTTAAAAATAAGAGAAATATATTGTCTCAGAGACCTGGAGACTAGAAGTTCAAAAGGAAGGTGTTGGCAAGGACTTGGCTTCCTCTGAAGTCTATGGGGTTCTGGCAGTGGCCTGCCAGCAATTTAAGGCATTCTTTGGCTTGTTTCATAATGCAAGCTCTGCCTCGATCACATGGTTGTCTTCTCTGTTTGTCCATCTGTGCCCAGTCTCTGCCTCCATAACATAGCTGTCTTCTCTGTTGGTTTGTATCCAATCTCTGCCTCCATTACATGGCTGTTTTCTCTATCTGTTCCCAATCTCTGCCTCTATCATATGGGTGTCTTCTCTGTGGTTTGTACCTAATCTCTGCCTCAGCCACATGGGTGTCTTCTCTGTCTGTATCCAGTATCTGCCTCCGTCACATGACTGTCTTCTCTGTATGTCCAAATTTCTCCCCATTGTAAGGACACAGTCATATTGGATTTGGGTCCCTCCCAATCCATTTTGGTCTCATCTTAATAAACCACATCTTCAAAGTGATTCAAATCAGACTACATTCTTGGGACCAGGTGTTAGGACTTAAACATCTCTTTTTGGAGGACACAACACAATCCATAATAAATAGGTTACAGGCTAGAAGAGTTTAATGCACATGTGATTTCATTAATGCAAGAGGCTAAGTGGCTTTATAAATCATAGCCAGGCATCTGTTACTATGTGGCTACATTGACCTCAGCAGTTTTCATCCCCCGCCTCCCTTGGAGAATCCTCCTTTGCCCTGGGGTGCTTCCCCCGGTGTAGGCAGTAGCTTGGACACCACAGGACACCTTTCTGGGGAAGGACAGGGTACAGTTCTCAGCTTTTGAGTTTGAAAATAGCCTTCTGAAACTCTCACCAGAGAGATAATAGTTTACAAGAAAAGTTTTTTGGGACAGGCAAACCATGATCCTGAAGGACCAAGGGAAACAGGTTTCATGACATAAACAACAGATTGGAAGAACGCACAGGCAAGTGGCAGCCAGTTTCTCCTGCCCTATGGGAGAATTTTTCAATGTGCTCAGGCTTGGGAGAAGGGGCACAAGAAGGACACTGACACACAGGGTTGGTGGGCGGCCTCGAGAGAGGCCTGTGTCCTGCTGGTCCGGTCCTCTGGAGCAACATCACGTGGGGAGTAGGGAACAGCAGACGCCCTTTCCCATCTGCCGATATTTGGGGGTCCCAGGGCAGAGGCGACCTGTGCATGGCTTCCCAGCTGGGGACCAGCATTGCAGTTCTCCCCACTGCAGGTGGTCTAATGCAGTGGAGCAGATGGAGGCCTGGGGCAGCCCCACAAAGCCCCCCAGAGCCCCAGGCATTGTCTTCCTGCTGAGATGAGCTCAGTGGATGCCGAAGGGGAGGCAAGCAGACCTGCCAAGGTCCCAAGCTCAGACGCAGACATAGAAAGACGTGGGTGGACACATGGACCCTGATCACAGGGGAGCAGGCAGGAGTGGACAGTTGCAGGCGAGGACAAGGCGCTCCTCCTGTCCTGGACATGGCACTTTGCCCTTGAATGTATACCCACTTTGGGGAGAAGGGACCTGGAGAGTCAGAGGAAACCCGGAACTGGCTGTGCTCCGGTTGAGTTAACCAGGATTGTTTCTACCATCAGGCAGGGGCTTGGATATAAATATCAAACCGAGGCTGCAGATTTGGATCCTGAGTTAGGGACCTGAGATTCACCCTCTCTACAGAAGCTAAAGTACAGAGGTGGTAAATTCTGCACTCTCATGCAGGAAAGTTATAAGATATTCTCTGTTATAAGCCATTGTGCTTTTTCATCTGGGATCCAGGGATTCCCTGAGAACTGCTGAGTCCAGTGATAACTTGGGTGATGGTTAGATTTTTATGTGTCAGCTCGGCCAGGCCATTGTCCCCAGGTATTCAGTCAAGCAACGACCCAGGCATTGCCATCCAGGTAGGCCGTATTTGTCATTACCATCTACAGCCACTGACTTTAATTGAAGGACGTTACCTTAGATAATGTGGGTCAGTCTCACACAGTCAGTGGAAGGTCTTGAGGGCAGATGGGAGGTTTCCCTGAGGAAGAAGAAAGTCAGCTGTGGATGGCATTGTCAGCTCCTGCCTGAGAGGTTCCAGCCTGCTGGCCCTACAGGCATTGCACTTGCCACCTGCAAAACTCATGAGCCAATTCCAGTAAAGAAAGAGGGAAGGAGAGAGAGAGGACGGAAGGAAAGGAGGGAGGGAAAGAGGAAAAAAGGGAGAGAGGGAGGAAAGAAAGAGAAATGGAAAAAGCAAATCTCTCTGTATGTGTGTAGGTAAATAGTCTCCTACTTGTTCTGTATCTCTCTCTCTCCCCCCACCCATCTATATATTATATTGAAAGTTTTCACTTTGACAATAACACTAAAAATCACAACATACTCTGAACACCTGGATGCCCCATGGTTCCCTCTGGATTTACAATAATATTAGACTAGATGACCACCCAAAGGGGCAGCACTTACCTTTATTGTTTCTCTCAGGGGTCCCTAAGAACGTTTTCTTCCTTTCAATGGTTTCTGTACAATACTCAGCTTTGAAAAACACACTTTGTCCTAAAGCCCTGGTTCAGAAGGTCTGCTCAAGTCTGGCTGGGTCACTTACTTGTCTCTGGTGACTTCTCTCTTGGTTGTTGTGGATATTAAATAAATGAAAACAAGAAACGTATGCATACTGTAAGTTAGGAGGCCCCACAGAACGGTGATCTCCATGGAAATCCAAACTCCCTGCTATGGAGTTGGTGCTGGTTTGTAGTTAATAAGCCTCAAGATATCCTGAGATGGTCCAGAGTCTTAATTGCTATTTGCTCTGAGTGTGTGTAGCTTTTGAAAAGGAAAATGAAATGAAATATTGAACATTAAAGCTATAACTGTAGAGAGCCATTCTTTCCTAAGGGAAACACAAAAATCCAAGCCCTATTTTATCCACTGAGGCCACACATCAGTGTATATAAACTGGAATTGCTATTTTGAAAAAGACAATTCATTAACTTTGGAGTCCAAGTGGCAATGAGTTCAAAACGGTCAGTGGGAGTGGGGTGGGGAGCAGAAATCTACTGTGTCTCTTCTTGGTTGAAGAGCTTGATTACTGTCTTGCCTGGGCTCTGGATTCTGGCTTTGTAGCCTAGAGCGCTGAGCATGTCAGAGCCACTCAGTTCAAGATGATACTCTATTAAATTGAGCGCAAAGTCAATCAGCAATATAGCGTCAAAATAAAAATGCAGCTTCTGAGTGTCATTTAACCCTCCCAATGATATTCTTGCATTGCAAGCACAGACGACCTAATCTAAAATGCCTGGGAAGTTCCTAGCTGGAGGCATAAGAGAGACAGGTTCACTTAAAGAGATTAGTGAATGACTTTAAGAGGTCATTCACAGATGTTCTTCATTCCCAATTTTCAAATATTCTAGTCTTTTCTAATAAAATAGGAATCCTAGAGTGTCACAATATGTTTAAACATACTTTCAAAACAAAGCATAAATAAGAGATAAGACTATGACAGAATTAATGTACCAAAATGAGTTTGACCTTCTTCAAGTATTCATTGTGAGGCTCTGGAAGCAATGGACTTGTTTCATTCCATTTTGGAATGACTTCATGAATTTGCTTATAAGCCATCCAGGAAATAGGAGCTTAATTATTTATTTAAACCCTGTTTTAACTGGCAGAGAAGACCTAGGATTAATCCCCTTTACTCATTCTTCTCAAGTGATTTTAAACTATTTCAAAAGTTCAAATCAACCCTCAGAGACCAAGAATTTGCCACTACAGAGAACAATGTGTCTGTCTGTGAAAGAAGTTTGTTTGGCCCTGCATACCTAATGCCTGGCCCATAATATTTGTTAAATAAATGGCCATACTTTTGAAAGTGGATCATAATAGTTCAGGTGTGTATTTTAAGCCAAATGCCACTATTTCATAATATGTTTGATTTTTTTTTTCAAAAATAATGGTACATATAAAAATTTCCCAACATTATGAAGGAATGTGTACTAACTTCAAATATGCTGGTGTTGTCAAGATGTTGTGGAAGCCCTTTTCCTGGAATTTGTTTAACAAATGCTATAGGGCATCACCAGTTCACGAAGTTCTCAACTGGACATTTATCATCAGGTATCAAACAGGAGGTTCAAATAATCCATTGGTTCCTGAATTATTTAGGGAAGGTAGCTGGTACTTGGAAAGCACTATGGATTGAGAAAAGGCTGAGGGTCATGATAACCAGTTGATTACCAATGTAAGAAGTACCTCCTGTCTGAGGCACTGTGCTGGGCCTTGAGAAGCATTCAGAAAAGAGCAGTTAGCCAACAGTGCGCAGAGGTTTAGGAATTACTTCCTCAAAGGGAGATAGCCATCGATGCAAAAAAGCATACTACCCAGAAGAGGTAATATGCAAGCAAATCACTGTTGGGGTTGCACAGAAGAGAGAAGGGAGGACTCTGGAGAAATTGTGAAAGCCTCATGGTGGAACTAATATTTCAGCTGAACCATAAAGAATAGATATGAATTCAGTAAATAAAAAGGGAATAAGATACTAAAGAATGAAGAAAAGAAGCTAAGGCAGGAGAATGTATTTAATGAGTTCCTTTGAATAAACACTGCCTGCATGCCTTGTGCAGAGGACAGGTGGGGAAGTCATGCCAGCACTTTCTGGGAGGCTCATCATCTAATGCAGTTGTCAACCTCAGGGCGCTTGACCTTTGGACTGGGTCATTCTTTGTCACAGGGGTCGTCCTGTGCATTGTAGGATGTAACAGAATCCTTGGCCTCTATGGACTAGATCACAGTCAAATCACAGCCAAAAAATGTCTCCAGACTTTGCCCAATGACCCCAGGAGGTACAACCCCCTCGCCTCCTCTCTCCCTCCCCATTGAGAACCAGGCTCTAGTGGAGCAAGTCAGACAGATAACAGGCATGCAGTGCAGAGGGACAGAGCCATGAAGGATGCCAGAAAGCTGAGAAAAAGTCCCCATGCAACCCGAGAGACCAGGCACGGCTGCTGGGAGAAGGGGCGACAGTATCTGAGTCTTAAAGCATGAGCAGCAGTGATAAAAATAGACATTTCCATGCAGAACATTGATTTCAAGGCAATGATGGGCCAGTCCCGGGGAGATGACAGATAGGTACGTGAAATCTGTTTGTTGCCCACAGGAAGGTAAGAGACTGGGGATGAATATGTGGAGGCCACTCAAACAGAAGTGGAAGTTGCAGTCTTGGGTTTTAGTGAAATTAGGAGAGAATGTTCAGCAACAAGAGGCAAGAGCAGAGCAAGTGACAGAAGATGTGCCAAAAGCAGATCACCCAGGGGGAAGGTCAAAGAGAAGACCACAGGGAAGAGTTTTAATAGCAAAAGCAGCTGAATGTCTGAGTGCGAGGAAAACTGAGAAAAAGCTGTTGGGTTTTGTCTTCAAGAGGTCACTTAAAGGGTGCTCTCAGAAGCCAGAGCATAAAGGGGCATAGAGAGGGTGCCAAACAACTCTTAAAATCAATTCAAGAGTGAATTAAAAGGGAGCTGGGAGGGCGAGGTGAGGAGGTGTCAGGGTTACAAAAAGATTTCTTTAGAAGAGCAAAGACACAAAGAAAAGAAGAGGAAGACAGGAAGATTCAAGGGAAAGAGATTATATTTATGGAGCAGAGTCTTATAAATAGAAACAACAAAACAAACGCATACATTTCCTTAAGAAGAAAGAGATAGACCTTCGCTTCAGGGTACTATGTAGAAGTGAGGGCAGGTTAAGTCTCCTAGTGAAGCAGGTTAGTAAGATAGGGAATCAATAGATGGATCTGGAACCTGGCAAGAAGTCCATGTGGGCATCAATACCCCCAAAATGGCAGCTGGAAGACCCCCCCACACACACACACACAGGATTCTCCCATTCGGAATGAGATTTTCCCCGGAAACCAGAAGTCCTGGATATCCTCCAGGGCCCTTACCTTTGGGCCCTCCTGAGAGATTGATGGGCGGGGTAATCAATCAAGACAGCTGGAACTCCTCCTATGTCATTAGCAAAGGGATGGAATAATTAATGGTTTAAGAGGCAACTGGGAAAGTGAACTGGTCCTGTCCCTGTGCCTGTTCCTGTCCTCTGTGCCCCGCTCTTGACATTTTCCCCCCACCATTATGGCCACGCAAGTAAAACCTGGGCATGTATAATCCGTAACGGGAAATTGTAGTCAGTAAAGCAGTCTGCTTTATCACTTTTCAGCCCCTTCCTCTCTCCCGGGGCCCCGTGATATGTTCTTTTTTTCCCATATCTCTTCCCTCCCTATCTTAATAAACTACTGGCCTAACTAACCCAAAGCGCTCTGGAAATTCATTTCTGTAGCATAGTCAAGAACCTAGACAAAATCCAGTTACACTAGAGTGAAACCCAAAAATGGGGATAAATTACAAAAAGATATTTTTAAAGCATCAGAGAACTGTGAAAGCCATAAAGACAAGAAGAACTAAAATTCAGATAGGGGAAAGCATTCTGATCCAAAGTGAATATCATCAGTCATTTATGCCCTGGGAGATTTTTTTGTTTCTGGGTGGAGACTGAGGATCAAGATTAGGGCATCTAATGGGAAGACGGTGAACCAGCAAATCTAGCAGCAAATAAGGCTGGATGACAAATTGGAAACTAGATGAGTCTCAGGATATTTGCTGAGTTATGGAGCTATATGGGAGAATAGGGAACTGGGCCCAAATCTCTAAATAGCAAGTGAATTCTCCTACATTGTCTTGGTGCTTAGAAAGCAAAATCTGTTGGGGGGGTGGGGTGGTCTGCTTCAAACTCAAAGCATGCCTTCCCTGGAGACATTTGACAGATTTTGAAAGCTGCATAGGGATGTGTACACAAATCTTTTGCTGTGTTTCTTCACTTCAGGGGACCTAATTTCTCTCCCCTTGAGTGTGGACTCTGCTTAGTGCCTCACTTCTAATTAACAGAGTGTGGCAGAAATGGTGGGGTGGGACAGCTGAGCCTACATCATATACAAGACATTGCAACTTTGATCACTCATTCTGGGGGAGCAACTTACCATGCCATGAGAGCATACAAAGAGCACTATTGAGAGGCCACATGGTCAGGAAATCAGGCCTCTGGCCAACATCCAGAGAGAAACTAAGACTTCCTACTGACAGCCAAGTGGCCAAGCATGGAAGCAGGCACACCAGTCCCAGGCAAGCTTTCATCTTGATAGCGGTGCTGCCAACATCTTAAATACAACTTCGTGGTAAGCCCTAAATCAAAATCTCCCAGCTAATCCACTCCCAATTTCTCAGTCCACAGAAACTGTGCGATAATGAGTATTTATTACTTTGAGTTGCAAAGCATGGGGTAATTTGTTACACAGAAATAGCTAACTAATATACATGTGAAGTTAAAGAGCTAAACTGAAAACCTCTGAGGGGAAGAAGTGAAACTTCTGCGGGGCTGAGATAAAGACCTCCTGGGTTCTCAATTAACAGCCTGGAACAGAGGTGAACCAAAGGCAAACTGAGTCTTACTAAAATTGTATTTCAACACCCAACTCAGCTCTATCTCTGACTGCATTAAAGTCTCTTACCCTATCTCCTTAACAAAGGAAAGAAAAACTCTTTTTGGTGGAAGATAACATCAACTGGAGCCTCAACTGTTCTTTTATGCACAATATCAAGTAAAAATAATTGACAGGCAGGAAGGGACTGTATATGACCAATAATCAGGAGAAAAAAACATTCAATAGAGTCAAAACCACAGATAAGCTAAATATTAGCAGTAGCAATCAAGGACATTAACCTGATTAATGTGTTTCTTAAAATGGAAGGAAAGATTCATAAAATAGACAAAAGATGGATAATTTGCCAAAGAACTGAAGTGTGTGTGTGTGTATATATATATACAAATCAAATGGACATTGTAGAATTGAACAATTATATCCGAAGTTGAGATCATAATGGATAGGTTTAACAGTAGATTGGACATAGTGTACCCCAATACAGTGAACTAAAAGAAAGGCTAATAGAAACCATTCAAATTGCAGAGAGAAAAAATGACTGAGAAAAACAGTTAAGAGCCTAAATGGCATATGGTACACACTCAGGAGGTCTAACTTACATATATTGAAGTCCCAAAAAAGGAGAAGGAAAGAGAAAAATGGACAGAATATTCAAATAGACAGTTGCCGAGAACCTTCAGTAATGAAAGAGCAAGAGAGATATTTCATCTTCTGAAATATTAGCAAACAGAAAGAGAATAGGTAATGCAGAGGAATTCTGATAATGAGCTGTAAGAGGCTGGGAGAGAGTTTATATAGCCATGTCTTCTCAGTAAAGTAGGACACAAGTTCACCTTCGTAGAGTGGGGCTTTAAAGAATTAAGTTTGAAACTTGAAGAGAGTAGAAAAGGAAGAGGTGACTCACTTATGGGAAATGACTAGGGGAAAATGTTAAGGAATGTCAGGACTTAAGAAGGACTTAGCTGATAGTTATATAAAGTTACCTGGTGTTGAGAATAATTAACTCAATTGAGTATCTTCCTCTAATAGCATCTAAGAACTCAACAGCAAGACTAGGGGAAAAAAAGTGCCTGCCTATACTTATACATATGGATTTTTAAAAAAAGATTTATTTATTTATTTATTTACTCCCCCTACCCCCCAACCCCCATTGTCTGCTCTCTGTGCCCATCACTGTGTGTTCTTTTGTGTCTGCTTGTATTCTCACTAGGTGGCTCTGGAACGATCCTGTGACCTTCCGGAGTAGAAGAGGTGATCATTCTCTTGCACTACCTCAGCTCCCTAGTCTGCTGTGTGTCTTATTATCTCTCTTCTGTGTCTCTTTTTGTTGCACCGTCTTGCTGCACCAGCTCTCCGCATGGGCCAGCACACCTGTGTGGTGCAGCACTCCTGTGTGGGGGCATCACTCCTGCATGGGCAGCACTCCTTGTATGGGGCAGCACTCTGCGTGGGCCAGCTCGCTACATGGGCCAGCTTGCCTTCATTAGGGGCCCCTGGGCATCAAACCCTGGACCTCCTATGTGGTAGACAGGAGCCCAGTTGCTTGAGCTATATCCGCTTCCCTATACAGATGAATTTAATTAGTGTTAGACACAAGCAAGATGGTTGATGAGGAAATTCAAGTATAATAAGAACCATTAAAATGGTTATTCATCAAATATAGGTCAAGTGGGGAGACTTATCAAGGTAAGGGAAGACTAACAGACTGAAAAAACTAGGGTGAGGTTATGGGACTACTGGTTTTGATGGCGAAAACAAAAGAACATCCTGTGGGAATGAGAGGGTGAAAGAGACCAAAGGTTGTAAGGATAGTATGTCATTTGCCCTCCTTGTAGGCAGAGTAGCTCTGGATGTTTATAAGATCCTCAAAAAGGCCATGAATAACATTTTCTGAAATGCAATTGAAGTGAAGGTTATTGATGCTAAAAAAAGCTGAAAAACTGTGAATCCAACAGTTATTTCACTTCTTTCTACTAAGAAATGACCTCAGGTCAGACCCATGCTGTTTGCTCTATATTTCATCTCCTTTCTTCTATTTCCTAATGATAGAGCTAAAATGTAGTGTTTCCTGCAATTTTTAGTTAAGGTCTAATTTTTAAGAAAAGTTTAATCCTGTAACTATCCTTTGTTGACATGAAGCAGTCTTTTAAAATTTCTATTCAAACTGCTAAAAATGAAAACATAGAAATAGCATTTTTAAAAAGTTACCCTTTTATGAATGCCTGCCTATTTCCGTTTTGAGCCCCAGCTAAAGATAACATTCAAGCTTATAGAATTTGAACTTCCCTGAAAAATCTACCTTGCCCTTAAAATTTACAGTGAAAAACATCAAATCAGCACATTTCAAAAAAGAAACAAGTAAGAATATCCAACTCGACTGCTCAACTTCTCCTTAAAATATCAACACCAATAGAAGTGCATTGTTGGGACAAATTAGAAAAAAAGTGATGTGGAAAATGTAGCAGGGATATCTCTGTAATGCCAATGGCTCCATGAACCCCTCTACCCTACCTTGCTGAGTGTTTGTCTAATAGTGAGCCATACCTTATGGAATTAGGGGTGTTAATCTGTGAAAAATGAGGGTTGGCATATTCAGTATGCACATGGTTTTATGTTTTAGGGAGTCAGTTAACAGAAGGTAAATTAGAAGCTCCTCAAAATGAAGTTCCATGTTTTAGTCACACATTCACAGAACTGTCTTCATCCTCAAGTAGACTTAATTTGGAGAACCTTACACATGCCACAACTTTTCATGAAGCTTAGTTTCTTACCTTTAAGTTTCTTTAAATTGAGTACTTTAGAAGTAAACATCCACATTTCAAACTAAAAACAGAGTTAGATGGCTCAAAGAATTTTTTAAAAATACTATTTCTCTTTAGTTTTTTTTTTTTTTCTTTTTAGTTTTATTCTACCATAGACTGTTGCTCCTAAGGTCAGAACTTATAATGCTTGTATATATGATTATTGAGAATACACAACTACCAAGGAACTCATGTTTCATAAGCTTAACTTAATTTACATGACATTGGCTTGAGCTTGTAAGTTTAAAAGAACTTCATAAGCTTATAGAAATATCTCCCTAAAACAATAGCTAAGAGAACATGTTCAGTTTTTATCTGCAGGAAGCCTATCTTTGGATATACTGTTGTTATTATTGTTTTTAAGACAATACATTCACTTCACAAAATTCCCTATGAATTTGAGACTTGGTAATAGAGTGTTGTAACAAAGTTAACTGAAATTTATAAGGTACCAACACAAACTTTTCCTAAATTTACCCCAGAATGACTGAGATAAGATTTTCAATATCTAAAGTCATTATCTTCCCATTTTATAGAAGATGATCTGTTCTGTTTTCCCTTTAAACTCCTCTTTCTCCAACCTAGAGCCTTTGTGTAGCACAGCTTCATAAATATTCATAAATAGCCACCCTCTCTTTTGTATGCTTAAAAGTGCCAGTAAAATCAGCAAGTCCCAAAGAAACCATCATGTAAATTATTGAGAGTTTTGCAATGTGAGTTTTACTTTTTTTTCAAGCAAAGCCATTTCATGTTATCCTTCCCAGATTAAAAGCTTCAAGGGTAAAACTGTGAATTAAAATCTCACAGCATTTTAGCTTATCTAACAATTCTATTTTATTGGGAAAAGGTTGCAAAAGCTGCTACAATAGCCAGTTGCATCCTGACAGGTGCTTCTATTTTTATCCATGAGCACCTTAACTTTTCTCTAAGCTAGGCCTAGCCACTAGACCCTAGAGGAAGGTGGAGAATTAAGTATTGAATCTTACATTTTTACATTTTTTGAACCTTGTTAATCATTCTCTCTTTAAAACTTGATTCTGCGTCAATCAGATTTGAGGCTTGAGGCCTGAGAATCTTGAGCCTTGGGGTACCTAGCAGCAATGGAGGTGGACATAAAGCAACAAGAAAAGCATGGGGCATCTTTCAGAAACATTCACAGGTGGTAATTTATAATGCAAACACTGGAGAATTGGAATGAAATGTTCATGAGAAATTTTAGGCCAAAACACCAGACATGACATGTAATATAAATTAGAGTTTCTCTTCTAGAGTCTTAGAAACCAGGAATCCAATGTGAACAGTCCTTGCCAAACTGGAGATTCAAAGTGATCAAAAGACTCCCCAGAGTCTGTTAATTCTCTTGGGTCATACTCACTCAGCAAACATTTATCCCACAGTGTCTACAAGTGTGCCAGCTCCTGAACTTGCTTGTTGCTGCATTGCCCTTTTCCAGGTCTGGTGTGTTGACCCTTTCACTTCCTACCCTAGAAGAGGCTCTTGAGACCCATTTGAGGGGCCCAAATCAATTCACAGATGACCTGGGAGGTTTTCACTAATATTTAGATTCTGTAATAATAAAACAATGGTGGAGAACTGTGAATAAACCTTGCTAGGTAATTTCTGACTGTGTGCCAGTGACAGGCCTGGGTGTTTTGAAAGTGAGAAAAAGCAGATGGCCCGATTTTTGTCTTTAAATAGTTTGTAATATCTGTAGGCCAAAAAATGCACACATTGGGATTTGATGAACAGCACAAAAGAAGCAGAAGGAAAATTATAGTATGTCACAGTGTATGCTGGACTAAGTAGGGGCAACCTGGCCAAGACAGCCCAAACTGTGGTATATTCAGACAACAGTCAGAAGTCAATACCATGGCTGAGAAAACCATGACTGAAACTCCAGCCAGGGAGTAGGAAACAAAGACATCTCAGAAGTAGCCAATGAAGAGCAGAAGAGATGGAGAAGGCAGAGCTTGTCTTTCAGAGGCCCTCCAATTGACCCACACATGATTTTCCAGGGTGGGGCTGGACCAAGGCACAGAGTCCAGCATCATGTACTTGACTTTCCTCTTCCAAGCATTTTGGCTAAAGACCCAGGATTGACCTTGGCTTGACTTGGAACTGGCCTGGCCCTTTCCCTTGGGCTCTGCCTCTTTGTGACCCAACCCTGAGCAAGGCCCAGCCCCCCTCAGAATGCAGTAAACCCTTTGACTGCTGACTCTAGGACTGGAAGTCTTTCCCATTGGTTGAGGATGCTGGGCTAACACTCCCCAAGTTTCTTCACAGTCTCTTTTGTGAACCCAACAATTGCCCCAGAAGATTTCTTACATGCTGCTCATATTTTTTTGAGCTGCCATATCCTGCATAACTAAGTGGTATATTTAATATTAATAGATTTTCTGTTTACACCATTTGCTGCTTAATGACCTACTATAGATAATCTTCAATATTTTTAATATATCAGATTAGCTGTGCTCCATTTGCTTCTAGGCTGTTCTTTCTGGGATGTGTTTTTATAGACTCATTAGTCAATTGGTTTGTCTTGTTGTGACAATGCATTTTCAGGGCATCTCACTTTTGATAGGAACAGAGAATAGAAAATATCTCCAACCTGCCCTCTAGAAGAGCAGAGGTTAGGGTGGCTGCACTACTTTCCTGTGGCTTCTGTAACAAATTATCTCAAACTTCATGCCTTGAAAAAACAGAAATGTATTGTGTCATGGTTCTAGAGGCTCAAAGTCCTAAATCAAGGGGTTGGCTCCCTCTAAATCCTCCTTGCCTCTCCGAGCTTCTGCTGTTTGCTGGCAATCCTTGGCTTACAGCTGCAGCCCTTCAATCTCTGCCTCAGTTGTCACACTTGGCCTCTCCCCTGTGTCTTTGTGTCCAAATTCCCCTCTTCTTGTGGGAACACCAGTCATATTGGACTAGGGCCCACCCTACTCCAATTTGGGATCATCTTAACTAAGCACACCTGCAAAGACCCGAGTTCCAAATAAGGTCAGCACAATTCAACCCATAAAACCTAGATGAATCTGGACTCAGATGGGATCTTCCTTCATAAGACTTTCATGCTAAGGTGATGGAGGTGCAGTTAATGTTGGGGTTTAAGATATATTTAGCGGATTTGAATCTCTGGACTGACAATGTGATAGCCAGGTCCTGAGCCTCAACAGACTCCAGCACCTACAATATGATTTATTGGACTTATCACACTCAGCTAAGATGCAGTTGAAGAAGGACAACCACTACACCATGGAGCCTAGAGTGATTACAACTGAAAGTGGGAGGATTGCATCCAACATCCATGTGGAATCTGAGCCTCCTCTTGTCATAGAGGTGCAATGGACACAACCAATCCAATGTCCACATAGAAGAGGTGGCATTGGATTGGGAAAAGTGGACATGGTGGATGATGGGTATGGGGAAAGGCAGGAAGAGATGAGAGGTGGAGGAGTCTTTGGGACATGGAGCTGCCCTGGATGGTGCTTCAGAGGCAATCACCGGACATTGTAAATCCTCACAGGGCCCACTGGATGGAATGGAGGAGAGTATGGGCCATGATGTGGACCATTGACTATGAGGTGCAGAGGTGACCAAAGATGTACTTACCAAATCCAATGGATGTGTCATGATGATGGGAACGAGTGTTGCTGGGGGGGGGGGGGGGGAGAGGTGGAGTGGGGGGGTGGGGTTGAATGGGACCTCACATATATATTTTTAATGTAATATTATTACAAAATCAATAAAAAAAATAAAAATAAATAAAAATAAAAAAAACCTAGAGAATCAGAAACTCTGAGAATGAGGCCCAGAAATCTGTTTTAATAAGTGTTCTAGATGATTCCAATATACACTAAAGTTTGAGAACCACTGAAGTAATATTTGAGTCTTGAACAAATGAGGATAAAGAAGAAGAGAAGGAAAAAATTCACCTCGACCTATGTTCTCAGCTCTTGTAGCACACTTGAATCACACGAAAAGCCTTTTAATAATACTGATGCCTAAGGCTTCATAATTGGTCTTGGGTGGTGCTGAAACAGCGGTGGTTTTAAAAGCTCCCTAGGTGATTATAATGCAAGCCAGAGCCAAAACCCTAAACCCAAGACTTAATCTAGGAGCAGCATAATGAGCAAGGGTGCTGGAGGAGGTGTGGGGTTCAGAAGAGGCTCACCTTGCTTCTTTAAGTGCTTTGAGTTACAGAATAAACAACACCATGCTTTTATTTTGAACTGACAAAGAATCAAAGACCATATTTCTTTGGTCTAGCTACAATGGGCTACAAAATGTAATTTCAGGGTAATTTGGGAAAAAGAACCTATGTGAATCGTGAATCGTTTAGGTGAAAAAAAGGTCCCAAATTAAGACCGAGTGGGATAGGGATTAATGAGGGAGGAAGGGAAGAAATACTGAATCTTTTTTGCTGATGCCAAAGGCTGTTTCCCACACATGGTAATATGAGTCCGGCAAGAAACTACAGCAGCCTTACAGGATGTCATCCCTGCCCATATAAATCTAGTCATTGCAACAATATTTTGGCAAACATCTTTTTTATTCCCTTTCCATATAATCTAAAATCAAACGGTTCTTTCTCTCAGGTGTGTCTTTTATGGAGCCTGTGCACTTAAAACCAGGAAACTGCTGACAAGGGATTTGGCAGCCAGCTGAATAGAAGGCATGAGCATGAATCTGATCATCTAGGAGAGAAGAAGCGAGGGTTGAGTGGAGAGCCTGAAGCAATTCCTGCATTTATTCATGAGTGGGAGCAAGAGGAAGACCCAATAAGGGGAGAGGAGAAATCACCAGAGAGCAGGCATAGTGCCAAGAGGTAGAGAAGTATGGAAATATCTCTGAGCTGATGCCAGTGAAGGGCATCAGCAGCGGTACTGGAGGAATGGAAGTGGGGCCAGTCGGCAAATGCCTGAAATGCCGCTGATGGGTAAGTGCCTTCAAGAGCATGGACAACTTATAAAATAAACTGACTGTGAAAGGAAGGATAGGAGACAGGAAGAAACAGGTCATGGGATTTTGTTTCAAAGTAGAGTAGACCTAACAGGGAGAAAGGGGGCCGTTGTGAGGAAGTGCCTGAAGACTCAAGGAAGAGTGAAATAATTGTCGAGCACCTTTCCTGAAGAGACCGGAAGCCATGTGACCCAGAGCACAAGTGCAGAAGCACCTTTGCAAGGAAATAGACGTTTCTTCAAAAAGAGGAGCAAGAAAAGACATAGTGGCCAGAAATGTCATCAACAAGAGAAATGACATTGGGGGACTTATCTTAGAAAGGCTTCAGTCTTCAAAGTAAAATGGGAGACAAGATCATCCACAAAGAGTTTAGGGAGTGGCAGGCAGTGGTGGGGGGTGTTTAGAGGGCGTTCCAAAGGCATGACAGCTACCAAGGACAAGCAGTGGGGTCAGCTCTTTATGAAAGAAATGAGCTGCAGAGGAGGGCTGAGCTTAGAACTGGCACTTAGAACAGCACTGGGGGAGCAGGTGCCACTGAAAACAGGAACACTGATTGAAAGAATGTGTAAGAGCAGTTATATAACTGCCCCAACCCTGATAGAAGGCTGAAGTTTAGTGTCTGGAGATACTGAACTAGGCACAGCTGAGGTCAGGATGTAGCCAGAACAGGAGAACTCAATAGAGCTTACATACCGGTTGGGTTGGTGAGACCCAGTGCCCCTTCTCCTCCCCAGTTTGGAGCACACTGGCAGTCAGCATTAAGCACTCTCCTACACACTCACACTCAAGGGTGTTTGAGGGTTTCTCCTTAGCTCCAACAAAATGACCCATACATAGCAGTGAAAAGACCTAGCCAAATATCTCTGTTAAGGCTACAAGCCAATAAGTCCTGCCCATAGATGCATTTTAGTGCACTGTGCTTTAAAGATGAATTTGCAGCCAAGGATCTGCAGACATCTGATGGAAGCACCTAGCAGCACAGGGCTTCTCAGTCTCAGCACTACAGGAAATATGGGCTGGATAACCCTTTCTTGTATGAGACTGTTCTGTGCATTGCTGAATGTTTAGTACTTGCCTGTACCCACTAGATGTGAGTAGCATCCCCCCAATCCAAGTTGTGACAACCAAAAATATCGTCAGACATTGTCCTGAGGATAAAATTACCTACCAGTTGAGAATACATAGATAGCATGAAAGGAAAGACAAAATCTATAACAAAAACAGTAATGCAGGGAGAATAACAGATCTCTGGGGAGAAAAACTGTAATTCATATCTTGATATATATGTGTACTGTTGTCATATAGCAAGAATAAAATGTAACTAAAACTAATTATTTCAGACAACAAAAATAGATTTTGGAAACTAAAAATATGATAGCAAAAATGGAAAATAAAATAGAAGCATTGAAAGAACAAAATTGAAGAAATCTTCCAACTTGTGAGACAAAATGAGAGATGAAAAACAGGAGGAAAAATAAACAAAATGAAAGGATCATTCCGCCAACCAATATCCAAATAATAGATGTTCTAGAAATTGGACTCAGAAAAAATAGAGGGAGAATAAATTAACAAATAAATAACTCAAGGAAATTTTTAGGAACTGAATGACCTGAGACTCCAGTGGAAATTTCCCTTTAAACATATATACAAGAGGAGGAAAAACAATTGCCCCAAAGCATATCACTGTAAATTTTCTGAAAACTGGGGATAAAGAGAAGAACCTGAGAAGTTCCAGGGCAAAAACTAGGGTACAATGGATAAGAAATCAAATTAGATTTTTCTTAAGCAACAATGAAGGCTAGAACACAATGAGGAAAAACCTTCAAAACTCTGAAGAAACTATACCAAGTGTTGGCAAGGATGTGGAACAACTAGAACATTGCTGGTGAGAATGCAACATGTACAGCCACTTTGGAAAACAGTTTGGTCTTTACTTACACATTTAAACATGAATTTACCATATGATCCACCAATTCCACCCATAGATAAGAAATGAAATAAAAACATATCTCCACACAAAGACTTGTAGGCATAGGTTTGTTGCAGAATTATTCATTAAATATCAAAACTGATACAAAACAACTGTTTATCAATTGGTGAACAAAAAAAACAAATTGCTCTATATCCATATTATGAAATAGCACTTAGCCCTAAGAAGGAATGAAAAATTAATATACACAACAATATCAATAACTCTCAAAAACATTGTGCTAAATGAAAAAAGACAAACACAAAAGTCTGCAAGCAGTATGATTCCATTTATATGAAATTCTGGAAGAAAGCAAAACTCTAGTGATAGAAAGTAGAGCTGTGGTTGTTTGGGAATCAGCTAAAGAGGGGCATAAGGAAACTTTTTAGGGTGATAGAACTCTTCTATATCTTGATGGAAATGTTGGTGACAAAACTGTATACCAAAATCATCAAACTGTATACTTTTGATGGGTGAATTTTATTGTCTATACACTATGTGTCAATAATGCTGAGGGGCAAAAAAACAGTATAAAGATCTGAAAACAATCATTCAAAACCTAAAATTTTATACCCATCCAAACTAGCATTCGATTATGAAGGTTAAGAAAAGTGCATTTTTCTAAAACTGCAAGATTTCAAAAAATATACCTCTGAGGTACTCTTTCTCAGTAAGAACCCAAAGATAAGCTTCATTAACATGAGTAAATTAACAAAGAAAGAAGAAGACATGAGAAACAGAAGACAGAAATTCCAACCCAAGAGAAAGGATAAGAGAATGTCCAGTGGACAATAAATAGATGCCCTAGGATAAAAGCAGGAAGATGGAGGTGTGTCTCAGAAAATAAAATGAAAGAAGTTATAGTTTTTGAATATATGTATTTGAATATAATGAGGAGAAAGAGAGACACATTTTGTGGAAAGTTGGAGTTAAAATACTGGCAAGTACATATAAACTGAGCCAAAATAAAAACAGACCATTATGAATTTCAGGAAAAGAAAACAAAATGACAGTATAATAAATGGCTCATCTGTGGATTATATATATAGATATATTCATAATAATGAAAGTATCAAATCCAATTGAAATAAATTATATTGGGAGGAGCAATGGAGGGGAAGATAAAGAGAATGTAATCCTCATCTTCCATGTAGGAAGTTGACATATAATACTTGAAATGGAAAAATCAAGAAAGAGTTGTATAAGCATGTATTTTAGAAATATGGAGGTAAATGCTAGAAGAAACAGCTGAAAATAATAAAAGACAATTTCTTTGGGAAATGGTGTGCTTTTTTATTTTGTCTTTATTTGTCTTGTGGAACCATGAAATATTTTTAAAGGAAAATTTAAAGAAAAATAAGGACAACGTATCAAGAAGGATGCCCTGATAAAATGGTTTAAGTTAGAAGCAGAGGCTAAAAAGAAAAGTGAAACTAATAACAGAGAGGGCAGGGCCACAGATCAGAGTAAGGAAGGGGAACAAAGTCAAAATGTGATGGTGGTTGCAGACTTGGCAGGAATTAATTCAAGTAGTGGGCAGGGTGGGGGAGTGGAATTAAGCACTCAGATCAGAACATCTTGTTTTGAAAACTATCTTCATCAATTTTCTCTTCTTCTATAGGTCATGTCTCCAAGCACCTAATTTTATTTCTCAAACAAAATGTCCCTTTTGTTCCACATCAAATACTTTCATCAATAGTGTAAGAGCCATGACAGAAAAGGACAATTATCAAGGCAATAGCTGTTCCTGCCCAAGTTTTAAAAATACACAGAACACTAAACATTTATATGCCGTAGCAGTTGGCTGGAAATGCTTCCATTCCCAAATGAATGCACTTATCTTCAAATACCCTGTTCTTCTACTGAAGGTGAACTAAAAGCCTACACTTCTTAAAAGGCCTGTTACTGACACAGAAGACAGCTCATAGAATCCTGTTGACCATGATTAGGAAAACAAGGCCTACTTCCTTACATGGACACTGTGCTTTGAGAATTGGATTCAATGAGCTCCCAAAGCATAGATAGGCTAAAAGTCCTGAAGTCCAGGACACAATCAATGGCTTAGGTGGTTTTAAATATACCTGAAAAACGGAGATAATCATAGTGCCCCCCTCATAGGGTCATTGTCAGGGTTAAATGAGATAAAACATGAAAGTGCTTAGAATGGCCCTGGTACAGTGAACATGAGTGATACTTGGGAGCACAAAGGTCTAGTGATACTGCAAAAGCAAGTTCTTTTCTCCTGATGCATCTTTAAAGCCAATTCCTGAGACACTGGGCTTTCAAAGAGAGAGCGTTTATTTGGTTGCACAATCAAAGAAGCACAGTGGCCTCATGGCCCAAAAGCTGCCTCTCCGATCTGCAGAAATTCTAGTATTTGATAACATCAGGTTGTTAATGAATAATTGGGGTGGAGCTGAACACTGGTTTATTAATAAACATTAAGGGACTGAACAGGATTGCGGTGGGCCCCAAACTAGGCGTTTGTCACAAAGTTACAATCATTATCAGAAATCACAGTTCTCAGACTGAATAGAAGTCAGACACAGGGGTAGCTATAGGGATATTAAACAGGAGGGTGGAGTGCTTACCATCACAACAGTAAGCATACACGAGGCTGAGCCTAATTCATAAACAAGGGAAGTTCAATCTAGAATTACCTCCACAACAGTAGTAATGCACAGCGGTAAGCCCACTGCATAAGCAAGGGTAAGGTCAATCTAGAATTTCCATCACCAACGTAAACATAAACCAGGGTGAGGTTAAGTCTCCAGTAACCATAAACAGGGGTGAGACCACTCTAACTAGCTTCAGTAATTTCAGGTATTAACCTTCTGCTCTTTTATAATATAAAGGCATCTATGTAATGACTTAGTAATCACAATTATTTGTTAATTCTCAGTTACAGTGGGAGGGGCACTGGTGGCTGTAGGCATGGGAGTTAGAGGTGGTACCATGGGGCAGGCCCGCCTTCTGCCCATGCATCTTTCTGCTCTTCTTTTCTGGCAGGCTTGTGCTCTGCCTTGTAAAGGATTTTTGTGTAACCTTCACTTTTCTCTCCTACTAGGTTGAAACGTCTTAAAGAGCAAGAATTGTCTTATCTACTTTGATCCTTCAGCATGATAGGACTTGCAATAATAGATGCCCAGCACCTATTGTGAAAATGAGTGTGTCAGATAATGAGTATGGCCCATCCAAGGATGCTTTTCCCTCCCTGTTATGGGTTCAGTTTTGTACCCCCATGTTCAAGGTCCAATCCCTGGTCTGTGAATGTGACCTTACTTGGAAACGGGGTCTTTGAAGATGTGATTAGTTAAGATGAGGCCAAACAGGATCAGGATGGGCCCTAATCCAGTAGAATTTTTGTCTTTATTAGAAGGAAATTGGGCCCAGGACACATAGACACAGGGAGAGAAGGCTGTGTGACACTTGAGGCAGGGATTGATATGCTGTGCCTACAAACCAAGGAAAGCTATGGATGGCTGACAACCACCAGAATCTGGAAGAGACCAAGGATTCTCCCCTATGAGCTTTAGAGAGCACGGTCCTGCCAAACACCTTGCTTTCAGACTTCTGGTCTCCTTCTAGAACTGTGAGAAAATAAATTTCTATTGCTTTATACTTCTAGCTTATGGTACATTTTTGCGGTAGCCCCAGGGAACTAGGATATACCCCAAAGGGTGACATCATAACTGAGAATGTGTTGTCTGGGGCTCTGCAATAAGGAAATTATGGGCCTTCCCTTTATTCTACCCATGACACTTGGGCTGACCACAGGGCCCATCTCAGACACATTTTCTGATAGGATGGAAGACAGAGTTTCTCAGGCTCCCCACTGTCTGTTGGTAAAAGTACAAACTGCTCACTTTTCATTCATAACAATATTAGTTCGGGTGGTAGTAGTTGTGCAACAGATAAGCCTTCAAATCTCAATGGATTCACACAATAGAAGTTTATTATTCAAACTAAGTCTGAAAGTCCTGTTCCTAAATGCCTAGACTCCTTCCACAGGATTGTCCCACGACCCAGGTTCCTTCCATCTTGGGGCTCTGCTGTCTTAAACCAGTCCCCAAGTCACCCTCACAGTCCTCTCTGTTCTGGAAAGAAGGACAAAAGAGAATGGAGGGTCACACATAGCAAATGTATTTTTTTCCCCTTTTATTTATTTTTTTATTATCTTTTTTTTTTTTAGAGATACATAGATCACACAATATGTTACATTAAAAAATACAAGAGGTTCCCATATATGTTGTCAACCACCACACCAGGGAACCAAGAGAGTCTACAGCTGCAAGCAGGAAAATTCCATCCATCAGTCATATGGGATCTCGATTTAGAGGTGGGGTGGACATTGCCTTCCCAGGGTCCTCAGGAGGGAGGAATAAAATATAAATTAGAGTGGACTTACTGGTATTCTACTATGAAACTATTGTGACTCTAGCAATGGAAGAAATTATGTCATTGATGTGGAGACAGTGGCCACAGCAGTTGCTGCAGGCAGGGAGAGGGAAAAAGAGGTGTGATACTGGGGCATTTTTGGGACTTGGAGTTGTCCTCAATGATATTGCAGGGACAGATGCAGGACATTATATACCCTGCAAATGTATTTTAATGTGCCTGGCTCGAGGGTGGTTCACATGACTTCTGCCCACATTTCCATGGCTGGTTCTTAGTCACATAACCACATCCAACTGCGAGGGAGGCTGGGCAGTGTAACTAGCTGTGTTCACAAGATGGGGAGAAGACACCTGTGGTTAACTGGTAGCAAGTCCTGCCACAGCAGCCATCAGTAACCTACCTCTCCAGGCTGAGAATCCACCACACCTCTCCAAGTTTCCTAGGCATTTCCCAAGTTGAAATACTTGTTTTCCTACCTCTGTGTCTTTGCAACTTCTAGAATGTCCCTCTCCATATCTTCACAAGTTCAAATTTGATACTTTCTTCAAGACTTCAAGACCCATACTTGAATAAACTAAAAGAATACTCTTTTCTAATTTCTTCATCTTTCTCTCTCTCTCAAAGAACTCATCACTTTACCTTGTTATTTGTGAACATGTCTGTCACCTCTGTTAGAAAGCAAGCTCCTTGTAGGCAGATGGCCATGTCTTAACATTGTACCTCACCCACAAGGACTATTTGTGCCTTCCTGAACTGCGTCATTCAATCTTTGTCCCATGAAAGAGGTATGATACCTTGCACATAGTAGGTGCAAAGTCACCTGAACAACAGAGCTTTCTGACCCAGCTTGTGCCCTCGCATACAAACCCCACCCTGTCCATGGACTGACCACAGCTATCCAACTCCTTGAATGAAATCTACAGTGCCTGCCAAAAGTGGCTTTCCTAGAACTTTGAGCATGCTTATCTCTGATCTATGTACTTGGTAAGGAAATAATAAAAATGCTTCTCTTATTCTAAAAACAAGCTAAAGAGAAGTTATTTTCTATCCTCTGTGCTTCCCTTTTTTTCTTTTTGCTCTTCCTTTTCTGCCTCTCTCCCTTTCTTTGCATCTTCTTATCTTTCCTCCAACCTCACTCCCCATCTGACTTTATTTCTTTCAAAAATTACTTCTTTTTGTGTCTGCTATTGTACAAGCCTGGGATAAATAATCAGTAACGAAGGACAAAATCACACAAGCTTGTTTTCCCCCCATTGATCTTCTTCAAGTCAGCAGAAAATTTTCCAGAATAGAAGGGACAGCAGGGAAAGGGAAAAAGGGAAAGTAACTTTGGTCTCCTCCCCCTACACCAAGAATCTAACCCCTCCTTGGTTACAAATATGCTGTGTTGTTCTATTTAGACAAGGTAGTTTGGACCCACTTCAAAGAAGCTGCCAGTTAACGTTGTACAGCTTGATATAATTATGCTAGAGCTGCTGAAATGCAGTTCTGTGAACAGGCAAAACAGAAATAAATTTGCAGTTATCTTCTCACTCAAAAGTCAGTAATTTTGCTAGAGGTACAGACATCAGGTTCCACCTAGCCAGCTTCTCTTCTTTGGTGGATGAACTTGTTAGCCTTACTTCAATCAACTCGAGACATCTGTATCGTCATTCCTCAGGATTGGTGTCATCCAGTTACTGGACCAGAAGGTGAGCACTTTCGCTGTTTCTTTGGTCTTTAATGTATCCTTGAGCAAATCACTGTGGGGAGAAGAGAACAAGAGACACAAGGTGGGAAGAAAGAACATTCCAGAAGAGAGACAGTACCCAATGTGCACTTAGCTACTCTCAGGTCAGCCGAAGGGTGAGCTTTGGCTGGGGACTATTCTAAGCAGCTGAATCCCTGTTGCTTCCAGCTGCTAAGAGAAATGGACAGCTGCCAATGGTCTACACAGTTTAGAACACAAATGATGCCCAATGCCACGTGTGGCAGAGACTGTGTTGTGCTTCCACATTCATCCTCCAAGTCATCATCCCCCTTGCTCCTTTCTGCAGCTGGAATGTGGGCATGATGCTGATCCATCTCAGACCAGTGGGAAAGGACAATACCCTAAGACTGGCTGAGACACAGATGGCAGGAACGTTGGTCCCTCTCGCTATGCCACTGCTATTACAGCCCTAGTATATTCCATCAAGACTGTCAGAAGTGGTAGGAATAGCTCTTTTGTTTAAGCCACTGTTCTTTGGGGTGTTGGTTAAAGCAGCTGAGTTCATATCCTGACTGCCCCACCCCAACCCCACTCCCTTTCTGAATTTGAACTAAGAGAGCAATGGAGTGGGCCACCATTTGTGTGCTTCTTACCTTTATGCCCCTTCCATTCTCAAGAAATCTTAGCAAATGATGAGGCAGCCTGGCCAGTGAGGGTCTGGTTGGGAAAATGCGCAGCCTCTTGCCTCTCATGGAGATTGTGACTGTGCGTCAGCTTCGTTCACAGGGGAGGCTTCATCGGGAGCCACCCCAGCCCTGGTGGACCCCATGGCCGGGCTGGCCTGGCAGTGCAACACTGGACAAGGCGCTCGGTTTCTCTGAGCCTTGCTTTACATACAAGGCAAGAGTGGATGAGACAGTGGAGCCCCAGGGCAGCTCGCAGTGCTAATGCAGTTAGATTTATGAACTTGAAGGAATGTGAGGGAGCCCAAGATGAGGGGGAGAGGAGCCGAGCAAATGACCGCTGGATGGAGGGCCTGGCCGTTGACAAGGGAGCTGCCTTTAGACCCAGATGGAAATAGAAACTGAGTTCAGCCACTCTAGGAACAGCCCCAAGGGGCTCCCTGGGCCACTACTTGCTCAAGTAAGAGTTTATCAAATTAATAAAATCCTCACTGCCTGCCTTATGCCCCCACCGTTCATTTACTCCAGGAGGTGGGGGAGGGAAGCTCATCTTCCTCTGCTTAGAGCCTGATGGCAGTACCAGAAGAGGGGGGCCTGGTGGAACTTCAGTGCAGTCTCCACAGAAATGCTGATGGTGCAGAGCCCTGCGTTTGTCTGTCTCCCCGCTTGCAGCCCTGCGGGAGCAAAGCCATTCACACAGCCTCCGAGTTGACTGGCTTGGCTCAGGGCCCTGGTGCTGCAGAGGCTGCTGGTTTGGTTGGTTAAAAGCAAATCACACACAAAAGTTGGGGCTACACCTGAACCAAAAGGTGTGATGACAGTGCTGACCCTAGGCTAGCATCTTAGGCAGGGCACCACTACCTGCTCCTGCTGAACTCACCCCATAGGTATCTGGTCAAGGGTACCTGTTAATCCCATAATGCTGCTGGCTCACTGCAGCCCACCAATGCCTCCCTGTCTGAGGACATCCCACCAAGGGTGTAGGTGCAAAATGATGCTGCCACAGCTTCTATCCACTGCAGCCCGGGTTGGTGACATAGCAACCCAAATGTCTCACCATCATTTTGCAATTTTAAATGCCAGTTTTGGATGCAAAGTTTGGGATATTTATTCAGCCCCTCTTAGGTGTATGTGCTGTCCTTATAGAGAGACATAAATTGTGGTCTTCCACCTCAAAGGATTCTCTATTAACCGAGATAATAGTAGTTAACACCCGCAATATAGTTGAATTACTAAACCTCACAAACATATGACACAGAAAATACTACTGTATTAGTTTCCATGGCTGCTGTAACAAATTACTGCAAACTTAGTGGCTTAAAACTACACAGATTTAGCATCTTACAGAGCTGGAGATGAGAAGTCTGAAATGATTTCAGCAGGACTTTGTTCCTTCTGCAGGCTCTGGAGGAGAATCTGGTGTCTTACCTTATCCTGTAGATCCCCCTTCTTCCATTTTCAAAGTGCATTGCTTTCACCTCTTCTTCTATCAGCCTTGGCCCCCTGCCTCCCTCTTATACAGACTTTATGATTATACTGGTCCACCCATGTTTTCCTCTCTATCTTGCAATCCTTAGCTTAATTTCACCTGCAAAGTTGCTTTTGACATATAGGGTACCATATTTACAGGTTGAGGATTAGCACATGGACATCTTTGGGGACCGTTGCCCCCACAACCACTATTGGAATTCAGAGGCAGGAGGAACCCATAAGACCTAGAAGGGTTGAAGGTGCTACTATGGTGCTCACTGAAGAAGGTAGAAGACTAGCAGTGCCTTAGGTGGCGGGGAAATACAGTCAATTACAAAATACATTGGAATGCAGTGCCTCATACTGGCTGGGATGGGTGTCCAAGATGGAAGGCTCTCATGGCAGACAGACCCAGATGAGAAATTCAACCTCATCCTCTGGTAACTGCATGACCCTGAGCCTGTTCCTTAACTTTCCTGAGCCTTAGAGTCCTCATCTGTGAATAGGGATAAAGAACCTACATTATAAGGTTATGATTAAGTGAAAAAATGTGGGTAAACTGCTTAGCTGCTGCTTGCCCCTGTCTGACATACGCGAAGGACTGCATGCTAGTGGCCTTTCTTAGTGCCTCCTTCCCACTCCAGGGGCTTTCTTATGTCCACTGTCAGAAGGAGAGATTGAGAACAGACAGAGTTCTGTTTCTTGATGAGGACAATACTAGTACTAGTGACCAAGGTGGAGCTAAAACCTGGTTCTTCCAACCAGATGACAAAGGTGATCTACTGCCTACAATGAGGGAAGGTTGGGGGGTGGGTATGGAATTCCATAAAGAAGGAATGACTTGAACAAAAATATGACCAGCAGGATCCTGGATTTCCTGACAATTCTAAGAAGCACTGAGGCCCCTGTGGACCTTGAAGCTAACATAGGCCTGGGAATAGATTGTCTTTTTTTTTTTTTGGTGGGAGGAGAATATACCTATGTATTGGTGTCCATCTGTCCTGAATTCCATTGTATATCCATCCATTGTAAATTGAGAAGGAAAGAAAAGCTGAATTTCTAAGACCCTCATCAGCAAGAAAAATGGAACACTGACAAGTATAAGCTGCTTTGAACTTGGGTTGATTCAGTCTCCTCCTTGGTTCTTTATGGAATGAAAACATGGGGATTTATTGGCCCTCAAACATGTTGGGGGAACAGAGAGTTTCTGTAGAGTGCACTCAACAAAAGTGGGTGTTTATTTATTCATGCATCCTCAGCAAAAATTTACTGAGCACCTAATTTGCCAGTAACATAGGCATCTCTGCAGCAAGCACTGATCAAGAATCACATAAAAAAGTGTGAGATTTAAGCTGTGGTGTAATGAAGAACAGTACCTTGTGCCTGGTGTGAGGGATGGGGTGTGGTGTGAGGGGAGGGGCATGGCAGACACTGCACAGTGTTCACCAAAACCTCTTTCCTCTACTCCTGGGCACACAGGTAGGCTACATTTTCCAGTTTCCCTTGCACATAGTCATGTGACTGAGTTCCATCCAGTGGATTGTGAATGGAATTGATCCATCACTTCTGGGTTTGGCCAATACAAACCTTTTTACCATCTTCCATAAGGAGAATGGAGATGATTCAGAAACACCTGTAGCACCTGGAATTCTGCTGTGAGTGAGAAAGAAACATCCATTGTGAGAAGCCACCAAGATTGGGGTAGGGGGTGGTGTATCTATTACAGCAATTGTTTTCCCTTAATTACTCCTAAGAAGTAACATGTCAGCTCAGAACTGAAGGATGACAGGAGTTAACCAGATGCAAAGAGAGGGGCAGAGTGAAAAGAAGGAGAGGTCAGATTCAAACACTGAATGCCCAATTTTGGAGGAAGGAGGGTCTATACAGAGAACTGAAAACATGCAGAAAGTGAGGGGAGATGGCACCCAGCAGGCCCTTGAAGGCCATATTAAGGAATTTGGCTTTATCCTAAGAGCGCAATAAAGCTGTTGAAGGATTTTACATTTGGGACAGAATGATATGATCAGACTTGCATTTTTACAGGAGGTCTAGCTGCCACAGGGGAATCTGCTGAGGGTGGGTGGGGAGTGAGTGTGATGTGCAGACATAGGTGAGGTGGCTACTGGCCTTGGCAGGTGTGGGATGTTCTTCACTCTCTCCCCATTATTAGCTCTATCTAAGCCTTCTGGATAGTCAAAAGCTTGAAAGTCAACCATAACCTTTTCTGTCTCTGGCCAGACACCCTCCTTGTGTGGCTTCCAAACCACACTGACAGGTTAGAGCACCGGCATGCAGGAAGGCATGGTGGACTGCTAGTGAGCAGCAGCGCGTGGGACATTGCTGTCATCAGTGAGATTCACACAAGAATACAGCAGGGTGTGTGTCCTTCTCCCAGTCGAATTGGGTGCTTGCATGATTTTGCCTATGTGGAGGTATTTTTGTGCAGGAATCCTTCTCAGCTAAGTCAAAGACCCAGCCTGGTTTGGGGGAAGACAACCATCTTACTTGCCCTGCCATTCATTTCTCAAATAGGCTGGGAAATGGCTCTTTAGTTGGGGGTCTCTAAAAAAGACCCTGTCTGAGTTTTCTGGGGCTGCCATAACAAAGGACCACAAACCATGTGTCTTAAAACAACAGAAATTTATTGTCTCTCGTTTCTGGAGGCCAGAAGTCCAAACTTGAAGTATTGGCAGGGCTGTGCTCCTTCTCAAGTCTTTATAGCAGAAACTGTTCCATGTCTCTTACCTTGCAAGCTCTGGAGCCCCCAGCCATTCCTTGACTTGGGGCAGTATGACTGCAATCTCTGCCTCCATCTTCACATGACCTTCTCTCTCTGTCTTACTGTCTTTTCTTACAAGGACACAAGTCATATTGGATTAAAGGTCCTCCCTATACAGTGTGAGCTCATCTTAACTCATCACATCTGCAGAGACCCTGTTTCCAAATAAGGTCACATTCATAGATCCAGGGATTAGGACTTGATCACATCTTTGGGGGAACACCATTTAACCCACAACAGACTCTGAAAGAAGCCTGCAGAGCACTAAAGATGGGACTTGTCAGACCTTCATGAAGACTCATGGTTCACTGATGGCATCTACTTTGGCCTTTGGGTGTCAGAGAAGCTCCTCAGCACATGCATATTCTTCATAGGAATAATATGAGTGTTCAACTTTTTTTTTTTTTCTGTCTTTCCAAAATGTCTCTCTTTTCCAATCGAGTTTTACAGGGCAAGGAGCAGAAAGAGGAATAGTTCTGTAGTTCCAATTCTAACAGTCCTCATGCTGTGAAACCAGCAATTCATCCATCAATAAACCCTGATAGAGCCCTGCCCTTCAGCTGTACCAGGACGAGTGTGTTGTCCCAAACCCATCATTATCCCTGCTCTGCAGATCCCGAACTCTCAGGGATGGCACAAAAGCATAGCAGCATTCTGCTTACCCTTAACTCTTACTCAATTAAGCAAGTGTTAGCAAATAAACTCACTCACTCCAAAAGGGCAGTGTGGCACTGAACAGCATCCGTTTTCACAGCCGTAGGAAAATGGAGCCAATGTTAAAGCTACAAATGGAAAAACATAGTGTAGGGTAATGAACAGACAAGTTACCATCATGTAGTGAATCAATCAGGCAGCAAATAAAGTTCAGTTTATTATTTGGTCAGATCAAATTAGAGCAAATGAGATCCAAGGGGGAGCTGGAGAATGCTGCTCCTGCAAAGATGGACATTACAGAATGACCACAAGATTTCACCTCGATCATCCATGAATTGTTTTGGAATTAAGTGAAATCAACTATATGTAATATTATTGTAGATCCTCATCTTAAAACACAAATCCTACATAAATTCTAACACTAAACTTTTCCTTCCTCTCCAATCTCCCCTTACAATTGCACTAATTGATCTAGGTTAATCTTCAGGGTATATAAAATGTATGCATTCAAAGGTACAGTTGGAGACTTGAGAAAAACCAAGCTATAAAATCATTCTATCAACCAAAATAGATGACCTATGAAAATGAGTACTTCATAAGCTGATTTGTCATTGTTGTGGTTGAGACTGGAACAATTTCTAAGCCTCCCTCAAGGTACAAGGATAGATTATAAGGAAGACAAGACAAAAAGAAAGGGAGGAAGGAAGAAGGGGGGCAGGAAAGAAGGGAGGGGAAAGAGAGAAAGAGTGAAAGAGAAAGAGAGAGATAAAGAAATGGAAGGAAGGAAGGAAGGAAGGAAGGAAGGAAGGAAGGAAGGAAGGAAGGAAGGAAGGAAGAGAAAGAAAAATTGGAGTTAAAAATAGTGGAAAAGAGGAGGCAAATTTTTCATTATTTGCAGGTGATAAGATTATCTAACTGGAAATCCAAATACAGTAACTAAAAAATGATCAGACCTTATGTAGTTCAGTAAAATGAGTAGTTACAGAGTTAAATATACAGAAATAAGTAATTTCCATAAATAAAAACAAAACCAAATAGAGAATGCTTTAGGGAAAGAGTCTATTAAGGAAGACAATAAAAACTATGAAATGCCTAAAAATAGAGCAAAAAGAAATGTGTATGACCAATACAGTTTTAAAAAAACTATAAAACTTACCTGAACATCATAAAATGTTATAAAGACAATAATATAAAGACTCCAGTTCTTCTTCACTATGCCCTGGTTTATTTAAAAATTCAGTACACCAAATGTCAGAAATGGGCTATAGTTAGTAGTAATATTTTTACAATGCTCTGTCACAGTTTGTAACAAATGTTTCACAACAATGCAAGGTGTTGGTAGTGGGGTGACATATGGGATCTCTGTACGATGATATATATGTTTGTTTTTTAAGTTCACAACTTTTACTATATACTTATTGTTTATGTAAGTTTGTATATGAAGGATAAACTTCAACAAAATTTATTTTAAAAACTTAATGTAATTCTAGCTGTCCATGGAATTCTATTTTCTTGGACACCTTGGATGTTCTTTTCCTGGATGTCTGTGATATGTGAGAAACACTCTCTCTCACTCTCTTTCTTAAAGTTAGCTTGAGGGGGTTTCTGTTTATTGTAGCCAAATGACTACCTAGGCTACCCTTCCATCTCTCCTGAGCCATGTGCCTTGGATCTCAAGGTATCCTGCAACTCTCTCCAAATGGATTTCTGTGGCTTCTTCACAACTTCAGCTTGTACAACTTCAGTCTGCATCTAGTTTCAACCTCTCACAATATCTACTTTAGCCCTAAATCAGCATCTCCTCATTCCCATTAACTGGCTCAACTTCCATCACTCTTAGTTCAAACTCAAAAACTGAAGAATCTGGTTGTCTGAGGCCACCTGCTGGGTCAGGTGCCCATTCCTGGTCCAATAGACTAACACCTCATGGTTTGAGAAGAGTCAGGATGAGGCGCTGGTGAGTATCTTAGTTTGCCAAAGCACTGTCCATGCAAAGTACCAGCAATGGGTTCACTTTGATCAAGGGGACTTATTTGGGGTAAAAGCTTGCAGTTCCAAGGCCATGAAATATTCAGATTAAGGCATCATCAGAGATGTTCCCTCACCAAAGCCAGCTGCTACATGATGAAGCAAGAGGGTCACTGACCTCTACTGAGGTTTGAGCTCAGCTGAGGGCAACCAGACCTAGGGCTTGTATCTTTCCGGGCCTCCTCCATCAGCCTCGGCTGCCCTGCATCCCTCCTGAGTTCAGCTGCAAGCTATCAGGCATATGGCTCAGCTCTCCTGAAACTCAGCTCTTTGAGCCTCTCAGGGGCTTCTCTCCTTGCCCTTCAGGTGTGGGCAAAACGGTTGTTTTCCCTCTCACGTGACAGGATCAAACATGGCAGCCTCCTTTATCCTTGTCTGTGTGTGTTTCTCTCTGTGTGTCTCCATCTCTACCAAACCCAGCAAAAGGACAGAGACTGAACCTGGGTCACACGTCTCCAAAGCAGTCCAATCGAAAGGGTCTCACACCCACCAGAATGGGTTAGTTCAAAGCATAATTTTTCTCTTTTGGGGATTCATAAAATAATTTCAAACTGCCTCAGTGAGGGAGGCAATGATTGAACCACACTGGTTTATCCTTAAGAATAACTTCCATTTACTAGACACCTACACTGAGGCATATGTTTTATCTTCCTAACAATTTCTGACCACCTGGTCAAGTGGATTTTATCATCATCTTGATGCTAAAGAAACTCTCAGCTTGAGGTAGGTAACTTGCCTTCAGTCAACTTGGCCAACCTATAGTTCGTGGGGTTCCAAATGTCCATTTCTTGGCAGCACTGCCTCCTGGTCTCTCCAAGTCTGGGGAGTTGCTACTCCCAGGCATGGATGTGCTAATAAATTGAACCCCTAGGTCTGTCTACAAAGCAGAGCACCTCTCTCTCTGGGCCCTTATTCTAAACTCTTCTCCACCAAACACCAGCCCTTGCCTAGTAGCTCCCACCTCCTTTCAGATCTCTGCTGAGAGAGGCAGTTGTTCCAGAAAGACTTGTATAATTCTCCACGCCTGGAGGAGCTGCCTCCTGCCTCCATCCTCTCTGTCCTTATCTCTCCAAGCTCAATCCTTTATCCTTTTCTGTACTAATCTCTCCATTCTGGCCAACTGGTTATCTCTGCCACTGCCTGCCAACACCTCAATGGAGGGATTATCCTCCTTTGTGGCCACAGCACCGAGCAAAAGTAGAGCATATAGTCAAGAATCAGTAAATTCATGTGGGATGACATTGAATAAGCAATATGCCACGTTGCCAACTCCCTGTGTATTGTAGTTTTCCATGGCTGCTGTAACAAGGTACCACAAACTGGGAGGCTTCAAACCACAGAAATCTATTCTCTCACAGTTTTGGAGACAGAACTCTGAAATCAGGGTGTCAGCAGGGCCAGACCCCCTCTGAAGATTCTGTTCCATGCCTCTCCTGGCTTCTGGTAAGCCCAGCTACTCTTGGCTTATGGCAGCATCACTCTAGCCTCCGCCTCCATTTCCACATGGCCTTCTTCTCCATGTCTCTTCCTATAAGGACATGACCCTATTCCTGCATGACCTCATCTTAATGAAACTAATTCCATCATCAATTATTTTCTATTTCCAAATAAGGTCACATTCTAAGGTACTGCAGCTTAGGACTTCAGTCTCTCTTTTTGCTGGACACAATTCAATCCCTAATACTTGGGAAGCACCTCCCTCTTCTGTTGATTGAACACGGCAGTCCAAGGGCAGGGAAAGTCCTTCTGAAACCTCCAGCCCTGAGCTGCTTCTCTCTGCTCTGGCTCTAGTGGGCAAGAGACTCAACAAAGCCAACTCCCAGGCTGAGGGAGGCCTATGTGGAATCTCTGTGTGCATTCGACTGGACAGTGAAAAATTACATTCCTGTAAGTTTTCCAGGGCTTCCCTGCAGCCGGAGGGAAGTCGGCTATAGCCCTGTCCTGTGGTTGCATTGAAGGAGGCAAATCAGAATCATGGGGGGAGCTTTGCAAATTTCACAGCCCACACCTTCCCCAGTGTCATCCCTCTTTCCCCAATGGGCCACTGTTACTGAGGGAGCATTCCCTATCTCTTGGGGATGTTGAGGAATAATAGACTTGAGCTACTCCCCTGGGATCTTCTACTCTCCATGGAATGTCCTCACTGTAGAATCACATTTGTGTCCAGATAGGAATGCTTCCATCTGAGCTGGAGAAGAGCAACACTGACCATCACGTCCTCTGACCATCCAGGAAGGGACGCCCCAGCCCCACTTCTTTAAATGAAATATTCAGGGGCCTGAGGGAACAGTGGTGGTGCTGGAGTATGGCTGCAGAAGGAATCAATATGAATTGAATAACTATGTGTTTTTCTCCCTAACTTACTGTATATTGGTAGCTTTAGGGAACTCCAAAGAACAGTACCATGCTATGCCTCTCATTTCTGTGATGACAGTACCCCTGTCACAGGAATCTTCTCCTGGAGTGTCACCTGAGCTTCCTGTCCTCTTTTCAGTGGAGACAATTGGCCATCAGAAGCCTCACGGCTCTCCCTCTTGAGCGGTTAGCGTGAAGCCATCCTATTTAATTTCCTCTGATTAGAAATGCATCCGACGAACCAAAAAGTTTTTCCTCTTCCAAACAGCCCCAGGGATTGTCTGGCAGGAGAGATTTCCTTACCCAAGACAATAAATTCAATTTCAGATGGGTTTTCAAGCTAATAAATCCTCCCCAGCATGCCAGTTTGTCTCCATCTGCACCATCATGAGAACAAAGGGGCCGAAGAGCATCTGTCATCACCATGCCTCCTTCTCCAAACTGTGCTCGTGCTCCTAGACACATGTATGCATGCACACACACACACACAAGCACACACATGCACACACACCACCGTCCCTCCTTTCTCCACCCAGGTGGCCGCCATCCTCATACTCCACCTTGGTGTCTTGTTAAGCAGCTGGCAAAGGAAAGACGTGCAGGTGCCACAGTGGGTCAACGTGCTGTCAGGAACCATCTCAGCACACTGAAGAATAGACATGACTTCCATATCAGATTCTCCTGTGGCAAAACTCAATGGCCACACGTGATTTGGGGACCGGGATTCCTGCCGCCTGGGGCTTGAAGGCAGGCACAGACCCAAGGGACTGGCTCCAACCCGCTGCCGACAGAGCCCCTTTGGGTGTGCAAAGCAATTAATCTGTGACGAAGCCACCCAGCCTCTCCAAATTGCAGTTTATGGCCAATAATGCTAGCAGGGAGTAAAGCAAGAGTGAGGAGCAAGGAGAGGTGGAGGTGGGGCAGGCAGAAGAAGAAGGCGCCTCCCACCTGGATAAGCCGTGGAATGGACCTCGACATCGTGGGGCATCTGTCGGTTTTCTGAAATGTGCCCGCAGATGCATTGCCTCCCCCTTTCGCTCCCCTGGATGAGTCATAATTTCCCCAGTGAGACTTCTGAATCGTTGGCACCCCAGGAAAGAGGGGGAAATCAGGTCCCTTACTCCCAGCACTAGAAAACGGATTGCCATAGCTAGCTGGCAGTCTGAATTCTCCCGACAAGATGGGCATGGTTGATAATGGAATGCTCATTCTCCACAGGAAAGTGCCTTACAGAAGGAAACAGGTGATGCCTCCAACCTTGAAGAGAAGAAGAAAAGAGGCACCTGGTTTGCATCATCTGTAACGTTAAGTAACTCGCTAGATTAATAGAGAGAGAGAGAGGAAGGCAGACACCTTGATTACTCATCTTACTCGATTTTATTACAACATCATGGAAAGAGTTGCAGGAGAAATGGGACTGAAGATAAACACGGAAATTAAGTCACAACCTCACCTTCTTACACCGTCCTACAGGGGTATAAATATCACGGGGTTCTGTACATGCATTTTAGGTTTGCTGTGAGTGTGGATCGTGTGGGGATGCCTGCTCTGTAGGGTGTTGCTCTTTTAGTTTCTTGACAGATGATGGTTGACTTCGGTATCTCTCACTAGGACTGAGACCCAGCCTTTTTCTTCTGGAATTTTCTGAACTGAGACTGGATGGCCACCGCCGCACGTTCTGTCTCTGGCGCATCCATGTCGATGTCAAATTCTTCTTGAACTTTCTTCTGCCCATCTGTAGCAAGAAAAACACAAAGATCAGGCAATTGCTGAGCCCAAATAGGGAGGCAGGCAGCCGCACAAATACAAGCTGGAGCCCGCCAGCCCACTCATCCCCGAGGCCAAGAGCTTGTGTGAAAACAAAATTCAGAGGCTCCTTTTCTCACTCTCCTCAGAGTTCAGAATCCACTATCTTCTCCACACCTGCCGGGAACAATGGAACTCAAGGACAGAGTCCTAACATTCCATTTTCCCCGTACAGGATTTTCTGTTTCTAATGCTCAATTTTTCAGACAGCTTAAAAATGATTGGCGTTGCTGTTACTTATTCACACCATCTCCTGTTGATATAATTTAAATATTGCTGCAGTGGCTGACCCAATGGTAGCTGATCTCCATGATAGCTCTGAGTTAAAGTAATACAGTGAGTTTCTGGGAATCCTGCAGTTGCCAGTGAGATGTGCTTATTGTGAGAAGAGCTTTTGTTTCCACCATTGTCATGACCCAGTGGTGCCATCTGACCTTCACAGGTAGGCTGAAATTTCACATGTCTGACATTTTATTCCCACGAGGTATGCTCAGCAATTCACTCACCACGGAGGAAGGTTTTAACTAATTCATAATGCCGTTATTAGTGAAAATACAATATAAGCAAAATCAAAGTTAAAAGAGGATCCGACTCTCCCTTTGTGCCATCTGCCTTCCTAAATGCAGAGTATTTACAACTTCTAGCCAAATAGAAAAAACAAACAAATAGACACATCCTATAACCATAGGAGTGAAGACTCTTTGCAAATCCTGGCCCAGTGAAGGCTAAACATCAGAAGGCACCTCTCTTTTTAATGCAGACACTGGCATCCCACCCAGAGTCGGGGCTGCCTCCTCACACAGCCCAGCATGCAGCAATTGAGAAAAGGGTGCCCCAGGGAGCAAGTCCAAGGTAGGGAAGCTGGTATCCCTGCAGGTAGAGTCAGGCATCTATGTTCTTTAAAGTGACCTTCAGGTGATCCTGAGGTGATCGCAGGGTTGAGATCCGCCCCCTTATTTGCAGATGCAGTGACTTAAATGAGGCGCTGAAGCTAGCTGGAGGCACAGCTGGTGGGCCCATCACTCCCTGAGCCTGGACCCTCACGCCACATGGGTGGTGAGTGTGGTGCAGGGGCAGAGGAGCCTGGAAGCTTGGGGGCATACCCCGCCCCTGGGTAGAGAGGGCATTTGAGCACTAACTTTAGCCAGGCAGGAGAGCGTGGGCTGTGCTCCACACTTCTCCATCAGGCTCCTCCACCTTTTAATCTAACCTAGTCCCTTCCTTCCTCTGTCAGCAACTTTGCATGATAATATTTAGGCCCACCCTTGACCCAGAGTGAGGGCTCTGCAGCTCCAGGCAGGTAAGGCAGGCTGCTTCTCTCCAGCTTGTGCTCATGCTCTCTCTCTCTGATAGATACAGGTAGGTAGATACAGATGGATAGATGAAGACTAGTCTTTATTCTCTCTCTCATGTATTTATATGGATCAGCCCTTATTTCAGAAGCATCTGGTTGGTGATACATTCTTTGCAGATCCTTGAGCAGGCGCCTCTCAATTTCCCTAGAGACTGAGCAGTTTCCGCCTAGAGCCCTCCAGTTGCACCTCCATCTGGGAAGAAGGCATGCTGGCTTCATTTGGGGGCTGATTGGCCCATAACCTAAATCAGCGAACTGTTTTCTTCTATGCCAGATTTGCAGAGATTTTGAGTGCTCCAATGTTCAGGCAAGATTTGGGGCATGGGGGGCTACCCCTTTTAACCCACGAAAGCCCAACGTGTTATTACTATGGAGCGAGGCAGTTTTGAGTTATGTGCCTCAGAGAAACCTGTTCTTAATCTCCATCCATTCCTGAGGGGGTGAAGGCATTGTAAATAGGACCTTAGATGAGGGGACCGCTGCTATGGTGTGGCCCATCTGAAGCTGGACGGGTCTTAATCCTATGACAGCAGGGCTTACAGGGAAGGCCGCCGAGAGAGAGAGCACACGGAGTGCCTGGAAACCAACAGAGCCCAGAAGACAAAGGAAGAGACGCCACCATGTGCATTGCCATGTGATGGGAAAGCCACCACCCGGCAGCCAGGCCTGGAACACCTCAAGCCTGGGGAGAGACCATCTGCCGGTACCTCACCTTTGGACTTCTTCTGGTTCAAAACCACGAGCTGAAAAATTGGCATCATTTAAACCAACTCATTGCAGGGTGCTTGTCTGAGCAGCTGTAAATTACAACACGGAGGATGCGCGGAGTTGTTCCTTGCTGCCTCTGGAAGCCATTCACCTTTCCATCTAGGAAATGTATTGCACAAGGCGGAGGCCCTATCTTCTGGGAATCTCTTAAAGGGCAGGAACACTGCAAGGGCTGGGAGGTTCTTGAGTCCCAAGTGGATACATTTTAAAAATTTCAATTGATGGTTTCACAAAGGGAGAATGGAGGGCCTGTATCAATATGTATCTGGCTTCAGGCCAGCTCAGCTCTTAGGCTAACAGCAGTAAAAACCCTTCAGTATGAATGGCATCTGCTCCCATAAGTGGAACCTAGAGTACTAGAAATTGCCATTTTTCATAAGATGGTTTAGGGCCCCAGATCCTTTTTCTTCCTAGAGTAACCCTTGCATCCACTATAGAGGGATTGCAAAGGGGAAAAACTCAGCTTTGATTCAAAAGAAGATGGACAATTTCTCTTTTAGATTTAAAATATTGCTATGACGTGAAGTTTCTGAAAGACCCCATCCATCTTTCGCTTTTATAATAAGGTAAGAAAACAGCAATCATTTTTTGGACAAATGATTCATGAAAATGCAGGAAATTATGTGTATTTAGGGAATATATAATGAGACCATAAGGAAGGGTCATAAGAATCAATTTCACAATCATATCTTAAACTAATATCCTAAGCCAAAAGTGATTTATCAAGTCTTCCTTCATTTCAAAATTATTACAGTTGTTTAGAAGGAAACCACTAATATTTAAGCAAGCATTCATTTTTATTTAATTTATAGATTCCAGTGTTCCTTGCGGAAGGTCTGTCATTTTTAAGACTGCCGCTGAGCTAGCCAGGGATGTGTAAACTGGAGGAAGAGGGTAGAGAAAGCACAACTGGAGATGGCGCAACGTTGTCCTGCGAGGCTAAGAAAGGTCCGTGCTAACCCGGCACATCGGCAGGAGAGCATTGGAGGGTACCGGGCAGCCTCGACTAGTGGACTGGAGCATCCTCCAGACCTCAGGGCCCCACCGATTCGCGGCATCTAGGCTGCCTGCCCAGGCGGCGATGGCACCCAAAGCACAGGGCGCCTGCCCCGCCAGCCTCCCTTCCCGTCCCTGACACACACGGGGCAGGTGTGGGCATCCACTGCGGTGCCGGGGGCCCGTTCTGATCCTCATGTCCAGAGACAGAAGCTCGACTAGCCGTGCTGGAGGGCTGGAGGGCCTGGGTGGGTGGGCTCCCTGAGCCTGCCTTCCAGACAGGACCCCGCTCCAAACCCACCCTGCACGACAGCAGTGCACCTGCCCCTGCTGCCCATCAGTCCACACTTGCCTTTCCCCCTGCTCTGTGGTCAGCCTCCTCTTTTACAGCGTGAGCTCCCCGAGAGCAGTGTCTTGTGCCAGCGGCTCCCACGGCACCTGCGTGGAGGAGGTGTCAACCAGTACCCACAGGTAGAATGCGTCCATTCGTTGGTAGGATGGGGCTGTGAGAATGCACACACTTGTGTCCAGAAGACTAAAACAGGCACGTTCCCCTCAGGGACTGAATTGTGTCCTTCACAAAGACGCGGTCAAAGACCTGACCCCTGGTCCGCGAACGTGACCTTTAAAACGTAATTAGTTAAGAGGAGGCCAAACCGGGTTACGATGGGCCCTAAATCTGACATGACTGATATATTCGCAAGGAGAGGACATTTGCACAGATACAGACAACAGAATGCAGAGACAGAGTGCGCCAGCCACGTGAGAGAGGCAGACCGGGTACAGATCGTGGGGCGCCTCCAGAACCCCGTGGACACAAAGGCAGCCTGGCCCTGCCGACACCCGGATTTTGGACTTCCGGTCCCCCAGCTAGGAGCCCATGCATTTCTGCTGTTTCAAGGCCCCTGGTTTGTAGGAGACCAAGAGGTCACTCCCAGGGGTAACCACTCAATTCCAATCTGTGAGGCCGCTCCTTGCCCGCCCCTCCCCCCACCACTGCCCAGAGGTCTCTAAAGGGGTGGGGCCGGGAGGTGTCAGACCAAGCTATTAAATCTTTTTTTTTTTTTAAGATTTATTTATTTCTCTCCCTTCCCCCCCCCCACCCCGGTTGTCTCTTCTCTGTGTCTATTTTGCTGTGTCTTCTTTTGTCCGCTTATGTTGTAGTTAGCGGCACGGGAATCTGTGTTTCTTTTTGTTGCGTCATCTTGCTGTGTCAGCTCTCCATGTGTGTGGCGCCATTCCTGGGCAGGCTGCACTTTCTTTCGTGCTGGGCAGCTCTCCTTAAGGGGCGCACTCCTTGCACATGGGGCTCCCCTACGTGGGGGACACCCCTGCGTGGCAGGGCACTCCTTGTGCGCATCAGCACTGCGCATGAGCCAGCTCCACACGGGTCAAGGAGGCCCGGGGTTTGAACCGCAGACCTCCCATGTGGTAGACGGACGCCCTAACCACTGGGCCAAGTCCGCCGCCTAAATCATTTTTTAACAGCCTGCTCCACCTAGTGCCCAGAGCCATGCACAGCCAGAGCCACATTGTGAGTTAAACCACAGACAGAACAGTCTTAGCTATGACACGTGTGCAGAACTGCCAGGGCAGGAGGTGGGGTGGCAGGAGTATTCCCCAGCCTTGGCATCCCTGCTTCTGCTCAGTGCTGAGACTCTGTGGTCTGCTGGGCCCCAGTGTGGGGTGGAAGGGAATGCTGTCCGTGGAGGTCAGGGCCACTGAACCCGGTGCAGGGCTGTGACCACGGCATCAGGCACATGGCGGAGGCCCTTCCAGCCTCTCCGGAGGGCAGGTGGTGCGTTGGCTGGTGCATTTTGGGGACAGACACGGCTCAGCAATACAAATCATAAAGACCGCACTTCACCTTGTTCAAGAGGGGACTTCCCACTGCGAACAGATACAGCCTGAGACTCACAAGTCATGTAAACATGAATCCTAGACAAAAGACGCTGGCACTTCCTTAAACAATTTAATTTAAATATGGAGTGACCAATGAGACAGAAATCCCACACCTAAGCATATACCCAAGAGAAATGAAAACGTATGTCCACACAGACATTTATGCAAAAATGTTCATAGCAGGATTAGTCACAATAGCCAAAAGGGGGAATGGCCCAAGTGTCCAAAAACTGACAAATGGTTACACAATTTGTGGTCTAAACCTACAATGAAGAAGTTATTTGGTCATGAAAAGTAATGAATATCTGATCCATGCTACAACATGGATGAAGCTTGGAAACATTCTGCTAAGCAAAAGAAGCTAGACAGAAGTTCACATATTGTATGATTCCAATCATTATGAAAGTCCAAAATAGAGAAATCTGTAGAAATGGAAAGTAGCTTCATGGTTGTCTAGGGCTGAGGGGATGAGAGTTTGAGGGGTAATGGCCAAGGAGTGCCATGAGGTGAAGAAAATGTTCTAAAATTGACTGGTGATGGTTGCACAACTTTGTGAATACACTAAAAACCACTGCATCATATACCTTATATGGGTGATTTTTATGGTATGTGAATTATACTTCAATAAAACTGTTAAAATATGTATAAAACCTAGGCCAATGCAAAGGAAGAAGCTCCCCTGGTCTCCATAGCAAGGAGATGCTGTTAGGGTTAGAGCTGTCTGCATTTCCTCTACAGCCAGGAGAAGACAGTACATCTGAATTAAGTGTATGGAAAGTAGGTTTCCAGACTGCAGTATAACTATTCTCCCTTATACTTCTATGTGTTGCTCCATTAAAACATTTGAAGAAGATCCAAGATGGCATCAAAGTAGCTCAGAAAGGGCACCATTCTCTTGCAAAACAGGGAAGAAGGTGTAGAAATCATCTGAGGAAACCACTTTGGGGACTCCTGAAGACCAGGAGAGTGCTGCATGCATCATCTGGATGGACTGGGGATAGAGAGATGGAGAGGACAAAGGGAAAACCATGAGTCGATACCCTTGCAGCTAGGAACACAGTCCATTCCCCACCCCTAAGGCGAACAACCTTGGTAAAATCTGTGCCTGACTGGCCAATAGAGATGGGAGAGGACAGAGTCCTCCCGGGCAGAAGGGAGGGTGTGTCAGGGGGCTGAGTGTGGCTTCTCTTCAGCAAATGTAACTAGCACAGCTCACCTGTTCAGAAGAGCTAGTGGAAACTGAAGGATTCATCTCCTTGGAAAGGTTTGCTGAAGAGTGTCATTTGCTGGCCAGCTGGGAAAGTGAAGGGAGACATGCTGGACTTTCCTGATTCCTTCCCAGAAAGGGTAGACCTGGTTGGGCCCCAACAGCAGCTTCTTGTCCCAGTTTTGACTACCTCAACAGGCAATATTAAAGTTTTAGAAATGATTAAACTAAAAATCAAAGAAGAGCTGTGAAATAAAACTACTAGGCAAGAGAGAGAAATTGATCAACAGAGCAAAATCACCAACATAAACAGATTCCTAGGTATTAACAAAAGATAATAACCCATATTAAAAAAAAAAACAAAACCAAACAGGAAGATATGGTCCAATCAAAGGAACAAAGAATCTAGATAAGACTCAGGATTTAAGACAACTAATAAATGGTGTTCACACAAACCTCCTTAATAAATTTAAGGAGATGAAGGAAAATATGATTAAAGAGATAAAGGATATAAAGTTGCACTGTGTGCACATAAAGAACAATTTAAAAGCCTGCCAAAAAATTAGGGCTCATGGGAATGAAAGACACCATGGATGAGATTAAAAATATATTAGAGACATAAAACAGCAGATTTGAAATGTTAGAAGAATAAGTGAATTTGAAGACAGAATATTTGAACTTGAAAAGATAGGAGAACAGACAGAGAAAAGAATGCAAAAATTGAACTTAGTCTTAGGGTATTGAACGACAACATGAAATACACAAACATATGCATATAGGTGTCCCAGAAGGAAAAGAGACTGGAAAAGGGGTAGAAAGAATATTTGAAGAAATACTGATTGAAAATGTTCCAACCTTTATGAAAGACATGAATATCAATATTCAGGAAGGACAATGCACCCCAAACAGAATAAATCCTAAAAGACCTACTCTGAGAATCTACTATTCAAATTGTCAAACTCCAAAGATAAAGAGAGGGTTTGAGAGCAGCAAACAAAAAGCAATGTATTACTTACAAGGGAGCCTCCCTAAGGCTAAGTGCCAATCCCTCATCAGAAACCATGGGGGCAAGAAGGCAGTGGTACAATATATTTAGGGTACTGAAAGAGAAAAACTGCTAAATAAGAATGCTTTATCTGGCAAAACTGTCCTTCAGAGATGAAGGCAAGTTTAAAATCTTTAAAGGCACACAAAAACTGAGAAAGTATGTTACCAAGAGACTGAATCTACAAGAGATATTAAAGAGTGTGTTAGACCCTGAAAGGAAAATACAAGGGAGAAAGCCCTGGAGAAGAGTATAGAAATGAATAACATAAGTAAGAGAAATTGACTGAGTTAAAAGTCAGACAATAGTAAGATATGACAACAGAAAACCATGGTATGAAATGGACGAAGTAAGTAATGACTTAGTAGTAACACTGAATGTTAATGGATTGACTCCCCAATTAAAAGACATAGACTGATAGAATGGATTAAAAAAAAAATGAGCCATCTACTTGTTGTCTACAAGACATTCACCTTAGATGCAAGGATGCAATCAAGTTGAATGTTAAAGTTTGGGAAAAGATATTCCATGCTATCAAAAAAGAGTGGGTGTAGTGACACTAATGTCAGATAAAACATTTTAAATGCAAAACTGTTAAAGAGATGAAGAAGGTTATTAGCTATTAATAAAAGGGTCAATTCACCAAGAGGAAATAACAATAATAAATATTTGTGCACTAATATAGTTGTCCAAAAATACATGAGACACATACTGGCAAAATTGAAGGGAGAAAAATAGACATCTCTAGAATAATATTTGGAGACTTCAATAGTCTACTTGCAGCATTAGATAGATCATTTGGACAGAGGATAAGTAAGGAAACTGAGAGCTTCAATAATATGATGAATTAACTAGACCTAACAGACATTTATAGAGAATTACACCATAAAACAGCAGAATATACATTCTTCCCAAGTACTCATGGACATTTCTACAGGATAGACCATATGTTAGGATATCAGTCAGATCTCGATAAATTTGAAAATACTGAAATTATAGAAAACACCTTCTCTGATCATAATGGAATACAGTTAGAAATTAATAACAGGCAGAAAAAGGGAAAATTCACAAATATATGGAGATTAAACAATACAGACAAATAATCAGTGGGTCAAAGAAGAAATTGCGTGAGAAATCAGTATATGCCTCAAGACAAATGAAAATGAGAACTTAGGGGATACTGCAGGCAGTGCTGAGAGGGAGATTTATAACCCTTAATGCTATATATAAAAAAATAAGAGGGAGTTAAAATCAGAGATCTAACACATCAGAAGGAATTAGAAAAAGAACAGCAAACCAATCCCAAAGCAAGCAGAAGGAAAGAATTAAATTTAGGGCAGAAATAAATGAAATGGAAAATAAGAAAAATAGAGAAAATCAACAGAATAGTTGGCTCTTTGAGAAGACTAATAAAATTGTTAAACCTTTATGATTAACAAAGAAAAAAAAGAGAGAGAAAATGCAAATAAATAAAATCAGAAATGAGAAGGGTGACATTACCACTGGCCAGCAGAAATAAAAGAGGATACTGTGAACAACTATATGCCAACAAATAAGACAAATTTCTGGAAAGACATGAATGAACCACACTGACCCCAGAAGAAATAGAAGACCTCAACAAACCAATAACAAGTAAAGAAATTGAAACAGTCATCAAAAACTTCCCCAAAATGAAAAGTCCAGGGTCAGATGGCTTCACAGGTGAATTCTACAAATAATTTATATATCCAATACTAATCTCACTCAAATTACTCCAAAAATTGAACATAAGGAATGCTACCAAACTCATTTCATGAAGCTACATCACCCTAGCACCAACGCCAAATAAAGATATTACCAAAAAAAAAAATTACAGACCAATTTCTTTAATGACTACAGATGCAAAAATCCTCAACAAAATAGTTGTTAATCGAATCCAAAAACATTTGAAAAAACTGTACATCATAATCAAGTGGCCTTTATACCAGGTGTGCAAGCATGGTTCAACATAAGAAAATCAGTGTAATGCAACACTTTAATAAATTGAAACAGAAAAATCACAAGATCATTTCAACTTATACAGAAAAGGCATTTGACAAAATGCAACACCCTTTTTTTTTTTTTTTAATTGATTTTGTAAAAATATTACATTAAAAATATGAGGTCCCATTCAACCCTACCACCCCCACCCCAACACTCCCCCTGCAGCAACCCTCACTCCCATCATCATGACTCATCCATTGCACCTGGTAAGTACATCTCTGGGCATCTCTGCACCCCATGGTCAATGGTCTACATCATGGCCCATACTCTCCCACATTCCATCCAGAGGGCCCTGGGAGGATTTACAATGTCCGGTGATTGCCCCTGAAGCACCATCAGGGCAACTCTAAGTCCCAAAGGCGCCTCCACCTCTCATCTCTTCCTGCCATTCCCCATACCCATCAGCCACCATGTCCACTTTTCCCACTCCAATGCCACCTTTTCTCTGTGGACCTTGGATTGGTTGTGTCTGTTGCACCTCTATGTCAAGAGGAGGCTCAGATTCCACATAGATACTGGATGCAATCCTCTTGCTTTCAGTTGTAGGCCCTCTAGACTCCATGGTGTGGTGGTTGTCCTTCTTCAACTCCATCTTAGCTGAGTGAGGTGAGTCCAATAAATCAGATTGTAGGAGCTGAAGTCTGTTGGGGCTCAGGGCCTGGCTATCATATTGTCAGTCCAGAGATTCAAATCCCCTAAATATATCTTAAACTCCAACACCAACTACAATTCCAGTAAAGTAGCATGAAAGTCTTGTGCAAAGAGATCCCATCTGAGTCCAGCTCCATCACGCAGAAACACCGGCTCCAAAGAAGGGCCATCTGCCATGGCAGTAAACCCCATCTGCCATGACCATAGAACCCGTGGGTCTCTTTAGCCCTCAAAGGAATGAATACCTGGGGTTGTATCTACTTTATCTGTCTCTTAGACTCTGCTCAGTTGTGCTTAAGGGCAATCCTTCTGAAAGCCTCCAGACTCTTTTTTAGAGATTCGTAGCCATATAAACTCATTTCTCCTTTCCATTTCCCCCTTACATTAGGTCAAACAGCAATTTAAAGTCATGTTATTATATGTAGACAGTGATATTCTGCTGATCCGCATTGAACCTTCAATTCAACACCCTTTCTTGATAAACACATTCTGAAAGAGGAATAGCAGGAAATTTTCTCATATGATAAAGTGTATATATGAAAAACCCACAGCTAACATTGCTCTCAGTGGAGAGAGACGAAAAGCTTTCCCACTGAGATCAGGAGCAAGAAAAGGATGGGCACCCTCCCCACTGTTATTCGATATGGTGCTAGAAGTTCTAGCTAGAGCAATGAGGCAAGAAAAAGTAAATAAAAAGGGACCCAAGCAGGAGAGGAAGAAGTAAAACTTTCATTATTCACTGATGATATGATCCTAGATTTAGGAAACCCTGAAAAAAAAAATCCTCAACAAAACTATTAGAACCATAGAAGATTTCAGCAAAGGGGTGGGACACAGATTAACACACAAATACCAATAGCATTTCTATACACTACTAATGAGCAAACTGAGGAGGAAGTCAGAAAAAAATTTCATTTACAATAGCAACTAAAAAGAATAAAATATTTAGGAATAACTTTAACCAAGGACATAAAGGGCTTGTATTCAGAAAACCATAAAATATTGCTTAAAAAAAATGATGATCTAAATAAATGGGAGGATATTCTGTCTTCATAGGTTGGAAGACTAAATATCATTAAGATGTCAATTCTACCCAAAATGATCTACAGATTTAATGAAATCCTGATAAAAGTTCCAATATCATTCTTTTAGAAGTAGAAAAGCCAATTATCAAATTTATTTGGAAGAGTAATTGTCCCCAGGTAGTCAAAAATATCTTTTAAAAGAAGAACAAAATTGGAGGACTCTCACTTCCAGACTTTAAAGCATATTATCTAGCTATAGCAGTGAAAAAGAGCATGGTATTGGCATAAAGACAGATTGACCAATGGAATTGAATCATGAGTTTGAAACTAGACCCTCACATCTATGATCAAGTGATTTTTGACAAGGCTGTCAAACACATTCAAGTGGGTCAGAATAGTCTATCGACAAATGGTGCTAAAAAACTGGATATCCATATTTAATAAAAAGAAAGAAGACCTTTATCTCACAACTTATACAAAAATTAATTCAAAATGGATCAAGGACCTAAATATAAAAATTAGAACCATAAAACTCTTATAGGAAAATGTAGGGAAACATCTTCAAGATCTTGTGGTTGGTTTCTTGAAACTTTTACCCAAAGCACAAGTAACAAAAGAAAAAAAACGTAAAAGTGGCTGCCTCAAAATTAAACACTTTTGTTCTTTGACAGACTTTGACAAGAAAGTAAAAAGGCATCCCACTCAATGGGAAAACTCTTCAGAAACCATATATCTGGTAAGGGATTGATCTCCATGGTATATAAAGAGATCACACAACTTCATGATAAAAGGACAAGCAACCCAATTTAACAATGGGCAAAAGAATTGAATAGACATTTTTTCCTAAAGCGAAATATAAATGGCCAAAAGACACCTGGGAAGATGTTCAGCATCACTGGCTAGTAGGCAAATGCAGATCAAAACCCCAATGAGATATTGTCTCATGCCGTACAAATTGGCCATTATTTAAAAAACAAAAAACTAGAAGTTCTGGAGAGGATATGAAGAAATAGGAACACTCCTTTGCTGTTGGTGCAGCCTGAGGAATAAGATCTGGTGGTTCCTCAGAAAACTAACTATAGAACTGTCACATGATCCAACAATTCCACTACTGGGAATATATTCAGAATAACTGAAAGCAAGCTTGCAAACAGATATTTGCACACTAATGTTCACAGTGGCACTAATCACAGTTGCTATTAGATGGAACAATCTAAATGTCTGTCAACCAACGAAATGGATTAACAAGATATAGTATATTCATATGATGGAATATTATTCAGCTGTAAGAAGAAATCTGGTAGGGAAGTATATGACAACATGGTGGAAACTTGAGGATATTGTGTTGAATGAAATAAGCCAGACAAAAAAAAAGGATGAATATTGTGTGGTCTCACTGAAATGAACTTAATGCTTATGGAGCTGGACTATGAAGTGTAGGTTGGTGGGAGATGGAATGTGGGATGAGAAGGGGGAGGTGTATGCTGGATATATGTAGAATGTTTAGTGAGGTCAAATATAAACAAGTGGTAATGGTTGGACTTGATGTTAACATAATGAATGGAACAAACACTGTTGGTTTTCAGATGTGACTGTGGCTGAAACGAGTAGTCTAGGAAGATTACTGTTAGTTGGAAGAGAGCTGGAGGATAATATTGGGAATGTGTAACAATGATTTTGGCAATAGATAAGGATCATGGTTAATGATATAAATATAGGAATGCTCTATTATAGGGTTTTAAGAACATGGAGATACATGAGGAAAATATAATATATGAACTCTAGTTAAGAACAACATTGAAAAGTTTTAGTAGCAAAAGCAAAGCTGATACTATATTAATACTAAAGGTCGAAGAAAAGAACATAGGGTTTGATTTTGTGAGATAAGATGATTAAGTATTTTTACTCTTAATTTTTTTTCATTAATAAGGAGACCTTGACTATGTCATTTAATTAACCTGTGTTTATTCTGTGTATCTTTCTGAACACTAAAAGAATTTAATTAATAGTTGGAATTGGATGAGACAAAGTGCCTGGAAAGAAATTTATAGAAGTAATAGTTCCATAACTTGTTGAGCTGCCTTTTTCTGTTATTTTATTTTTTGAATTTGAAATAAAGTTATTAAAAATATTTGAAGACATATGTCTATACAGGGCAGAATCTCCCTGACATTTTAATTTAAGATTCTGCAGCCTGAAGTGGACAGGCCACATCAGCCACCTGGCTACTGACAGTGGCTTTTTGTTGGCCAGAGTGGGCCGGGTTTCACCAACACACCTGGTAAGCTGCCCAGTTCTGCCAGGGGGTGTTACTCGTATGTCCCTGGGGTTCTGGAATCGTCTCATCTCCCTTTCTGTGTAGACATTCTGAAGCTGCCTAGGAGGAAGGACAAGAGGCTCTTCAAGCCAGCTAGCTGACCAGGTAAGAAGACAGGATGGGCAGTTGCACTGGGGGAGAGGGGAGGGCCTCCTCGCAGCTCAGGAGGTGTGGAGAGGACCCCACGACTGCAATGGCCCATGTGCCAGGCAGGCCACGACCCCCGCACGCCCTCTGGACTCCACCCAACTCTACCAGGGCCATCACCAAGACAGCCTGATCCCAGAGGCCTGGACTGAGAGGCTGAGCAGGATCATTTCACCAGCCTCTACTTGGCCTCCCACGTCTGGATCAAAGAGCAGAGCTGCCCGATGACCCCAGGAGGCTGGCCTTCCGCCTGGACAGAGTCCGCCTCAGTCAGCCCAGGGGTAACACAGGGCTCTGAAGATGTCAGCGCTAATGAAGAAATCTTGGCGCCCGGGGGGCTCAGGGGCTCAGAACTCAGGTCTCAGGACCACCATGTCCTCCCCTGTGGGACAGCACCATCTTATTCGGAATTAGACTTGGCACTAGTCTAGATACTTCTTATGCTATTTCCCTGAAATACTACCTTTTCCTTGGAGAAAACTGAGACTGGAAGTGGCAACTGTTGGTATATATTTTATGATGCCACAAGAGAAACATAGAGGAAGCTCTTACTAAAGATGGAATTATAATAAGAGGTTTATTAAGCATTAAGTAGACCTTCCTGCATGTATATAAGTGGATATTTTTACAGATCATTTGATGGCAAGTGTAAAATAGAGAAACATAAATATAAAAGTAAGGAAATACTTGCAGCTGAAGATGAATCCCAAATGACTACTACAAGGCTCTGATACTGTCATGAAAATCCCTAGAACGGAGAAGGATTTGATTTACTAAAATTCCATTTGCATTCGTGGACTCTGTTAAAGCTGGTATCTGGCAATGCCTATGTACCGGTTATCAAATCCGTCCTACAGTCTGCCAATGGATACTCGGCGAGCACTTAACCTAACTTTTGTCTATAGAGACTTTTGAAGCAGCGTTGTATTCTTCGCCTCTTTGGATCTCTGCATTAGCTTACGAGAGCTGCAGGAAAAAGGCATGCCCCTATTTTATAAGGACTCAAATAATAACGTCTCACCAAGTCACTTCGTTAGGATGTGACCTAGGGCAGACTCGGAATCCAGATCTTGTTACAAGTCTTGCTTTCGTTCCTCACCGTTGTGCTACTTTCACCTCGTTAGAGGTAGGCCAAGATGGCAGGCGTCTGTATGGACAAGTTAATGCTGCTCAGGGAAAAAATAATCGGTCAAAGGGTCCAAGTGTAAACACATAACATGGTTGACCATTTTGCAAAATGGCCTGGGAAAGTTCCTCGCAAATTCCTTCATTCGGCAAATGGTTTGGAATGCCTCTTATGTGCCTATCCCTGTTCTAGTGGCCAGGAGAGGACAGAGAAGATGCCTGCTCCCCCAGGGAAAACAGACACAAAGCAAATGCACAATCAAGTCCTCAAAATTCCAAAAATAGAGCAGGGTCTCCCTGGGAGAGTGAGCCCCGGACATCAGGGAAGGCTTTGTGGAAAGGAGAGCGTTAGGAAGGAAGCACATTCACAAAATGAGAATCTGAAACCCGCCTGCCTTGGAGGGGAGAAGGCAGCGAGCAGGGCTCTTCATGGGGAGAAACAACATGCTTTGAGAACGCATTTTCACCCTGCAGCCTGGATGGGAGTGGTAGACTTCACATAATTAGCATATATATTCTTGAAAAATCAGCAGACGTGAAAAGTCACCCGGGGCACAGCAGAGCTACTGATGGACACTGCAACAGCGCGAGATAGGACGAAGCGTTGGAAAGGTGGCCCAATTCAGAAAGACACCAAATTAACTCCCAGGCTTTGGGAAAGGGGACTCTTAAACATATTTGCATCCAAGTTTATTATGAAGGAAGTTCATTACCTAGAGGTTCTGGCAAAGGTCATGAACACAGAGACTTTTAGTTTTAACATACACGCAGGTGAAGACATTCATTTACATATTTATAGTTCTCCATCTTTTAAGATTTATTTTATAGAAACAAATTACCTCCTAAGGCCTAAGGCTGCAGATCAGAAATTCGAGCATAAATTGGTATATAATTGTCCTGAGTGGGCGTTTTCCTTGATTAGGAGAACTATAAAAGGACCAGAATTTTAGCACACCATAAAGAAATAACTGTCATTTAATTGAAGGATGCCTTGCAAATGGGGTGGTTTAATGGAACATTCTGAGAATGTCCTCTGAAAGAATTAGCATCTGTCCATTGTGTTGCCCTTGATAAAGTTATGCTAACTGACGCAGAGCCTTTTGGGGTCCTGGTCCCCCAAGCTGGGTGTCCACCTTTCTCCCACCCCACAGCCAATTGACTGGCCATGGAGGGCCATTGTTGCCTCCTTCAAAGGGACCCAAACCGAGGCCCCCGAGGCAGGGGAAGCAAAGAGACAGGGAAGGAAAGCAAGTATGGATTTGCATTTTTATCCCTTAATCCTCAAATTGGCTTGGGATATACCCAGAGAACAAGGCCTCTAGTGTTGAGGAAAAGGTCAATTCTTGAGAAAAAAATTAAAATAAATTTATGTACACGGTCCATCAAAATGCTGGCAAACAGCGTCACACTTTGTGAAATGTCAATAAAAAAAACAAAGACACTGCATTCTCTAAAAGGCTGGAAGCAGCGCGGTGCCCTTCAGCTGTTCCTGGTGATGAGCAGTCACTCCAGGGCTGGGCAGGGGAGCGGGCTTGCAGCAAGCCATCCCGGTGCGCCCCGCGACTGCTCGCCCCTGCAGGCTGCTGCTCTGTTTATTGAACGGGGGCTGCTAGTGCGGAGAATTGCAATTTTCCAGGTCTTTGCTAAGCGGCAGAGATTAATGAGCAAGGTCAGGCATTAGCCGTGCCAGCAGCGGCGGCTTTCTGCATCTATTGTGTTCTGCAAATCAAATAAAAACACTATTCCCGTTTCTTTTAACTTTCCACTGACCAAGTTAGCATCTTCTTTGGTACTTAACAGCTTTTTCCCAGAGAGAGAAATTCTCTTTTGTTCTAAAATAGAGGCCTTCTGCAACCTAGACTCTATTCAGATCAGGTTCTGATGAATGCAGAGCCTAATTTGGTCAGCTAAAATGATAGCTTCCCTCCAGCTCCCACACGTCCTCTATTTCCAATTATACACTTTTTCTGGCCCTTACCTAGACTCATTTGCTTATGCAAAATGACTACCCAACCACTGCACTTAGATAATCAAATGAATACAAATCTGTGGAAATAGACAGAAAAGACTGAGCAGGCATATCAGCAAATCTTCCCCCTAATTTATGACATTTTGGAAGGGGAAAAGTGTAATGAGAAAAGAGAACATAAATATCATTGAAAAAATAATGTTTCTATTGCAAAGACAAAATTTATTCCTAGTCAAAATGCCCATATTTTTTGAGGAAAAAAAAAAAAAATATATATATATGTAAGGGAAGGCAGTGAGATAGAATGAGAAACAGCTTGGCTAGAAAAGCCCTGGATTCAAGTCCCCACTGTTGGCTGCACTCAAAGTGTTAGTCTTTCCCTGTTTCAAATCCTTCCCTGTGTTTGCAATGGGGATGATGATGAATCTAGGCTTGTTTTGTTCTCTAGGAGATTTTTAGAGGGACAAGGGAGAGAATGTGCGCCGATGTGCTTTATAAACGGGGAAATCGCAGGAGCAAATGCAGAGGCTTGTTATTGCCGGAGGTGGCAGGTGAGGCAGACTGGCTGGAGAGCTGGAGGGAACTCCTTCCCAGGTGCCCTTAGCATAGAACCCCACCGCCCAGGCTGAGGTTGGCCAGGGCGGAGCCCTCCAGGATCTGAGAAGGCAGATGCGAGGGCCAGGAGGCGGCAGCTAAGCACAGGAAAATTCCATCACTGCTAAGAGGTCCCAGGCAGGGGCACTGGGCCCTGGGGCAGCTGCAGCAACTTGCCCATCTGGTACCTGGTGTCAGACGTGCCAAGGGTCAGGAGTGGGCAAGTACCGGGGCTTCTACTGGAACAGATGCCCGTGTGGTTGAAGGTTCTACTGTGTACATTGTTCTCAGCTCTGCACAGTCCAGGCTGGGTGCGCTGCCTCCCAGAAACCCCAGAAAGGGTATCAGTGCCTTATAGAAATTCTGGGAGGCAGGGGACCCACCCAGTTTATGCAGAGGGGAGGGGAGGAGAGGAAGAGCTCATTCATAGTGTTGACTTACTACAATTTTATACATGTAATGGAGAGGATCCACACAGGTTTCTAGACATAGATTGTAGGTTTCCTATATTTGCACTGAAAATTCTTTACTGGAGAATAACTTGAATGAAAGGAGATATATAAGAACACTTTTGGGGGTGAGTATAACATATCAAATGTTTCCTTCCCCTTCGAGCACAGGGAAAGTATTGAAACTCCTTCCCAGGAATCAGCAGCAACTCTCTAAAAGCAAACTACAGGAAAGCCAAAGTTTGCCTTCCTTCAGACTTTGATGAAGAAGAACTTCTGGCTGATGGTGGAGTTTAAAGAACAAATGGGTAAGTCCAATGAACCAGAGGGTAAGAGTTGCAACTCTGCTGAGGCTCAGGGCCCAAATGGAAACTATTGTGACTAGTAATAGAAGAAATTGTAGCATTGATCTGGAGAAAGTGGCCATGGCAGTTGCTGAGGACATGGAAAGGGGAAAAGAAATTATATTGCAGGGAAAGATGCTGGACATTGTATGTCCTGCCATGGCCCACTGGGTGGACTGGGGGAGAGCGTAAACTACAATGTAAACTATAGTCCATTCGGTGCAGCAGTGCTCCAAAATGTATTCACCAAATGCAATGAATGTGCCACAGTGATGAAAGAGGTTGTTGAGGTGGGAGGAGTGGGATGAGGGGGCTAGGGGGTAAATGAGAGCCTCTTATATTTTTTGAATGCAACATTTTTTTAAAAAATAAAGAGATCGTAGAATCAAAAAAAAAGAGCAAACAGGTTGTCTAGCACTGTAGACAAGGCTTCCATGCAAACCAACCATGTATGTAAGTGTTCGAGAGATTCTAAGAGCAGAAAATAGGTGCGGCTGTGTATATCCATTCACCCACTTTTCCTTTGTTATAAACACCCTGAATTTCCTTTGTTATAAACACCATGAAGACCTGGGTACTCAAAATAAAGTGTTCAGCCTCCTTGCTGCTAGGTGAGGCCATGTGACTAGGTTCTGGAAAATATGATACAAGTAGAAAGAAGGAAAGGTCCCTAAAAGGAAGCTGACATAGAGCCTTTCCCCTTTTCCTTTATCCCTATCTGCTTTCCTGCTATTTGGAATGAAGGGACAATGGATGGAGCTCAAGCAGCCATTCTGGGCCATTCTGGAATTATGCCAAAGATGCCAAAGTGGTAAGATGGATGATTGAGGCTCCTTGAAGCTGCCTTGTATGATCTTGATACCTATCTTCCAACTTACTCTATATGAGTTAAAAATAAAGTATTGTTTAAGCTGTTGTTATTTTTGGGGTTTCAACTTCTTGCAGCTCAGGCTTATCTACTTACCTGTCTATCATAAAATGCAAATAATCTGAAAATATGTCATTTTAAGCTGATAAAAGAAATCCAAATGTATATCATTGTGCATTTTAAGGTTTTATTTTCTTTCCTTAACTATATGCTTTTGTTTCTGCCGTATATGTCTGCCAAACTTCTGATATGGGAGGTAATTTCTTTATTGCATTTAACAGTTTTTAAAAATACATTATTTTTTTAATACTCGGTGACCTTTACCAACCATCATCCTCAGGCTTCGCTGCTTCCCATTAACCTTTGATCCCTTTGTGAAGCATCTGCTTCTCCCTCTGCACCCTTCTGTGTCTGGCTTTTGAAGGTGTATAGCTTCCCAAGCCCTCGAAAGTACAGGAAACTACTATGAACAAGGTGCAGCTCCTGGAAAGGCATTTTCACCAATCAGGTTTTAAACCTACTTCCCTGACTATTTTTTCCTTCACAGCTTTGGAACAACTTGCAGTTTTCTTCATGTCTTTAGATTCTTTACCGGGCATCCACGGACCCTTCTGAAAATCTCACTTCCTTCTAGGGATCACTTCCTTCTAAACTCCAAAATGCTGCTTTTAAAGGATTAAACTCCAAAAGTCTCACCACCGTATTTTCACTTTATATTTTACAAAGCCTCCCAGTTTTTAATAGAAAGCAAAGTACAGACAGCCACAATCCTAGGATTTACTAACATAACCTCAAAAGAGCATCAATTAGCCTAATTAACATGAAAGCCTGACTTGAGCCCATGCCATTTCTAAGTCTCCTTGCCTCGGAACTCTAGGGAGAATTCGGCTCTAAAAGGGAAAGGTAGAGGCCAGAACAAAGGGAATGCATTCATGCATTCAGGGCTCAGAGAAGAAGGGAGAGCAGGGCTGCTAAGGCCACCCAGTGCCAGGCAGGCCCCAGAGCTCTGTGATAGGATGGATTTGTCAAGCTTCCTTAACAAGGTGGAAAGCAAACAGAAAGGGACTAAACTGTTTCCAAACTTTGGGACACTTGGCCTTTTCTCCTTCCTTTTGCTCCCTGCAGTGTGGCCTGATTCAGGTCATTTCTCGAGCAACGTGCCAGTGTTGAGTCTCATCCCCAGCAAGTGGTTTGGCCTTTTTCTTGGACCGTCACTGCCAGCTGTGCGATCTCACAGGACACATTCCCATGCTGGCCCTTCAGCCTGTGCTGCCAATCCAGACAGTCAAGTGTCTCCCTTTGTGTATTTTCAAGGAGCACGTGCTTTCTGAGCTGCACAAGTGTATTCGGTAGACGGGTCAGTTCTGTGCAGCATCTGGCTTTGGCTGCACATCTTTGATTGACACCTCGAATGGGGATGAGTGAAGGAAAGCCAGAGCCAGGTTCACCCCAGGGACAGCTGCAGCCATGCGACTGTTCCCCTCACTGCTCAAAATCTGGAGCATAAGCCTGCCGCCAGCAGTGTCCCCATTCAGGCACGTGTCCTGTGGCTGTTCTCCCTTCTGCGCTTTTGAGGTGCAGAGAGAAAACAGAGGAGCGGAATAGACGTGAATACATGCGCCCCAACTTCCCACACTTAACAACGTACTCTGGACATTCTGAATGTGACCAAGTTCTCCATGTCAAACGTTGCAAGGAGAAGGATGGGCTCCACACAGGTAGGTGCTGACACCTGTCAACGTGCATTTATGTGCAAACCAGGAAGCACAGGAGTTCCAGGAACTGCTGGCCTGTGGCAGGTCAACTTCCCACTCTGGTCTCCCATCCCACAGCTGCACACCTCCAAGGTTCTTCACATGTTTGAAGTGAAGACATAGAGCTTCTTTTGCATTTTTAAAATTCGCTATCCTAAGAACTCAAGGAAGGCTATTTGCTGCTCTGGTGCAAAGAGCTTCTTTTTAGAGGCTGGTCATCTCAGGCTTTGGGCCTGGGGGGAAGGGAGGGGGCATGAGGGGGGCTTATTTTTCTACCTACCAGGAATATGGGTTCACGTATTTGCACAAAGAGAATGAAATTCAATAAAATGAAATATCCAAGAAAGAATAAAGTTACGCATATTCTAGATTAGGTAGCTTAAACCACATCCAGCCCCTGGGCCCAGAAGGACTAACTAATAATAGAGTTAAAGTTGTAGTTATAAGCCACAAATAATAATTTTTTGATAATGAATCACAAGAAGGCACTGCAGAAGCCAGATAGAGAGAAAGTCCTGACCTCCCAGGCTTGTCTCACATGGGTTTAAGGAACTGCAACCTGGGGAGAATTCAGATCTGGGCTACACTAGGTGAGACCAACCATCACCACTGTTTAACCAGGGCCTGTTTTATACACTACTGTGGCAGGGGCATATCTGCAACAAGACCTGCCTTTTGTCCAGGTCTTTGAATCCTCCTCATCTAGAAGCTTTCACAGACCAAATAAAAATCAGAATATTTTATTCCTTTCAAGAATTCCAGAGGCAGAAATTTCTAGCATCAGTCAATGAGATTCACGATTATTCAGATTTGAAGTAGATTTTTCTTTAAACATAATTTTTCCAAGGACCAATATTGAGACCTTGCTCCTTGAAGCATGATTACCAACAGAGGATGTAGAAGCATTTCTGTCTACATCAAACATTTAAGCAGTGATAAAATATCCATTTTCGGTTGCAGTAGCCCAAGGGAACATTAACAGAGGCTGCTATCAAGAAACTGATGGGGAAAACCAATTTAGATAGAATGTTAGGGAAAAACAGTCTAACATCAGTCTATTAGAGAATGAAAACATCTCCCCAGAGCGGTAGCATCTGACCTTTTGCTAAAGTCATTTTAAACTGAACTGAGGAAATATACAACAGGGAGTTATATTTCACCAGCTGTGAATGGCCAGGGTGGCCTGATAGGCTGTTTCTAGCTCAGATATGTAATTGGCAAGATTGTATAGTTTTGTTCAATTTGGTGATGTGTGAAAAGAATAAGACTAAAGACATTATCTTCAGGTAATGCATGATGTCTTCTAAGATCCTATCCTATTCTTCCAAAAGCTAAATCTGGATCATAATTTCATAATTGTAGTTCAACTCCTCCATGTATTACCATAAATTAAGATGTCAATAGGCTGGATTTATAGAAAAGGCAAGTGAGAATCTTCCAAGGAGAAGCTGGGAAACTCAATATTCAATTGTCATGGGGTCAGAGAGGGTACTCCTTGGCAATATCACGCATGCTTTCGATAATGAATAGACACAATGGTCATTAACACTCACCTGGAGATGACTTGTATATGGCACCATGTGCCATTGCCAGGGTCCACAAGTGAAATGGCTATAAAGTTCCAAAAGAAAATTGGAATACCTTTTGACTGGAAAATTGGAGTGACAGTTGACTTTCAGAAGTAGGGGAGGGCTGTCAGTAGGCTCGGCTATGTTCACAGGTGTGCTGCCTGTGACGTCACCCACCTCTTTTGAGTTTCCATGGTGAATGGACCATTGTTATCTACACCTGTGCTCACTTCGAAGCCAGTCACTGGCTTAACAGTCTTGTTGCAAAACTAAATGCATATGACAAAAAATCTCCAGGACAAGAAGCAGTTTCCATGTTAGGCATTCAGCTAGTTGGAAATGCAGTTTTCCAGATAAAAAGTCAAATTTTCCCATTTTCACCCATTTTTGTTGAAATCATTATTTCAACAAAACACTATTATCACATATCCACAGATGGTGACAATCCCATTGAGATTCTGCCCTTTGTTCCTTCTTCCCTAACCACTGCCTTCAAGCCAGAATTATCACCTTATTTTGCCTTTGAACTCAAAAGAAATAGTTCCTCAGTGTGTTCAGAAATAAAATCAAAAGAAGTCAAACATCCTGCAGGAAAGACACAGCCACAGAATCATACTGGTGAAATTAGACAAGAGCCTAAAGACAACATCCTCTCCAAATGAGGATATTGTGACCCAAAGCAATTAAAGGACACACTGCAGGTGAATTACCAGCAGAATGGCAGGGGCTGGGGGTCTTTGGGGCTCCATCCCCCCTTTACTTCTTCTGCACGTGAGTCAGATATGGTTTTCTTGCCAGACTTTTGAGCCAAGCAGTCTCAGGGGTGCCAAAATCCAGGGAAGGGCTGAAGAGCAAAGAACCTAAAAGTGACCAACTAAAACCCCAAAGAAAATGCAGCAGGGAGGCAAGGGTGGTGTCAGCTAATTCCATCAATAACCCAGTCCAACGTTCTCTGCTCTACTTCTCTTTTTAGTGCTGACATTCCTATGAAGCAATTATTGAGCAGCCCAGCTACCTGGAGGGAACATTTAGAGCACTCTCTGTGATCAGCAAATGCATTATCATCTACAACAAACATCTTCCTGGGCCATTTCTGATGACCCAGCCCATTTTCAAAGCACCCTTTAAAAACACTTCTTTTTTTTTATGGACTGGAGGGAAATCGAATTTCAGTGAGTGCACATCAATCCAAACTGCTGAAAGGTTTATGTTTGTTTTGAAACACAGAAACCCTAAGACTCAAGAAAGGTCCGAGACAAGATGACACATGGTCTAATTGCCGGTGAATATTGTGCTGTGGGAAATGAGTTCTGCCCATGCACAAGGTCAGCCCCACTGTACCTGGATTCTGTAAACTAATCGTGATGGGGTGCTGGGGCTTCTGATGGGCGAATGACTGCTCATCGCAGCGCCTAGCCACTAACGTATCTCTCTGACATCCAAGGAGACTTGGCTTTCTAAATGAATGCCAGAGCGCAGTTCAGTTTTCAATTATCCTCAGTATCTAGCATGGTAGAATGTTAGAGAGAGAAGAATGCTTTAGAAATATTATTGTAGAGGCCACCTGCCAAGCACAAAAATAGCAGCGAGCTTCCATTGTGCATAACCATGAACTCCCAGAAGGAATGCTCTCGTACACAACGCGGTGACGGCCATTCCCTGGTCATCCCACCTCATTCTCCTCTTCTGATCTCGTGCCTGGGGCTGTAGCACCAGTCCATATTTCAGCCAGTCTATGGTCATGGTTTCAGGTCATGAAAAGGAAAGTGACAGCCAGAACCAAAGCACCCCAGGAAATGGATAAAGAACAGCTATCAATTTATATCAATTTAGCTTGGGTTCTTTTTCTTTCAGGGGGAGGTAACAGAGCAGTGAGAAAGACAAGGAAAGGAGGCAGTCTTGGCCTAAGTTGTTGAAAGCTGTGACACTAGGGGAAGCAACAGTGAAAGGCCAGAATAACAGGCGGCAACTTCTGTAAAAAAATAAATGCTGTTTTGAATTCATGTGGGGAAAGTGAGGTTTATAAATAATTGCCTTTTAAATTCAATTATTTGGCCAAGTTGTTTATCCTTCCTTCTTGAACTAAGTACAGTTTATAAATTAGAGGGACTCTAATCTGTATTTCTTTCTAAAATAAATATCCTCACTATGTTGCATGAAAAAAACAACAATTCTCTGGGTTCTGTGAGGGAAGAAGAGGCATTAAAAATTTGGTCTGGTATGTCTTTAATCAAAAGAAGGAGATAGGAAGTTGTCATTTCTGATTTTTTTTTTTTTAGGCTGCTGACACTGCAGTCACAAGTTTGAAGTTTAATTCCAGGTTCTGAAACTAAGAAATCCAAGAGGATCCTAAATGAAAGCAAATCTGCTCCTTGATCACTCTCCAGGAAAACAAAGGCACATTTTAGCCTCTTCTCTATGTGCAGGCGTTCCAGGAAACCTTTCTCTGGCATGGATGCTGAAATGCTGGCTCGGGAGAGTTCACCACACATGCAAATTTCAGTACTGCTTCCCTTCCCAGACCAATGCCTAGAGCAGGGGTTCTTAACAAAGGGTCCGTGAGCTTGAATTGAAATCCACAAAAGCGTTATTCTTGTGGGGCCATGTTGGCACAGGTGCGATGTGTTTATTAAATAATACACAATGTAGTATGGACTTAGTAAGGGGTCCATGGTTTTCACCTGACTGGCAAAGGGGTCCATGGAACAAAAAAGGCTAAGAGCCCCTGTCTAAAGCATCCTGGTGGAAAGGGAAATACCTGCCATCAGCTCGGGCACCACCCTTGTCCCTGCCTCACCTGTGGGCCAGGGCAAGCAAGTGAGTTACCCACAGACTCCCGGAAGCAGGGTCTGGGGCTCCCAATGTCCCCTCATATGGATCCTCACCCCTTTTTTCCCGGGTGCCTTCCTGTTCAGTTTCCTGCCCCTCCGCCATCCCCTCCCTCTGTTTTCCGAATGACACCTGGCAGGGGAGGGCTCGAACTGACCGCCGCAAAATCCTGTTAACTCTCACAGGGACAACCTAATTGCTACAGGAATGTCAAAGATGTCATCCTTCAAAAATAGAGCTCCTGTTTTCCTTCCCTTAAAAATAAAGAGCCAGCGACACAATTTTTACAACTAAAAATAAATAAAAAGGTTGATATGGATGGGCTACTTCTCTAGTTTTTTCCATGAAACCAACCCATAATTTGCATATAATAAATCTCATAATATTTTTATATATGTGCGCGTATGTGTGTCTGTATATTTATACACATTGCCTGCTGGCTTGTTTCCCTTAGGAATCCTAATACGGGCTGGTGTGATCTGAAGGCCTCTCGGCCACCTGACGGGCACCTGGGCTGGGATGGCGGCACAGCCAGGGGCTGGTCGGCTCCTCCTCGTGGCTGCTCCACGCGGCTGCTCCACACGGCTAGCTTGGGCTGCCTCATGGCATACGGTGTCGGGTTTCTTATATGGCAGCTGGTTCCTCTTGCAGTGAGCAGTCCCAGAAAGAGGAGGTGGAGCTTGCCAGTGTCTTAAGCAGGGGCAGGCCCATTGCCTCACTGCAGCTGTTTTTGGTTTTGCAAATCTCTATTGGTTTTGCAGGAGTTCTTAACCAGGGGTCCGAGAGCTTGAATTGAAATTCAAGAAAACTTTATTCATGAGCAGACGTGTTGGTGCGGGTGTGATATACTTATTAAATAACACACAGTATAGTGTGGACTCAGTAAGGGGTCCGTGGTTTTCACCTGACTGGCAAAGGGGTGCATGAAACAAAAAAAAGGTTAAGAACCCCTGGTTTAAGGAGTCACCGCGTGCCCAGATACTAGGTGAGGGGACTTAGACCTTCCTCTCCAGGTGCCAAAGAATCTGGAGCCAGCTCTCATCCACCCCAGGGTATGATCCAAAATAAGAAATGATGCAATATTACAACCATTGTAGAATATGATCCTTGAATCTTAGCTGATATAAAATATGGAAAAACATAAAGAACAGGGAAGTGTTATGCCCCTTTATTTTGAAAACAAAAAGCCCCTACGATTCAAATTAATTTTTCACACCAAAAAGCTTTCCAATTGTCCATCTGCTGTGCTTAAACCAGGATAGTAATTTATAAGTGCTGAACAGAAATGTATCATGGAAAGAATAATAAATACTTTGTTGTGAAAACGAAGCAAAACAACCACAAAAACCCGTTTCTTTGTAACTCCTCCACCAGAGCCAGCTTGGTGAAACTGCACACTCAGAAGAGCCTGTGCTGGAACTAATGGGCAGCTGTCACCATCTTCAAATCCACGAGTTCTGAACAAGGGACCCCGCGGGTTCATTTTGCACTGGGCCCCTCCTATGATGTGGCTGGTTTAGTACAAAAGGAACAGGTCTGTTGGCGTCATGTCTTCTAGGGCCGGTGGCTGGGTAAGTGCACACCAGCTAGGGAATGAAGTCTGGAGCTCAGCGCCCAGGCATTGGCTCTCCTGGCACCCCAGAGCAAGTGAGCCCTGGAGCCACCACCAGCCACCAGCCACGGCCCTGCCCAGGGTGCAGCCCAGGCCCAAGCAGCCCTTATCACATTTTGAAGGAACTCTTAAAAAGATGATTCAGAGCCAAATCTGTTCTCAGTTTATCTGAAGTTAATGAAAAGTGGTCACTTCCTGAACACAAGGAGAGTCCCAAGGGGGATAAAATATTATATTTGGAGAGAGATCGCACCATCTTGATGAAATAGTTCACAGCATTGAACTAAATCTTCACAATTAATTAGCATTGATCGGAAACTCCAACTCCTGCTGATTAAGAATGCTGGAAGAAATCAATCAATGGATTTGAGAGGAATTTACATAAGCTCAGGGCGGTGCCCAGGAGCTCTCCCAAAGCTGTTTTCTAGATGAGCTCCCACAGAGCTTTGCTGTGAGGCTCAGGGAGATCTCTGGCCTGCATTCTGAAGTTAGCACTGTGCTTCCCTGTGCAAAGCAGTTGGGAGAGCCAATCTAGCTTCTGAGGGGGGTCCCGCTTCTGAAGACATTTCAGCTCCTTCTGTCTGCCAAGAGCATCTTGTCCCAAGAAGGAAAATTAGCATTTCCACATACCTGTTTGCAGTCACAGGTAAACCACATTAATGGGAAGCCTGTAAATTTAGACCATCTTATCATTCAGCCCAGGCTGAGGTTCAGATTGGTTCTCTCTCTCTAAAAATTGCTTACTGCATGAATTAATTCTATAAATAAAATTATGACTGTTTCACCTACTTAAAAGAGCAAACTGTTTTCAAGCACTTGAAGAATATTTATCCATACAAATAACTTATTAATAGAAGCAAAATATGAAGCATCACTCTCTCCTGATGGAGGGAAGATTTCAGTGAATGAAAGGATCGCCGTTTTTCTGGTCTGAGCTATTTCATAGCTTTAAAAAGATCTTAAAATCAATTCCTTTAGCATATGTATAGTTTCAATTTTCACTAAGGCAAATCAGCCTTCTCCCAATTTAGTGACAAGGAACAAAATTCGGTCTTCAACTGGTCTAAAGTTACCAGGTGTTCAATGAAAGAAAAAAGAAATAGAAATAGAAAGAGAGGGAGAGAGAGAGAAGAAAGGAAGGAAGAGAGAGATGGAGGGAGGGAAGGAAAGAGAGTAAAGAAAGAAAGGAAAGAAGGAAGGGAGAAAGGAAGGAAGGATGCATGGAAATGGAAAAATATGTATAAGCCCATACATGAATACATTGTTTTAATGTTCTATTTTTGAAAATTAAAGTGACTGGCCCTGTAATTAGTCTGAGGTCAAAAGTATTTGCCAGAGTCTAGGTGAGTAAGTTGATGAAATGATGATGTTGCTGAGACTAACTTTCATACTTGGCCCTGTTAGCTGCATTTTACTCCTTTGGCTCAGTCCACAGCCCCATGCGAGTTGCCAGCTTACGCACAAGAATGCTGGTCAAGAGCAAACTCCAGAGACGTTAATGGAGATGAACTGATGCACTTGGACCGTGAACTAGCCTTTGGGGTCCACCTATTTTCCTGTTATGTGACCATGGGCAAGTCGCCTGACCTGCCCGAGGAGCACCCCTTGAGAGAGCATCCCTGCTCACAAGGTGGCCACAGAAGCAAACAAAAGAGTTGGTGGCTGCAGAAGGCAGAATGGCAGGTCCTCATAAATCTAAGGATAGAACTATCATACGACCTGGCAGTCCCACTGCTAGGTAAATAACCAAAAGAATTGAAAAGAATCAAACAGATATTTTTATACTGATGTTCATCATAACATTATTCACAGCTTCCAAAGGAAGCAATCCCAAGTGACCATGAACCGAAGAATGGGTGCATAAAACGTCATATATACACACAATAAAACACTTTTCAGCCATGTAAAGGGATGAGGTTCTGATACATGCAACAACATGGATGAAACTTGAAGACATCATGTTGAGTAAAATAAGCCAGACACAAAAGAACAAATATTATATGATCTTACTGATTTGAAATAATTAGAATAAGTAAAGAATCTAGGATATAAATTACCAAGGGATGAGGTGGGGAAAGGGAATGGGAAGTCAAGGCTTAAAACATACAGGGCTCCTATTTGGAATGATAGAAATGTTTTGGTAAAGGATGGCGGTAATGGCAGCACTATATGGTGAACACAATTAACAGCTTGAAATATATATTTGAATATGATTTAAAAGGGAAATGTTAGATTGTGCATATGGTAACAACAAAAATTTTTTAAAAAATCCATGGAACCACACTACACAAAGAGTGAATACTAAATTAAACCATGAACTTTAATTAAGAGTACAGTTGTAACAATGTGTTATCATCACGTGTAACAAATGTTCCACACCAATGCAAGGTGTTGGTGGTGGGGCAGTGTATGGGAATCCTCTATTTTATGCATGAATACTCTGTAAACACACAACTTCTCTAATAAAGAAAAAACAAATACTACATGAGGGCATTTAAAACTCTGCGAATCTGTACAGATGTAAAGAATTATAATCAAGGATCTGTACAATCTCTGCTTTTGCTGACAATGCTTCAAGCACTTTCACTCCAAAGACAGTGGATTAGAAGCATCGTATTTATCCAATGTGTTACTTGCACATTGAAGTTATTATAATGATAAAGCTGAAGGGCAAAAAAATCACTCTTATAACTGAGACTGACAGCAATAAATTCCCTGTCAGCACTAATCCCTAAAATCACCTTCGCTTGCAATCGACTTACTTGTTGAACAATATCGGCCATGTTTGTTGGAGACCCTGATGGTTTAAAGCCCTGGCTTAATAAGCAATTCCAGTTTCATTCTTTCCCCATCTGAATCAATATTAGAAGCAATCTGGTGTATCCATCTCTTCCTTCTGGAATATAGATTCTTTATAACGTTCAGAGCAAACAGCACAAAGGACATGACCTCGAAATGTTTGAAAGCCATGATAGTATTGCAGCTACTCTTGTTCATGGGCTTTTCCCCCTTCTGTTTGGAAAGGAAAAAGAAGGAGAGAAAGGACCAAAAGAGCTCCGATGAAAACCGGAGCCGTTGGGTTTTTCGCCTTGGAAAGCTCCTGTGTCCGAGGAGCTTGGTACCAAGCTCTCACAGTTCATCAGCACAGGGGCTCTGGGCTTGGTGCAGCTCGGGGCTTTATCGCCCCAGCGGGAGACAGATTTAGAGTTCTCTGCCTGGAGGCACCGCACACCTCAGAGATGGATGGCTTCGGGGAGGTGCTTTTTCCACAGCCAGGTGCAGCCTGTTAAATTTATAAACAGCACATCCCAATATGTATCACAGTTTGGTATTCTAAGCTGTCTCTTTTCCTTTTCAGAGAGGCTTAGCTTAGCACCAGAAGTTGTCATCTAAATGCCTACTGAGATTAATGCAGAAACGGCATATTTCATCCTTGGTGGGCAGCAGACGTCTGGACATACCTGCCCACGGGAAGACACAAGTCAAAATCACAAACTGCTCATTCACACCCTTTTGCCATCCTCAACTTTGATCTGATTCCATCATATCATCAAAGCAAAACAGAGCATCTTGATGCTAAGGGAGCCATTCTAGAACTTGCATTTCTTCCTCTCCCCTTACGACCCAGCCAACCCATGTGCTGGAGCAAGTTCAACCAGGAGGCATCTTCAGCCAACATGACCTCCTCTCTTGGGGATAGTAGTGAACACATATTCACCATTCGTTCCTGAAGGCAACATCTGTTCCTTCTCACTCCAAGCCGATTCCGCCACCCCTCTCTCCTCCACTCCCCACTCCGCCTCACCCACACTTGCACACTTTGTCTCATTTCACACATTTCCACAAACCAAGGAGAGGGGATAGTTAGATGCATCATAGGCAAAACCTGCCCAAATCAGTTTGTAGATCCTGAAAGACCACTACACATTAAGACAAGAAAAAACTGTGGTCTCTCACGGAGATAAGCTGGAGTCAACAGTACTTTTTTTGAGAAGGGTAAAGTGCTTTGGGGATAGGTATTCGAATTTTATTTCCTATTTGCAAAAACACACTCAATGTTTATAACTGTCTATGGATGCAGGTCATTCTCGGTCCATCTCTCCACCTACTCACCTACCTGGAGACAGAAAACTAAGAAAATTACAGTTTGTGTCTTTGTGTGTTCCTTCAAAATCCAAAGGTGCCATAAACTTTGTCTGTAGTTTTGGATTGATTCAAAACTGGGAGAGGAGAGTTCCTGGAACAATGACTTTTTATCTTATTCCTTGTTAGCAATCATATCAACTCAAACAAAATCTTAAGAGCTCCTAGCATATCCCCACACCTTCTAGAAACTTTTAAAACCACAACCTTTTCCTCAAAGAAGGAGCACATATGTTCCAGCATGGTGCCTGAGTTTTGTCTAGGCTATTCGCCCCCCCAAAGAAACTACAACTGCAACTGAGGCCCTCAAGTGGGTTAGAAATACTTTTTTTCAGGGCATTTAGCTACAGCCTGGATTTGAGGGGATTCTTTTATTAAAGTCAGGTGTGTCAGTATGCCTTTCACCCCCAAATACTAGAGCTTTTTGGAAACAAATGCATCACAGCTCACTAAGTCAAGGAAAATCCATTCCAGTTTTAGAAGTTCAATTTAGCTTGGGTAAGCCTCCAAGCTCTGAAAGTAAGCTCTGTCAGGAGGTTTATTATTCATAAATCTTTCCTTCAGATTGGAAGTCTCCCAGCAACCACACTCCTTCCAGTATTTTCCTACATTTGTGTGTCAATAAAGAACTTTAACTCTTGGAATCTTTGGACCACCACTATCAAGTTATGCACCCAGATATTCAGCAAAGCTATTATTACACACAAAAAACTTTTGATTGTGTTCAAACTGGTTATTGATGGGGAATAATCTAGATTCAGAGAGTTGTATCTGTATTTATAAATATGTTTGAATTTAAGCATAGCAATCTAAACAAAACAAAGAGGTTTGTAACTGGAGCTATGAACTATTGTTTCACAAGCTGCAGAGTTATATCAAGAAACTAATGAAATCCTTGGCTTAAACTAATCAAATAACCAAGGGAATATATTCACATAAGAAAGGAAATCTCCCAACCATTCAAATCACAATGAATTTCTTTTTTAAATAAAATAATAACAATAACCCTAATATTTCCAAAAATCTGTCTCCATACTATAGATGACACCATACAATCTAGAGACATGAGGAAGAAGTAGATTTGCTGGGGTGTGTGCACAGAGGTCTGTGTCATGGGGAAGTGAGGAGGAGTTCAGGGACATCCTGCATGGCAGGAAGTAAAACGGAGGTAAACACCATAATGACAACAACAGAAATAAATCTTAGAATTACAGAAACAGGATTCCCAGCCAATGACCCTCTGGAGATAATATTTTTTTTAATACTTTTAATTTATTTTTAATAGATCACATCTGGAGATAATATTAAATGTAGCAAAATTCCAGTGCAATCCAAGAATTTAGATGCCCTCTGCAGTAATATCTGACTTGTGTCCTGTGTGATCCAAATGACAATTTCAAGTTGCCCATAATTCACTCCCATAAGTTTTCATTGCTTTAAGTGTGGAATGAAGACCTCAACTCAATTTGTACTCTTTGGAATAAGACCATTTTGATGTATGGAAGAATAATTTTATGATTAATTGGATGCTGTCCAAATCTCATAACATTTACTGCCTTTTATTTCATATGTCTACTCTAATGGGTCCTTGTTCCTTTAGCTCATGTAGGCAGCTCCGTTTGATGTTAATAGGAGATGCACATTAAGATAATCAATCTCCCTAGATACCTGTAGTGGCAGAGTAAAATAATTTGAATTTCAATGGAATATAATATTAGATTTAAATAGAAATCCCAAGATGATCTTCTCTCATCAGGAATTTGAGAATAAGGAATTGACTTTGATTCTTAGGAACATGTCTTTTAGAGGCAAAAGCACAAACTTAATCTTATAATAATATCATATACGAGGGTTTTATCTGAAATAAATATAAACCATATGATAATAATTTGGACTTACATAGTGCCATTTTTCTACAATTATTGAATAACTGCTAATTCTAATATAATTTACCCCTAAGAATTGGATTTCTTTTAATATCTAGAATTCTGTAATTAAAAGGTTTATCCATAATGTCTTGCAATATTTTCCCACTTAATTACTACTTTTATATTTCCAGAAAAGACTCATTCAGTTTCCATTGTGGTGGACCAATTTTTTTCTGAAAGAAATTCAAGCAAAAACCAGCCTATCCCGTCATAACTGACAATTCCCTTTGGTGCAAAGCACTAAGAAAGGAGACCTGCTTTGAAGGACCAATGGGAGGCTGCAGCGAAGTGGAGGCTGCAGAGGCATCTGGCACTGGGAGCTAGCTCTGGCTTGACCACCAACCTGCCTGGACCCATCTTTAGGCTTCTGAATTACACTAGCTCAGTAGTTCCCAAAGTGTGGACCAGGGACCCTGGGTGCACCTGAGGCTTTTTGAGGTAGTCTGCAATATCAAAAATATTTTTATGATACCAAGACATATTGTTTTACTCTCCTTCTCTCACGAATGCACAGTGGAGTTCTCCAGAGGCTACATGACATGCGATAACACAACAGACTGAGCAAGAAGTTCAAGTGAGAGTCCAGCCATCTTAAGTCCAGCACTAAAGGGATTTGCAAAAACATTAAACATCACCATTCTTCTCACTGAAATACGTTTTTGTTTGGGAAACTATAGTTACTTTTCATAAATATAGTGTTACTTATATTAGCATGTAATAGGTTTATACCTGTTTTAAATGAAATAAGTAATAAAATTTTAAAAAAACTTCTCAGTTTCAATTTTAACTACCACAAGGTATAAACAACACACAAAAAAACATTCTTTGGGATCTTGAAGAATTTTTAAGGATGGAAATAAGTCCTGAGACAAAAGAGTTTGAGAACCACTGCAGTAAATGAAGAGTCCTTTGGCTGTACAACTCTGTGATTGTGGGGCTGTGAAGTACGATGGAAATGAACTCCAGTGAACAGACATTGATCAATGAGTGAGAAAAAACAATGGGTGCCCGATATGGCAGATGGCCCTTCCTCACAGACCAGCTCGAATTTTGCCCTCCCCCCATAGGCCCTATCCCTCACTCCCTCTGCTTTCTGACCCCCTTCCCAACAGCCCCCACATACTCTAACTCACAAGCCAAAGTCAGGAGAATCTTATGGAGCCAAGGAAGCAGAGCCAGGCTTGGGGGGCATCCTCCTTCCTCCCCTTCAGCTGCCCTCAGCATGTACGTAGGCTCTGCAATGGTCAGTTTACATGTCCACTTGACCTGGCTATTGTATCCAGTTATCCAATCAAACACTAGTCTAGGGGTTGCTGTGAAGTCCTTTGTAGATGCTGTTAAACATCTACAATTAGTTAACTCTAAGTAGAGGAGCTTACTCTAAAAATGTGGCTGGACCTTATGCAAAGGCCTTCAAAGCAAACGCTGAGGTTCCCCAGAGAAGAAAAGATTCTGCCTCTAGCCAGCAGCCTCAGCTCCAGCCCCCACAATCCTGGGCACAAGTTCCTTGAAATAAATCTCTTAACATATGTGTGTATATGTACCCTACTGGGTCCATTTCTCTAGAGACCCCAACTATTCACCCCTCTCTTTATTTGTATCTTTGCCCCCAGACCCTGTCATTCACCCTCAGGGGTCACTGCACTGACCTCCCTAAGGGGACCCTCCAAGAGGAGCCATTTTTGCCCAGGACTCAAATCTTGCTCGGGCTCCAGGTCAGATGCACTACCCAGGATCCAAAATGGCCACTAAAGAAGTTTTAGAGCTGCTATTTGTGAGATTGATATCATCCAGCCAGTTGAAACCAGGATAGTTTTCCAGGAAAAGTAAGTTCATTTTGCAATAAATAAAAAGTGGGGGGAAAATCTTGGGTCTTCTGACCTCACGGGAATCATAACTCTAGCCCCTGAGGCTCACAGGATTTTTTTTCCTTATTATGTGTCATCCTCCATCACACTACTGAGCTGGGGAGCTGGGGCTTATAAACCTTGCTGTGTCTCTTCCCATTCCTGGTCATAGCCCAGCTTCCCCACTCCAAGCCTCAGTTTCCCCATCTATAAAATATAAAGATGAACCTTATAAGTTAAGGCCATGGCGGAGACGCAGGAGACGGTGTACAAAAGCTCCCGTCAATACTATTGTTTTTATTTCCTGGTGCATTCTTGCATCAACGCCGGTTGAACTGGCCCCCCTCCGGGGACCTGCACAGTGCTCTATGCCAGCAGGAGGGCTGAAGCAGGTTTTAAGAAATCCTTTCATGAGTTGAGGATTCACAGTTTTCAAAGCACTTATCTCATTTGGTCTCATTTTATCCTCACAACAACTCGAATGATTCTCACCAACCCTAATGAAGAAAGCAGAGAACTATATTTGCATGGTAATTATAATGTTGCCCAAAATGGGAAGCCTCTGTTGGGAGGCAAATTGTTCTTATCATGGCATTAAGCTAGCTTGGTTTCCTTTGTAAAACCAGACCACAGGGCTGGCTAGGAATGGCTAAGATCCACTCTCAACTTGAGTGCAGGCGTTTATTAAGCTGATTTGATTGGAAGGCACAATCCACACCTGCCGTGTGCTCAAGGCTGCTCTGGAAAGTGCAGTTGTACTGTGCTTGTCGTCTTACCATTTTCGCCAGATGTCTTGTCTTTTCCATTGGTTGCCCCAGCACCTTGTCGCTAAAGGCATAAAAAAGAAAAGAAAAAGAATGATTATATATTCAGGATCATTTTCTCCTTTAATGTTTCAAATTCCTATTGTGTTGTACCAAGTTCTATGCTACTTTTAGCTCAGAAGGTAAAAGGTTGGTACTCAGAAGACCAAGGTTGTGAGTTCAGTGAAAAAGGGATGCACTAGAGTTGCAGAAACTTTGTCCCTGCTGCATAGATGCAGTTCATGCTTCACAAAGGAAGCCAGGTGGGAGGCTATTGTTGATTGAGCAGAACCATATCAAAAATACGTGGGAAACAGCCAAGGGTTTGTGCCAGCTGCAAGATGAGAACTGTGTCCTCTGTCAATGATGGTGCCGTATTCCAGGCACTGTATCAAATGTCTTACTTTTAAATAAATTTTAATCAACTAAAAAACTCTAATGTCAATAGAGTGTCTCCTATTGCTTAATTATTTTTCTGTTGTTTTTACCTATCTTGTGCATTTTCCATTAGACTTGAATCTTTGGGCAAGCTTCTCTTGGTGGGGCTTGGAGAGCAGTGTGGGATGCAACATACTTGTAAACATACATGCATGTTTCCTCAAAGCTTACATGGCTCTAAATATCATCTTTAAATAATAAGGTGTGTCTAATCCTTCTAGCACATAGACAGTGGAGTATTTTGTTAATCCAATTTTTTGGTCATTATCAGAAAATATTGCTTGGCGTTGAAAATGATTGAAGGGATTATAAACTCTCAAATTTTTCAGACAAAGAAAAGGAGGTCCATGTAGAGTGCACAATTTGTCCAATATCACAAAGCCCATTAATAGCAGAATCTACACTGGAAACTGGACTTCTTCCTAAAATTCAGTATCTTGCAGGAATTGTCATGGGTACACATGGGGTCCTGGGAAGAGAGGCAGAGCCCCTAACATAGAGAAAATCACTGCTTATTTTCAAATGTGACTCCCACTAAAGCCTAAGTGTCCCCTAAAACTTTATATTAGGTCCAGGTATTAGCCTAAAAACAGTATCATAAAAATAACAACAAGCACCCTTTAGTTTTCAATGTTGTCATGAGAAATCGATGGATCATTAGTCTTCATTATGGGTAGATGGATCATCTGGGAAAAACTTGCTTTCAGGTTCTGATTAGTGTCATTAAATAGGGTGAACGACAAAGACTTAGGTCCAGTGTACGCACATGCCTTGTGCACGTGACAACCCCAGAGAGACACGCTGTCAATTCCTCCATTCCTCGCCACCACCCAGCCATGCCCCATGCAGTTCGATGTGAAATGGGAATGCCTACCCAGGTCAGGAGGTGCCCTGCCCCGTTCGGAGAGGAAAAGCCTCCTCTCTCTGGCAAGGAGTGAGAATAAAGGCAAGTTGGAAAGGTTTGCTATTGTGGGTCCTTCTCCACATTTAATTGGGAGCACTGGAGCCCAGAAGGCTCCCCTGTGCTACAGGGGGGTACAAGGCTGCTGTCCTCGGCCAAATATCAGCTGCTCTTGAACAGACTGCCATTGAGAGCCCGTGTCATCATATCCCTGTATCACCTAAAGTAATCGACCTATAACATATACCACTTGGATTTAATCCGATAACAGCTTTCTTTAATATAGTAGTGCAACTGATTGCATTTTGTCCTCCAAAGAGACATGTCCTAACCCTCAGTACGTCAGCACATGGTTTGGAAATAGGAGGGCTAAAGATTGAATTAGGCAAGTGAAAATGAAATCACACTGGAATAGGGTCGGACTTTAATCCTATATGGCTGGTGCCCTTATAGGCAGCGAGGGAGAAGGCTGTGGGCTGGCTGAGGCACAGAGCGCCGTGGGTGCCAGCACTGCGCCAAGGGCACGAAACCCATGCCTGCGTTTTAGACCTGTGCATTTGACCTCAGTGCGTTCTGTTGTTTGAAGCCACCCAGTGTGTGGCCGTTTCTGCAGCAGCCCTGGGAAAACTTTCCCCTTGCCATCTCAAGTTTGATGCCTCCCTCCTCTGCAGCTTCAGAGCAGCATCCGTGGAAAAATCTTTCCACCACCTTTGGGACGGACGTTGCAAATCACTGGCTGAACTACTCTGGCATCTAAGCCTCCATCCATCTCCGCATACTGCATAGACAGCTCAGAGAAGGAGAAAAATCCACGGAGTTGAATAAAGTCCAATTAAATGGAATACAAATGCAAAACAGGTGCACCTTCAGCCCCGCAGCCTTTAAATGTCTTAAGCATTGACACCTTTCAAATGTCATGAATACCTCATTCCATCAAAGATCGCTTCGTAGAAATCTGAGGGAAACCAAAACGAAAGGCGCATAGGGGAGAGAGAACTCACTGTTTCAGGATTTCTAAGACAGGGGTTTTGTGTCAGGGCTTATTTGATGGAGACAAGACGCAGCTGAGACATACCATAAGGAGATGATGGTGTCTTGCAGCAAAAAATAGTTCTAACAAAAAAAGACCTAGTCATTGAAAACATCCCAATTTAGAATTCTTTGAGACCTTGCAACATTTTTAAAGAAAGCTAAGAGTAGTGGGAAATTATTCAACAGCTTTCCAGCTCTGGGGCCAAGGGCAGCCATCACGCAATGATTTTTTTAAAATCTTGGAATGTGTTTATTTTACCCTATTATTTCTATTTTGAAACAATATTGGATTATGGAAGAAATAGGACACATCGCAAAGATCATACAGCAGTTCCGTGTTCCCCTCAACCAGCAATATTTAATGTTAATATCGCATATAACCATGGTGTATTTGTCAAAAATGAGAAATCCACATCATTACTTCATTACAACACTATGTAGTAAACTACGGAATTATTCAGTTTTCGCCAATATTTTCCAATAATGTCTTTTTTTTAATTGTATTTTTTTGGAAGCAAGCCAGGCATTGAAGGCCAAATACTACATGACCTCTCTGATATCCCATAAGCAAATGCATTGAGGTTTTATCCTCAGGGCGGGCCTTGGAAAGTTCTCTGCGCTGGTAAGGAGGAAGGTCCGCGCAGGCTGGGCGCTCACCTGAGTGCCCCTAACAGGTAACCACTGTCATCCTCTGCATCAGCCTGGCTTTACACATTATATCCTGAGGCACAGAGAAAAGCTTGACCACAGCCACACAAGTGGCAGAGCCAGGATTCAACCTCAGAGACGCTCCCAAGGCCTCCCCTGGGTCTCTGGATATTTTCTGCAGCATCGGGCTCGGGACCCCCAGGAGAAGCTGGGGAGTCACGAGGCAGGGAAGTCCCAGTCTTAAGGCTAACGCGACTTCATTCAGAGCCCCGCCGGGACTGGGAGCTTTACGGCCATTGCACTCACAGGAAGAGCAGAGTCAACCCAACAGCTGAGGGCTCATTGCATAAATACAGTGAGACTTTTCAAAAAGTTTAAATTACACAAGAACCCAGAAATAGGCCGCCTTCCCCCCCCAAAAAAATCTCTTTTTAAAAGGCAGAATTTCTCCACAATTTCAGTAGAGAAAAGATTCTTTTACATGAAGTGAGAGAAGTTAGAATTTCAGAGAAACGGCTACCTTCTTTGCCAGCTCACACTCATCCCTGGGGGGGAGAAGCCCCCACCTCCTCCCTCCTCTCTCCCAACCCTGGGCGCATCATCCTGGACCTGTTCTGCTCAGAAGCAGTTGCTTCTCATGAACACCACCAATTCTAATTGAACATATAAACAAAATAAAGGCTTAAGGGGGAAGGGGAGAACGAACTGCCATCAGGGCAACTCCAAGTTTTGGAATTTCAGAAATGATTCAGTGACATCCTAGATACCAGCACTGCATTATTTACTTTAGATATCAATTCAGCCTAATATACTTGGGTATGCAGAAGACGAGAGAAGGATTCTCCAACCAAATATATGCAGTCACAATTACCAAGCTAAGTCAGGAGAGGAAACACACAATTGGAATTACCTGGACAAACCAAGCCCAAGTGTATTTGAGAGCTTCCTGGATGTGACATTCCATACCATTTAATTAGGAGAAATTTGCTTTGGATGTTTCCCAACCAGTCTTGATGGTCTATTGTCATGGCCATTGAAAATGGCAGAGCTGGGCATATGTGGATTTTGCTTGTTTTTCTTGCAGGGAAGGAAACAATCAACATCAGTGAACAAGAGCAAAACCAGAGCCTTTAGACTGCATCGTAAGTCTGCACCCAGGAGAATCCTCTGTGATTCTTACCATCTGCCCCTCATCTTGTGCAGAAGTTCTCATTCAGCTCCACTGCTGGTCAACCCTAATGACTTCACTTTCATAAAATCCTTACGTTTTGGACCCTTCTCAATACCTTGTCCCTCCACAGACGTGGCATCTTCTTTATGTTCTCTTGTCAAGAAGTCCTACAGTCTGAAATCAGCCTCCTGATGATTCAAGCCAACATCGTGTGTGCCTCCTCTAGCACGCTGGCATGCCCTCTCAGAGATATCGAAACAATATTTCTCTTGGCATCCTCAGAGACTTCTTCAAGGAACAGAGGGTCATCTGTCCAGGAGTGTTTCCCACACAGATTTACCTTTGTCATTATAAACAAGAAAATGACTTGGCTCCTTAGAACACAGGCACGTTTTTCTCAAAACTACCTCTTTTGATATTGTCCTCATTTCATTGATGGGAAATGGCTAACTACATACTGCGTCTAGGCAAGCAACCCAAGAATTTAAAATCATTGTATTCAAGTAATCTGCCCCAAAGCTGGGGGCTTGCCTGCAAGTTGTGGACTCTGTCATGTAGCATTATGGGAGGCTGGGGGAAATCCAGCAGCACTACTTCCAGATGGAAGTTAATCTGGTTTCTCAGCTCTAAAATACTTGCCACGCAATTCACACGGGTCTCAGAAGAGGCTCTTTCCTTCCTTGGTGGTGGTCTCTAAAGGAGCATAAATATAGAATGTGTATTGGAAAGGCCCTCATGCCTTCAAATGTTCCTTCTTATAATCTAGTACATGCCAAGAGTCCACAGAAGGGCAGGAGAGGTATTTAAAGGCATAGTATTTCAACTGATTTTTCCTGACATTCCTGTTGCACAAAGGACTGCATGAAAATAGCAAAGAATAGTCTTAGTTTGGTTTTTGCAGAAAGCAGAAGCCTGAGGCAAAGCTCCGCTGTGCTACAACTGTCCTGGGGAGAGCAATGCCAGGATGCAGGATGGGGATATGAAACAGGGTGGAGAGCGTGTCCATTCAAGGATGTGTGCCCACGCTGGCCATTGCTAGGTGTCGCTGAATGCCTGATCCTGCAGTGTCACCCTCTGAGAAGCTAGAAAACACTGTCTGAGGACTGTAGTGTTACTTTTCGAGGGCTGCCAAACTCTTGGGTGGCTAAAACACAGTTATTCAACATCGAGGTGTCACAGGACCATGCTCCTTGCCATGGCTCTAGGAAAGACTCCTTCCTTGCCTCTCCTAGCATCTAGTAGTTGCTAGCCATCCTTAGTGTTCCTTTGTTTGCAGTGGCATCACTCCGATCCATGCCTTGGTGATCACATGGTGAACTTTGCCCTGTGTGTCCAAATGTCCTCATCTTGGAGGGAGAACAATCATTGAATTGCCGACCCTAAGCTGGTAGGGGCTCCATCTTAGCGTCGTTATATCTGCAAAGACCCTGTTTCCAAGTATGGTCACCTGCACAGTTTCCCAGTAGTCAAGAATTTTAGGGATACTCTATAACCCAGGACAACATAAACTCAGGGGAGAAGGCAAATAGGGCTCTCCACCTGCTCCTGATCCCCACTGGTCCAAAATTTGCTCTGTGGGGCGTTCATTTATAGACTGCGCAAAGGCACACACCTAGCACCTGCCCACATCAAAAGGGAAGCACCAGGGCAGAAGGTGGAGCATGTGGTATGGCCAGAAGGTGAGATGCTATCAGGTTATACTTTACTGAAATCTGCCAGAGCCCATGCCAAGCTTGCCACCCAAGGGATTCCTCACCAATAAGGTCCAAGAGACACAAAAGAAGTACCTGGTTTAGCACATAAATTGAGCTGGATAACTTTTTTTCAACCAAGTTACAAAATATGGGTAATCCCTTCATTTTAGATGTCCTACTAGTTTGATTAGGCCATAATAACTTTGAGATAAATAAGTGACTTTGCTCCTTGTACTTTAAACTTAGATTGGGTACTAAGATATGTCAGACTATTTCTATGCTATACCTAGGAGCTGTACAAACATCAGGAATAGTTGTTTTAACAGTGTTGGCTTTAATGGATAATGTGCTGATAACCTGGCAGTCACTTAGAGATGCATAAATAACGTGATGACTGTGACCACTGCAAAGCTTACACTTCCTTTTACAGTGAGTGACTTGATTAGTTCTCAGTCTACTATCTTCCTCATTAAATCTATTCACAATCATAGTGTTGAGTAGTAACCATCAGATAAGGTGATGCCTTTTGCACAAAATTTCAAAACTCCGTAATCAAGATAAGTGATATTTTAATGCAATATTCTTAAAAACAATATTGCAGAAATTACTTTGAATAAAATATTGAAACTCTAAATAAAGACAGCATCAGTATGCCTGATATTTCTTTTTACTTCAGGCTCCAAAAACAGTTCAGTCCAGCATTGATCACCACATTTCCCTAAAGTAAAAGACTGAAGAAACTGAATAACTTCAAGGATTCTAACACCATCAATGAAACTTGATCTTTATATCTTTCTCACATGTCATGACTATAAGTTAAGAGTTTGTATTCTCTTTGTGTTTTTATTATATTACATATATATATCATATATTTTTAATATATTACATTATATATTATTTATTATATTGTATTATTGGGTAGAGGGTCTCACCTTTTGTACTTTCCCATCCATACTCATAAGTCAGGTATGCCTCTTATATGTCATATTTGAAAAAAAATTACCATTACCTATTTCCTCACTATTGCTACCCCAAAACCCTGGAAATTTCATGCTTATTTAGAAAATTATTCAGTCAAGTAATAGTGTTTCATCTTCAGGATGAAATACAAATCACCATTAAAAGATATTCATTTTCATTCCAGGGGGCCAAAGAGAATGAAATATGAAATGAATTTCAGCTGGTTAGATTTGGGGTGCAAAATACAGTCCAAGAATATTTTCTGAATCTAAGCCCACAGCATTTAATTGGATAATATGAATCCACTCTGGGAACTTGGCTAGATAATTAATTTTGTGAGACATGGTTTGACCTGAGGGTCACCACTTCCAAAGCCCTCTTAGAGGTGGGAAACCAGAAGCCTTCTGAAGCAATAATAGCCCAGATTAATCCCAAATTCCCCAGGGCCTCCACCTCCCAAGTATCCTTGCCCATTTTGCCACCAAACATTAAAAAGAGCTTTATAAATGCATTTGACTTTGGCAACGCTGAGACTGGAGAAAAGAAGACAACTCTTATCTTATGTTCAAGTCCTACAGGGGACAAAGGAAAAAATGACTCCAGAGAAGCCTTTGGTTTACAGAGGCATTCCTGCTTAGCCCCATTATCAAGCCATCACTGGTGGAAGTGAAATGGGCAATTCACATTCATGCTATCAGCCCTCTTACTGCCATCTCATAGAGAAAATTCCCCAGTTCAAAGGCTTTTGGTCTCTCCCAGGATAAGGAATAAAAGATTCTTTTTTAGAGCAGATGATCCAAGCATTCACCAATGTGAAAAATCATCTTCCGTGAAGACCGTGGGATCCAGGGGCAGACTCAACCCAGGCTCCACCCCAGGAGATGAGTATCTCCTAGACTAGCTGTTGACTTTTGCCATCTCATTCCTGGACTAGTTGTTGACTTTTGCCTTCTTGTTTCTGGACTAGCTGTTGATTTTTGCCATCTCATTCCTGGATTAGTTGTTGACTTTTGCCTTCTTGTTCCTGGACTAGCTGTTGAATTTTGCCATCTTGTTCCAAGACTAGCTGTTGACTTGTGCCTTCTGTGAGCAGGCCCTGGGCAAGGACACAAGTTTCCCCAAAGAGAAGGGCACAGCCTCTGACTGTGGTTGGATGACAGGCTTGTGGGGCAGGCAGAGAACAAAGCAACCATCTCAGGAAGGTGGGTATGAGCTATGACACAAGGATAATGAAGATCAGGGCATGGGTGTGGGGCTCCTAACTCACATTAGGCTGGGTGGGGGCCAAAGGAGGCTTTCCATTCTTGAGGGAGGGCTGTGAGTCACTGGCCTCCCACCAGCTGTGCTTTGCTGGGGAATTTCCTTATCAGAGTCTTGGCTTCCACCCTCTGAGAAAGATGCTTATCTCTGACTCCCACTGGTCACATGTCAGGGACCCAGTAGTCATGCTCCCCATACCTGCTCTGTCAAAGATGGTGCTTTCCAGAAGAGTCATTATTCAATGGAGTCAAGGGGACAACTTTCTTATATTCAAGAGAGTATTGGTTTGAAGGTACTTCTTAGCATTTTGCCCTCTGTTGCCAATATCTGGCCTCTGTTGGAATGGATGGATGGAATGGATGTTGGATGGAATGGATGTAGAGAATTTGCAAAGGAGAGAAAGAAAAATGCTTGTCCTTCTCATGGCTCTTGGAAGCTCTTGTTAGCAAGTACTACTTCACACCATCTCTACCCCAGAGATGCATTTTCTCTTCAGTTATTTTTCTCCATGGTGCTGTCTTCCATTGGTGCCATGGCATCTTGAAAGTAGACGTTTCTAATGACTTCAGGTTTATGGCTCCCCTAAGAGGGTAGCATCCTGACAATCAGTTTCTCCACTGAGTCATAAATAAGAAGAATGCCACAAATCTATGGCTTTGGCATATCATTGCACATTCTCCCTCAGGAACCACGAAGCCTCTGATATTGCATATTCTTTGCAGAATCAATACCTTCCACAGGATAAACACCGGGATGGAGAAACAGCCCCAATTATCCAAGTAAGTCCTCCCGTAGATGAATTTCTTTTAATCGCCATGTTTATAAAGAAACAAAAAGAATGTGTCTCTACGATATTATATTTAATGTTTTATTGAGGAAAGATTGTGAGTTCCTTAGATGAAATACCTGACTTTAAACGAACAGGGGAATAAGACCACAGCAGTTACACATCTGGGGAGGCCAGCAGGTAGTTGATGAGGGCTAGGGCCTGCCACGTTCCTAAGCAGGTGGCTTCTGAGAGCATCAAAGGCATGCCATTAAAGGTGTCTTCCAAAGCAAAGTCCCTGAATTTGTCTGAGGAGCAGAAGAGACTTTCATGTCAACATTTCGCGATAAGGAAAGAATAGATTTATTTCTTGCTAATGATATTTTTAAGTCTATCATTACCTAGTAATGTTAAAAAAAAAACCTGAGCATTAAAAACTCCACTAATTTAATCCCTAAAGGTTTAGAAAGGAATTTAAAGGTGAACTTCAGTTGGAAGGGTTTAAAAAAAAGAAAGTTTTTTTAAAAAAAGTCGAGGGGATCATAAATGGCAGCTAATTAACCTTTCTGATTCTTCCTTTGTGTTCTCACTCTCACCTTTCAAAGACCCAAAGTCTGAAACTCTCCCTCAAGTACTATATTCTATTTCTAGCATTTTTATCCTGACCTTTTCAGTAGTAGAAATAATTAGCATCGCTGTGGTTTAGGCAGACAATTTAGGAAAGATTCCTCATTTTTAGGGATCCGTGGTTTGTCTGTTGAAATTCACTTTCCATTTTATCCTACTGCCATGTTTTTTAAATGAGGAATTTCTACTCTTAAAAAATTTTTCTGACAATTTTCTTTTCAAATAATGTTTTCTATTTATAAAAATAGGATATGGTCATTGTGAAAAATTTAGAAAATAAATGCACAAGAGGAAAAGTAAAAGAGCACCTATAATCTAACAAATCAGAGTTAATTAACATTACCATTTCAGAATATTTCTTCCCCATCACTTTTCTGTAAAGACATATATCCACAGAGTTTCCATTTCATTAAAATGGCCAGGTTTCATATATATCATTTCCTAGCAGTTGGTGGGTTCATAAGCTGCAGGTTTGTGTTGCAACTTAAAGAAGTGTCCCTATTTAATGACCTCTATGTTGGATTCCCTAAGATGTGACATGTCTGCCCCAAACCATTAAGTATATTTGGAATAAATACTTCTTAAGTTTAAAATCCTAAGCATCTCATAAATGACATTTAAAACCACCCTACTTCATTTATTCGACTTAGCTCGACATAGAGGCCCATTGACATGTGTGCTTCTGTCAGTTCGCTCTGGAAATTAATGTCATGGAAGGTTCCAAAAGGTCCTCGAAGGTAGAGGCCAGCAGAACCTTTGCAGATAAGATATAGGAAAGGACAGAATTACCCACCTGGGAACAGAAAGGAGGGCTCTGCAGCCCTGCTTGCCCTCGCAGCATGGTCCCAGAGGACAGAAGCTGCCTCCCTGCCTTCTGGGGGCCCTGGGGTACACAAGGGAAGTGCCTCTTTCACACTGCTTTAGGGTGCATGCTCTCCTTGGGGCAGGAGAATGGACTGAATGTTTTCCTGAACCCCAAATTGCATGCAAGCAGGATACTGCCTCTGGAATAGAAAGAAGCGTCCTCCCCAGAACTGTTTGTCCCGTCCAGACTCAGAGGTTTGCCCAGCTTCCAGCAAGGGTGTCTTTCTCTGCTGCCTTGTAAGGGCAAAGTTTAGCACGGTCAGCGCGGAGCTGGTGCAGAGCAAACTGATGCAGTGGGGGCATCGGCTCGCCCTGAGGCTGCTTCTTGGTCTCCCGGTTGCTTCAGGGCAAAGGAAGTCTTCCCATATTCCAGCGCATGGCTGTATACACCCCCTTGAGCACAGGGTAAAGTGGAGGGGGCTTTTGGGGGCCAGTTTAAGAAGGGGCAGGACAGACACCCATTTACAGAATAGGTCACTATGCTTTCCTCTTCTTGCATGCCCTCTTGCTGTCCGAGATCTCGGGGAGATTTGCAAGAGAGAACCACCCCACCCTGCTGCTCATCTCGTTAAATCTCTAATACTTCAGCTATTCATTATAAAGCGCCATTTAGAACTGGTGGCAATATATAATTTCATTTATTTGCAAGTCTTTGTGTTCCTGCTAGTCTCATTATTTAGGGTGTGACAATAAAGAGTATGGGTTTGGGGGATAGGGTTGGGGAGAGAGGATACACTACCGAAGGACACAGAGAACTTTTCAGGGAGATGGAATATTCTGTATCTCAATTATGAGACCGCAAACTTGTGTCGTCACGTGCAACTGCACAGCTAATAATAGAAGGGGTGAATTTTGCTAGATATAAATTAGACTTGGTGGTAGGCTGAATTTGTACCCCAATTTAGACATGTTCTTAATCCACGTTCCTGAGGGTGTGAGCCCATTGTACAGAGGACCTCTTAAAGACGTTATTTTAGTTACGGTGTGGCACAACTGAATCAGCGTGAGCCTTAACCCAGATCACTGGAGGCCTTTTAAAAAGAACCTGGATATTACAGAAGCCAGAATGTAGAGGACATGGCCATGGGGTGGGAGGCAGAGATACAAGCCAAGGAACCCCCAAATTGCTGGCAGCCCGCACCAGAATGCTACTGTCTCTGGGAAGAAAGCAAGCCTGATAGATACCTTGATTTGGGACTTCTAGCCTCAAACCCATGAGCCAATAAATTCCCATTGCTTAAATCAAACCATTGGATAGTACTTGTCATAGTAGGTCTGGCAAACTAAGATACACTTTAATAACCCTGACTTAAAAAAAAGAAAGAGTGTCCTGGAATTTGACTGCCCATGTTACCCCAGGCCTGTGACTTTGCAGCTGTGTGACCCTATGCAGGTCCCTTAGCTTCTCTGAGCCTCAGTTTCTGCTTCCATAAAATGGAGATAGCAATATACATACCTCATTGGGTTGTGAGCATGAGTTAAAAATACTCACACTGCACAGATCTGGTCCCTAAAAGAAACCAGAGTAAAAAGTGATGGGAAAGCAGGCTTTAAAGGGAATACGCGTGCTTCTTTTCCATTAGTTTCGATTCACAGTCGACTCAAGGCAGTGTAAAGAGCATTTATTTGGCTCAGTCCTTTGAAGACTAGAGTAACTCACAGCCCTTTTACACGTGGCTGCATGATCCTGAGCAAGTGATTTCACTCCTCGAAGCCTCAGCTTTCTCATCTGCTCAGTTTCTTTTTCATAGCAAATAAAAATAAAATAAAAAGTTTATCTCACATTGCTATTATGAGACTTGAAAGAATATTGATATTTGTGACAGTTTTTCCATAAAGTATGCAGAATTTCCCTGCATTGGCAGTTAAGTTATTAATTTCAAATGCAGTTTCCCAGGCCTCTGATACTGGTGTGTATGCCTTTTGTGAGTGTGGCACAAACCACAGTCCGTATTTTTTCTAGAAAGAGAAGAGCAGGAAGATGATAGGCTAATGACCCAAGGAGGAACGTAGAAGGATAGTGGGAGAAGTGCATGGCCTGATTACAAATTGTGAGCCTCATGCAACTGGAAGCCAATCCACACTGCTGAATTTGAAGAGATGGGCACGAGAATCATATGCCCCAGCAATAATGAGATGAGCCTGCCCTTGGCCATCTTGGGAAGACCCATGGATTTATAAGGTGTGAGAATGATGTGTGCACTTGTGTCTCATTATCTGTCTCCTGCAACTGAACTCCACCCAAAGAAAGGCTTTGCCATGCACCCCACTTCCTTTTTTGTCCTCCATGATTTGTGTCTGTTCCTTAGCTTATTCTCAGAATAAAGGTTATTGGTGTAAAGGCCAGATGTTTGCGAGAACAGCTGCTGTGAATGAAAAAAAAGAAAGGACAACAGTAGGCTCTGAGACAAAGACCCAGATGTCTGAAAGCCCATTACTTTTCACAGGGCAGAGGAAGCAGGCAAGCTCTGCTTGTTCTCGCCAATCCTGGGAGCCACAGCTGACCAGCCGAACCAAGAGTAAGAAGGGAAATGGAAATTTTTCAATAGAAGATAAATTTATTAATACATGCAGCCACCGAGACATGGTTGCAAACAGACTCATTTGAGGACGACTCTACCTTATACCAGTGATTGGGGGGGAAAACCAACAGACCTGGCTGGTGGTCTGGAATGAACAAAAGCCTACAAGGTACTTATTGTGAAAACGAGTCTGCCTGTCTCTCCTTCAGTGAAGGGTTTAGGGCACTTTCATGTTTCAGAGTCTGGAGAGGCTGACATGAGGTCTGAAAATCCACATGCAGTCTCCTCACATTACAGGAACCAGCCTCAGAGAACGAAGCCTCTTTTCTGTGCTTTCAGCAGTAACCCTGGCATCCCAGGCCTCCATCCCTACCTCGACCCGCTAAGTACAATGCCCATGCAGGGAGCAATCAAACGGAGGCCCAGCGATGGTCAAGCACCAAAGAACAAAAACGCCAAAAGAGCCAGGAGGACCCGGCCCTGCTGATTCCTGGCACTGGGGCCAACCTGCCATTTTCCTCCACCACGATTGGGCTCTTGCTGCACTCAGCTTCCCCATTAAGTGAGAAAAAGGTGTGCAAAAGAGGACAGGACAGGATCCAAATCCACTGGTATTCAACGACAGCCCAGGGTTTGAGCTGTGTGGACAGATGACACCTCTAAGGTTTGGCAAAGACATTGGCCAAGGCCCACGGCTCTGTCTCTGTGAAGGCAAGCAGCCATTTTCTCAACAATAACCAGAGCTGATACTTCTATAGCAACAACCCTATGAGATGGAAACTACCGTGACCCCAATTGGATAGATATAAAACTGGAGACACAGAGAAGTTGAGCAACTTGACCGAGGACAAAAGCAGCAAAGCCGAGGGGATGAAACGGCACCTGGGTAGTCCGGCTTCAGAGTCTGCACTTTACATTTGGTCTTGCTTCTAGACAGGAAAAGGCTGGTGCCTAGAGGAGAAAACACAGGCTGGAAGATGGAAGAGCCGACTGGGCTGTCTCCCTCTGCCTGCGAGGGTGCTGACGTCCCATGCTGCAGTCCCTCTGCTTGCCAAGGGGGCTCGAGCTTCTTGCCCCCTCCGTATTTTAAAGCGCCGCGGTAGGAATTCACGGCATCCCACGAAAGCTCCGTATGGAAATGCTGGGAGGATTTTAGGAAGAAGACGGGAGGAATACATTTTAGAAGACGTCAGAGTACCTGGATTCGGGTCGCCCAGGGCAGGGACCGCTCTGCTCTGCCCCCTGCAGTCAAATGCTTGAAGCAGCTGTGAACGCAGGGCGCGGGGGCCAGGAAAACAGCTATTGCTCTGCGAGTCACGCTGTCTGGGGGTCCTGGTTTACTTTTCACGCCTTGTGACCAGCTCCACAGGCTCTCGCACGCTGACTCCGGCCCTAAAAGCTGAAGCCCGTTTCCTTGTGAGCTTCTTTGTGACAAAGTACAGATGTGTGTTTGGCAGCACATCTACTAAATGTGCTTCTCCAAGAGGGGGGTATCCCAGGGCTTCAGAAGCAAGAGACTTTCTTTTTTTGGTAATACAGAAACAGCTGAGATTTTTCCCTCCTTCAACTAAACCGAAAATAGCTTCAGAAAATGGTAGAAGCCTGAGGTGATATACATTTGGAAGAAAGGGAAATATTTTATCCTAAATCTAAATTGAGACCGAGTTTACTTGACAGGTTAAAAGTGCTGCTCCCCAGTGAGGTGAAAGATCTAGCAATCTCCCCGTAAACTAATGCACCCCACCATGACCCACCACCACTTAGCAGCTTGGTCTAAGTGCTGTGGCTCCTTCGTAACAGATATTTGCTCCATAGTTCATTTTCAAATCCCTTTGAAATCCAGAACAACTTAGTTTGCCAGAAAACAAACGCAGTTGTAATTTAGTTAAAGGGTGTCTTCCAGGGACGGTTGCATGATGAATGGTCGAAGCTCACACCACAAAATTGCTTCATATCTGAACATATTGATTCTGGCTTTTATTGAGATAGACCTCTTTATTTCCCAAGCCCAGCATGTAAAAATGTTTCTTTAATTGAGCAAGCCTTATAAATCTGCCTTCTGTGTCTCCCTGGACACTGCACATCGTGAAGAGAAGGTGAGGACAAAAAGATCTTACAATGGGAAGTCTCAGGACAAAACTCAGGGCTTTTGTCTGACTAAACAACCAACACTCAGCAAGACACTTGGAATTGGAATTCAGGGAACTTTCCACATCGGGGTTATAGCTTAGCGTTTGTACGGCCTTTGAAAAATATATGTATTTTCTACGTTTTCTGAATCCATTTTATTACTTCATTCTCAAAACAGTCCTGTAGGGTAAGCCAGTATCACCCAGATTTCTTGTTCAAATATGCCAGGGAGTGGACTTCCTCAGGGCACGCCGGAAGGCTCCATCTAATTTGGGGAAAAGATCCTGAAGTTGCTGAGCTCCAGGGTCAGGCTTGAGCCATCCTGAAGATCTCCACTTGGGTACGGGGAAAAACATACGTATGAGGCTCTGAGCATCGCAAAGACATAACGCAAATATGTTATCAACGATGTCTCCTTTTTCACTCCTTTTTTTTTTCACTAAAATGTAATCAAGCTGCATCACCTCATGACGGGATATCATCACACAGGGGTCCGCACTAGAAGCCCCCCATCCCCCCCCACACACATACTTCTTGCTTTAATGCTCTGCGGTCACCATCTTGAAAATCCTAATCTTTTAACAAGGGGGCCCACATTTTTACTTTTCTCTGGATGCCACAAATCGTGTCACCCATCTTCCCCACCATATCCCTTTTCATGGGCTCTCAGACTTCCCAGCTCTAAGCTATGCCATCTCAAAAGAGATTGACTGCAGTGGAGGATGGAGGAAATGAGGACAGAACCGTTGTTTGTTTTTAAATTGCCTCATTTCTGAGGAGATCTGCTTGGCTCTTCAGTAGATGGCTTGCTTCCTTGTGGTAATATTGAGGGGACATAAGGAGCAAGAGCAGAATCTCCTGAGGTCAATGCTTATAGCTCTAAAGGTACTTGATGTTGCATTTATATTTTTATCATGTGAAAATTCAAAATCCTCATCCAAATTTTAACTGTGGGGGAACTCTCACATGAGTTTCAGCCAAATCTAGTTCTCAGCAAGAACTCAGCAAAAAACGATGACATGAAAATTCATAAAAGATTGCCCCAAAATGACACGAATCTGCTTTGAAGATGTGAAAGATTAAAACCTAGATGAAAAAAATAACCATGAACTGGAAGGAGGTTTTTGGTGGAGGTACTTGACAAATTGCTACATCTATTTTAAGAAGTAATCTTCAAAAAGACATAAAATAGCCCACATTTCTGAAGTATAGAACATTGCCAGAAATAATATTTGAGACGTGGCACTGTATTATCTAGATATTTTGACAGAACTTATGCATATGTGAGAACAGAGCTATAAATATAGGGATGAGCCCATCCCTTGAACAAACTCCAAAAAGAAGAAAATAATAATAATAGTTAAGAAGCCACCAGGGGATACAAGTTAGAAAGAACGTGATGATATTCTTTCACGGACAAAGTAGCCAGATTATGGCATATCTAAATTCATTGAGCCATTTATCACAATTATAATATGTAACCTTAAAAATAAAACAATGTGTACAATTTTAAAAAATATTATTGGCTACCCTCATGTAATCGACTTCCAATCTACTAAAGAGACTTTTCCCATTTAACACTTTTTCTAAAGACATGAGTCAACAGAACTCAAATGTTCATTGATAAGGATGGAAAAATGTCTGACATTTTAAAAACAACTTATCACTAGGCAGGAGTTAGAAATTGTTATATTAAAATGTATCCATTCATTGTGCTTGAATATTGCTGAATCCTTATGCACTTTTCAAATTCTATGACATCTAAGATTAATCAGTAGCTTGGTGGTGCTATTCTTCAATCAATATGTACTATGCCCTCCTTCTGTAAGCATCAACTCCTTCAGGAATGCTTTTCCTTCATTCCTTCCCAGCCCCGCATAATGACAAATTAACCAATGCTTCCCTGGCTCTTGGTTTATACAGAGAATAGATCTTGTAGAACAGTTAATTTCGTGTGATTCTGTCTCCCCAACTATCCTATCAGCTCTTTAAAGGGCAGACCCCATGTCTTATTCATGCTCCCATTCATTTCCAACACATAATGGATGTCCATGAATGTAGTTGAATGATAAGTGCTAGGGAAATGAAAAGGTGAAGAGAAAGTCCTCCGGAATTCACAATATAGAAGGCAGAAAAATGTTACCTGCAATGGTTTCAACCATGGAAAGGATCACTATTCTCCAGGAAAGCTTTTCTAGCAGTTTTTAAAATTTTTAGTTTCACAATGTTTTTTCTTATTCAAACAGAACTGCAGCATGCAGGTGATGGCGTAACTCACGTACACAAGGTCAAGGAATCTCTAGGAGGCGAGGCAGCAGAAAACATCATCAACCAAGGAATTAATGAAATAGTTCACAGGAGTAGCAATATTGACATTTCAACACAACTGTCTTTTTCCATTTATGATTGGAAAGGAAGACATGACAGGACAGAGCAGAAACGCAATTCCCTAGAAAGATAGCCAAAGACCTGGTGAAAGAAAGAATGGCTTTGCCATTGTTCTTTTTGACTCAAGACTAATAAAAATATCCACAAAGATATTAGTTTTTATATATTTCTTGTCCAAGTCCTAAATGGAACTGGGACAGGTATAAAAGAAATTGGGTTATATCCAGATGTAACAGAAAATGAGAAATTTAATAGGAGAGGAAATGTGTAAGTGAAGCCTAGGCTGGCTTTTCTTCAGGAGTTGCTGCAATTTTAGACAAGATTAATCTCTGGGCACTCAGTCTCCTGTTTTAAAATGACTACGTTGCATTAAATGACATTTACGACCTACTTCAATTGCTTCAATTCTAAGTAGGAACTATAGGAACAACTGTCTTTCTCTAGTTCAATGGTCTTTAGGCAGAGTGACTGCACCCCAGAGAGGGGCAAGACTGCCACATTGAATGGGATAGATTGTGCACAGCACAACTCCAGGGGGCGTTGTTCTCAGAGATTGCAGTGTGGATGGCACCACCGACCTTATAAAACACTTGTTACAGCCACACATGGTGAAGAAAACTTTAGAATTTCTATTTATATCTGTTTAGAATCTAAGAACAATAAGGAAGAAAGGAGATTTCTTCCTTGGTTAATATCTGCATTGATCCTAGCATCCTCATCTTCTAATGGGTAGGAGGACTGAGAGTCTGGGAGATCTGGGATACTTACTCTCAAAGTATCACCATGCGCTCCATTGTAGTTCACTGTGCTCCATTAAGAGGATTTATAGATGATACAATCTACCTTTAACACATCTCCCCATAGTAGGTAAGTAGCTGTAAAAGTTTCCTGCATAAAATCATAGATTGAAAATAATACTAATAAAGCCAAGACAAGCAACAAGGAGAAAATGGAAGTGCTAACCAACACTTCTACTCTTAGAACTTCTTCATGAGCATCAATGCAAGCTTGAAAATCACAGCCATCAAATTAGACTCAAAATGAAATGCAGTTACCAAGAAGGCTATTTGAATTATAGGTCTCCATGCTCTCCCAGTAAAAATGTATTGTGCCTTAACATTTGGGTAGGATTAATAAAGCCATCATGATTAGCAAAATATACTTAAGGATGGTTTAAGTAATCATTTCCTCAATCTTTTTAAATTGTTATTTTTTGTATGTTTTAGAACTAGACTTAACACATTAGCACATACATAATTCTAAAATAAGTAAAAATTTACTGAGCATTCTGATAAGGTGTACTATCAAAACCTTTGGAGATCATGGCCTTGGAGTATGGAAACTCATAGTCATTATGGACTCCATTTCATTGTTTGCCTTGGGTCTATGGAAGGATTGGGGAGATAGTTCCCAGAAAGTCAGTATGTCAAGTCAGATGATTATTGTTAGAACAGTTCATTGCAAAAGTTAATTGTAGAAAAGGCAAAGGAGGGGAGGGAAAGGATAACGATGGTCTTACTAGGCAAATGGACCAGATCGTGTCATATCATCTTTGACAATGCACAAGATGACACTGGAGCAGAATGCCTCGAAGTTTTGCTTGTTACTGTGTGCATCTGAAACCCTTTGAAATGTATGGATTGATGATAGTTTTAAAGGTGGGTTCAGCAGTCTTGCCCATCATGGTGTGGGTGAGCACAGGACACCACTGCAGTTGACTGAGGAGCTCCTGCCACTCAGAGATGAAGAGACTAGTATCATGGCTCATAACTGGACCATTTCATGGATGCCAGGGATTTCTTTGCATTTCAAAAAAAGTGGGGGGAAATGTACAATGGAAAAAAAGAAATGCCCAGATTCAATGAGACACTCTGCCATGTTCAAGGTGAACAAAGAGTGAGATTTTTCTAACAACCCTTAATAAAACAGTGGATATTGATTATTAAGGAAACTATATACATAAGAATCTTACTTGTTAAGACAGGTGTAACGTCTTAAGTAGTTTTTAATATTGGAACTTTACTTCATGATGGACAGAAAAGTGCATGGATATAAAAAGTAGGTCTTGAGAAACAGGGAGAACATATTTCTTTGCCATACTTTTACTCCCTTACTGGATTAAGACATCTGTAGAAGAGTACTGTCAACCTCTGGGATCCTCTTTCCAAAGGTTGTATAAAATTAAAATACCTAGAGACTCCACTCAACCATTAGGCAAGTCACATATGCTATGCAACCTGAATGGCCATTTCTTTTTGACTGTGCTACTCCAAGCAGTCTTTTGTAATACCAGGAAAATCAGTCTCTCAAACACAGCCCCAACCCAAAATCAGATCTTGAAAAGAGTCATAAACAAGAATCTTAAAATGGGCTTTCAAAAGACATGTCTTTCAGACCACTGGTGAAGGACTGACCTGAGACATCTTAGTCTTGTAGAAGTCTAAGACTCTCTTAGAACTGAGAGCTGAAACTTCACAGAGAAGGGAGCCCCCTGGGTCCCCAGTAAGGCATGCCTTCTATTTCCATCACAATATGAAAATTCCCTCATTTGAATGGTGTGTTTCATCCGTTCACACTGCTTTGCTTCCTCCTCTATACCTGTTCTGAAGGGGACTCTCCAATTGGTGGATGACTATTTTCTTACTTTGTGATTCTAATTCGTCTTCCTCTATTTTTAAGGTGGCTGTTTAAGAGTAAAATATAAAATAATGGACTTTAGTGGGTGATTGAATTTTTCCAGTAGCAATGTTATAAATATGGCCAAGCATTTCTCTTTCAGAATGGAATGAGAAGTAATTCAGTGAGAATTTGAAGCATAAATTTAGGATTATTTGCATGGCACAAACAATATTCAAGCAGAATGTGTAACATGCTGAATTGTTAATGTAAAGAAGCCCAGAAATGGATGTTGGATTTTTAGGTTTGGGCCAGTGGTGAATATGGAAACCTTGTTTTGTTTGTGGCACAAAGTGATGAAATAAAGACCATTTTCCTAATTTGTACCCAAATGGCACCTGCACCAAAAAGAATGGAAAATACTTACCAACTCATTATTTATACCTCACTTCATTCCAAAGATGGGAAGAAGAGCGACAAATAGTTTATACCTGGGGATGACACTGGGGACTGTCAGGCTATGCAGACATTCAGATGCATGATTCTACCTCTAACTTCCCAGAAGAGTAAATCTGAGCCTATCCCTTTTGTGTATGAATTCTCATATAGTTCCAGTTCAAATATCAGTTAATTTAAAGACGTGTAAATATGCCATTTGTTTTCCAAATGCTGGGTGTATTTTACTTTCAACAATACGCTGGAGATTAAAACTGTGCTGAGGGGTTCAGCACCAGGAGCTACCCTACCAATTACCAAGAGATCTGTTGAGCTTCTTTCTTGTTCCCTCCAACCTCAGTCAAGCTGGTTCTCTGTTTCATTAGAGCAAATGGTCTTTCAAGGTCTGCAAGGCTCTGCCTCTCTGGCTGCCATCCCTTTTGTTTGATTTCATAGAACGTCCCTGATGTAAGATAGTCTCAGTGGGGCCAACCCCAAAATATAGGATATTAGGATACCACACCCCTTGCTCAGTTCTCATATTTTCCTTGACATTTTCCCAAATGTCAAGAACTCTTTCTTTTGAGACTTCCCACTTCCTCTCATTTTCTTTTCCTACTGCGAAAGCATTATTTTGCATATCTAACAATGCGAGCATTTCCAACTTAAAAGGATTTAAATGCCAAAGAGAGTTTTCAAATCTGGAGTAAGGAACCGTTAAGACAGAACTTTTTCTCTCCGAACTTACCCTGACCACAAATTTCAACATTTAGAAAAGACAATGTGGAGTTTGGAGTTGCATTCACTGATAAATCACATTCCAGAATCCATTTATTCCTTGACTAACTGAGCACTTGACAGATGCCAAACCAGGCCCTGGGCCTTGCACACAAATAAAACCAACCATGTCCTCGTGAAGTTCACAGTCTGAGCAGGATAATTCTAATAAGTGAAATGCAACCTGAAATACTTTAACAGCATGGTCTTTAATGCCGCGTTATGGAAAAGCCTGTTTGTAGGCTTTCCCTAAAATCCTTCTTTTCTCTCACTGTGAACCCTTTCTAGAAAGTCCGTCTAAATTAATGAAAAGCCCCAGGCTTGAGCTCATAAGTCATGTGTTCAAATAGTACAGTGTGCCCAGAGGACTAACTGAAGATAACAGTCAATTTGTGAGTCCACCTATGATAATACTTCTAATAAAGTACTGAGAGCAGATATTCAAATTATAAGAACATTGCAAAAAGTGTTTTCATCATAAATTCAAGGTTCTTTACATTACAAAACTACATTTAAAAAATTTTTTATCACGGCACTCCACTAAACCTTCAATAAAATCCATTGTGAGTCACTTATTTCATTTTTCTTTCTGAAAAAAAGTAATACATCTTGCATTATGTCATTCTTAGTATTCAAAAAGAGAAAAACAATCCAACATTTTAATCCCACAGCATTAGCTAATGAAATGCAGGATCAGGGAAACAAATTTGACAGCAATCCATCACAATCATCACGTTTTCATGCTTAATTCTGGTCTCTTCACAGTTAGGAAAAGTGAAACTTCAAATTCAAGTTGGAACCAGTATCTTTCTAGACCTCGTAACTCCATTACCGCAAAGACCGTGGCCATCACTGTGTAATCCACCAAAATCATATGGATCTTGCCAGATCTTTCTGTATCTGAGCTGCAGGTATACACCCAAATGAGGCTAAAATTGCATAAGAAATTTAATTGTTATTTGGCCCTCTGTTGCTGGACCTTTGGGGCCAGCTGCGGTATCCTTCAGAATCTGGCTGAACAACTGTCTAAAATACATAGTTCCTTGCAAACCTAATCACCCATCTATTAATTAGCATCTGTTTCCATTCACTATTATACCACAAGAAGCCCAAAACTATAATCATTCACTGTTTTATTTTACTGTTTGAGTCTCCAGTGGGTTAGTGTGACAATTATGTAAGCTCCAAACCAGGGTGGCGTGATTTTTTTTTTAAGTAAACAGCTATTATTAATTAAAAAAAAATTTTTTTAAAAAAGAAAATCCTTACGTCCTTTCTATGTCCCCATCCCAAGATTTAAGTGCTCATACCCTCCTCTTGTCCAGAAGAATCGCATTTGCTGCTTTCTTCATTGTATGTTTTTATGTATAAAGCAGTAGATTCTGATTCTATACTAAGGATAGACAAGATTTGCCCATAAATGTCCTCGTTATTGCTTAAACACCCTTTGACAGACATCGCTCTTTCAATGTGGCAAGTATGTGGACAGGAGCAAGGCCTGTCACCTGTCGCCAAGGCACTGAGATGTCACCTCTCGTCCAAGCCTATGAAAGAGGATCCCATGAGAGACCCAGGTATTAGGAGGAGGCTTTTCCAAAGGGGTCTCCACATGAATAAACAGCTGTCAACTGAACATTCCAGCACCAGGAAATTCTCTCCACCCCCTTCCCAAACAGGGCTGCCGTGTCGGTCATTTATTAAATCAGCTCTCCCAATGTTTGCCTTTTTTGCAGTAAAACCTTGCTTCTAAATCAGTTCTTTTGCAAAATGTCTTAAAAACAGACACCTAAATAAGAACATGGGATTGACTGTCATCATTCATGGGACTGTTCTTTTCAAAGACCATATTTGGTGACAAATAGATTTTTTTCCTTCTTCTTCTTAAGCATGGCGAGTCCAATGGGAAGAGAAGAGAAATCATTTGGTAAATATGGGCCTTGACGGTAGGGGTTTTTTGATCCAGCTGCTATACTTAGGTCTGCATTTCGATCCCTGCTAAATTATTTTCTAATTCACCTCATAGATTGCTCCAGAAGCATGACACACTTTAATACCGAAATGTAAATGAGACACCCCCTCACACCACCTCCACTCTCTCAAGTTGCCCTAAATTTGGACTTTACTTTCCTTGCCACACTTGCGCTGTTCTTTTCAATCACATGTCATTCCCCACCAAAAATACGTCGTTCCGGGAGATTTTAGAAGTTAGGTTGTAAAGTCGCCCAGTCTAAAGCCAGCTCTTAGGCTCACTTAGTTGACCCGCCTTCTCCTCTAAGGCTGAAAGACCTGGGTGAGCTGCCCCTGAGTCCTTCGCACAGCCCTGCCCGTGCACCCAGGGTCCCAGAGAGCAGCTGGAGAGCTGCCGAATTTCTGCAGCAGGAATGAAGCCCTGACAGCTGGTGCAGGAGCTACTTGCCCACCAGACCCAAAGAAATCCTGAAATCAGAAGGAAATCAGACATAAACTCTTGCTTCGCCCCTCTGCGGTCATTAGTCCCACGAGTCAGTAAATGACCATCCCTGCCCTGGGTTCACAAGCCGCCTTTAATTCAGCCTCATCCAGCTGAAGAGAACCTTTGGGGGTGGGAGGTGGGCTGGAATCCAGTTCTCTACCCAGAAAGGAGCTTCTGTTCCACTTTATTAAATGCTTAAGCAGATTTAAGTTTTAGTTCAGGGACGAATTCCTGCCCCCCACCCCCACCCCCAGGGAGTTAGGGATCAGCCAGAGTAGATGCTAAGCTGTCCTGTGGGCTTCCTTGGTGGTGGCCCGGCTGGAGGGTGAGAGTGGGCTGCCAGGTATTTGACAGGGGCTCAGGGTGCAGGGGGAGTAGGAATGACACAGCCAGAGGGGGCCGAAGGGACTTGGTCGGCGGCAAAGGATCCGCATAATGGAATTTCATCTGCAGGAGGAGGACAGAAGAGGAGAGCCTCTGTAAGAGCTGATGGAATGCTGGGGGTGGGAGGGGATGTTACGGCAGAGCTGTCCTAATTACATGCTCAGCAGAAATGAGGCTGTGACCCTAATCACAGTGTGCACTCTGGGAAATGCTCCCTCTCCTTGGAGACCCGCATGGTTAGAGAACAGAGCCAAGCTGGGGCACTCTGGAAAGCTCTGGAGTATACCACCAGGTGGGAGCCTGGCTGAGCCAGAGGGAAGGCATTGCCCTGTGAAGAGCCCCCAGGGAGCTAACTTGACAAAGAGAGGGGACCACCCAGGGCTGTGCTGGTTTCTAAATCCTTCTATGTCAAACTCTTAGGGAGTGTATAAAAACCACCGCTCCACACGGCTGTTCTTTTCGCAAGCAAGGTGAATGCACGTAAATAAAGAAGCTTCTAAACTCTCTGCAGGGTCCTTTAGAAACCAAGTATGGAGGAAATGCAAGCCTTGTCCCCGTTGCCCTGTTTCTATGTCAGAAATACTACCCTCCTTTTCCACCCTCCCCCTGCCTCCTTCTCGGGCACCCAACTGTTGGGAGAAAGCCACATGTATTTGGACACCGAGGGTCACCTGGCAGGTGACAACCCCGCATCGCAGTCCAAGGCCTGGCTCCGCCATGCTCTAGCTGGTGACCTTGAGCAAGTTAGTTTCCTTCTATGTGCCTCAGTTTCCTTATCTGTCCAAGTGAATAATAACCTTTGCCTGGCAGGATTGTTGTGAGGCTCAAATGAGGGACTGTGTGTAGGACACTCAAAGGTATGCTGAGCTCCAAGGCCATGTGGCAAATGTGAGCTGCTGTTGTGGTTACTGTGATTTGCTGCTGTTAGGAGACACCCCATCTTCCACTCCACATTCGCCCTCTTCCCAGCTCAAGCCCTTGGCGCAATCCCAAACCCTGTTCCTCAATTTTGTCATGTTCTGTCTGCCCCTTCTTCCTGTCGTGTTTTTTTTTTTTAATGAAAAGTCACTCATCAGTGAGATAAAAGGAGGGAGGAGAAATTTTATTTCTGAAGTTGTTAATTTTACTCTAGACTTCCAAAAACGGATCACCCATATGTCAAAAAAAAGAAAGGAAGAAACAGAAGATAAAAGATGTTTAAAAGTAATTATTTAAGTGCCAACCAAGAGGAAATTAAAATGGACTTGGCTCGGGTATCTATTTGAATTAGAGGGTGGTATTTTACAACCTAAAATCTGCCACATTAAAAAAAGAGAGAGAATGTGTGCTTGGGAAAAATAAAATCAGCTATAAGTTGGCCACAATGAAACATATTCTGTATAAATATATTCAGAGAAATAACTTTCAAATTAAAATCGTAGCTCCTCTTCTGCCATCGCCCCCTCCCACCTTCTAGCTACATGGGTTTTCGCGGTTCATGCAGTTTGCTTTCTTTCACACAGGGGCTCTGATCAACTGCAGATGTAGTTTGTGCAAGCAATGATTCTACACTGTCGTGCCCTGAAAGGCTGCTCAGCTGCAAATCCTTTCCCTACTTCTCCAAGGCTCACTTCCCCCAGATGACCTACCACCACCCACCCAAAGAACACACGAGGGCATGCTGCAAGGAGCACAAACCTTCAGGAGAGTGTAAAACAACTGGCTTCTTCTCTGAGATCTAAAACCCAAAGTACTTTCTCAAGTCACAATTAAATCAGAAGCAGACAATGAATCCCTTTCTTAAGGCTAACCAAAAGTTGCAGACCTAATCTCTGCAGTTACTATTACAGACCAAGATATAAATAGCATTGGTCCTCAAAGCAAATAATTACAGGATTGATTTGCTCTTCACCATTGCTCCTGACCTCCCCCCGCCCCAACATTTTCTTAGACAGCTCCCTTATCCTCTCCCAAGTTTCCCTCTCCAAACAGAAACACCACTCACCTCACTCATGGTGGCTTTAAAACAAGTCCCAAATCTCCACCGCTCAGCACAGGGGACTGTTCAAGGGTCTCTGTTTCCCCCCGTCCTGGCTTTTCTCTTAAAAAGGGCTGCCCGGTGGCATCATACCTTCTGTGAGCCAATGAGAGCCATTCACCTGTCTGAAAGCCTCGCGTGCATCTGAGAGTACAAAGGGCCACCTAGTGGAAGGAAGGAAAAAGACCTGCTGGGCGCCAGGGAAGGAAGGAAACTCAGTTCACAAAAAGAAAGAAAAAAGGCAGGATTCAGAGGTACGAAGATTGTCACCTGGATGACATTGCTCATTAATCCAAGGAGTATGCTATTTAGGCACAAGGACCATTCTTTCGAAGCATCCAACAGAAAGAAGGTCTGTTTTTCTAAGAAAGAGCATTTCCAAAAACATCAGTGCATTGAATCTCCATGTTTTCTCAGGACCTGAAGCTCTGCTTGCCTTTGCAACACCAACCCCAGCCTTCGGAACTTAATTTCTTCTCTCCGCCTCTCCCCAACCCAAACCCCATTAGCCTGCTGTCCTTTGGGAACTTGATCCACTGCCCTGGAAGGAAATGAGCAGGAGGTGTCAGGGCAGGTGTGGCTGGGACATTGCTTTGGATTCTGACCATTTCCAGTGGCAAGGTGAGGAGGTGAGATGGGTTCCACCACTGTTGCTTTGTGGTTGTGGCCACTTCTCCAGTGTTGGGAAGAAGACTTGATCTTGACCTGGTCAAGACTCTGATCAGCCTCTCTGAGAAGAGGTTCAGACTTACTGTCAGTCCTGAACTCATGGGGCTTGAAAAGTTTGCAGAGACATGGTGGGCCCTTGACTTTTGTAAGGGATGTGACCTGCACACTGGAGAACACAGCAGCTGTTCAGAGTCAGTATATGTGCCACCTGCTGCCTTGGTGCATGGCCAGTCGGGACTCCCTCCTACAACCTGCCAGCTTCCCCTGCCCTCCCCCAGGTTCAAAAAGAGGCCTTGGCATGATTACAAACAAGCACACATCACAGCAAATACACCAAACAATGACTGTTACCTCCTCAGATGACAAGAACCTACAGATATCTAAGCACACCCAGGTGAGGGCTACTAGACATTCCATGGATAAATTAATGAGAAACCATGTACAGTTATCATAATCCTCTGATGCCCCAGGGCCCCACTCTTTCCCCATACACAGCGTGACTCAATGAACAGCTTCCTGGGACAGCAGTGCCTCCAATGCACTCCCTCTCTGGGCGTCCACTCTCAGCTTCCATCCCTGCCATGGGCTGGTTCCTTTCCCACTCTCCTTCACATCCCATGGGGGTGCCATCCAGCCTCCAGGCCTTCCTTCTCCCCTGAGGTTTCTGTTCTCAATGACCACCTCCAGCTCTCCACCCCAACACTCTAGCAAATTCTAACTGTTCTTTTCTTTGTGTCCCTGCTCATTACCAAGAAATTACCTACAGAGTCCAAACAATTCTGCCTTGGAGCACCCCTGGGACAGAAATGCCCTCCTTGGGGCTGTGAATATTTGACCCAAACCTACCTGATTGGATACAAAGAAACTGTATCCCAGAGTTTGGAGGAGGAAGTAGGAAGTGGTAACTCCAGAGCTAGTACAAAAATTAAGGAAGCACTCACTCTGGGGTTCATGCAAATGCTGATCCTCAACTTGCCCCACCCTGGGAGCGAGGACTTCCTTAAATTTTGTGACTTGGGTACCAGGATTGTTTTCAGCCTAGACCTTGCCCAGTTGACAACTCCCCAATTCCTAGGAGAGTTTAAACCAGGGTTTCAGACAAAGGTTAACAGGGCCAAAAAAGAGAGAATGGAAGCTCTCTTTAGGTGCCGTCAAAGAAAAACATTTGAAAATGGCTTTGTTGAGAGTTCTAGCCAAAAGGCACATTTCAAGATGAAAACAGGACAGATGGATACAAAAAGAACTTGTAGCAGTTTGCTATTGTTTATGAATTCCAAAACTAGATATTAGATTGTTTGTGAACTGGTCTGTTCCTCTGGGCATATTATATTGGATTGGATTCAGAGGTTTCACTTCTACTTGATTAAATATGATTAAGGCTTTGATTGGGCCATGGCAGTAGGACGTTGAGTCCCCACCCCTTGGTGAGCAGGGATCCCCAGAGAAAATGATCTCCTTCAGGTGGAGGAGGAGGTCTCCCAGTAATCATGTTGATGTTGCCCAGGCCCCCTGGTATAGTTTTTACGGGCTCTACTCCAGCAGAGCCTCCTTGTCCTGTGTGGAGCTGGCCCACGTGCAGAACTGATGCACAGAAGGTGCGCTGTGCCACGCAGGGGTGCCCCCGTGTAGGGGAGCCCCACGCACAAGGAATGCACCCCATAAGGAGAGCCACCCAACGCGAAAACAAGTGCAACCTTCCCAATAATGGTGCTGCACACACGGAGAGCTGACGCAGCAAGATGACGGACGCAACAAGAAGAGACACAGATTCCCATGCCACTGACAACAGCAGAAGCGGACAAAAAGAAGAACATGCAGCAAATAGACACAGAGAACAGACAACTGAGGTGGGGGCGGGGGGAGGTGGGGAAGGGGAGAGAAATAAATAAAATAAATTTTAAAACAAAACAAAACAAAACAACTGTTATTTCTGAAAAGCAGAATCACCAAGAAACCTGTCTTGATGGAGATTTTCAGCATCCACCTCCTTCAGGTGAAGGAGGACATCTCCCAGTAATAATGCTGATGTTGCCCAGGCCCCCTTATATAGTTTTTATGGGCTCTACTCCAGCAGAGGAGACAAGTGAAAGGGACACGGAGAGCCAGCTGAGCTCTGCTGACCAAGCCAGGGCCCTGTGGGGTCCTGAATTTTCTAAAACCACAAAGGCACACGTAGGTTTGCAACAACCCTGGGTTTGGGGAACAGGGAACAGTTGATGGAAGGAACCTCTAGGAGCAGGGGCTGGGGTGGGTGGTACCCAAAGCTGGGCTGTGGCTTTGCTGGTAAGAGTGCGCAACTGTTTGGGACAACCCGGGGGGGTTAAAAAGGCTACGAGAGAGGGGATGGATGAGATGGCAAGCATTGGAAGAGGATTCACAGGGAAAGAATACAAGTCCCTTAAAGGGAATTTCATCACCTTTGCCATGTGGTATGCAACTTATGCACTGGTCCCCATCTCCCCAGGAAATCTTTAGTAAGAGAACTGTCTCCTGCCAATGAGTAGTGGGGTTGTGTCTGCTTTAGAGAACATGAGACAAATGTTGACAATGGCCACAGGAGGAGTGCCAAGCTGCCCTGGGAAATCAGTGTTTGTGGTTATACATGGCACATGGAGAGTCTGAGTGTAATTTCATGCTTGCTGCCAAGCTCCCCAGGTACACTGGTCATGGAAATCACCTTCCCCCATCTCCCAACCCGGTAGATTGTGAAGAGGTGATAAGACAGACAGACACACACACACACACACACACACACCACCCTATACCTGGCCAACTTTCTAGGCTTCCTCTCCTCCTGCCTCTCTCCCACGTCCCTGCTCTTCCCTCCTTTTTGGGTCTGCAAGGCCATTATTTACTCTTATATGTACCGATCTTATTTAATCGGCTTTCACACTCCCACTCTTTCAGCCAAACATGATATTACACAATGGATAGAGTCACAAGCCAGAGGTTTAGAGCTAGCAGCCTTGGCATGATTAGTGGTTTTCTTTACAACCTTGGAGAAGTTTCTCCATTCCTCTGTGTCTCATTTCCTCCACTGGTAACACAGAAATACCAAAGCCTTGTGACTGCCAACCTAAGCAAAAATATACACATGAAATATATTGAGCTGGGAAATAAATGTTGAAGGAACTTCAGGAGAATTAGATCTATAGCTTCATTTATTAGAACTAGGGGGATATGTCAGCCTTGCTGAATTAAAATACAGACATGTGGTTTTATAATATGTGAAAAAATATATATAACATGCATAAATTATTTCATCCTCTTGGAAGTGAGATTTTGCCTGTAGATGCAGAGTTGGACAAAATCTTTCAAAATCAGGGACTTTGTGTACTGACGACCTAGAGCTTTTCTTCAGATTTTTCTGCCAAATGCATCATTTGAGTACAATGTCAGGGAGGGAGGGGGATTTTAAAAATCTTTTTGTGCCTTGTTCCCAGTCATTGCTTCTCTATCACTTCATGGTTGGGGGTCCCAGGTTTGCCCACCATGTGCAGGCTCAGTGCTGTCTTAACCCCTAAACCAAGAAGACAAAGGCAGAGAAGGTGGACCCTGTTCCTGAAATGCAGGCTTCATGGCCCAGGCTCAGGGCTTAAGCTGCCCTGGCTTCCCTTTGCCCTCACTACCAAGGGGACCCAGCAGGCTCCTGCCCTTGCTCCGCCTCCTGTGTTTTATGCTGCCTTAAACTTTAATCTTTCTTGCTGACCCCAGGCCTTTCCCCAACCCAGTGGACATCATGTGACCCACAGCCAGGAGGCTGCCCTAGTTATACCTGTAGATGGGGAAATGCAACATAATTCTACAGACCTCTCAAAATAGCTTCCTGTGTTTGCCATAACAAACGACCACAAATAGGGTGGCTTCACGCAACAGAAATTCATTGTCTCACAGTTCTGGAAGCCAGAAGTCTGAAGTCATTGGTCTGCTCCCTCCGGAGGTGATGGGATGGAGCCTTTCAGGCCTCTCTCCTAGCTTCTGCTGTTTGCCAGCAATGCTTTGCGTCACTGACTTGTTGACATCACTCAAATCTTGGTCCCATCTTCACATGGCCTTCTCCCTGTGTGTCTTGGCTATGTCTCTTCTCTTCTTATAAGAACATCAGTCTTATGGGATTAGGACCCACCCCGCTCCTCCATGGCCTCATCCTACCTAGAGCCCATCTACAAAGACCCTATTTCCATGTGGCATTGATGTGGAAAAAGTGGCCATGGTGGCTGCTGGGTGCGGGGAATGGGAGGAAGAGAAGTGATGTGGAGGCATTCTCGGGACTTGGAGTTTTCCTGGGTGGTGCCCCAGGGACAATGGCTGGATGTTGTATGTCCTCCCATGGCCCACTGGATGGAACGTGGGAAAGTGTGGGCTATGGTGTGGAACACAGGACATGGGGTACAGCGATGCCTGGAGATGTACTCACCAGACGCAATGGATGTGACGTGATGATGGGGGAAAGTGTTACTGTGGGGGGAATGGTGGGGTGGGGGTGGTGGGGGCGAATGGGGACCTCATATTTTTTTTTAATGTAATATCTTTTTAAAAAATGAATAAATTGAGTAGAATTTGGAAAAATAAATAAAAATAAAAAACATAAAAAAAAAAAAGACCCTATTTCCAAATCAGGTCACGGTCACAATTACCTTAGGACTGCAATGTCACTTTTGGGGAGACACAATTCAACCCATAACACCTGTCCTGGAAGCATTCATTTATGGTGATGTTTGTTTACTCAAGATTGTCTTTCACTTACTGGACTATAAGCCACAGGCGAGATGATGGGGCCATGTCACCCTGCTCAAGCCCCTCTCATCATCCACCCCATCCTGGGCATTGAGTTGGCACCCCAAAATATGGTTGTATAAGTAAATCCCTATTGGTCACAAGGTGTGAATGTTTCTGTATGAAAGAAAACTCTTTTTCCCTATAAAGTTAGACCCAATCATCACTTTCCAAAGCTAAAATGTAAGAATTTGTCTCTCATGAATATAAGGAAACAGGGCATTTAAAAAATCTCTGTGCTGTCAACTTTTAAGCCAATTTGTTAAAATGTTAAATTTTTTTCTGGCAAAATCCATCTATTTTAAACTTAAGGTATTGGGATTTCCCCCCCCTTTTTAAAGGGAAATAGATTAACAGAAATGTTAGCCTATGGTCTTCCAGGGTTTTAGCAAATATTAACATCACTCAGCTCCATTCTGCCCCAGTTTCTGGCCCTCCCAACATATGTGTGCTCCCATCGCTTCTACACTCTTTGTTTCTCTATATCACAGATGTGTACATTCTATTATTTGTTTTTTATACACACATTTCTTTAATTTACATCATATCCCTATATATTTATAAGGTGTTATTTTCGGTACATTTTTAAATATTTACTATCTTTTTTTTAAAGATACACAGATCACAAAAAATGTTACATTAAAAAATATAAGAGGTTCCCATATACCCCACTCCCCACCACTCCCCGATTTCTCCCACATCAACAACTTCTTTCATTAGTGTGGCACATTCATTGCATTTGATGAATACATTTTAGAGCACTGCTACACAGCATGGATTATAGTTTATATTATAGTTTACACTCTCCCCCCAGTCCATTCAGTGGGTTATGGCAGGATATATAATGTCCAGCATCTGTCCCTGCAATACCATTTAGGACAACTCCAAGTCCTGAAAATACCCCAATATCCCACCTCTTCTTCCCTCTCCCTGCCCTCAGCAACTCCCATGGCCCCTGTCTCCACATCAATGCTACAATTTCTTCCATTGCTAGAGTCACCATAATTATTTCTTGAAATATTGAACCTCTGGTTTATTTGGGTGTTCTCTCTCTCTCTCCTTCCCCTTCCCACTCTCTCTCTGTCTCTCTCTCAGCTAAAAGAACTGGAGCTGTACACACACAGCCTTCAGTCCCACCTTGACCCTTGGTGAGGTCACGCTTTCTTCAAATGGCACCAGCTAACAGGAGAGAAGGGAGAATGGTGTGGAGGCAGATGTGGACAGGCCAGCCCCGTCTGCTGTGCTCCTGTGGTCCTCACCTGAAGCTGCTATTATGCTTAAGGCTCAAATTACTCCCTTTCTATGGCAGAAAAGGTCATTTTAGAACCTGCAGTCTCTTTCAGGCAAATTAAGTGTTCAAGCCTCCAGATAAAGGCCGGCTCGCTGGTGGCTCGCAGAGCACGGCACCTCCACAGCCCCCCTCTTGGATGAAAAGGTCAGTGGGTGTTTGTTTTCAAAGAGCTGCCCTCTCTGATGCCTCAACCCCTGCCCATCGCGGAGGCCCGATCTCAGCAGCCCCCGTGGCTTTCGGAATTGCGCCGTGTTGAGGCCTTGATTATTTCCACTGTCCCCACTTCCTACACAGGCGAACTCCTCTGATTCTGTCTCCAGCACTTGTTTCCAAAATTTCAGGTCAGTGATTCTTGCTGCAGAGCCAGCCCAGGGTGCTGGACTGTCGCCGTGGTTGGTGACTATAGGGGACACTGGCGTGGGCTGACGGCAATCCCCCCGCCGCCAAGAGCATGCGTGATGGACTCAGCTCCCACGCGAGTCCCCCTGGGGTGGTCCTCGGCTGCAGGGCCCTGCCTTGCCCCAAATCAGGATGCCACTGGGGGATCCAGTGATGGGCGATGCAGGGTACGAAGGCCTGGCCCCCTTGCCTGATTCAGGACAACTCTGCAGGGGCATCCTTGCTTGCCTGAATCACAACCGAAATTCTCCCTCTGCCTGACCCGGCTCCCTCCATTTGATTGTGAGTGTGTGCGCAAGGTAAACCTCAACAGCACCCTGCACTCTAACCTCCACCTCAGAGCCTGCTCCGAGAACTGACCTGAGGCAGTTCCTACCAGGAGTGGCTTGAGAATGCGGACGCTGCCGTGGGGTTCGACCAGGATCGTCTGCTGACCTGCAGCTGTGAGGACACCTGATGGATAGTAGATGAGCCTGGAGACCCCCCTGGAGGAGCACAATTGCTGAAGCATTCACTGGCAGCAAGGTGGGATGGTGTCCCTGCGGAAGACAAAGCACACTGGTGGGAGCACTGTGTCAGACATTCGAAAAATATGTGGGAAAGAGTAATTATAAGGACAAAGGAATCAGATGGCTGTTGCTGGGGAAATTAAGGCTGCGGAGAAAAATAAGGCAAAGCTGGGGGTGATTAATCAGGAATTCAAGACTAAGTGTGAAACTCAGAGGCCCTCTTGGGAAGCAGAGAAAAGGATTCTCATATCTCACAGCCTACAGGCAGAAAAAGCTGAGAAACAGCCTGGAGACTTAATCATAAGTGTGACAGAACTCCAGGAAAGCTATCAAGGTCAGGGTCTGCTGGGGAGGGCTATGGAGGACGTACTTGATGATCTTGAGTTCCAAGGTCTCTCTGATCCCTCTGAGGCTGCAGCACTTTCGTTAAAAGCTAGGGCTCCTGGTACTTAAAGATGATGCAGAAGCTTCTATCATGCAAGAAAAGCCAGGTTCACCTCAACATCTGAGCCCCTCCCCTCCTGACCACCAGACTCAAAACTAGTGCTAAATCATGACCTACACTGGCCAGCAGAGTGCCGGGCCTGCTAATGGAAGAGAAGGACATACTCAAAGGAGCTGCAGAACTTGCCAACAAATACAGCAGGAGCCATGGAGGGCCTGTGAGGCTGGAATCTTAGAATGTTGGATCAAGGTGGTGGAGGAGGGGCAGAAAATAAAGTTGGAGAAGAGAGACTTTATTGATATGGGGAAACCATTCTATGATACAGGACTTAAAACTAGGAAAGAGCCCAGAGATGGTACCAACAAGCCACTAGCATGGCATTTGGGACCTCAGAGAAAGTAGTGGCCCACACAGAAAAGTGCAAGTGCCAGAACTGCCAAAGCAAAAAGAAGAAGAGAAGGCCAAAAGGATTCAAGAAGAGGACATGGGAGTGGCCATGCACATGGCTCCAGAAAGCCCCATGACATCACCTTTATCAGATTTGTAGGGGTGGTGCAGGAGAGCTGGACCCAGCATCACTGTTGGTTAGGTGGGGCCTGTTTCTCTGATCAGGACTGGTGATAGAGGAAGCCATTACAGAACCATATTCCTGAGAGCTACGGAGATCAGGTGGCAATGTTCAACCATAAAAAGTATGGTGGGATATGGAATCTAAGCCCCTCTTGATATAGAGGTGGAGTGTACATCACCATCCCAGGGTCCACAGGATGGAGGAATAAACTATGGATTAGAGTGGACTTACTGATATTCTACTATGAAACTATTGTGACTGGTAATAGAAGAAATTATAGCATTGAGGTAGAGAAAGTGGCCACAGTAGTTGCTGAGGGAAGGGAGAGGGAAGAAGAGATGTGATGAGGGGGCATTTTTGGGACTTGGAGTTGTCCTAAATGACACTGCAGGGTCAGATGCTGGACATTATATATCGTGCCATTACCCACTGAATGGACTGGGGGAGACTGTGAACTACAGGGTAAACTATTATCCATGTGGTGCAGCGGTGCTCCAAAATGGGTTCACCAAGTGCGTTTAGTGTGCCACGGTGATAGGGGAGGTTGCTGGTATGGGAGGAGTGGGGTCGGAGGGGTGGGGTATACAGGAACCTCTTATGTCTTATGTTTTTTATAATGTAACCTTTCTTGTGATGTATATATCTTCAAAAAATACAATTTACAAAAATGATGGTGGGGTGGGGAGTAAATTATATGGGAACCTCATGTTTTTTTAATGTAACGTTCTATGTGATCCATTAATTTTAATTTTAAAACATGTTTAAAAAAAAGTAAGATGGGGATTTTTTCTTTTGGAGCACTGAAAATGTACTGAAATGGATGGGTTGATGACAGCACAACTCTGTGATGAAACTGAGAGCCACTGAGTGTAGACTTTGGATGGATTGTAGAAGGGAGGGGACCTGTGGCTAACAGCACAAATATGAGAACATTCTCTCATGGACTATAACGAATATGCAATACTAATACATGGTGTTAATAATAGGATGGTTTGTGGGGAAAATGCACCAAATACAAGCTGTGGACTGTAGATAGCAGTAATATTGTGACGTTCTCTCTTGATTTGTAACAAATGTGTCACAACAATATATGGTGTTGGTGGTAGGGTGATATATGGGAATCCTGAATAGCATGCATGATTGTCCTTTAAAATTTTGAAATTAAAAAAAAAAACTCTAAAGAGAACAAAACATATGTAAGGCAGGAAGGTATTGTACCTTCCAACTTAGAAGTTTGGTGAGTCAAAATCTCTACTTTAAAGTAAAGTATATATTTTAAAAATTATGGGGCATTGTTATAACAGAATAATACCATACATTTAAGAGAATGAAATAGGCCTATATGTGGAAATGTTTCAAAAATATTTTTTTAAATGAAAAAGCTAGAATATGCATAAAGTCGGGAGAGATATACATCTATCTCACTGGTTATCTTTGTGCAGTAGGATCATAGGGGGTGATGGGAGGCTTCCACTTTCCATGATATATATTTCTATAGTTTGAAATTTTATTTCCTTGGAACTGTTTACTTTTGTAACTAGAAGAAACAATAAAGACAACATTTGAAATGAAAAAGCAAGGTGGAGAGAATAATCGTAATGAGTGGAAAGGACTGAGTGGAAACGAGCAGGCTCTTAATAGTTTCAGTAGGACACAGCCTGCATGGAGGCAAGGTGGCGGGGCAGCTAGCAAAGGCATTGCTCAACCCATACCAGTTATCAGTGAGGAGGGGTTGATTTTTCCCCCTGGGGACATTTGGAAATATCTGGAGATCTTTTTGGTGGTTAGAACCCTGGGGGTGGGGTAGATTACTACTGGCATCTAGTCGGAAGAGGGCAGGGGGGCTGCTATGCTCCTACAATGATCAGGAGAGCTCCCTGTAATAGAGAATTATTGGGCCCAAAGTGTCAATACTGCTGAGTTTGAGAAGCCCTGATTCATTAAATTAAATTAATATGAGGATCTATAAAAATCTATATAATAAATCAAAGATGGATAAGCAACAGATTGAGGGCAGCCATCCCAACACAAAGTCAATTTCTTGCCCAGTTTTCAAATCTGAGCCAGTTTTCAGACTCAGAAGCAATTGCCTGGAAGGGAGACCAGGTCCCCAGGAGGAAGGATCCTACAAGACCATGGCAACGAGATGCAATATTAATTCCCCCAGGTATCCCCCAGAAGGATTCATTGAATAACCATACACTGGGAGAGGAGAACGCCTAAACATTTTGAGGATTATTGAATGCAGGATCAAAGTGGAAATGGGGGACTCAAAGCATCAGCCTCCCTGCTAGAGTGGAGCACCTGGGGGACAGCACAAATGGAGGCCTGGCAGAGGTTTCTCACAAAGTGGCTCCACTGGGAACAGGCATATCAGGAAGTTGGCAGAACCTCCCCAGTGGATCCATGGCCTGGGACAAAAGATCCAAGTAGAAGTTCTGAATCTACCCCAACCTCATCCAACATGATAAATAAGAAACAATATTGCACTCCAGTACTATTCCTTTTTTTTTTCTTTTAGGAGGTACTGGGGATCAAACCCAGGACCTCGTATATGGGAAGCAGGCGCTCAACCACTTGAGCTATATCCACTCCCCAGTACCATTCTTAAAGACCTAAAGTATGCTGGGGTAATTGCCTCTGACTTATCTTTATATAATTCATCAATATTGTGCCTAAAAAAATTGCAGAAAGACCCTGGATGGTGTCAGTAGTGCACTGCAAACTCAACCAAATAGTAGCCCCAATTGCAACTGCTCTGCCAGATCTAGTATCTTTGTTAGAGGAGACTAACAAGCCTTCATTTACATGGTTTGTGGTCATTGATCTGACAAATGTATCCTTTTCCTTTACTATCAGGAAGGAGGAGCAGAATATATGAGCCTCTGATATGACACAATTCCTCAAGAAGACCAGTTAGCCATGTGGTGGCATGAGACCACGTCTGCCTTGGAAGGGATAGCATTTTCTTTTAACTGGAATTGATGCATATCTGGTATGAGTTCTTTTCCTGCCATTATGACTTCCATCTATTCAAGGCCAGCACCACTTTCTCAAGGTTTAAAGAGTGTTTCACCCATTGACGCAGAATATTGCAAAACATCACCTTGGAACAAGAGTCCGATTTTACGGTGATGGCAGTAGGGCAATGGACACATGGCCCCAGAGTCCACTGGAGCCCACTGGTCTTTTCACATGCCACATCACCCACAAAGCAATGAGGTGGCCTTTTGAAGGCACAGCTGAAGTGTCAGCTTAGAGATGGAGGGCAATCCTCCAGTATTTACTCTAAATCAACAACCGTATGGCTGGGAACTAAGAAGTACAAGTAGGAAGGACCTCACTTACCATCATTTCCAGTGAGTCACTTGAGGAATTTGTGCTTCTTATTCCCAAACTCTTGAACCTGTGGATTTGGAAATCTTGACTTCTGGATGGCAGGGCCTGCTTCATGGGCAGGAAACGTGGTCAGTACCTATAACCCCATGCTCAGAAGAGACTTTTGCTTGATTTTATGTTCTGCTGTGGCCTTCTTAGTTCTTAACATTGTTTTAAAATAAGGGACCCACATTTTCATTTTTCACTTGGCTCTGCAAATTATCTATCTGGTTCTGCCAGAGGGTGAAAGATTCCATCAGAGGACTAGGTGAGAGTCTCATTAAAGTTAGCATAGGGATGCTGTTACGTCAGGCTTCCTGCTGCTGAAATATCAGCAGGCAAGGGAGGAGTGCCTATCCTGGCAGATTCAATTGACTGATCATTAGGAAGAGGCGAGAGTTCTGTTAACAAGGGGAGAATTGAGGAATGTGCTTGGCATCTACATGATCCACTTGGGCATCTCCTACTCCTCCTTTGTCCAGTTTTGACAGAAAATGAGCCAGAGCAGCAGTCACAGTCAGAGAAGGACATGGAGTCCTTCAGGAATGAGGATCTAGGTCACCCCACCAGTAAGTTGCCTAGATAAGTAGAAGGGCTATTCAAGGACGAAGGCCATTTAGAATAAAGAGTAGAAGAAGGAGACACTGAATATCATTTGCAGACTAAAGACCGGCTACAAAAGCAAGAGCTGTGCTCATCTCACCTTCCTCTTATGAGCTTCCTGCAGGAAAAAAAAAAAAAAGTGGTCCACTAGAATCCCAACGGAGCTGCTTCAAGAATCGTATGCAGAAAGTGGACCTCAGCCATACAGGGGATAGATTATAGAGGAGCTGTTGTGTGCTTTTCAGGTCTGAATCACTTATTCCCTCAGCTACAGGGATGACCCCCATTTCCTGGTGTTCATGTCCTTGTGTGGTTCCCGTGCCCTGAGAATGGGCTGGACCTAATGACTTTCTTCTAACAAACATATAGAAAAGTGACAGGGATTAAATCATATCCCCCACAAAAGAAACGTCAAGGTCCCAACCCCTGGCCCTGTGCATGTGAACCCATTTGAAAACAGGACTTTTGGAGACGCTGTTAGTTAAAGTGTACCCGCACCAAATGAGAGTGGACCTTCATGCAATATGGCTGAAGTCCTTATGCAAAGGTAACTGGGTATGGAAGAGGAAGGCACAGAAGCTGGAAGTCAATGGAACCCAGAAGAAAAAAGGGAAAACACCACCATATACATTGCCATGTTATGGAAAAGCCAAGGAACCCCAAAGATTGCCTGCCAGCTACAAGGTACTGACCCTGGGAGGAAGCAAGTGTTCTGATCTCTGAAACTGTGAGCCAATAAATTCTTGTTGTTAAGCCAATCCATTGTATGGTATTTGTTTTAGCAGCTAGGAAACTAAGACAGCACTTTGTTGAGACAACAAGTAGCACCTGTAAAACACTTAGTAGAGAAACTGGCACAAAAAAGTTGCTCAGTAAGCTTCTCACCTCACAGACTTCTGCTTCGACACAGGATTAACTGCTATGCAAAGTGCCTTCCTACCATAAATAATTTGAAATCTGGAAAAAAAACATGTGAAACAGCAATTTTCATACATTGGACAATAACAGCACAGAACTGTGATCACTAAGAGAAGGGAAACAAAGTAAGATGGCCCAGCTTACTGCAGTGAGTGGGACTGAAACAGAGCCTGGTGATCTTGCTTCCTTGAGGAGACAGAGATCAGAGTTCAAAGACCTTGAGGTACCTAGAGAGTACAGGATGGAATATCAGAAAGGGAGGAGTCTCAGAGAGTCTCCTTGATTCATTGAGTACTGATCTATGCAAGAAAACCTTTCCCAAGGGAAGAGTGAAGTAAACTTCTCAAGGCTGGGGAAAGAGCCACCTGAGCATTTCCTAGAGCTCACTAAGAACTGCTAATATTCATGTTCTCACCAGAGTGGAGTGAACTCATAATACACAGGCATTGGGTAGGGCCTCATATAGCCATGCCTTAGTAGTAGAGTTTAATTAGTCCCAGAATAAAAGCTATTCTTGACCAGCCATAACAAAACCTAAAAGCAAGCCTCAAAAGGATTAAACTGATCGCAATTACTGGCATGCAATTAGCATGCCAGAAAAATAATACAGCATTCTTTAAAGGCATACAAGTTCTAGCACCTAACAATGTAAAATTCACTATGTCTGTGAATTGCCAGATGTGAAAAAAAGGGGAAGCAGGAAATACAATCCATTCATTTCATTGATACTCTTCACAGACATAATAGAATTAGAGACCCTCCCTGCTATGCCTCTAATCTGTAATTCTGGATCTGGAACTCTCCAAAAAACATTTCTACTCAGTCAACTGCTCCTGCCAGACTCTGTCAATAGGGGACACTGAAAGGATCCTGTGAAACTGGAAGAGGAAGGACGGACATGCTCCTTCCTGTTTGTTTCTCGCTCCCTCCTGCTTGATGCCTATTTGTACTGGTGGCAGCACTTCACCCCAGTAACAACAGTTCCTCCCAGCTGAATCCAGTTTGTAGTTTCCAACATTTGCAGAACCAGCCCCATCATGCTTCCCCAGAAATGCCAGCACTGGGTCACCTGCAGTTCCTCCTCAGAGCTCGGAGTTTCAGCTCTGTGAGGTCCTTTCTCAAAGTTTCTAGTTTTAACCCCAGTTTTTCCATTTGTTGCCCCAGTCAGCCCAGGGGTGGTGGCTGGTTTCCTGAAGTTGCCACCTCTGTGATAACTTCTTTGAGTTCTCTTTTACACCTTTGGTCATCTAATAAACAATGTCGCACCCCATAAACAACTTTGATATTAAATTCTGCCTGTGCAAAAACTAATGTGACTTCTGCCCCCTGAATAAAGCCTGTCTGTCTAGCCCTTCACATGCCTTATTAGTTCCTTTACCAATAAATAGCCTGTGATTCCAAAAAGTTGATAGTTTGCTCAAAGTCCCAAAGTTAGTAAGGACTTTTGGGGAGACAAGCAGTCTGTCTCTAAAGCTTGCGTGCTTGACTAGATAGCAGCGTGTAGCCTAACATGCCTGGACTCATTAGTATCAAGGGAAACTTCTACGCAGTGGCTACCAAAGAATTAATAGGATTCCTAAATAATATAGGATCAGTCGTGGTCACAAGAGCTTCCAGGATAAGGCAACATGGAACCTGTGAGATAGAACGAGTTGTGCATTTCAGACAGTGTCTACATGAAATCCCCAAATGATCTGAAAATGAGTATAATATTGAAACAGGGGATTCAGTGTTGTTACCCACGAAACTTCCAGTTCCATGAATTCATATAATCCAGCCAGTTTTCCTCAATTAAAATAGTTCATATGAACTATTTTGTTTGTTTTTCCTTTTTTCCTTACGTTAACTACATTGGTAAACCAGCAGTTGCATTCTGTTACCACGATGTTATGTTGGGAGACGGAGAAAGGGAAAAAAGGCAAATGCTTTCTTAGAAGTGGCACATGCTCCCCCCAACCCCCAAAAAAGAAAACACTGATCAGAAGAAAAAAATGAAGAGCTGTGAAATAAAAAACTAAGCTCCCCAAGCCCAAAAGAGCTCAAAAGAAAGCAGAATTGCTGGGGAGAAAAAGAGGGAAGGCAGCAGATAGGTCCAGAAGCTAAGGCCAACCCTATTCCTAAGGGGGAAAGTGGCTGCTGGGAAGGACAGAAGAATCTGGGGAAATGGTTTCCCAGCTCAAGGCAATGTAACATCGTCACTCCTGTTCCACAGGGAAAGCTGCACAGAGAAAGAACTTCAACTTCATTTCTAAGAGACTTAAGAGCTATTCTAGGGAGCAGATGTGGCTCAGGCAGTTTGGTGCCCACCTCCCACATGGGAGGTCACGGATTCAGTTCTGGGTGCCTCCTAAAGAAGAAAAACAAACGGTGAGCAGACAACGTGCAAAAGCAATGAGCAGACAAGGAAAAAAAAAAAAACCACGAGCAGACGATGAGCAAAAAATGACAAGCAAGACAGTGAGCAGACAGGGAGCAAAAACAAAAAAATGAGCAGGGAGCAGATGTGGCTCAAGCAATTGGGCACCCACCTCCCACCTGGGAGGTCCTGGGCTTGGTTCCTGGTGCCCCTAAAGAAGAAGCAGACAACAAGCAAAACCAACAAGCATACATTGCATACAATGAGCAAGAAACAGTGAGCAAACAGACAAGGGAACCATCTCAGTGGGGGAGAAAGAGAGCTATTCTAGTTCCTCCATTGTAAAAAAGGACACCCAGGGGGTAGAGGGAGGAGGGCAACTAGAGGGTTCTGGAAAAGGAGGGGGGAAATGTGTGTGTGGGGTTTCAGGTCCACAAGAACTACGGCTGCCCCTGGAAATGAAAACGAATTGAGGCCTAAGTGGAGGAGCCTGGCCTGGGTTTCTCAGCTGCTCTGCAACAAAAGGCAGGCCACAAGGCGAAAGGGCACAAAGTTTCCAATCCTAGGTCCCTGTGACCTTTCCTATCTGTCTTCCCCAAATTTTCCCAAAATCTGGGCTGGTACAAGAAGGAGCCTAGAGTTCTCTCTTGCCGAGATGGCTTTCCACAGACCCCTAAAACACCCGATGAGCCGGATGGAGAGAGGCCACAAGCCTAAAAAGGGCCAAAGCCCTCTAGTGATCTGAACCAGTTGCCAAGGTAACTTCAGGCTAGTAATTCCCTGTCCCAGGAACAGGTGTGATAGAAGGGGCCACAACTCGGCCCCTAGTGGTACATGGATTAAACAACCGGATAATGCAAGAGGGGTGGGAGTGGGGACTAAACTGAAGACTAACGAAGGAGAAAGGAAATAAGGCCCGATGGGAAGTGGGGAGCAGAATGGACTGTATGGGGGAAATAAGACCACACTTATTGGCCAGGAAGTAGAAAAAGACATGGTAATAGTTATCAAACAGAGTATGAACCTGGAAAAGGAAAGAAAACTCCCTCTTGCTTGGCTTCTCCTCATTCCCCTACCATCGCCTGAACTGTCCTGAGACCACTCCCCAGTTGCTCAGTTATTTCTCCAGGAAAGGCAAACTGCTGTTGAGAAGCTAGGTGGGCTAGAGCACAGGTGAAGAATCAGAGGTAGAGGAAACTATCAGTAGAAATGGGGCTTAAGCCCCTGTCACTGGCACAGTTCTCTACAACCCTCCCCAAACCTCATATATACCTCAGATTCCATTTAGTTACAAAGAAGTGGAGGCTGAGTAGATCAATCAAGCCCCCCATAAAACCAGTATCCCAACTGAACTACTATCAATTAAAGTGCAAACGGCAGAGGGATTTGTTGACTGGGGCTAAAGCCATCCAAAGGTCAGAGTTAAAAATGCTTATATATCAGTCAGAGGATGGGTATCAGAATCTGGTCCCTCCTCCAATTAAATCATGGCAGTCCCCAAGGTACAGGCAACCAGTGAAGTTTCTTTGGAGGACTCTGGGGTCCAATCCCCACCCTGGGGAAGAAGTCACCTGAGCACTTGAGTGAGGGGAAACCACGCCTTGGATGAGTTCCAGAGCCACAGATGGCAATGCCCCTCCACTTCCCCCACCTCTCCCCATCAGCTAACTCAACAGGAACTCCAGCTGTGCCAGAGAGCTTGCCTTCCCATTCTCGTGTCTACCTGGAAACACTCTCCACAAGGCCAACTCATGGATATTGCAGCTCTTCAAATATGAGAAACTCCAACCCAATAAAAACTACAAGGAAGTGTTTCCTCACTCCCTCTTGCTTGAGTCTTGCTCTCCTTCCCCAGGACTCTTTACATGATTGATCTGGAAACCTCATTCTCCAGGGTTTTCTGAAAAAAAATGGGGAACACTGGGAAGGAGGAAAGATGAGTAAGTCACTAGCTTGCACCCATAATGCAGTGAGGAAAGTTTCTCTTGGAAGGTAAGTCGTGGGGGTACCTGACCCCCAATCCCCAGAGGAGGGGGTAGGAGGCCAGCAGCAACAGCTGCCTGGTGGTGGTGGCTGAAGCACAGAGAAGATAGAGCTGTCCAGAGGCAGCCCTTGGGGGCAGGGCTCAGAGTGCTGTTGCCACAGGGGCTGTGTGTGAGGGGTGGGGATGGGGGTCATTTCTTAGTCCTCGTGCTAGCTCGGTTCTTGGTTGCTGCTAGCCACTTCCTCAGGTGCTACAACTCTGGCTCTTGTTCTGCTGGGGCTGCTCATAGAGAGCCACACCCCAGCTTCAGCCTGCAGCACCCCTCAAATTATGGGGTTTGCTCTTTGGCAACTTCTATTGCCGGGAAGAGATGGTTCATGCTCACACTGTCTTGACAAAAAGCTGCTGTCCTCTGCGTATGCCTGGGCCTCTTCCTGCTCCATGGTGCACTTGTTGGCTGGGTCGGCCTTGCTCCCCACCAGGGCAGTAACGCTGCTAGGACTGGCCTGTTGCTGTATTTCCTTCACCCATGTTTTTGCTCTGGTGAAAGTTTCCTGGGTAGTAATGCCGTAAGCCACAATTGCAGCTTGGGCACCCCTGTAGTACTTAGGGGCCAAGCTATGGTATTGCTCCTGACGAGCTGTGTCCCAGAGCTCAAACTCGACTGTTGTGTCAACTAGACAAATGAATTGGGTGGGGAAGACTGCTCGGATCATGCTCTCCTGGTACTTGTGGAACTGCCCTTTGACAAAATGAACACCAGGCTAGACTTGCCCTCTGCAGATTCCCTGGCAGGACCAATTTGAACTGGCATATTTTGCTGGCCTGGAGCTGCCCATTGAGCCTGGCTGTGCCTCTGCTAGTCATGGCCAGATTATCAGAATGGGGAAGGGTGGAGGGAGGGGATGCCACAAAGTGGAGGAGGGGGGAGAGGAAAGGGGAGGGGTCTCCCAGGTTTCAACTGGGGTTCCATCTCCTCCATCTGGTTCAGCCTGTGTCGAGCAGGCAAACAGCTGCAGCTCCCATATGGTCATTTCTTAAGAATGTTTGGTCATGTTTTTCCTTCTTGAGCATATTAATAGAATCCCTTCTCTGTACTAGGAGTTATTCCAGGCCAACAGGACCAAGCTTTGGTATGTCATGGGACAGGAGAGACAGTAGACAAGAAATAAACAACATGATACATTCCCAGTGCCATTTCTTATTGCACCAAATTGGACAGAATTTAAATGGATCATGAAAGAACTGTCCGTAGTTAAATTACCACTCTCTGGTTTAATGCATATGTCAATGAAATTTGGGGAAACAGTACTAACATCTTTCAAAATGAAAGCAAAAATGATACTCAAAATTGTCCTGCATTTGTGTAATTTTAGTTATTTCAAGACCACAAAACATTAGCATAAGAAGGGATAAATGCATTCTGTCTAATGGTGAATACTTGCTTTAAATAATTCCAAAAACGAAATCATGCTGAAGAACTTTTTACCAATATAGTAAAATTAGAAGAAAAAAAAATTCAATTAAATTCAGTGAAGTAAGGCCTTTAGAAAAATTAAATTCCCTAATTAAGTAGCTGAGAGGTGGGAGACAGAAGTAAGGAGCAAGTTTCCATCAGGGCAGCAACAGAGTTCTAGCCTCATAAATGAGATATTTGACGGAGGCACAAGAGTGGAGAACAAAGTTTAAAAATGCATAACTGCCATCATATCCTTGGATCCCAAAGGGCAAGGCATTTTCATCAGGTCAAGAAATGAACCAGAAAAAAAGAACTCCCTTTTTCTAAACAACAGCTTTTGTAACTAGGCCCCTGCAAGTCAAAAAATATTTTGGGTGATAACATTTTGGTGTGAATATACTAAGGACCAGAATGTCGTATTTGTGGCATCCCTACCAAAACACTAAAGTATAGACCAGCAGACTTTGCACTCCCCTGTAAACACATATCTATTTACAATAATAGCCATGTCTTTTAAAAAATCCTGTGGGCGCTTGCTTCCCACATAGGAGGTCCCAGGTTCGGTTCCCCGCTCCTCCTGAGGAAGAGGAGTAGACAGAGCGGGGAGCCATGGGGGCAGAGAATACATATAAAATCCATGGGGACATGTGCATCCCTAGGCCATGGATAAACATCCAAACTCCATGAGAAACTGAAGCTATTGTATGAATGGGCCAGAATTTGAGAGTATCAGCCTAGGGTGGTGGGGCAATTAGAAGTTATTTTATGAATACCAAAAAGAAAAAGATTATTTTCTTGAACTAATCCATTCCTGTGGGTGGTGAGACTTTTTGATGGGACAGTGAGGCATGACTCAGGTTGGGTGTCTGCCCTCTTACTGGAGCTTTTTATAGACAGAAGCAGAAAGAAAGACAACACACAGAGAAAGGAAGCTGCCATTTTCTATCCTGCCATGGGAAAGAGGACTTGAGGATCGCAAGCAGCCAAAGCTTAAGCACGAAGCCCCGGAGAGGCTGGGCCAGTGGAGCATCTCAAGGGTGAAGAGATGAGCCACATGCCTGAAAGCCCAGAGCTGGACTCGGGAAGAAAGTGGAGCAGCAGAGACCAAGAGAGGAGGCCTAGAAAGAGACAAGCCCTATGCCTGGTTGTCCACAACCGACCTCTGGGAGGTGGTAGGTTCTGGAAGGGAAGGCAGGGGCCTCCAAGAGATCGGCCACCATCTTTGCCACATGGCAGGACCCCAGGGTCACCAATAACTGACTCTGGTGAGAAAGCATCTCTGATGGTGCCTTGGTTTGGACATTTCACAGCCTCAGAACTGTAAGCTTTTACCCCAAATAAGTTCCCATTATAATAGCCAACCTATTTCTGGTACTTTACATCAGCAGCCCTTTGGTGAACTAAGATAGGTGGGTAGAGATAAGGGGAGTAGATGAAAAGGTAAAGAAAGGGAATTTATCCTTGGGAGATGCGAGAGAAGGGCCAGCAGTAAGGACGGAGAGAGGGATAAGTAAGTGGCAGGCAGGAGGCACTCGCCATATGCAAAGTTTGGCATGGGAGGACCAAGAGCCACAGGAGATTGGTGGGCTTGGTGGGGTCAAGATGCAGTAAAGGAGGGTGATGGGAGGTTGCCCAGAAGGTCTGCCAAAGAATGGTTGAGTGCAGGAGAGGAGAAAAGACACAGAGCCAAGTCACAGAAAAGGTCAGCGATTATGAGTAAATGAACCGTGCTTCTAATGAGCGGAGTTAGGCGCAGGTGCAGAGAGAGCTGGTCAGCACCTCAGGAGTCAGAGGACCAGAGTGCAGAAAAGCAAAGCCATTCTGGACCTTGCCCTGGGGAGGAAGAGCTCTGTCTTAGGACATCCCGGCTTGTCCTGTTAAGCTTGGAGAATTTTTCCAGAAGAGAGCTGGGCTGAACCTAATGGGCAAATTGGAAAGACACCAGTGCTAGCTGTCTGAGAGCTGACCTAAGGGACATCTGCCAGGAATGAGTCCTACATCACTGGCTGTTGTGTATGTCCCTTTGAATAAATGTCTTGTCTCAAGATGGCCCTGGGTTCACTCCCTCCAGGAAGTCAAGAACACCAGAATATAGAGCAAAGGAGAAAGAAACTCTCTCATTTTGGAAGCAGAAGTGCCGATGACAGGGGGTTTGTGTGGCTGTGTTAGTCCCTGCCTCCCTCCTAACAGTGGGTACATTTTTTCACCTTATAAATAAGTGAAGGGACCTTGGTTGAGGTTTCAGGAGGAGTAAGACTTTTTGCCCTGAGGGGGGACCAAGGAGAGAGGGGAGCAGGAGGAAGCAGGCAGTGTGTGTCTGTCCCTCTTTGGTCCCTCAGAACTCTGGTGGTTAGAAATGTGAGGGCTGGAAATTTATGGAACTGAACTATCTTCCCCACAGCATCTTCTCCATAAGCTATGCCATCTTCACCTTGAACTGCACCATCTTCCCCACGAGCTGCAGCATCTTTTCCATGAGTTTCGCTGGCTTTTCCATGAGCCTCCCCATCTTTTCCATGAACTACTCTGTCTGTTCCTTGCACTGTCTTGTGAGATCCTAGACAAGGAATGATGGTCAGAATCAGGTGCACCTGGCCAAAGAAGACCTGGTGACCTGGTAAAGCTTAGCACAAAGCTGGGCTTCCTTGGGGACCCTGGAGGTTCCAAGCCAGAGCAAGGGCCACATTCCCACTTATGGATGGAGCCAGCACCTCAAAGGCTGGAAGCTCTGGACATAGCCAGAGAAATCTCCTCAGTTTGGACATTGGCCTTCTGTGGTGGACGATGGCAGTAGTAAGCCTGGATCTCATGGCTTGCAGGCAGCTGTTGTGGATAAGAGGGAGCCAGAACGGAAGAGCGGTGCCAGCCACTGACTTTGCCGTGGGTTCCAGAAGGCCCTCTTCAGGGACTCCGGGAACTCCTTGGGCAGCTGCTCATTTCCAGCCATGAGGGATTAAGTGACCAAATCTGATTATTACAAGTTAGCGTGATTCTTTTAAGACCCAAGCTACTGAGTCCCGGGGTGCCTGGGCAATGCTGGATCTTCACCACAGGCCACCTGCTGCAATGGATAAGATAAAATCCCATGGGAAATGGGTAGCGCTTGCAAGGGTTAGCTGCAAGTCATAGCTTATGGATTCATGGTCATAAGCTATGACCATGGTCCAGGTCCTTCTGGGTCTGCACCCATTTGGATATCCACTAGTCATTTTAGTAAACTGATTTTTGTACCTTAATTCCCTATCAAAGTGGCAGAAATGACAAAACAGGGTCTTCCATCCACGGGTGGCAAAGGGTGTGTCCCTCAGGCCAGATGCCTTCGAGGGAAGAAGGATTCCTCTGGAGAGAAGCCAGGGCTTTACTCTTCTTCCCATGCCAACCTTGGAGGTTCTGGGCTTTCTTTTATTTTGTTGAAGAAGATCACGTTTCCTTGTTTAGGAAAATGGGGTGACTGCTCCCTAAGAGGGTAACCACTCCCCCGAGGGAGATGACAATGCTACCCATCTCCCCACTCACCCAGCCACCCCATACCCTTGAGGGAAATGAAACTGGAAGAAAGTAGGGTGCTTCCAAAATGCCTGTGTGGGCATGGCAGCTGCGCTTGGAGCTGTGGATGTTTTCTCAGGGCGGGTGATAAAAATGGCCTGCGTTTACGGAACATACACTATCCTCAGCTCTTCACATGTATCATCTCATTTCTCTCTCACAACAGCCTTATGAGGTAAGTGGTTTCAGGCTAGGAAACTGAGGCACAGGGCTAGGAAGACTTCCCCAGGACCCCAGAGCTCGCAGGCAGGGCCGTCTGCTCCAAGGCCCCAGCTGCCCACTGCCTGGGGCAGGGCCCAGCCATCAGCCTGACTCTACTTCCGGGCGGTGGTGTCTGTCTGCTTGTGCCCTAGTCTACTTGCTCTCTTGAGGTTTAGGCCCTAAAATTCCAAAGGGATGGCGTCGCTATAGAAACGTGGAAACCAGAAACGAAGCCTCATTCCATGGCCTCAACCTAATAGGCCCCCTGGCATCAAAGAAAGATCACCTGGCGAAGGTTTTATGTGCCAAACATCTTGTTTCAGTTTCAACAGCACTTTCACATGACTTGAGACATTTAATCCCACCATGATCTAGGTATAAATAGCCCTATTTTAATATGGAAAAAAAAAAAAAAACAAGCTCCGAGAATTGAACTGTGTATTAGTTTGGTTGCTCCTGTGACAAACTACCACAGACTCAGGGGCGTAAAACAACAAATCTTTATCTCACACAGTTCTGGGGGCCGCAAGCCCAGGATGGGTCGGCAGGGCTGCGTGCCCTCTGGAGGGTTCCCTGCGTTTTCTGGCCTCTAGAGGCGGCCCCGTTGTTCCGCGTTCCTGGCTCACGGGCCTGTGTGACCCCAACCTCTCCTTCCCCATCACACCTCCTTCTCTGACCCTTCTGCCTACCCCTTGCATCTTTCAAGAGCCCTGCGATTACATTGGTCCCAATTTGGATTATCCAGGATAATCTCCCCATCTCATGGCCCTTAATTTAATCACACCTTCCAAGTCCCTTTGGGCAAGTAAGTTAACATATTCAGAGCTTCCTGGGATTGGACTAGAAGGGCATTGGGTGGGGGCGGGGCACCATTCAGGCTCCTGCGCGGCCAAGTCCCACACCCAGGGAAGAGCAGGGCTCACCAGGGGGCAGCTGAAGGGCCCGGAGCTCAGGGGCATCTGCACAGAGCGTGCGCATCAGGGTTTCTAGGGAAATAGCCCTGACCGCAGGCTCCTGTCCTTCCCCTCCTTAAATCTAACCTTCTCCCCTCACATGCTCCATCAAGTCTGAGGATTTGGGCCAAGAGAGTTCTCCCCAGTGAGCCTTTCTCTCAACCCGCAGGGGTGTAAGGAAAAATAAAATGAACCAAGTGGATCCAGACATGGATAATTCAGACCTCTGGGCCTCTACAGGAAGTGGGTTAGATTTCCAAAGCTCTAGAGTCGTTATCTTGAACCCTACGCTGATGATTATTAACCTTGAGAATCAAAGCTGGCAATAAAATTTCTGAAAATCCTTGTATCTCAAAGATTTCTCCCCAAGTGTTAGAGGAGCCGAGAATCTGATTCCCGTGGTGTAATGGGCCCGGTTAGATTTTTTAAAAATTAAAAAGTATAATGATGGAATCTAATACTTATAATTATAAAAATAAAAGACTAGCAGCATACGTGCCTAAGGTTGTCATCATTCCTTTCAGCGTCTTCGGATAGGATTTATTTCATGTGTAATTCTATTAGCCAATTCTAAAGCTGCTATTTCCAAGTAGTTCAGTGACTTTTGTGAAGATAAAAACTTGAAGATAATTAAGCTGGAATACTTAAGCAATGATGATCTCAGTATAAGAAAAAGAGCTGCTCTTATTGCCCATAAAAAATATTCATCAGAAATAGTTTATTAGATATAGAAAGTGCCCGTGTTCTTTCTGTGAAATGCAGTTCAATTATAATAATGCCTTTCAATTTCATTAAAATTAGTTTCACAATAAATAGGTGAGCATTGTTGAGTTTCAAGACAAATGACAAAAACAAACCGCAAAGGAGGATCACAAGAAGAAAGTTTTAAGAATTGAGAAACCAGAAAATTTTCCTTTTGCAATATTTATTTAATGGCAGCTTTCAGTTTCACAGGTAATCTGCCTTTTTAATTATGGAAAGCTCACTTTGAACAATAAAGGCTGAATTTTTCTACGTTAAAAATATTAATGTCCTGGAAGTCAAATGCAGAAGAGCATCTTCACATTTGCATTGAGTTTAACTTTATTTTCTAAGGAGGGCTCTGAAACATGGCTCATATTTCACAGTCCTGTGATGTGTGTGCATATGTAGAGCAAACAGAGTTCTCTCATTTAGATGCATTGCTTTCAAAAACCAGTAAACACTTCCAGACGGCTGAAGCCAGAGAGAGGGATTGATTACAGGGAGACAGGGATGCCCTGTTCAACCCAAAGATTGGGAGGCGGGAAGGCAGGGGACCAATCAAAGGAGGTTGGGCTCAGGAATGGAGGCTCCTGGGAAACCAGGTGGAATTGTTTATCTGCTTCCACCTTTGTTCTCTGCAAACTGGCCTTCTCAGCCACACAGACCACATGGTGGATGAAGATAGTCTTCGTTTCAGTTTGCTAAAGTCTGCCAATGCAATAAACCAGAAATGGGCTGGCTTTTACAAGGGGAACTTACTAGGTTAAAAGCTTACAGTTCTGAGGCCATGAAAATGTCCAAACCCAGGCATCATCAGAGATGTTTTCTCACCAAAGGTCAGCTGCTGGTGATCCTGGTCTCCTGCCATGTGGCGAGGCCCTCTACCAGTCTCTGCCTTCTCCAGGCTCATTTTCTTCCCCAAATCAGCCATGAGCAATCATGTACATGGCAGGGCACAATGCCAGTCTGCTCGCCTGCCCCCTCTCCTCTGGGTCTCGTTGCTATTGGCATTGGACTGCTCTGTCTGTGGCTTTTCTTTCGCCCAGGTTTTTCCTCTGAGTTCCTGGGTTTCTTCTTTCCATCTCTGTGGCTTTTTTCTCTGTAGTCTCTATTTCTCTCATGTATAAAGGACTCTAGTAAGAGAATTAAGACCCACCCTGGGTCATGCCCTACTGAAGTGATCTAATCAAAAGGAAGTTCCCTTAACTGAATCTAATCAAAAGGCCCCATGTACAATAGGTTAATAGGCACAGGAATGGATTAGCTCTAAGGGCATGATCTTCTGGGGTCCACTGACCTTCAAACTGCCACATTGATCATCCACAACCTTCAGTCAGGCATGCTGCGGTTCCAGCCACATCAGGTCTCTGTGTGTGCGCACGGTCAAATTTGTCAAAAATCAGCCCAACTTGCTGAAGTACTCACTCTTGGCTGGATGGGCTATGCCTGAGGGACATGTCCCACAACAGAATCATTGCACCAACTGAGGGCAGCATGTCCTCAAAAAGGGACTGTGCAGACAACCCATCACCTGTCCACTGAAAGAATACCCTGCTTTTGCTGGGAGCTTGCTGAAGGCTCTGAATGATTGAATTCTACCATCACAAAAAACCCGGGGTTCCTTTGGACCTGTGTTTCTGAAGAGGTATCAATGGACATTTGGAGCAGAATGATTCTTCAGTGGTGAGGACCTCCCCACCCTTTGCAGGATTCTTAACATCCCTGGTCTGCCCACTGAATGCCAAAAGTGCCCTCTTTCCAGGCACTGTGACAACTAAACCACCCACCTTCATTTTACGTGCCTCCCAGAATGCAGTACTGAATTTTAGTTCAGGCTTTTTCTCTTTTGGAATACACACACGAGGGTTTTGTGACCTATGAGCAAGGGCAAAATAAGAAAGTGCTTACCAGACAGGCTTTGGCATAAGACAACCTGGTCCTGCAGTCTACTGGCCACATGAGCTCGGGCAAGTTTCTTAATCTCCCTGAGTTGTGGTTCTTCCCCATCGGGGATTGAATACAATGTTGCTCTCCCTTAGAGTTTTTGCAAGGATTAAGTGAAATCATGTATTAGGTTGAGGCATATGAAATGTCTGGTTATGCAGGTCAAAATGGTTGAATATCTGCAATTCCAGATTGTTCAAACTAGCAGCTAAGAGTCTTAGCACAGTGACTCGCACATAGTAAGAGTTTTCTAAATGGTAAATATGATTCTTACAAGGATGCAAATTAAACCTGGGTTGCACAAGATACAGTTTAAAAAAATAGTCTTCCTGTAAGACCATTATGCTCTCCCTCATCCTTGGACAGAATAACATAGTATGTGACATTACCAAGGTATAAATAAAGGTGGGAAGGAAATATTCTTTGGAGAATTTTACTTGGACACCACCTATGATTGCCCAAAGAAAGGTGGCTGAATGGTCACCTTTGAAAGATGTGTCCCAGGGGAGTCTGAGAACATGAAAGCCAAGTTGTCTTCCCACTTATGGAAGATACTTGAGAAGCTATGACTTGCGATGACTCATCAGTCACTCCTTGGAAGACAAAACAAAGCCTTCTTTTCCAGCAAACTGGAGGTGGTGGATGGGATTGGAAGCTGAGGGGGTTGTTGATTTGGGGAACGCTTTCATTTTTAGTTGTTTCATCCTTACCTTGACTTTTTCATGGAGAATAACTTATTTTAAGTGTCCCAAGTGCTTAACCTGTCCTTATATACATAAACCACCTTCTGGTCCTGTGGTCCTCCAACTGGTTGGTGGCTCTAAACACTGGCAGGCCAGGAAAGCTCAGAGAGCATTAGTTGATGGGGTAGAGCACAAGAATATTCCTTGGCACTTACCACTGGCAATTAACTTTTAATTAAAAGGTAAAAAAGACATTAATTATCAGTTAACAAATTTCAATCTCTATTCAGACAACAGAATTAATGTGTTTAAAAAAGGCCTCAATAATTATTTCTTGAAGTTTAGAAAAGGGTTGAAGATAAAAGTATATACCTCTTCCCCAACACTTCTCTTCTGGTTTCAGGAAAGTTGGGCCTAAGGTCAGCCATACCAAGGCCTATTTCCCAGGGCTAGAGATTTAAAGTTATATTAAAAATAGCTTTTAAAAGGAGGCATCTTACCCTAGCTGTAAGGAAGCTTCACAGACAGGTCTCTTTTTCAGTTTCCCTGCCTGACCTCCCACAGAGCTTGGCTTTCTAGATGGAGGTAGAAGTGCTCTGGCTGCTCACTTCTGAGTCAAAATGGATGTTTTCCACACTGGAAAAGCTCCACACTAAAGCTCAGATAAAAAAGTTCCCAAGAAGGGAAAAAAAAGATCCCATGACCTTGTAGTTATAGGACTGCCAAAGCTTCCTGGTAGAGGACAATGATTTTCTACTGCTCTTGTTGAATTTTTTTATACTTGTGGTTCTATACTCCACCCCTAAACCTCCTTCTGAGATATTTTCCCAGCATTTTTCCATAATGACCATTTTCTTTTTTCTTTTTTTTTAAAGATTTATTTTATTTATTTATTTCTCCCCACCGCCGCACTGTTTTGCACTTGCTGTGACTGTTCATTTTCCCTGTTTCTTTGGGAGGCACCAGGAACCAAAACCATGACTTCTGATGTGGAAGGGAAGCATCTATTTTTTTTTTTAAATTAAAATTATTTATTTATTTTTAAAAATTACATTAAAAAAATATGAGGTCCCAATCAACCCCACCACCCCCAACCCCCACTCCCCCCACAGCAACACTCTCTCCCATCATCGTGACACATCCATTGCACCCGGTAAGTACATCTCTGAACATCACTGCACCCCGTAGTCAATGGTCCACATCATAGCCCACACTCTCCCACGTTCCATCCAGTGGGCCCTGGGGGGATCTACAGTGTCCCGTAATTTTCCATGAAGCACCACCCAGGACAACTCCACGTCCCGAAAACGCCTCCACATCTCATCTCTTCCTCCCATTCCCCAAACCCAGCAGCCACCATGTTTACCCTTCCCACACCCATTCCACATTTTCTCTGTTGGACATTGGATTGGTTGTGTCCATTGCACATCTATGTCAAGTGGGGGCTTAGATTCCACATGGATACTGGATGCACTCCTCCTGCTTTCAGTTGTAGACACTCTAGGCTCCATGGTGTGGTGGTTGACCTTCTTCAACTCCATGTTAGCTGAGTGGGGTAAATCCAATAAATCAAAGTGTAGGAGCTGAAGTCTGTTGAGGCTCTGGGCCTGGGTGTCATATTATCAGTCCAGAGATTCAAATCCCCTAAATATATCTTAAACCCCAGCACCAACTACAATTCCAATAAAGTAGCATGCAAGTCTTGTGAGAAGAGATCCCCTCTGAGTCCAATTCCATCATGCAGAAACACCAGCTCCAAAGAAGGGCCATCTGCCATGGCAGTGAACCCCATCTGCCATGACCATAGAACCCATGGGTCTCTTTATCCCTCAAAAGAACCAATACCTGGGGTTGTGTCTAGTTTATCTGTCTCTTAGACTCTGCTCAGTTGTGCATAAGGGCATTCCTTCTGACAACCTCCAGACTCTTTTTTAGAGACTCATAGCCTTATAATCTCATTTCTCCTTTCCATTTCCCCCTTACATTAGGTCAAACAGCATTTTGAAGTCGTTATATGTAGACAGGGATATTCTGCTGATCCGTATTGAACCTTTAATTCAAGGTCATTTTCTAGTTGCATCTTCAGCTGGTATGTGGTAGTGATCCCTCAGTGCCAGGGAGGCTCATCCCCGGGTGTCATGTTCCACACTGGGGGGAATGCACTGCATCTACATGCTGAGTTTGGCTGTGAGAGTGGCCACATTTGAGTAACATGAAGGCTGTCAGGAGGAAACTCCCAGGCACAGTGCTACTCTAGGCCTTGTTCTTATTGCAGGTGTATAGGCTCAAAAGCATAGCCATTAGTATCAGGAGCTGACTGTTGGGCCCTCCTTCCTTCCTGGTTCTTGCCGTTGCACCTGGGGGACTGCCGCTGCTCCCCCAGGGTCCATGACAGTGACCCCCCTGCCAGGGGCCCAGTACCCCCCCAGCTATTATTTTTAATTGTTTCCACTATTAGTATATCTAGACATTACTATATACCCTGGGCATATGCCCTGTATAACTCCCTGTCAACCATATATATCCTGTCAATAACATCCTATATCAGTATTCTTCCGCTGCCATTGTTGAACCACTCTGTGATCCAAAACTTCCTGTTAAGTGAATGCCAACATAATATCAGCTTCACAAGAGTCTTAGATCACTGAAATTCATATATACAATATACAGTACTTCCCCAGATCCACCATAAAACCTTTTCCCTTCCACAGCGATAATCTTTTAGCTTATTCATATCATATTTCCTGAAACTGATGTACTGATTCCGAGACAATAGCTTTCAAACAAGGTGACATCTGTGCTTACTATGTGGTCCATACTTTAGGTTGTACAGTTTTCTAAATTTTTTAGTTATCCTATGTTTTGCCTTATGGTTTACATTATTAGTCTGTTGTCCCCTATATGTTTTTGGTGCAATATTACATGTTTTATATTCATCCTCGTGTACTCTCACAGAACTCCTCTCTTGCCCCCATATTTACCCTGGTTCCATCCATTCCACATCCATTTTCCCCTCCCCTTGGGGCCCACAATGCCAGCCAATCTTCATTTCCCAAGAAGCCATGTCCAGAGATACTTGCAGCAGTATTCAGGACCTGACTTTCTCAACTGCCCTAATGCCCTGGGAGCCATCCTTTCTCATGAGAGATACAGTTCTCTCTGTTTGACGGCATTAGTCCTCCCCAGGATGTGGGTCCACCCCAACTCTCACTTCTTGGGTCTCTTCCCAATGGTACAACCCACCTTGGCAAAATGAGCCTTCAGCTATTCCCCCGGAGTCCGTCCCGCATCAGACTATACCCCCTGAGCATCCTAAACAGGTAACCCTCCTACTTATACTTTGACACGATTTTCTCAACATTTTGTTCTCAACGAACACCTGACACTCTCCCATGTTCGTATGTTGCCCCTCCCTCCCCCCAATTTTTGGACAATATTACCCCTCTTCCCATCCCCAGCCCCCCTCCAACCCACAAAGCCCCACCCAAAGGCAACACCTTGCCCCCATTTTGTCCCTTCTTTGTGCTCATACTTACCGCCAGCCAGCTCATCACAGATTCTACCCCTGCAGACGTTAACTCACATCCTTCCTCCACCCCCCGATTTGAAGGGAGGCATCTAATCATGTGAGCCACCTCTGCTCCCTGCTTTGTTGTGTCTCTCATTATGTTTTTTTCTTCTTCTGTTTCTTCTTGCATTATCTTGTTGGATCAGCTTGCCACACCTGCCCATCACGTCAGCTTGCAGTCTTGCTCATTTTCTTTAGGAGGCACCGGGAATATATGTTCCCTGTTTTGGTTGCATCTCTCATTGTGTTTTTCTTCTTGAGTCTCTTGTTCCATCAGCTTACTGTTTCAGCTTGCTGGGCCTGCCCATCAGGTCAGCTTAGTCTCTTCTTTAGGAGGCACTGGGATCCAAACCACGAACCTCCCATGTGGTGGGTGGGCTCTCAGTCACTTGAGCCACATCCGGTTCCCCATAATGATCATTTTCTTTTCTTCCTTTCTTTTCTAGGAATGAAAATTGAGCTGGTAACTCTTGGTTGAATAATTCAGCCCCTGAGAAAGGAATGTAGAAGCAGATGTAAAGGTTCTAAGCAACTGGGCTTAAATGTTGTTCCAAGACAGCTATGCCAGATGGGCAACATCACCCAAAGAATAAACTAAAACCTGGCTCAAGAACAACGAAAAAAAATTTTTTTTTCATTTTGAAAAAACACAGCTAGATTGCTCTTTTAGCTTCTCCACTGGAGCACAAGCACATTTTTGAGACATAAAGCTGGAGATGCCCCAGGCCTCAAGACTTTCAGGCCACAGGGTAGATGAGGAACTTTTATAAATTCAAAGCAAAAGGCAGCACAGATCCCTGTTGTTAAAATGTCCATTCCTCCCAATGAGGGGAAGACACATTCCAAAGAGATGAGTACCTCCACATAGAGCTTCCCTCAGCCTGGAGCTCTCCCCACTCCCACCCCAGCCTACCCCTTTGTCTGATGGAGTATCTCTCAAAACCTGCCCAAGTGTCCCTCCCACTCCTCCATTGCCACCATCATGCTACAAAGGTGGTATGGACTGAATTCTGTTCCCTTAAAAGAAATGCTCAAGTGCTAACCCCCAGTCCCATGGATGTGACCCTATTTGGAAATTGGATCTTTGAAGATGTTATTAGTTAAGATGAAGCCAAACTGGAGTAGGATGGGTCCTAATCAAATATGACTGGTGTCCTTGTACAAAAGGGAGAAGGGACACAGACACAGAGACAGAAGACAGTCATGTGACGACAGAGGCAGAGATGGAGTTAAGCCACCACAAGCCAAGGTTCACCATGGCTTGCCGGCCACCCACCAGGAGCCAGGAGAGAGACAAGAAATGGTGTCTTAGTTTGCCAGGGCTACTGTGAACAAATTCCAGACTGGTTGGCCTGAGCAACAAGAATTTATTGGCTCACAGATTGGAGGCTGGAAATCCAAAATCAAGGTGTCTGCAGGATCGTGCTTTCTCTGACATCTGTAGGGTACTGGTGATGTCTTGCCAGCAACCCCTAACTCATCACATGACGTCTGTGTCTGCCTCCATCACGTGGTGTCAGTCTCCCTCTGGGTCCTCCTCTGACTGTGTCCAAATTTCCTCTGCTTACAAGAACTCTGGTCACATTGTGGTAAGGTCCATGCTAATTCACTCGACCTCACCTTAAATAGTAGGTTCTTTGAAAACCCTTTTAAAAATGAGTTCACACAAAATGTTATATTAAAAAAGTTAATAGATCACAAAAAATGTTACATTAAAAAATGTAAGAGGTTCCCATATACACCACATCCCCCACACCCCACTCCTCCCACATCAACAACGTCTTTCATCATTGTGGCACATTCATTCATGAGGTGAATACCTTTTGGAGCACTGCTATACCACATGGATAATAGTTTACACTGCAGTTTACACTCTACATTCAGTGGGTTATGGCAGGATATATAATGTCCAGCATCTGTCCCTGCAATATCATTTAGGACAACTCCAAGTCCTGAGAATGCCCCCACATCACATCTCTTCTTCCCTCTCGCTGTCCTCAGAAACTACCATGGTCACTTTCTCCACATCAATGCTACAGTTTCTTCCATTACTAGTCACAATAGTTCTATAGTAGAATACCAGTAAGTGCACTCTAATCCATATTTTATTCCTCCATCCAGCGGACCCTGGGATGGTGATGTCCACTCTATCTCTACATCGAGAGGGGGTTTAGATCCCACATGGTCGATGGAGTCAATTCTCCAGCTTGCAGTTGTAGGCTCTCTCGGTTCCCTGATGTGGTGGTTAACCAACTTCACCTCCCAAAAAATTAAATTAAATTTTAAAAAAAAAAGGAAAGAAAAAAAAATACAATGAATGTGCCACTCTAGTGAAAGAAGTTGTTGATGTGGGAAAAAGTGGGGGATGTGGTAGGTGGGACATATTGGGATAGCCTATATTTTTAATATAACATTTTGTGTGATATATGTATCTATTAAAAATAAAATTTAAAATATATTAAAAAAGAAAAAAAAATGAGTTCTCATGTCCAAGACTGCGGGCTAGGACTTGAGCAGGTCTTTCTGGGGAATACAATTCAATCCATAACACACAGATTCTCCTCCTTAAGGAGGAGCACAGCACTGTCAGCACCTCAGGCATCCAGAACTCTTAGATCAAAGATTTATTTTGTTTAAGCCAAATAGTCTGTGGCATTTTGTTATAGCAGCCATAGCAAACTAAGACACAAGAGCTTCCTAACTAGATAACAGAACTTCTTATGCTGTCTCCCAAATATCTATTTACCTCAGGCCTCCCTCATAAAGAGGGAGCATTCCAAAGTCAGGAAAACTCACCACACACCCTGGGCTTTGGGGGCTCTCCTCAGGCTGTGAGCTGTGGGAACTTCAGAGAGCTGAGTGACTTCTCTGAGCCCCAGTCTTCTACCATCAGTCAAGCCAGACTGGAAATATTGACCTCACAGGAATTTTGACTGGTGAAGAAATCAGCACCCCTCCTTGCTGCTCCATGACCGCAGCATGCCTGCCTCACTCCTGCATTCTTAGCAACAAGCACTGACCAGAAGTGAGATTAGTACACATTAAAAAGAAATAACCCCACCAGACCCACAAAAAATGTTTACAGAACACCCCAGTCTCAGGAAGAAAAAGACTCCTGGAGAGAATGTTTGATGAAACTGTATAATTCACTTTGCCTTGATTCTAAGCTCACCACCACTCATCTGATAAAAACGTTCTACTATTGCCCACTAAAAAGAACACAGTGAAAAGGAATCTTCTGTCAGGTAAATTAATGAAATGATGTTATTGTTCCTAACCCAGACTTGGTGAGCCTAGCTTATATGAAACACACTCTTCTAGATTTCCCCATGCTGTGGCACCACTCAAATGGAGCTGTTTTAACCAAAAAGCCCAGGATGAAACCCAAATGGTGGTGATTACATAAGGCCCCTGGCACCTCTTCCTTCCTTCCTATTATATTCTTCCCTTCTGCTTCCTGGCCCTTTCCCCTTCCCTGCCTCTTTCCTTATCTCCTCCTTCAGCTCCTACTCTTCCCTCCTCCTCTGCCACCCTCCCCAACCTCTCTCCTTCTCCAGCTCCCAAATGTCTCACTGATGAATATCCTAATAAGTTTGGTTCAGAGATTCCCAAACCCAACTGTAGAGTTCCTCTCACATTCACTTGGGACCATGCTATCAGAGTGGGTACATGCAACCTACCTATCCCCACGCACAGTGCAGGTGTGAACAGAAACGTCATAAGTTCAGGAAGTACTCAGGCAGGAGTGTGGAAAGCAGTGACTCAGACCAAGTTCCTGGGATATCAGAGCCCCATGCCCCAAGAGATGAAAGATACTTGAGTCTAAGCTTTTCTTCTCAGCCTTTGACTCCTATGTATGACTTTGCTTTTATACTTTTCCTCAACTTATTTAAATCACTTGTCTTCACGTTTTATCTCTGGTCTTCTGGAAATAAAGGACTTAAATGGCTGTTAGGCAAGAAATGACACTGTTTGTTTTGGAAAACAAAACAGCATCAACAAAACCTCTCTCTTTGTATTAGACTCCTTGCTAGAAAATGGGAATAAGACCTAATTGATTCTTTCAAGGACTCATAATTTTTTGAAGAAAATATAAGTGGAGATAAGTAATTGCAATCTATTGTGGTGTTATAACACACATATGATCTCAAGACTAGGATCTCCAAGTCATCTGGGTTATGGGATTTTTTCATCTAGAGTTACAGGAAGAATGGGGCTTTGGATGAGGATGAGCAAAGAATGGGGAGAAAGAAGTATCACTACCACAGTGAACAATATGACCAAAGATGCAGAATTGAAAATCCCGATGTTCAGGTATCCTCCAGGAGTTTTGTGGAGCAAAGAGAGAGCATAATGCACAGGTAAAGCAGGAGATGATTTGACTGAAGAGAGGATATGGAACCAAAGGGTAAAGAGCCTCATCGTTGCCTTCCTACGAAGGTGGACTTGAGTAACTTCAAGGAATTGACTGTTCTAAAGTGTGCTAAGAGGAACTGGGTGACAATGTAGAAGATGGAGTAGATGGAAGAGAAAAGCAGTCAGAAAAATGGTAAGGACTGGAACTAGAATGGCAGCATGAAAATGCAGACAAGAGGATGAAGCAAGAAATTGTTATAGGATAGAATTGTCTATATTGATGATAGCATATGACTGCTGGGGATAGGTGTCCACGTTTGTTAATTTGAGCAGCTGGCTCAATCCTGGTTCCATTATGCAAAATGGGAATTACATGATGAGGTTTCGGTTGAGGGGAGGGTATGAACATTGTATTCAGGGTGCCTTCAAACTGCCAGATCAAAATTGCCACTAAATAGTTGGAAATTTAAATCCAGAAAGCAGGTGAATATTGATTTAAAAATCATCAACATCCCCAACCAGGAGGTAGACATTTGATTTTTTGATCAATTTCATTGAAAAATATTCACAAACTATACAATCCATCTAAATGGCTTTTGGTAAAATCAGAGTTTTACATTTATCACTGCAAAGAATATCAGAGCATAGGCATTTGATTTTTATTTCTAATGTCTAATGTGAGCAGATGGCCCAAGGAAAATATTCAGAGCATGGAGAGAAGTGGGCTAAGGACAAGAGCCTGGAGAACACTCCCAGCATTTAACAGGCAAAAGGAGAAAGCTGAGCATGCAAAGGGAAAAGAACCAATGTCAGAGGTCAGGAGGAGAAGCCAGAAAGCAGCAATGCCTTGAAAGGCAAGAAGAGAAGAGAGAGCATTAGGAAGAAAATACCACAACAGGATCAAAATGTATGAGTGACTGCCAGCTCCCACAACATCCATTCCACTAAGGCAGGACCCAGCAAAACTGTCAGTCAGGGTCCAGTGAATTTTCTACCTATATTGCATTATTCTATCCAAATGTTAGCCAAAAGGGAGCCAGAATTGGCATATAAAGTCTCCCTTATTCACACATTTGGCAAATACATGATGAGTGGTTATATGTTCTGGGGAAGAATGCCCTGCTTTCATGGAGCTTATGTTCTGTTTGGGGGAAAACAGGCAACAAACAAGTACACAAATACCTAGACAAGATAGTGTTGGTTAGCACTGAGTGCTTGAACCTTGATGGTAATAACACAGAATGATGCATAGAGTATGTGCCCCATTTTAGACCAGCACAGAGTCCCTGAGGCAGGATGGGCTTGGCATGGCCAAGGAACAAAGGATCTTGGTGCCTGGAGTTTCTGGCCAAGTAGGGAAATATGGCGGACTTATGTTGAAAAGACTGCTGAAGAAAGTACTAAAATAATTAATTGCGAGAATAACAAAAAGAGATAAATCAAGGATGTCTTCTACATTTTTGGCTTGGCCAACTTGGCATGGGAAAACCGGAGAAGGAACAGTTTGGGGGTGGGGGACAGGATTCCTGGTAGAATGAGTTGAACAAAGAGTGGGAGGTGATGGAGTAGAGACAGAGACCAAAGACAACACATCCAAATAGCTTGCTCTGCAAAGGGAAAAAGAAATGGGGCTGTAGCTGGAAAAGATGTGGGCTTAAGGAATTGCAGTGGATATTTTCTGCACTTTGAGGCTCTAGGTCCACTCTTCTTTCACCCCAAGTTCAGTGCCCCAAGAAACTGATTTTATAGACTAAGTCAATGGGCTCCCATGTCCTCTGTAGCAAAGGAGGAGCAGGAGAATGGAGAATAGGAGAGTGAGGGCAGAGTTTACAGCCCCTAGTGACTTCCTTAAGAGTGTTGCATCTCTCCACCAAAGGGCCACTGCCCTTGCCAGGCAGCCTGCCCCACATGCTGCAGCCCTTCACCAGGAACTGCTCCTCTGCTTGGCCCTTCTAGCTGAGGGACAGTAGCACTATCTCTGTAGGATCCTTTGTTGATTTTCCTAAACAAGAGGTGCTTAATCCTTTTGGTCCTGGAAAAACTTCACACTCTTCAAAATTAGTGAGGACCCCAAAGCGATGTTCTTTATTATGAGTTACATCTATGGACCTTTACCAAAATCAAAATTAGGATAGAGATATTTTAAAATATGTATTTAATTAATTTAAAAATAACAACAATAAACCTGTTACCTGTTGATATAATTAAAATGTGTTATGAAAAATAATTCTATTTTCAAAAGACTGACATTGGTTTACATTTTTGCAAATTTGTTATTGTTTGGCTTAATAGAAAACACATGGATTCTCCTATAAACTTCTATGTTCAGTCTACTGTGGTATGTTATTTTCATGAAGAAGATTTGGTCTCACACAGGTACAGAGTAGGAAAAGGGAGGAGTACTTTAATAAACGTTTCAGATAATTATGGATACTATTCTTTGATACTACACAAGACTCAGTAATTTCTTGATGATGGGTGCAATGTGCAGTTGAAAATCGTATCAGTAAAGTTTTCATATTCTGTCACATTAAAATGCATGAGCTCTGAATCTCAGCAGAGTTGCAGCCAGCACATACTCTCCAGTTCATTGGACTTGCCCAGGACAACTAACAAAATGGTGATGGTGGACAACCTCCATCCCCAAAAGCAAAGAATATAACTGCAAGCAAAACATTTCCTTTATCTATCCCAGAAGATCTAAGCCCCATCTCAATCTGAGGCAGAGTGGGCATCACCATCTCAAAATCCTCCAGATTGAGGAATGAACAAACATAAGGGTGAATGCAATCACAGACCAAAGTAGACATTATTATCATAGTAAATGGAAGAACTTGATGTAAAGATAGTAGTTACAAGACATTCTGAGGGAAGGGGGAGAGAGGAATAGGAGTAACATAGGACGTTGAAATTGTTCTTCTGATACTGCAATGATGGATACTGACCATGATACATTTTGTCAAAACCTATGAAATTGTGAGGTACAAAGTGTAAACCATAATGCAAACTATAAACCATGGTTGGTAGCAATGCTTTAATATGTGTTCATCAATTGTAACAAATGTACTACACTAATGTAGATGTTATTAATAGGGGAAAATGTGAGAAGGGGAGGAGTGGGGCAGATGGGAATCCCCTATGTTTTAGATGTAACTTTTCTGTAATCTAAAACCTCTTAAAAAAAAGTTTTATTTTGCATGTTAAATGGGGCAAAGACAAGATCATTTAATAGGAGCAATATCCTTTTCATGGTGTGAGAATGTGTCATCACCATGAAGAAACAGTGCTCACCTTGGCAAGGTGTGCCTACTTTGCAGGTTAACAAGGAAGGTGGTCAGCCGTCCAGCTTCTGGCAGTAGAACTGAAGCATTCACACTCCCTCCTGGCAGCAGTCCACCTGCCTACCTGAGACCTCCCCGCAGAAGGAGAGCTTCCGTTAGCATCCAGCTAAACCTGAAGGGACCACACGGGAAAAACCCCACTTCTCCTTAGGGGAACAAAGGAGTCTCCCAAGGGAGGGGTGGGGGCAGTGGGTTGGGGACCTGAAAGGGGATTCATGGTGGGGAGGGGAGTGAGAAGGGAGAGCAAGTCTGGGGTGAGGGGCCTCCACGTGGCACAGCCTCACCCTAAGGGCAAAGCCCTCACAGCTCTTCCATGGGCAGTAGAAAGGAGCATCCAGTTGGATAAAATCATGACCACTCTCGTGCTCTTCTGCAATCAACCTGACTCTTCAGTGAAGAAACTTGATGTGCATCTACCACTGTCCAGGTTGGGCTCAGAAAGTGACAAACTAAGAGGTGCTCAAGGAAAGGACAGTTAAACCCCCAAATATGCTGCTGGGATTTGATGCCAAGGGCTAGAGCCCCTCCTTACCACCCCCAGGCCCCTTTATAAGAGAGAAACCAATGCTTCCCAAGTCAAATGAAAGTGAAAAAAATACTAAATGTTCCTGAACCTTGAACAAATATATAATTCTGATAGATTTGATTGTGCTAACTTAATAAATGTGCCTTTCCATATTGTCCAGAATCTATGTTCTTAAAAAATAACTTCATAAGCACTTTACTGTCTGAGGCTTCATGCATCTACTATAAAAGTCTTATTGTTGCATTAATTCAAACTTATTTGTGCAACTTCCTCAAACAGGCAATGAAAAATTCCCACCATCTAGAGCAGATGAAGGCCAGCTTTTCAAGGCCAAGAAATCCAGCTTCCTGAATGTGGGTCTTGTGTACTGGAAGGGCTGACAAGGTCTTCATGAGTCAGAAAGTTTAAATGTCCCACCCTTTTCAGCAAAAAGGTGAGCCCCTTCATTGCCTCTGGAGGCAGGAGGAGAGGCTCGCTCATTCGTTCAATGTACAAATTACTGATCCTCAGTATTCATGCAACAGATATTTATTGAATGTGTTTATGTGACAAGCAGTGCATTAGTCTCTGTAGGTAGAATGTAGAAGATACGGTCTCATCCTATACATGTTAGTATTCCACTAGGGACAAGTAGAACAGACACAAACAACTAGAATACAAGAACGAAATTTCCAAATAAGAGTGGTAGATATGTTACTATGTGGATTTTTTATGCCACTTTTTATTATGAAAAATTATTTTATTATGAAAAAGTCAGAATACAATAAATACTTAAATACCCTTGATCCCAAGTCACCAATTTTTAACATTTTCCTGCTTTTGCTTTCTCCTCTCTCTCTCTCTTCTGAATCATTTGAAAGGCCACTGAAGTCATTTCAATACTTCATCCCCAAATATTTCTTTTAAGAAAAAAGACATTTTCCTACATAACATAAATACTCTTAACACACCCAAGAAAATTAATACTGATACAATATGCAGTCCGTATTCAAATGCCCCAATTAGCCAAGATCCTATCGGGGACCATGTAATGTATTTCATCACCAATTCTAGCCTGAAAGGGTCTTTATAGAGGAGACTCTTTAGTTTCCTTTTTAAAACAGATGCTCTTCCCTGCCCGTTGGTTTGTTCTTTTGCGACATATTTTTGAAGAGTCACAATCTAGATTTGTGAAATTGTTTCCTCATGATCAGATTCAAGTTAAACATTTAGGGTCAAAATTCTAAATATTTGATGCTGTGCCTTCCCATTGCAACTGAACATCCGCCCAGGATGCCAGCCTGTCCCGTGGCAATGTACTGTTGGATCTCTGGGCTAAGTGGCATCCATTGGGAAGGATTGTTTTCCCTTGTAATTAGTAAATAGTCTATTGAGTGATACTCTGAGACTGTGGGAATATCGTGTTCCCCTGTACCTTTTCAACCCACTATTTTCACCTGGTTCTATTACAGTGGTAATTGCAAAATGATGATTTTTTAAATTCCATCTCGTCTTCTCCTTTGTTGTGTTTCTATTTTACCATGTGGATTTAAAGAAGGGGCAGACTCTGTCTCTAACCAGGGTAATGGAGGAAACCTCAGAAAGTTGTGGCATTTGGAGATACAGGAGGAGATCTAACAAGCAGCAGTTGATGCTTTCTATTAGAAAACCGATAATCCCTAAACATTGAAATAAGGTATCCTGTCTTGGCTGGGCTCAAGTGTCATTCCACCCCCCGGATATTTATTCACATCAGTAGTTGTATGGGCACAGAAAAGCCATGTAGGGGGAGGCAGGATCAAAACTGTGCTCAAATCAAGGCAGCGAGTTGTAGGCGCATGGGCTATAGGAGCAGGGCAGGCTCTCACCCCTGCCACAGGCTGGAGCCTCAATACTCCTGGGCTAAATCTCACCCTTGACTCTGCGCTGCACATCTGGACTGAGTATGCCTTCCCCATATTCCTCAGGCACACAGCTGTAGGCAAATGTGCTTTGTACAGCATCCCAAAACATCTGTGTTACTTGATGGTTTGGGGAAAATAGATAATTATATCAAAACAAGTAGGAATATGTAATACGGTAGAGTGCAAATTTACAGGTTGCATGTTAATTTAAAACATGAGATTTCACAGAAAGTTTGTGCTTTTGGTAGTGATTCTGGGTTGTTCCCCCTGCATCTTCCCTTTTCTGTGGCAAAGACAGTAATGAAAGGAACATTTGAGAAACACTGAAGTTCAGTGACGCAATGAGTTGCCCATGACCATCAGATATCAGGAAGGAAAAACAGATAATGGACAGATGTGATTATACAAAAGCTCACGGAAAATTGACTATTGGAGTATTGATATTTCAGTTTCCTGGCTGCCAAAACAAATAGCAAACAATGGGTTGGCTTAGCAACAGGAATGTGTGGGCTCACAATTTCCAAGCCTAGAAGGCTTGCTTCCTCCCAAGGTCGGTATCTTCTGGCTAGCCAGCAATCTCTGGGTTTCATTGGCTTTTCTTCTTTCTATTCCAGGTTCCATTGACTTCCTTCCTCTATCTACTCCCAAGGATCTCTCTTTCTATGTCCAGTTCCCTTTGCTTAGCAGGACTCCAGCCGTACTGGATGAAGGCACACCCTCATTCAGTCTGGGCACGACTTAACTAACACCTTCAAAAGTCTTATTTACAAATGAGTCCAAGTGTTGGGAGCTGACCATGCCTTTTGTGGGAGACATGATTCAATCCCCAACAACTGGCTTCCTTCAAATCAGTATAGTCATGTGAAGGGAGTATTATTAACAATTAAATCTTTAACCATTTAGTTTCCTGTAGTATCTTTATTGGTAAAAGAAGGTTCTAAAATGGTCTTTGGGTTGTTCTACACATAACTAGAACAGTTCACTGAATTTATTAGTAAAGAGAAGATGGGTTCTAACTTCTTTTAAGGTTTAATTTTAGATCTTTTATTTTAGAATTTAAATTCTGTACCTTGTATATACTGAGAAAGAAAAAAAAAAAGGAAGGGAGAGGGAGTAAGATGTAGAAAACACTGAATGAAGGAAATCCAGTGGAATAGAATAAATAGTCCAAGGCTTTTGTCGAACTTAGAATCTGGTCCATCATTTTATAAAATAGAGAGAAGAAATTATATCTTTAAAAGGACACAGTGAAGCCACTACTTTTATGGACTTTTTGAAAACCCAAGCTCTGAGGGCTCAGATTGAGTTAAGGCATTATAAACCAAGCCAGGAGAGAATAAAAACCAATGAACCCAGTACATGAATGTTTTTATGAAGTGGAAATTATGCTCATTTTCATTACTATGAAGTAAGAGATTACTTTGGGTATGAACATCAATTTTGATTCTGGGCTATCTTAAATACTTAGTTTATTGCCTCTTTGGAACGAAAGTCTCAGCAGCTTGATTTTTTTTCTTTTTAAAGTACCAGGCAGGGGCCAGGGACTGAATCTGGGACCTTGTATGTGGGAAGCTGGTACTCAACCACTGAGCTTTCCTAAGTTGTTTTTTTTTTTTCCATCCATTTTGTTTGTTGTTTGTTTCTGTTTATTTAGGAGGCACCAGGGAACCGAACCTGGAACCTCCCATGTGGGAGACAGGTGCTCAACTGCTTGAGCCACATCCACATCCTAAAATTTTAATGGTGTTGGAAAGAACACCCTGATGAGAACATGTGCTCTACACGATAGAGCATGTGCGATAACAGAGCATGTCTGCATGGAGGAGAAATTCACCAGAAGACCTGAGAATCAGCATGAGTGTTAGATCCTCCAGCTCCTTTGTCCTTCACACTGGGTGACTGGATGTTGTCAGGGCATGAGGTGGATAACTAAGTACAAAGCTCTGCCCCCTTTCTTCACTGGCCAATCCTTAAATCTAATCTGGATTACATCCTTCCTATACTCTTTTTTTCTAGTATTTACCATAGCTTACAAATATTTATTCATTTGTTCAAGATATATTCCCTCATTAGACTGAAAGTCCCGTGGGCTAGAGATCATGCTCTTGGTATGCCACTGGGTGCCCAGCACCTAGTGTTTATTGTAGAGTGAGTGCATATAAATATTTGTTGAATAAATGAATGACTGTTTCCCAAGTAACAACATATCCGAGAGTTTTCCTCCTTGCCTAGGCATTGGTTACTTGGTAGCCGACTGTGTTATGGATTGCATTTTGTATCCCCAAAAGATATGTTTGATTCCAAGTCCCAGGTCCTGTGAATGTGAACTTACTTGGAAATATGATCTTTAATGATGTTATTAATTAAGATAAGTACACACTGGATTAGGTTGGGCCCTGATCCAATATGACTGGTGCCTTTAGAAGGAGAGGAAATTTGGAAACAGGACAGAGAGATGGCCATGTGATAAAGGCAGCGCTTGAGCTATGCTGCCACAAGCCAAGGATTCCCTGAAAGAGCATGGAACAGATTCTCCACATTAAGAGGAAGCATGGCCCTGTCGACACCTTGATTTAGACTTCTGGCTACCAGAACCATGAGATAACAAATTGTTTCACTGTTTAAGCCAACTAGTCTATGATACTTTGTTGTAACAGCCCTGGAAAACTAAGGTGGTCTGCAGTCTACCTGGATTTTTACTTGATCAGGTGGGTAGGTTCAAGACATTGGTTTACTTCAAATATAGTCATTTCATCCAGCTCATCTTCACTGATGCCCCTATCATGTCCAAAGCACAGGCTGGGGAAGTAAAGATGAACAGGATGTTGGCCCTGCAGAGCCCTCCAGAACTTGTGGTCTATGGGAAAGTAAATACGTGAACAGATTAATAAAGTCAAAGCCTGCCTCCCAACACTGTTCTTTTCATAGGTAAGTACATTGAAACCCACATTCTTAAAACACATGAAAAAAAGAGAGCCTTTATAAACTTAGGAACAAAGCTAAGAGGTGGTAGTCATGACTTACCAGTATCCAGACCCAGAAAGGAGCAGGCTTTCAATTTCACATTAAGGATTTTCACTTTTTATAATAGAGACAACCACATTTCCTAAACATAGAGATTCCTGCAACCAAAATAGCCAATTGGTTTACTCTCCAACGTCAACATCCTTTGACTAGTAGTGTCCTCCTATAGCCAAATATTGAGAATTCACTACTGGCTAAGTGAGAAAGGACCACCATCCATTAGTGACATCTTCCTTGGGTGCCATATACCTTAGGAGGTGGACATTGCCACAGGGTTGACCTGAAAAATATCAGGGGAGTAGTTTCTCATCCTGCCCTTAGCTCAGAATCTGGCATATGGTAGATGCTTGATTAAAGTTTAATTGGATTGACTACACTGTACTCTGGTGATGTTCACTTTGAGAAGTCCACACCAAACATTCTGTGCCATTTTGTAGACAAAGCACTATGGGAAGGAGATGACTTTGTGAAGGAGACATTGCAGATGGCCTTTGTTCCGACTCTAATTTACAACTATCCAAATAATAACATTCCTCCAAGCCTTCTGAATCAGGCAAGACTACCCAATGCATTCCTGACTTTAGTTATATCCAAGAAGAGCTCTTATGCTCCCCCTTGACATACAACACTTACTACATTCCATTACAGTCATTTGATTTTTCCATCTGCAGTTTCTCCCAGGACAACGATGATTTCCAATTCATTTTTGTTTCATCAACTCCAAGTAAGATACCTGTTATGAAGTAGGCTCTTGTTAAAAGTTAATTAAGGGGAAGCGGACTTGGTCCAGTGGTTAGGGTGTCCGTCTACCACATGGGAGGTCTGCGGTTCAAACCCCGGGCCTCCTTGACCCGTGTGGAGCTGGCCCATGTGCAGTGCTGATGCACGCAAGGAGTGCCGTGCCACGCAGGGGTGTCCCCCGCGTAGGGGAGCCCCAAGTGCAAGGAGTGCGCCCCGTAAGAAGAGCTGCCCAGCACGAAAGAAGGTGCAGCCTGCCCAGGAATGGTGCCGCACACATGGAGAGCTGACACAACAAGATGACGCAACAAAAAGAGACACAGATTCCCAGTGCCGCTGATAAGGATAGGAACGATCACAGAAGAACACACAGCAAATGGAAACAGAGAGCAGACAACTGGGGGGGGGGGGAATTAATAAAAAATAAATCTTTTTTTAAAAAAAGTTAATTAAGAAAGGAGAATGGGGTGTGACAGCTGATGGGTACGGGGTTTCTTTTTGGGGGTGATGAAAACATTCTGGAACTTGTACGACTCCATGAATATACTAAAATCCATTCAACTGTATACTTTAAGTGGGTGAATTATGATGTGATATATCAATAAAACATTTTCTTAAAAAAAAAGTTAATTAAGTAAATGAATTGAAAAACTTACACCAAGAAGAAGGAAAGGTTGGTTTACCACTAGCAATATCTAGATATGTGGGCCACAGCATACACTTCAGTTTCTCCCATGATGTAGAGCAGTAAAATAACTGAGGTTTCCCTTGGTTAGAAAGAAAAAGTTAAATTCTGTTCAATGTGAGGCAGAAAGTAGTCAATAACTGTTAGAAATTCTTTATCAAGAACAACACAAAAAATATTGAGATATTAAACGTATAAAAATCAATTAAGGGAAATTTTTTACTTATACTGAGCATCTAATGGTTGTCAAATATCTAAACACACTAAAATTGGGCTGGTGTCTGAGTGTGCTCCTCTTTCCTGTCTCCATCACTGGGGCCTCCTGCCAATTCCCAGAAAGCCTGGCTAGAGGTGGATGGTGATGGTTGTTCTTATGGGTCCGTCCATTTTTCCAGGCCACAGTGCCCAGGTATCCAATCAAACACTAATATACCTGTCCTTGTGGTGGTATTGATATTTGTGAACTTGAGGTGGAGATTACTCTCGATGATGTGGGTGGGCCTCATCCAGTTAGGGGAAGACCTTAAGAGCAAAGGCCTGAGGGCAATTTCCTGAAGAAGAAGAAATTCTGTCTCAAAATGACCGCATCAACTCCTGCCTGAGTTTCCAGCCTGCTGGCCTGCCCTACAGATTTCAGACTTGCCAGCCCCACTATCCCACAGTAAGTCTCTTCCTATATAAATCTGGTTCTGTTTCTTTAGAGAACCCTGACTGCTACACAGAGCCAAAGGGACCACATACATGACTTAACACGGGAGTTGACACATCCATCCCTCCTTCAGTTTTCCCAGGGTCTTCTCCTGCTAGATCTTATCTCATGACCAGATGGTAAGTCACTAGTTTCAACAATTTTTACTTCAACCAATAGTCATTATTATTATCGCTCAATAATTCCATGCTAAAGGACTTATTTGAAAATAGCAATCGTACTATGATAAATCTTACTGAAGGTCTTTACTAAGTTGTTATATGAAGTATAAGCCACTAATCACAAATACCAGCATACGTTAGTGTCTTAAGCCTAATTTACTTCCTTAGGAAATTAATACATCTGTAGCTAGTAAGAACAGGTTAGGAGAGTTTTGCAGTCCCAACATTGTGTGTTTGGGTCATGATGTGATGTCTTATTCTTGGTGATGTTGAGCTAACAGGCTTGCTTTTAACAGAACAACACCCAGTTGTTCTGCCACTAGCCTCTGCTGCTGTTGTAAGTACTCAAGGGATCATTTCCCACTACTTTTGCTCGTTTGGTTTCCTTTATCCCTGGTCTCATCTCCTGGTGCAGCCCCCAGTAAGCCCGGCATCATGGTGTGCTCTCTGTCCCCTATTGCCAAGGAGTAGAGACAGATGAAATTATGGTTAAAAGTACAGGATGTGTAGTCAGAGCACCTGGGCTCAGATGGCACATGTGTTACCTACCAGTTGGGTAGTCTCAGGCAAGTGATTGACCTCCCTGGGTCTGTTTCCCCATCAGTCAAGGAAGGATCCTCTCTGGGGATGCAACATATATCTGAGCCATAAATGATGTGAGTATGTGTAAGAACAATGTTCAAGGCAGAGGATCAAAACTGACCAAAAGATAAAGTAGGCCAGTGAGACTGCAGTGTGGTATTCCAGTGTGTGTGGGCAGGGTACAGTGGGGTTAGGAGGTATAACCAAGTCAGAAGAAGAGAGCCAGCATGGGAGAGCTTATAAGATATCCACCTCCTCCACCGCCAAGTACAATGAGAAATCATTGCTTAGTTTTAACAGGGGAATCATTATTTTATATTTGAAAAGACTCGTCTTGCAGTTTGGAGAATGACATGTACTGAAAGCAAGAGCAGTAAAGAGGCTTGTAGTTATAGGCATGAGGTTAATGGAAGCTTTGTCCAGAGTGGGGGCTATGAGGATGAGCCAAGTGGATAAATTGTGATGTGTGTTGTAGAGGTATAGCTGGCAGGCAGGACTTGCTGGTGGATTTGTTTGTAGCAATAATGGAAAGGGAACAATCAAGGACTATGTCTAAAATTTTTTTTTTTTAACATTTTGTGGTGAGGGATCAAAAGCTCTGTTTTTTGAGAAGCCTGGTAGATATCTAACAGAGATGCCAAGGAGGCAGTTGCATATGCAAAGATAGAGGTCAAAGTAGAGGATAAAGAGAAAGATGAATTTGGAAGTTATTAGCAGACAAATGACATTTAAAGTCAGGGGATTATACAATATCACCTAAAGAAACAGTATAAATGAAGAAGCAAGGAAGGCCAAGGAGTGGGGGGTTCTCCATCATGTAATCTGTTAAAATAGGCAATGAAAAAGCAATTTGACATAGGTAAAAAATCAAAACAATGAGGCAACACAGAAGCCAAAAAAGAAAGGACTTCAGGAGGAAGTGGTCAACTGGACCAAATGCTGCCAAGTGCACCAGCAAGACAAGCCTGTGGTCTTCCTCGATCTGGACAAGAAGATGATCATTGGTGACCTTAACATGAGTCAAGCCAGTCATGTGATGAGGATAGAAGCTGGGCCATAGGAGAAAAGAAGGCAAGAGGAGGGAATGTGCACATGAAGTGCTAAGCTCAGCACAGTGCCTGCCACATAACAAGCTCCAATAAGAGCTAGCGAGGGCTTATTGTTATCCTCCTCAAGACACTCCTTCTGTGCAGTTGGACAAATACTACTACAGAAAGAAACACTAGAGGCAACCACACACTTGAAAATGCTACTTCTTCTAGGCAGAAGGTGCCAGCAGAGCAATGCTTCCAGAACAAAGTCACTACAAAACAGATATTAAAAAGAGAAGAATTTCTTTCATGGTAAAAGAAAGAAATGTTTGGCCAAAAACACCCTAAAACTCATGGAGAAGGCTGGAGAAGCTTGAGAGCTGATGAACAAATTAGGTCCTGAAGTATGGGTAGGAGGAAGAGGATGGAAAGTATGAGGACTTACGGTTATAGAGACCCAAGGACACACTTGCTGGAATCGCTTCCCTCAACAAAAAGGGCTGTTCTCTGTGAGTAAGTGTTTTTTAACATCACATGCCCTGTCAAGGCAATGTCTCAGCACTTCAGCGATGGTATCATCAGAAATGAGAGCTGCTATATGCACCACTTAATCAGGAGGTCATGCTCAGTGACCTGTCCTCCAGGCTGTGACAGCATGGTGCCAGCTCATTTTGTAAGCAGGAGGAGGGGAGAACTTTCCTCTAACCACCACTATATTCAATAACTATGTGGGTTCAGCAGAAAACCAAAGAACAAGCAAAATGTCGGTGAACTCTTGCAGGTTGGAGTCCCAGAGCCCTGAGACAGCAACTGATTAGTCCCGTAAAGAGCGTCTCCTGTTTGGCCTGCCCCCTTCGATGCACAGTTCTGCTGAGTTGGAATATGTGCAACGTGCTAGCTCAGTCCTATTCTACGGAGATCCTTTAGCCAGTGGCCTCCCAGTTGTATTGACCAACTGGATAAAGTAAAGAATTAATCATTTAGAAAATTGATCCCCTCCCCATGCACTTGAGCTGTCCAAGAGAAGGTCATCGAATCTAAGACTCAGATACTCAAGACACTCCCTGCCCTTCATTCATTCATTCAACAAAAGTATATGGAGTGGGAAGCGACTGTGGCTCAATCAGTTGGGCTCCCATCTACCACCCTGGGACATGAACCCAGGGCCTCCTTGTGAAGGCAGGCTTGCCCACCAGTGCCGGAGAGAGCTGACTCAGCAAGGTGACACAACAAAAAGGGAGACAAGCAAAAACACAGAAGACTGCAGAGCAAATGAACACAGAGAGCAGACAACAAGCAAGCTGCAGGGGGCAGGGAATAAATAAATAAATACAGGCACAAAAGAACACACAGAAAATGGACACAGAGAGCAGACAGCAAGCAAAAAGTGGGATAAAAAGAAAAGTTTCTGGAGTCCTTAGTATGTATCAGGAACCATTCCAGCAGCTGCACAAAACAGCAATGCACAAAATGAACTTTTTGTGCCCTCATAACGCATATTTTCTAGTGGCAGAGACAAACTAACAAGTTTATATCACCCATTTCAAATAATAATAAACCAGGACTTATACAGCAGGTCTAGAGTAGAGTGTGGTGCCTCTTTCAGAAGTCCTGGCTGTGGAGACTCCATATAAGGAAAGACCTGAACAAAGTGAAGAAACAAAACTGGAGAGTATCTGGAGAAAGAGAGAGCAGTCAAGGGAAAGACAAAGCAAAAGCTTTGAGGCAGGCATAAGCTTGGGCTGTTTGAAAAACTGCATGAAAACCTATGTGGCTGGAGAAGGAAAATGGAAGCATTTATGATCAGGAAGTTACAAGTCAGACTGTGCAGAGATTTTAAAACAAAATTTGGATCTTATTTTAAATATGTATGGATGTGTTTGGAGGTTTCTGGGTGAAAGAAAGCATGATCTGATTTATATTTTCAAATATTGCTCTGTTGTAGAAGCAATTAGACCATGTTGCAAGTGAGACCTGATTTTGCATTGGACGGGGATGATGGTGATGGAGGTTGTGTTCATTTCCTAGTGCTGGTATAGCAAGTTACTAGAAACTTCATTCCTTAGAACAACATAGTATCTCACTTTCGTAGGTCAGAAGTCTGGTACAGTTTCATCAGGCTAAGTTAAAAATGTTCACAGGGCTGTGTTCCTTTCTGGAAGTTTTGGGAGAGAATGTGATTCCTGCTTGTTTGCATTGTCAGAATTCAGTGTCTTACAGCTATAGGATCAAGGTCCCCATTTTCTCACTGACTGCTAACCAAGGGCCATTTCCTAGAGGCTGCAGCCTTCCCTGGCTCATGCCTCTTCCCTCTATCTTCAAAGCCACACAGTAGGTTGGGTCCTTCTCACACTGCTTTTCCCTGACCTACCTACATGCCTTCCTTTTCCACTTTTTTTTAAATTGACAATTACCTTGTGCTCATAGCTAGCACCTTTTATACTTGGATGGTACAAATAATAAAGAAATTGGGAACATTGTATGATTCACAAACAGAAAATTAAGTTAATTAGACCATACATTTCATTTGAAGAATTACATATTATCATGGTTGAATTCTTTGATTTTTTTTTAATTTTTAATTTAATTTAATTTATTTTTTTATTTTTATTTTTTTAAGATACATAGATTAAACAAAATCCTTTTCCACTTTTAAGGATTGATGTGATTAGACAGTGTTTGCCTATATAATCCACAGTAATCTCATCTCAAGATCTGTAATCTTAGTCATATCTGCAAAGTCCCTTTTGCCATGTAAGATAATATTCACAGATTTTGGGGTGGGGGTTAGAGCATGGACATCTTTGTTAGGGGCATTATTCCACAGTGCTGGAGACAAGTAGGTGGATTCTAGATGTACTTGATATTGCTTGACATGAAAGATGTTTAAAAAAAAGAACTGAAGACAAATGGTTTAGCTACTGCTGACACCATTTATTGGCAAGAGGAGCAATGGGTTTGGGGAGAAATCTAGTTCTAATATACAAATTTGAGGTGGCTATTCAACATCCAAGCAATATGTCAAGTAGAAAATTGGATAACACATCTGGATAACAAAGTGAGAGGTCAATGATGAAGAAAAAATGTGGAAACTATCACCATATAGATGTCTTTTTAAAGCTATGGGACTGAGTGAAACTATCAAAGGAGAGATTACAGATGGAGAAGAGAAGAGAACCAAAACTCTATCCAGAATGAACTGACATTTAGAATTCACAAGAAGAGGAGACTTCTAAAAGAAGAAACATAGAAAGAGGAGTTAAGGAAGTAGGAAGGGAAGGGAGGGAGTCCACAGAAATGAAATTATGAGGGATTTCAAGAAGGACAAAGTGATCAACTATATCAAATGCTATTGATGGTCAAGCAAGATAAATACTGCAAATCGTTCACTGTATTTGCCAAGATGAAGGTGGTTAGTGAACTTGTAGGAGTGATTTTAGTGTCACATAAGGGACAAAAGCTTATTTGGAATGGAAGGAAGAGAGCCTCAGCGGTACGGGTGGAAACAGTGATTCAAGGCCACTGTTTTGAGGGTTTTGCCATAAAACAGAACCAACTGAGATGGTAGCTGGAGGGGGGTGAGAAATCAGAAGACAGCTTTTTGTTTTGGGAGATAGAAGAGCATGTTTTCTGAGGGGAATGATCCAGGAAACAAGGAAAAATTGATAATGCAAGGAAGCTACCTCGCATAGCCAGAGGAGAGGAGGCAGGGCCCAGTTGGAGCTGTGGGCTTAGACATAATCAAGCACATTATCACAGGAGAGGATGCAGAGTCCAAGGAACAGACAGGTGTTGGTGGCCTGGCAGGTTCAATGGGAAAATATGATAATTTTCTTTGATTTGTCTGTGAAATAAAACAAGGTCATCAATTGGAAGTGATTATTATTCAGCCAGCATTTACTCCCCTCTCTTACCACCTTCATCTGAGGAACATTCTTTCCCATCACACTGAGGTGGGGCTTGACCTTGTGACTTAGTTTGGCCAAGGAGATGTTGAGTGAATGAGGTGAAGAGGGATTGGGATTGAGTTATCCCAGGTGCTTTGGTCTCTTTGCTTCTTTTTTGTCTTCTTCTTCTTCTTTTCTTTTAAATGTTACATTAAAAAATATGAGGTCCCCATATACCCCTCACCCCCCCTACCCCACTCCTCCCACATCAACAACCTCTTCCATCATTGTGGCACATTCACTGTACCTGGTGAATACATTTTGGAGCACTGCTGCACCACATGGACAGTGGTCTACATTGTAGTCTACACTCTCCCCCATTCCACCCAGTGGGCCATGGCAGGACACAGTGTCCAGCATCTGTTCCTGCAGCACCACACAGGACAACTCCAAATCCTGAAAATGCCCCCACATCATATCTCTTCTTCCCTCTCGCTATCATCAGCAGCTACTGTGGCCACTTTCTCCACATCAATATTACAATTTCTTCCCTTACTTATCACAATAGTTCCCCAGCAGAACACCAGTAAGTCCACTCTAATCCATACTCTATTCCTCCATCCTGTGGACCCTGGGATGGTTATGTCCAGTTCTCCTCTACATCAAGAGGGGGCTTACATTCCACATGGATGATACAATTCTTCTGCTTGCAGCTGTAGGCACTCTTGGCTTCCCAGTGTGGAGGTTGACCTTCTTCACCTCCCTATTAGCTGGCCGGGGTAAGTCCAATAAACCAGACAGTAGGAGTTGCAAGTCTGCTGAGGTTCAGGGCCTGGCTGTCATATGGACAGTCTAGAGATTCAGGTCGCCTGAGTATATACCAACCCCAACGCCAACCATAGGTCCGGTAAAAGTAACAGAAGAGGCATATATAGAAACGTCATATCTGAGTCCAACTCCATCACACTCAGGAACACAAACTCCAAAGTGGGCCAACTGACATGGCACTGAACTCCAGAGCCATCTGCCATGATCATAGAACCTGTGGGTTTCTGTAGCCCTTAGGAGAACCAGTACCTGAGTTTCTATCTACTTTGGCTCTCTCTGGTACCCTGCTGAGGTGTGTGTAAGTGTTACCCCTCTGATGACCTCTTGACTCTCTTTTGGAGACTCATAGCCACACATGCAACAAGCAACACCAGCTGATCCATAGACCTGTAACCATGATCACTAATGCTTATTTTAAATGCCACTGAGATTTTGTACTTGCCTTTCACACATCAATATTGACTGATAGAAAAATTTTGAGGAGAAAGCTGTCTCTGGGAGTGAAGAATGAATTGACTAGAGAAAGTAATAGGATCTCTAGGCAATCTGACGTACTGTGCCATTGTGACATTGTGTCATATATTCAAAATGAGACCAGTCAGCCCTGCTGGCAATGGTTTCTAGTCACATTCAGTTGCTTGGGAGCAGATATTAAATAGGCAAATACTTACTTTAGTTAAGGTTGGAGTTTTACCAAGCAAAGGCCAGAGGAGCAAAAGAGCTGAAGGTGTTTGCAAGGGAGTGATAACATTTAAGGACCATGAAGTCTAAACTGGGTAAAAAAGCAAGTGAGGACATGAGGGATAATTCTCAGTGAAAAAAAGAAGGGTCAAATGGGTGGTCCCAATGGTGACTAAGTATTGTTGGGGTAGAGGCACTAGAATAAGTAAATATAAAAGGTGGGGATTTGAGAGCAAAATGTTTAGAATTATAATTTTGAAGTTGTTTCAAAGGAATGGGTGGCCAAGGTGGAGTAGAAAAATAATTGTGAACAGTGAGGAAATGAAGGAGCTGAGAAGCCCAGGTGTGGTGGCTTGACGTGAATGTTGAAGTCACCAAGAATGGCAAGAGCAGTGATAAAGACAATGCTAAATGTTTAATATCTGTATTTTTTCCTATTAAGTTGAAAGTGAATAAGAGATTTCTGGAGCGAGGACAGATTGGTTATTACTTACTTATAATAACCATGCCCTTTCTCCCATGTCCCAATTCTTGTTCCTGGGGCAATACGTGAAAGCCAGATCAGATGTGACTGTATACATCCCAGATTCTGCACTGGAAATATGAATATGAGTAGCTATATAGGATGGCTTGTGGGGCATCCCTCTTTCCCTGAGAAAGGAGAAGAAATTTTATCTCTTTAGTGGCAATAAATTCTCTTTGTAAAAGATACTGGGTTCTTACTCCTTAGGATATAAAACGTCTCCAGTTTTACAATCCAGGATGTGTCTTTGGTCTTCATCTTGTCCCCCACCCTGAAATGTAAAAACGCACAGCTCCAGGGAGGTGAATCTCTCTGTAAGATCTCTCACCCTCTAACTTTCAAGGCCTGTTCTTTTAATCCAAGTCCCAATTTTAATAATATTTTCTAAGAAAGTCCTAGCCATGCAAAAACATAAAATTAATGTCTATATTTCCCCCAAATAACAAGATGGAATTGGACGTTAAAGCCTCCAATGAACAAGGTAAATGGCCGAAAGATGAGCAAGGGGCCATGGCAAATAAGAACGGTAGCAGCAAAGGATCAGGATTTTTAAAGAAGGAAGAAAATGGTGAGGTAGAGGTAATGAGAAGCAAGAAGGAAACCGACTCTATCTCAGTTCTGTGCTCCATGTGTGATGAGAGGGGGAAGAAATTGAAGTTGCAGGGGTATTTGCTGATGAGAGATTTGATTTCAGAGGGCACAATGGCGGGTTTTAGTGCTACAGGAAAGATTGGAGAGTGTGTCTTTTTGGAATATAAAGGACTTTATGGGAGTACAAATCAGGGTTATAAAGGGCCACCTAAAAGCCTTAGAGTTAACTTTAAGAGACTGACCTAAATATAATATTTCCACCTTCTCCATTGGGTTTCCAAGCTTAGTCAACTGTCCAGTTAGAGGGACCAGTCCCAGTAAAACCACCCTCATATCTGACACCAAGTGCAAGTTCAGAGGGGGGTTCCAAGACCACTCTCGGCTTTAATAATTCACTAGAAATACTCACAGATCTCCCTGAAAGCTATTATACTCATTGTAACATTTATTACATGGATGGATACAGAAAAGTCAGCCAAAGGAAGAAATACATAGATCAGAGTCTGGGGGTCGGGGACAGGGGAGGAGGAAGGAGGAGTCCAAACATGGGCTTCTGGCCATCCTCTCCCCTTAGAGTCATGGGCAGCATTACTGTCTCCAGCCACGATGTGTGACAATACTCAGAGTACTGCCAACAGGGATGCTCACCAGAGCCTTTGGTATCCAGAGGTGTTTTTTTTTTTTCTTCCTCAATCTAGCACTGTCTGTATGTTGACCTTTAGTCTACAGTCACTACTGGAGATTGAAATCAACACTGTGTGGTCCAAGGTCCCCATCATTAATCACTTTGCTAACCTGTCCAATGGCCAAACCCAGGCAAACAAAGAAATTTCTATCCTTCAGGAAGTTCTAGAGGCCTAGAGATCACCTCACAATAGTCAGGGGCAAAGGTCAGATCTATGCAAAGTTCAGCCCTGCTCCTCATTGGCACCTATTCCTCACTAGACCATAAGTCTGCTGCCTGACCTTCTCTTGGGCTCTGCCCTGACCCCTGTAATGCTTCCTCATTTTCCTGTCACTCTTTCCCCTGGGGGCCCTCCAATGCACTTCCCTTACACAGCAAGTTAGTACAAAATCCACTACTTCAGTGTATTTCCCCAAGTTTCTCTGAGCTTTTTCATTGCACTCATCATCTCTTTAGTTATTAACTCAACATTTTCAAGAGTCTGCCCTCCAACAACCATCACTCTAAACTGCCCAAAGGATCTATTCCCTGGAAAATATACTTCAGATCTCCTTGGTCACAGTTTCCTCTTCTAGTCACCCTTGAGGTCCCAGTCTTCCCATCCCCAATCCCCTCTCTTCTCCTTATCTCTTCCTAAGTTTAAATGGTGTATTAGTCAGCCAAAGGGGTGCTGATGCAAAATACCAGAAATTGGTTGGTTTTTATAAAAGATATTTATTTGGGGTAGGAGCTTACAGATACCAGGCAATAGAGCATAGGTTGCTTCCTTCACCAAAGTCTATTAGGAGCAAGATGGCTGCCAACATCCACGAAGGTTCAGGCTTCCTGGGTTCCTACGTTCCTGGGGCTTGCTTTTCTCTGGATTCAAGGTTCCTTTCTTCCTGGGGCTGGCTTCTCTTTCCTCTGCTTGCTGACTTCCCAGGGCTCCAGCTTAAGTCTTCAGCAGTAAGCTCTAACATTAAAAGTCCTCATTTCTGTTCTTTGCCATGCCTTTTATCTGTGAGTCCCCACCCACCAAGGGGTGGGAACTCAACACCCTAATCATAACTCAGTCATGCCCTGATACAGATCAGATTATAAGTATAATCTAATATTTCTTTTTGGAATTCATCAATTATATCAAACTGCTACAAGCAGTTCTGGAAAATCTATTTCTTCCAAAGAAGAAATACTATTTATGAAAACAATAGAAAGGCCTCCCCAGGCCATCCTCCCTAAAGTAAGTATAAGTTAATCATGATCTGACTCAGTAACTTGTTCCTTAGTAATAATAATAATTTAAGTGTTTTAACAGATGACTCTACATTATTTTGTTGATCACATCAGTAATCTGTTCTACCTTTTAAGCTTTTAAAAAGACATAAATCATAGCTTTCTTTCATGTAATGTCACATTCAGATAGATGTTATTATTTAATCTTAATGATGAAATAAAAAGTCAAATGTATGTTAATGTATCCTAAAGCATAGCCAGCTGTGGTTAACACTTTCTTACCACAGTTTGCCATAGGCTTTAAAGCTCAGAGTTTTGCATTTTCCAAAGAACAAATCTGCATTTCACATTTTGCAGGTTGTGATTGCACCTGCCCACACTTGCCCTCAAAAGATAAATGAATTTAAAGCATGGCACACCCATTAATTTTTAAATCTAGTTACTCCTGTAGTTTTGTAAGAGAAGAGCCACTTGCATATCAGTGACAATGGAAGAATGCTTATCAATAACCTCAGGTTTCTTCATTAATTTGTTTCTTTATAATTATCATGATCAAAGAACAGCTGCAAGTACTTCACAATTTCTCTGCAGTTTGCCAATAAAGAAAGACTAAAGGTATTCAACTCTTGGTACCAGAAGTTGTATTATTCAAATATGAGATTTTTCAAATCCTCTTCTCTTCCCCTGATATTTTATGTTGATGACAGAGTCAAACAGGAAAAGGAAAAAGAGAGGAACCTCCCTGAAGCAAATGCCTCTGAGGACTCAACTCACATCTCCTGATCCACATCCACAGATAAGGTAAACAGTTCTGAGGAAGTTCAAACTCATCTATCATTTGCAGCATCCCTCCTCCTTGAGCAGTCAGCTTGGGTCATTACATTTTTCACTAGAGTTTTCTTGATAATTGAGATGTAGGGACAGGGAATTAATGTCTCTAGTCAGTGGGGTTCAGAGCAGGTAAACAAATGCTGCTGCCTCCTGTCCTTCAGATGATGTTTCTCCACTTCCCAGAGGTTCCACCAGCTTGAATGCTCATTGTCCACACCAGAAACCTCTGTTAGCTTTAAACAGTACATTGATGTTGGGGATTGAACCATAACTCCACAAAAGACATGTTAAACCTTAATCCATGTTCCTGTGGATGTGAACCCAGTTGTAATAAAATAGGACTTTTTGAAGATAGTATTATTAATGTGTGGCCAAATTGAATCAGGGTGCGACTTAATCCACAGAATAACTGGAGTCCTTATATAGATAGGAAATTCAGACCATCAGTCAGAGAAAGCCATAGGAAGAAGCTGGAAGTCTGTGGAAAGCATACCCAAGAGAGTGTGTCCACCATGTGCCAGAGGACTGTCATCACTAGAACCCTACAGACTCTGGAAGAAAGCATGGTCTAGCTGGCACTGAAGATGTCTAGCTTTCAAAGCTCTGAGACAATAAATGCTTGTTAAGCCATCCCATTGTGTCATAGCAGCTCTGGCAACCTCAGACAATGATAACATACCTAACCCCATATTGACTTTTCCTCATTCTCTATCTTTCTCCCTACTCTCTAGCTCCTGCTTCCTAGAACCACCTTCTTTAGGATGGGAGAACTCAGACTAAAACTCCACCAGTTTTGCTACTGTATACATGTTTATTTGGGAAATTGGATGACCAGATAATTGAATTTATGGCTAAAGTGACAATTTTGAATCCTTTGACTATTTCACCAATAAAGTAAAAAGTCCTGACACGTACATTTGTTGCAGTATAGCAAGTCTTTGAAGAAATATAAAGTAGGCAGACCAGAGAAAGGAGATATTTCAGCCTATGTGAGAACTCAAAGAGGAGTCCACAGGGATAGAAACTTTAAAACAGATGTGTAGGGAAAACGGACTTTGGCCCAGTGGTTAGGGCGTCCGTCTACCATATGGGAGGTCGGCGGTTCAAACCCCGGGCCTCCTTGACCCGTGTGGAGCTGGCCATGCGCAGCGCTGATGCGCGCAAGGAGTGCCGTGCCACGCAAGGGTGTCCCCTGCGTGGGGGAGCCCCACGCGCAAGGAGTGCGCCCGTGAGGAAAGCCGCCCAGCGTGAAAAGAAAGAGCAGCCTGCCCAGGAATGGCGCCGCCCACACTTCCCGCGCCGCTGACGACAACACAGGCGGAAAAAGAGACAAGACGCAGCAAATAGACACCAAGAACAGACAAGGAGGGGGGGGGGATTAAATAAATAAATCTTTAAAAAAAATAAATAAATAAATAAATAAAACAGATATGTAAAACAACACTTTGGAATAACCAATAACTTGAAAATTCTATGAAGATAATACCTTATTCTTTATGTCCTAAGGAACCTTGGGAGATCAATAAATGTTTATCATCTAACTTTTAAGCTTCTATGGAAGTTAGCAATTCCATGGCCTTCCATTGGCATGATACATTTGTTGTCCCAGAGAGGATATATCCTGGAATGAACCAAGTGTTTGTCTTAGAAGTCAAATCATCCAACTGTGGTAAATCTTTCCTCAACTATTTATTTTTAATTTTTATATGACTTTTGCCCACAGTATTTGATGACTCACATTACAGAAAAATGTTTATTGAAGATTTTCTCTATATTTTTTTAAACTAACACAAATCATTTCACAGCAACAAGTATTTAAATAACACTTCTTGTGTATTAAGATACATATAAATAACATAGTTATTTGGAAAAATATCTGTTAAAATATTTGTAAGATAAAGAATGAATTTCTGAAGCTCTAGGAGTTTTTTGGTTTTGTTTTTTGGGTTGGTTGTAAGTTTTTGTATTCGTTTGCTTGGTGTCATTTTAACTATATATGTGTTTCCTGGTATATAAAAGGGATAATCTTCCCCCACTGTATTAGAGTTGGATTCATTTATAAATTTCTTACACATGGTTTTTATGTCCTTTATTTGAACCTATAATTAGCATTATACCCATTAAATATGTTTCCCAGAAATTTAAGTCTTCCAGTTCTTCATATGCTGTCTGAGCCCTGAGTCTTAGCAGAGTTGCAACATCTATTCTCCAGGTCATTGGACTTGCCCAGGACAACTAACAAAAAGGACGATGGGGGACAATGCCTATTCCCCAAAACAGAGAGTGTCCATAACTTTAAGGAAGACAGTTCCATCCATCTGCCCCATGGGATCTAAGCCCCTTTTCATTCAGAAGCAGAGCTTCACCATCCCCAAATCCTCAAGACTGAGGAGTGAACAAACATAAGGGGAGAATCCAGCTATAGACTAAAGGAGACTTATTATTAATCTAGTAATGGAAGAACTTGTAACATTTATAGAAAGGCAATGGTCACCAGAATTTCTGATGGGTGGGAGAGGGAAGAATAGGTGTAATATGGGGGCATTTGGGGGACATTGGAACTGTTCTGCATAATATAGCAATGACAAATACAGGCCATTATACATTTCGGCAAAACTTATAAAATTGTATCATGCAAAGTATGAACCATAATATAAAGTGTGGACCATAGTTAGTAGCAGTGCCTCAATATTTGTTCATCAATTGTAACAAATGTACCACGCTAAAGAAAGATGGTCTTAATGGGGAAAAGTGTTGGAGGGGGCAGAGGTGGGTTATATAGGAATCTCCTATGTTTTTGAAGTAATATTTATGTAATTTTGAAAAATATAAGTAAAAAAATAAAAGGGATAATCTAAAAAAGAGCGGAACAGGGGTGGGTGTCAGAATTAAGGGATCTATTTTGTTATTGATAAGCTTAGAATAGTAAAGTCATAATTTGGAATATCAAAATCAGATATAGTGTGAGGATCTGACATGTATCTTCATAAATTATTAAAATAAGGGAGTGCATTTGAATGGTTTAAATTTACAGATGACAGAAAATTCAATTCAGAAGAAGGAGGCACAAAGAAGTTGATGTAAACAGTAAGAGAAGAAACAGATGATTTTAATGTGGGCAAGGACAGCCTGATGCATTTATAGGTAAGAAATGCAAGTATATCAAAGTTGACTCAATCAACTCTTTTTAGCGACTATTCTAAGGGAATATTCCAAACTATAGAAAAACATGTGTTTAAGTAATTTCCCTTGCAGAAGAAAAAAGAATAAAGAAAAAATTGGAATTAACCTAAAATAGTCATCAATAGGGAGGGACATGAGTCAAGAATAAATCCACTTAAAGGAATATTATGTAGACATTAAAAATGGCAGCTATTGGTGGCAGACTTGGCCCAGTGGTTGGGGCGTCTGTCCGCCGCACAGGAGGTCCGCGGTTCAAACCCGGGGCCTCCTTGACCCGTGTGGAGCTGGCCCATGCGCGGTGCTGAGGCGTGCAGGGAGTGCCGTGCCACGCAGGGGTGTCCCTGCGTGGGGAAGCCCCACGCGCAGGGAGTGCGCCCTGTAAGGAGAGCCGCCCAGCGTGAAAGAAAGTGCAGCCTGCCCTGGAATGGTGCCGCCCACACGGAGAGCTGACACAGCAAGATGACGCAACAGGAAGAAGCACAGATTCCCATGCTGCTGACAGCAACAAGCAGACAAAGAAGACTCAGCGAATAGACACAGAGAATGGGCAGCCAGGGTGCAGGGGAAGGAGAGAGAAATAAATAAATAAATCTTAAAAAAAAAAAGGCAGCTATGGATACTATGCAGCAATAGGGAAAATACTTACAATATAATAATAGGTGATTTTTTAAAAAAAGAATATTGTGTAATTTCAGTACTTCAAATATTAAAAAAATACATATGATCAGAAAAGAAAAACTGGAGGTAAATAATTCAAGGTGCTAGGTTTGTTAGAATTCCCATTATACTTGTTGAGATTCTCTCTCCTACTCCCCTGCTTAGACCTATTCTAATCTATTTATAATGAGATCATTGTATTTTATAATTTAAAGAAAGCTCAAAGAAAACAGGCAGACCTTGAAAAAATGGCTAGTTACATGATTTGCTGAAATGAAGTGCCTATGGAAGGAAAGTTGATATCATCCACCTGGAGGAGTGAAGAAAGGGAGAAAAGGGAAAAGAATTCATGGAAATCAGAGCACCTTGAATGAAGCAGTGGCTCCATCAAGGAATTCAGCCAACAGAGGCAGTACCAGCATTCTCACATTGGGGCGTGGCTGCCTTCAGAAGGGCAGATGTCATTGAAATGGACTCGTTTATTTCAACAGGGACAGGAGAATGGCAGAAACAAAGAGGCAGAGTTGACAATGGAGAGAAGAGTGGTCAGTAGGCAAAATGGTTGACCCACAGAGATCTTTGGTAGTGGCTTAATCCTAGACGTGAAATACCTGTGCAGTGTCCTGAGCTCTTAGTTGATCTATACAACCAGTAAAACAAAAGAACTGATTTCAGTCACCACAGTGAAGAAGACTGGGATCAGTTTGCCAACCCAGAACCCCTGCAATAGGAGAAATTGCCACGAGGATGTAATATGAATCTTCCTTCCAGCCTTCCCAAAGAGTTCTGCAGTCATGTATAAGGGTAGATAAATTTCCTAGGGTTGCCATTGCCAAATGAAATTCCCACACACTGGGTGGCTTAAAGCATCAGAAATTGTGTCACAGTCCTGGAGGCCAGATGTCTGTAAGCAACGTTTCAGCAGAGCCTTCTCTCAAGGCTCTGGGGGCGGATTCTTCCTTGCCTCTCTTGGCTTCTGGTGGCTGCTGGCAGTCCTTGTATTCCTTGGCTTGCAGACTCATCGCTCCATTTCTGCCTCCATCACTCCATTCTCCCCTGCGTTTCTCTGTGTCCAAATGTCCCTCTTCTGATAAGGCACTAATCAGTGGATTAGGGTCCACCCTACTCCAGTATGACCTCATCTTAACTAGGTTACATTTGCAAAGATCCTATTTCCAAATAAAGCCACATTCACAGGTCCTGGGGGTTAGGACTTGAGCATGTCTTTTTGAGAAATTTAATTCAAACCACAAGAGAGGGTGATATCACACAGAGAAAGGAAAAATGCTTGGTGCTATTATACGTCCCTTCCCACATCTCCATTCTCACAAATACCCTGGTTCTGAAGAGGATGATGGAAATTATGTGCCTAAATTGGGCCTGTCTTATTTATGAAACAGTTTCAAACTTCCCAGCAAGAGTAGGGACTGAACATGCCTGGCCATGAGCTCCTTCTCTCCTCAGTCACTCCAGTGGCCGGCAGTGCAGGTCGATCGCAGCACACTAGTTATTTTTGCTTTCCTATAGCCTCAGAGTCTTCAGTCCAGTATTGCAGGCAGCCAAGACCAACAGAAGAAGGCAGGGAGGATGGTTGAAACGTATCTACCAACCTGTAGGTGTATCTTCTCTCCCACTCATACTTCTACTTTTAGGGACCTCCATTTACTCTTTCCTCTAACAATCCTATGTGAAACCCTGAATGTGGTCTATTGTACAGGTTCCTTCAGGACATAATTCTGGTGTGTGTTTACTTTTGCTAACATCTTACCTCTTCTAACACTCTGGGGCATAGAAAATACAAGAAACTGTCCTACCCAGTCCTTTTGTTTCCACTCTTCATTACAAGAAAAAAAATTAATACTATACTGAGGTACAATTTAATACCTATCAGATTGGCAACAATTTTAAAAATTTCATAACATGGGTTGGCAACAATGTAGGGAAATAGTTCTGCTATGGAAGTTTATTCAGAAAAGCTCTTTGTCCCCAAAATTCCACCCTTAGAAGTTTCAGCATGTGCAAAATGATGAATGTATAAGATTACTTGTTATAATATTGGTTGTTATATTAGTCAGCCAAATGGGTACTGATGGAAAATACCAGAAATTGGTTGGTTTTTATAAAGGGTATTTATTTGGGGTAGAAGCTTATAGTTACCAGGTCATAAAGCACAAGTTACCTCCCCCACCAAAGTCTATTGCCATATGTTGGAGCAAGATGGCTGCTGATGTCTGTGAGGGTTCAGGTTTCCTGGGTTCCTCTCTTCCCAGGCCTTGCAATCAGATGCTCTGTTTTCTCCACAAGGTCAGCTGTAGACTATTAGGCAAATGGCTTGTTTCTCTTCCCAGGGCCTTCTCTCTTTCCTCACCACCAAGCTCCTCTGTGAGCTTACTTCCTGGGGCTCCAGCTCATAATTCCAGCCTCCCTTCTCTGCAGTGTAGTTTCTCTGTGAGTTCCCATCCCTCAATGTCCTACTGATATGGCCCAATTAAAGCCTTAATCATTATTTAATCAAGTAAAAGTAAAACCTCTGAATCCAAACCACTCTAATACCACAGAGGAAAAGACCAGTTTACAAACATAATTCAATATTTCTGTTTGGAATTCATAAACCATATCATACTGCTACAGTTGTAATAACAAAGGATCATTGATTCAAGACTAGCTAAATCTACTGTGTTTCAGCTATAAGATGGAATACTGTATAACTGAAATAACTATGAAGGGATGAATTATATGATATGGAATGTTTATCGAGTTGTATTGCTAAGTGACAAAAGCAAGGTACAGAACTATGTTAAATGGTATATCATTGGAGAAATTTTAGATATATATAATGTATATTACATAGAGAGAGAAGGAATATATACATGCATACATGCACAGATATTTGCTTAAACATACATAAAATATCCCTGGAAGGATACACAAGGAACAAATGCTATCAGTTGCCTGTGGAGACCAGAGAGACTTTTCCTTGTACACTATCTTACGCTTTTGGAATTTTGAGCCCTGTTCATGTCTTAGCTGGACAGAAGTGGGGTATGAGCAAAGACCAGGGAAATTCTCTAGACCAGAGAAGGTGGTTGCCCATGAGACATTAAATGGTAGGACAGAAGGACCAAGAACTCACCCTAATCAGCAAAGTACAATACAAAGACTCAACTCTCCAGGCTTGTTCTTCTTAGCTCTAACCCACAGGTGACCTGATAAAGTGTTTTCTTATTTCTTGCCTGGCCTCCTGAATCCTACTTGCACACTGGAATGCAAGCTCCACGAAAGCAGGCATTTTATGCAGTTGCTTGATGGTTCCATTCCCAGTGCCTACCACCGTGTCTGGCACATGGTGGGAACCTGAGAAATAGTTGTTAAATTAATTAATATTCTTAATCTACACATGAACATTGAAGTTATTGCTCCATTGTTATACTGAACAGGAAATCATATAACCCACAGACCAGTTAGACCTGTAGCAATTAACGGTGGCCTGATTCAGGCCAGAGGTTCTAAGTGCCTCTGTGGCATGCTGTTGGTGGTTCTTCCATGGGAGAAGGGGACTTCTCATGTGGAGGAAGAAATGCCCTTCCCTCCAGCATCTGGAAATTTTCTCAGTAGGCAAAGGTACCTGGGGCAAAGCATGTTTTTTTTTTTTTTTTTTAATTAATTTTTTTATTTTTTATTGACTTTGTAATAATATTACATTAAAAATATATATGTGAGGTCCCATTCAACCCCACCCCCCCACCCCCCCTCTCCGCCCCCCCAACAACACTCGTTCCCATCATCATGACACATCCATTGGATTTGGTAAGTACATCTTTGGGCACCTCTGCACCTCATATACATTGGTTCACATCATGGCCCATACTCTCCTCTATTCCATCATGTAGGCCCTGTGAGGATTTACAATGTCCGGTGATTACCTCTGAAGCACCATCCAGGGCAGCTCCATGTCCCGAAGACGCCTCCATCTCTCATCTCTTCCGGGCAAAGCATGTTTTAGTTTTCTGGCTACTAAAATAAATACCATACAATGGGTTGGCTTAAACAATGGGATTTTTTTTTTTTTTTGCAAGAAGAAAACTTCTATTTTATTTTTTTAAATTTTCTATCTTTTTTTAAAGATACATAAATCACTCAAAATGTTACAATAAAAAATATAAGAGGTTCCCATATACCCCACTCCCCACAACCCCCACATCAACAGCTTCTTTCATTACTGTGGTACATTCATTGCATTTGATGAATACATTTTGCAGCACTGCTACACAGCATGGACTATAGTTTACACTGTGGTTTACACTCTTCCAGTCCATTCAATGGGTTATGGCAGGATATATAATGTCTGCATCTGTCCCTGCAATATCTATCCTTCAGGACAATTCCAGGTCCCAAAAATGCCCCCATATCACACCTCTTTTTCCCTCTCCCTGCCTTCAACAACTCCTACAGCCACTGTCTCCCCATCAATGATATAATTTCTTCCATTCCTAGAGTCACAAGAGTTCTATAGTAGAATACCAATAAGTTCACTCTAATCCATATTTTATTCTTCCATCCTTTGGACCCTGTGATGACAATGTCCACTCCACCTCTAAATTGAGAGGGGGCTTAGATCCCACATGGCTGATGGATGGAATTCTCCTGTTTGCAGCTGTAGACTCACTCAGTTCCCTGGTGTGGTGGTTGACCATCATCACCTCCCTGTTAGCTGACCTGGGTAAGTTTATTGACTCATGGTTTTGAGGCTAGTAGAAGTCCAAATCAAGGCATAATCAAGGTGATGCTTTCTTTCCAATGCCTAGTGCTGTGGGACTGGCTCCTGGTGATCCTTGGACCCAAGCTCCTCTGACACATGAGAAGACACATGGCTGCTCTCCTTGCCTCTCCCTTATCTTCCAGGCTCCATTGACCTTCAGCCTCTGGCCCTTCCCTCTAGCTCTTTTTTCTCTGTGACCTTCCCTAGAAGGCCTTCAGTAATAGGATGAACAACCATTGTGATTTGACTGGGCTTCAACTGAACTGAAGTCACCTCATCACAGTTCCTATTTACAAGAATTCATACCCACAGGAATGGATTGAGCCTAAGAATATGTTTTTCTACTTATTTGAAGAGAAACTTAATAATCAGGGAAATAAAAGAAAGAAAGAAGGTAGACAGAGAGGAAGAAATGAAAGAAATTGCCTTGCCACTGTACATACAGGGCAACACCTGTAGCAGTGAGGAAAGGCAAAATGTCAAAAACAAAGCTTTTTCATTTTTTCATTTCTTTGATACCCCAGTTTATTTTTCCTTTATTTAATTTTTCTAAATTTCTATGTATTCTATATCTAACCTTTAAACCCATCATTATATTCTATTTTTCTATTAATGGAACCTGGCAATATATTGGGTTTCCTTTTTGAAGAAGTTTTGGACTACAGAGAGGTTCAACTATGGTGGGGGAGGAGCACTTGTGTGGGGTGTCATTAGTGGGGGGCACATGATTGGGAGGGAGTTCTCCAGGGCACGTATACAGGGTACATAGAAAGGTTTGGATATTTTCATAGTGGTTTCAGTTGGAAATGACAGATGAGAGAGTGCTGAATTCCTGACAGGGGAGCTCTATCACATTTCGCAATGGAACAATAATCCCCCAAGTGCAATTGCAAAGACCAATAAAGATGGATGGTCCAATGATGAGCCCTTGATACTGATGGCTCTGATTATGAGCCTGTGTGTCTGAAATATGAACTAGGCCTATAGCTGTGGTATGCCTAAGAGTTACCTCCTGAGAGCCTCCATGTTGCTCAAATGTGGCCACTCTCTAAGCCAAACTCAGCATGTAGATGCATTTCCTTCCCCCCAGTGTGGGACATGACTCCCGGGGATGAGCCTCCCTGGCACTGAGGGATTACTACCAAGCACCAACTGATGATGTAACTACAAAAGACCATGAACAAAGAGGTCAACTCAGACCAGCAGAATATCTCAGCCTACCTGTAATATCAGGTGTTAAAAACTGCATTTTGACCTTCCATAAAAGGGGGAAATGGAAAGGACAAATGAGTTTATCTGGCTATGAGTCTCCAAAAAGGAGTCAGGAGGTCATCAGGGGATGATGCTTATGCATGACTCAACAGGGTACTAGAGAAAGCCAAGGTAGATGGAAACACAGGTGCTGGTTCTCCTGAGGGCTACAATGACCCACAGGTTCTATGATCATGGCAGATGGCTCTGGAGTTCAGGGCCATGTCAGTTGGCCCTACTTTGGAGTTTGTGTTCCTGAGTGTGATGGAGTTGGACTCAGATATAACCTTTCAACACATGGCTCTTCTGTCACTTTTACTGGACCTATGGTTGGCATTTGGGTTGGTGTATACTCAACCTGAATCTCTGAACTGTCCCTGTGATGGCCAGGCCCTGAGTTTCAGCAGACTTGCAGCTCCTACCCTCTGGTTTCTTGGGCTTACCCTGGCCAGCTGACAGGGAGGTGAAGAGGGTCAACCACCACACCAGGGAGCCAAGAGTGCCTATAGCTGCAAGCAGGAGAATTGCATCCATCATCCATGTGAATGCATCTAAACCCCCACTTGATGTAGAGGGGGACTGGACATAGCCATCCCAGGTCCACAAGATGGAGGAATAGAGTATGGATTAGAGTGTACTTACTGGTGTTCTGCTGGGGAACTATTGTGATTAGTAAGGGAAGAAATTGTATATTGATGTGGAGAAAGTGACCACAGTAGCTGCTGATGATAGCGAGAGGGAAGAAGAGATATGATGTGGGGGCATTTTCAGGATTTGGAGTTGTCCTGTGTGGTGCTGCAGGGACAGATGCTGGACACTGTGTCCTGTCATGGCCCACTGGGTGGAATGGGGGAGAGTGTAGACTACTATGTAGACCACTGTCCATGTGGTGCAGCAGTTCTCTAGAATGTATTCACCGGGTGCAGCGGATGTGCCACAATGATGGAAGAGTTTGTTGATGTGGGAGGGGTGGTGTGGGTGGGGTGGGGGGGGTATATGGGGAACGAATATTTTTTTAATGTAACATTTAAAAGAAAATAAAGAAAAAATAAATACAAAATAAATAAATAAATAAACACACACAAAGTAAATTTTAAAAAAAGAATATGTTTTTCTGAGAAACATAACTCCACACCACCACACAGCAGGAATGGGGGAAGAGAAATTACATGGCAGAGTGGTTAATAGTCCCTGGGAATAAATCACCTGAAGAAGCCAATTTATAAACGTTGAAGGGAGGGGGGAAAGAATCCCCTTATTTCCTTGGATTTCATTCATATTTATTCCCATCACTTTTGATTCCATTTTGGGTTGTATTAGGATACAAGTCCTAAATTAGTTGGAAGCACTGGGAGGTTTGGTGTGGCTTCTTTCTCATCCAATTGTGCTCTGTGAATGTTCTCCTTCCCAAAGCCAACAGACAAGTGAGTGTATGTGTCTGTGTTTGTACACAAGTGCTCATGCATAATTTGTCTAGAACTCATTGGACACTTGAGCAAAATATTCAGCTCACCACCACTGATTTCTTGTCTGACAGTTGAGTAGGCTAGCTCAGTCACTCTTTTTCTTCCTTTTCTCCTTTCTTGATTGCAGTGCAGTCCATTGGGTGGCTGTTCAATTACATTTAAGACCCTTAGAGTGGGGTTACTTGGTTGAGTGGATTACAGGTTCAGTCCTCTCTCTGAGTCATAGTGCCTATTATGTTAAATTTTTTTTTAGCCTCGGTCCACTACAGACAGTCTCCTTTCTATCTCATTTCCTTTTGATTAGCTATCTTAAGAGCAACCATCTGTCTAGAGAGTGACAAGGAATTCAAATCTTGAAACACAGTTTATACAAGAGATAAAAACATGTAGACTGAAAGTCACAATTAAAAGCATAAATCTAAAGCATATTAATTTGTCCCCATAGTCTATTAAACTAAGAACCTAGATCAGGAGATAGGTCTGTCTTTTGAAATGTTTGAGCCTGACAGAAATTACAAAACACCTTAACTTGGTCTTTTAAAATATTTAGATTATATACCACTGCTCCAGATGCAAGCAACATTGTTCACAACAGACAGCCAGAGCCTTTCTGTTTTGCAGGAAGTCTGATGCTCAGCTGCCCCAAGGTATAGTGATGCACAGGAAAGAATGGAGCCCTGTATTTGGGTTATTGAAGAGATTGAGGGTGTTAGCCCTCTTTAGTCGGGTTGAGGCCTGATAGACAAATGATCCTACTTTAGTTTTCTGGCTGGTATTTAAGGTAAACAGTATATGCAGGATCACAAGATCAAGTCCAGATTACAGATAGGTAACAGCACCATGCAAGTTACCTGCAGGTTACCAAAGGGATACAAAATAGCTCAATGAATAGGAGCAGAATCTGATAAGCCATGGGAGTGTGCTGGAGTTTTTTACTGAGACACAAAATTTCTGTCTAAAGTCACCCTCCTTTTGATCAAAGATAATTCCAAGAAAGATTTTTATTAATCATAAAATAAAGCTGGTTTCATTACATTTGTCCTGATGGTTTACAACGGAGCAGCAAGAATGGCAATTTACCATACAGGCTTTTTTACATTTGCTTTGCTGGCAGTTGTCATAAGGAATCTCCAACTGGACTTTTAAAAGCCTCGAAGGCTAGGAAAGAACTCGACACCAGATTTCACCTGCAGCACTCATAGATTTGGGTAAACCCCTCTTTCTTGAGGTCCTCAAAATAGCATATGGTTTCTATGCATGCCAGAAAGTGGCCTTCATTACTTACTCATAAGACTGGGTACCCTGGAGCCAGGTACCAGACCAGTTTTTCCAAGAGGATTTTGGAAGCGTGGCTCCGTAAAGTCAACCCTAGTTCCCTAAAAGTACCTGGTCATATCTGATTAAATGAGCATCATTCTCAAATATGACATTCCAGTCAAAGTTTTGGTTATATAACCAGTGTCTTCAAAACATCCTGTTAACAAGGAGGATGGATGCTTATTCGACCAATGCAAATAATTATTTTGTTATAAAAATAAGAATATTCAATAAGGGCTTCCAAATTCTGGAATGATTGGACAGGGAGAAAAAGCTAATGTTTTATGAATTATAGCTAGCTTAAGAGAAAAGAATAAGGGACTCCCTTAAACCTAGAAAATAGAACATTAAGTCATCAGCAATAATCCAAACAAAACCTTTAATTATTCTTTTTCAGTTCATTCAGTCCTAGGTAATTGTTCTGCTCAATCTTGTCTTAACAGTCTCATGAACTCATCAACTTCTTCACTAGAATTCAGAGATCTTGACTCTGGCCCAGCAGTGTGGGTTTCAACGTTATTGGGCAATGTCATTAGAAGATTGTGACCCAGAGTACCTGGCACAGCCCCTTCCACGGGTCTCTGAGACAGATGTTTTGTTGAAGATTTTGGCGTATAGCCTTTTCAGGGAAGCATCAGAGTGGAAACAATGTGTGATGACGAAAAACTAAAATTAGTTAAAGTTAATTACCATTTTGCTATTTTACATATGGGAACAATCTGATGAGAGTTCATTTAACATTTTTTAAAAGAATAACTGAAATTCTAGCTAATAACATTGAACTGCTGTCTAATAAGCAGATCAGTGCTAGGACATCTCATGGACAGCAAGGACAATGACAAATCTCCAGGAACTCTATATAATTTCTGAAATATTTATTTCAATGTTATCTACCTATGTAAATTTTAGCAACAGAAAGGTGGAAAATAATTTTTAATTTGATACTTCCCATGCTACTGACATCAAATAAACCTAACTGCTTCTAGCACCTCTCTTTTCACAAAGTAAAAAAACATATCCTTGTGACTTTCTAGGGGCACTCCTGAAAATCCCAAAGATAGTTTAAGATCAAGACGGTATCATTTAGGGTTTGATTGTGGGAAGGCAAATGTTAAAAGTTGCCAGATTTGAACATTTTGTTTAATGGGATCATCAGTCATTGTGAAACGATATCTGGTTCCCTATTTAACCAAAGTGACAATAAAAAGATTTTTAAAATAAATAGAGAAATAGAGGCATTCACATGCTTGCTAAAAAAGAAAAAAGAAAAAGAAACCAAAATTCTTTCAAAAGTGAAAAGGCACTCTTTAAAACAAGGTTAATATAAAGTACAAGATATTATTCTGATAGGATACAGAATCCTTGCCTTCTAGGCGTACTGCTCAGATGGCTAAGAAAAACAGTTTACAGCCTCTTACTGAGAGCAGACCAATAATCCAAGAAAATTTTGTCATTTTAACCAAGAGAAACCCACAGTTTAGTTTTGTATTAAGACCCTATCTGATAAGAAAACTCTTAAAGATTTTATAAACCTATCAAATCTTAGCCAAATTTGACCATGACAAAATTCTGTTTCCACAAAACTACAATTTTCTATATCCATTCAGAGTTGTCCTACACAGACCTGTTTCTCATTCTGAAACTAGTCATTTTAATGTAGGACAAAACTACTCTTTTTCCTTAACCAAAACACATCCTGTATACCTTATATATTTAAGTTACCAAAATGATCTTAGAAAGTATCTTCAAGACACAATTACTATTGAAATAATGTTTGTCAGAATAATAAATCAGTTTGGGTAAATGCAAGTTTACATTTTTCATCATCCTAGAAATTATCTTTAAAAATATAATGCTAGCTTATTTGATCAGTAAGCCTATATAAATTTAGGAAGGACATATTCAAGTAGAAAAAAATAGTATGCTTTGTATGGTACTTAGCATTGATAACTCAAAAGACATATCTCTTTTTATTTACCTAACAATATTAAAATAGTTCTCTTTGCCAAAGGCATACCTAAATTATGTGACCTTGATTTTTTAAAACATTTGGGTTTTGTTCCACAAAGTCTTTTTTCATTGGAAATATTAGAAGTTTGGTTTTCCTTAATTTCTTGGATTTTATGGGTATTAATTTACTATAAGTGCTTGTTTATCTTTAAGCCAATTTGAATAGAGTTCTTTTAAGGAGTTTTATGAGTTAATGTGGTAAACAATTTGGAGGTAGGAAAAAATCATGTATCAAACACACCAACAGGTTTGTACATCAAAGTCTCATAATAAAATAAGAAGACAACCTACAGAATGCTAGAAAATATTTGGAAACTACATATATAAGGGCTTAATATCCAGAATATATAAAGAAATCTTACAAGTCAACAAAAAATGACAAACAACCCAATTTTAAAAATAGGCAAAAGGCTTGAGTAAACATTCTCCAAATACCATATACAAATGGACAAAAAGCATATGAAAAGATGCTCAACATCATTACCTATTAAGGAAAGGCAAATCAAAACCACAATGAAATACCATTTTATACCCACTAGAATGGCTGTTAAAAATAAGAAATAAATAACAAGTGTTAGAGAGAATGCGGAGAATAGGAATGCTCATTACTTGCTGATGGGAATGTCTTCCCCACTGGGGAAGACAGTTTGGCAATTCCTCAGAAAGTTAAGTCCAGAATTATATTACCCAGTGAGGTGAGGAGCCCCCGCTTCTCTAGACAGGGGGCTTGGGGTGGGGAGGCGCAGGCGTGAGAGGACGCACAGTGGCTCGAAGGACAACTGCGGAGACGAGGCGGATGGCGCAGGTCTACTTTATTGAGGAAGTACAAGCAGTTTTATAGAGTATGAAGAGAGGGGATTGGTGGAGGGTGATTGGGTTCTGATAGGCTAGATTAGCTGTTGTTACCTTATAAGGGCATAGAAGCAGAACTCGTCTACTAGGCTGGTCAGTAGTTACTAGGGAGAGCTTGAATTTGAGAGGGCTGAGCTGGATAGCTCGCTGACAGGTGGAAGAGAGCAGGCGTGTCTTTACGAGGTAGGAGGCCCTGAGATTGGCCCAGACGGAGGCGGTGTGAGGGGGCTTGCGTGAGTTTCCCCTGTGGGGAGGCGTAGGTGCATACCTCGTCCCGAGGGGCCAACCAAGGGAGGCGTATTTTGTGCCTCAGACCTCGGAGGCGGCCAGTTCTGAGAGCCAAACTTTTGCATGCTTGCCCTCAATTCCCCCTTTGTTTTCTTTTAAGGCTAGGGTGGAGATAGCCAGAACTCGCTGGTTCTGCTTTAACGCGGTTAGGGAGGTAAAGACACGTCTGAACACCATGAGAAGAATAACAGCTATTAGGAAAAGGATACCATAGAAAATGAGATTGGCAGGGTTGAAAAATTGGGTGACTCTTATTGAGTAGCTGACTGAGGAGGCTAATAGTAAATTCGGGGACAACGAGGTCATTAAAGGTTTCTATGTCATGCTGCAGAGAGAGGGTATAATTCCAAAAGGATTGGTTATAGGATTGGCAACACTGCCAAAGGCTATAAGTCAGAGAGCATCTGGGGGGGGGGAGTAAGAGAAACAGTGAGAGTTATAGATGTGGGTACGAAGGTGGGATTGCATGGTAGCTGTAGAGAGCAGTTGCTTAGGATGAGTTGGGGGAAAACAAGGCTCTGCAGGGAAAGGAAAAGGAATCCAGGAGGATGACGGACAGCCGCCCAGACCTCCATGGCCTGGCCTGTAGAGGCGAGTGAGAGCATAGCAAGCAGCAGGGCAACGAGGTTAGGGGGCTTCATTGGGCCGGTGGCTCTGGCTCTCCTATACAGGTGGATCAGGGCGGTGATGTCTGGAGCTTCATCCGACATGTTGAGGTGTTGTATCTGGTGTTGGAGAGCTCGCATCCGCCGGCGGTCCCTCCGGGACGGCTTCCATGGACCCTGACTGGGTCGGTTTGGTCTCTCCGATTGCTGGGCGGACATTCCTTCCAGGGATCCAGATGGGCTATGGGACGTTATCTGGAAAAATACAAGCAAACCCTCATCCTTGGGTTAAAAGGGGGCTGGGTCCCTGCCAGTTGTTGGATTCTGGGTTCTTCCAATATACGAGGGGAAGAGGAGTAGATATTATAGAGGGCCCCCAATGCTTATGCATTGGCGAGAGGCCATTCTTGTCAAATGTCATCAACTTTAAGTGTATTAGGCATGAGGTTAATAGTTCATCAGGTGTAGCTTGGGGCTGTATACCCCTCTCTTTTTCAATGAGAACCTTTAAGCGATGGTGCATATTTTCTACTATGGCTTGACCTTGTGGATTGTATGGGATGCCAAAATGGTGTGTGATGTTGTACGTTCTGATAAAATTTTGGAACTCTCTGCTAGTATAGGCAGGGCCATTGTCTGTTTTTAGGTCCCAAGGCACTCCCATGAACAGGATGGCTTGTCGCAGTGCCTTTATGCAGTGCCTAGCCTTTTCACTGGCCAAGGCTGCCGCATAAGTTAAATGAGAATAAGTATCTATGATGACATGTACATATTTTAGCCTAGCAAATGTTGGGATGTGGGTGACATCCATTTGCCAGCGTGCGTTGGGCTTCAGGCCTCGGGGGTTAATCCCTTGAGGTTGTAGGGGTCCCAACGGTAAGAATGGTGCGCAGGTTTTGCAAAGGCGCACTAGGTGTTTGCATGTGTCTAAAGGTACGTCAGGGAGTAAGTGCTTTAAGGATACAGCTGAAAAATGAAAGCGCGCGTGCAGATTTTTTGCCTGACTGATGGGATCAACGGTCAATTGTTGCATTAGGAGTGCCGAGACTAAAGAGTCAACCAAATGGTTTCCTTCTGCTATAGCTCCTGGAAGTGAGGTATGACTTCTAACATGGCTGATATACCAGGGGTGATGTCTATGCTCCAGGGCCTTTTTTAGGTCAACCAGGGCTGCATCTAGAGGTGAGTCTGTGGGGAAGAAGGTGCAGTACGCTATGGTTTTACAAACCTGGCAGGCATACTGGCTGTCTGAAAATATGTTAAGTGGTTCCTGACTAAATGTTTGAGGGGTTGCTATGATTGCATGTAGCTCGCCCCTCTGGACTGAATTAGTTAACTTATAGGCCTGATATGAGGGTGTGCATTTGTTGGTTGTATATGCTACAAAGCCAAATCCACGTTTGGATGCATCAGTGAATACTACTGTGGCATGAGGAATAGGCGCTCCAGAAGGGAACGCATAGTTTTGTTCCATTAACTTTATGCCTGTAAGGCCTTGCAACAACTTGCTTGAAGGGTAATGTGTGTCAAAGTCCCCAGTATACTGTTCCTTGAGCACTTGCATGCTATAGTTCTCCTGCAAGAGGGTGGTAGTTTGTTCTTTATTTAATGGCCATATAATTCGTGCAGGTTCTACATTACATTGTACCTTTGCCTACACAAAGTGACAAGGTCTGATGCCAAGGATATAAAGGCCTGTATTAGTGGCAGGAGCTTTGGGATGCGAGATTTAGACAAATGCACCCAAAGAAGAGGCCCATTTTGCCATAACACTCCCGCTGGGGTGCCTAGGGTTTTGAGGACTAGAGCTAAGATTGGTTCCTCAGTGTTATATCTATTGATAACTGCTTTTGACAAAGCCTGGGACACCCTTTCTATGGCTTGTTTGGCAGCCGGGGTGATTTTAATCTTTTTATGAATTATATTGGAAGGGTGTCCAGGTGTTTTAAGCAGCTGGAAAAGGGGGTCAAGGTCTTGTGTAGTGATAGGGATGGAGGTTCTAATCCAATTGATATGTCCGCAAAGCTGTTGCAGCTCGGTAAGAGTGAGAGCTTCCGGAGTCTCGAGTTGGGGTGATATGGGGTTTATATGGGAGGTTATTCGGTATCCAAGAAATGTGAATGGGGCTACCTTTTGTACCTTTTCTTCTTTGATGGTTAAATTTATTTGTTGGAGGTTTAATTTTAATTGGTTTAGCCCTTCGATTAGCATTTCTTCTTCACTGTGAGCGATGAGGATGTCATCCATATAGTGGATGACGTAATATGAGGATCTAAGAGGTTCAATGGCCTGATTGACATAATTTTGGCACATTGCTGGACTGTTTCTCATACCTTGCGGTAACACGGTCCATTGATATCTAGCATTAGCCCCTTGATGCTTGGGCAGTGGAACCGTGAAGGCGAACTTTTCGCGGTCATTAGGATGCAGTGGTATGGAGAAGAAACAGTCTTTGATGTCAATAATAAGTATGTGGTATTTTTTGGGAATAGCTGACGGGTGAGGTAGCCCCGGTTGCGGGGAACCCATTGGTTTTATATGCTTATTTATCTCGCGTAGGTCATGGAGGAATCGGTATGCCTGTTTGTCTTTTTTGTGTATGACAAAGACTGGGGAATTCCATGGGCTAACAGAGGGTTCTATGTGTTTCAGGTGTAGCTGCTCTTGTACTAATAACTTTAAAGCTTCCAATTTATGAGACGGGAGAGGCCATTGCTCAACCCAGATAGGTTCCTCTGTGTCCCATTGAAGAGGAACGGGTTGGGGTGGTAAATTACGAGCAATGGCGCTTAGAATTGGGGGTGCTCCGTAGACCCAGGGTGCTCGGTGGAGATGATAGCACCGCTTTGTTCAAGGATATCACGGCCCCATAGAATAGTAGGGAGTTCTGGCACAATGAGAGGCTGAAATAGCCCTTTGTGTCCATCTTCGTCCTCCCATGGAATTAATTTCCTAGTCTTTCGGGAGGGCGCTTCCCCAGTGGCACCTTGTATGGGAGGACCCGGTATGGTTTCCCATAGGTGTTCATAACAAATGGGGAAACAGGAGACTTCAGCTCCGGAGTCAAGGGTGCCATGAAACCATTGCCCTCCACCTTTTCCTCCAACTTTTATGGCTAGAAGAGGTTTATTTTGGTGGATGGGGATGGACCACATTATGGCTTTGGTGGTTTGCATGCGGGGGGGGACCCCTTGGTTGTGGGGCCGGGGGGGGGGGGGAACCCCTTGGTTGTGGGGCTGGGGCCCGCCCCCTTGGAAGTTTAAAGGCTTGCCGCTCTTATTTGTGCGTGACCGGCAGTCTCTGGCCCAGTGATAGCCACGCCCGCACCTTGGGCAAGGAGTGGGAGGCCCTGGAGGCCGATGGTTAGAAGGGCGGGGTCCTTGGGGGCAGTCTCGGGCGAAATGGCCCGTTTCCCTGCATTTAAAGCAGCCTCCGGTAAGGGAGAGGGCCTCAGCCAGGGATGAGGCCAAGGTGTCGGCGAGGTTCTGGGTGGAATGGTTTATGGAGGTGGCTAGGGTGGTGGCTAGGACTTGGGTGGTTTGATCCAAGTCTTTGCACACCAATATCCATTCATGTATGTCTTTATCACGCACAGGCAAGATGGCCTGCTTGCAGGCTGAGTTTGCCCCTTCTAGGATAAGTTCCCTAGCGAGGGCTCGGCGGGCCTGATCATTTTCTACTTTTCGTTCACAGGCCTCTTGGACTCGCGAAATGAAGGCTGAGAAGTCCTCGTCCTTCCTTTGGGTAAGTTTAGCGAGACCATCAGTCTTAATAGCCGAGCAGCTTTGAAAGGCTCGCAAGGCAACCGAACGGCATTGATCCCAAAAGGCGGCAGGCGCCCGGGCGTATACCCCAAGGTTGGCAAAAGGCCCGGTGCCTAAGAAGGCCTCAGCCGGGAAGGGGACGCCGTTCTGCAGGTTGGTGGCTGCCTGGAGTTCGGCTTGGTTCTGGAAATGCGCGCGCCAGTTGACAAATTGACCGGGAGTTAGTATGGTGCGGGCAACAGAGAGCCAATCGTAAGGGAGATTTAAGTGAAGAGAGATGTCATCGAGGAGCTGTCTGGTGTATGGGCTGCCGAGACCGTCCTCTTTCACTGCCTCCCTGAGGCGTTTGACCTCTGTGCGTTGGTGGGGGTACCAAGGGAGGGGGCGCTGTGGAGTCTGTTGGATGTTGAGGGGGAAGAGCTGGGGGAAGCCGGCTGAAGGCTGAGCGGAGCCGCTCGGGGCGGGCAAAGGTGAAGGCTCCTGACACATCATTTGGAAGTGCGCAGCGGGAAATGATGGGGAATTATTTGGCTGCGACTCGAGACTGGTGGGGAACGGCCAAGGGGCAGACATGGAGGAGCCGGCGTGCGGGTATGGGTTGGTTAGTCCTAGGCAGGTGCTAGCCGCCTGGGCAAACGGGGTGGTTGCGGCGGCCCCGCCCTGCAGACAGGGAGGGTGGGGGAAGTTGGGGACTTCCTGTGCTGCGGCAGCAGGAAGTTCAGGGTAGAGTGACGTAGCCGCTGTGGAGGGAGGTGGCACCTTCCCCGGGAAAGGAGATGGGGGGTGGCTGCTTGGGTCCTTGGGCGCGGCGAGCGGGGAAGAAAGCGGAAGTGTGCCATGTTTGGGCTCGGACGGGGAAGAAGGCAGAAATGCGCCATCTTGATGCTTAAGCGGAGGTGCCGATGGCTCAAGATTTTGCACTTTAGGAGAGAGCGCCTGCGGCTGCGCGGGCTCTAAGAGATTGTTAAGCTGGGACACGAGGGAGACGGAGTCGTTGTCCCTGTCATCAGTGGGGTTGGCCTCCTCGCAGCTGTAAGCCGCGGCGGGAGGAGCTGCTCCTTGGAGGCAGGAGCGAATGGTGATGAGGGTAGGAATGAGGCCAGGAGGGAAATGCTTATTTTCGTGCTCCATGGCAGAGGTGACCCGATCTATGAGCACACGATAAGTGTCTGGGTCCCAGAGGTTGGCGGTGGTAAGCCAGGGGTTAAAGGGAAGAAGGAGGTCCCAGAAAGTCTGAAGCTGACGGGCTGAGACTTTACATCTGTGGCAGTCTAAGAGGGCAGCAAGGGCCCGAACCTGCGGGCTTTGCTGCCAGGAGAGTGAGCTCCCCATGCTAGCTAGGGGAGGTGCACCCGGAGGGGTCCTTACCTGCTCCTGGACGACGGCGAGCGGTTGAAGCCAGGCCCCACGGGGAGCCCCATGTTGGGCGCCAAATGAGGTGAGGAGCCCCCGCTTCTCTAGACAGGGGGCTTGGGGTGGGGAGGCGCAGGCGTGAGAGGACGCACAGTGGCTCGAAGGACAACTGCGGAGACGAGGCGGATGGCGCAGGTCTACTTTATTGAGGAAGTACAAGCAGTTTTATAGAGTATGAAGAGAGGGGATTGGTGGAGGGTGATTGGGTTCTAGATTAGCTGTTGTTACCTTATAAGGGCATAGAAGCAGAACTCGTCTACTAGGCTGGTCAGTAGTTACTAGGGAGAGCTTGAATTTGAGAGGGCTGAGCTGGATAGCTCGCTGATAGGTGGAAGAGAGCAGGCGTGTCTTTACGAGGTAGGAGGCCCTGAGATTGGCCCAGACGGAGGTGGTGTGAGGGGGCTTGCGTGAGTTTCCCCTGCGGGGAGGCGTAGGTGCATACCTCGTCCCGAGGGGCCAACCAAGGGAGGCGTATTTCGTGCCTCAGACCTCGGAGGCGGCCAGTTCTGAGAGCCAAACTTTTGCATGCTTGCCCTCACCCAGCAATACCTCTTCTTGTTAATACCCAGATGAATTAAAAGCAGGGACTCTAACAAATATTTGTACACCAATGTTCATAGCAAAATTATTCACAATTGCCAGAAGATGGAAGCCACTCAAGTGTCCATCCCCAAATGAATGTATAAATAAAATGTGTGAACATGCAATGGAATATTTTTCAGTCTTAAAAAGGGCTGAAGTTTTTATACATGCAAAAACTTGGATGACCCTTGAGGACCTCATACTGAGTGAAATAAGTCAGGCACAAAAGGATGAATATTGAATGACCTCACTGGTATGAAATAGTTACGATACACAAACTCAGAGTCAGAAATTAGAATACAGGTTAACAAGGGCTGGAGTAGGGGTAAGCAGTGGGGTGTTAATGCTTAATTTGTACATAATTTCTGTTCGGGGTGATGGAAAAGTTTTGGTAATGGATGGAGGTGATGGTAGCCCAACATCGTGTTGTGTAAATGTGTTTAAAATATGTATGTAAATGTGGTTAAAAGTGAAAATGTTAGGTTGTATATATGGTACTAGAATAAATTTTTTTTAATCCAAGGGACTGAACAACATAAACAGTGAACTCTAATATAAACTATGGACCACAATTAATAGTACAATTGTAGTAATGTTCTTTTATTCAGTTATAACAAAGCTATCACACTAATGGAAAATATTAATGACAGGGAAAACTGTGGGGAAAAGGGATTATATAGGAATTTCATTTTCTGCATGACTTTTCTATAAACCTACAACTTCTCTAATAAAATATATTTTAAAAAACTTAAAAGACAAAGAAACGTAGGAGAACTAGAACAATAAGTTATTGCAAAAAGTAACACACATACCTCTCCACCCAATTCCTTTTGCAGTGAGGAGTAAAGTTCTGGAATCATCTATAAATTAGAACTAAAAGAAATAGTTCTTGATCTCAAGGTGTTTGCAGTCAATTTGAAAATCTCAGTATTGGTAAACTAGCATTCAATCTAGTATTCTTTAGGCAATCTTTTTTTATATCTAGAACTTAAATTATGGATATTCATGTCCATGTAAATAAGCAGTGGCATGCAGATTAGCATCAGACCGCATTTCTCCCTAAATATCAGTGGCCGCCAGTTAAGAATTATGACTATTTTTTCACAGGGCTTTTTGTTGCTTACAACTTTGCCTCTTTTTTTACATTGGGGGCTGCCCAATGGCTATAGTCAAAATGAATTTACCTTGACTGGGGTCGTAGCACCTGTCCTACACTGAGAGATGGGACTGGCAGTAGCAGAATCCAGATCAGCAAGGAGCATGTTGACAATGTTAAATGTTGACTTGTGCCCTGTGATCCCGGAAAACAGAGAAGGGGAAGAAATCCCCCCACCCTTGTGTTCCAGAAAATGGTGCACTGCAAAGAATCGCCTTCTCCATGGGTAAGATAAGATTTCAAGATAAGACTCATGGGTGCCACCTCTTTACCAGGACAAGGCCAAACATAGACCCTCTGCATGCCCATTCTGCACCTCATAAAGCACTAGCTGAACCTCTTGTCCCCACTGGTCAATCAGAACAAAATGCTTATCTACCAAATGTTGGTGAAGCTTCTCTCCTTCCTCTAGGCCCCTGAAATTTAAGGGTGACTCCTAGAAAAACATGTTGCTTCAGTATAAAATATTCTCAGATCTGTTCTCTGACCATGCCAGCTTTTCCCCATACCCAATTTTTAATTTTCTGTAAAATAAAAGCTCTTTTTGGCTAACCCATGAGATGCTTACAGACCTTGTGATCAGAGCACTGTCCCTATTATAATTATCACTCTACTGCAAGAGCCCCTTTCCCTGTTTGCAATAATCTTTTTGAATCAAGTCTTTCCGTAGCAAAAACACAACAAAACAAAAAATATAGGTAGACACAAATGGAGAGTTTATAGCTTCAATTTAAAAATTTTCAGCAGGGTCAGACATAATATCACAGAAACCCAAAAAACATAGAAATACAAAACTCATTAGTTTGTGCTAAAGAGCTGGCTTTTGTCCTGGCACCACTCCTAACTTTATTAGAATTTGCTCCTGGCAGATGGGACACATTGAGCTTAATTGCTTACTATGTGAACTAAAGCTTTCCCATTGATATTTGTGGAGGAAACATTTTTTCCATTTCCCTAAGTTCTAGAAGCTTTGCCCTATTTCCTGGGCCTATTGACCCTCAGATTTATGGTGGAAAGAGGAACGCTGTCAGTTCCTCCCAGGTCAGTCCAAGCAGCTTTTACCTTCCAGGATTTTGCATCTGAGGTTCAGACCAACAAGCGCGCAAGCTGACATGGGCCAGGTGCCCTGGATCATATGCACCCAGAAGAATTCTAAACCCTTCCACGTATAATTATACCTCTGAGTTCTGTCTTTGGCCAAAGGTTCAAAGAAGTGAGGTCAGAACACCAGAGCCTGAGGAGGATCTAACCTCAAGGCCATCTGGCTAGGAAAAGGGTGAAGAAGGAAGGTAGGTAGATCCAGCATAATTGGGCAACGGAGAAGAAGAAGCAGGGCTGGGGGCCCAGTCACAGTCAAGTCACTTTGTCTACATAGTCAGCTGCCTCGACTTATCCTTTTTAAAGTTTTTATTGACTTTTTGTAAGGAGTCTTTTAAACGAGTCTCTTTGGGAATCACTAATTCTTTTTGATGCTTCAGTATACCAATTTTGTTTTAAAAAAAAACATTTCATTGCTTTTGGGGTATGTCGGATCCTTTCTTTTTCTGGGGCATCTCTCCGTTGAATACTTTGTCTAAATTAAAGCTTCCCCATTGCGGCCGCCATAGCTCTGAGGTGTCTTTAGTATAGATCACCCATTTTCCACATACCCAGGCCTTGCTTTCTTTCCCTTTCAAAAAGTGGGAGTCTTACCTGAGTCCACCTTGGGACCCAGTCTGGTTTTAACATGCCCAGATGAACTCAGAGAGCTCCATACCAGGCGGAGGAGCTCGGACCCAGGAGCGACTTACCCGCAGCCCCCGCGTGCACTGAGAGCAGCGAGCTCAAGGCAGCTTGAGGGGTTACTTACTGCTCTCGGGGTCTTTCAGGGCCCCCTTCTGATAGCAGATTCTGTCAAAGATAAATGGAGGCATTTAAAAATGTTTGTCGAGGTTTATTTGGACAACAAATGATCCACAAATTGAGCAGGACCAAACCGAGTATGGTCAGGCGTCCCAAGGGCGTGAAAAGGGGACCCTTACTAGGGCAAACGTGGAAGCAAGTGAGGAAATGTTCCGATCGGCTGACATTAAATTCCTATTTTACAAAGCGGGGAGCAAAGATACCTTAATTCATATGCTGTGTTTGTGTATTCTGATAAGCTGTCTCTCCTGGACCGAAATAGGCTTTCCACCAGGTTTTGCTTATCTGCAATTCAGCAGGGTGCATTCCATTGTTCCATTTTCTCAGAAAACCTCTGCAGGTCAATTGCTTTTGTCATTTGGAAAATCCTCTCTCAGAAACGGGTTCCTCTCCACAAGGTCCAACGCAAGTGGCCGTTTTATTTTACTTAACAGAACCAAAGGCAGCACCTGCTTCTAAACTGCTTCCTGATGAGGGTGTGGGCTAGAACGCTAAAGGGACTTCTCCATACCCACCCTCTCCCCTCAGCTTTCATTCAGCCTGTGTCACAGAGGCATTCCTTCTGCGAACTCTGGCCCCTTGTCCCGCAGCAGACGGCTGCTTGTCACTCAGTGTCTGCAGGCTGGCGGTGGGCTGCAGGGAAGTTTCTCTGTTGTCCTTATCAAGCACCCCTCTTAGGTGGCCTTGTGTGCTTGGATTTGGGAGTGGACTTCTTGGGTGTCCTAACCTGTCTCCCCATGAACCCAGCGTCTGTTCTGTATCAGTACTGAGCCTTGTGCTGACAGTTCCCTGTGCCACTCGCACTGGCAGGAAATCTCAGAAGGTATTGGTATAGGATCCTGGGCCCAGGATCTTTTCTTGCCCCTCCCAGGATAGAAGGTTTCCCTTCTACTGTTCCATCAGCAACAGTGGGTCTTTACCTGCACCCTGGAGGCTGCAAATTTCACTGCCTCTCCCCAGCTGCTAAAGGCTTTTGCTTTGAGTAAAGGATCAGGCAGAAAAGTAGATTATCCCATCCTCTGATATGGGTTGAATATTGTGCCCCCAAAAGATCTGTTAGAGTCCTCACCTCCCAGCATCTGTGAATGTGACCTTATTTGGAAATAGGGTCTTTGAAGATGGAATTAGTTAAAACACAAAGGCCTGCTGGAGTAGGGTGGCTCCTTAATCCAGTTTGCTGGTGTCCTCACAAGAAGGGGTGAAGGAGACAGACACAGGGGAGAAGGCAGGCACTGAAGTGCTGCAGCTGCAAGCCAAGGATGCCAAGGACGGCCAGCAACCACCCAAAGCTGGAAGAGGCAGTATGGTCCTCCCCTGCAGGTTTCTGAGGGGATGCAGCCCTCCTGACCCCTTGATCTTGGACTTCTGGCCTCCAGGACTTGAAACAATAAGCAGAGGTTATATGAAGCTTCCAAGTTTGTGAACTAATACACTCCTCTCCCCACCAGAGAAGAAGCTCTCTCCAGTCTCCCAGCCCTATATCCCTGGTGGAGACCCATAGAAAAGCCCTGAGTGAGGGCCACCTCCACTTGTGTCTGGTCTTCCCAGGGGTTCTCTGATGACTTGCTAGCCCACAGTAGGCCCTTAGCAATTAGCTCAAATTTTAGTTGATTTCTTCAAAACCCTTTCACGGCACAGGTGATTTCCTCCTGTGTTCTGCTCCAGGTGAGCTGAGCCAGTGTCTGTGTCCTGTCTCTCCATGATACCATGGAGGCAGGGTGAAGCAGAGGGGCTCTCCCTCCTTGCATTTTTTTAAAAAGATTTATTTATTTATTTATTTCTCTTCCCTACCCCCCACAACCCCCCACCCCAGTTATCTATTCTCTGTGTCCATTTGCTGCATGTTCTTCTTTTTGTCCGCTTCTGTTGTTGTTAGCTGCACAGGAATCTGTGTTTTTGTTGTGTCATCTTGTTGTGTCAGCTCTCCGTGTGTGCAGCGCCATTCTTGGACAGGCTGCACTTTATTTCGTGCTGGGCAGCTCTCTTTACGAAGCGTACTCCTTGCGCATGGGGCTCCCCTACGTGAGGGACACCCCTGCATGGCACAGCACTCCTTGCACGCATCAGTACTGCACATGGGCCAGCTCCATACGGGTCAAGGAGGCCCTGGGTTTGAACCGCGGACTTCCCATGTGGTAGACGGATGCCCTATCCACTGGGCCAAGTCCACTTCCCCCTCCTTGCATTTCAAGTGACTGGCTTGCCCTGTAATGTCAGCTTTCTGAATCTATCATGGGTTCAAGAAAAGCTGTGATCATTTGGTTTATCTGGACTTTACTCATTGCTAGAAGGACAATGACATACTTTACAGCTATCCACCTCCTAGGCAGAAGTGGAACCCAAGTCCCATTTTCAATGGGAAGAGTTACTTCATGTAAATGCTGAATTCAACACCTGCTGCAATGTATTTTGGAAACTAGGCATTGTCAAGTACAACATTACAATTACTGTGAAATGTTGATGCCACTGATACATCTCTAATGCTCTAAAATTTTCAAAATATATAAACATCCAGTTAAGAAGAACAACAAATGAAAAGAGAAGAGATCAAAACCTGAATGTGCTAATTGTGAGCTTCTTCTCTTCTCCCTTTTGAACCAATGTCAAATGTGGCATTGTGGGATTGCAAAAATGCAGGGGTATTTTTAAGTTAAAAGAATATTCTAATGAGATCAGCTAAAGGTTTAGCCCCTTAAAGTCCAACACCTTTTAGAATAACAAGTATTTTTCAATGCCCACTTTAGGATTCTGTAGTTAAACTCACAGATAATATAAAACTTTACTTACATGCCTAAATTTAAAGAAAAATGTAATATAACATCTTATTTGACATAAAAGAGACCTGAAAGCAGTTTATCATATGCAACATGCATTTCAATCTGGAAATGTAATGTTCATCATTTCTTCACCAGAAAACATACGAAGTAGGCAAATGCCTGGATCTAGACTTAGGAGAATCACCAGAAATGCAACAGCTACAAATTCAGGTGGCCCACATGTGTTGTGTTGGCAAATCACGTCTTACAAGTGGGCCTTCTGGGAAGATGGAGGATTAGAGAGGAAGGGTCACTTTTCTCCCAGGAAAAAAGCTAGAGGACAGATGGAGATTGTCCAGAGGGCTGCTCAGGGACTCAGAACACCAGAAGAAGGTACAACACCACTCAAAAGAGAGAGGTCAAAGAATGGCATCGTAGGTGGTAGGGAAAATCCCATGAGTAAAGCTGCAGCAGCAGTTGCTGGTGCCCATCTTCCCACCCTCAGGGCAAACAGTAGTCTATGGACTGTAGCAACTGTGGATTTCAGCGGCTATGGACTGAGGGGATTGCAGGGGTCCTCTTCTCCAGGAAAGGGGAGAGGGAAGGATATAGCCTGGAGCAAATTCAGATTTTGACCAGAGAACTTGGTCTGCTGCATTGGAGGAGTTGCAAACTTCCGGGCCCGGTGGCGTCCTGACACAGTTTGCACTGAGAGTCAGCAGGTGCTAGGATAATTTGCCTCTGAAACAGCCTCCCTACTGCCCTGGGCTTGTTGCTGAGGAGACAGAGGGAAGGAAGGTGAGGCCAACCAAGGGAGGAAAACAGCTTCTGAGAAAGTTCACTGGGGAGACCTGGCCAGCCCTGAGGACTTTGCTTTTGCACCACCCACTGGGGAGTTACACTGAATGCATTTCACCCTAACACCTGGGGTCTGAGCTAAGAAGTCTGCCAAAGACACCATCTGCTGGCAGAACAGAAAGGTGCACAGGGAAAAATAATAATAAGTAATAGGGGCAATCAGGTGCCTTTACTGCTCCCCTTTCCAAGGCCCTTGGAAAATGGTCTGTACCCCATTACTGGGTCCTTAACCCTGGTTAAACAGGGGAAATCCTAAATATCTAAGACAAGTTTAGCCAAGAGTCAAAAAAAAAAAAAACCAAAAAAACAAAAAAACAATGGCAGCACATAGTTACTACTTAACAGTAAATCCCTAAACAAGAAAGAGAAACTGAACATCAGAGTAAACTCAGCATCAGAACCAAATGCCTAGACATCAGCCAAAACCTATAAGCAATACTAAGAAAAAGGAAGATATAATTCAGGCAAAGAAACAAATCAAAGCTCCAGACCAGGCACAGGACTTGAAACAACTAATCAATGAAGTTCACATAAATCTCCTAAATCAAATCATGGAGTTACAGGACAACATGACTAGAGAAATAAAAGACATTGTAAAGACATTGGGTGAGCTCAAAGAAAAATTTGAAATCTTGGATAGAAAATAACAGAGCTTATGTGAATGAAATACACAATGAGTGAGATTAAAAATACAATAGAGGCACACAACAGCAGATTTAAAATTATGGAATAAAGAATCAGCAATGTAGAGGACAGAACAACTGAAATTGAAAAAAGAGAACAGAGAGACAAAAGAATGGAAAAAATTAAGCAAGGGCTCAGGGAGTTGACTGATAGCACAAAGTGCACCAACATACATATATCAGAATTACAGAAGGAAAAGAGAAGAGAAAAGCAGCAGAAAGAGTGTTTGAGGATATAATGGCTGAAAATTTCCCAACTCTCATGAAGGACATGAATATACATGTCCAGGAAGCACAGTATACTCCAATTAGAATAAATCCAAATAGACCGACCCCAAGACATATAATATTGAGAATGCCAAATGCCAAAAATAAATTCTGAAAGCAGCACATACAAGGGAAGTCCAATAAGACTTAGTGTTGATTTCTCTTCAGCAACCATGGAGATGAGAAGGCAGTAGTAGGATATAATTAAGGTATTGAAAGAGAAAACTGCCAGCCAAGAATTCTTTATCCAGCAAAACTGTACTTCAGATATGATGGATGAGTTTAAAACAGTCACAGATAAATAGAAACTGAGAGTTCATAAATAAGAATCCAGCTCTGCAGGAAACACCAAAGGGAGTTCTGCAAACAGAAAAGAAAAGAGAAGAGACTTGGAGGGGAGTGTAGAAGTGAAGACTATCAGAAAGAGTAACTAAAAGATGGACAAAAATAAATAAGACATATGAAAGCCAAAGGATAAAGTGGTTGAAGTAAATAATGCCTTTACAGTAATAACACTGAATGTTAATGGATTAAATTTCCCAATCAAAAGATATAGGCTGACAGAATGGATAAGAAAACATGAGCCATCCATAAGCTGTCTGCAAGCAGATTGCCTTAGACCCAAAGATGCAAATAGACTGAAAAGGAAAAGGCGGAAACAATATATTTCATGCAAATAGTAACCAAAAGAAAGCAGGGATAGTTATATCAGTTGTAGCAGTTTATTTATGAATTCCAAAAATAGTATTGGATTAAGTTTGTAAATTAGTCTGTTCCTCTGGGTATATTAGATCATTTTGGATTCAGAGGTTTCACTCTTACTGATTAAATTATGATTAAAGAGGCTTTGATTGATTTGGTGGGTGAGGACTCACAGAGAAAATGACATAGCAGAGGAGAAAGTTGGAGTTTTAATACTGGAGCCCAGGGAAGTAAATACACAGAGAAGCAGATATGTGAGAAGGTGCCATTTGACATGGATGAGGCCCCAAGAAGAGAGATAAACCATTTGCTTGATAGTTTACAGCTGGCCTTGTGAAAAAAACCAAGTCAGCTGAGTCCAAAGAGAAACAAGCCCCAGGAGAGAATTGAGACTTATTCTGGCCTATAGCTGATATTGGAAGAAGCTGTGACCACAGAGACTTAAGAGGAAGAGGAAGCCTGAACCCTTGCAGAAGTTGGCAGCCATCTTGCTCCAACACATGGCAACAGACTTTGGTGAGGGAAGTAACTTATATTTTATTTTATGGCTTGGTAACTATAAACTTCTATCCCAAATAAATATCTTTTATAAAAGCCAAAAGATTTCTGGTATTTTGCATCAGTACCCCTTTTGCTGACAAATACACCAGTGTTGGACAAAACAGAATTTAAATGCAAAAAAAGTTATAAGAGTTTCAGAAGGCCACTATATATTTTAAAAAGGGACAATTCACCAGGAAGGAGTAGCAGTTATAAGTATCCATGCATCTGACCAGGATGCCCCCAAAATACATGAGGCAGACTCTGGCAAACCTGAAAGGAGAGATATTTCTACAATAATAGTTGGAGACTTCAACATTCCACTCCCATTAAAAGATAGGACAATTAGACAAATGATCAACAAGGAAACACAGAACTTAGACATTATGATGAATGAGCTGGACCTGACAGACAGATACAGAACATTGTACCCCAAATCAACAGGTTACACATTCCACTCAAGTGCTCATGGATCTATCTCCAGGATAGACCAAATGTTGGGCCACAACACAGCTCTCAATAAATTTAAGAAGATTGAAATTATACAAAGCATCCTTTCTGATCATAATGGAATGAAGCTGGAAATCAGTAAAAGAAAGGAAAAGGGGAAATTTGCTAATATATGGAAGCTAAACAACACATTCTTAAACAATCAGTGGGTCAAAGAAGAAATTATAAGAGAAATGAGTAGATATCTTGAGAATAATGAAAATGAGAATACAACATATCACAACTTGTGTGATAAAGTGAAGGATGCTGAGAAGGAAATTTATAGCCCTAGATGCCTATATAAGAAAAGGAAAAAGAGCTAAAATCAAAGATCTAAATGAAGAACTGGAGAAACTAGAAAAAGAAAAGCAAACCAATCCCAAAGCAAACATAAAGAAAGAAATAACAAAGATTAGAGCAGAAATAAATGAAATTGAGAACAACAACAACAAAAATCAATAGAGAAAATCAACAAAACCAAAGCTTTGAGAAGATCAATAAAATTACAAACCTTTAGCAGGGTTAACAAAGAAAAAAAAGAGAAGATACAAATAAATAAAATCAGAAATGAAAGGGGGACATTATGACTGATCCCAGAGAAATAGAAAGGATCACAAGAGGATATTATGAGAAACCATATGTCAACAAATTAGACAAGCTAGATGAAATGGACAAATTCCTAGAAATGCACAAACAACCTATACTGACTCTACAAGGAATACAGAAGCTCACAAAACTAAACACAATTAAAGAGATTGAATCAGTCATCAAAAATCTTACAAGAGGGAAGCAGATATGGCTCAAGCAGTTGGGCTCCCATCTACCATATGGAGGGTCCCGAGTTTGATTCCCAGGGCCTCCTGGTGAAAAGCAAGCTAACCCATGTGGCATGGAGAGCTGGCACAACAAGATAATGCAATAAAAAGAGACACAGAGGAGAAACAGTGAGAGATACAACAAACCAGGGATCTGAGGTGGCTCAGGTGATTGTGTGCCTTTCTCCCATGTTGGAAGGTCCTGGGATTAGTTCCTGGTGCCTCCTAAATAGAAGATAAGAAGAAACGACAAGCAGATACAGAAGAACATGCAGCAAACGGACATGGAGCAGACAGTAAGCACAAGGGGGTGGGGGAGTGGATATAAATCTTTAAAAAGAAATCTTATGACATTGAAAAGTCCAGGACCTGCTGGCTTCACAGGTGAAATCTACCAAACATTTTGAGAAGATTTAATAGCAATCCTGTTTAAACTATTCCAAAAAAATTGAAAAGGTGGGAAAATTACCCAACACATTTTATGATGCCTACATCACCCTAATACCATGCCCAGATAAAGCTACTACCAAAAAAAAAAAAAAAAAGAAATTACAGACCAATCTCTCTAATGAACAAGATGCAAAAATTCTCAACAAAATATTAATATTTGCTAATTGAATCCAGCACTGTATTAAAAGAATCATACACCATGATCAAGTGGGTTTTATTTGTGATATGCATGGGTAATTCTACATAAGAAAATCAATTTATGTAATACACCATATTAACAAGTTGAAGGGGGAAAAAACACAAAATCATCTTAATTTTGACAAATCCAGCATCCTTTCTTGATGAAAACCCTTCAAAAGATAGGTATAGAAGGAAAGTTTTTCAACATAATAAAGGCATATATGAAAATCCCAGAGCCAACATGGTACTCAATGGGAAGAGGTTGAAAATTTTCCCTCTAAGATCAGGAACAAAACAAGGATGCCCACTGTTAACACTGTTATTCAACATTGTGCTAGAAGTTCTAGCTAGAGCAATTAGGCAAGAAAAAGAAATAGAAGGCATCCAAATTGGAAAAGAGGAAGAAAACTCTCACTTTTCACAGATAACATGATCCTATATTTAGAAAATCCTGAAATATCTATAGCAAAGCTATTAGAGTTAATAAATGAGTTCAGCAAAGTGTCAGGATACAAGATCAACACAAAAACCAGCATTTCTATACACTAGAAATGAGAAAACAAAGGAAGAAATCAAGAAAAAAAATTCATTTCCAATAGCAACAAAAGACTCAAATATCTAGGAATTAATTTAACAAGGAATGTAAAGAATCTGTATTCAGAAAACCAAAATGCTGCGAAAAGAAATAAAAAAAGACCTAAACAAATGAAAGGACATTCCATAGTCATGGATTGGAAGACTAAACATAGTGAAGATGTCAATTCTACCAAATTGATTTATAGATTCAATGCAATACCAATCAAATTCCAACAGCTTATTTTACAGAAATAGAAGTCAATTACTAAATTTATTTGGAAGAGAAATGGGTCCTGAATGGCCAAAAAATCCTAAAATAAAAGAGTGATGTTGAAGGATCACACTCCCAGATCTTGAAGTGCTTTATAAAGCAACTGTGATCAAAATAGCATGGCACTAGCATAAAGATAGACACACTGATCAATGGAATAGAATTAAGAGTTCAGAAATAGACCCTCACCTCTGTGGTCCACTGATTTTTCATAAGCCTACTAAGTTCATTTTTCTGGGACAGAACAGTGTCTTCAACAGATGATGCTGGGAGAACTGGATATCCACAGCTGAAAGAATGAACAAGGACCTCTATCTCACTCCCTATACAAGAATCAACTCAAATTGTGTCAAAGACCTAGACACAAAAGCCAGGACCATAAAACTCCTAGAAGATACTGTAAGGAAACATCTACAAGACCTTGTAATAGGTGAGGGTCTCTTAAACCTTATACCCAAAGCATGAGCAACAAAAAATAAAACAGATAAATGGGACATACCGACATTATTCACAATTGCCACAAAATGGAAACAACCCAGGTGTCCATCAACTGAAGAATGGATAAACAAACTGGTATATACATGATGGAATATTATTCAGCTGTAAGAAGAAATGAAGTCGTGAAGCATGTGACAGTGTGGATGGGCCTGGAGGATATTATGTTGAGTAAAGCAAGTTAGGCGCAAAAGGATAAATATTGTATGATTTTGCTATTATGAACTAAATATAGTGAGCAAACTCATGGAGTTAATACCTAGAATGTAACTTACAAGAGAACAGAAAGTGGTTAGAGAATGAAAGTTGAGGTTTAATCTGTGAAGAATTGGTAAAAAATTGTTTGGGTATGTTTGGAAATGAATAGAAATGGTAAAAGCACATCATAGGATTTGTAATTAGTAGTGCTAACATATGGGTGTGATGGTGGCTTGAAGTTTTTTGTGGTATTGGAAATGTTCTAGTATTGATTGAAGTGATGAATGCACAATCTGTGATTATACCAAATGTCATTGATTGTACACTTTAGATAAATTGGCTGGTTTACAAACAAAAAATCATAAGGTGTGGGTTGGGGGAAAAATACACCATATGTAAGATACGGACTATAGTGAGCAGTAATACTTTGATGATGCTCTTTCGTAATTTGTTACAAATGTTTCACAACAATGCAAAATATTTGTAAGTGGGGTGACACCACAAACATGATGATACTCATGTTTGTTTTGTAAGTTCACAACTTCCACTTTACACTTATTGTTCATGTATGAATTATATATTTCAATACATTTGTTAATGAAAAAATATCCTACAAGTGGCAGTGCTATTGGTGATACAGTTTTCCAAAACTGTAAATGATTCAATGAAATTCCTAGCAAACAATTTGCTTGATTTTCAAGGTAGCAATATTCAAGGAAACTTCAGTGTTATCTTACAAAGATGAAAATCATATTTTGTGCTTATTTTAATTGTAAATAAGTTGTGTGGGAAACTAGGTTCGGATAAACACGTTTATCACACAAATGTCTGGATGTGAAAGTTTTGCAGGTTTTTCCCAATTATTGCAGAGCATTTAGCAACCCCCCTCCCAAAAAGTAACTAGCACATGTCAATCATTAAGGGACACACCCTAGAGAAGACCCACACTTTCACCAGTGATGTGGCTCCACTGAGTCAAGTGACATTCTCAAGGATACAGAGCAAGCTGGTAGCAAGTGCAGTTTCTTTTAGGTTCTTTACCCTGCACCATACTCATGAGGGCCCCAGACTCCAAAAAGGGGAAATCCAACTCTAAAATGACATCTTGACCAAAAAAAAAAAAAAAGGCATGGCTATTACCTTAAAGGTATGCCTCAGCCACAGGTGGGTGCTTGCATCCCTTGGCTTGGGATGCTATGGTGACATATGAACCAGCGGACAGAAGGTGGCTGCTAACAAGCATCAGCCAGTGGACCATTGACAGCTAAGGACGTTGGTACCAGCAGGGGCACAGGGGAGCACAAGGCAGATCCAGAACCTCCCACCTTCACACAACTTAATGGGGAGAAAAGGCATTAAATAAATGATATAAATGATTATGTCGATGGTTATCAGTGCAATACAGGAGAGATCCAAGGTCCAATATTAATCAAGTGGAGCACTAACCCACTCTGGGGGTTAGGATGGGGTGACGGGGGGGCAGCTATCAGTTAGGGCTCCATCAGGAAGCAGAACGCTAGGAGCGACATAAGATTTGGGGTTTATTAAAGGGATTAGATGTAACATGATCGTCAGAGACACCGAAAGTCAAGATCCAGAAGGGAAGGACTGAAGAGTCACTAACCAGGGATCCAAGAGGGAAGCTGATGAGAAGTCCATGATGAGCTGCTGTCTCTGGAACTCTCAGCAGGGCAGGCAGGAAGCAAAGGTGAGTGTGAAGTGGGAGTCAGCAGCAAACACAAATGCGGACCCCAGGAAAACTGGAGTGTCTTTCTGTCAGCAGCCTAACCACAATGAAACAGATAACCTGCAGTAAAACCTGTCACGATTTCCCTCATCTGTGCATGTGCCTCTGCTCCAAAGCTCAGAGAAGGTCCAGGGGAGCTGAAGGAGCTGTGGGGGAACCAGCAGATCATCTAGAGCCTGCAAAAGTACAACAGCATCTGTTTCCTACTCCACCCTTCAGAGCAGGAAGCGGCTGGGGGTTTCAGTTCCACATTCCAAATCTGGGTATAATTCTCTTGTGGCTAATTCTCACCAAAACCATAGAGTGGAAGAAAGAGTGGTAGCTCATTGGCATGGTACTAACCACCCACGTGGCTTCACTAGAGGACCCCAGAATTAGCCAGAGGTGGGCAAAGTGAAGAGAAAAGGGGAGACTGCTGTAGGGTGTGAAAAGGTCTCCCGGTGAGAAGGAGCATGCAGACCAGTGGAACTTTCTGCACCGCAGTGACTGGGGTGAGATTTGTGGAGGTCTGTGCATAGCCAGTGGGAGGGTTGGGGGTACATCAGGCTGAGGTATGGGCTACGATGAGAAATTTAGATTTTGATCTGAGAGTAGTGGGGACCCAGGGGAAGATGCCATCCCACACTGGGGAGGAGACAGAGCACCTGTTTTAGACTCAGAAAGACCTGGATCAGAAGAGATGTGTCACTGGTAAAATGCTCATTGATAAAATGTAGACAGAGAAGGTACCACTGGTTGATTGTGAAGATTGAGATAAGCCATGAGAAGCAGCCATATACAGGGCAGCAGGGCAGCTCACTGTGTCTGCAAATGGTCAGAAAGTAAATGTTTTGGGCTTTGTGAGTCATACCATCTCTGTGGCAACTACTCAGCTCTGCCCTTTAGCTTGAAGCCAGCCATAAATGAAATAAAATGAATGTGTTCAGTCTGGTATGTTAGTTTCCTAGGCTGTGAAGCAAACACCGTGCAAAGAGCTGCCTTAAACAATGGGAATTTAATGGTGCATGGTTTTGAGCACAAGAAAAAGTTTGAATCAAGGCAACATCAAAGCTGTGCTTTCTCTTCAAAGATGGTGGCATTCTGGGGCTGGCTGCTGGCAGTCCTTTGTCCCGGCCGCCTCTGTCACATGGCAATGCACATGGCGGCCTCTCCTGGCCTTTCCCTTCTCTTCTGGGTTCCGTTGACCTTCAGCTTCTTGCTTCCCATGGCCTTCTCTCCGATTGTCTAAATTTCATTCTACTTGTATAAAGGACTCCAGTAACAACATGAAGACCTGTCCTGATTAACTGAAATAACCTCACCAAAAATTCCTACTGACAAATTTGTAACAAGGTTTATAGTATAAGTGTGGAAGTGGACAGAGTTGATGGTAAGACATTATAGAGGGTGGAAATAACTCTGCTGATTTATGAATGTGATTGTGACCGTAAGGGGTAGTCTGTGGATATAAATGTCAATTGAAAGGAAGCTAGAGAATAATTTAGGAACTGTATAGCAGTGATTTCAGTGGTAGATGAAGACTGTGGTTAACAGTATAAATATAAGAACATTCTTCTTTTACAAAGTGTTAAGAATATGGGGATACCTGGGAAAATTACAACTAATACAACTTATGAATGATAGTTAACAGTAATACTGTAATATTTTTGCAGCAATGACAAAGAAGATATTAAATCAATTCTAAGGAACAACAATAGAGGGGGTATAAGGAGGTATGTGATTTGTCCTCTTGGAGTAAGGAAAATGTTCTAAAATTGACTGAGGTGATGACAGCAAAACTCTGTGATGAAAATCAGAGCTTCTGAGTATACACTTTGAATGGATTGTACAAAGCATGAGACTTTACAACATAGGAATCCAGTGATGGATGAGGGACTGTAGTTAACAGGACAAATATGAGAACATTTTTCTCATGAACCATAACAAATGTATAATAAATAATACAGGGTGTTAATAATAGGTGGGTTGGGGGAAAACACACCAAATGTAAAATATGGGCTATAATTAGTAGTACTATTTTGACCATGCACTTTTATAGCTTGTAACAAATGTTTCACAACAATGCAAGGTGTTGGTGGTGGGAGGATGTATGGGAGCCCTGTATGATGAGATGTATGTTTGTTTTGTAAGTTCACAACTTTTACCATATACTTATTGCTTATATATGTTCATGTATGAATGACAAACTTCAATAAAATTTTATTTCAAAAAGTCCTACTTACAATGGGTCCCCACCCACAGGAATGGATTAAGTTTAAAAACATGTTTTTCTGGAGTACATACAGTTCCAAACTACCACACCTGGTTCCAATAAAATTTATCTACTTTCAGTTTCCCGGCTGCTAAAACAAATATCATGCAATGGGTTGGCCTAAACAATGGGAATTTATTGGCTCATGGTTTTGAGGCTAGAAGACGAAAATCAAGATGCCAGCAAGGTGATGCCTTCTTCCCGAAGACTGAGGCCTCCTGGGGCTGGCTGCTGGCGAGCCTCAGGCCTGGGCTTTTCTGTCGTGTGGCAATGCATGTGGTGGCGTCTCCTGGCTTCTCTCCCCATCAGGCACCCACTCTGCCCACAGAGGTCTCCAGCAGTCTGGACCAAAGCTCAACCTGATTTGGTGGGGCCACACCCCAACTACAGCAACATCTGGAAGAGGTCCTCCTGCAATGGGGCCTCACCCACCCGGAATGCAGACCAAGCCCGTGTCCAAACCAGGGGCACAATCCAATCCACCACACTTGGACACTGGATTAGGAATTTCATGCAATGGTCACATGCCACAAAATGTTATTCTTCTTTTGGTTTTTTTTCGGCCACTTAAAAAGGCAAAAACCATTCCTTGGCTTGCAGGCCATATGCAAATAGGGAGCAAAGTAGTTTTCTGGCCTCTATAGTAGACATAGAACATAGGTTTCTCTCCTTCCACTGCTTCTTACACAAAATGCATAGAAACACCCAAACACACAAAAGCACATAAAGCATACACAAACCCACATATGCGCACTTAGACACAGAAGCACACAAACACACAGAAGTAAATGCATATACACAAACACGTCCCCACACATACACACACAGCTGTGAGGAGGCAGAGGAGTTGGGATACATTCTCCTATCACCTGCTTTGGCCACTACATAGCATCATTCTGTCCAGCCCAATTTGACTTTCTGAGAAAAAACCCTCAATAGACTGTGATTCTTAAAATTAGTTTTTGATTTAGTTAATAACATGCTATTATTTTAACAACCTCAGTCTTCACTGTCCGCGAAATTGAAGCATAATATTACCAATTCTTCCCAAACTAAGAGACCGTGTAAATACTATACATCTTTAAGAGTTCTGAAGAGAAATATAATCAATATATTCTGTGCTGCATTTCCCCACAGACTTTGCTGGAATCGTCTAGATTTTCTATTGTCAACCCCCTGTTACTAGGAAGCAGACCATAAATTCCTCTATGTGAATTCATTGGTTGGCAACAGTTCTCACAAATCTTCCCACCAGCCCTGGCTTTCAGAATCTCATTGTATTCTCAAATATTACACAGCTCTTCCGACAAAGGAAGAAAGAGGAGTATGCGATTGTTTGCCTGCTGCCTCCAGCTCTGCGTTTTGTCAAGGTGCTCAGTGAGAGGTCAGCCTGACTGCTTCGGAAATGCTGGAGAGCGAGTCTCACCCAAGGCCAGATCCTGTAGCATGACTTAGAGGCTGTGCTAGGTGAGAATTAAATATTTGCCATCTACAGACTGATGCTCCCCGATACTGCAGGCGCAGACGGTGGCCTGCAGACACTCAGACAGGAACATCCTGGACCCTGAGAGCTGGGCAGGTCGTGATGAGGACAGGGTGGGGTGAAGCAAGAACGTCTCTAGGAAGGGAAGTGCCGGAAGGTACTTCAGGGACATGCCACGGAAACTCCTCCTTCCACTGAAGTGGAACTGGACCTCAAGGTCAGTGCAGCCAAATTCCTTCCGCCCAATAGGTGTCCATTTTGGCTTCATCCTTAATGAAGGGGAAAAGTGGAAAGCTGCTAGGCAAAATGTCTTTCCCTATGATTTGACAAACACCTTCTCCTTCAATTCTGTTCCTTGATTTCTACTTGCTAGGTGTTGTTAAATCCTCCTGGCTGAATATCTGCTGCCTGCCCTTCCAGATCCTTTTCCCACCCTTCCCTGCCCTGGTCACCCTCCCAGGGTTTTCCACCCTTCTCCGTCCTGGTCAGCCTCCTGAGGGCTGACCTGTATAGATTCTCAATGGCCTCCCTGGCCCACTGGCTTCCGGTTGGATTGGGCCAGTGGGAGACACAAGCAGGAGGGCCCAAGGATGGGAGCAGACACCAGAGTCTCTGTTACTCTGGCTCTCTTGCAGGCAGGTTCCCATGGGTTGGCTGCGACCCTCTACCAAAGTCACAGCTCCAGTTGGGAAGCCTTTTCAAGCAGGTCAAGCAACCTCTTTCTGCCCTCTCAGGTCTATCAATGGGGCCTTAGTTTCCTGAGGCTGCATAAACAAAGTACCATATACTGGGGGGCTTCGAACAACAGAAATTTATTCTCTTACAGTTCTGGAAGCTTGACATCTGAAATCAGGTCTGGAAGGGCCATGCTTCCTCCAGCGCCTCTTCTTCCTTGCCTCTTCCAGCTTCCTGTGGCCTCTTGACTTGCAGCTGCATGATTCCATCTCTACCTGCTTCTTAAAGTGGCCTCCTCTCCTTGTCTGTCTATGTCTCATCTTCTTATAAGGACTTTGGCCATATTGCATTTAGGGCCCACCCCTCTCCTGTATGGCCTCATCATAAATAATTACGTCTGCAAAACCTTAATTCCAAGTGCAAGGTCACATTTTGAGGTTCTAGGTAAACATGAATTTGGGGGAGACACTGTTCAAGCTAGAACAGATGGCAGGTGTTCCCCAGGCTGGCTAGGGCACCCATCTGTCAAGACCCACCCTATGTCCTACCTTCCCCCAAACCTTTCCTCACTGCTCTGCTCCTCTCCTATTTCTCTCTTCTCTGAACTCTTCTAGCTCTCATCTGCTCTATAGAGGAATCTATCCTTACACAAGAATGGTGTCATAAGGATTTAAGCTGCAGGGATCACATATTGGCACAACTCCTCTTACATCCCTTGAAGCACCCATCAACCTTTAAGTCATCAAACTCTTAGGAACTGGCAACCCAACCCTCATGCCGCTAACTATTTTTCCAAGTTCAGGGCCACAGAGAAAAATGAAAGTATCTCTCTTCAGGCTCCCCAATTACCCTGAAAATACTGACAGCACTGCCTCAAGTCCTACTCCAAGTAAACTGCGCAGGTCCTTGACTTGGCAGGGCTGGTTTGGGAGTCACCATGGTAACCTAGATCCAAGACCCCTGGAAACAATGGAGATGTGTGATTTCTGGAGCAGGAGTTTATGAACCAAGGCTTTAAGGGCTAATTGTCTAAATAAGTGTGCAGCCTTATCAGCCATTAATTAGCAGATGGCCATATATCTGAGTAAGAAACAATCTTGGCCGTGGTATCTTGCTGTGACTGATTCCTCTCATCCCACCCCCCCTGAGCCTACCTCAGCTCTCGGCACTGCAGAAGTGAGAGATGAATTTACCACATCAGTAAAACACCATTTTCAGTTCAGAGCTGCCCTGGGATTTGCAGGATCCCTAAATAGAAACCTGCCATGTATAGACTACATCGAGAGAAAACACAGGTCATATGTTTAGGTGAAAGAGCCCATCCTTGATACATCAAGGTCATTTCAAAGTGGCTAGCTCTAGATCAATACTGCCTCATAGAATTTTCTAGGCAGTGAACATCTTTGTAATCGGCACTGTCCAGTATAGTAGCCACTGGCCATATGTGGCTATTGAGCCCTTGCAATGTGGTTCATGTGACTGACAAATTGAGTTGTCCATTTTTTATAAATACTCTAAATATAAATATCACAGGTGGCTACTGGCTGCCTTATTGGACAGTGCAGCTCTGTTCAAATAACATATCTACCATTTGTGAAAGAAACACTGGCTTGGGGACCCCACTGAAAACCTTACTCCAGGAATAGGTCATAGTCAGCGGAACCTGCCCCTTAGTGACACGGGAAAATGATACTACTCTCAGATAAATGAGAGAGTATTTTGAGGGTGAGTCAATAAGCAAATACTGAATCATAGAATATTCTATTAAAATCATTTGGCATTGTTCTCCAGAGCTCAAAAATTTAAACTTCAACTGTATTTGACATGCAACAACCTGACTTCTAAAACAACCACAGAAATATGATTCTTACAGCAGGCAGATAGCAAATAGTCATTATACTTCAATATACTGTGTCTCTCATCAACGGCTCTTCCATGTCAATATTGGCTGAAAAGCTGCCAGCATCCTGAGTATTGTATAGATGACAAAAGGTGACAAAGACATGGCATTTGCCTTGTCTTAGAATCTGTATTCTACAGTGATTTAAGGAGAGTAAACTACAAAGTGAACAGCCCTGCCTGAAGGGTCTCATGAACCCTTCTGTTTCTCTTTGTTTTTCTCTCCTTGTACACATTCAAGGATGATGGTGGGAAAAAATAAATAACTTATTATAATAAACAACCCTCACTTTTAAGCTTTTGGATTGGCAGTTTTTTCCATAGGAAGGTTGTCTTAGGAATGTGACATGGCAGTATTCATGGTTTTTTGAAATTGTCCATTTTACTTCTCCCAAGTAAAATAGGCAGCCAATTCCCTCCAATGAGAGAAGTAGTCCTAGAAGAGATGACACCTTTTTCAAGATCCTCTAAGAGGTGGTGATATTAAAATTATTTGACAACAAATATGACATGGACACCACTTAATCAGAATGGATAAGTGTATAGCCACTGGCCAATCAGAAAACACACCATACAGGCACCAACCAATCAGATGGACACCATCTGGTGACCAGCCAATCAGAACAGATACTATACGGGTATTGGCCAATCAGGACAGAGACCTGCCACAGTCCTGGAGCAGGTTGGGGGAGACCCCTGCTGTGCTGGGGGAGGGGGGGCAGGGCGCCGAATCCTCCCACTTTCTTTCATAGCCAATTGTTGGCTAACAAGAGGTCCAGAGCAGGGGCTGAAGGTGATTTAAAATGATAAAAACATTTTTTAAATCACAGCAGTATATAAAACATGTTTATTATTTATTAGAACAGGAAGCAGGAATGTTTCCTATTATGAATGTACATCTTTTCCTTAGTAACAGTAAGGAATTCACTAAAATTTTGACACGTGTAAAAAGTCCAAGTCTACTTTGGAAAGAGCACCATTGGGCATGGAGGGACTTGGAACAAGTGAAGCTATTTACTAACTAGCATAGAAATCAGTTAAGCGCAGCCAAGTAATAGTCCTGCCTCTGGTTGAATACAAAGGAGTGAGGGTGGGCAGTAAATTTTACCAAATATTAGAAGAAAACTATGGTGGCGGACTTGACCCAGTGGTTAGGGCATCCATCTACCACATGGGAGGTCTGCGGTTCATACCCTGGGCCTCCTTGACCCGTGTGGAGCTGGCCCATGCACAGTGCTGTTGTGCACAAGGAGTGCCGTGCCATGCAGGGGTGTCCCCCGCATAGGGGAGCCCCACATGCAAGGAGTGCACCCCATAAGGAGAGCCGCCCAGCGTAAGTGCAGCCTGCCCAGGAATGGCACTGCACACACGGAGAGCTGACACAACAAGATGACGCAACGAAAAGAAACACAGATTCCTGTGCCACTGACAATAACAGAAGCAGACAAAGAAGATGCAGCAAATAGACACAGAGAACAGACAACCGGGGTGGGGGGGGGGAGGGAAGAGAAATAAATAAATAAATAAATCTTTTAAAAAAAGAAGAAGAAGAAGAAGAAAACTAGGGCAGCAGATGTGGCTCGAGCAGTTGAGTGCCTGCCTCCCACATGGGAGGTCCTAGGTTTGGTTACCGGTGCCTCCTAAAGGAAATGAACAATGAGCAGATAATGAGCAACAGACAATGGAGCAAACTCAGTGATTGAGTGCCAGCCTCCTGCATACAAGGTCCTGGATTCAATACCCAATCCCAGTATGTCAAAAAAAAAAATAAAAGGAGAAGAAAAAAAATACATGTGTAAAAAGCAGCAGTCTCATTCTTCTTTTAATCACATTCATGTTGACTTTAATTGGGGCAAATGTACAGGAGCCAAAGATAGACAAACACAAAGATGGAACAGATTTTTAGAGAAGTTTCCTGGTTTCCTTACTGGAAAATATTTGAATCCTTAAATTGCTTAAACTCTGTGATTCTTTAAATGACCTCCCAAATATTAAAGAATTAAAAAGGAAAATACAATACTCATTTTTGGTGTTTTTTTTTTATTTATTAAGGAGCACATTGTCCATTTCCAGTTTCTTTCATGGCATTTGTTGCACGTAAGATAAATCCCCTGCAAAGTACAATCTATACCTCACTACTTAGAGGACATAGGACAAGGCAGCAGATTAAAAGAAATGGCTTCCTGTAAATAGCCAATAATGAATTTGTTCATTGTTTCATTAATTTATCATTAGGAACATGTGCACCAGCTTTAGAATTTCATCTTATCTTGAGCTCATGAAATTGGAGTTCTGACTTGTCAATTTTATATTTCTGACTGACTCCTACTTTTTATCCTCTTATGTCACTAACACACACCAATGCCCCACATATTAAGCATATATAAATAACAAGTAATATAATTTAAGGTACTAAATAAGTTATTAGAATCATTGTATTAATCAGGGTTCTCTAGGGAAACAGAACCAACAGGAGATATCTATAAATAGTATGAGATTTTAAAAAATTGTCTCATGCAACCATGGGCATGCACGAGTCCAAATTCCACAGGGCGGGCGGCAAGCCAGGGATTCCGATGGAGGTCTGAGTTTCCCAGGGGATGGGGATTCTCTCCCTGAATGCTGAAATCACTGCTCCTTTTAAGGCCTTCAACTGATTGGATGAGGCGTCACTCATCATGGACAGCAAGCTCCTCGGTTGATTAAAGTCCGTTGATTACAGTCCATGAGGTGCTCTTGTATTACAATTAGTCCAGTGCTTGCTTGAACAAACAACTGGGTCTCATTACCTGTCAAAGCTGACACATTAGCCTAACCATCACAATCACGGTCAAAGATAGGCTTGTCTGTCATTTGCTGGGTTAGCAAGCGGGAGTGTTGAGTGATGGGGAACATTATGATGCTTTTTCATCTTTGACTTTGTAATTTAAGAAATTCACTCAAATCATGAAATATTTTAAAGTCAAATTCTACGTGGGAAGCTAGAAAAGCAATTCCTCCTCTCATATAAAATATCAGTTCAGATGATTCTGATATCAACTCTTCCAGATAATCCTGGCAAAACTGGAGCCAAGCTGGGATGGAGAAGAAATGACATCACTGTGTTGTCAACCGCCAGCCACGTGCAAATTGGAGCTCAAGAAAAGTTTTTATTATACCGTTGGTGCATTACTAATCTTCTCAGGGCTAGGCATATCCAAAGAAACATGATGAATCTCTAACAACTGAGGCTCTTCAGGTCCCTGGTAACAAAGGGAAAAAGGATCGATTTAATTGGCTAAAATCAATGTAAAATACACTTGAGAATATGCTTCATTCATCAACCAGATAAGATAAACTCAAGGTGCAGAGAGAAAAAAAAAATCTTATTTTTCAGTAACACATATGTACTCTGCAGGTTTCCCAAGTTCAGGGTGCAAGGAGAGACCCAACACAAATACTCATTTGTTTTCAGGAAGGCAGTCTCAGGTTATTTTTTCAATTTTGAGATGGACATTCTAGTTTTACACAGTTAGATTTTGTGTAAAAATATAAAATGTATTTATCCTTCTTTAAGGAACATTCATTTCTTAGAAAGTGAAGGAGCGATATTGGACAATTGACCCCAAAGGGCTCACACATCTGCCTCCTTCGGCAGTGCTCAATGCTGGGTCCAGGAATTCACATGGTCTCTGCCATCCTCATTCTGAAACGTGATCCCAAATCCTCCAGTGGGACCAGTGCCTGCCTAAACGTGTGGTCCTGTTAGAACCTGTGCAGCATGCTTTCCCTGCCAGTTCCAGAAATGCCAGCTCAGATTCCAGGGCACTGTAACTGCCTCCTGCAAACTATTCTTTTGGTAAACTGTATTTAACATCCTGAGTAATGTAATTAGGCATGACAAATTATTTACATTGCAAAGTTATGCCAGTAAGCCTTGGGGGTAGACTCTTCTGCATCATGGTTTTAATTTATTTCTGCAATATGACATAAGAATTACACCTTCTGCTATGAACATGCTCCCAATTTTTGCTGTTGTTGTTTGCCTTTTGTTTTCATGCTGGATTGCACACAGGTATTGCTGTTTACTAAGTTTATCATGCGTTTACTTCTGCTTATTTCATGAGGGGAGTGATGAGTGGGGAAGACTTGATCCAGGTTTCAAGTCGTTCATATGCTCACTCCCCAAAACTGACAGACTGGGGAGAAAAAGAGAGACAGAATTGCCTAAAATAACCAGAGAAATTGACTGATGGCAAGTTGAGACATGAAAAGAGGAGAGAAGAAGAAATGGAGGGTTATTTGTTTTAAATATTCATCAAGATGCATAACATTTGCAAACCCCACGGTTTCATATAAAAATAAATGGTGCTTGCCTTTCTCATTAACTGAGGGTAATTTTTAGCAAGAATTTCTAATTTTATGTATTAGTTTTATCCTAATGTGTTCCGACTACAGATAGTAGCCTAAGTTAACTATATTTCACCAACAGAAATTTTTGTCTAGAAAATGTCAGCCTTTATCCTAACTGTAATTTCAACCATAATAGAAGTAATCAGTGAAAAAAAGTGCCATGCTTTGGTATAAGTAAATTTTGAAAATCAGTCCCTTTTTTTCTTCTGATCCTTCATACAATTTGGCACATTTAATGCCCTACAACCGAAAATCCTACTCCTTTAATTCCTATTGACTGCTGTGTGCCTTAGGGCACACCTGAAACAAAGGAGGTTTGTAAGAAAATCCCTGGAACTAGGAGATGACTTTCCCTTAGAAATAGTACCATCTGTTACATTTTCACCCTAGGCCACAAAAAAATGTTTTCCTCAAAGCAGATCAGTTGGGGCACATGGTTAAAAATACCAATTCCTTGGCTCTATCTTTCAGAGATTCTGATCCAGAAAGTCTAGAAGATGGACCAAGAGTTGGCATTTTAACAAATATCCAATGTGCTTCTGATATACTGCTGTTTTGAGAATGGCCAAACCAGCAGGGTACCAAGGTATGAGAATTTCTAGGTGTTAGGTGTACTTTCACCTTCAACAAGGATTCTTTGGGAAAATAAGGATCCAGAATACTGGATACACATGCCCCATTTCTACCACCTGGCGGCAGGAATGAGGACTGCCCATCTCACAGACTCCAGTAAGAAGTTCTGGGAAGAGCTGGAGAAGGGCACTGGGAGATAGAGATGAACAAGGGAGGAGTTCCAGGCAGGTGGCAGGGCAAAGCACTCTGGGGAACAGGCCCTTCTTCCCATTGTACAAAATCTAGAGTCACCCAACTGGACGAGACCTACATCCTCCATCAGCAGCCTATGTAGCTTCTGACCAAAGTGGCTGGCCTTCTGCAGGGCCAAACTCCAGCCCACAGCCTATCCTCTATGGTACTGTCCCTGAGACAAGCAAGCCCTCAACCCTTTTGAAGTCTTCTAAGGTTTTTAAAAACATCAGGAAATAACTAAGGATTTTGACAAACAGAGGCTCAACACTCAATCTCAACCGTATCTTCTTCACAGCAGCCCTGGCCTCTGTAATTCCAGACCTCAATCAGAAAGAGGTCAAAGGAGCAAGAGTTATGTGAGGCTGGCACAAGAGCAAATGGGGTTTTCTAACCTTTCCTAAAACATTAAGATTCTGGTTTCCTGTTTGAGTAGAGTTTAGGATCTTCTAAAACGGTGCTTGGTGATTCATGAAGAGACTATGGCATGGGGAGGTTCCCAGCAGCCTTGGCAGGTAGACTGGCATGGAGAAGTCAGGTGGGACTGGAAGGTGTAGAATTGAAGGCAAGGAGTAGGAGGACCTGAGGAGCACTGTCTCTCCTCTCACTGCCATGCCCTGCCCTGCCCTGGGAATCATCACTTATTTAAGGGCTCTGTCTCTGGACCCCCTTCTCTTTGTAAGAGAGTCCATGTTATTCTGCACAGAGGAAGCAGGTGTATGTGCACCATCAACCCTTGCAGGAGCTCTGTACAATCCTCCCCCAAGGTGATCATGAGCACCTTAGGACTCCGAGCAAATAGAAATCATTGAGTATCCTTTGGGCAGGGGGGAATTGTGAAGTAGGCTAGTTGATCTTTGGCAACCTCCCACTCTTACCTTTCAGTTATCGTGCTGTCAAGTAACCAATAACCCTCAGCCTGAGCCAAATGTCAAAACCACAAGTGGTTCAAAATGCAGAGATGCTGAGGTCACCTCAACCCTACGGAGGTCCAGGGTTGAGGACCAGGTGTCTGAGCCTCCCAAAGTCCACATCAAGGTACCCTGGGTCTTCAGGCCTCCCCTTCCTTGGGCTACATTTGAACAAGGGGCACTTGAAGAAAACCAAGGTGTCCCAAACCATGAGTGAGCGAAATAACAATTCAACATGGAATCATTTAACTTTTTTTTTTTGGTAAGGCTAGAGATTGAACACAGGACCTTGCACATGGGAAGCAGGCACACAACTACTGAGCTATATCTGCTCCCCTAACTTTTTAAGATCCAAAACATAACTATTCCTTTTATTTTGCTTATTCATCTATGCCATTTGAGTGATAGTCCTTGTCCTATCTGAACTGCAATTAACAGCTAAAGAAATCACAGTTCTGCATGCTCTCTGTAGAACCTCCATAGAGCACAAGGTTGGGGATTGAAGCTCTTCATTTTCATTCATGAGCACATAATAATACCTGTGTGAGATGGCACACAGGCAATGGCCATCCACTCATTAAGACTTTCTGAAATGGCTGATGATAAATAAGATCACCAGGTTAAGCAGTTGAAAACACCAGGCTGAGCAGGGAAAAAAAGCACGTGCTCAACAGTCCCTGTGCTGTTTATAAAACCAAGGCCATCCTGATCTAAGACCTCTCAATGCAAAGCAAAAGCTTTCTGTTGGTCTTTATTGGTTGTGGGGAAGCATGCTCAAGTCTTAATCCACATTCCTGTGGGTGTGAACCCATTTGTAAATAAGACCTTTGAAGATGTTATTGGTTAAGGTGCAGACTCATTTGTGAATAGAAACTTCTGAGATCTTATTTATGTGAAGCCAATTTAAATCACTGTGGGCCTTAATCCATGCGATTGAGGTCTTACAAGGCAGAGAAAATTTGGATGAAATTTGTCAGAACACAGACAACTGAGCAGGAGAAGTAGATGCCAGAAGGAGAAGCCATGTAACAGAAGCAGAGATGCAAGGCAAGGAACTCCAAAGATTATGGCAAGCCAGCACCAGAATCCTACAGACTCCAGGAGAAAGCACGGCCTATCAGTATCATGATGCAGGACTTCTAGCCTCCAAAACCATGAGACAATAAACTCCCAGTGTTTAAGTCAGCCCATTGTGTGGTATTTACCAAGGCAGTCCTGGCAGACCAAGACAGCATTATAGATGCCATGTGACCATGCATAGGGCATTCATCTGACCCAAACCCAACCCTCCTGGTGATGGGGATTTGGAAGTGTTTGCTGTAGGCTGACTCACAGCTGGAGGTGTCTCAGTTTTATCTATAGGACCTGAGTTAGCACAGGTTTTCTACAAAATAATGTAATCTGCAGTCAACTCTGCATTTTATCAAGCAAGCTCATTGAGCAGGAGGCCCACTGGGCAAAAGCTCTGGGCCATGAGGCAGACAGCATGGAAACACTGCACAGCAGTGCATGGTGTGTTGGGCACTGTGGCAAACTGGAGTCACGCCAGAGCACTGGGGAGGTCAGACTGATAGAAGAAGTTAGAAAGGGCTGACTAGCTCTCAACAGCCTCTTCTGGGCCCTTTCGGGAGCAAGGCTCACAGCAGAATGGAGAGAGATTATGAGAAAAGAAATGACACAGATTGCATTGTCCCTAAACCTCAGACTAACGAGTCCTGTGGAAGATCCACAATGGCCTGCACAGCAAGAACCTGGCCTCACCAACCAGGCAGGGATGTAGTGCCTGACCTTCTGGAAGCCCTTAAAAGGAACTTCTCTGCTAAATCATGGTTTGGTCATCCTGGCAGCTCTCAAGAAACCAAATGAGAATAGGCAGGACTATATCCCCTTGGGTCCAAAGACAATACGGTAGTTTGAGATTATTTATGAATTCCAAAAAGAAAGATTATGTTTGTACACTGGTCTGTTCTTCTGGGTGTGATACCCTTTGATTGTTTTAAATTCAAAGGTTTTGTGTTTACTAAATGAAATCAAGGTTAGGACTTTGATTTGACCATGTCAGTAGAGCATGACTCAGGGTTGAGTCCCTGCCACCTTGGTGGGCTAATATAAATGGACACTCACTCAAGAAGACACAGAAGAAGATCCAGAAGAGGAGAGAACTCAGTCATTTTGGTCCTGCCATGTGACAGAAAGGAGAAGGCTAAAACAGCTAAAGCCCCAGGAAGAGAGGTGAGCCCTATGCTAGCTTACAGCTGAGACTGGAAGAAGCTGGGCCCGCAGAGCCTTAAGAGAAAGAAGGAAGAAGAGACAAGGCAGAGGTCGCCCGCCATCTTGCTTCGACACATGGCAACAGACTTCAGTGAGGAAGTAACCTTGAGTTGGACTCTGTAGGGCCTTGTAACTGTAAGCATCTACCCCAAAAAATACCCTTTATAAAAGCCAACAGATTTCTGGTACTTTGCATCAGCACCCCTTTAGCTGACTAATATAGACATGGAAGGAGCTACTGTTTTCCTAGATCCAGCTCTTTCCTCTAAGACTATCTCACTCACTCCCAGCTCTGAATGCGTCAAGGGAAGGATGGCCCATGGATATTTCATGTCTAGGTTCTCTAAGTGGGCAACTGTGTAGTAAAGAATTTTACCTTGCCCCAAAAAAGGCCTGACCTTGGCCCAGAGCTTTGTTTTCCTGGGACTTTGTGCTAGCTAGACAATGACAATGAGATGGCAGTGGAGGGGCGAGGGGGCAAGGCTAGCAATGCCAGAAAGACCAACATCGTGATTTAGAGCAGGGGCCTTGAGTCACAGAAGATCAAAAGACCTGAAAACTGAGATCAACTATGTGGGCCATCAACCAGGGGTTCCTACATAACAGAGCCTCTGAGGCACGGGAGAGCTTCTCTGGCTGGCAGGACTCCATGTGTACTGTCGCACATGCACATTCCAGGAAAGTAACATGCCCTGACTCCACGGGAAGGGGACAGTGGGAGCTTTGCATTTGCAACTCCCCAGGACCCTGCCCCATGCATCTCTTCCCTTGGCTGACCTTCATCTGCATCCTTTCCTCTAATAAACTGTAACTGTGAGCATAACAGTGAGTTCTATGAGCAAATTATCACACCTGAGAAAGATTTGGAGCATACCCTGAACTGGCGATAGATGTCAGAAGTAAGGGCTGTCTTGGAGACTGGGCCCTCTAACTTCGTAGTTGGCCTAAACTCACTGCAGCCACCTAGAGAATAACTGGCCCCAGACCCTAAAAAGGCATGCTTGGCTGGTAAAGATTGATCTATGCAAAATTCTACTTGTCCTAAAGTTCTGCCAGTGGAAGTAGAAAATTCAGCCATTAATAGCATCTAGCCAGTTTCTAGTCCAGGCAAGAAGCACAATTTGTCTTTCTGGGTTTCTGATGCGTTTCTTATTAACGCTGTTGCTTTCTGCCAAGATGCACTGCTCCCCTAGGAGCCTCCCTTAAAACCCACAAGTGTGTGTTAACCAGCCGCCAGGCTCAGCACCAGGATGGCTGCTGCTCTCTTTCCACGGGGAGATTATTTACTCTATTTACAGGTTACTTCTTAAATTTCTCTCTCTATTTTCAGAACACTCAGAGCTCCTACATGTCATTCTCCATTTTTGTATCCAAATACATCCTATGTTCTTCTTTCTCCTCATTTATACTTAAAGGGGAATCATCTGATATTACCGTGTTCTGAATTTCCTCCCAGCCCCCCCACCCCCAGGCCTGCAAACTTAGGCTAATGCAGTGAGAAGATGCTTGACAAGGAGAGGCAAACACAGAAAGGCCAGGGAGACAACCATCGGTTAAGTATATTCTTAGGGTACCACACTTGGCTCTACGTGGGACAGAGCCTCAGCCAACCATACTCCTTCATCAGCCCGCGGCTGCCACCCAGTCCTGGGGGCTTTACCATGCCGCAGCCTGTCACCTGCCACTTCTTGTTCAGGAGAAAGGCCCTTCAAAAGGAACCTGCGGCTTCTCCCAGCTCTGGAGGAAATTCGCCAAAAGATATATGTGTCAAAGAGAGCAGACTTCGTGGAAGGAAATTTACCTTACCTTTTCCTGACATCCAGCCCCAAGGAAAATAACTGGCAAGATGGATGTATTAAGCTAAATCCAACTGCAGAAAAAAATATTAGGACTTGGAGCTGCCTGCAAACACTAGTAAATTTCTACACTGGAGAGATATATGGGGCATGTGGAGGCACAATCTCAACTTCTCACAGCTCCTATCCAGAACAAACTCAAGGCCACCTCACTGGTACTGTCGGAAATGCAATGTTTGTTTGGCTTTTCCAAAAGCTAAAAAAAAAAAAAAAGGAAAATGTTCATATTTCCTGGGGACATGATCACAGCATTACATCAAAATGTTTCTTGCTTGAAGTTTCACTTGTGCAGTCAGAAAAACGGTGCTGCTACATATGTTTTGTTCTTTATGATTTGGGGTATAAAAGAATCCTGTTTCCTGCTCATGAACTCTAACTCATACATGTCTGACAACTAATGCTAACTCTGTCAGAAAATTAATATATTGTGTCCCATAGTCTCTAATCAATTTTTTTTTAACTTAGCCATCTTTTGGAAGGACAGAGCCCATCAAAAAGATGCTTAATAAACCCCCTTCTCAAATGGAGGCAGAGTTGGCATCACCATCCCAGAATCCTCAGGACTGGGGACTGAGCGATGGATTAGAGTAGATTTACCATTATTCTACTATAGACTCATTGTTATTCTAGCAATGGGAGAATTTTTTCATTGATGTGGAGGCAGTGCCCACAGGAAGTTCTGAGGGGAGGGAGAGGGGAAAAATAGGTGTAATATAAGGACATTTTCAGGACATTGGACTTGTCCTGAATGACATTGCAATGACAGATTCAGGCCATTATGTATCTTGTCATAACTTACAAAATTGTGTGGGAGAGAGTTTAAACTATAATGTAAACTATAACCCACACTTAGTGGCAATGCTCCAAAATGCGTTCATGAATTTTAACAAATGTACTACACTAATGAAGGACATTGATAATGTGGGAAAGTGTGGGAGAGGGAAGGAGTGGGGCATATGGGAATCCCCTACATTTTTTATGTAACGTTTATGTAACCTAAGTATCTTTTAAAAAAAATAGAATTTAAAAAAGTGTATTAAAAAAAAAGTGGGCCCTGGGGAGAAAAAAAAGATGCTTAATAAACAGCAATCCCTACCGCTTGTGCCTCTCCCTGGAGCTCCAGATTGGTGCATCCAACTGTACACTTAACACCCCCTGTGGACGTCTAACAGACACCCAACATCTGCAATCCCCCAACTAACTTCTGATCTCTCAAAAAAAAAAACCCATTCCAACCCACAGTGCTCCACATCTCGTAAATGGTGACTCCAGCCTTCCAGTGGCTCCAGCTATTTTCCTTACTCATCTTCTACTCCTCCACTTTCCCCTAAAATTCTAATTCCCCCAGGAATTATCTAGCTTTCAAGCTCACTGGCACAGATCTTGCAAAGAGAGCAAACCACATTTTCTCTGTCCTGCTTCTCAGCCAAAGCCCAGCATCCTTCCATGAGCCAAAGCGCCCGAGGGTCCAGGTGCAGGTTTGCCTCCTATGGGCACTGCCTAACCAGGAGAGCAGAGAGTAGACTTACATCCTGCAAGAACTCGGCTCAAAGAGAACAAATGGCAAATTATAAATCCTGCTCAATACTACACTGATTGAATATGTCCCAAGTCGAGTCATAGGCAATGCTGTCAGGTGGTACCTGCCTTGGTCTCGATGCCACTGTTACAAGTGGCTAGAGATAGTCAGGGTTCTAGCTCCATTCCCACCAGGCTGACCACTTGATACAGAGGTGAGCAAAGAGTGTTTTTCCATCATGAACACAAAACACGCACTATTTTATAAACACCGACCATGAGGCAAGTCTTTTCAAAGGGCAAAAAGATTCCACAAGGGAGAAAAAAATGGTTTGGATTACCTGGGGTTGCTGGCTGTTGCGTTCTTCTGAAACCCTGGATTCATCTGGCTTTAAAGGGTGAGAAGAAATCTCTGCAACAGAAAAATGATTTTAGAGTGGCAAGTGATAAAAACCAAGTCACATAGATTAGCAATTCAAATTTTCAAAGAAATATATTTGCTCTACTTCAGAAGACCCAGCAAACAATAAGCTTTATCTGTTACAAGGCTTTTTATAAAATAGTCTTTTCCAGTTACATACTTGTAAAACTTTATTTATTTAAATGACATAAAAATGTGCCAAACTGACTCAAAATTAGTTCTTTTCTCTCTCTCTTTTTTTTGACCTGTGATGCAATAAGTTTGTCTCCAATGGTTTCTTCTTTTTTCATTTAGCTTTATAGCAACGTCACAGGTTCCTCAGTTAACATAGATAATAACGACAATAACAGTAAATCCCTTTAGTCAGCAGTTACACTCCCCCCTTCTTATTGTTCATTCCTGAATCATGAGGGATTTGGACGATGTCCCCTGTGACTGCCTCAGGCTGAGACGGGACATAGTTATTATGGGGCAGAGGTAGTTCTCATCCAGACACATGATGAGTCCACAGCATTACAGCTGAGCAAGAAAAACAAACATGGGACCACCAGGAAAAAAAAAAGGCAGAAATTACCCAAGACATAAATGAGTAGATATTCACCATAGAAAATTTTGCAAAAAGGCCATAGTCAGATCATCAAAGGAGGCAGTCAGTCCTGCATGGAATCTTTTGTTAAATCTGAAGCTTATTACTTGGAATATACATGGGAGGTGGCTATAGTGAATAGAAAGATTGAGTAGATTACCATTCTTAGTGGAAAAAAAAAAAGTTTTGTTTTCAATCTCCTCTGCAGGGGTTGGTTGACTGGCTAAAAATCTCTCCACGGCATTTGTTCTTTCAGTGATGGCCTCCCCTCTCATTGACCTTACAGAAAAGTCTAGGTGCAAATCCTACCCTGCTGCTCACGAGTGAAACTGCCTTCAGAAGTGCCTTCCTCACTATAGTTCTGCATCCTACGATAGGAAATTGAGATGATGGAAGCCTTTTCTATAAATCAGGTGTGGTCTTCCTGTATTTTACCACATCCTGTAAGCTGACTAGAAATAGTCTCCTTGCTGAGTTTCAGTTTTACTGGAATCTTCTTGAAGTTCTGGGGACGTGATCCTCAAGGTATTAAAATGCCTCTTCACACACTTTAGGGCAGAAGCCAAGCTCACCCGCCATGCCAGTTTCATCATAACTGAAGCCATAGTTTTCCTTTCCATCTTTGGTCTTTGTCTCCAAAGTTTCGTTGTTTCTCTTCAACTCTGGGGATATCCTAGAGTTAAACAATTATAAAAAGTCAAGTGTTAAGCAGCAGTGGACACTTGCTTACACAGTTCTGCTATGAGCATTCTTACATTTAGAACTTATAAGACTAGTTTCCTGGGAGTTGGTGGGGGTCAGGCTCCAAGTAGACTGCCTGTGTGCTCACACACTCCCATTAGGGGGAGATGAAATAGTATGGTGACAGGTCCATGGACTCCACTCTTGGTTGGTACTCAATTCCAGAAACCAGTGGCCAAATGAAGCAGGATTCAGCAAAATACCACCCACAGGCCATATCCAGCCCACTGCTTGGTTTTTTTAAAAATAAAGTTTAACTGAAACACAGCCACAACCATTCACTTACATATTGTCGATAGTTGCTTTCATGTTACCATAGCAGAACTGAAAAGTTGTGACAGAGACTGGATGGACTACCAGGCAAAAATATTTACTATCTATCCCTTTATAGAGAAAAGGGTGCCAACACCTGAAATCAAGCAGCTTCCAAGAAGAAGAAAGTTTGGCAATGGGTATCCAAAGAATTAAAAATATTCGTACTTGAACTCTAAGAATTTATTGCAGGAGGACGATCAAGGATACATACAAAGATTTACAGAGAAACAACATGGCAGGAGAGAGTGGGAGTTTTGATGTTGGGGCCCTGGAAAGTAAATACACAAAGGAGCAGATGTGTGGGAAAGAGAGAAGGCTCCATTAGACACGAAATGAGCCCTGGGGAGAGAGACCAGCTTTATGCCTGCCTACAGTTGAGATAGGAAGGAGCTAGGTCCATGGAGCCTTAAGAGAAAAGAGGAAAGCTGAACCCTTGCAGACATCGCCCGCCATATGCTTCAACACATGGCAGCAGAGTTTGGTGAGGAAGTAACTTTAAGTTGGACTCCTTAGGAACTTGTAACTATAAGCTTCTACCCCAAATAAATACCCTCTATAAAAGCCAGCAGATTTCTGGTATTTTTTAACAGCACCCCTTTGGGCTGACTAATACCATGAGTTTTAAACTACTTCTTATGCTAGCTTTAATTTTTCTACAATAAACACCTTAATTCTATAAGGAAAAAAAAAAACTATATTTGAACTTCTAGTGTGTGTGTGAAAATGCACATAAAATTTACCATTTCAATCATTTTAAAGCATACAATTCAGTGACATTGAGTTCATTTACGATATTGTGCAGCCATCGCCACTCCCTAATTTCAGAACATTTTCATCATTCCAAAAGAAAATAGTGCAAAAGAAATCGGCGAGCACCTGAACTCAGCACCACTGGTGCAAGGAGAGGAGCAGGCAGGTGGCGCGCGGCCACCCCAGTGAGCCACCCTCATCCCACCTCCCCGGGCCCAAGTCACTGTTTGCTGTAAGTGCTAGAGCTGCCCAGGGAGGAGGCCAGGCCCAGAGCAGCCCTGCCTGCTTCGCATCCTGATCTTCCACTCTCTAAATGGGAGATAGTGGGCATGTCATTCAACCTTTCCGTACCCCGCAGGCTCCTCATTTATTTACAAAGTGTAAAACCAGCCTAAAATTGTTTTGAGAAGTAAGTAAGATCTCAACAGCGACAAAGCTGACAAGAGTTCCTGGGGTGTATGTCAGGCACTCAATAAGCACCCAACATTATCATCATTAAGACTACAATTTTCTCCCAATTTCCCTGGAGAGTTGGTGCCCATTGTGCTGCTTTTTAAATGACCTGGGACTCCAGAGAATAGAAATGGAAGACTTTGTTTCAGTCAACAAAGGTGAACCAAAGAACTCAGGCTGGGATCTGGCCTGTGACAGCAGTGAAGGGAAACACAGGGAGAATATCTAGGTTCACATTTTTTTCCCCTTGTCTTGCCTCATACCATGTCCCAAAGGAGATGTACTTGCATATTTCTGCTTTGTGGGGGCCTCTCTCAAAACCACATGGTTAAGAGTAAGAGAGAGAAAGTGGAGGACGAGAGAGCTCAGATAAGAATGAACTGTACCTGGCACACAGTGACCATCCACTCTCTATTCACAGCATGTAGCCAAAAGGTATTTTAAACTCTCAGTCCTTTCTTAAAAAGAATGAGCTGTTAAAATATTGAAATCATGATGTGGTTTTGTGCTGAATACCCCCAAACCACTGTCTAAAAATCCCTTTCCTTAGTGCATTTAGGAGCACGTGAATAGTGCAAACATCTCAGCTGGCGGTCGTATAATCTTGTATAGTCTCGATGTGGTTGCCTTACCAGTGCTGGCAGCTACTTCTAGACGGCAGTGGGAATGCTGGGAATTGTTTCAGCTCCTGCTTGGTTGAACAAGCAGCGAACACCACCTGATTTGCCTGCCTGGACAAGTTCGTGTGCCTGGCGGTCATATCCAGTGAGTCCACTGTTCTCCACCACTCAGAAAATTCCAGCAGAACCTCTGCCTGGTTCTTGAACATCCTTGAAACAGTACTCAGCCTCCTAGCCTCGGCTCCAAGCAAGGCCAGCAGACGCGGTGCACAGTGTCCTCTTGTGGAGAGACTTGCAAGTGCGAGACACTAAGTAGAAAATCTGCCACATTCTCTCATGAGCCAGGGCAAGTGGAACACAGACACCAAGCTATTCACTTTACTCTGCAATTAGCGCTGCTCTATGAATTTGTGACTAGCATTCACATCTATTAGAACTATCCATTTTCAGGACACAATTTTCAGGAACATAAGCCCTAGGGTCACACAGTTTTTTTCTAATGTGATTTCAAACGTACCTTATTTTACTTGCATAACTAGATTCTGGAAGGAAAAGAAAAAGAAAAATCACATTAGCAACACCCGGATAATTATTCTGAAAACAAAATCTCACTGATTTTTATAAGCTCCCTAATTTTTAAACACTTCATTTAGATAACTATTTGTAACCCTTAGGCTACCTGTTATATAGGTTATGTTTAACAGGTTTTTCAGTTCCCCCACACTGAATAATCAAATGACTTCTGAGTATTCAAATGGAATCCACTATTTATGATAACAAAAATATGAAGTCCCTGGGTACCTGAGGTAAAGTAAATGTTGAATTTGACTAGTGAGATTATAAAGGCTCCACTCACCCAAGAGGAATTCCTCTGTATTAACAATGACCATTTCCATCCATTCAGTACTTACTGTGTGCCAGCTCAGAGCCAGGGCTGCATTAGGTATTCACTCATTTCATCATTAAAACTACCCAGAGGTAGAATTTACACTAATTATTATTTAGTTATAACTATTTATCAGCATTACCAAAACCATGCATTTTTTAAAACATGAGGAATTATACCATTTAAGCGTTATGTCTTTATTTCTTAGATACATTTCCAATATGAACAAATGGATTCAATTTCCACAGTTGTGTTCTTCAACTGCTACTTCCCTCCCCCCCACACACACACACACACACACAAAAGCTGTCATTAAATTGGTAATGTTTTCATCACTGGATTCTTGGACCGGAGGACAGTCATCATTTGGAGATGGTGAATATCAGAGCTACAATTCCAGTTTTAGACTGTCCCGCTCCAAAGCCAATACTCCTTTCCCCTATGCTTTCCTGTCTTTTCCTTCCAGTACCCCGAGCATGAAAAAATATAACATTTTTTATATCACCATTGTAAGTTCCTTAGCTAACACAGATAATAACAACAAAAACAGTAAATATCTTTAGTCAGCAGTTACACTCCCCCCTTCTTATTGTTCATTCCTGAATCATGAGGGATTTGGACGATGTCCCCTGTGACTGCCTCAGGCTGAGAAGGGACATAGTTATTATGGGGCAGAGGTAGTTCTCATCCAGACACATGATGAGTCCACAGCATTACAGCTGAGCAAGAAAAACAAACGAGGAAAAATATGAAAAAAAAAAAAAGGCAGAAAGTTTTGTTTCACCCATGATTTTGAACAAACTACTTGCTTAATTACTCCAAACACAAGTAAGTGAATCTTCACCCGTAGGAAATTTAACAGAAGCCGTGGTCAGGTTATCAAAGGAGGCAGTCAATGCTGCCTGGAATTTTTTGTTAAAGCTGAAGCTTATCATTTGAAATATACATGAGAGATGGCTAGAGTTAATAGAAAGAATGAGCAGATACCCAATCTTGGTGTAAAAAAAAAAAATGTTTTGTGTTCAATCTCCTCTGCAGGGGTTGGTTGACTGGCTAAAAATCTTTCCATGACATTTGTCCTTTCAGGTGACAGCTGAGGAGGGTCCACACAGCCTCCCCTCTCATTGACCTTACAGAAAAGTCTAGGTGCAAATCCTACCCCACTGCTCACGAATGAAACTGCCTTCTGAAGTGCCTTCCTCACCATGGTTTTGCATCCTACAAAGGCAGGAAATTGAGATGATGGAAACCTTTTCTAAAAATCAGGTGTGGTCTTCCAACATTTTGCAGACCTGGAAGCTGACTAGGAATAGTCTCCTTGCTGAGTTTCAGTTTTACTGGAATCTACTTGAAGTTCTGGGGACATGATCCTCAAGGTATTAAAATGCCTCTTCACACACTCTAAGGTAGAAGCCAAGCTTAGAAAGAGAAAGGAAATTATTTCTGAAAACTCTAAGAGTGCCATTTCCCTTTATTTTAAAAGCTTTAGACAAACAGGTGGATTTTTACTATTAACCTATTCCAAGAATAGGCCTTCTCCTACAATTTCTTCTTCTTTGAAAAATTACCCCAAAAGTAATGACCACCAGTCCCTGAATTACCTGCCCTGTGAAGCTGATGTTTAGCCAGCTCTTCTCCCAAATACCCTCTTTTTTGAGTTTCTTTCTTCTGTTCCTGCCCCACCTGTCTGCTTACCTGCCATCCTGGTTTCATCTGAACTGTAGCCAAAGTTTTCCTTTCCACCTTTGGTCTTTGTCTCCAAAGTTTCATTGTTTCTCTTCAATTCTGCAGATATCCTAGAATTAGACAATTATTAAAAGTCAAGTGTTTAGCAGCGATGGGCACTTGCTCACACAGTTCTGCTCAGAGCATTCTTATAATTTGAACTTGTAAGAATAGTTTCCCGGGAGTTGGTGGGGGTCAGGCTCCAAGTAGACTGCCTGTGTGCTCACACACTCCCATTAGGGGGAGATAAAATAGTATGGTGACAGGTCCATGGACTCCACTCCTGGTTAGTACTCAATTCCAGAAACCAGTGGCCAAATGAAGCAGGATTCAGCAAAATACCACCCACAGGCCATATCCAGCCCACTGCTTGGTTTTTTAAAAATAGAGTTTTACTAAAATACAGCCACAACCATTCACTTACATATTGTCTGTAGTTGCTTTCATGTTACCATAGCTGAGTTGAACAGTTGTGACAATCAATCCCTGTATATAAAAAGTGTGCCAATTCCTGAAATCAAGCAAAAACTTGTGCAGCTTCCAAGGAGAAGAAAGTTTGGTAATGGGCATCCAAAGAATTAAAAAATATTCAGACTTGACCTCCAAGAATTTATTGTTGGGGAACGATTAAGGATATTTGCAAAGATTTATTTGAAAGAACTTTCCTTCATGAACTATTTAATAATAACAGACACTACAAACAATCTAGATGCCCAACAAGAGGGGAGTCATACAACAAATTGTGATATAACTCTAAGATGGAATACCATACAACCATTTCAACCTTGTGAAGTGTAAACTGGTACACCTCCTTTGGCATAGTGTGGTCTGTTATATCTCCTTTGGCAAATTGTGGCAGTTTCATCTACAGCTGACATATGCCCAGCCTATGGTCCAACTTTTCCTATAGATCTACACCCAACAGACTACCAATCAGGAACGAGGTCATATGTTTATCAAAAGATGTATATTGGAGCAGTAGAGTTCATCATGGCCCCCACCCAAAATGTAATATTATAGAATAATAAGACTAAATCAGCTATAGCCACATCTACATGGACATAGGGATAAACATGAATGAGTACATACTAGAGATTCCATTTATATAAAACTTACACAAATCCAATCCATGGGGCTATAGGGAGAGATATAAGAAGAACATTCTCCTTTTGGGAGCTGGAGTCAGGATGGGGGGCCTAGGAAGACTTTTGGGGTGCAGGTGATATTCTAGATGTTCATTTATGTGGTCACTGTCCTGGCACAAATGCTTTGTGAAAATTAATGAAGCTATACACTTACAATATATATATGCTTTTTTATTAATGTTATATATCAATCAAAAGAAAGTAATTAAGAAGAAAACAAAAATATTGTAAGCAAGTATTTCTTAAGAGAAAATAATCTTCAGAATAGAATCAAGTGAAAAGAACGAACTTCACATTTATAATGATCCATATTGTATATGTATACATGTGCAAATGTATGTGTGTATATGAACATATGTAATGTAGGAATATACATGTTTAGATAATTATTTCTAACAATAAATTGTGGGTGAGTTTTAAACTACTTCTTATACCATCATTAATTTTTCTACAATAAACACCTTGATTCTATAAGAAAAGATGTCTTTTTGAGCCTTTACTGTGTGTGTTAAAATACACATAAAATTTACCATTTTAATCATTTTAAAGCATAGAATTCAGTGGCATTTAGTACATTCACAGTGTTGTGCATTTTGAGAATTAAATAAGATCAAAACAGCGACAAAGCTGAAAAGAGGTCCTGGAGTGTATGTCAGGAACTCAAGAGACACCCAACATTATCATCACTAAAACTACTATTCTCTCCCAATTTCCCTGGAGAGTTGTTGCCCATTGTGCTACTTTTTTTTTTCCATGAGCATGAAATTATTTTTATTTTTATTTCATTTATATGTAAACATACAAATAATAAGTGTATAGTAAAAGTTGTGAACCTACAAAGCAAATATGCATAACCTCATCAGGGGACACACATATCAACTCACCACTAACATCTTGCATTGTTGTGAGACATTTGTTACAAATTATGAAAGAATATCATCAAAATCTTACTACTAACTATTGTCCCTATCCTGCATTTGGCATATTTTTCCTTCAACCTATCCTACTATTTTTTTTGTCATTATTTTTTTAATATTACATTAAAAAAATATGAGGTCCCCAGGTACCCCCCACCCCCCTCATCACCCTCCTCCTCCCATAACAACAACCTCCTCCATCATCATGAGACATTCATTGCACTTGGTGAATACATCTCTGAGCACCGCTGCACCTCATGGTCAATGGTCCACACCATAGCCCACACTCTCCCCCAGTCCACCCAGTGGGCCATGGGAGGACATACAGAGTCTGGTAACAGTCCCTGCAGCACCACCCAGGACAACTCCAAGTCCCAAAAACGCCCCCATTGTGCTACTTTTTAAATGATCTGGGACTCCAGAGAATAGAAATGGAAGACGTTGATTCAGTCAACAACGGTGAACCAAAGAACTCAGGCTGGGATCTGGCCTGTGACAGCAGTGAAGGGAAACACAGGGAGAATTTCCAGGGTCACCTTTTTTCCCCCTTGTCTTGCCTTATACCATGTCCCAAAGGAGGTATACTTGCATATTTCTGCTTTGTGGGGGCCTCTCTCAAAACCACATGGTTAAGAGTAAGAGAGAGAAAGTGGAGGACGAGAGAGCTCAGATAACAATGAACTCTACCTGACACACTGTGACCATCCACTCTCTATTCACAGCATGTAGCCAAAAGGTATTTTAAACTCTCAATCCTTTCTTAAAAAGAATGAGCTGTTAAAATATCGAAAACATGTGGTTTTGTGCTGAATACCCCCAAACCACTGTCTAAAAATCCCTGTCCTTAATGCATTTAGGAGTACATGAATATTGCAAACATCTCAGCTGGTGGTCGTATAATCTTGTATAGTCTCGATGTGGTTGCCTTACCAGTGCTGGCAGCTACTTCTAGACGGCAGTGGGAATGCTGGGAATTGTTTCAGCTCCTGCTTGGCTGAACAAGCAGCGAACACCACCTGATTTGCCTGCCTGGACAAGCTCGTGTGCCTGGCGGTCATCCAGCGGGTCTCTGTTCTTAGCCACCCAGGAAATTCCAGCAGGATCTCTGCCTGGTTCTTGAACATCCTTGAAACAGTACTCAGCCTCCTAGCCTCGGCTCCAAGCAGGAGGGCCAGCAGACGTGGTGCACAGTGTCCTCTTGTGGAGAGACTTGCAAATGCGAGACACTAAGTAGAAAATCTGCCACATTCTCTCATGAGCCAGGGCAAGTCGAACACAGACACCAACCATCCACTTACCTTACTCCGCAATTTGCGTTGCCCTGAGAATTTGTGATTGGCATATACAGCTTTCAGAACTGTCCATTTTCAGTACTCAACTTTCAGGAACATAAATCCTAGAGTCAAACAGTTTTTTTGTGTTTTGTTTTTGCATTTTTGGCGTGATTTCAAACGTACCTTATTTTACTTGGATAACTAGATCCTGAAAAAAAAAAAAAAGAGTCACATTAATGAAATCGGGATACTTATTCTGAAAATAAAATCTCATTGATTTTTATAAGCTCCCTGATTTTTATACACTACATTTACATATCTCTTTGTAACACATTAGGTACTTGTTGTGTAGGATATGGTTAATAGATTATTCTGTTCCCCAACACTGAATTATCAAATGACTTCCAAGTATTCAAATGGAATCCACTATTTACTATCATAAAAATACAAAGTCCCTTGGTAAAGTAAATGTTGAATTTGACTAGTGAGATTATAAAGGCTCCACTCACCCGAGAGGAATTCCTCTGTATTAACAATCAACACTTTCATCCATTCAGTACTTACTGTGTGCCAGCTCAGAGCCAGGGCTGTATTAGATAGTAACTCATTTCATCACTAAAACTACCCAGAGGTAGAGTTAACCCTAATTATTATATTGTTATAACTATTATATTAGCATTACCAAAACCATGCCTTTTTTAACTCAAGGAATTATACAGTTTAAGCACTACATCTTTACTTCTAAGGTATATTTCCAGTATGGACAAATGTATTCAATTCATACAGTTGTGTTCTTCTACCCCTACTCCCCTCAGAAAAAAAGCTGCCATTAAATTGGTAATGCTTTCATCAATGGATTCTTGGACTGTAGGAAATGTAGAATTTGAAGACGATGAGTATCAGAGCTACACTTCCAGATTTAGACTCCAAAGCCGGGGCTCCTTACCCCGATGCTTTCCTATCTAGTTCTTCTGGTAATTTAAGCTTTACGGAGGTTTAAAAATATATTAATTTCCTTGTTTTTAGATAACGTTTTCCCTTATTTTTAGTTTGGATAACGTCTGCCAATTCATACTGCAGATTGAAGCTCGTGATCAATCCTATTTGAATGGTAGACGAGAGATTCCTTGGTCTCCCTTGAGGACCCCTGCAGCAGTATGCACTTGGTGCCTCTGACTGGGTCGGGTGGAAGGAAAGAGACCCTCTGGTTCTAGAAAGCTCCTGTGCCAAGGCCTCTGGGTCAAGCTGACCTCAGACATTCTCAGTCAGTCTTGGCTTCACCAGCTGACACAATTATGAAAGAATCTGCTGCTCGATAAGTTTTTCAAGCATTGCAGTAATCATCCTAGGGACACCTGGAATGCTATTGGATTCTTTACATTTCTGCTGGGATAGTTGTCGTTGTGGGTAACACCAGGTGGCGGCAGGGCTGGCATTGTAAATGGACCTTCACAAGCCTTGCTCATAGCCCTTTCCTGGACTTGCTATGGACAAGGGAAAGAAAACCACTCACTCACCCTCACATGGGCTTTTCCTCTCAAAGTTAAACAAGGCTAAAATCTAGGACCTAAACTTTTACATATATTAGTGTTTTTAATTCTCACAACAACTCTGTAGGGCAACACTTGCTATGGGTTGAACTGTGTTCCCTGCCCGAAAAGATATGGTTGATTTCTCACGCCAGGGTCCCTGATTGTGACCCTCTTTGGAAATTTGGACACAGGGACCCAAAAACCCTGGGGAGAAGAACATGTGATAATGAAGAAAGGGCTTGAAGTGATGCAGCTGCAAGCCAAGCTGTAAATTTCTATTGTTTTTGTTACAGCAGCCACTGTACTTATTCCTGCTTTGTCAATGAGAAAACTGAGAACCAGAGAATCATCCTTCCATACATCCTGTCTCAGTCACCAGCCATCACTAACCTCTTACTAGGCTATTGTAGAACTGACAGTGGCCTAAGACAAGCATTAACCAGAATAACCAGAATGTTCTGCAAGTACTTCAAATTAGCTAATGTTCAAAATCATCATCTGAAGGCACAGAACAATCCATAGTCATTTCTGAACCAAAAATTAAGTTATATTCAATCCTTTCCACTTTAAGTACAGTGTAATTTATTTAAGGCATCAATTTGTGGCATGTAGATACAGTAAAAACAAACTCCCTTATAATCTGGGTCAACAGGAGTTTGATGCTTTTCAATTTCTGTTTTCCAGGGAATCAAGTTATATCACAGAATGAATTCCCCAATCACAAAGCAAATCCTTGGAAGAACTAAGGCTAGGCCACTAATTTAGTTAAGGCTAGACCAAATGTTTTGCATGGAATATCTCTGTAAGAGAAATATTCTTGGTAAAAGAGTAAGCATAGTGTTCACTATACACACACAAACACACAAATGCTAATCGAATGGCAGTTAGTGTTAATAAACTTTAAAATGCAATTAAGCTCATATGTACCCTAATATCAAAAATCTAATCTTAAGAAATATCATTTAAATGTTCAAAATATTCAAATAAGAGTAGGCCAAGGTTTTATGAGAGAAAAAAAGGCAAGGACAGACACATACATTCAGCACTTGGAAAACACCAAATTGTTTGTATAACGAAGGCTCTTTTAGCTTCTGAAGTCACTAACTATCCAACTCTACATCTGGCCCAATTTAAGTTAAGCCAGACCCCAAACAAAGCCTTCACTCTCATAAATCTTGTAGTACTTCAAAAAACCTCATTCAGAAGAAATGTGTAATTGTTTTTATCAATTTCATTTTATTTGTATTATTTTTAATAATAGGAGATCCTATTTAGAAAGGCGCCATGTTACCAGCGTCTCGAAAGTGTAAAATCTCGGTCTTCCTGGAGAGGTATCATGAGGTTCCAAAAGGAATGACTTCCTTCCCCGAGAAAATCCTTTCCTTCTCTATGAATTTAGCCTATTTTCTTTCATGAGCTCAGAAAGCTAACATACATTTTGAAAGAGCTGATTAGCTGATGAACTTCAACTGCTTGTATCAAAAGTTCAAAGATAAATAGAAGGGAGCAGATGTAGCTCAAGTGGTTGAGCACCTACTTCCCACTTACAAGGCTCTGGGTTCGATTCCCAGTACTCCTAAAAAAGAGATATATAGAAATCTATAGGCACCAAAAAAAAAAAAAAACTTACCTTTTTTCTTTCTCCTGCAGCAAAAAGAACAAGGGCAGCATTTTCTGCAGCAGCAGTTGCCACAGCAGCAGCAGCAGCAGCAGAATATAATCAGAACAACTGCCACCATCGCTAACAATGCCGTTGCGAGTACAAGGGGTTGCGGCCAGTCAGGCCATGAGCTGCTTGGTTTATCATTATCACTACTACCTATAAGATTGAAAGGAAGAAAAAAAAAAAGAGAAGCTTAGTGATGCTTGCCACTGTCTAATGCCATGTAATCACTGAGTCTGCCACACTCTTCATTAGATTATGTTTTCAAATAATATTGTGACTCTTTGGCCTGCAACAGCTAGGTGTGAAAGGCCAGCTTCCCTTCGTTTGTTTAATTACACAATACTCTTCCATAACAAGACTTACTACTGTCGACAAATAACTGCTTAGGAGCACAATCCTTTTCAAGTACTAGCTGGTTAATGCCTCTCCCCTTCCTGAAAAGTAGATAATAAGGCTGGGCTGTGCCGACAGCTCCCTGCTGCTGGGGTAGTGAGTAACATGGAGAAACTCCATTTATTCCACTCAAGAAATACTTACTGAACACTACTACTAGCCCAGACAAGAGGAACGACATTTGGTTTGCGTTTCCAGGTCCCTACCTTGAAACTCCAGAGCACCAAGGAAATTGGGACAATTAGGGGAGGATCACTTCTAAGAGAAACTTGTTCACAGCCTTCCTCCAGCCACACACAAGCCCCATCCACAGGGTTCCAATCTCAGGTAGCGATTGTTTTCTCCAGGATGCTTTGTGAATGAATCACCTACCTTGGTGTCCACTTTTCCCTCTTGTTTTATAAAGTAGTCATGGAGTTGGGAGACAGAAAAGGCAAGGTAAGGGAGAGCAAGCAGGAAATAAAAGGGAGTGAGAGAAGGGAGAGAAGAAAAAAGCCATTTGAATTTCACCAGGGCTAACACTAGCCACATATGGCTACCTAAATTTGAGATTCTTAAGCTTATGGAAAGTTAATTTTTCAATGCCTCAGCCCCAACAGCCACCTTTAAGTGCTCAGTCACCACAGAGAGAAAACATCTTCACCATCACAGAAACTCTCGTGGGAACTGCATGATGTTCCAGAGAACTCTCATCTCTGTCCCAAAGAGGCCTCCCTGCTGAACCACCACATTGCCGTCAAATCACAAAGATTGACACGGATCTGTTCAACGGAAGTTGCTACTCAGTGTAAGTCAGCCATTCAACCCTGAATGCTTGGGTGGAGTCTCAGTTTAATGCATGCTGTTTTATTAGATTCTAGTCAATAGAAAATATTAAAACAACAGACTTCTCTGGGAAAGAAGATAGAGTTGGCTTTTTAAATCAATGGCTATCCAGCACTTTGGGACTAAGATTAGAGTTGGAAACAGCCTTTGGATGTTCTGCCTTAGAGTTTTCTTTGAAAACTGACCTTTCAATCATATTTGTTATTCCTGTGTCTAATTTAAATGCTTAGAATAAGTTGTAGGTTTGGTGAAAGGTGACATTAATGGCCTGCTCTCTAAAAGCATCAAGAACCTGCATGCTGACTCATGGGCAAACAGGAGTCTGACTGCAAAATAATCCACAGACTTCTCTAGCAGCAACTGCTAAAACTCAGGGACCTCTACACCTTTAAGAATTAATTAAAAAGCTATTCACCTTCCCCTCTTCATGCAAGGCTTCTCTGAGTTACTTATTATGATTTTTAAAAATTTCCATCTAAGGCATTGAGAAATACTAAGTAATTTTGAGCTTCTTTTTTTTTCTTTTTTACATCTCATACTCATTACCATGTCAAATGCCTATGAAAGTGACTGCTGTTACTTTTATCATCTGCCACTTTCTAAACTGGACTTCATGCCCTCAGAGCTAGGGACTGTGACTTACTTTTCTATACCCCACGTGCTTAGTACGTATTAGACAACTAGGGTGGATGGAGAGATAGATGGATGGATGGATAGACAGGTACAGCAATGGGTAGATGGATGCATGCATGGATGGATGGATGGATGGACAGATGGATGGAGAGACAAATGAAGGACTGAGTTCCCTTTTGACCCTACATGTGAAGAGAAGACTATTCTAAGTCCTAAGATCTTTTCGTCTTTGTGCATAACCTAATCGCTCCCTAGAATTTTAAGAGCTTGTATAACACCTGGAACCCAAAGCTAAAGTTAACCAGCTCTGAGATGCTGAAAAAGCAGCATTACTTCTAAAAGATCACCCCAATTAAAGAAGCTAAAAATAAAGAAGCTAAAAAGATTCAGACTTCAATTAGAGGTAAATGGGACTAATCTAAAGATTAAGGAGAATGAAGATACGTGAAAAAGAGCAGACAATAAGCACAAACATTGAGCAAAAACAATGAGCAAAACAGATGAAGAAGCCATCTGGCAGGGGCAGGGGAACCACTCTATCTTCTTTTAAAAAAAAAAAAGATATATGGAGCAAAATAATATCAGCTTTTTAAAGTACTATGGGGACCAAAAGGAATTTATTTTGTTTAGAAAAGGGTTTAAATTTCTGTGGAACACTATCTAAAATAACCTGACAAGTCAGTCTGTTTAAATAGTATAGCTAACATGAAACTTAAAATAGTGAATAAGTTTGTGATTTTCTGTACAGACTTGTTGTAATACCCCAATGCATTTCAAAGTGTTCTGGGAATAAGAAAAGTATTTGCAAAATTCCAAAAAGGACTGGGAAAAAATGTAGAAATGTTATACTTCTTTATCTGGGAAATTCCTACTACTCTCTCAAACAGTAAGAGCTTCTGTTATTAAAACAGAAATCTGTAAGGTAAACCTGTGAAAAAGAAACTTGCTAGTAAGCTGAACACTTGGTCTCAAGGCTTGCACTCATAAAATTTATTTCTGTAATGACAAAGCTAAACCTAACTATAATTAATGCCTTAGAGTCATCTCTAGAGAACTTCTTTATTACTCAAATATGCCTGCCTCTCTAAGTCAAACTCTCACTACCTTCCCCTCTATTTGGGACAGGACTTCCAGGGATAAAGTTTTCCTGGCAACATGGTCCTAGACTTCTGGCAATGCAGGACTTGACAATTTCCAGGAATGGGCCTTTCTGACAATGTGGGATTAGAGAAAAATGGGGAGGAGAAATAAGACAGAATAAAGTTTTAATGGGTAAGAGATTTCAAGTAAGAGTTGAGAGGTCATTCTGGTAGCTACTGTTACACAAGTTTCAGCCAGGTTGTGCAAGAACTACACCTAAGAAAGGTTATAAAATTATTTCCCAATGTAACATGGTTATTTAAACCTATAATTACTTATTAAGTTTGTTTTTCGGAAAGTCTCTGAATTATTCCTATGCCAGATAAGCCCTGGAACCCAGAGGTTAAGCATGATGACTAGCTGCAATCTTCACCCAATAATATCGATGTTGCACCACAGCAGGAAGTAACCAGATTGAACGATGCCCAAATTCCCAAGATCGGGATGTATATTTAACTAGGGGGAACTTGTAATATAAGAAAAAACCAGTATACCTTAAATATTAAGGCATTGTACTGTACCTTATAATGTTAGAAAAAATTCTAACATTCTTGCTCACAGATCTAATATTAACCAGATTTAGCTGCACCAAAAATGTATAACTAGGCACTTCTTCACTCATTATCTTTACTCACATCCATCCTTCATTATCTGTACCTTCACATTCATACCGCCCCCATCATCCTTATCACCCCAGATTGCCTGACCCCAGGTACTATATATATTTTAAGATTTAGAAAAAATCAAAAACTATTTTGTTCCAGATCCTTCTTGAAAATGTCACCAATGATTCACTTTCTTTATTTCAACTGGTATAAAAGCTGTAAGAAAAACCCTTAATGGAAAGACAGATGTGAGACACCCCCATCTCCATCTCCTGTCCTTCTGCCAGGTTGATAAACCTGCTTTCTCTCATGACCATCCAGTGTGGACTCCAATTCATCTGCTCTAGTCAAGAACTCAGATTGACCCCTGGGGGGTTTCCTTCAGAAGTTTTCAAATGTTAGAGGTTTTCCTATTGCTGGGGTTAAACATCAAATTCTGGCTCAATTTTATGTACAAACTTGGAATTGTTACTGGCATAAGGCAACATACTTGTCGCCTCACTTAATAGCCCCTCTCAGTGGCTTTTCCTCCTTCTGGAGAAAAAACTATTTGCATGCCAGCCTTCTATCATTTGAGGCTTACTTTAACAACATTTCCTCTAACCTAACACAGAAATAGTTTTGTCCCCAGGAAGTGCCTATGCAAAGGAAGGGGAGGCCCACCTTGTGTTCTTTAATCCAATCTCCAACTTCTACAAAGTGATTTGGCTGTGTCCACACTTCACAGGAAGTCAGATTTTCCATGGAGTTTCACACCTAAGAGAGACGGACGTTCTCCAGTTCTCCCTGTACTCTGTCTACTCAAGTGTAGCCCAAAGTGTGGTGTGTGTACCATGAGCAAACAGGATTTGGTACTGGCGATACAAAGATGGACCTTTCTTATTTTAATTGTGATTTTTTGACTTAGCATATATTACACTATTTAATTTAGAATGTACTACATATGTGTAACAATATAAGTGTGTATATTTGTATACATATATACATAGATATAGATATCTTTGTTTAGTATGAGGCTAATTTTTAAATGAGTATATTTAAAGAAAATAAATAATAATAGTAATATAGTGATAGATCAAAAATTGCAATGGTGGACAAAAAACATAGTATTTGGGGATGATCTCAGGTATAATCTAACCCCTTCATTATGTAGATAGACCCATCATGACAAAGAGATTAGTCATTCAAGGTCACACGAAACAGGAAATCCCAAATATCCTACTTTGTGTCTTTCCATTCTGTCACACAGCTGGGGAAGATAGAACCCAGGCCTTATATGGAATAAGTATATTTTCAGAGATCCTAAAGGTGGACATTGATCCCTGACTTGGACCTTGGTAGCCGGTGCAGTTGTGCGTGATTCAAGGTGAAGAGCAAATTTGCTAGAGCTCCTGAGTGACTCAGACAGATTATCTCCAAGTTCAACACCACTTGCCTTCTTGCCTATGTGCCTTCACAAAGCCCGTGAGGACTGCAGTACTACATTTACTGTGTGACTATAATCTCAGCTTCAAGACTGGCCTTTACCCATCTGTGAAGAAAAGGAAAATAGTATTTCTCAGAGGCTTTCAAAGGAATGCTGAGAGTTTTAAAAGGGGGCGGAGAGTTTCCTGAAACCAACTATTAAAACAAAATGTCCCCATCGGCATGTACAGAGCATGTGCCTGAGCAGGCTGGAGGGGACACAGAGAAGCTTAGAAACAAGAAAATCAATAACAGGGTGCACTCCTCGGTGGTGCATGCTCTGACTCACAGACAGTCCTAAATGCTTAGGTGTTTTCATCTATAAGGTAGGTTTTGTTATTGTCCCAATTTTGCAGCGGAACTTGAGGCTCGGAAAGGTTAAGTAATTTGCCCAAAGTCACACAGCTGGTAAGGGGACAAGCTGGGCTCTGAACCCAGGCTGTCTGGTGCCCGGCTCTGGGTATACAGTAGCAAGATATGGGGCTGGATAGGGAGGCAGGGATTTTCCAGCCCAGTAGCCCCTAGGAGCTTTAGTCCCTATTCTAGGGCCTACACAGACCAGTTAAATCAGAATCACCGGCACGTGGGCCTGAGCATCAGTGTATGTGCACCTTATACCCTTCCACTGCAGAGTGACCATGACATGCCGCCAGTAGAGAGAACCTCTCTGCTCTAAGCTTCTCTCCCTCATTTTTTTTTTTTGCTTGCTGTCTGCTCTCTGTGTCCATTCGCTGTGTGTTCTTCTGTATCTGTATTTACTTATTTATCCCCCTCCGTGGCTTGCTTGCTGTCTGCTCTCTGTGTCCATTCGCTGTGTGTTCTTCTGTATCTGTATTTACTTATTTATCCCCCTCCGTGGCTTGCTTGCTGTCTGCTCTCTGTGTCCATTCACTGCCCGCTCTTCTGTGTTTTTGTTTGTCTCCCTTTTTGTTGTGTCACCTTGCTGAGTTGGCTCTCCACGGCGCTTGCAGGCTGGCAGCCCTCCACGGTGCTAGCGAGTGAGGCTGCCTGCACGGGAGGCCCCGGGACGCGAACCCAGGGCCTCACATTTGGTAGACAGGAGCCCAACTGATGGAGCCACAGCCGCTTCCCTCTCTCCCCATTTTAAAGGCAAGAAAACTGAACCCCAAAGGTTAGTAAGTTGCCCAAAATCACAGTTAGTGGCAGCATGAAGACAGAGGACTCGTCACGCCTGCCAATTTGCCCCCACAATAAAATTAAGCTTATAAACTTAATTTCATAGATTACTAGAGTCTAATAATAGGTGCTCATGTGTCCTAAAAATAATATATTCATTCATTAGATCATTTCACAACCTATACACTGAAATAAATATAGACAGAAGAAAATCCAGGAGGGTGTACACAGACCTCTTGGGGGAAGCTTTTCTAGTTTTATCTGTGTCTGCAATGTTAGAAAATTTCTATTACTTTTGTGATCAGGAAGATCATCTTCTTAAAAGAAACAGATCTAAACTAAGAATTAGCCCTTTGGACATGCTTTCCTTCAAAGAAGCTTTTTGAACTATAAACCAATAATTGCTCCCTACAACTTTTTTTTTTGCTTGAACTTTTCAGAGCTGCTAAGCTGCCACTGTCATCCTTCTTTCAATGACTTAAGGGGATCATTCCAGAAATGAAGACAAATCCCTTGACCTTTTAGGAAATGGGTGGCAGAGCTGATGTTTATCAGCTCTCCAAAGAAGCCTGAACAGACACCGCCTCAGTAATTCTCGGTTATTGGTAAGCCTGACTGTGAGCTCCTCGGCCGAGCTCGGCTAGCCAAACCTGTAACGAGATCTTCTGCTACTAAAACTTGCATAAAACACACAACATGCAGCCAGCCACCAGCTGCTCTGGATCTTAATGAATAATTTAGAAACAAATTACCCTTTTCCAAATGAGCCCAATAAAGTAAGACTCATTGAACGCACCCACTGTGCTTTTGTCTCCCAGGCTCTCTCGACTCCTGCTGCTGTAATCAAGCCCGCTCACTTCACTAGTCCTAGCCTAAGAAGAATTCAGCTGAATTAAACCCAATAAAGGGAAATTAAGTGCCATCTTGCTCTCCCCTTGCAAAAGACATAATGTGCAGGCAAATTGATCTCCAATTGTACAGGCACCATCCTCCAAACCAGAGCTCTTTGCTGCACTATGACCTTGTTAAGAAATGTGCTTTAAATACTCAGGCTCATTCCATTTGGCACTAATGGAAATTTTCTCAATCTTTCCTTGCAAAGCTTGGACCATACTTTATCATATTTAAATAGCTTAAAAGCAAGCTGGGTTGGATCCTTGGAGAAATAGTTGCTTCCTGGCTGGGCCAGCGAAAGTGCAAAGTGAATTTGGAACTTCTTCTTGGGCCAAGTGATCAAAAACTAATGAGGGCACATCAAAAGGATACCAAAACCAGCCTGCAGAGACTCTCACTGGCCAAATCTGGAGGAATTTGAACATTAAAATGGATAATGATCAGAATAGATTAAAACATGTCGAATAAAAATGAGTCCACACAAAAATTGCTAAAAATAAAAGGAGGAAAGATAAAGGAGAGGACAGTCTTTTGTTTACAGAAGAATGCAAATAATACATTTAGAAAAGACAGAAGCAGAAAACCACTGTTTTGCAAACACCAAGAAATAATTAATTCAAGCAACAAAGTATCAATGGATGCAAAAATTATTAGGTGAAAGACTATTTAGAAAAAGAATATTCATCTGGCATCCATAGATTGCATACAAACTATAAAAGCAAAAGGATATGTTTACAATGAAGATAAATGGGGAATGTCAACTTAGTCAAATGATCAAGCTTAATATTGGAACAAATTGGCATCATGTGCCCACACTACATTACCTATGCCCTGACAAAAAGGTTTAACCGAAAGTAAAGTATGTGGCAGGGGAAATAAGACAAACCCAAATTTAGAGCATTTTTCCAAATGTCCTCTAACTGAGAGAGAGAAAGAATCAAAAATGGCAAAATTTTAGTATTTGATGTGGCTAGGTGAAGGTATTTGGATATTCATGGTTCTACTTTGCAACTTTTCTAGAGGTTTTTAATTGTTCAAAATTACAGGCTAAGAAAGAAAAGCAAGCTAGGTTTGAACTCTAGCTTCATCTTATTATATAGTCTTGGTACAAAGTGCTGTTGAATTTAATAACTTAAAAAAAAAAGTCAACCTTGACTTAAAATCAAAGAAATACAAATTTCTCTATCCTTTCCACTCAACAGCATAGATATTCACAGAAACCAAGCCTAAGCTTCTCTATCTTGTGGGTCACCTCAAGCAGATATATAAATGTCTCCATAAGAAAGCAGAAGAGTAATTGCTATCCCAAAAAGTGAGAGCTCTAGTACTCTGCATTATCCAGAACCCTAAGCCTCTCAGAAGTTTCTAGAAGACAGAAAAAGAAGACCCTTGTACTTGGTTTTCTCTCCTTTGAGTTTGAAAAAACATGGCTGCGAGTTGTTTCTCTAGATAAATTTGACTCTGCAGTGTCAATCAATTATTTCCACAGACACAAGACTGACTGCATTTTGATCTAATTTTAAAAAGGAGAGTTTACAGTAGGGTTTGGCAAACAGGGAGTGCCAAGCCCCTTCTGTTTTTCCTCGCCTACAGAGTAACAAAAATATTGCAATTAGCTGCCTACATTTAGAAGTCAGGAAAGTTCATTTAAAAATCCAGATTTCTAACTTTTCTTGGAAAACTAGAACATCTGGCCATGCTGAGTGCACACTCCCTTGGCAATGCCAGCTGGAACTGCTAAGGATTGCTCTGTTAGACAGAGCATGCACTGGTGCTTCCCCTAAATACCCAGTCCTCCATCGTCTATCTGATGCATGTATTCATGCATGCCTTTATTTCTATTCTCTGCCTGGTCTCTGGGGGCAGTGGAGCTGGAGACCAAGAGAATGAGGGTGCAAACCCAGGCGGTGGGCTTCTGTTGATCAGAGCCCAATCCCTGCCATGTAAAGTACAGAATTTTGGGTGCTTACGACACCAGCACACTAGGTTCTGAATGGCTTTGCTAAGTTCACGGCAACACCATCCCAGTGGCCACCCACACTATCATTGGGATGGATGGAACTAACAGGTGAGCAGACTCTGGGACCAGATGGTCAGGACCATCCCCTGCCATCACTAGCTCTGCAGGAACATTCCCAAACACTGGGTCCCTGTCTCCCCACCTTTAAAATAGGAGCAGTCATTACATTGACTCAGAGGGCAGGCTAATCTGGTTCATATTTGAGAAGTGCATGGCACTTGCTAAATGCTCTATAGTGCTAGTTGTTATTATTATTATTATTATTAGTTATTTTGATTTGGCTGTAGCTTTGTTTCAAATGTTAAAAGATCTTGTGCTACCCTTGTGGGAAAGAGAGGCCAGGAAAGAAGCTACAAGAGAGGCCAAGAAAGGTGCTACCTAGCTTCTAGGTCCAACTTGTCTCCATCTAGCTGTGCGACCTAAAATGAAGCACATCACTTCTTTAGGCCCCTTTCCCTTTTTGGCAAAATGAAGGAGTTAAACTAACTCCCCAGCTCCAGATCCCCACCCCTGCAGTGTAAGTCCATGTTCTCTAGTTGTCCCCAGCAGACTCAGACCCAAAGTTTCTACCACCCTATGAAGGTGCATGGGTAGAGTTTTTGGTGGGCCAAGGTCTCTAGGGCAGATACTTTTTGTCTTTAAACTTTAAACTTATATCACTCAGTCAAGGTAAAATTATATCTAGCCCTGACACTTCCATATACACTGGATTTACTGGGTAAAAAAAAAAAACAACAACAAAAAACAACATAATCCCACTAAGATTAGAAGGAATCCAAAAGAACTGGAATGGTAATAATGGGTAAAAACCGGAGAAAAACACTTATTCAAGTGTTTGGCTCTAAACCTGATGCCATTTTATGATAAATAACCAGCAAGCTTCTTAATAGTTTTCATATATAGAAAGAAAAGAGAGAAAACTTTAAGATGTAATTTTAAAAGCAGATGAAACTCCAGGGTCATGAAGCTGACAGCACATGCACTTGGTCTTCAAGCCTCCACCCCCCCATCGGAAATCAATGTCACTGTACAGTTTTCCTTAGCACTGTTAAGTCTCATGACAGGAAAGAAAAGGCATAAACTAATGACTTAATTTAGATAAAGCAAAAAGTCTTCACTTACCCAAGGGAGGCGGAAGCACAGTAAGGTTTACAGTTACAGACTTGAGAACATTCAGACCCTTCACTTTAGCGATGCAAGTCAGGGTCCCGTTGCCTCGGGCGGTGAGAGAGAGGCCGCTCACTGCGCTGCGGTGGTCGGCAGGCTCCCGGACCCAGGATCTCCAGCGGGCGACGGGCAGACCCATCTCCCAGGCCAGGTCTGGGAGCGGGCTCCAGCCCAGCGCGTAACAAGTGAAATTACAAGGCTCATCGTGAGTGACTACAAGACCACCCACGGGGATGTGCAAGTCTCCCACAACTAGAGAAGAAAGAGAAACATGCGGAAGAAATGACCACGTCGCACAGTGTCCCCGTTGTCTTTGTTAAAAAAGTTCCCTTCAAATCACATTTCAAAAGAGAGAGCTCCCAAAGCCCAAAGACGTTGTGTCTGCGTTAGGAAACCTGAACTCAGGTCCTGTTTGTGTCTTTACCCATCGCTGCCTATTTCCCTGAAGAAAGGGAAGTGGTGCACAGGAAAGTATATGATTACTGAGCGAATGAATTTTACTTCATCAGGATTGAGGGGAAAATCAATTTTATTGTGGAAGAGAAGGCACAACACAACCATTGTGTCTTGGGCTATCCAGGAGCAGAAGCAAAATGGGAAACAGCCTTAACATGATTTTCATTATCAAGGAGAACCCATCCCAGGTCCTATGGGAAGCGAGTCTTTTCCTGGCATATGGCCAGTCATATTTTACTTCTTTCTTTTTGGGGTCACATATTTTTAAACATAATTTCCCACAAAATTCTTTTTTCTCAATAGAAATTGAATCAAAAGCAAATCTCATCCCACTTCAGAAATAATGAGTCCAAGTCATCTATCAGACTATCTTTCTCAGATAAATTATCTTAAGTCTTCACTAAGGATTCTCTTACATATGCCAGTGTTCACACTGTAAATAACCAATGTGAAAATCACCCTTGATTTTGCTAATAATACAGGGTTTGGACCCAGTAGAGACACAGCCTTAATGGAATATATGTACATTGATAAGTTAAAATTAAAATGTCCTAAAACTCCCTGCTGCATAACATAATGGAAAGAACACTAGGCTAAGAATTTTAAAAATCTGTTTCCAGTCCTGGCTGTACCACAAAATTGCCACCACCTTAAGCAAGTCACTGAAACTTTCAAGCTCTCAGTTTCCCATCTGTCAAATGAGATGATTTGACTAGGTCAGCAGTTCTCAAGCATTTGGTCTCAGGACCCTTTTACATACTTAAAAATCATTGAGAATTCCTAAAGACTTTTTGTTTATGGGTGCGATATCTATCAATACTTATCATGTTTAAAGTTAAAATTAAATCTTTATTCTAAAACATTTATTTAAAAATAGCAAATACAGTACATGTTGTTTTAGTCTACCAAAGGGCTACCAATGCAAAATGCCAAAATTCTGCTGGCTTCTATAAAGGAGATTTATTTGGGGTAAAAGCTTACCTTTAACTATTGATGTAGTCCAATAAAAAGCCCTAGAGCAATCTTAACAGGTAACCTAATCAAAGGCCCCTCAATTGAATTTAATGCAATCAAAGGATACCACACCTAGAGGAATAGATTAGTCATCAAACACAATATTTCTCATTTTGGGATTCATAAAATAATTTCAAACTGCCACACACCACCCTTCCATACCAACTGAGATGGAAGGTGATACTAGAATGTTCACAGAGATTTTGGATACTTCCACTTGAGGTTACATAAGCCCTCTTGATTTTTCTTGTTGCTACGTGAGGGGGAAAACACAGTCCTCGTATTATTCATTTTCCCAATGAAATGATCCTCCTCTTTCAAGATTCTTTTTCCTCTTAAGTGAGACCCTGCTGTTGAGAGAACATTTCTTCCACTAACAACAAAGTGCCATTCAGACCAATGGAACTAGGGTAAAATGGTTAAGTTCTAGCCCAGTCCTAGGAGCTCCTTCTGTGTTACTTTGGAGAAGCCTTTAATTACTCTAAATACTTGTTCTTCCATCTGTATGAAAACCACATGCCACAGTAATAACATATGAAAAGGCAAGTTAGGGGAAGCGAACTTGGCCCAATGGATAGGGCATCCGCCTACCACATGGGAAGTCCGCAGTTCAAACCCTGGGCCTCCTGACCCATGTGGAGCTGGCCCATGCTCAGTGCTGATGCGCACAAGGAGTGCCGTGCCATACAGGGGTGTCCCCCGTGTAGGGAAGCCCTACGTGCAAGGAGTGGGCCCTGTAAGGAGAGCCGCCCAGGGTGAAAGAAAGTGCGGCCTGACCAAGTATAGCCCCGCACACACAGAGAGCTGACACAGCAAGATGATGCAACAAAAAGAAACACAGATTCCCGGTGCCGCTGATAAGGATAGAAGCAGTCACAGAAGAACACACAGCGAATGGACACAGAGAGCAGACAACTGAGGGGAAGGGGAGAGAAATAAAAAATTTTTAAAAAATACTCTTTAAAAAAAAAGGCAAGTTAGGGAGGCAGGAAGGCTATAGCCCAGAGACAGCATGGAGTTGGCTGGCAACCAAACTGAAGAGAGGCGCCCTGGGGACTTGCTGAGAATATGAGCCTCTGGCCTCCACTGGCCACTCACCATGGAACCTTCCCTCCCTCTGCATGGTTATCTACCTGCAGTGAGGGATGCCAGGGGATACCTGCCTATGCCTAGCCTTGGGGCAAGTCCAAGAGAAGCATCTTCAAGGGGAGGAAGCCCAGGCAACAAGTATGCCCAGCTCAGTGTGGGTGGCTCTACACCACCATGAGGGCACTAACCCAGCATGACACCATGCCCCAGGCCATGTTGATGGGAGCATAGAAGTACTGACCCACAAAGAAGGCTGGATCGTCATAGAATCCTATGGAAAACACCTGAAAAGCACCAATTTTAATTACCTCCTAGATGACACCATCACCCTTCCTCGAAACTGGCAAGAGATCAAGGAACCGATGGCTGAAGTCAAACATGACCTCAGTCAGGGCTGGTGAGCAGGTTCCAGGCTGCCCTGTGGGACAAGGACCTCAGCAGCCTGTAATATCCCCATCACCACATCCCTCAAGGAGAGGAGAAGCTGACTGAAGCCTCCACCAAGCTCATGGTGAAGCTGTTGTACAAAAGAAGCAACAAGCATCTCTCCACCAACAACCCTGACCTGAAAAACACCAAGCTGGTTGACAAGCTGTCCCTATGTTTCAGCACCCCGAGGAAGGGAGGATGTGTACACTGGGAGATGCAGTCCTAGTGGCATCTCGGGCAGAAGACATTTAACCTACACACCTTACAGTCACGGGCAACTGACTCCTAGGGTCTATCATGCCTGTTCTCATTTGATTCTTGTGTCCTTGACAGTCTGGGCCCTACGGCATGCTGTCCTTGATGACTGTAATGCCAGAGAGCCATCATGGGGGTCAAGGGCAGCCCCTAGTAAGAGGAGGTGCCTGCATGGCCAGACATAGTCCCTTCTGACCCCTCCAGACAGACAGCTGTTGGTGTCCTGGCTCCTTAGTGGTTCTGCTAAGGGGCGAGTCTCCAAATACAGGATGATGTGCAGCCTGAGCCCCGTGAAGGCCTTTCCTGCCCTTCCTGTTGGGTAACTTGGCCGTGGAGTTGCAATGCATCAGCCCTTGGGTCAGGGTCTGAGTCCTTCTTCAGGCCTTTGGTTGTCATTCCTTCTTTCGTTTGGCTTGGAGCTTGGGAAGAAGCTGTCTCATTCTTTTCCAAAGGAATGCATTCCTTCAAGGAGAGAGCTGTTCAGCTGAGCTAAGAAAGTAGCAGTCCCCTCAGCTGGGAACAAGACAGAAGTTGTCAAGTCGGTCCCTCCTGACTATTCTTAGCATAGCTACGTGGCTAGAGCCTAGAGCCTAATTCCAAGCCTTCACAAAGGCCAGGAATGTTTTACCTGCGGACCTCCTCTGGGAGCCCTTTCTACTCAAATTCCCAGCTCCCCAATGAGGAGTCTTTATGTGTTTAGTTTTAATGCAGGGTCCAATCACCCAACCTCCTACAGGAGAGGCAGGTGCCCAAACCACTGAGCTATACCTGCTCCCCTCCCCAGCGAGGAATTTTTCTACTTGTCCTTTGGCCTGCCCATCCTCTTCAGCGTGGACATTCAGAACCCCAGCTGTATCAGCAGCAACTGCCTTTCTTCCTGAGAAAGCACCGTAGTCTGGGACTCTGGGCAATCCTCTTTTCTGCTCAAGTTATCACCTTGGTCTTATGAAAAATACTAACACTGAATTCACTGAATTTGTCTTAGCTTCTTTAACCTGACTTTGTGGCTAAAGGGTTTGAGGAGTTTTTTACCCAAGGTTTCCCAGTCCCACTCAGAAATTAGCATTTGGACATCTTGGAGTTTTCAACTCTAAGCAGTCCAAATACAAAACATAGATGAAGTTCAAGCCTTCCTGACGGCTTCTGAGAAAACCAGAAAGCTGTGCTCTACATATCACTAGTGGGCTTTGTTGAATTTCGTGTCTTGACCAAGGACTGATAGCAGGTGGCACAGTCCTGGCGTAAAAGAATTTTTCCTTTATCACAGAACTGTAACCCTTTGTTGTTTGGCTTAGGTAATGGAAGCAAATAATAAGTTCTAAAAAAAAATTGTGTGACACTAAAAAAAAAAGTTTAGATGGTGTTTTATATTCATATCTTTGGGAAAAGATGCTACAAACTACATGGATTTGTAGATTTGATATGTTTTACAAGTTGCAAAAAGAAGTCAAGCTTTCAGCTTCCCTTTCCCATTTTGCCTAACACTCTACAGACCTTCAAGGCAAATCTAAATGTTTCCTTCTCCATGTAATCTTCCACAAAAGCTCAACTGAATCTCTTATCTCCTTTCACATTTTGACCTGAGCTTGTTTTCCTTCCATTGCGTTCCCCAGCATCTGCATGGCACCATTATTATTTGTGCACTTTGTCTTAACCCCTCTTCTTGTGAGATCCTTGAAGGCAGGAGTTGTGTCTTATTGTATGTGTCTTTAAGTCCCCCTAAATGTCTAATACAACATGCTCCTCTTGGGAACACAATGAATGATAGCGAACGACTATACAGTAAGGGCTATGAGCTGAGAGCTGCATTCGAGGCTTTGCACAGACTTCTTCATCTGAGCCCACCACAATCTTATGGTGAGACACAAAGCCATTAAGTAATGTGTCCAAGATCACCCAGGCAGTAATGAACCTGGAACTGGAGTCCAGGCAGCAGGACACACACCCACACCATTATCCTCTATATGATAAAGTGACCTGGGTAGAGCTTTGGAGTCACCAAGCATGCTCTCGGTCACTTTTACCATTTCATCCTCACAACCACCTAAGAGGTGGGCCTGACCCCCATTTAAGAGAGAAAGAAATGGAGCCATCACAGGGGTCACCCAGCAGGGAATGATGAAAGCAAAACCAGAATACATATCTTTTGATTCCTTTTCCTGTGTTCTTCCCATTGTACAGCAAATGATTTAAAGGGAATCTGGTCACACAGCCTTGGTCAATAATCCAAGGTGCCTCATAAAATCACTCATATAGAAAATATCATTGTGGCCCCAATTAAAACCACACAAAATTAAAAGCATACAAAAGTCAAGGTGCAACAATTTGGCTGAGTTTCTAAGGCAAAAAGAACATAAAAAGTGTAAATGTAAATTGTAGACATTTCTCTCCACCAAATATTATCAAATTTGATTTGCTAATACCATAAATACAGACAGAAAGTAAATATATAGATTTACAACAACAAAAAAGTTCAAAGACACATAAAATTTTTTGTAAGGAGTGTTATCACAGATATTGACAGCTCTCCTAGCTCCAGTGTATCTATAAATAATATATAAATATACTTTTAAAGAATGCAAGGTGATTAAACTTTGATAAGAACGTTACAAATCCTTGAAAAGCCTTCTTCTATTTTTTTCACTAAATATATGATTTTCAGCACATCAAAAATACCTTCAAAGATGAAACTAAGTTATCCATTATTTTTTGTATATTCTTTTCTCTAAAAAACTTGGTATACTGGGTGAACACATACCTTTGACTATAAGAACCACTGTCATTAGGGGCAGGTAGAGAAATAAATTGGGGAAATTCAACTGGGAAGAGGAAAAAGTTAAAGTATGCCTCAAAGTTGATAAATGATGTAAGACAAGAGAAATGCAATCAAGTACATTTAAAAATTAGAGAAATGTCAATGACTGCTAACTATCTCTAAATTAAAAAAAAATAAAAAGTGATTGTAACTGTCACCAGAAAATTCCAGGATATATTTCCAGGAAGAATATTAATTATTGAAATGGATTAAATGAGGACATGAGAAACAGCCATCTCTGAAAGTCTTAATAAAAGAAAAAAGGAAGAGAAGGGAAAGGAAGGGAAGAGAAGGGAAGAGGAAAGAGAGACAGGATGAGATGAAGGTAAAAAGGGAGAGAGGACATTAGAAAGGGAGATGACAAGCAACAAAGCAATAAACATTAGTCAGGTCAGGGCAACTCTGTGAGAATACCAAGTGGAAGCTAGATGATATACCTCATCATACATGACATGAATGCCAGAAGGTCCCTTCTAGTCCTCTGACATTTACCCCAACGGACTCCTACTTCAGAGCCTGCATACACACCTTGGACAGAAAGGAAGCTGTATTTATCCCAGTTACTGTTCTGGATGCTGCATCTGATGAGCCCCGTGTCATTGAGCTGCACGGCGTGGATGATCATCTCAGAGGTGAAGTTTCCATCCTCTTGGTACGTCGCAGAGGTGAAGCGGCTGTTGGTGATGATGGACTCCTTGGGGGTGATGCTCAGAACCACCATGCCATTCAGAGCCCACATGATGAGCTGCCAGCCCTGTGAGACGGTGCAGTTGAAGCGGGCCTCTGAGCCCTCCACGGCTGTTGAGTTCTTGGGACCTTCCAAGATCTGGTAGCAGTATCCAGAAGCTGGAAGACAACCAGTTTTTCAAGACAGGAAATAGATGCACCTATGGAAATCAAGTCTATGGTTTACCCTTCTGTATTTACCAGCTGTAACCCCCTGGGGGCCTTCCAGTGATTCAGACTCCAAGTCTTACTGGTCCTAATACCAGGTCTCCCACCAGTAAACCAGAGGCTCCTGGTGGACATCCAGCCCCGGCCTTGTCCTCCTTTCTACTCCACTCACCTTGCTCCACGGTCTACCGTACCTCTAGTCAGACTGTCCCCTGCCTGCATCTACTTTAAATATCTGACCCCAGTCCCCACCCAAAGAACCCAACCATCTCAATTTGGTTACTTTAGGCAAATTATTCAACCTCACTGACTTAGTTTCCTCCCTGTGAAAAAGGAGGGATTTTGGTTTCCACCTCCTAGGAGATCCCAAGGTTCAGAGGGGAAAGGGGAAAGAAGCATCCCCTCCCAAAGAGGGTGGGGATCCTGGCATGGTGCCACCAGCATGGCATGGCCCATTCCACACCCTCTGCTCTCTTAGGGTGCCCAGATGCGCTGCTTGGGAAGTGTCTGGGATTTAAGGATGAGCAAGGTTGAGAGAGAAGAAATAATAAATAAAGATGGAAGTCCTCTCTTAAGTATGCTGACAAGGAGAGACAGGAAAGTCTGGGTATCTGAGAGAACCGCAAGGTCCCCAAGGCCACAAGCCCTCCTCCTGAGCGTGAGCGGTCGATGCAGAGAGAGGACTGCAGGATATTGCGGTGTGGTATTCCTCAGGGGGAAAATCTGGTAAAAAGCCTTGCCACTTCTAGCCACATCTAGCAGTCCCTTTACAACCCCACCAGCTAAGGCAAGATGTTAATGGAGGGGGTGGGGGTATGTGGGAAATTTCTGTACATTCTGTGAAAGTTTTCTGTAAACATAAAACTGCTCTAAGCATAAAGTTTATTATTAAAAAAAAAAATCTCCATCAGGCAGGCAGTTGGTCCCAGAGCCTAAGACGTGACCCTTGTTTGAATTGAAGTGACAGCCCCTGACTGATGCTCTGCATAAAAGACAGCTGGGCTCTTCAGCTCACGTGCATGCAGTCATAATTACCCCAGATGGAGTGAGTTTTTTACCCGAAGTGCTCAAGAACTCTTTGGACATTTATGTTGGATTTTCTTATCATCCCAGAAAAGCAAATTGGTGGCCAGTGTTTTCCTGGACTTCCCCCATGGTTTGGAATAACTGAAACTAGCATGTGCATAGCCATGGGTAGCCTTTGAGAGTTCTGCTGCTCATCCTTTCACCGCCTCCATTTTAAAGGTGAGAAGGGAGGCTAGTCACGTCCCAGGACTTGCATCTGGTCACAGTGGTGTGGCTGGGACTCAAACTCAGACCATCCTACTCCAAGGGCATGCTCTTTCCAACCTGATGCTACTCACTTTACAGCAAGAAGCCTCCCAGGCAGACCACACTCCTTGGTTTCTTCTCAACCATGCCTATCCCATCAAGAACAACTCGTTCCTTTTGCCTTTTGGCATTGTATGATCCCTGTAGGTGGACCAGGGAGGCTGCCATACACATTGGGGAACCAGAAGTGTGTCCCCAAATGACTGCTACCCCTCTCGTTTCTTTCCTTCCCCACCTTATAAGGTCAAGTTGTAAGGCAAGTTCTAAATGAAACCCATTACACCCCTAAAGTTCTCAGGAGGACCCACACTGCCACCTAGTAACACTTTACATTTCCACGGTGCCCAGAATCACTGCGGGAATGGAAGCCTGCCTCCTAACAAACTCTGTCACTGGGGAGAAGGGACCTGGGCTTGAGCAGGTCCCTCCGGCAAGCAGGACTAGGGATGGATAGCCAGGATAGGGAGCCGGACTTGGCTAGAAAGAAGCAGAACTGAGAACAGGTCAGAATCAACCAGGCTTCATCCAGCATTTGCGTGAGCTTGGCCACTTCTCTCTGACTTGCCTCTGGGCATTAAGTAAGAGAGATAAAGAGTGGGAGTGACTCTAAACCCAGAAATAGTTCAGCAGGATCTTGGCCCTTACCCTTGGGCAAGTCTCTCTTATCTAAGGACATCTTCAATCTGGGATTTAAAAAATGAAACACAAAATACTTGGGTCAGGATTCCCCAAGAGAGCCACCACCACTGGGTGGACTTGGCTTCCCATGAATTCTGCATAGCAGTTTCAGAAGGAAAGAAAGAAGAGAAATAGCCAAATCTATGCCCCAAGGGAAGAAAGACAGCTGTGCTGTCACACCCCACGTTGCAAGCTTCTTCCCTTCCCTGCCCCCCAACTCCGACTCAAGGAACATCAGGATGAAGGGAGGCGGGGAGCAGTAGAGATAAGTGGTGCACCAAGCAGCAGGGCTTGCGCTGGGAATGCCCAGAGGGGGTGACCCAGGCCACCCTGACACAAGAGCAAACCGTCTCACACTACTTCCTTCTGCTGCTGCTTTGAGCAACATGGTGACGTCTTTTCACTCCCGAGGGCTGTACTCTCCAAAGCCAGCTTTTTAAAGCCCCGGCAGATGTCACGTGTGTCTAAGGAATCATAAACAAACAAGCACACTGCTTCAGGTTCTCTGCCACTCCTCTGCCAAGCCCTTCCAGGGGAGGTGAGTGAAAGGGAGGGAAGGAGCAGAGCTGAAGGGAAGGAAAGTCTGAGTGTGACCCTGAAATTCAAGAGGCACCAAATTCCCTGTGATCACTGCTATGACCCAAAGTAAAAGGCCTCCAGCTATACCTCCTGACTTCAAAGCTGCCTTCCAGGTTAAGCTGAAATCTGGAATCTCAGGCTTTTCTGGACCACAGCACATCAGCCCGTGGTCGTGGGCAGCCCTGCCCTTCACAAGTAAACGGGACAAAATGGCAAACATGACATTTATGCAAATAGCTACCTCGACTTGAATCGCCATTTCCCCTTTGCCTTTAACTTGCTAGAACCAAAAGGCACATTGGGGTTGAAATATTGGGAGAGAGCAGTGTCACCCCCCCATGGAAACCTCCCCGTGGCCATGAGCTGCTGTTGTCACCGATGCCAGGTCCTGGCCTCCGCTGTCTGCGTGAATTCCCAAGAAGGGGTTTTATTCACTTGCAAGCTTTAATACACCGGACACTGCAATTCCCAAATCCACACCCTGCCCTGCCCTGGCAGCTTCTCTCCTGCCCGGCAGGTGCGACCCTACTCTGGACATGACTGGCTGCCACCCGAGGTTGGAAAGCTTCCTTCTTGTCCTCCCTTCATCCTAACATCTGCACAACTTCAGTCACTCATACCATAGCATTCTTGCCAGCCCTCAGGGCTCCTATTGCTTTGCCCTCAATCGACCTAAGTGCAAATATTTTTCAGCGACTGCTTTTCCTAGGCTCCCTGAAACAGCACCTGGTGGCCTCCTTGGCCAGGGTGGCACGGAGGGACTGCACACCTGATCCCGCTGCTCCTTTTCCGGCTTTCCCGGCTGCCTCCCGGGCACCCCTCCACTTCTCCCACCTCTTGCTCATAATCAGTATGAAATGGAAAAGCAGAGCCTCCGAAGTCAGGCAGACAGGAAGGCCCTGGAGAAGCAGCCTGCGAGGGAAAGGTGGAGGTTTGGGACCACCAGAAACAAACAGAAGCGAGGGTGGGGGTCTGGGTGGGTCTGAGCTGCCGATGACGGCAGGAGCGCCAGCGTACCCTCGCTACCCCCACCGTCACCCTCCCTGGCACCAGCATCCCCCAAAACTGTTCTCCAGGCTGCAGGCAGGGGGCCCTTCTCAAAACACTCACCTGATCACATACTCCACGCACCACACTTTGTTTCAAATATTTCGGTCCTTTGGCATAAGGGTGAAATAATCCTTCAGGTTATTATATTTTAAGATCGCCTGAGTCGCACGTGCACGTCCCAGCCTCAGTTTGCACAAGTGCTGTGCTCTGGCCTCTGCGCCTTCTTTAATTGCTTGGACACCTCTTCTGGCCTCCAGGCCCGTGCCTGGACGCCCTGTCTCTTTACTCCTCAGCTCCTACCCACTGCTTCCTCCTCAGGGAAGCCTTCCCAGACCACCCTACTAAGAAACAATTATCCCATCACAGGCTCTCAAAGCACAGAGGCATCTTTAAGCAATTGTCCCAGTGGCGATTTTATATTTTTCTGTTCCCCACTAGGCTCTAAGCCCTTCATTGGCAGGGGTGTTGATTGCTCTTCCCAGGTGCCTGCATGTAAGGAGCACAAAACAGATCCTCAGTAAACAGTTACTGAATGAATAAAGTGTGTGGCCCAATTTCCGTGCACCTCGGTTGGGCCAGGCTGTCCAAGGCCAAGTCTACAGACAAGGCATCTTGACCCGGAAGTTTTTCAAGAGGAAGCATCCCAGGGGCACAGCCTTTGGGGACTGGATGCACGTCCCCTGGGCTTGAGTGTGGACCCATCAGGCTCTCCCCTCCTGAATCAGCCATCCCCAGGCCCCAAACCACAGCCATCCCCGCCCTTGAAACTCCCATGGGCTCAGCTTCTTCAGGGGAAATGTCCAGAAAAGCAACAGATCCCAGGTTCATTCGTTCCCACGTAACCCCAGGAAGTATTTTCTGCAACCATGCCTGAAATAGGCCCACATGCTCAGCCAGACCCCGAAAATTGTGTCTGGAGCATTTTGTTAGCCCTGAGATGAGTTCTGCCCCATCAGGAGAATTGTTCAATAAGCTCCTGCTAAATATTTAGCACCACATACTCTAAAGGGAGTGGCTCCCAAAGGTCTTTAATCCCAAATGCATTTTACCACCACAGCTTGGTGCTCATAGACCTAAGGTGTAAATACACCTAACACCGAAATTTCACAAAACCACCCTTACTATGTGCAACATAATCCGGTATTTCCTAGTGTCTTTTTTTTACGTTAATATTTTATTTCTATAAATCCAACGAATGGAAGTTCAGAAAAGCTCTTTTAATTTGACAACACTCCCTGGACAATTAATAATACCTCAAATAAACCTATTTGGGGCACCGAGGAGATTCTTTGTGATTTTTCAGGGGTCCTCTGGAAAATCCCTAAGAGAGTTTGAAATAAAAAGTATTTTTATTGTCTTTTATCCCATTTTATTTTTTCAGTGCTGTCTTGATCAGAGTTTTAGGAATGCTGTCAAGCCATCCAAAATGGAGTATGTAGATAAAATAGAAGTCGGGAGATGAGCCCCTTTGGGGGAGTGGGGGTGGGAGCAGGGGTGGGGGCTGGAAGCTGCTCGTGGAATGTTGAGCTCAGTGTTGATGTCGGGAAGGTGGTCAGTTTGGGGACTTTCATCCAACTGTACCTTCAGGCCGTGTGCCCTCTCCTCTGTGTTTTACTTCCTGAATCATCGCAGTAACCAAGAATGCAATCCCTGGTGGGCTTAGGGCTCGCTGGGCAGACAGGACACCGCAAACAAGACCACTGTCTCCAGCAGTCCACCTCGGGGACCCTGCCCTGGCTCCTGCAAAGCAGCGGCTGACCCAGAGACCCCAACCTGGGAGGGCACCAGGATGAGGCGCTGCTGGGACCACCCCCGCGGGCCCCTCACCTGCGCACAAATGGCACCTGGGATCATCATCACGAGAACCAAGAGCTTTGGGAAGGCTTCAGGGAGGAGGTGACACCTGAGTCGGGCCTCCCCTGGAGGCCTGATAGAAGAGTGGGGGCACAGGTGGTTTGGGGGAGCATTTCACCAGGAAGGATAACATGTGGGAAGGCACCAGAGGCCGACTCCAAGGATGGAGAGAACCCCAATGAGGGTGGATGGCGGGGAGGGAATCCATTCCTGGAGCTGAGTTGACACAGCAGGAAATGGACACCACGGATGACGCTGCTGTGGGGAGGGGACAGGATGGGACGGGTCCGAGGCAGTTCCTTCTGGCAGCCTCCCCTGGCCTCCCGTCTGCCCACACCCCTCCCCAATGCCGGACGCCCACCACTGCGTCCACCTGTGTCCCATGACCCTCACCTGCCAGCACGGCCAGGAGGACCAGCAGGCCAGGGGTGCCCTTCCAGCCGCCTTCCATCTCCGCGCCTTCGTGCCCTGGGGAGACAAAGCAGGCGGGTCGTCTGTCACTGGCGAGTGAGCACCTCCCACGGAGGGATTCCGGTCCCCTACCTGCCCAGGTGTGGTCCTGGATAGACCAGATCAGGGCTCCCCAGCGCCATCAGCAGCTCGGGGCTCACCCAGGACCTTGTTAAAAAACCCAGTTCTCGGGCCCACCCCAGACCTGCCGAATCAGAGGCCCCAGGGGTGGGGCCAGCAATCTGTGCTCTCCACGAGCCCTCCAGGTGCTTCCGGTGCTTGCGCGAATCCCTGCACAGTATTACACGATCTTCCCTCCCAAGCCCGTGGTTACTTTATGGGGTGCAGATGGTATTTTGTTACTGCCCAGTTACTGGCCAGGGGTGGAGCGTGGGCTTGCTTCTCTTCATTTCAATTGCAGAGCTTTAATCATTGAGGGAAATAGCTCTGCTCACGGGGAGCTTACATTTTCAAGAGGGGCAAGAGATGACAAAATAAATTAATAGATCGTATCGCCTATTGGAAAGTGTCAAGAGGCATGAGAAAAAGAGAGCGAGGAGGAGCATAAGCCAGGGGGCCTAGGGCGGGGTGGGCTGGCTGTTGTCTCCAAGAGGGTGGCAAGAGAGGACAGGCTTCCCAGGAGGTGCTCTATGAACAGTAAGGGGGGTGAGGAGCGGCAGCTGCGTGAATATCTGCGGGAGGAGCTCCCCTGGCAGAAGCAGCAGCAGGTGCAAAGGCCCTGGGGTGAAACTGTGCCTAGCAAGTTTGAGGAACTGCAGAGAGGCAGGGTGGCAGGGCAGGACGGAAGGCCGGGAGCTCGTGCAGATTCTGTGATGCCATTTCCCCCCGCTTCCTGCAGCTCCCTGTGTTCTTTTTTAACTCTCTTGCTCACTCCCCACCCCTACCTTTTTTTTAATCTTTTCCTTTTCTCCTGGGACAGGCCAATCCAAAGCCCTTAGCAGTACAGCCCAGTCACACTGAGCCATTTAAGGGCCACATCATCAACATGCTGAGGGTACCAGGAACTGTCCAAAAAACAAAAGCTCCTTAGCCTCAGAAAAGGGCCTCCTTGCTACAAACACTCTTCAGTACCACCAATACCTGGGCGTGGTCCTTTAGGAGACAATTCATCGACCTTCTAAGGGAATCCTCCAAAATGTGCGGTGCCCTTTGCTACGCAAGACCGCTAGAGGGGGGTTGACACACCCAGCCGGGGTTTTGGTCTCATTTTTCCATAGGTGACAGGTCGTGGGAGGCAAATCCCACAGGCAACCCACAGGCAGGAACTCAAGACCTGAAGTAGTCATGGAAAATAACCACACACCGCAGTCTGCAAGAAGCACCTCGTACGAGCTCAGAATAAAACACGGAGCATGGCGTGGAGGCTGGCAGGGCAGCTCAGGCCAGCGGCCTGGGCTGTACACCTGAGTTACTGTGTCCCCCACCACTCTGTCTCTCTGGAGTCTTTGGAAACAAAATTCAACATGCTCTCTAATGAGATAATTACTAGTGTCCATAATTCAAGATTCAAAATAACTGTGCAGCAGAACCCTTGAATTAGGGCCCCCAGCCCCTTGAAATCTTCTAAAATGGACTCAGCAGAACCCTACACGTATGCGTCCACGGCCAGGGGTACAGCGGTTATCCACAAACTCAAATGAAACCACAGCCTTCCGGAGCCTTCCTCATGATCCCAAATTGTGAAGCATCAAGTAAGTCGTTTACTGACATTCAAGGTTCAGTGAGCGCAGCTCTACCAATAAATGGTCCTCCAGTTGTCCGGGACACAAGCCCGCCCAGAGGATGGAGGAGCTCCCCAGCCAGAGCCCCGGAGCTTCTGCCTGCTGTTGACAGCAAGCGGGGGGGAAGCGGGGAGCACACGTGAGGAGCAAGGGTGATTGGGACATGCTTCCAGCCCCTGATCAGCGGGTGGAGGCATGCGGGTTGTTAGTAATCGCCCCACTCTGCCGAGGTCCCCAAGGCTCACATTTACTCTCTGCATGAGAGAAGGATTCTGTTTAGAAACAGTCCGGAGGTTTTAAAAATCAGAGCCTTGGGCAGTGCAGGACTCCCTGAGAGCTGCCAGAATCCAGCTGGAGAGCACTGCAGACGTGGATGTGGGAGTCCACGATGGGTGCGGGTGCGAGCCGGGGGAAGCCGCCCTCCCGCTGACCCGGGATCGGACGCCTTTAATTAAATGAGGCCGTAGGACGGGCGTTTGCAGTTAGGGTCCCCATGGGCCGTGTGATTGGGACCTGAGATTTCACTTCTCATTCATTTCATGCTGGACCGCTTGAAGGATCCAATTTTAGCGGAAAAACTGCCACGCCTTCTTGACAATCCCTTTGCTACATTAAATGGACAGGATTCGACCCCCCGCAATTTCCATATTCCTCTCTTGAACGCAGGAATGCTCAGAACCCACCAAGTGCCCATCCTGGGAAAAACATTCCTGAATCAATGGCTCACTTATCTGCCACCCCCAGACCCTTGTCCAGGTTGTCGAAAACCATCTGATGCTGTCCTCTCCCAAAGTGCCCACAAACCTCCTGCTGCAGCGGCCGCCTGCAGCCACACGGGACAGAGGATGAGCCGCTTCTCAGGGGTCGGTGGGAAGGAGCTGCAACAAAATCCACACCAGGGACCACCCAGAACCCCTACGCCCAGATTAAAAGGCCCCTGCTTTCCCCCACAACCGGAGGCTGCAGGTCCCTGCTCCCACTGGGCACTGCCTGCCGGGCTGCAGCCGGCCTTAGAAGTGCTGGAGAGCTCACAGCAGGGAGGAAAAAAGCATTTACAAGCACCTGTGGCAAACGGCAGGGGCCACGGTGATTTTCCAGCATTTGAATCCTGACCCCAAATTTCCAGGCGAGTCTCAGCTCCAGCGCCTCCCTGTGAAGTGCTCATCGCTGAACTGAGATGGGCTGGATTAGAAATGGCCTCAGATTCCTGATCACTCAGAACAGCCCAGACCTTAGCTTTTAACCCTGTAGAAGTGAGGAAACCCAACAACGCTTTCCCTGGGAAGCCCTGTGAGGAGCAGAGCCTGGTATCTGTGGATAACCCACGAGGCAGACCCCCATCCTAGAAGAGGCACCAAGGAGGGCTCTCTTACCTCAGGTAAATCTCCTCAGGGCTTCTGCAGAGGCACTCTGCTTCCAAAAGGCTGCTCCGTCCCTCTTCACACAAACCACCAACTGATTCCCTCTTCCTCCTGGAAGAATTCTGTCCCTCCTCCCCTGTCAGCAGGAAGCTGCTCCTGAGACAATCCTGTCATGCCAAGGTTGGTAAACACAGAGGCGGCCTCCAGGGCAGGCCCCACGCTCCGGGAAGGTATGAGGACCCCAGAGTGGCGTATTTCCTCATTCGCGGCCAGCCAGTGGCAAACAGAAAGTCAAGTGCAGGCTTGAAGCTCCACTCCTGGGCCCTCAGGGCCAAGGCCGCCCTCCCCGCTGGCCTCCACCCGGGTCCTCTCATTTCTCAGGTCCTGAGCCCCCGCCCCTGCCCCCGCCCCGCCCAGTTTCCTCTTGCCTCGGTTGGAGGCAGGCAGGCCTCTTCTCGTCCAAACTGCCGGTGGCCATGGGTCTCCCTGGGAGGCCTCTTGGCCTTGTCCTCTCCTTTCCTCCAGCTGAGACCAAGAAGGAAGAAGTCCCGCGAGTGGAGTCCTCCGCGGTGTGGCAAGCTTCAGGAATGAGGTCGCTTCAAGACCGGCTGCGGGCAGTGCCCGCCTGTGGCCTCCGGCTCCTCGTGCCCAGCTCCCAGTTTGGCCATAGAGAGCACCGTGGTGATTTCTGGAAAAGACCCCCCCCCCAAATCTTGACGTGGCACCATATTCAACGGTCTGCTTTTCTTTTTTTTTTTAACAAATCAATTTTATTGATATGTATTAATAAAGCATGCAACTCATCCAAAGTGTACAATGGTATTTGATATAATCACATAGTTGCACATTCATCACTTCCATCATTATTAGAGTATTTCCATTATTTTAATAATAATAATAAAAACTGACAAGAAAATTCACCTCTCAGTCCGTAGTTCCCCTGCTGTACATAGTTATTTCAGGGTATTCTTGCACAATTATTTATTTATTTACTTACTTACTTACTTACATATTAAGTCATTTTATTGTGAAATAGTCACATACCCACACAATCCATCCAAGTGTATAATCAATGGCTTTTAGGATAACTACAATGTGGGGCGGCTCCATGTTCAACCATCTGCTCTTATCACACTTCTTAGGGTCTTTTTGTTCCCCCACCCCATTCAGTCTTCTAGAGGACTCTGAGAAGAAGCAGACACCCACGGAAGGTGTGGATCAAACATTGAGACGAGATCCTGAGGCCAATAAAGGGGAAAAAATGCTGTTCCTTCCGGTAGTGGGACATTTGCCTCACAAATCCCCTTTAGCCATTGAAGCAGTTTCATCAGATTCCTTCAGCCCTAGTTACTTCACAGTTCAGTGAACCCCAGTAGGCATTTTTCCTAACTCACTTTTCCTTTCTTCTGGTGAAAGTTCAAGAGACCACAGCCACCCACTAAAGAAAAAAAAATCATGTTGACACACCTTCTTCCCTTTCACAACTAAGAAACTCTTTCCTAGCCCTTCCTTCACAGAAAATGACCATGTTTGAAAATCTGTGCTTTGACTGAGATCCTCATCAATTCTAAATTATAAATACTTTATCCTCCAGTGCTTTTGTATTTAAATGAAAGTCCATTTTTAATAAAATATTATTCAAGTATATCATTCGTACATGAACATATATAAAGAGTAAGTGGGGGGAAGTGGATGTGGCTCAACTGAAAGAGCATCCATCTACCATATGGAGGGTCCAGGGTTCGATCCCCAGGGCCTCCTGACCCATGTGGAGCTGGCCCATGCTCAGTGCTGCTGCACTCAAGGAGTGCCCTGCCACACAGGGGTGTCCCCGTGTAGGGGAGCCCCACACACAAGGAGTATGCCCCGTAAGGGGAGCCACCCCACATGAAAAAGGCACAGCCCACCCAGGAGTGGTGCCACATGCAGGGAGAGCTGACACAGCAAGATGACACAACAAAAAAGAGACGCAGATTCCCAATGCCACCTGATAATGCAAGTGGACACAGAAGAACACACAGCAAATGGACAGAGAGAGCAGACAACAGGAAGGGGAGAAAAATAAATAAAATAAATCTTAAAAAAAAAAAAGAGTAAGCGTGTAGTAAAAGTTGTGAATCTACCAAACAAACAGGCCTATCACCACACAGGGCTCCCGGACATCTCCACCACCACCACCTTGCATTGTTGTGGAATATTTGTTACAAACTATTAAGGAGCATCATCAAATATTACTACTAACTATAGCCTATATCTTACAAAAAATCCATTTTTTAAATGAGTAATATTTTTTTTTTGTCTCAAATTCTTTCTCTATACCTTGCTACTCTGACTACCCCTTACTTTAACCTTTTTAATTCTCAAGTTGCCTTTTCTTTGCACCTAAACACTTAATTGGAAATTTAGTGCATTTGAAATAGCCACTGAAGGCCAACATTACGGGGCGGGGGGGGGAGAAAAGACAATATGAAGTCTGCTTGAAAATGCACTGAGACCAGAATGTATATTAGTGACCTAGACTAATTGCAGCTATTCATGTAAAAATGGTGCAACCAGCCACATACTTTGCTCAAAGAGTTCTTCGTCTTTTCCTGGTTCTCTGGGTTCTTGTGTAGACAATGAATTCTCATAATCTTTTTAATTTGCTGGAAATTTTTCTCTCTCTCTCTCAAGTACCTGATTCGTAAAACACTTCCGCTAGAACTACATTGTCCCCTGAGGTTCCACAGTCAATCAGCCCTGGACTCTGACACCTGCAGGTCACCGGCCAGGTCACCCGTATCACTCACTATTCCATGTGATAAACATGTAGAGAGCACTAACTCTAGGCGGAGGGAATTCTGTGCCCACGAGCCAAGCACCTGCCCCACAGCGCTCACATTCTGGGGGACGCCCCCGTTCTCGGAGGCCCACAGGTGCCGGCTCCCCCTGGACCCTCCACTTCCCAAGGCTGCCTTGCCAGGTAAGCCTTGAGGACAGCTTTACTTGACTGTGGGATATTTTCTTAGAAATAGCAGCCAACCCTCAGGGGCCTTGCGCCGAGCACTCCATTCTAAGAGCTTTCCATCCTGCACCTCCCAGGAGCCTCACCAAGTCCCGTGAGGTATCAGCTGCATTTTACAGACAAGGAAACTCAACGAGGGCAGGGTGAGGGTCTGCTCCCTGCCGAGGCCCCTGTGAGTTGGGAGAGGATTTGGTTTTCATTCATTGCTCATTCATTCACTCAACAAATATTTTTGAGCCCTGGACCCCATGCTAGGAGCTGGTGAGAAAAATGGTGAGAAAAACAGACAAGGTCTTGCCTTTGCAGAGTCAATGTGTTCAAATAGTCTCACAAATACACACAGGGTCAGAGCATCTTATTCATGAGATGTGCCCCTGCAGGCTTAGCAAAATCCAAAACCCAAAGAATTCCAGAACAATGTACCACAGGAATACAATTCTAAAGCCAGCATGGTGCATTTTCACCCCGATTAAGCTCTTTCCTCAGCATCGGTTGTGATATTTAGAGTCAGGGGGCATGGCCTTCTTGGCATGGTGTGACATCTGACTTCCCCTCCAAGATTTTCAGCCACCTGTTTTTTGTTGGTTGGTTTTTTTCTCTTTTCTTTTTTTGGAGGTACCAGGGGTTGAACCCAGGACCTCGTACTTCGGAAGCAGGCAGTCAGCCACTGAGCTGCATCTGCTTCCTCAGGCACATTTTTAAGAGCTAGCCCCAGCCCCAGCCCAGCAGTGCTATTGGATAGTATGGGCAGAACTTCTACCGATACTAGCTTCATGTTGCTTGCATTTTACCATCTAAACTGTGGTGAGCAATGTTAGAGCTTAATCTGAGAGTACACACCCAAGTATTTCCTTAGGCTCAATTCTCACAAGTGTCATTGCTGGGTCAGAAGACAACAACGTTTGGAGGAGTCTGAAATATCCTGGATTTGCAATAAACTCTCCACGGTTGCTGCTCTGCCCCTAGCAGTGTACTCTTGTCCAATGCGGTCAGCACCAGCAGCTGTTTTTATTTCTTACAATTTGAATCGTAAAAAAAAATATTGTTTTAGTTACAAAAGAAAAAAGTTGTCAATGCAGAAAATCTGAAAAATTCAGAAAAATGCACAGAAGTCATAAAATAGATCCCATAAGCCCAACACTCAGATGATGCCACAATAAAAGGTTTGTCATAAATTCTTCATGTGTGTATACATATAATCGTTAACTTTTCATTGAACTATTACACCATTTTATAGACAAAATTTGCTTTTTACACTTAACCCTCTTAACCAAATGACCTAAATGATTTTGTAAAAATTTATATACTGTTATGAATTCATTTAAATCACCAATAACTATTATGATTTATGGGTGTACTATCAGTTATTTAAAGAATTCTCTATTGTTAAACATTAAGTTGCTTCTACATGTTTGCTAATAGAAATATTTAACATGACTAACTATACATACTTTTACTTTTTATATTATATAATAGAAAATAATACTGTATATACAATTTTATATCTTCTTTTCTGTAGCACTATATTATAAGCATGAATCCAAATATTAAAAAACATTAATGAACATTGTTTTAATGGCTTCATAATAATATGCTACTTTATGATACATAGTATGTTGTCATTATAAATATGTCATGATGAACGTATGAATTCCCATGTAGTTGGATATTATGTTGTTTCTAGTTTTTCTATATTGCAAATAATAATGGGATGATCATATTTATGAAGTGAAGGTTTTTTCTCTCATTCTACATTTGATGTTATATTTTCTGTTAGGCTCCTTTACCTAGAAACACTATGTCAATACATTGAACACTTTAAAATTATTGATAATTAATTTCTATATATATAATGTAAATGTTATAAGATTTGGTATGGGGAACGGCTCTCATGACCATGGCGTTTGGCAAAATTCTGAATTCTGTATGGCAGTTCGCAAGCTGGGAACTCCAATGAAAATTTCAATGAACTCCCTGGGAAAAGCTGACTGCTGAAATAGAGATAGAAATTCTTCGTTTTTACTGCTGAAATCATCAGTTCTCCTTTTAAAGCCTTCATCTGACTGGATGAGACTTCTCTCATTGCTGAAGGCAATCTCCTTTGTTGCTTGTAATAAACAATCAACGGAATAATGACTTAAATCCTTGAAATTTCCTCACAGTAACAATCAGACCAGTGCTTGCTTATCCAAGCAACTGGACACCACAACCCATCCAAGTTGACACATGAATTTAATCATCACACCGTCTGTCAAGGCATTGCTGAAATGCTACATACTCTGGGAAACAGCAAACCTTGTCAAAACCTAGCCTCCAAAACCACGCAACAATAAAATTCCTGTTGCTTAAGCCAATCCACTGTGTGATATTTGTCATAGCAACCCTGGTAAACTAAGATACCTCTTGGGGATTGAATCATGTCCTCACAAAAGGCATGTTCTAGTCCCAACCCCTTGTCCTGTGGGTGTGGACCCATTGGTAAATGAGACCTTCAAACAAGTTATTAGTTAAGGTGTGTTCACACTGAACAGGGGGATAGGGGACCTTTATCCAACACTGCTGAAGCCCTTATAAGCAAAGGAAATTGAAAACAGGAAGAGAAGCCCCAGGGAGCAGCCAGAAGCTGGAAGTCAACAGAAACCAAAAGAGAAAGGACAAGACACCACCATGTGCATTGCCATGTGATGGGACAGCCAAGGACCAAGGACTGCGGGCAGCCAGCCCCAGAATGCCACGGTCCTCGGGGAGACAGCATCTCCTTCCTGGTGCCTCAGTTCTGAAGTTCTTTGAGCATCAAAACCCTGAGCCAATACATTCCTATTGTAAGCCAACCTATTGTTTGGTCTTTGATTTAGGAGCTGGGACACTAAAACAGCACACTGTACATAAGAATTTGCAAAATACATTCTGTCCATGATGCCCCTTGATTTACAAATCCTATGAGGAAAGTAGGATAAAATAATGTGCCCTTAAAGTTGCAAAGGCTTTTTTCTACCCTTATCCCTTTAATGGCTCTTTTTAAGTTATCTTTAACATTAACCATATCGCCAGAGATATAATTAGCACAGTTGGCAGTAGAGCAAGCAGCAGAAAACTTACACTCTATTCAAACCACCCCAAAACTTAGTGGCTTAAAATAAGAAGAGTCACTGCTTTTGCAATCTGGTCAGGGTTCAGTGGCACAGCTCATCTCTGGTTCACACGGTGCCAGCTGGCGCAGCTGGACTGGGGCTGAGGCATCCACTTCCGAGGTGGTGCACTCACATGGCTGGAAAGGGGGTCCTGGCTGTTGACTAGGAGTTTAGCTGAGGCTGGGCTGGGGGCCTTAATTCTTTCTCCAGCCAGACCTCTCCGTGGAGCCATGGGCTTCCCCACTATATGGCAGCTGGGTTCTGCCTCAGGTTCCTAGGGCTGTCCTGATAAAGTAGCACAAGCTGGGGGCCTTAAAACACAAACATTTATTCTTTCATCATTCTGGAAGCTAAAAGTTCAAAATCTAGGTTTTAGCAGGGCCATGCACCCTCCAAGGGCCTAGGGAAGGATTCTTCCTTGCCTCATCTAGTTTCTGATGGTTGCTGGCAATCCCGGGTGTTCCTTGGCTGGCAGCTGCCTCACTCCAATCTCTTCCTTCTTTGTCACACAGTCTTCTTCCTGTGTCTCTGTGTCCAAATTTCCTTCTTATAAGGACAAGAGTCATGTTGGATTAGGGCCCACCCAAATCCAGTTCAGCCTCATCTTAACTGATTATATTTGCAAAGGTTTTATTGCCAAATGAGGTCATATTCACAGATACTAACCATTAGGAGTTCAAAACACCTTCTGGAGGGATACAATTCAATCCACAAGAGAAAGTGCTCACAGATATTTTTTGGCGTAGACCTAGAAATTGGCACTGTCACAGAATTCATTTTCTACTGTGAGTAACAAATTACTGTAGACTGAGTGGCTGAAAACAATGCTCATATTCTATCTCACGGGTTTTTAGGTAAGATATCTGGAAAGTTTCGCTCAGTGTTCTGTTTAGGGTCTCATAATTAAGGTGTCAACCTAACTGGGTTCTTATCTACAGGCTCTGGGAAAGAATCCACTTCCACGCTCATTCCATCTTCAGCCAAATTCATTTCCTTTGGGTTTAGGGCTGGGGGCCCCATTTCCTGGCTGCCTGTTCCTCTCAGCTCCTAAAGGCTACCCGCATTCCTTGGCACATTGCCCCCTCCAGCCTCAAACCCCAACAGAACACCCACCTCCTCTTCTGCTTCAAATCTATGACTTCCCCTTCTGTCCCAGCTGGAGAAAACTCTGCTTTTAAAGGGCACGTGTGATTAACTTTGGCCCGTTAGGGTACTCTCCCTTTGCACCATGACGTAACATAGCCACAGTAGTGATATCCCACCACAGTCACATGTTCCACCCAGACTCAAAGGGGGTGGATTAGACAAGGGTGTGGGCAGTGGGGTCGCCTGAGCATTCTCCCTCCCACAGTCACTTGCACTGCAATCTATGAGCCAGGCAGTCACGGAGTCCAGACTCAAGGTGAGGGCACGTAGACCCTGCCTCTCAATGGGAACCGTGCCCAAGTGTTTGGGGTCATGGTTTTAAAGCACCTCATCCCCCATTTATTCTGGGAGTGAGGAAAGGACATGAAGTTGTGGGAGGGGGTGGCCTGTGTTCACCAAGCGTCCTGGACGTGCAGGCCCCCAGTTCTCGACTTTGGGTGTCAGGTTTCAGCCATTCTCCAAGTGACAAGAGCCTGTGGGAACATCTGCTTTCTGTGATGGGGAAAAAATGATGTTGGATGATGGATGAGAGAGCTTTAACATATGCAAACTCTTTTGTAAACATTTGCTAAATTTGGGGGACCCCTCTATCGGTACCCTGGCCCTAGGGTGGGAGTTCCCTACTTAGTTGCTGTCTGTGTAGGACAGAGTAGGCACAAATGGTTGGAAATAAAGCAAAATAAAAATGACCCTTGAAAGTCAAATTAGATTTTCAAAATCAAATAAAATGACTTTTGAAAATGAAATTCAAAGCATAGAAAAGTATAAATCACGAAATGCTCTTGGCACATCATAGTCTAATTTATTCTCCTCTATTTTTAGATGAATTCTCATTTTAGGCATGTCAGAATGCCTTGATACATCACAGGTGCACATGACTGAGAAATGAGCACACCACACTTTTTTGAAAATTAGTGCCTGCACAGGGGCTGGTAGTTGTTCAGAAAAGGAAACTTGCCAGATGTTAATGTTGGGTTTGGTAGTGGAATCTTCTTGACTTCTGAGGATAAGAATTAAATTTACTTTGACTGCAGATATGAACATTTATCCAGCAAACATTTTGCTGAACTTGCTATGTTCTCTAATTGCTCTCTGCTGGTCACTGAAAACGTTGCTTTCCAGTTAACTTTGGCTAGCCTCATTGTACTCACTGGCCCTGCCCTACTTTATTCACCAAGTATATTTCTTTCAAAAATCAAAGTCAAGGGGAGCAGATGTGGCTCAACCCGCCTACCATATAGGAGGTCCAAGGGTTCAATACCCAGGGCCCCCTGGCTCGTGTGGTGAGCTGGCCCACGTGCAGTGCTGCTGCACGCAAGGAGTGCCGGCCCACATAGGGATGCCCCCGTGTAAGGGTGCCCCCTGCGCAAGAAGTGACCCCTGTGCAAGGAGAGCCACCCTGTGCAAAACCACAGCCTGCCCAGGAGTGGTGCCACACACACACAGAGCTGATGCAGCAAGATGACACAACAGAAAGGGACACAGATCCCCAGCGCTGCCTGATGAGCATACAAGCAGACACAGAACACACAGCGAATGGATACAGAGAGAAAACAACTCTGTTGTGGAGGGGTGGGGGAGGGGGAATAAATAAACAAATCTTTTTTAAAAAATTAAATTTTAAAGAATCAGAAAAAAAAATCAAAGTCAAGGTCAATAAGTTGTTTGAGGATTTTTGAGAATCCCAAGATTCCAAAGGGCTGTTTTTCAAGAAGCTTGTATTTCAAGTTTCAAAATATCCTAGTATTACTGTCTCTTCCCTTCTTTGGCTTGTTTGTTTGTTTTGTGTGTTCTGCTAGCTAAGACCTACTAGCTTACTATCCTTAGCTACCTGTGCTCCATGTCTATTGACAACCTCTACCTGCTAGTGAAACTTTACCAGTACTCTCTCCCTTTTCTGAATTCAGGGATGGAACTGTGTACAGCTCTATATTCCCCATGAGCTCGGTACAGAGGCAAGTGTAAAGCACAGCAGGTAAACATCTGCTGGCATGCCCTGACTCCATTTCCCCTATTGTATGGTAATGGAATCCGGTAGCATTACCGGATATGGTTATGAATTCCAAAAATAGATATTGGATCATGTTTGTAATCTGGTCTGTACTGGTGCTGAGACCAGCTCAGCAATAGGTTTGCACGAAGAGAAGGTGACGCAGAACTGAAAAAATAAGAGGACAGAAAGAAAGACACAAGAGAGAAATTAAACATAGGACCAGGGGCTCAACAACTTCTGGAACTGAGAGCCTCGACCCTAGTTTCCACATCATATTTATGAGAAATTACAGAGCAGTAGTTATTTATGCTTACTTTCAAGGCTACTTGTTATTCAAGCTGTAGCATCTGCAATGCTAGGGAGCAGGTCATAACAAAGTTCAAATGTTTCCACATGCAAACAATTTTCGTGCTGACCAGACGAGTCAAAGCCGGTGTTCCTAAGCCCACACTTGTTATCTGCTTTATGGAAGCGTTTCAACTTCAAGCCAGGTTCCCACATGCAAATTCAAGTTATTTTCCCACATCTCCCCATTTTTTGTTTTTGCAAAGCAGTGAAGGCAGTTCTGGATATTTCTTGCTGCTTCATACCCCGGCGAGTTTGTAGTATGCATCTGAGGACTAAATACATACAAAACAGATAGGAACAGATAATTAATATACCTCCTAGAAGACCCTTCCCCAACTCTCAATCCATATCATAGGGTTCAGGGATCTTAAACCAACCACAATTCCTGTCATAGTTTGTGAAGCAGAAAGCAATTGCAAATAAGCACATTGAATGCTTGTTATTTGGGCTTGTAATTCTTCTACCAAGCTCAAAGCTGCATTTTATATATAATCTATAACTGCAGTAGGTTATACAATAAGCAAGACTTCCAACTAGCAGACATTTAATGAATAGACTTTCATTTTTCATGGGCTTAAGATTCCCAATCAGCAAGGCTAAATAGGCCAGTACTCAATCAAAAATGACTAATTTTCCCCAGTTTGTGTAGTTTGAGGCATAAGCAGTGACAAATTATTGTTATTCCCCCACTTTGGGCTGTGGGGCACCTGGAACTTCAACTCATAATTTCAATGCCTTCGCTGGTCTCACTGTTAGCATCTGTATTGGACCTGGGGCCATAACCCACTGTTAAATTTAAACGTAGTCCATTGTTGTGAGGATTCATTTTCTAGTCAGAAAATAGTAGCTGTCTTGTTATAAGAGTCCCAATGCAGTGTCTGCAGCAGTGAAAGCATACCTTGCCCCTTCCAAGAGCAGGAGGGGTCTGATGTCACAGTCATTGGAGTAAGCATGAAGGACACTCATGGATGAGGTTCATGAGCTATTGGTAAGTAACACGCAGCCGGAACTGCTGGACTAGGCACCACAAGGTTTGGTACCCAAGATGTTCACCTTTCTAGTGGAGCCACTCTGCTTCTTCTCAGGTCTCAATGGTATGGCTCTGGATGCTCACGAAGGCATCTGCCTCAACAGTCGTAAGAGATGTTAGAGGAGTGGGCAGGGATGTGGTAGACAGTTACCTGTCACTGCTGGCAGGCATCCCAGATGTTCCTCCACAGATCTCTCCCCCAGAGGATGAGTCACTAGAGTATTGTTTCTGTCTTGTTTTTAGTATTTGCAATCCACCCTTAGATAGGGACGGCAGTCTTCAGAGTGACCAGATACTATTGGGTTAAACCTTTCATTTTCAACAGGGCTTCTTATGCTGCACACAATTGCTTTTGTGTGTGTGTGTGTGTATTGTACTTTTGGCCGCTTCTCAGAGTTGTGGCGAAAACCCAAGGTTACTTGTTTAGGATGCTGCCTCTGTCACAAACCCCACCCAAAGCCAATATTGGTGCTGGTCACATCCAATTCACAGGCTAAGTCAATGTCTACCTTCTCCTTCCTTTTTTATTTTTTAAAGCAACCTGCTGGAGGTCCTCCTACTCCCATGAAGGACCTTTCCCAATTAACACATACAACGGTTTTAATGTTTGAACTAAGTGAGGGATGAAAGATTTTAAATATTTCAACGATATTTCAAAACTCCATTAACATGAGAGAACATTGTACTTAATCAATTACAGCAGAGGGTATAGTTTTGTCTTACCCAACCAGACAGCATTTAAGAATTTGATAGAGCACCAGGAACCTTGCAGCCTGTCCCAATTGTTTGCCTATTTTAGGCTCTTAAGATAAGATACTATTGTCCCTGATGTTTCTTTTAATTCTGAAAAAAGAATTACTGGTTAACGTAATGTAATGTCATCTGTAGAGTTTCAGCCACACAGTTCTTCTAGGCAGCCAGATTCTTTGCCACCAAGCCAGGGAAGATGGTTGGGCTATGCACACAGCCTTAGGGAGGCACTGCAAAAGTCCATTGTTGACTTTTCTACAGGTAGGAGAAGGCCGGCTGGCTTGACTTGACTAAGGAAATACTAAAGAAAGTCTTAGCAAGTTTTAAAACAAAGTGATAGTGACACAATTGGCTATTAATTTCTTGCAACAAACTAGCAATATTTGGGACTGAGGCATACTACAGTGGTATTACTTTAAATTACAATAACAGGTTGTTTCTGTGACACATACTATTAAATAATTACAACCAAGATTAACAACATTGTATTTTTGTCTAATATTATGCTGAAACATTGGTAAATTTCCAGGAATTTTATACACTCTTTAAATATTCATATGAACTTTTTATTCATACACTTTTAATTAACAGAGGGTTAAATAATATTTTTAATTTTATAACATTTTTAAACACTTTCCATTCAACTTATAACATATTAAAGGAACTTAACTATTTTATTACTTTAATTTTAATTAAGGTAAAAGAACAAATCTTTTGTAAGAGTTTGAAATAAAAAGATACATTTCAGGATCTGTCTTTGAGAAAGCAGGTTGGAACATTATGCTCCTTTAAAAGTGTTGAGACTTACTTCTTTAAAAAAACAAGGAAATGATAAGGTTAAAGTACAGGAAGCTATTTTGATAAAAGAGACTTTCTTTGTATACTGATTATTCAGGAGAAAAACTCTTTATAAACTTTTACTAAAACAGATTAATGACTTGAGAAACTTTGTCATCCTGACAGAGAAAGAACAAAATTTTAACTTTGCATCAATATACTATTTGGTAACTAAAGCTTTAAAAACTTTATAGATAGACCCATCAAATTGCACTCAACATTAACCATAAAAATTCCTTTTCCAGGAACCTTCTGCACTTTCAGTATTTATTCAAGTTTTGTCCCACATTTTACTCTTTCTTAATAACCAAACATTTTATCTTAGGACAAAATTATTTTCTGTTTCTTTAATAATAAAACACATTCTATATATCCTACATATATAAGTTACCAAAAATTTTGGAAACTGTCTCCAAGCAAACTTCTTACAACATACAATTACCATTAACACTAAACAAACTTTTTAAAATAATGATTTAGTTTGGTTATAGACAAACATAATTCTTTTTTATTTTAAATACCTAATAGCATACAATACTAGAAACAGTCTTTAGAAACAAGTTGGCAGGGAAGGCTGGCTGCCAACAAGTTTTCCCGTTATAAAATTACTTTTTTTATTATTATCAATTCAGTTTCTGTTTAATAATGACTTCTTGGAATTAGCCATTTAAATACTTTAATTCAAACAATGCTTCCACAAATACTTAAAACTGTATAGACTATAATTATATTATTTTAGGACAAATTTCACCTTCACAAAACACATTCCCTTACTTAAAGTTACCACAATACCTTCTACAATTTGCCACATTCATTCAAGTCCTGTCCTCCATATGTTCGTTCTGATTTTATGAAAAGCAGCCATTTTATTTTAGGACAAAACACACTTTTTTTAACAAACTTATTAATTTTCAGTCAGCACTCACACAAACTTTTTACTCTTTAAATATTCAGTTAAGTTTTACACACTTCATTTTATCCTGTGAAGAAAAAGAAACTATTATTTTAATTTAGGCAAGAACTATTTTTTATGAAGACTTACAGCAATTTCATTAATCTAGGCTTACAATTTTTATCATTGTAGAGCTCTTATTAACATTTAAACTTTTGTATTAATATAAGTGCTTATTTAATTTTGGGCCATTTGAATAGAGCTCTTTTAGAAATTTTTATTTATTAATTTATTTACTATCCAGAGGTATCAAAATATACACTGACATTGAACAAACAGACAAATACAAAAACAGTTACAACACACCAACAGAAACATAAAGTTTACAATTTGACTCATAATTCTTACTTTTCTGGTATAGCTGTTTTTTAAGCTCTCCATCATTTCACATCTTAGATTTTACTGCTTTTAAGATTTCTTTTGGAATCCATGTTACCTGTAACAAGCAAGCTTGTTCTTGGAAATACTTTTATTAGTAATCAGCAATCAGTTAGGATAACTTGAGCAGCATAAATGCAGTTAAGCTGTTATTTAGCAGTTTAGATGGACAGTTAACACATTTTTTGGATTACTACTCTTTAAGACTACACTAAGACTTGAAGTTCAGGAGTAAGCTATTAATTCAAAACCAAAAATTCCTTTTAACACCTTGATAAATATTTTGTACTAATTTTATTAATTTGGCTAAATAGGCCCAATCAGAATCAGCATGGAAACAAAACAGAACAGCAATGTTGCCATATTTTCCTCTTCTTCCAGAGGTTTAATTGTATTAGTCCTCACTAGCCCACAGCCACATTATCATGTAGGCAGCAGGGGGTGTTGCACAGCTGCTTCCAGAATATTTTCCTTATCTTAGTCAACACTTTAACAGAGAACTTTCTTACTTGCACGATTTCACTAACAAGGGCCTTATGTAGCACTTTTGCCTATACGAGACATTGCATTTGTGACTTAACCTCTCCTTGCACAAGCGGCTCAACATGATTTCCTTCCATTCTAGCTTTCAAGATGCCCTCTTGTAAAGCTGACAACTTTGGCTGAGCTTTTCCGGGTATTGGAGGGAGAGGAGGTGTTGGCGGAAGGGAAAGTGACTTTCTAAAGTCAGTTAATGAAGGAGCTGAAGGCAAAACAACTTTAGACTTAGTATCAAAACAGATTAAATAATAGTCCAAGTGTGGGCCAAATAGTAAGAGGGAGCAGAACGCCTTGTACATGTAATATTTTTAACTCTTTTTTCTATTCTTTCCTAATCTCCTAATTCTAAACTTCTTTTTTTTTTTAAAGATTTATTTATTTATTTATTTAATCCCCGCCCCCCCCCGTTGGCTGTTCTCTGTGTCTATTTGCTGCGTCTTGTTTTCCTTTTGTCCGCTTCTGTTGTCGTCAGCGGCACGGGAAGTGTGGGCGGCGCCATTCCTCGGCAGGCTGCACTTTCTTTCGCGCTGGGCGGCTTTCCTCACGGGCGCACTCCTTGCGCGTGGGGCTCCCCTACGCGGGGGACACCCCTGCATGGCAGGGCACTCCTTGCGTGCATCAGCACTGTGCATGGGCCAGCTCCACACGGGTCAAGGAGGCCCGGGGTTTGAACCGCGGACCTCCCATGTGGTAGACGGACGCCCTAACCACTGGGCCAAAGTCCGTTTCCCAATTCTAAACTTCTTATTGCTGGGAACTATGAGCAATATTTTTCTATAATCTGCAAGAGTTCTTAAATATGAGACTCACTGACCTCAGTTCCTCTTGCCTTGAGGAGTTGTTTTAGGAGACAGACATACGGGTGAACCGTCTCCGTTTCCCATTGTAACCCTGCTAAAATACCCGAGAGTGTCCTTACTCACCGAGGACTGGGAAAGCCTTCTCAACCACTCGGGGCTCTGTGCCATGCTAACACCTTTAATTTCGCTGGAAGCGATTCTTCTTCCCCTCGCGTCCCTGTCTGGGTGCCAGTTGCTGAGACCAGCTCAGCAATAGGTTTGCATGAAGGGAAGGCAAGGCAGAACTGAAGAAATAAGAGGACAGAAAGAAAGACACAAGAGAGAAATTAAAGATGGAACCAGGGGGCTCAACAGCTTCTGGAACTGAGAGCCTCAACCCTAGTTTCCACATCGCATTTATTAGAAATTACAAAGCAGTAGTTATCTATGTTTATTTTCAAGGCTGCTTGTTATTAAAGCTATAGCACCGGCAATGCTAGGGAGCAGGCCATAGCAAAGTTCAAATGTCTCCACATACAATTTTCGTGCTGACCAGACAGCATTCTGTCTAGTCAAGGCCAGTGTTCCCAAGCCCACACTTGTTATCTGCACTATGGAAGCATTTCAACTTCAAGTCAGTTTCCCACATTCAAATTCAAGCTATTTTCCCACATACCTGGGCATGATTAAGTTATGATTAGGGCTTTGATTGGGTCACACCATTAGGGCATTGAGTCCCCGCCCTATGGTGGGTAGGGACTCACAGATAAAAGACATGGCAAAGGACAGAGTTGAGAGTTTTGAGGTTGGAGTTTTGATGTTGGAGTTTGATGCTGAAGCCTTAAGCTGGAGCCCTGGGAAATAAGTTCACAGAGGAAAGAGAAGCCAGCCCCAGGAAGAGAGGAACCTGAGACCAGGAAGAAGCAAGTCCTGGGAAGAGAGGAACCCAGGAAACCTGAGCCCTCGCAGACGTCGGCAGCCATCTTGCTCAAACACAGGAAAATAGACTTTGGTGAGGGAAGTAACTTATGCTTTATGGCCTGGTATCTGTAAGCTCCTACCCCAAATAAATACCCTTTATAAAAACCAACCAATTTCTGGTATTTTGCATCAATACCCTTTTGGATGACTAATACATATCCCAAATTTTTAGTTGGGCACAAAATAAAGACTGCACCTCCCAGACTCCCTTGCCACTAAGCATAGCCATGTTACTAAATTCTCATCAATGGGATGTGCTCGGATCCCCTTTTCCTTCCTCCTCCTTCCTCCTGATTGGCTGAGAAGCCATAAAAAACCACTGTAGACAATACCTGGAGGAGGTGGAGCAAGGAGACCCACAGACTCTGAGCTCCCTGGGATGAAAGACTTCAGAGCAGGGCTGGCCCCCAGGATAGTCTTTTATAGAGAGAGGCAAACCTCTGTCCTGTTTAAACCACTGTTATTCTGGTCTCTATCACAGCCGCCAAACCTGTACACTAACTAATAGAGGCAGATATAGATAAGAGCTGGAGACAAGAAGGGAAAGTCAAGGTTTACTGGCAAAGTTTTGGATAGTTAGAAAGAACATGTGTTTGGACTCACAAATAGTGTGAGTTGCTTAATTTCTGTCAAACTAGTTTCTTTTCTGTAAAATAATGATAAGAACATCTGTGTAAGGTCGTTGTGGGATTGAATTTGATAGTGTTTTAAAGTGTCAGGTACATAATAGCTGACCAGCAAATAGTCACTAAATAATTCAAAAAAGAGTTCACTCATAGGCATGCTCATTTGTACATAAATGTATCCCTCTTTACACAACATAAGGGTTGTCTTAGCTTGGTTCTTAAAAAAGCAGACCCTGAAAATAGGATTAATTGACAGGTAGTTTCCTTGTGAGGTCATCCCAGGGAGCAGGAGAGAGGAAGCAGAAAGAGTGAGACAGGGAAGGAGGAAACGCCAATATAGTTAAATAATTGCTGAGGACAATGGGCACCATCCTGAGAAGGGTTCAGAACATCTCAGAACTGTTCACTGAAGGACAGGACATGTGGGCATTGAGTCACCAGCTTCTGTCTCCCCACCAGTTAAGGGTTTTCTCCAAGAGTGTTTTGGCAGTTTGATATTATCTATGAATTCCAAAAAGAAACAGAGATTATGTTTGTGAACTAGTCTATTCCTGTGGCATGATCACCCTCTGATTGTATTACATTCAGCTGAGACACCTGATTAAAGTATGTTAAGATTAGGGCTTTGATCCAATCAGTGTTGAGTTCCAGCCCCCTCGGGCTGATAAAACAGACTCTCGCACATAAGCAGATACTCAGAAGGACAAAGTGCTCCACAGACATGGCCCCAGGAAGAGAGATGAGGCTGATAGTCTACTGCTGACCTTGTGAAGAGAGCAGAGCAGCTGAGCCTGGAAAGAAACAAGCCCTGTTGAGAGAGATGAGCCTTATGCCAGCCTGCAGCTGAGATTGAAAGAAACTGGGACCACAGGCCTTAAGAAGAAAGAGGAAGGCTAAACCCTTACAGACATCACCCACCATCTTGCATCAACACATGGCAATGTACTTGGGTGAGAAAGTGCCTCTTATGGTACCTTGACTTTAGGGCCTGGTAACTGTAAACTTTTACCCCAAATAAATACCCCTTATAAAAGCCCACAGAGTTCTGGTACTTTGCATCAACACCCCTTTGGTTGACTAATACAGGTGTTAACTCCTTGCAATGCCAGGCTGTTCATGAACACTGAGTGTCTCCTGTTCACAGTCTTATAGGATTCCTGAAGCAGAAGTGAAAATCTGCAGCCCAGGCTGGAAGCCAGCTGCTATCAGCCCAGTGTAATGGGAACACCAAACAGAAATGCAGCACTAGGCTCTGCTGAAATCAGGTGTCAGCCTAAGGGGAAGGGAGTCCAACTGCATGCATTTGCTACAGTTCACACCACTCAGATCCACTCTAGCTTTGCGTGGTGGAGTGAATCACGCTTCCCAATAAAAGACATGTTCTTAGTCTTAATCCGCATCCCGGCGAGTGTGAACGCACATGTAAATAAGACTCTTTGGGGAAACGGACTTTGGCCCAGTGGTTAGGGCGTCCGTCTACCACATGGGAGGTCCGCGGTTCAAGCCCCGGGCCTCCTTGACCCGTGTGGAGCTGGCCCATGCGCAGTGCTGATGCGCGCAAGGAGTGCCCTGCCACACAAGGGTGTCCCCCGCGTAGGGGAGCCCCACGCGCAAGGAGTGCACCCGTAAGGAGAGCCGCCCAGCCTGAAGGAGGGAGCAGCCTGCCCAGGAATGGCGCCGCCCACACTTCCCGTGCCGCTGACGACAACAGAAGCGGACAAAGAAACAAGACACAGCAAAAAGACACAGAAAACAGACAACCGGGGGAGGGGAGGGGAATTAAATAAATAAAAATAAATCTTAAAAAAAAAAAAAAAGATTCTTTGAAGACGGATTATCAGTTAAGGTGTAAGTTCATTTGTGAAGAGGATCTTCTAACATCCCATTTAGGTCAGGCACCTGAATTAGGGTGAGCCTGGATCCTTATCACTGGAGGTCTTACAGAGAGAGCCCAGAAGACATAGAAGCCAGAAGGCAGAGAAAACCACAGGAGAGAATGAAGCAGATAGCCATGTGTTGGAGGACCACCATCACCAGTTCACTGCCTACTCTGGGAGAAAGCATGGCCTTGCTGACACTTTGATTTTGGACTTCTAGCCACTAAAACCATAGTCCAATAAATTCTTGTAGTTTAAGTTAACCATTGTATAGTATTAAAACCATCTTCATTTGCCAGGACTGCTATGACATGCTACATTAATTCTGCTCTCTCACCAACTGGTCAAGAAGGTGGACCTCCACAATCTCTACAGATGAGCTAACTAGAAGGTTTAATTGAGTAAGTGGCAGAGTCCACTGCTGCAACCTGCAACAACTCCACCTAATTAAAAACAAACACAAAAAGCACCCTACCCCTACTCCAGGAACCAGGACCTCTAATCCTGCTGAACATATAGTTTCAGAGACAGGAAGCACAAATTCTATTAGTGAGTCACTAGAAGTGATGGCAGGAACATCCAATCTTACTTCCAAGATTTGGTTCCTAGATCCGTGTGTTCTGGCAAATGGTGACACCATGCCATAATTTGGCTATAGATTCAGCACCATATTGGCTATTGTTGCAACAGCATGCTCTGGCCAAACTGGAGGGTAGTGGCCCAAGCACCTTTTGGTGTCTTCCCTATCTTAGCTTTAAGGGGCCATTTCATTGTTCATTTAACTGGCTGCTTCCAAGTAAATCAGTCTATGGAAGAGACAATGGATCCATGATCACACACTTCTGACATACATCTTTCACATAAAGAGGTCCTTGGTTTTAGAGGATGTTATTATACAGTTTCCTATTTGATAAATCATTCATCATGTAAGCACTCAGATGGTGGTCTAGCAAACCTCTATCAGGAGCAGGTGTTAATTCCAGTAAGAAAAATTTACTGCCCCTTCCCCCCAGATTGAACAGATCTTATATAATAAATTTACTACCAAGTCTTCCTGATGGCTGGTAACCTAGGAAGGACGAAGCAGGTCATCATTAGAGGCAGGGCTTAGATTGGCCTTGGTGAGAGGGACTGTGTATAACATGTACCCACCTCTGCCATCTTGGCTATGCCATTGATAAACATTTGCATGAGTCCTGGGTGACCAAGAATAAAGGCCAGTTGACAGCCACTGGAGAGTCCATCCTGTCCACTGGTTTTAGAGCATGGACACTCTCGGTGGACATTCACATGAGACCTAGAGCACTGTCTGCCTCCTGTCCCTCCCAACAGCTCACCCACATGCCCATCCTAACCTCTGAACTTCTAATCCTGCTTCTTTCAAGCCTCCACCAGAGGACTCTTCAATCCAGGAGTTTCTGGTTAATTTTTTAAATTGCTTCAACCCACAGGCTAAATGAGGTAGGAATTTCTCTTGAAGTCCATACCTTTCAATCAAGGTCTCATCTCATCATTTCTCCTTCTCTAGCCCACTTTCTCAACTCTGCACATTGAAACGGAACACACACATATACATGCACCCATACCTCAAACGTGCTCATCCATGGTTAAAAGTGACGGCAGTAAGAGGGAGTTAGGGGAAAACCACAACCCCCATCTCATATCCATGCTGTTGGACTGACCCAGGTGTGAAGCATCAACTGCTCCCTGGGGCTGTCCTTGATTTTACCATTAGGTTCCAACAGGTCATCCAATCTGATTTGCCATCTAGACCCGATTTCACCTTCTAGCCCAGTTCTCTGAAACTTCACACTCCCCCATTGCCAATTATCACTTCACATTTTTCTTTAATTGGACTCCCTTTTTAAAACATTATTACCTGTTTTAGCCTCATTGTCAGCAATAATATCTATGGAATACAAACAAAATGTGCTAGTCATATTTTTTCCTTATATACAGCATTAGGGTTCTCCAGGGAAAAATACCAACAGGATATACCTGTACATATAAGGGTTGTCCTAGGTGGTGCTGCAGGGATGGTTACCGGACACTGTATGTCCTCCCATGGCCCACTGGGTGGACTGTGGGAGAGTGTGGGCTATGATGTGGACCATTGACCATGGGGTGCAGCGGTGCTCAGAGATGTACTCACCAGGTGTGGTGAATGTCTCATGATGATTGAGGAGGTTGTTGTTATGGGGAGAGGGAGTGGGGTGGGGGGGGGGGAGGGGGGTATATGGGGACCTCATTTTTTTAGTGTAACATTAAAAAATAAAGACAAAAAAATGTATTTATTTTAAGGAATTTGCTCACATGGTTATGGGGGCTGAGAAGTTTGAATTCTGTAGGACAGGCCAGCATGGAAATTCAGGTTAGAGTTGATGCTGAAGTCTTGAGACTGAATTTCTTCTTGAAAACCTCAGTTCTTTGTTTCACAAGTCCTCCAGCTGATTGGATAAGGCCTACCCCCATTAGTAAGGGTCACCTTTACTTAAAATCAACTGATTGTGGATACTAATCACAACTACAAAATACTTTAGTAGCAGCATCCAGGCCAACAACTGGCACCAACACCTAGCCAGGTTGCCACATAAAATAAACTCTCACAACACACTAAAATAAGTCATAATTATTAAAATTAAAATAGTGTGTTGGTGCTTCCTAAAGGCATCTTGAGAAACACCTGTGGAAAACACTGTCATCTGGAAAATCCAAGTTTTTTAGACTTGGTCTCTGGAGCATGGTCTTGTTTTCTTTTGGCTCTGTTGAAGTGGTTAGAAAATTAGACTTTTGGCTCATATTTTGAGACTGTCAGAAGCTGTTTCATCTTAATCCCGGTAATGAAGAAAGATCCACTGCTGTTTTCAAATGCTGGAAACCATTCTGAAGTTTATGTAATGTTAAAGGAACAAAGGAGCTTGATTTTATACAAAAAAAAAAAGGTGGGGGGGTCTTGATTTCATTTAGGTATGTCTAGTGATATCTGAAATGATTGACACGATCTAGTATATATGAACTATCACCATTTGCTATGCTAGTTATGTTTTATAATGTTCCAAAAGTATCTGAAACATGTTTTAAACATCTTGACATTTGTAAAAACAGTACTGTTCAAACAGTAGGGTTTTACATTGCAGATGGGTAAACTAGCTCTGTAACAAAGCTATGGTGGCAAGTGAGTCCTGATCTCTTTACTCAAAAGAAACAGGAAATCTAAATGGATAAACAGGACATATTTAGCAGAGAACAAAGTATAGACCAATTGAGTCTTATCTTGTTTCATTTGCTAACCTAATGAGCTAGCAGATAAGTTCTTTGCTAGCTATCTAGGTTGTAAATATTTCCTGTTGCATTGGGGTGAATTCCAGCCACATACAACTGAAATAGATACAGATATAGATGATATAGATAGAGACATAGACAAAGATGATATAGATATAGTTGAGATAGATATAGGTGTAGGTTTAAGTATAGATATAGTTGTAGGTATAGGAAGATATGGGATAATTTAGGTGTAGGTAGGTACAGGTGTAGGTGTGAGAAGTGTAGGTATGGTGTAGGTACAGGAAGTGGGTGTAAGTATGGGTGTAGTTATAAGAAGGTACAGGGATAGGTGTAGGTGTAGGTACGTATAGGGATAGTTGTATATGAGAAACCACAAATAACAGGGATTTAAGCAGGTAAGGGATTATTCTTTTGTACAAAGAAGCATGGCAGTAAGCAGTCCTGGATTAGTTCATGAAGTTGTCAGGTCCAGATTCATTCTAGCTCTCTTTTCTGCCATCCTTAGCATGATGCTTTTATCCCCAATACCCTCTCACTGCTTTAGATGGTAGCTGGGAACTGGAAGAAAGAAATCGGAGAAGAATGTGCTGGCCAGTTGAGACATCTCGCTGTAAGGAATCTTCCCACAAGCCCACATAGCACAAAACTAGAATTTAGTTATGTGTCCACACCTGCAGTGGAGGATCAGAATGTGTTCTGTCTAAGCACATTGCTTACCACCCCCACCCCCCACAAAAGCACTTAGAATGAAGGAGTGCCTGGTAACGTTTCCACTTCTGTCACCTGTGTAGAGAGAGGACTTTATTACAGCTCCTGAAGAAACAAAGGACTTTGAGATCCAAGCAGTTTGTTGCATCATATGATTTACACTCTCCTGTGATCTCTTTTTGAGTTGGGCAGGACTTCTGACTTGCTTCTAACCTACAGATCATGGCAAAGGGGATGGAAGGACACTTCCATAATTGTGTCACATAGCTTTGTAACTTTCATCGTGCTAGTAGCTGCTCTCTATTGCTTTCTCAGCTGCACAATTTGAGGAAGCAAGTGATCTTGTTGGAGAGGTCCACATGACAAGAACCTGGTCACAGCCAACAGGGAACTGAAGCCATTGGCCCAACAACCTGCAAGGACCTGAATTCTGCCAGCAATTGTGAGTTTGGGAACTTCCCCAGAGGTGCTTTCAGATGAGGTCCCTGAACTGGTCAGCATCATGATTGCAGCCTTTGAGGGACTCTGGGGCAGAGAAGACAAATATGTGGCTGGACTCCTGATGCACAACAACACTGAGATAATAAGCACGTGTTGGCTTGTTTTGTGGTCACTTGTTACACAGCATAGGTAACTAGTACATGTCTGTAGGTAAAATAAGAGTAATTCGCCTATGAGTAGAAATAAGGATAATAATGGTATCTCCCTTATGCTGTTATGTGAGGACCAAGTGAGAGAACATAAACTATATCACACTTACATGACGTGGGTTGGCAGGTGTGACAGTTTGAAATTATTTTATGAATCCCAAAAAGAGAAATACTATGTCTGTAAACTAATCTTTTCCCCTGAGTTTGATACCCTTTCATTGCATTAAATTCAGTTGAGGGGCTTTTGATTAGATTACTTGGTAAGATCGATGTAGGGCTTTTGATTGGACTGTGTAGGTGAGGTGTGACTTGGGTTGGGTCCCCACTCCCTTGCTTTGAATGGAAACACAGAGAGCGATTCGCTCACACAGACCCAGGAAAGGAAGCTGCCATGTTTGCTCTGCCCTGTAAGAGAGAAGAGTGCTTATGCGCAAAGCCCCAAGAGGCTGGGCCAAAAGGGCAGCTCAAGAGGAAAGGGTTAGTCCAGAGGGGAAGGCCGAGACCTCAGCAGAGATCAGCGGCCGTCCTGCTTTGCCACGTGCCCAGACAACAGGATCAACAGTAGCTGACTGGTGAGAAAGCACCTCTGACAGTGCCTGATTTAGACTTTACACAGCCTTGGAACTCTGTGCTTTCACCCCAGATAAATCCCTTCTCTAAAAGCCAACACATTTCTGGTACTTTGCATCAGCAGTCCTTTGGCAAACTGAGACAGCAGGGGAGCTCTGCTTATCTTACTTACTTAGACACCAGGTCAATGTAAGCTTTATCTTAAAACTGCTGCCTTGGGGCAGAAATGTGACAAGTCGTGTGCTGGGCTTTAAAGTCTTCCCCCATAAGTAACACATGCCATTTCTGCTCACATTGCACTGTCCAAATCAAGCCAAGTGGCAACACCTAACTTCAAAAGGGACGGGAATGTTCCCATGCTGGGAAGGTGATGAGCAATGGCACTGCCTTGGGCTCAGCAGTATTATCCCCAGTTATCACAGTTGTCACATGGATCACTTCTCTTCTGCTCTGGGCTCTCTGTGGTCTTTCACTATCTTCTCTCCATTTATCTTCCATTTACAGTGTTTTCTTTTTTAAAAAAATCCCCTTGCAAATGGTCTGTATCAGAGATCCACAAATTACAGCCCATGGGCAAAATCCTGCTATCTGTTTTGGTAAATAAAGTTTTATAGGCACAATGAGTCCCATTCATTTAAGTGTTACCTGTGGCTCTTTTTGTGCTACAGTAGCAGAATTGAGTAGCTGTGACCCTGGCATGGACCACAAAGCTGAAGGTACTTACTGCCTGGCTCTTTAAAGAAAAAGTTTGTTTATACATTTTAGAATTCTTAAACATGGACAAGACCTTTCAGCCAGTAATTCCATTTTCTAAGAAAACAGTGCGGCATGTCCGTGTACTTTATCTACAAGAATGCACAGTAAATCAATGTTTATGAGAGCCAGAACAGGGAGAGATATGGTCAGTTATTTGGGTCAACTTGCATGGCTAGGCTATGGACTGAACAACAGTCAAACGCTCCTCCACTGGGAAGGTATTTTGTAGATATGATTAACATCCACCATCAGCTGACTTGAAGAAAAGGAGAATTTGCTGTTCGGGCGTGTTCAATCAATTGAAAGACAGAAAGAGCAATACTGAGGCTTCTCAAGAAGAAATTCTTACTGTGGGCTGTAGCTGCAACCCAAACCAAGCGTTCCAGTGTCCCTTCCTCATGTAGCCAGCCCCCAAGTCCTTGTAATAAAGCCAATTCCTAGTGATAAACATCTTAATATATATCCTATGTACTATTGCTCTGGCAGAACTCAGACCTAACGATAGATAGATAAATAAATAGATATATAGATAAATATGATAGGTATAGATAATTTTAGGTAATAGATGCAGATAGATATAACAGATAAAATATAAGTAGCCTAAGAAGAGGTAAGGAGGACTGGTTAAATATAGTATAGTGATAGTTTAAATAAAGAATGGGAAGTCCTTTCATGGAATTAAGAAAATTGTCATTAAGAAAAACATTGCAGCAAAACAATGCCATGTGACAATGTACACTGTACATTAAGTGATAAATGCAAACTAGAATATGCTTTTGCAATAAAATTTTTTTTTTGTAAAATATATGTAGATGTGTTTTTGTGTGTGTTTGTTAGAGACTTAAAGGATATACACCAAAATATTGACAGTGGTTATCTCCAGATAGTACAATTAAATTTTAAAAATTTCTCCCCATTCTTCTTTACAGCTATCAACATTGCTATTATGAACACACTTCTCCTGTGATCCAAGAAAGCAAGGCTGTTATTTTGAAAGCCCTGCAGCTCAATAGAGCTCTTCTTGGCTCACCTCAGTTCTCTGCCCTTTCTCCTCACAGAAAGATCTGCACAACCCCACGGAAGATACTTAAAGTGCATCATCTTGCCAAGAAAAGGAAGCTCTTTTTAAACCACTAGCTACCTGTTTATTTAAATATTTTACCTCATTACTGATTCCCTTTTAACCCTTAGGATGCTTTTCAGGGTGTTCTGAAAATCATGGGCTTTCCGGCATGGCAGTGAGATGGAGCACATCATTTATCTTTAAAGCTGCCTCATTAGATTCAGGATCATTGAGATTTATGCTAATATCAAATCTGTAATCATTTGAAACTAATCTGAGACAAATTAACAATGCAAATAAGATTCTGGGGGTTAAGATTGCATAGAGTATGATTTTTACAGCCTTTTATTTAATCAATTATTAGGATGCAATTTCCAATTATCTGCAACAGTCAATAAAACTGGATTGCTGTTCCAGCTTTAGGTACTACCTGTACTTTAAAGAAAAAGATCCTATTGAATTAAATACTTTCCACTTTCAAATGAGCCGTCCCTGTAGTTCTTCCCCACTGTGGAGCACTTCATCAGTAGAAGAGCCAGGCACAGTGCAGGGGGCTCTATGGACAGTCTCATCCAGTCAGGCCAACGATAGTGAGAAGTGGGTATCACTGTACCCATTTTGCAGAGAATAAAACTGAGATTTCAAGGTATCTTTATCTTGCTAAAGGATGAGTTATCAGTACGCCAGGAGCTTTGCCTCTCAACTCTGCCTACAAAGTACATGTTCTTTCCACTATCCCATGCTGACTTTTAATTAAAATATTTATGATAAATTATATTAAGTGCTTTACTGATCCCACCTCCCATTTGGAAAACTCCTCTTATAATGGAAGATATGGTTTTAAATTCTGCCCTCACAGGTTACGTTACTGCCACCTGCACTTGGATCATCAGCTGCTTTATATTAAAGGTTTTCTTCTATTAGTTACAGTTGTTGGCTTTGCTTGTTTCATTTTGAAGGATCTGGATTTTTTTCAAATTAATTTTTAATTTGGGGCAGTTGTAGATTTGCAGAAAAATTGTGAAGACAGTATAGAGAGTGCCCTTGTACCTCACACCCAGTTTCCCCTATTACTAACACCTTACATTAATATCTTCTGTTTATCACAATTAAAGAACCAATATTGATATATTATTATTGCCTAAAACCAGGCTTTGTTCAGAGTTCCTCAGTTTCTTCTAATGTCTTATTATACCCAGGACACCATATCATTAGTCGTTCTGTCTCTGTGCGCACCTCTTGGTTGTGACAGTGTCTGTAGCTTTCGATGACCTCGACCGTTTTGAGGAGTTCCAATCAGTATTTTGTCAACTGTCCCTCAGCTGGGACTCATCTGACAGTTTTCATGTACCATGCCAATGTAACATGTTAGTGGGGAAACCGGGAGTGGGCACGTGGGAACTTTCTCTCCCATCTTTGCAATTTTAATGTAAATCTAAAGCTATTTTAAATTGAAAGTTTATTTTTTCAAAAAAGAGCCTAAGGCAAAAAATGCTTCATTGAAAACCATATAATGAAGATTCATATGCCATCAGAATGGTCAAAGGGCTTGGCGCGGCAGAATAGACAGAAACGTGGAAGTAGACTGGGAAGGGAAGGAGGTTCTACTGGCCTGCATTTAATCAATGCCAAATCCGCCTCCCCATTCCAAGTTCTCTTACGGTTTTTACACAGGTTTGAAACAAAGGTAAGTAACCATAGACACGATTTGAAACAAAGTTAATTAATCATAGACCTGACATCCTTGGGAAGGGATTCCGGGAGCTTTTCTAGTTTTCTGCTCTGCTTAACGTTTAAGATACACATTGTGCCTCGTGCCTCTTCAGTTTCACGATGGTAAAAAACAGAGAATGACCGAAGCATTTCAAAGATATGTCACACATTTGCTTCACAAAGAAAGGGATGTGAAAGGTATGGTTAATATTAGACTCAACCGGGCTGTGCACTTTTCTATAGGAACTTTACGCCTAGTCTAAGGGGCTTGCTACGTACAAGCACGTTGCACTGTTCATGCTCCAGGTCTCCCTGCCTTGCCTGAGCGCCAATACCATGTCACAGGTTAAACTGCCAAAACCATTCGGTGGTTACAGCATAGCACCCAGCATTGGGAGCTTCATGCAGCTGGTGGAAGTGACACATCATGGGCCTCCCTGTCTCCTCTCTGCCAGAGCATGCAGTAGGGCTTACAGCACACGGGAAAACACATATTCAAAGCAAACCAGACTGTTTTGTATATGCTATCTATAATATCTATAAGAACACATCTTAGGGACAAATGACACTTAATGAGTGTCACCAGGTGGGACAGTGTTAGGTGAAGTTAGTGAGTTAGTATCTCCTGTTCTGACAACTCCTATTCACCTATTGGTGGGGGAGGGTTTCCCACCCAGGGCGATGGGGGCGTCGGGACACACTGATCCTGGACAGACTCACAGCCCACGGAGGAGGACACCACGCACCCCACGGGGCCAATCAGGGGCTGGACTCAGGAGCAGTGGGAACCAGCAGGGGCCGAGGGAGGATGCAACTGGCTCGTTAGAAAAATTCTGCAGGCCAGTTGAGACCTGAAGCCCATTACTCAGGAACAAGTAGGCCCTGGGCCCGTCGGCCCCAGCCGGGAGGGTTGTTTGGCCAGGGAACTTGTGGTTTGAGGTCCTCCCCGCCCTCGCCCAGGTCAGTTGATGTCATCCATCTTCAGCACGATCAGGACCTGGAGGAGAGCTGGAGGGGCGAGCCTTCAGACGAGCCAGTGTGCTGGCAGGGAGCGCCCAGGGGTTCCTCTGTGCCTGAGCGGGTCCCGGGCAGAGCCTCAAGGCCACCTCCAGAAGTCGGCCGTTTACGCCACGAGCCTTCCCCACCCCACCCAGTCTGACACAGACTCTGTCGCACGTCAGGGCCTGTTTCCAGCAGGCACAGTTTCTGTCCTCACGGGGCTGACAGCGTGGTGGAGGAGGAAGACATGCGCTTTTTAAAAAATGGTTCAGGTAAGCACACAGGTGAACCGTGGGGAGAGGTGAGCGGCCACAGTCTGACCCTTCGGGAGCTATCCGTGTGGTCACAAAGGACGATGCTTCTCGGATGGTAGAATTCCAGTCTCTGACACCCCATCAAGGGAAAGATCTTAGGCTGGAGAGCAAGGGGATGGGCCCCCCGCCTCTCTCACCACACCCTGTGAGCCCTGGCTCCTCCATCCACCCGATGGCCAGGCCTGGGGCTCAACGAGCCTGCCCGGAGCCTCGAAAGACCCAGAGGCCCCACCTGGCTTCCTAAGTACACAGCGCACCAGAGCTGATCCGCTTCATGGCAGGTTCGATTGTAACAGGCAGGGGCTGACCATTCACTGGGAACGGTGGAATCATTCAAGTCTGGTTCATTGCCAGAGTCAGAAATTCAATGTGCTCCATTTTTTTTAAAAAACGAGCAGTTTATTAGATCAACGTCCAGGTGACTCAGAGGTGCCAAGGACAGAACAAGGGCTGGGCTTCAGGAACAACAGGATCCAGCCACCCAAAGCCCTTCCCCCTTCTCTCCTCAGTGCCCCTCGCCACGTGTGCGGGAAGATCAGATCCCCAGGTCCTGCTGCTGCTTTCTCAGTTCGCGCGGCGACCAACAGGCCATCAAAGCCGCACACCTGCCTGAGAAAAAGGCCGACTGTTTTCTTTGGGTCTCATGCCCCAAAACGGCAGGAGAGACGCTCTCATTGACCCATCTGCTGTGGGCCTGAGAGAAAATGACAGCTCCCGCACCCATCACGCGGGGGGCGTGGAGGGAGGCAGGTGCCCCGAGGAAGGAGGAGCGCAGCAAGGCCAGGCAGCCCGCGGCGCCCCGCGCAGTCAGGTTCGCCCTTCCGCACAGCTTGTCAGTCTGCCGGTGCACGGCTCGTGTTTTCGGGCTCATTTGGCTTCTGATCCCACTCCTCTCCAAAGTTCTCTGTGGGGTCCCCATGGACGATGCTGCTTCGCCCGCGCAGCGAGAACCCCCTAAGGGCGCCCTCCGTTCTGCGCAGGATTTCGCGACTCCCTCCTCCTGGCCACTAGATGGCGGTACACCTAAGACCGTGGCCGAAGTCACCCCTAAGACCCCCAGCACCCCCAGCCCAGGAATACATGGGGCATGTCCCAGGCAGGAGTGTATAATAGTTCATGGCGAAAGGCAAGGGCGCCTCCGGGGAGCAGAACCCAGAGGGCGAGAGGGGAGACGAGGAAACTAAGGGCCACAGGGCCTTCTGGAGGTGTTGACGTAGACAGCGGGGGCCAGAATGGTTTGGGGCCAAGACCCAGGGTTTCACGAATGCGGAGACTGATCCTGGAAAACAGTCTCCTCGAAAATCTGGTTTTGGTTAAACTGATGATGCAGCAGCATGTCTGTGTTTTGAGTAGGAGACGGGGAGACGCAGGGATGGCGGCCATGGGTCCCAGGGCCCTGGGGGTGGCAGTGCTGATGGCCCGGAGCAGACAGGGAGGCGGAGGGGGCTCCCAGAACCGAAGCACAGTTGGCGGCAGGGTTCTCGGACTGGGAGCTCTCAGGTGCTGCTTCTCTTTGTGATTCTTTCTCTCCTCTCCGTCTCCCTTCTCCCTCTTCTCCCTCCTCCCTTCCTCCATCCCTGGCTGTCAGGACTCTCCTAGCTCCCAAATACTCATCTCCGCCTCGGCTGACCACCAGACACTAACTAGTGTCCGGGATTCCGGGATGGACACCAGTCTGTCCAGCTTGTGCAGGTGTCCCGACATCTCCCTGCTGTGGTGCCAGAGGGTCAAGAGCACAAAGCACAAAATGGCTGCCAGGACTCGTCTGTGCGCAGGTCCGTAGGTTTCCGGGAAGGGTTTGGGGACCGTGAGATCCCTCCAAACACGCGATTCTAAAAGCGGGTGGCTCGGGCTGAGATCCAGCAATCAGGGTGAGAAGCCTCAGCGAGAGCCCTCTTCTGTCACACCCCTTTGGGGGAAGACACAGTCCCCTTAGGAGCTGCCAGGTTCCGCCCACACTCACGTGGCTGAGCTCGTGGGAGCCCCTCTCGCCTGCCCAGCCGCTGCGCACCAGCCAGAGTTCAAAGCTGGCATCTCCAGTTTGCCGTGTGAAAATCCTGAACCTTCTGACACCTTCCCGTGCCTCGGTCTGGTTCTACCCATCTGCACTTTCTGCTCCACAATTCTGTGATGATCACTAAATTATAATCAACTGTGCTCTAATTAATTACAGCTCGTACGTTCATATATTCTTGGAAGTAGAAGTCCAATGAAATAGTTTAGGCTCCTGTCTCCCTGCCCAAATTTGGGCTTCTTGGTCAGGTGCAGTTAAGAGCCTGGTCTTTGTTCTAAGCATTTAAATCCCAGCTCTATCCTTAATTAAGCAAGTTACTTAAAACCTTTGCAAGCAAGGGTAGACACAATTAAGGAAAGAAACAAAAATAGGACTTCCAGTTAAATTTAAATTTTAGATAAACGACAAATTTTTTGTATAAATATGTCCCAAATATTACATGGTATATACTTAAACTAAAAATTATTCAACATTTATCTGAATATATAGGATGAACTAAAATATTTGTTACTTCTCTGAAATTCAAATTTAACTGGATATCCTATATTTTATCTGGAAACCCTACAAGTCCCATGTCTTCATCAATAAAATGAAGATAATAATTGAATATTCCCTTCATGGGGTTACTGTGCGAATTAGATGAAATAATGCCCATAAAGTATTAGGGCAACATAAATGCTCAAAACATCATTATTACTTTTATATTTGGCATAGGATTGCCTTTGACAATCCTGGTTTATGCCTGCTGTCCCTGGGAAATTATTAATAGCTCTTTCATTTACATTCAGAACTATGGCAGTTTGGATGAGAAATTACATGGTCATCTCAAGGATAAGGGACCAAATGTTTACACATTTTGAAATGTATATTGTATACAATGTATTTTAAAGTATACATTGAAATGTTTTCCTTCATTTCAACCACCAGATGGCACTGCAGAGAGATAAACGGAATGAGAGACTTGTACTTAAAATTTTGCTTTCATAATATCCCTTGGTTGGGTTCTGTCATCACCACCTTACCCCCTACACACACATTTCTTTTTATTCAGTGAGACTGGGTGACAAGAATTCTATGAATACTCACTCTAAAGGGTGGAATACACACACACAAAAGTAGACTGTGAATTATACTCGGAATAAACCCATGAATGATTATCCTCCAGCCCTATTTTCTTCTTGAGTAAAAGAAAATCACATTTCTACTTTCATAGTTACAGTTAAAATTAACCAGAACGCTATTTGTACTCTATGCCAGACAGGATATATTTTCTTATTTGCTTACAATGTATCTTCAATAGATGGCACCAAAAGATTGATTGAATGAATGGATGAATGAATGAATGAGCAAACGAACAGATGGATGGATGGGTGGATGAATAGATGGATGGATGGATGAATTCCAGGGCTGATTAGTATAAGAAGATAAACATGTGAATCCCATTAACTTGTACTGAAAGTTTCTGAAATAGGAAATCATGGGGCCCAGTTGAAAACAAAAGCACTATTTCCACTTAGAAGGAGGTCTCTACAGCACCAGTGATGGATGATCTTAAAAGGGAGAATCAAGTGCTCTTCTTAGGGAAAAGAGGTAAAACAGAAGAAAGGGCTACAGTTTGCACCAGCTCCATTTTTGCTTCTTCCCCCAACAAGATGAGAGAAAGGCACATTCAAGAGAGATTTTATTGAGATCAGGGGTCAGAAAAAGGCACATACTAATCAACAAAATAGCCAGGGCACCAAGAAAAATATTAAGTAATTTCTTTTCCAATTCTACCAATACATAAGACCCACATAACCATAAAAGCAACTCAAAAAAATGCCAGTCAGCAAAACAGAAAAACAAAAGGAGGAAGCATTTTCAAACACTGACTCCTATTTACTTCTTGAATTTTAACAAGAAAATTTCACTTGATAACCACACGCATGTAATTTCAATGCACAAGAAAAAGATGATCATAATAAAGCTCTCCAACATTAGAGGAATAACCAATAACTTTCCAGTAACTGCAAAACTGAAAGGCTACAGTCAATCTACTTTAAAGTCCAATGCTTATCACTAAGGCTATCTGGTACTGCTTCCTGAAGAGTAGGTTTTACAACCAAATGATAGCTAAATGTTTTATCAAAACAGAAAGTACTTCATGAGAAAAAATTCTTCAGATTTAATGACACTTTCCCCCAGTCTGAAGCTGTCTCCTTTAGAAAATTGTCCTACCCCCACTCTTCCAACTCTCAGCATTGTTTTCTCCTGGACTCTCTGGAGTCAGTAAATAAAGGTTACCCACATCCAGAGGCTCAGCTGGCAGACCTGCAGGGAAACTGGAATGGATTTCTTAACAACAGGCTGGATAACTGCTGGTTAGGAGCACATGCCCTGGGGCCAGAGTTTTGGATTGCGTAATGTTGTACCAATTCCAGTTCTTTGGCTGTAAACAATAGAATCCAAGTCTGGTTCACAAGCACCCTACTGGAAAGCTCAAAGGACGAATGGAGCTGGAGAACTAGGTTTGGAAGCAGGACAGGAACTAGGGTAGGCCTTGGTGTCTAGGAAATAGGAACATCTCAACCACCTGTTTTGGAAACCATCAATGGAATCATTGTGCTCCTGCCATTTTTTTACCATCCTCAGATGATTCCACTCACAAATTAAAGTCCCAGAAGATAGTCTGGTTGAACTAGTTTGGGTCACGTCCCTGCCCCTTGGCTAGAGGTGGGCAGATCACCAAGGCCCCACATGGGGGAGGAATAATTTTCCAAAAGGAAGTCTGGTGTTTTCTAAAGGGTAGGAATTGGATGCTGGATGACCAAGAACCCACAATTGACACTACTACATTTTCTTTTCCTCCATATATACCTGCTAGTCCACAGAGCACATGAATGTGCTCAGTAAGTGTCCACTCTTCCTTCTCCCTCTCACACATTCTTTCCCACCCGAGGATGTGAAGTGGGGAGAAAGGAAAGAAGACACAGAGCTTACATGACTCTGCCCTCAGCAGAATACTGCTTCAGGTTGACCTGATCCCAGACCCCTGTGCTACCAGATTTTGTGTAGGTTCTTGACTGTGCAGCAGAAATGAATCTCAAGAGCATGTCAGGTGAGTTAGGCCAGTAGTTTATTCAGATGGGGGGGGGGACGAGAAATGGGAGAAAATAACAGATCAGGGGTCCTAGGTAGAGAAGAAGGGGCTGAAAAGTGATAAAGAGGGCTGATTTACAGACTACAGTTCCCCATTATAGGTTATAAATGTCCAAGTTTTACTTGTGTGGTCACATGGCATAGGAAAAACGGAGAAAGCTGTGCGCAGAGGGCAGGGCGGGTCCACAGGTGAGAGAGCACACGAGAGAACTCGTTCAGTCCTTGAGCCCGCTCTTTGAACGGTTGATTATTCCACCCCTTTGCTAATGGCAGGAGAGAAGTTCCAGCTGTTCACCCCTTTGATTGCTTATTTCCCCCATCCATCTCCCAGGAGGGCCCAATGATCAAGTCCATGGGGAATACCGGGGCTTCTCCTGGCTTCCAGAGGAAGTCATTGTTCTGGATAGCAGTATCCTGTGGAGGATTTTCCAGCAGTCATCTTGGGGTTGTTGATGTCCACGTGGACTCTGCCAGGTTCCAGATCCATCTATTGATTCCCTATCTTACTAACCAGCTTCACTTGTATGCTCTGCACATTCCTGTCCCCCAGATGGGAAGCCCATGTGTACCGAGGCTCAGGACAGACAGGTGGCCTCTAAACGGAGACTGCTGTAAACTAAGACTGTTGGGCAAGGTACAAGCAGGCTCGTTTCTGAGATGGACTGGGTAAGTACTTCCTTACAGACCTAATTCTTCCCCCAGGTCTGCCTGTGGTAGACACTGGGCTGAGTATCCAGATCCCCCATCAGGATGACAGCTCTCACTCCCCACAGCCACCAAGAGCGTTGCTGGCAGTTGGTTATAGCCCCAGGAATGGGCCTCCTCCAAAAGGAGCTGCCTTGCCCAAGGTTTCCATCCCCTTCCATGAACAGCCCATGACCAGTGACTGGTTGTGGGGATACAGAGATCTAGCCCTTGGTCTAAATTCAGGACATCATTGAAGGGCGGTCCCAGCTTCACAGGACTGGCGTTGGCCTATGTTGCCACTACACGGCCACTCAACTTCTCCCTCAGCCTAGTCCTGCTTTCCTCCCTCCCTTCTAGCTCCCCAGTTAGCCTCTGCACACAAATCTCTACCTCAGTATCCAACCAATTACAGTTGGTATCAAGGTTGGTCCTGAAAAGCAGACTTTAAAGTGGGAGTTTGAAGTTGGATCAGCTACTGCCTCTTGGCGATGGGAACTTGGCACTGGAGGTGGGCAGAGGCTAGGCTACCAGGGAAGGGAAGGCACTAAGAGGTTAGTAGAAGTAGTAGCAGAAGGACTATGGATTCAGAGGACCGTTTCTGGGAGCCATCAATGCATTAGAGAAAGACAAATAAAAGATGAGGGTGATTAATCACCAACCACTTATTTTAAAAAAACTGTTCTAATACAAAGGACAAAGTTAGAGAACTGTCTGGCAGTTGTCTTAGTTTGTTGGCTGCTAAAGCAAATACATGTAAAGAGTTGGCTTAAACAAAGGGATTTCATGGGTTCATGATTTTGAGGCTAGTGGTCCAAAGTCAAGGCATTGCTTTCTTCCAGAAGATTTTGGTGTTCTAGGATTGGCTGTCCAGTGGCCTCTTCTGGCTTCTCACTTGTCTACCGGGTTCCTTTGTCAGTCAGCTTCTGGCTGCTCCCCCTGGCTTTTTCTTCTCTCTCAGTGATCTTCTCTATAAGCCCTTCAGTCATAGGATTAAGAACACTCTGATTGAGCTGTGCCACAACGTAACTGAAGTAAAGGTCCTATTGATAAGAGTTGACACCCACAGGAATGGATTAAGTTTAAGAACATGATTTTCTGGGATACATAGCTCCAAACCACCTCAGCAGCATACAAAGAGACTCCCATCTCCTGCAGTTGTAGGCTGAACGAGCTGAGGATCTGGCCTAGACTTGAGGAGAGGGTAACAGGCTACCAAGGAGGCTGACTTCTCAGGCCCTGCAAGTCTGGTATGTCAAGGAAGGGGCTCTGATTAGCAAGAGCTGAGACTCAGAGACTGGGGGTAACATCTGGAGACCAACACATCTGAAATTCACAAACCCTCTAGGCCTATACAAGTGGCTCACTCTTCCTTGCTTAATTTACACACACACATGCCCTGCATTGCTTGAAAGCCTCTCCCCTGGGGAAAAAACGTGCTCCTTTGCCCATCCACAGGATCTACCCCCAACTCACCACCAGACCATTAAGTCGTAACATAATGCAGTCCAGAAAGGTCTGTTAAGGGAAGAAGTTGACTAACCCCAGGGAGCAGCAGGGGCCAGGGAATAAATGGGGGACATGCTCCCAAGCCTGTCAGATCAAGCAAGGATGGAACATAAAGTAGGATAAGGGAAAACTGATCAGTATGGGAGCGCCATCCTGGGTTCAGAATTCCACACCCTGGCAAGGCATCCAGGAGTCATACAAACCCACTCAACTCTCTTCTCAACACAACCTTCAGGCACATTGTTTTAAAACATAAGCCAAATACTCACCCTCTCTTCAAAACCCTCTAGGGATTCCAGACTCACTCATCATCACAGTCTCTGCACAGACCCCAAACGCTGAATGACTAGACTCCATCACCTCTCCCATTGCCTTTCCTACTTCTCTCCACCAGGCTCAGCTCACCCCAGCTCCATGACCACATCCTGTTCCACAAACGTGCCAAGCACAGTCCCACCTCAGGGCCTTTGCTCTGCTCCCTGGTGAAGTGCCCTTCCTCCAATATCCACACAGCTCACTCTCCGCAGTTCAGATCTTTGTTCAAATGTGACCTTCTCAGTGAAGTCTTCCCCTGGCCACCCTGTTTGAAATGTAATCATCTAGGAAGTGGACTCGGCCCAATGGATAGGGCGTCCACGGGAGGTCCGCGGTTCAAACCCCGGGCCTCCTTGACCCGTGTGGAGCTGGCCCATGCGCAGCGCTGATGCATGCAAGGAGTGCTGTGCGCAAGGAGTGCTGTGCCATGCAGAGATGTCCCCCGTGTGGGGGGGCCCCAAATGCAAGGAGTGAGCCCCATAAGGAGAGCGCCCAGTGCGAGAGAAAGTGCAGCCTGCCCAAGAATGGCACCGCACACACGGAGTGCTGACCCAACAAGATGACGCAACAAAAAGAAATCTGTGTTTCTGATTGGATAGAAGCGGTCACAGAAGAACACACAGCGAATGGACACAGAGAGAAGGCAACTTGGGAGGGGGAGGGGGAGTGGAGAGGGGAGAGAAATAAATAAAAAATAATAAATCTGCCCAGCACTTATTAGAATAAGTTCTCAGTATTTAATGTTATAGGCAGGGGCTTTCACCTGCCTTGTACTGCTGTAACCTCTCAATCGAGGGCGACGCCCAGCCTACAGGTGGCAATTGGTACTTATTTGTTGAGTAAATGGAGGTCTTTGTCAACTTGTCTGGATGGTCCTAAGCACATTAATATCTATGTTTGTGGGTATAATATATGAATGACCAAAAGTATGTGATTAAGAAACACCAGTGAAAAACAAGGAGTAATGTTAAATGGAACCATGATAGGTTGGAGAGGATGTGGACTTCAGAGTTGGCTGCCTCTGGGGTTGGATCCTCACTCTGAACTATATTGGCCACTAAGTGGAAACTCCCTGGAGCATAACTCTATCCTCTTGGGGATTATGGCCATTGTTAGTTTTGACAATAACTGTCACTGTTTGTTGAGTGCATACTAGCTGCATGACATTATACCTGGATGGGGATGAGATGCATATATAAATTTCATATATATATATGAAAATTTTCAAACCCATTAGATTCATCTGATGCATTAATTGGACCTTTGGTTTCCTGTGGGTTTGAGACTAATCTCTCCGTGCCTCGGAAATGCCCTGAGTTCAAAAGATCCTATCATTCTCATGGGGAAGTTAAGGGGCGGAATCAAAGAGCATGCACCAAGAATTCTCTGTGTTTTTCTTTATGATTCAGAAATGTTTGATCCAAGGATGCATTAGCTGAGAACAATGATCCTGAAAAGCCCACACTTTCCCATCAATACCATTCTTTTAGCTCTTTTTTGTGATGATTCTTTTATCTGTTTTTAGAGATTTTCCATAAGTCCACCTAAACCAATTACACTAACAGAAAGAAATGGAAACTCACTGAAGCTGTCAAATTGAGGGAATAAGAATAAGCAATAGAAGAAAGAAGTGCACGTTTACCAATTCAGTAAAAGAGAAATCTTTGTACCTTTCCAGCTATGGAGACACCTGACTACTCTTTTGAATAGTAATTTTTTTCTTTTCTTGCCATAATTTTTTTTTTGGCTTTTAGTAGAGATCTACTAAGTTTAGTAGCCCATGACAATTTCTCCACACTCACTTGCAATTAACACACAGGGTTATTTGTGTGTTATCTGTGGTTCTAGAGTCTGGGGAGGGGTTGGGTCACCATACAGGTGGGGTCAGCAGGGCCTGAGGAATCACAAACCCCAGCCAAATTGCAAATATTAAATGGGATATCACAGCAAACATCAAGCAAGGATTTTATTGAAGTCAAAACAGGGCAAAAGGGGGTACATGGAGGTAGAATGGCAGAGGGGAGAGACGGAGGACGCTCCAGAATTACTGCGCAGCTTTGGGGGAAAAGCTTTAAAGTGTGGGTGTTGGGAGTTCACTAGAGCTTGGGGAGAGCAGTGGGAAGGTGGCCTGAGGAACCCTACTTGAAGCTGGGTGTGTGAGTTGGGTGAGTGTGTGTTTACTGGACTTGGGCAGCATTGTGGGAGCGTGATCTGGAGAAGCCTCTAGTATCATGGTTGGTGGCAGCATTCTGGGGACCAACATTTTGGAATGAAGTCCCAGCTGCACCATTTACCTGTGTGAACCTGGAGAAATGGCTGCTCTGAGCCTGTGCTGCCTGCTCTGTGAGAAGGCGTTAACTGCACCTACAGCATATGGAAGCCGTGAGGATGAAATAAGGAAATGGCTGTGATTCAATCCTCAACATGAACCCAAAACACAAATTGTAAAATTTTAGAATAATTTTTTGTTAATTGTGAAACATTTTCTTTTTCTTCTGATATACTGAAAAATATTAAAATTCAAAGGCAAAGAAGAAATTGTAATTAGTGGATGACAACACTTAAAATCAAAATTATGTAAATGAGCTTGGCTTTTTTAAATGGTTTAAGCATTCAATTAAATCTTATGAAATAAAATTCTTTGCAGTTCTAGTATTTAGCCATGCCCAGTTACCAAGTTAATGAATTGATATCATACTTCTTTATGTCTAGAGTTACAGATACACCGATTTAATGGTACTATTGAGGCAGGCTAGTGTAGGAAAAGAGGGAAGACTGAGTCCCAGCTGGGACCTGGCAGGAATCTGGCTTGTGAAACTCCACATGGAAACCCCTGAGGGAAGGCTGCTACTAAGAACAAAGGGGAAGGACCCCACCAAGGCCCTGGCCACGAGGTCCCATTTAGAACTCTCCTGGGGCCAAGTAGAAGTGCTGGATAACTCCAAACAGGTCTCCCCATTGGTCCCAGATAACTCCAAACAAAAGGCTTCCTCATGGGTCCCCTGAGAGCTAATGAGTGGGGATGGTAAGGCAACCAATCAAAACAACAAACAGCTGGGCCTGACAGCTGGGCCTGTCCCCAGCGTTAGGAATGGGGAGGAAGAAAGTTCTTAAAAAGGCATAATCTGGGGCCCCACACATGTGTCTCACCCTGTTGCATGCCCACACCTGTCTCTGGGTGTATGTACTCTCTTTTCTTGTTTCTTAATAAGCTCTTTTCTCCTGTGCTTACCTGTGGCACATCTTTAAATTCCTTTATGTGACACAGCCAAAGAACCTAGAACCCAGAGCACTCTGCTAACATATCTGGCAAGCCACAGCAGGAGACAAACAGGCAAGTAACATTTCCCAACACCCGACAAAGACTGGTAAGTCTACCCTTTTTAGTTAGAGGCTGACTGTGCCCTCTTTTGTTTCCTTAATGTCCAGATTAACTGCAAAACTTCCTGGTAGTGGTCTTAAAATGAGCACTCTCACTGCCACTCCCTAAGACCTCTGTAATTGTAGGCCAAAAGACAGGTTTCATGCCAGCCCCTTTTCTAGGAAAAAAGTTCAGCTCGGTCTAGAACCCAGGTCCAGACATCTCCCAAGACATAGGGTGCCTTGAGGATGCCTGGCAGGAAGGCCTTGGCATTCTCAGGATGCCAGGAACCAGAGCAATTGCACCAAACATCCCTGGACACCTAAGCAACTTGGGAGCTTCAGTTTGGATGGTAGCTCAAAACGAGTCCCAAGAACTAAGCAGATTGGGAGCTATGGTTTGGAGGCTAAAAGTTCCATCAGGCCAGGATCTGGGGCGCCAGAACAGCTGACAGATTTTTTTCCCCCAGTTTTCCCTAGAACAATGGGTGTGGCCTCTAGCATTCCAGCAAACTTCCCATTGGGGTGTCTTCTCAAGACTAGACAACCTGCCTACTGATGGTCTGAAAAGGAAAAGGCTAATCTTTCCTGCCACGCCACATAGCTGTGGTACAGTCAAAAGTGGCCTCTCTATGTGTATTCATCAGCTAAAGGAGTGCTGATGCAAAAAACCAGAATTCTACTGATTTTATAAAGGGTAATTATTTGGAGGTAGAAGCTTACAGTCACAAGGCCCTAAAGAGTCCAACTCAAGGTACCATAAGAGGTACTTTCTCACCCAAGTCATGGCCACATGTTGGAGCAACATGGCAGGCAATATCTGCCAGGGTTCAGCCCTCCTTCTTCTTCTTAAGGCTCCATGGTCCCAGCTTCTTCCAATATCAGCAGTAGGCAGGGATACGTCTTGTCTCTCTCCCATGGCTCATTTCTCTCTGGGCTTTCTCAGCTATTCAGGGCTCTGGTCTCTGTAGCTGCAACTATCAGGTAAACAGATCACCTCTCTTCCCAGGGCCTCTGCAGCATCTATGGAGCCATCTCTATTCCTCTGTATTCTTCTCCTGTGTGTTTACTTCCCGGGGCTCCAGCATCAAAACTCCAACTCTCTCCTTGTGGCTTTCTCTGTGAGTCCCCACCATCTTGGGACATCCTACTGATGTGGCCCAATCAAAGCCCTAATCATAATTTAATCAAATAAAGTAAAACTTCTGTGGTTAATACAATCTAATATGCCCAGAGAAACCGAGCAGTTTGCAAACATAATCCAATACCTATTTTTGGAATTCATAAATAGCAAACTGCTATACTACGGAACCCCGAATTCCAGTGAAGCGGAACAGGCAGCTCTGAGAGCCAGAGACCATGTTCTCACATGTCTGTACAAGGGGATGAGGAAGGGCATTACCAAACCAGTCGATTACAATCAGCTCAGGGAAATTACCCAGAGGCAGAACCAAAACAAACAAACAAACAAAAACCAGCCTTATTTAAGGAAACCTGGAAGAGGCAATTAAAGATACCCTGTGGTAGATGGTGACTCTAGAGAAGAACAGGTCCTCCCAGAAACTCACTTTATTAGCCAGTCTGCCCCAGATATGATAGGAAGCTACAAAAACTTTCTCTGGGATCCAAAACTTCTGTAAACTCCCTTTTAGAAACAGTCTTTACAGTTTTCAACTATCAAGACTGTGCCGCCAAGGAGAGACAGGTAAGGAGGGCCAGGCCTGGGAAGAAGCTCACCTTTGAACTTCCACCATTAGTCTCCCTGTCACCTTGGGCCACCTGAATCCAGGCTCTACATCAGCAGGAACATGCTTCAAGTGCAGAGAGGTGGGCTCTTGGCCCCAAGCTGCCTCGCCACCTGGATCCACCAGGGCTTTGCCCCATAGGAAGCCAGAGGTCAGGCGTGGCTCCCCGGATGACACGGAGCTTCAGGTAACCCTTGACTTGGCAGGCAAAATTGTTAATTTCTTCATTAACATAGGAGCCACTCACCCAGTCCTGACCTGCCAGTTAGAGCTCTCTCATCTCCCAGGTGCATAATAAGGGGAGTGAACAGGGAATCAAGATCTAGGCCATTTACTGAATCTCTCCCTTACAGAATAAGGAGTGTTGCCTCAAAATGGAAATTGTTCAAGGCCTCCAGCCCAGCATTGAAAGGTTCCTAGACAATGACCTCCCAGTTTCTTAGCAATCTCCTTGCAACACCCCAATCCTTTCGTTGAAAAAGCTGGCAGAATTTTAACCATGGCTAGAGGTAGCTAATGGAAATGCAGCCCTAAATCATGTTTCTTTGGAGACAGGGCTTCCTTGCATCCCTCAACCTGTGCCTCGCAGTTGCCCAGGGATTTTCTTGGAGGAGCAAAGATGGAAGTTTCACTGGGCGCTTCGTGAAGGCGATTCTTAAGTTGGGCCTCACCCTATGCTAAGTAAATGTGTAACATTCTCTCTTCTGTTCTAATAATCTGTGCTTACTTTAACTTTTTAGTCTCCCCATGCCAAAAAATGCATAAATCAATTTTTGGGCTCACCTGTTACAAGTTAAGTGATAGTGAAAGGTAACTTAAAAATAAGTCCTTAAATATCAATACTATCTTGCAATGAAATTTGATGTATAAAAGAAATCAAAAGTGGAATTAGTTCAACTACTGTGATAACAAAAAAACTTAGGAATATTGATGTTACTAATAAAATAGTTTTAGTTGCTCAGTTAATAAATAAGTGTCCAGATTGTTTTTAAGCAAAAATTATTAGAAACTGTAACTGAGAGTTAAAACAAGATTATTATAACAATGCCTTTATATTATGAAACAGCAAAAGGATAATATCTAAAGTTGCTATTTCTAGGTGAATTTAACCTAGACGTACTATTGTGATAGTAATTCTGGACTGAGATTGCCTTTGTTTGTGGTTATTTCAGGACTGACCTCACATTTGTAATGGTAACTATTCTCCCCTGTTTGTATCCATGGCAACTTCTAATCCCCATGGCTTGGGGAAAGGCAGATTTGAGACATCCCTGTCTATGGTCCTTCCACTGGCATCAATCACCCTGCTTTCTCTCATGTCTATCCAGATTTGACCTTCAATTTACCTATTCCAGGCAAGAGTCCAGAGGGAGACCACGAACTTTGGGGAGATCTCTGCCTCATGGAATTCTTGGCTTTCAGGGTTCGACATCCACTCTTCCAGTCCAGTGGCTGCTGGGTCCTTTTATTTCTGAGGACTGGGGAGTAGGGAACATCCAACATTGAGAATCAAGAATCCTGAGCAGCAAATTGTGAGAGAAACCAGTTTTCCTTGAAATTTCAGTGATCACAGTGTATGTGTATATATATATGTATTAGAATTATTGTTGCTTATCCAAGGTCTGGCAAAGTCAAAATGTGATACAGCCAAAGCACTGATGTAAAGGAAAATGATGTAAATTGTATTATTTTAAAGCATTGGGAACAATTTGTTTTTAAGTCAATAACTTAAATAAATGAAATTTCCAGGGCAAAATTTTATGGTCACAGTTCAGATTAAAATAATAAAAAATAGCCTTAAAAGAGATCTTTTGAATACAATCTTATTTTAGAGTTAAGTTTAGTTTGTAAGAGAATGTAAATTATAAATAACATTAGTGAGTTGTGTGTTTCTGTGTATAACTCTATTTGTGTCTGTGTATTTGTTCAGTGTATATTTTCATACATTGAGATGGTAATATCAAATTAATGAAAAAATTCTATTTAAACTATTTAAAAATTAAATTAGTGTTTATATATGTAAATGAATACTCCTGGACGAAATCCAAGAGGCTAAGCAGGATGGACGGTCATATAGAAATCTGAATATAGAAACTTCTGGGAAAGAAAAAAAGTTTTTTTCTAAGTTTCTTGACCTACCTAGCTCCCCCAGGGTCTTCTTCTCTTTGTAAGAGCTATGTGGTAAGGACTGGGTATAAGAACATAGGGAATATAAGTTTAGATTAAAACTCTTCTGCTAGATGGGGGTCTTAAAAAGTCATATTTTATCCAGTAATTCTCCAAGTCAAACCTTTAACTGCCTTAAAAATGAGAGTAATTAATAATCCAATGGTCAAATTTCAGTAAGTAAAGGAAAAAGTTCTTGAAAGCATGAAAAAAAGTTCTAAATTATGATTAAACAAATTAAACAATTATGTTCTAAAATCTGTCAGTATTCTTTTAAGGTTATTTACAAGTTTAGAATTTTTTAAGGCATATGGAGGTTTTATCCTCCTGTTAAGGAAGGAAAAAGAACATTTCTTGTATAAACTACAATGGTTTCAATTTTATTTAGCTTGAGTATAATCTCCCTAGGTGTATAGGGTGCTAATTTTAAAATTGCATTTTATGTATTAAATTGTTAAGATGAAAATTGTAAGTTCATGTTTAATGAAATATAGATCAGTCCTAAAATGCAATCACTAGTTTTCACAAAACAAGATAAGGAATGAAAGACAAGACTTAAATGGATAAAAGTAAACTTCAGGAGTGGATATGGCTCAAGCAGTTGAGTGTCTCCTTCCCACATGTGATTTCCTGGGTTCAGCGCCCATGCCTCCTAGATATTATAAAACAAAAACAAACAACAAGCAAAGGAAATGAAAAAACTAACTGAGGAGAGCTGATGTGACTCACCGATTGAACCCAGCCCCACATATGAGGTCTGGGTTCAATCCCTGGCAAACAGTACCTAAAAAAAAAAAAGGAAATTTCATTTAACTGTAATTCAATAAGCTTATTTAAAGGCAAAAGTAGCTAGTCTATGTGGTTATGATTGATTATTGAACTTTGCAAAAGCATCTTCTAAAATATTTAAATGGCTAAATCCAGGAAGCCATTATTAAATACAAACTTAAATTGATATGAATATCAAAATGTAACTTCATAACAGGGAAACCTTCCAGAGTCCACCTCAATCTGCATATTAAAGTGGTGTTGGGGGAAGATAATCTCAATAACTTAAAAAAATGGGAATCATTGGTTTTCATAAAATAATGGAGAAAGCAGTTTTGTTCTGTACCGCTAAAGTAAAATATCTGTTAATGTAATCATAATAAAGATGTAGAAGTAAAGTGCTAAAAAGAGTTAAGTTCATTTGATATGTTATAAACTGCATTGGAAATATTTAGAAAATATATAAAAGTTAAAAGACATAGACTTCAATATTGTCATACTCTCTTGTGCATTCAAGCCAGTCCCCCAGTACCCTGCATAGTGCCTCTCCATTTAAGTTATTGGCTAGGCTGGTCACTATGACCCCTAAATTATGAAAGTATCTGCCACATCTCCAGACATGCTCCTAAAGTGGTTGGAAAATACATTCCTGTTAATATCATCAGTATTCTTTAAAAAAAAAAGTGGTAAAAAGCATGCATCACATTGAAATGTGAATATCATATAGTCCTGGATTATTTCCCCTCCTTACTTAGGGTCAAACTTGCTGGATCACAATTCCTTCACCCACAAATGGAAATAATAAAATGACCAGTTTGGACCTTGCATTGTAGAGTATAACTCCCATGAAAGTGTAGTACATACTTCTCAAGGGCATCAATAAATTAAATAAAGTCATAAAATATTAACATTTAATACCTGTACTACAACTTAGTTTTTGGTCACACCTATTTAGGATTTATCAAGAAGCTTTATCTATTAAATCCTAAGAGATCGTCTTGGGCAAGATTTAAAATTTTCCTCGTTATCTCAATGCAATCTCCAGATATGGAAATTTGGGGTTTCGGCAAAGAAGGGGGGGAGCATGAGTTATTGTTGGGAAAGAGCAGTGTGGAATGGCAGCCAGGAATTCTCAGCAGCCCTGCATTAGCCCCATCTGGAGATTGCCAGGATTCCAGGTTTGCATGGACCTTTAAGAAGGTAGATTGCAAATGTTGAATGCACCACTGTTCTGAGCAGGAGTTAGCAGTGACATTGGGCTATTTGGGTTCCTGCATCTTAAAGTGATGCACATTTCTGCATTAACTACAAAACCCATCCTCTGTTGATTCCAGGAGAACATGAGCTATAGGCTTGAGTACATTTTTATGTAATAGTCCTGATTTTGCATTTTGATTCATCGTGTTGCCATTGATTTATGTCCCTTGTTATCATAAAGGCAAGATTCATCAACTGATAGTACCCACAAAATGTTTTTCTCCACAGATCTGGTCTTGAAGTCTAGCTTGCCAATTTATCCTGAATTAAGAACTTCCAGGTCACTCTGAAATAGGTATCATTTTATCCTTTTTTTTTTTTTTTAAGATTCTTTATTTTTCCCCCTTCCCCTCCTCCTGCACTGCTTGCTTTTTTGCTGTCTGTGTTCTCTTCTCTTCTCATTTTATATCCTCTAGGATTCACTGGGATTTGATCCTGGGGACCTCTGATGTGGAGAGAGATTCCCCGTCAATTGCGCCACCTCAGTTCTTGGTTTCTGCTGTGCTTCATCTTTTTTTTTTTTTTTAATTTTTTATTGAAGTATATCATTCATACATGAACACACATAAAAAATAAGTGTATAGTAAAAAATGTGAACTTGCAAAATAAGCATTCATAACATCACACAGGGGTCTCATACATCACCCCTCCACCAATTCTTTGCATTGCTGTGAAACATTTGTTACAAACTATGCAAGAGCATCATCAAAATATTACTACCAACTACAGTCCTTATCTTGCATTTGCTGTATTTGTCCCCCAACCTGTACTATTTTTTAAAAATATATTTCTGTTACAGATATTGTGAACTTGCAAAACAATCATACAGATGTGTAGATTTCCCATACAACTCCATACCCTGGTAGAACATTTGTTACAGATTATGAGACAATATCATCAGACTATTACCAGCAATCATGATCCATAGCATATATTTAGCACACTTTTTCCGTACACTTCCATTATCAACACAGTACAGCTTTGGCATTGATGCAGGAATATTATAGTTTTGCTGTTAACCACAGTCTATAGGTCACACCAATTGTAGTTTTCCCATGCTTTTCCATATTCCCATCACCCTGCAATAGTGACATACATCTGCTCTAGCTCACAGAAGGGCTCTCTTACATTTGTATGCATTTTTTAAAAAAGATTTATTTTTTATTTATTTCTCTCCCCTGTGCCCCCCCCCCAGTTGTCTGCTTTCTGTGTCCATTCACTGTGTGTCCATTCACTATGTGTTCTTCTGTGTGTTCTTGTCAGCGGTACTCGGAATCTGTGTCTCTTTTAGTTGCAGCATCTTGCTGCATGAGCTCTCCATGTGTGCTTTGCCACTCCTGGGTGGGCTGCGCTTTTTTCGTGCTAGGTGGATCTCCTTATGGGGTGCACTCCTTGTGCGTGGGGCTCCCCTATGCGGGGTACACCCCTGCATGGCATAGCACTCCTTGCACACATCAGCACTGCACGTGGGACAGCTCATCACATGGGTCAGGACGCCCTGGGTTTGAACCCTGGACCTCCCGTGTGGTAGGCAGATGCTCTATCTATTGATCCAAATCTGTTTCCTGCAGTTGTACCCTTAATCACAATTCTCAACCGCTTCTGGGTTCAGTGTGTTATTCAGTCCCTATATTATTCTTTCACTTTCTATTGACATTTACTTCTCCAGACTACCTCTTTCAGCCACAATCCCATTTATAAACCAGTTGCTACTCACTATAATGTGTTACTATCAAATCTATCAATCTCCACACTTTTACAGTCAAGTTAATTAAAACTTGTCCATGCATTAAGCATCCATAGTTTTTCTCAACCATCCTCTTATTGCCTAATAACCTATACTCTAGGTTTTAATTCCATGTATTTATTTGTACTTAGTTCATATTAATGAGACCATGCAATATTTGTCCTTTTGTGTCTGACTTACTTCACTTAGTATAATGTCTTCAAGACTCATCCACGTTATCACATATGTCCCAATTTCATTTATTCTTACTGCAGCATAGTCTTCCATCGTATGTATATACCATGTTTTGTCTATCCATTCATTGGTGGATGGACACAGGTTGTTTCCATCTTTTGGCAATTGCGAACATTGCTGCTAAGAACACTGGTGTACAGATGTCTGTGTCATAGTTTTTGGTTCTTCTAGATATATTGCTAGTAGAGGAATTGCTGGCTCATATGGCAGTTTCCTGAGGAAACATCAAACTGTCTTCCACAGAGGCTGCACCATTTTACACTCCCACCAACAGTGAAGGAGTGTTCCTATTTCTCCTCATCCACTCCAGCATTTATCATTGTCTGTTTTTTCAATAAAGGCCATTCTATGTGGTGTTAGATGGTATCTCATTGTTGTTTCAATTTGCATTTCCCTAATAGCTAGGGATATGGAACTTTTTTCATGTGCTTTTTGCCTATTTATAGTTCTCCTTGGAGAAATGTTTGTTTAAATCTTTTGCCCATTTTTAAATCGGATTATGCTCTTTTTTTAATTGATTTTGTAAAAATATTACATTAAAAAAATATATATGAGGTCCCATTCATCTTGACTCTTCCTTGCCTCTCTTTTGATGCATCATCATCTTGCTATGTGACTCACTTGCATGGACACTGGCCCACCACTTGGGCACTCATGCAAGTACTGGCTCACCACATGGCAGTTTCTTTTCTTCTTTTTTACCACGAGGCCCCAGGGATTGAACCCAGGTCCTCCCATATGGTAGTTGGAAGCTCTATCACTTGAGCCACATCCACTTTCCTCATTTTATTCTTTTTTTTTTTTTTTGCTTTTTTTTAAAAAAATATTTATTTATTATTATTATTTTTTAATTACATTAAAAAATATATATGAGGTCCCATTCAACCCCACCGCCCCCGCCCCCCACTCCCCCCACAGCAACACTCTCTCCCATCATCGTGATACATCCATTGCACCTGGTAAGTTCATCTCTGAGCATCACTGCACCCCATAGTCAATGGTCCACATCATAGCCCAGACTCTCTCGCGTTCCATCCAGTGGGCCCTGGGGGGATCTACAGTGTCCCGTAATTGTCCGTGAAGCACTATCCAGGACAACTCCACGTCCCGAAAACGCCTCCACATCTCATGTCTTCCTCCCGTTCCCCACATCCAGCAGCCCCCATGGCTACCGTTCCCACACCCATTCCACATTTTCTCTGTGGACATTGGATTGGTTGTGTCCATTGCACACCTATGTCAAGTGAGGGCTTAGATTCCACATGGGTACTGGATGCACTCTTCCCGCTTCTAGTTGTAGACACTCTAGGCTCCATGTTGTGGTGGTTGACCTTCTTCAACTCCATGTTAGCTGAGTGGAGTAAGTCCAATAAGTCAAAGTGTAGGAGCTGAAGTCTGTTGAGGCTCTGGGCCTGGGTGTCATATTATCAGTCCAGAGATTCAAATCCCCTACATATATCTTAAACTCAGCACCAACTACAATTTCAATAAAGTAGCATGCAAATCTTGTGAAAAGAGATCCCCTCTGAGTCCATTTCCATCACGCAGAAACACCAGCTCCAAAGAAGGGCCATCTGTCATGGCAGTGAACCCCTTCTGCCATGACCATAGAACCATAGTTGTACATAGGGGTATTCCTTCTGACAACCTCCAGACTCTTTTTTAGAGACTCACAGCCTTATAATCTCATTTCTTCTTTCCATTTCCCCCTTACATTAGGTCAAACCGCTTCCCGAAGTCATGTTATTATATGTAGACAGGTATATTCTGCTGTTCCGCATTGAATCTTTAATTCAAGGTCATTTTCTAGTTGCTTCTTCAGCTGGTATGTGGTAGTGATCCCTCAGTGCCAGGGAGGCTCATCCCCGGGTGTCGTGTCCCACGCTGGGGGGAATGCATCACATCTACACGCTGAGTTTGGCTGTGAGAGTGGCCACATTTGAGTAACATGAAGGCTGTCAGGAGGAAACCCCCAGGCACAATGCTACTCTAGGCCTTGTTCTTATTGCAGGTGCATAGGCTCAAAAGTGTAGCCATTAGTATCAAGAGCCCACTGTTGGGCCCTCCTTCCTTCCTGGTTCTTTCCGTTGCACCTGGAGGATTGCCGCTGCTCTCCCAGGGCCCACAACAGTGACCTCCCGGCCAGGAGCCCAGTACCCCCCCAGCTGTTGTTTTTAATTGTTTCCACTATGAGTATATATAGACATTACCATATACCCTGGGCATATGCCCTGTATAACTCCCTGTCAACCATATATATCCTGTCAATATCATCCCATATCAGTATTCCTCCGCTGCCATTGTTGAACCACTCTGTGATCCAAAACTTCCCGTAAAGTGAATCCCAACATAATGTCAGCTTTAGAAGAGTCTTAGATCACCAAAATTCATATATACAATATACAGTATTTCCCCAGATCCACCATAAAACCTTTTCCCTTCCACAGCAATAATCTTTTAACTTATTCATATCTTATTTCCTGAAACTGATGTACAGATTCCGAAACTATAGTTTTCAAACAAGGTAACATTTGTGCTTACTATGTGGTCCATACTTTAGGTTGTACAGTTTTCTAAATTTTTTAGTTATCCTATGTTTTGTCTTATGGTTTTCATTATTGGTCTGTCGTCCCCTATATGTTTTTGGTGTAATATTAGCTGTTTTATATTCATCCTCGTGTACTCTCACATAACTCCTCTTTTGCCCCCTTATTTACCTTTGTTCTATCCATTGCACGTCCGTTTTCCCCTCCCCTTAGGGCCCACAACGCCTGCCAATCTAATGCCCTGGGAGCCGTCCTTTCTCACGAGAGATACAGTTCTCTCTATTCGACGGCATTAGTCTTCCCCAGGATATGGGTCCACCCCACCCTATGGTAGAACCCACCTTGGCAAAATGAGCCTTCAGCTATTCCCTCCGGAGTCCATCCCGCATCAGACCATACCCCCTGAGCGTCCTAACCAGGTGACCCTCCTACTTATACTTTGATACGTTTTACTCAACATTTAGTTCTCAACGAACTTCTGGCACTCTCCCATGTTTGTATGTTGCCCCTCCCTCCCACCTATTTCTTGGACCATATTACCCCTCTTCCCATCCCCAGCCCCCCTCAAACCCAGAAAACCCCACCCGAAGGTAACCCCTTGCCCCCATTTTGTCCCTTCTTTGTCATTTTATTCTTTAGTGCACTTTAATTCCTCTTTTTATTTTATTTTATTTTATTTGTATTTTTTTATTGATTTTGTAAAAATATTACATGAAAAAAACAATATGAGGTCCCATTCAACTCCCCCCCCCCCCCCCCCAGCAACACTCACTCCCATCATCATGATACATCCATTGCATTTGGTAAGTACATCTCTGGGCATCTCTGCACCTCATGGTCAATGGTCCACATCATGGCCCATACTCTCCCACATTCCTCTTTAGCTGAATATTTAGGGAAGTAATTAACACCTTGGCTTCATTTGTGGTTCTAGTTATGCCAGGATAAATTACTCTAATAACACTCTATGATTTTAACATAACTCTCTGATACTGTTATATGTCTGTCCAGATAACTGACAATATCAGTTGAACAACAAGCTTTAATTACTGAAAGAATGGCTGTTGCTCAAGCAGCTGATGCTTTGTGTTGTGAGCTCAGAACTTAAACATGCAAGCAGACTTGAGGAAAAGTGAGAGCTCTTTGAATATGTTTAAATGTGGATGTTTTTGTTTATCTTCCTTGGACTGCCTTCTCATCAATTTCAAATGTCTTCATAGTCACATACACTTCTAACTCTCCTACATATTTGCCATTTATTATTTTAAATCATCATCATTAATTCTACTAGTAATACAATAAATGCATTTTCAGAGTTTAAAATGCAGACACTTCAGTTACCATGAAAGGTTCCTTTGCTCACCACATGCCAGGAATCCTCTAAGCACTTTATGCCTATTAAATTCACATACTTCTCTCAATGCTTTTATAATACAGATGTTGCTATTTTTATCCTTATATTAGGAGTGAAAAACTTGAGACCCAAAGAGGTTAGATAACTTGGACAAAGTCATGTAGCTAGTATAAAGCCGAGCCTAATTTGAATGCCAGTGGGTTGATTCCAGAAGTCTTGTATTAGTAATAGACCTGACCTCCCCATATCTAGTGGCCTGCTCAGAAGGCATTGTTACCCTGTGATGTGATTTTTTGGAAACATTTATGGATGCCTATGAAAAAATTAGAGGGTTATTACATCATGTGAATTTGAATTTTACTTTTTTTCTCCCAAGAGAATTCCACCTCATTTTTTGTAAACGCCACAGATCATTTCATAACGTGAATGTATATTGGTTTATACAGTCTTCAGCTATTGATGGGCATTAGGTTTAAACAGTGTTTTTTCCATTAAAAATAATGTATCAATATACTGGAAAGTGCCAGGAAGATGGCATTGGAGCCAGCAGCCAGAGCTGAGCTCTCTCATCAAAATGATGGAGAAAGGGCCAAAAGCTGTGCAAGAGACCTGAGGGGTCAGCGGACCAGGACAGTGCTGCGCAACCCCCAGGACAGTGCTGTGGGGTAGAGAGATGAAGAACCTGAAATGGTATGTTATCTATGGTATGTTATCTCCCACCCCAAAGACAAGCAGTATGCATAAAACCTGTGACACACTGCAGCCAACTGAGAGGGAAATTGATGTCTTCCTCCCTGGGAAAAGGGAAGATGTGGTAGAGTAAAGAGAGTTGTTTCCCGTTAGTGAATTTGGTCAGCAGAGCCCACTTTGAATCTCAGTTCTGGCCAGATCATAAACATGGGCAAGTGAATGTTGAAAGAAACAACTCTGTGGAAAGGTTTCCCAGTGAAGACCATCTGCTGGCCAGCCAGGAACATACAAGAAGAAAAACTGCTTTTAGGTCTGTCTTAGCCCAGTACTTCTGGGAGAATATATGTGCCCCATTAGGTAGTCCCTGACCTGAGTTTGATAACTTAAGCTGGGGAAGCTGAAAGACTCAGAATAAGTTGAACCAAAAATCAAAGAGGAGCCATGAGGAAGAAAAAGAAAAACTAGGCAAGATAGAAACTGATTGTCAAAGTAAATTCACCAACATACGCAGAAGCCTAGACATCAACAAAAAGTTACAAGCCTTTTACAAACCATTCTAGGAAACAGGAAGAGATGATACAGTCAAAGGAACAAGCCAAATATCCTGATGAGATACAGGATTTATGAAAGGTAGTCAATGATAATCACACAAATCTCCTAAATCACTTCAAAGAAATGAAAGAAAAAATATGACTGTAGAGGTAAAGGATATTAAGAAGACATTGGGTAAACATGGAGAACAATTTGAAAGCCTGCAAAGAAAAGTAAGAGTTTATGGGAATGAAAGACCAGTGGCTGAGATCATCCATGTGGAATCTAAACACCCTCTTGATATAGAGGTGGAGTGGACATAACTATCCCAGGGTCCACAGGATGGAATAATAGAGTATGGATTAGAGCGGACTTACTGATATTGTACTATGGAACTATTGTGATTAGTAATGGAAGAAATTGTAGCATTGATGTGGAGAAAGTGGCCACAGTAGCTGCTGAGGAATGGGAAAGGGAAGAAGAGATATGATGTGGGGGCATTTTCAGGACTTGGAGTTGTCCTGGGTGGTACTGCAGGGACAGATGCTGGACATTGTATGACCTGCCATGGCCCACTGGGTGGACAGGTGGAGAGTGTATAAACTACAGTGTAAACCATTATCCATGTGGTGCAGCAGTGATCCAAATATATTCACCAAATGCCATGAATGTCCCATGATGATGAAAGAGGTTGTTGATATGGGAGGAGTGGGGTAGGGGGGTGGGGAGTGTATGGGGACCTCATAGTTTTTTAATGTAACATTTAAAAAAAATAAAGAGAGGGAAAAAACACACATTATAGACACATGATAGCAAATCTGAATTGTTCAAAGACAGAAATAGTGATATCTAGGACAGAACATCTGAACTTGAAAATACAGGGGAAAAGAAAGGGAAAAGAATGGAAAAAATGGAACAGGGTCTCAGGCAACTGAATAACAATGTGAAATGCACATGCACAATATTCCAAAAGGGGAAGAGATTGGAAAAGGGGCAGAAAGAATATTTGAGAAATAATGATGGAAAATTTCCCAACCCTTAGAAAGGACAAAAATATCAATATCCAAGAAGGACAATGCACCCCCAAAGAGAATAAATCTGAATATACCTACTCTGAGACACCTACTATTCAGAAAGACAGAGATAAAGAGGGGATTCTGAAAGCAGCAAGATAAAAGCAAAGCATGTTATACAAGGCAACCTCAATAAGATTAAGTGCTGACCTCTCCTCAGAAACATTGGAGGAGAGAAGAAAATGATATAATGTATTTAAGGCACTGAAAGTAAAACATGCAAGCCAAGAATTCTGCATATGGCAGAAGTGTACTTCAAAAATGGGGTGAGTTTAAAGTCTTCACAGACAAACAAAAACTGAGACCCTGTTCTCAAAAAACCAGAATTACAAATGATACTAAAGGAAGTACTACAGCCTGAAAGGAAAACAAAGGGCAAGAGACTTAGAGAAGAGCAAAGAAATTAAGATTATGAGGAAGGGTAAATTAAAGGATAAAAAGACAAATTATAGTAAGGTAGGACAACAGAAAGCTAAAGAATAAAATGGACCAAGTAAATAATGCATTTACAGAAATAACATTGAATGATAATGGTTTGAAGTACCCAATCAAAGACATAAACTAATAGAATGCATAATAATTACAAGGTTTCTCTATGTAGTCTGCAAGAGACTCAAGTCAGATGTATAGACACAACCAGGATGAAAGTGAAAGGTTGGAAAAAGATATTCCATGCAAATATTAATAGTAACCAAAAAGATTAGGAGTAATGAAACTAATATTGAGCAAAATAGATTTTAAATGCAAAACCGTTAAAAAGATTGATCATCAATATATATTTATAATAGGGGCAATTAACCAAGAAGAAATAATAAATATTTATGCACCTAACCAGAGTGCCCCAAGACACATGAGACATACTCTGGCAAAACTAAAGGGAGAAATAAAGGTTGCTACAGTAATAATTGGAGACTTCTTTACACCACTCTCAGCATTGATAGAATATCTGGACAGAGGATAAACAATGAAACAGAAAGCTTGAATAATTTGATAAATGAACTAGACCTAACAGACATTTATAAAGCATTATACTCCAAAACATCAGGATATACATTCTTTGAAGTGCTCATGGATGCTTCTCCAGGATAGACAATATGTGGCATAATAAGACAAGTCTCAATATATTATAAAAATTGAAATCTTTCTCTGATCATAACAGAATGAAGCTGTAATTCAAGAATGGATGGAATAATGGAAAATTTCTAAATATACGGAGAATAAACAATACACTCTTAATAATCAGTGGCTTAGAGAAGAAATTGCAAGAGAATTCAGTAAATATCTTGAGATGAATGAAAATGAGAACACAGTCTATCAAAATATATGGAACACCACAAAGGCAGTGCTGAGAGGAAAATTTATAGCCTTCAATGCTTACATTAAAAAAGAAGGAAGAGCAAAAAATCAAAGACCTAATTGCATACCTGGAGGAACTGGAAAAAGAAGCAAATGAATCCCAAACCAAGCTGAAAGAAAGAAATAGTAAAGATCAGAGCAGAAATAAATGAAATTGAGAACAACAACAACAACAACAACAAAAGGCCATAGAATCAAGCAAACAAAAAGGTAGTTCTGTGAGATCAATAGAATCAACAAAACTTTAACTAGACTGACAGAAAAAAAAGAGAATATGTAAATGAATATAATAAAAAATGAGAAGGGGAACATTATCACCACAGAACCTGCAGAAATTAGAGAGATCATAAGAAGATATTATGAACAATTCTACATAAAAAACTAGACAATGTAGACAAGATGGACAAATTCCTAGAAACTCATGAACAAACTACACTGACCATAGAAGAAATAGAATACCTCAACAAATCAATCACAAGTATAAAGATTGAAACAGTCATCCAAAATCTCCCAAAGATGAAAAGCCCAGGACCAAATGGCTTCACAGGTGAATTCAACCTATCATTCAAAAACAATCTAATACCATTCTTGCTCAAGCTCTTCCAAAAAATTGAACAGGAAAGAATGCTAGCAAACTCATTCTGTGAAACTAAATCACCCGAATACCAAAACCAGGTTAAAAAAAAAATACTATGAGAAAAGAAAATTACAGACCATTATCTCTAATGAATATAGATTCAAAAATTCTCAACAAAATATATGCAAACCAAATCCAAAAGCACATTAAAAGAATTATACACCACGTTCAAGTGGATTTTATCCCAGGTATGCAAGCGTAGTTTAAAACAAGAAAACCAATTAGTGTAACAAACCACATTAATAAGTTGAAGAAAAAAAATTACGTGATCCTCTCTATTGATGCAGAAAAAGCATTTGACAAAATGCAGCATCCTCTCTTGGTAAAAACAGTCCAGAAGATAGGAATAGAAAGAAGCTTTCTCATTACAATAAAATGCATAAGTGGAAAACCTACAGCTAGCATTGTACTCATGGTAAAAGACTGAAAGCTTTCCTGCTGAGATCAGGAACAAGACAGGAATGCCCACTGCACCCCTGTTATTCAATATTGTGCTAGAAGTTCTAGCTAGAGCAATCAGGTGGAGATATAAAAGGCACACAGGGAAGCAGACTTAGCTCAATGGATAGAGCATCTGCCTACCATATGGGAGGTCCACAGTTCAAACCCAGGACCTCCTTGAGCCATGTGGAGCTGGCCCACACTCAGCACTGATGCACGCAAGGAGTGCCAGGCCACACAGGGGTGTCCCCCATGTAGGGGAGCCCCACACACAAGGAGTGCACCCTGTAAGGAGAGCTGCCCAGCACAAAAGCAAGTCCAGCCTGCCCAGGAGTAGCACCACACACACACAGAGCTGATGCAGCAAGATGACATGACAAAAAGAGATACAGATTCCCGTGCCACTGACAGGAATAGAAGTGGACACAGAAGAACACACAGTGAATGGACACAGAGAGCAGACAACTGGGGGGGAGGGAGGGGAGAGAAATAAATAAAAATTAAATTAAATTAAATTAAATTAAAGGGACACAGATAGGAAAGGAAGAAAGAAAACTTTCACTATTCACTGTTGATAAAATCCTATATCTACAAAATTCAGAAAAGTCCCCAACAAAGCTACTAAAACTGAGAGATAAATTCAGCAAAGTGGCAAGATACAGGGTAAATATGCAAAAATTGGTAGAGTTTCTACACACTGCTATAGGCAATCTGAGGAGGAAATCAGAAAAAAAATTCCATTTATAATAGGAACAAAAAGAAAAAATAAATAAAAGAAAAAATATTTAAGAATAAACTTAACCAAGGACATAAAAGACCTGTATTCAGACAACTACAAAATATTGCTAAAAGAAACCAAAGACTTCAATAAATGGAAGAACTTCCTTGTTTATGGACTGGAAGACCAAATAAATGTCATTATGATGTCAATTCTACCCAAACTGATTTACAGATTAAACACAATTCCAATAAAAATCCCAACAGCCCTTTTTGCAAAAATGGAAATATCAATTATAAAATTTATTTGGAAGGGTAAATTATCCAGAAATGTCTTAAAAAGGAAGAACAAAATTGGAGAACTCTCACTTCCTGAATTTAAAGCATATTACTTAGCAACAGTGGTAAAAACAGCATGAAATTGGCATAAAGATAGACAGATTGACCAATGGAACTGAAAAAAGAACTCAGAAAGAGATACAACTCATCAAATCATATTTTTTTTAGGAAGTACCAGGGATTGAACCCAGGCCCTCATTTATGGGAAACAGGCACTTGAGCACAGAACTACATCTGCTCCTTAACGAGAGTTGGTTTTTCCTTTTGTTTGCTTTTAGGAGGTACGGGGTATTGACCCCAGGACCTTGCACATGCAAAGCGGGTGTTCAACCATTTGAGCTACATCTGCTTCCTGGTCAAGTGATTTTTGATAATGCTGTCAAGCCCACCTAGCTGGGCCAGAACAATCTACTCAACAAATGGTGGTGGGAGAACTGGATATTCATATCCAAAAGAAAGAAAGAGTACCCATATCTCACATAAAAATTAACTCAAAATGGATCAAGGATCTAAATATAAAAGTGACAACCATAAAACACCAAGAAGAAAATGTAGGAAAATGTCATGAAGATCTTGTGGTAGGCAGTAGTTTCTTAAACCTTACACATAAAGCAGGAGCAACAAAAGAAAAAGTAGATAAATGGGACCTCTTCAAAAATAAACATTTTGCTCTTTAATAAACTGTGTCAAGGAAGTTAAAAAGCTGCTTACAAAATGGGAGAAAATATTTGGAAACCCCATATCCTAAAAGGGCTTCATATCCATGCTATAGAGAGAGAGCATACAGATAACAATAAAAAGACAATCAATCCAATTTAAAAATAGGCAAAATACTTGAACAGACTTTTCTCCAAAGAGGAAATACAAATGGTCAAAAGTCAGGTGAAAAAATGTTCAGCACCACTAGCTATTTAGGAAATGCAGATCAAAACTACAATGAAGTGAAATATCTTTTCACGCCTTATAGAATGGCCATTATTTAAAAAAAAAAAAAACTACAAATGCTGGAAAGGATGTAGAATAGCAAGAACAATTCTTCATTGTTGGTGGGAATGTAGAATCACCCAGCCTCTGTGGAAGAGAGTTTGATATTCTCTCAAGAAGCTGAATGAAAGCAGGATTTCATGGACTACCACAGTAAATATTTCCTCAAATAGTGGGGCACCTGAGAGCTCTAGAGATATCCAGACACTATAGGCAGGGCAGACAGCTCAGGAATTTGGTGCCCTTCCAGTGAGCCCTACTTCTGAATTTATGCTCCCCAGTATGACAGAGTTGGACTCATTTTTTGGTTTCTCTACACATGGCTCTTCTGCCCCTTCTATTTGAACCTGTTGTTAGTACTAGACTTGATAGGTGTATGTCTAAAAGACTTAAATATTTGGACTGTCTATGTGCCACTCGGGCCCTGAATCTAAACAGTTGCAACACTTACACTCAAGTTCATTGGACTCAAAAAAGACAACTAACAAAGAGATGATGATGGACAACGCCCATCCCAAGGAACAGAGAGAGTCTGCAACTGCAAACAAGTTAGTTCCGTCCATCGGCCCCATGGGATCTAAGTCCTCTCTCAATTAGAGACAGAGTGGGCATCACCATCCCAGAATCCTTAGGATTCAGGAATGAATGATGGACTAAACTAGACTTACTTTTATTCTACTATAGACTTATTGTTATTCTAGTAATGGAAGAACTTTTATCATTGATGTGGAAGCAGTGAACACCAGATGTTCTGACGGGAGGAAGAGGGAAAACAGGTGTAATATGGGAGCATTTTTGAGACTTTGGAATTATCCTGAATGATGTTGCAATGATGGATACAGACCATTACATATTTTGTCATACCTTACAAAATTGTGTGGGACAGAGTGTAAACTATAAAGTAAAACATAATTCATGCTTAGTGGCAATGCTGCAATAGGTCTTCATCAATTGTTACAAATGTACCATTTGATGAAAGATGTTGTTGATGTGGGAAAGTATGGGAGGGGTAGGGAGTGAGGCATATGGGAATCCCCTAATTTTTTTAAGTAACATTTATGTAATCTATGTATTTTTTAATTAAAAAAATAAAAATTTTAAAAAGTATTATAAAAAAGAAGCTAAATATAGAATTGCCATATTATCTGGCAAGCCCACTACTAAGATATATTCCAAAGAACTGAAAGCAAGCACCAGAAGTGACATTTGCACACTGATGTTCAAAGCAGCATTTTTCACAATTGCTAAAATATGGCAACAGCCCACATGTCCAAAAACAGATGAAAGGATTAAAAAATGTGGTATATACACACAATGGAATATTATTCAGCTGTAAGAAGAAATGAATCTGGTATGTATATGACAACATTGATGAACCTAGAGGATATTGTGTTGAGTGAAGAAAATCAGACATAGAATAACAAATATGGCATGGTCTCACTAATGTGAACTAAATACAATGAGTAAACTTACATTGTAAAGCTCTAGAGAGTATAGGTTACTATGTAATAGAAAGTGAGTTGAGAATGGGAGATGATGCTTAATGTATGCAGCATTATTAATGAGGTTAATTGTGAGTTAAATTGTTAAAAGTGTGGAAATGAATAGAGTTGAGAGGAAAACACTATAATATAACAAATACTGCTGATTCAGAAATGTGATTGTGGCTGAAAGGGGTAGTCTGTGACGTAAACGTCAGTTGAAAGGAAACTAGAGAATAATCTAGGGAATTGATAAGAGTGAATTTGGTGGTGGATGAAGATTTTGGTTAATAGTATAAATATAAGAATGTTTTTCTTTTACAAAGTGCTAAGAATATGATGATGCATGGGAAAATTATAATTACTGTAACTTATGGACTAGTGTTAGCAGCAATATTTAATCTTTTGTAATAATGGCAAGAAGATATTTTTACATTACTAAGGGACAATAGGAGTGTAAAAGGAGATATGGGATTTTTCAAAATGTTCTAAAATTGACTGAAATGATGACAGTACAACTCTGATGAAAATGAGAAGCACGGAGTGGAAACTTGAGATTGTATAAAGCATGGGACTGTATAACATGGGGAATCCAGTGATGGATGATGAACTCTGGTTAATAGGACAAATAGGAGAACATTTTCCCCTGAAGTATAAAAAAATTATAATACTAATACAGGGTGTTAATAATTGGATGGGTTATGCGGGAAATACACCAAATGTAAGATAAAGGCTATAGTCGGCAGTAGTATTCTGATGATTCTCTTTGATAGTTGGTAAGAAATGTTTCATAACAATGCAAGGTGTTGTTGGTGGGGACATGTGTGAGAGTCTTTTATAATGATACACATGTTTGTTTTGTAAGTTCACAAATTTTACTATGCGGATGTAGTTTATGTGTGTTCATATATTAATGATAAATACTTCAATAAAATTTTATTCTAAAAAATAATGTATCAATGGCACATCATTATTTATATCTCTTGTGCAACTACCAAAAAGTGGAAATGCAGGGTCAAAATATTGGTCCAATATAACTTTAAGAGTGGCGTTCTCTTCATCTCCTATAATCTGTCTTGTGCCTGTTCCTCTTCCCACACCGCTGAAGCCATGCCCCCTGGGTCACAGGGGAACTCTTCTTGATCAATGGCATTCTGCTTGATCTTGTTGCATCATCTGACAGGGTTGAAGCACTCTTCTCTTTGAAGCTCTTCCATTGGTTCCTAGGATACCGCATGCTCTCGGTTCTTCTTCCTCCCTGACCATTTTTTCCTAAATCTCCTTTGCCAAGTGGTTTTCAGATGGTGAGTTGTGATCGCCTGTATTGCTTAAGAAATGCAAAATCCCAGCCTCTACCCTGTAGAAATTCTGATTTTGTAGTTCTTTGAGACTAGAAAATGTTCGTTTAAAAAACCTCTGAGGGATTCTGGTGCGTGAAAGAGATCATTCTGGTGCAGGTGGCCCACAGCTTGACTAAGAGCAACACTGGGCTGAAGTGTGAATTCCCAAGCAGAATGTGACACAGGGCTTATTGGTGCTAGCTACTATTACACAGAACTCAGTGTCATGCTCCCTTTGATGACCTAGCTTCTGGAATCCAGCTTCCTTCCCCTTTGGAGAGTCATGCACATGATAGCTGAAGAGAGAGACACCACCAACTTGCAACAAAGCTAAAGATGAGTTGGCTATCCTATCCTACCAAATTCAGACTCTCAAAGGTGAGTTCTCCAGACAGGTTTAAGTGCCAAGAGATCACGTATGCTCCTTGTTTTGCTGCATTTGCACCCCAAGCCTCAAGAAAGAATTCTTCCCAAAGGCTTCACCGGCTTTAATGAGTGTCTTGCTATCTGAAGTTCACTTTGAAATAAAGAGGATGATTTCACAATTACTGGAAATTATTGTAATGATTACAGTAATTGATTCCATATGTTCCATAGCATGTTTCTTTGTGAAATTTAAGTAATTGAACTGAAAATATTTTTAGTGACATTGTATCATGGGTGAATTAGCCTTATTTTCCTATTTTAAAAATCTACTTTATTCAGGTATAATACAATAAAGGCATCCACTTTATTTTTTTTAAGGAGGTACCAGGAATGAACCCAGGACCTCATATATGGGAAGCAGGTGCTCAACCACCAGTGAGTTATACCCACTCACAAAGTATCCATTTTAAATGCATTGACTAACCACACTCTACCCCCTTTCTGTCTCCTGAAAACCTACCTTCCAAACTCTAGATCTGTGAGTCTGAACAATTTGCTTAAGTCGTATCAGTGAGGTCCTTCAGTGACTGGCTTACTTCATTCACCATAAGGTTTTCTAGTTTCACCCATGTTTTCCCACGTGTTAATACTGCATTCCTTCTTATAGCTGAGTAATATTCCATTGTATGTATATACCACAATTTGTTTACGCATTCATCTATTGATAGACACTTGGCTTGCTTCCAACTTTTGACAAAAGTGGATAATGAAAAGTCATCCATTTTAAGTGTACATCCCAACAGACTTTGACAGGTTTACACACCTGTGTAACCAACTATGGGAGGTTGAGCAATGACCCCTAAACATGTTCCAGAACTTGTGAATACATGGAGTATGTCCTGACCCAAGAGTGGACCAGATGGGTCCCCTGACGGCAAAGCTGTGGGTTCAGAGGATTATCTTTGACCCACAAATGATTATTCCCAGGCTTGGAAACCTAATGGAGTTGGCCTAAATGGATTTTTAAATTGCTTGTGCTGAGTGATCCCTTTTAAATGGGCATGCCTATAACGGTTACCCTATGCCTGTGCCACCATTGATTTAGGCAGAAAAGGTTTTGGGTTTTGCTGTTGTTGTTGGGTTTTTTGGTTTTGTTTTGTTGTTTTGTTTATAGTTTTGCAAGTCAACAGACAAAGTAGAATTTTACTCCAGGATAGATTATAGCCAGAGTCTCACCCATACCTGACTTTGATGAAATTTAGATGCCAAGATTTGGGACTTTTGTGCTAATGAGTCTTAGGTGAGAATTCAGACTTTAGTTGATCTTGTAATAGATTCAGACTTTTGGGGAACTTGGGACAGTGAATGTCTTCTGCATGTAGGATGGATAAGAAAATTTGGGGAATGGAAGGTGGATTGTGCTAGGCTGGATAATGGCTCCACAAAGACACCCATGTCCTGCACCGTGGAGCCTATTAACATGATATCCTATATGCCAAAGAAGACATCACAGATATGGTTAAGAAAACGATCTTGAGATCGGGAGATTATCCTGCATTTTCCTGGTTAGTCCAATGTCATCACCAGAGTCCTTACACAGGAGGCAAGAAGGTCAAAGATATAGAGAGAGAGGTGACAATGGGAGCAGAGGCTGGAGTGATGCCAACAGTGTAAGGTGGACACAAGCTAAGGAATGTGCGCTATCTTTACAAGCTAGAAAAGGAAAGGGACGAAGTCTCCCCTAAGGCCTCAGAAGGAACACAGTCCTGACCACACCTCAGTTTTAGGATTTCTGGCCTGTAGATAATAAATTTCTGTTATTTTAAGATGCAAAGTTTGTGGTTATTTGTCACGATAGCATAAAAAACTACAGTGGACCCTGACTATAACCTGCCCCACTGCTGAAACAGCGTCCTCCCTAACTAGATTGCAAAGGTTTCCATTTGCATTTTCCCCAAAACTACCAATTACACACTCCACAGATAAAACCTTGTTTTTACTAGGCTCCAGCCAGACCTGTCATAATTAGCTTTATGCAGAGTTAAAAGTAAGTTAATGTAGAAGAAAATTTTGCCTAATTAGAATAGTAAAAACCACACTTGTCGAAATTGTCACATATTAACCCACTAGAATAGCCCCTCCCTTACTAACTTGTTAAAACATTCACTTCCCTCTTTTAAGAACAATGAGGGACTTATCTAACCTAAGGACAAATTCCTGCTTTCTACTTTCCACACAGAATTAACCAAGACTAGGAAGCAGGCACAGAAAAAAACAGAAATGAACCTAAAATGACCCCAAGATATAAAATTCCCTGTGAATGAAATCAGCAGGAAGGAAAATACCAGAACTGAAAGAAAGCAAGAGGTTTGACACCCAGCTATTACAAATTCCAGCAAAATCAGGAGCCCACATTACAAGAAAACAGAACCCAACATCCAATAATAATAGCCAACTTGCAGTCCCTTATTTGAAGGGGGACACAGTCAATGATAATAACCAACTTACAGTCATTAATCTGAATGTGGACACAGCCATTGAAAATAACCAGCCTGCAGTCATTGATTTGAACGCTTACTAATCAATCCCAAGGTGCCAATAGCCCTAATATCCCTATCTTCATCTCCCTTTGTTGAGTCCAATAAACATCCCTCAACTTTCCATCTCAGGGAGACAGATCTGAGGAAAATACTGTCCTCCTATCTTTGCAAGGCTAGTCTTTACTCAGTAAACTTCTCAAAATCCTTTGATTAAATCTGTGTGCATTGAACAAGAATTCACTTTTGGTCTACCAGCACCACCACTGGGATATAAAGAATATTTTTACCACCCTTCTCCATCAGTCACTCCCCATACACACACACACACACACACACACACACACAGATCCACAACACTCACTTCTTCATTGCTGTAGGTGAGATCATCTTTTCTAAAACCCTTATCAATGGATTCATATAGTATGAACACTTCTGTGTCTGGATTCTTTTGTTCATATAACATTTGGGGGCCTTTATACATTTTGTTGCATGTATCACTAGTCCATTACTTTTTAACTGTCAAGTAGTATTCCATTGTATGGATATTCCACAATTCATTGATCCGTTATTCTTTTGATAGATATGTGGGTTGTTTCTAGCTTGAGTTTCTATACATAAAAATGCTTTCAACACCCATGTCCCAGTTCTTTGTATAAACAGGTAAACCTTATTTTTAAATTTGAGAAAACTGAACAAAGAAGTGAATTGGTTAGCAAGGTACCACATTTAAGTTGGGATCATATGGAAAGATTACATAATTTATATAAGCCTTAAAAATTATTGTACTACAATTAGTATTTCTGCAAATATTCTCTGAAGTATGCTCAAATTCTCATTCACACAATTTATGGTGAAATTGAAGGAGACCAGACCTGTCCATGGGCTCATCGCTACATGTGGCAGAACAGACAGAAACTGAACGAGGTTGGTAAGGAAAGGAGGCTTTATTGGCCAGAGGAGGACAGGAGAGATAATCAGACTCAAATCCGCCTCCTCATTAAAGAGTCTCTTACAGTTTTATATGGGTTTGAAACAGAGAAGATTATTTCTAGATGTGATCTGAAACAAAATTAATCATAGACTCAGTTTCCTCAGGAAGGAGTTTGGGGAACTTCTCTAGTTTCCTGATCTAACATTTAAGATACATGTTCTTCCTCATGCCTCTGAGTTTCATGCTGGTAAGAATATGCAATGAGTGAAGCATTACATCATACGTTTTCTTTACCAAGAAAATTGGTAAAAGATTTGGTTAATATTAAACTCAGCAGGGCTATGTGCTTTTCTGTACAAACTTTATGCCTATTCTAGGGTGCTTCTTGGTTATAAGTATAATTTGTTTTGCTCATGCTACAAATTCCCCTTGATCGTATTTTTATTTCTGTTAGATGTCAGAGTGAGACAGTTGGGACGTGGAGACTAGTGATTGCAGGCAAGGGTTTATTGAGAAAAATCCAAAAGGAAGGGATCTGAAGACAGAAACTTCAGCCCGCCCCTGGCAGAGGCAGTCATGAATTTATACAGTACATCCATAGGTGGGAACATGTTTAGTCAGTGGAAGGGGGTTGGGGCTTGGGTAAGACCCGAGGGCCGATAGGGATGTCTAGGGGTGGTGGGCCAGAGGCAGTGAATTCTAGGGGTGTGGGAAGGATTGGTGGGGTCATGTGGCTTCTTTTTTCTGTTCTTGTGAGGAAATGAACTGTATCTAGACATGTAGGCTCAGGATGGCGTGCTGCTCTATGTCTAGGGATGTGGTTCCTTCTGTGTAAATGGCTGGTCACACTTACACAATGGGGCAGGCTAATAACAAACTTGCAACTTCTTCAAGTCGTGGCTGTTATTCAGGTCAGGGGGAAGGGATGGAAACTAGTTCTGTCTTTCTTGGGTTTTGATTATGATAATAAAAAATAAAGTGGGCTTAAGAGTGGCCAGCCAGGCTTGCACATGAAGGGTGGAGAAAAGGGGGCATCGACTCATTCTGGCTGCTTCCAGGGGGCATAAAGGGTTTCCTTCTCATGCAGCCCAAATGGTAGGGTTTTGCATTCTGAGGTGGTTATTGATGTTCTCATAACAGAAAGGTTCCATTTACATATTCTTGGGTGGTTGTTTGAACAACTCAGTGGATGAATAGGGTGAGGAGCTGTAGGAGACAAGGGCCACACATGAGAAGGAGAAAAATAATTATTAGTGGGGTTATTAGGGGTATTAATATAGCCTTTAAAGGTGAAGAAAAATATTAGAGGAAAGAGGAGAGCCAGGATTGTCTTCTGTAATTTTCATCTCTTGCTTTCTGAATAATTACAATGTTTTCCTATAGGACTTTTAGGTTTTCTTCTACTTGTCCAGTCTTATTTATGTACAAGCAACAGGTTTCATTAATAATAGCACATGTGCCTCCAGCTATAGCAGTGAGAACATCAAGGGCTCTTTGATTTTGATTGACCCCTGAGGCTAGGCTATTGATTTCCATTTGTTGATTATTGATAACTTGTACCGTGGCACTCCAGCAAAGCTGTAATTGTAAGGAGATGTTTAAAATAGCTCATTCTAGGACAGGAATTCCAGCAAACCAGAAAAGGCTCTGGATGATAGCGTACCCTATTCTGGCTTTTTCTAGGATTGGGTTATCGTGGGCATGGTAACCAAACTATGGATCACCCAAAAAATGTCTTTTTCTGCGTTTGTGTTTTGGGGAATGTGAGGTTTCAAGGAAAGACCCAAGATTGCAGATTAAGCTGGAGGTGGCCATGTCTTGTGGTTGGAGGATTGTAGCATTAGAGGTTATGGAGGCAATGGTACAGACTCCTGTCCAGACTACCAGCTAAACCAAGTATGCTGAGTTACCACAAAGAAAATAAAATCCTGCTCCTGTCAGGGTTAAAGCAGTAGAAGGATCCGCAGGACCTTGGGACAACTAGGAACTTGGGACATTTGGGTACCGCCAACCCCACATCGACGTGCAGTGGAGAATACTACAATTTGGATGGGCTATAAGTGAGATTGGTTTGGCATGACAGGTTTCTGAATGGAAAGATAAAGAGGTTTTTTGGGTTCTTTTTTAGCTTTTGACCAGACAGAGTTACATAGTTGTCCAGATTGAGTGCCATTTCCAAATAGTGCTTTCTTTTGGTATGAGCTATTGAAACACAAGACATCCTCACTTTAGGTTTTTTTGCTAAACTTAGGTAGTATTGTTTGATTAATACTGCTGTCATTCATATTAGTGTAGAATTGAGGTGTTTCTAGGGATTTTTGAGTTGGTTTGCCACATTAAGGAGGTTGTATCAAAAATTACAGTGTGATTACAAAAATGAGAAGAGATGTGTTCCAAGTTAGTTTCATAGGATTGGGATGAGGTGTGTTAAAAGCATAAGAAGAGTTTATCCAAGAGAGTAGTGATTATTCCAAAAGAATGTGAATTGTCTTCTTTTTGTGAATAGTTTAAAGCCTGTAGGAGAATGAGGATATCTTGATGTTCAGGTCAAGATGGAGGGGAGGCAGTAAACCAATGGCCTCTGAAGCCAATGTATTGAGGGAGAACGTGAAACAGGGTTTCAGGACTAAGAGGGAATGCTAGTAGGGAGATGGTTTTGGCATGAGTGTGTTTGGGACAAATCCAGCAATTGGAGTGGTTAGTGACTGAAGCTATAGATTGGATAGTACACGTCAGGGGATGGTATGGAGTTGTTTGTAAAGTGGATATGGTGAGGCAGTATATGAGGAAGACGTATAAAAGATTTATGATTCAGAGAAAAGGAGGGTAGTAGTGACAAAAGAGAAGAGCAGGATTTCTTCAAGCTCAAAGTCAGAAAAATATTCCTGCTGGCAGAGATTCCAGATAGTATCAAAATATTGGTCAATGGTAACAATCTGTGCAGCATCCAAGTGAATAAGATGTTCTAAAAAAATTCTACAGAAGGTTTCAGTGTTGTGAGACATGAGCTTTGGGTATTTTTAGGATTTTTACTTGCAGATCACCTAAGCATTCAGAGAAATAATTACCTGAAGAGCTCAGTTGGTCAGGCTGGTTTGCAACATCAGGGCTAAGGGTGGAGGAATCTGGTAGGGGTGGTGGCTGGTTTCAATCTGGAAAAGTGTACCCAGGAAGGATGATTTAACAGTCTTGCTGCAGTTGGTGTCATTTAAAGGAGAAGGCAGGGGCCCATCCACACTGGAGTTAGAGATTTGGGATGTAGTATTTTGATGTATACCTAGTCACCAGGATTTACGGGTTAAGTGGGCACTGGATTTTCTGATGTTGGGAGAGTAGAATCTGCTAGTTGCTGCAGGAAGGAGTGTGTTCATGTAAGTTCAATGATAACTTGGTCAAAATCAGACTGTTGAGGGGAAACATTTGAAAGTAGAAAAGGCCATCCATACATTATTTAGTAAGGGCTCCGAAAGTGTGGTTTTCAGGGCACTGTGCAGATTTTTAATAGGGCTAAGGGTAGTAACTGGGTCCAAGGGATTTGTAGTTGCACGGTTAATTTAGTTAAATGTTGTTTGATTAATGCGTTCATTCTCTCTACATTTCCTGATGACTGTGGTCTATAAGGAATATGCAGATTCCAGTGTATTCCTAAACTTGTGGTGATCCCTTGCGTGATTTGTAAAACAAAAGAATGTCCATTATCTGACTGTAATGAAGTGGGGAGTCCAAATCTTAGGATGATTTCATTTAATAATATCTGAATAACAGCATCGGCACGTTCTGATGTTGTAGGAAAAACTTCAACCCATCCTGAGAAGGTGTTTACCAACACTAGGACACATTTAATCTTTTTTACTGGGGGGCATGTGAGTGAAGCCTCTCCGTGTCTTTGAGAGGTGAGTGTAAGTTAGGGAGTTAGGGAGAGGTGAGCGTAAGTTAGGGAGTGTAAGACGGGAGAGTGGTTTACTTCCGACAAGATACTGGTTATGCAGAGTAGTGAGGATGTTATGTGCTTCAGAGTCGGGTAATAAGATCTTGCCATCTTTAACAAACCAACTTTCTATTTGAACTGCCCCTTTTTGTAAATATTCAGAGGCTTCATCAGGAGAGTAGAGGAGAGCTGGAAAGGAAGGGCTAAAAGAATAGGGGTAGTAACTAGGTGTGGTGATGAGTAAGTGTTCATAGCTTGAGTTTTCACTTCAATGTCAGCTTTGTGGTTTCTTCTGGCTACTAGGGTCTGTGGTTTTTGATGCCCTTTGCAGTGAAGGATGGTTGCACGTGTGGGAAGGAGTTTGTAAGGTAAGATTTTTGTTTACAATTGAGAAATTGTTAGAAGTCAGGAAGCCTCTTTCTTTCCAAATAGGGGCAAGTGAATGTATAATGTGGTAAGACTATTTGGAATCTGTGTAAATGTTGAGAGTCTGGCCTTTGCCTCTAATCAGGGCTCAGTGAGGGCTATAAATTCAGCTGGTTGAGAGGTAGTTCCTGGGAGAAGGGGTCCAGACTCAGTTATGTCAGTCAGGGTGACTAAGGTCAGGGTGGCTATAGCATATCCTGCCTGAATGGTGTCAGTTTCTGTGGAACATCTGTCTATGAACCAAGTGTGGTCTGGACTGGGGAGTAGATTGTCAGAGATATTAGGAAGTGGTTGCAGGAAAGGATCCAGAACTTCAAGGCAGTTATGAGAGTCCGAAGGGGAGGCTTTGGTAGGAAGTAGGGTGGCAGGGTTAAGAGACAAACAAAGATGTAGGAAGACACCAGGATTTTGTAATAGAGTAGCATGGAGAGTTTGTAATCAAGGAGACAAGATGGAGGCTTTAGCTCAGTGTGTGAGAAGAAAGGGAATGAGAGGAAAAAACACCAACATGCAGGTTAGGAGTTAGAGCTTTCCTGTATGAGGAGGGTTGTAGTGGCAAGGGTTTTAAGACAAGCAGGCCAACCCAGAGTGACAGAGTCTAATTGTTTTAGAAGTAAGCGATGATGTGTTCATCTGGTCCTTGTGGTTGTGTTAGGAGTCCTACTGCATAGCCATGTTGGGTACCTAGGTAAAGAGAAAAAAATTTGGAAGGACCAGGGAGGGCTAAGGCAGGAATCATTAACAGAGCTTGCTTGGGTTGGTTAAAAGGACCACAGAGGGCTTGGGGATTTTCTAGATGTTCATGAGGATTTCCAGATGCAGCTTGGTAAAGGAGTTTGGATATGGGTCCAAAGTTAAGAAACCAGAGCCTAAAGAAGTTAACAAAACCAAGAAAAGATAAGAGGTCAGTTTTAGTTTGAGGTAGGGTGTAATCTTGGGTGAGTTGAATTAGTTCTGTTGTAATATATTTATGGGTAGGGGGCAGTAAATGTCCTAGGTAAGTAACTTCTGTTTTGAAAAATTGTCCTTCATTGAGAGATGCCAGATAACCTTTTTCTCCAAGATCAGCCTGGGACTGATGAGCAAATATACCTGTCAGATAAATAGATCAATTAAATTCACCCTAAAAAAACAAATGAGAGCAAAGTGTTGATCTGGCTGCTTCCTGCTGAGATGGGACATAGTAGTTATGGAATTTCCTGGTAGAATGTTGACCCATGGTATGTGAGTAATATTGATTTTTTTCAGGGAATTGGGGGGAGTCTCAGAAGTATCTCTAGGTGAAGAAGTGGGTTTAACAATTAATCAAGTACATGAGGAGATAACACATTTTAGAATTACAAGGCTTACTGTAACTGGATTTTGACTAGGTTCTTGACTATGGGGCAGAAATGAATTTTAAGAACATGTCAGGTCAGTTAGGCCAGTAATTTATTCAGGTAGGGAGGGAAGAGAAATGGGAGAAAATAACAGATCATGGTCCCAGGTACAGAGGAAGGGGCTGAAAAGTGATAAAGCAGGCTGATTTAGAGACTACAATTTCTCATTATAGATGTAAATACTTGCATATGGATCCAGGCAGGGACGAAGAAGGCCAGGATAGGGGTCCAAAGACAAGAGAGAGAGCTAGTGAGGCTTTGGGCTTGATTTTTAAACCATTAATTATTCTACCCTTTTGCTTAATGACAGGGGAGGAGTCCCGGCTGTTTGCTGTTTTGATTGATTGCCGCATCCCTCAATCCCCCCGGAGGGCCCAATGATAAGACCCCTGAAGAATATCTAGAGCTTCTCCTGGCTTCCAGAGGAATATTTTTCTGAATGGCAGACTCTTATGGAGGCCTTTCAGCAGCCATCTTGGGGTTATTGATGTCCACATGGACTTCTTGCCAGGTTCCAGATCCATCCATTGATTTCCTATCTAGCCTCCTTCATTATGGTTATTAGTATAATAATTGTAAGGCCAGTTTGAAGCATAGCGGGTAGCCAGGATCCAATACTGATGGAAGTCAATGAAATATATCTCAGAGATGGGGTTGGCATAGCTTTAATTTATTAATTAAAAGATGAGTATATTGTTAGATTCATCAAGGATGTAAGTACAGCTTTTTTTTTTTTTTAAAGATTTATTTATTTATTTAATTTCCCCCCCTCCCCTGGTTGTCTGTTCTTGGTGTCTATTTGCTGCATCTTGTTTCTTTGTCCGCTTCTGTTGTCGTCAGCGGCACAGGAAGTGTGGGCGGCGCCATTCCTGGACAGGCTGCTCTTTCTTTTCACGCTGGGCGGCTTTCCTCACGGGCGCACTCCTTGCGCGTGGGGCTCCCCCACGCGGGGGACACCCTTGCGTGGCACGGCACTCCTTTGCGCGCATCAGCACTGCGCATGGCCAGCTCCACACGGGTCAAGGAGGCCCGGGGTTTGAACCGCGGACCTCCCTTATGGTAGACGGACGCCCTAACCACTGGGCCAAAGTCCGTTTCCCATCACTCAGCTTTTATTATAGCACATGTACCTCCTTGAGAATCTGTTAAAATGTCTAATGCCATTCTATTTTGGAGAACAGACTTACGCATTAGAGTCATCTCAGTATTAATAAGAGTTATATTATAACTATCATTTAAACCTTGAGAGGTCAAAATTGTTTAGAGCTTCTTTTCTTGGTATTATATCCTCAATTCCTACAGAAGGGACAAAAATTCCTGCTAAAAGATCATGTTAATGAAAGATGTAATGAACCCATGTAGCTTGTAACAGTGGTAGGTTAGCTGCAATGAATGGGAGAGATACTGGAGAGCTCTGTTTTCTGGGCTTCTAGATTCTTGGCTTATGTCATATAAAATAATTTAAGGACATGCCATAGGATAGGCAAGGGAGTAAAGAGTTTATTAAAAAACAAGAAACAGAGAAAAGTACATGGTCCAAGGCATGGGCCACAGGCATACTGCAGGGTGAGTTGAGTGCCTAGGACCCCAGTTCAGGACTTTTTAAAGTATGTTTGCTGCTGGAATGGTTGCCCCACTTGTCATTTTCAGGGGGCCAATGGCAAAGCCTTTTGAGGATATCCGGGGCTATTTCTTGACCCTGAACAGGATTCCCATTCCAAATGAGATTCTTGTTCCTAATGAATTGTTTGGGAACAATTTTCTATTAATAAGTGTCCTATTTCAAGAGTGAAAGAAGAGCTGTATTGCCAAGAGTGATTATGTTGCTCCCAACATAGGGGTACAGTTGCTAGTTGGTTTTCCAGGTTCTTGACTGTGTCAAGAGAAGGAATTCAAAGGTGTGCCAGGTAAAGCAGGTAAACAATGGATTTATTGAGAAATGAAAGAAATCAAGAATACACTCGAGATTTGAGTATGGGCATTCTCTAGGGCGAGATTTGCACTAGGGCTGGGGCTGGGGTCTTTTTAAGGCTGGCCTTTCCTCCACTCCCTTCCACATGTAAAGGAGGTGTCTTAGCTATTTACAGTCCTGATTGGTTGCTTCTCTGCTTCCTCTTGGCTTATATTATAGACAACTCAGGTTGCACCTGTTAAGTTTCAGGAATCCAATGGGGAAGGTTCCCTGTTTGAAATTACTGGAGCTTTTTAAGCCCAGGAGTTTCAACCGGACCTCATGACCAGTTCTTGGTGGGCTTTTCAGCTGTAACAGTTATAGCCTTCTTCTGACCAGCTGCTTTCCCTCATTTCCTATATGAACTGGCCTCGGTGCTGCTTAACTTAGTTTACCCTAACCTAGGTGGAATGTCCATCTTTTTTTCTTATGGTTAAATTTTCAGCTTGATCATCCAACTGAAAAGAATATTGTAAATCAGTTTTAGCAGTAATATCATTTGAGAGTCAGAACTGATGATGGGCTTTTGTGAAGTTTACTGGCCGATAGTCAGAATTGGCTCTGGTTATGTCTATGGTATTCAGTATTACTTGTTGTTTTTGCATTGCTTTTACAAAATATTTTAAAGGATTCCAAATTAATATCTTGTAAAGGAGATACCCACCAGGTAGTCCAGAAACACTTGAGGTTGGCAACTGTCCACAAATCTAGCAATTAAAGAGGTTTTTAGAGTTAGCATAAGAATGAGCCCACTGAAGGAAAAGGTTATTAACCTGTGGCTTTATAATTTAAAATAGGAAAGAGAGTACAAGGAAAAGTTGGATAACCGTGTTAAAAGCATTAAATTAACCAGGCCTCACACTCCTAGGAAAATGAAGAAAAAGGCAATTGATAGCAAATACAATAACTGTTACTTATGAAGGCTTTTTCCTTTTAAACAAATATAATATTTGAGTCCATCTAGAGGTTCACAGGTATACTTATGCTGAGTGGCAACAGTTGCTTTCTTTCCAGATGAGGACTGGTTTAGCTTGACTCTAGTATGATGTAGCCACAGCTTGATGCCCTGGAAGTTAAGAGAAGCCAGAATGACAAGTAATACCAGATATGGAACTGCCCATTTGGAATTTAATTGTGCTTGGGGTGTAAATTTTTCCATGTAAGTCACCTTATACCCAGGGTCTAGTTTGGGAGTTGTGGAAAGGAGTGTCTGTGGGGAATTTAAGAGAGTTGGAAACATAGTTAATGATTTCAGTTAAAATTCCTCCTAAGGAACTTTTTACTTATGGAACAGTGGCTAATTCAGAACTAGGATGCATATTTCCAGCATATTCCACTTTTAGAAATGGGATTCTGTATGTTATTTCATAAGGGCTTAAACCTAGTCTGCTTCAGGGTACTACTTTAATCCTCAGGAGTACAACGGGCAGTGCTTTTTCCCATTTTAATGTTTCCAAGCAAATTTTCGCTAGATCTTCTTTTAATGTTCAGTTCATTCACTTTGTTTTTCCTGTGGGTTGAGGTCTGTAAGTAGAATGAAATTCCCAACCAATACCCAACATCCTTGACTCCTTTAGTGACAAAGACCACACTATTGCCACTGTCAATGGATTCAGGGGATCCAAACCTAAGAATAATTTCTTTTAGCAAATATTTTAGTTTCATGGGTTTTCTCAGTTTGACAAGGGAAAGCTTATACCCATCCAGTAAAAGTGTCAACAAATACTAGCAGATATTCTGAATTTCCGGGGACCTAAATCATAACAGTAAAATTAACTTCCCAATATTCTCCTCCACCTGATCCCCCATATTATACTCATTTTTTAAATTTTTATTTGTCTTTTTTTTAAAAGATACATAGATCACAAAAAAATGTTTCATTAAAAAATATAAGATGTACCCCCATCCTGGGGAGGCCTGGGAGAGGGTGTCTCTTGAGAGCATGGATGGCTCCCAATAGGGGAGGACAGACTAGAGTGTCAAGCCCTCAACATTGCTGTAAGTATCTATGAATCTTGTCCTTCAAGCAGTGAAATTTGGTTGTCACTGTGGGCCTTGAGGGGAGAGGGAGAGAGGAATAGAATAGATAGAACAGGGGATAACTGGGAGCAATGGAAGTGTGCCACAAGATTGTACAATGTGGATATAAGCCAGGTTAAATTTCACCAAAAATTTATAAAAATTTATAATAGACTATACATTTTAGTATAGTCTAAAATGTAAACCATAATGTAAACCATATTGTAAACCAACAATTTAGAAAAGTGTATAGTTTAAAATATAAACCATAATGTAAGCATAATGGAACCATGGTTAATATCTGTACATCAGCGATAGCAAATATAACATTCACATGTGGAAAACTCATTGCTACAGAAGGAGGAAAATGGTTTGATGTTGGGTATATGGGAGTCCCCTATACTGTATATGTGACTTTACTGTGATCTAAAACTTTTTAGGAAACAAAATTAAAAATAAAAATAAAAAAGGGATGCAGACACTGAGGAAGGAATGGAAGAGATTGCCTTGCCACTGTACATGCAAGGCAACACCTATTACAGTGATGGAAGGCAAAGATCAAAAACAAAGTTTTATGATATTTTTCATTTTTTAAATACCCCAATTTATTTTTTACTTTATTTTAGTTCTTCTAAATTATTTTGTATTCTATTTCTAATCTTTAAACCTATCAATACTATTTCATTTTCCTATTAATTGAATTTGGCAATATATTAGGCTTTATTTTTGAAGAAGTTTTAGATCACAGAGGGGTTCAACTACAGCCGGAGAGGAGCACTGGTGTGGGGTATCATTGATGGGGGATGCATGGGTGGTAAGAGGGAGTCCTCCAGGGCATGCATATAGATATGTTCGGATGTTTGTTGGGTATTGTCATAGTGCATAGAGTCACACATGACAACTGAGGGAGTGCTGAGTTCCCAACTTGGGGAGCTCTGTTGCATTCCCCAATTGAACAGCAAAAATCCCCCAAGTGTAAGGGCAAAGACCAGTAAAGAAGGATGGTCTTATGATAGGCCCTTGATACTGATGACTATGCTTATAAGCCCATGTGCTTGAAATTTCAACTAGGCCTAGAGCTGCAGGGTGCCTAAGAGTTACCTCCTGAGAACCTCCGTGTTGCTCAAACATGGCCACTCTTTAAGCCAAACTCAGCATGTAAATGCATTACCTTCTCCCCAGCATGGGACATGACTCCTGGGTATGAGCCTCCCTGGTGCCGAGGGATTACTACCATCACCAGCTGGTGATGCAACTAGAAAAAGGCCTTGAATAAAAGGGGGAAATGGTAAAGACAAATGAGTTTATATGGCTAAGAGACTTCAAAATGAGTCAGGAGATCATCAGAGGGGTTGATATTATGCACGTCTCAGCAGGATCCCGGAGACAGCCAAAATAGATACAACCCCAGGTACTGGTGCTCCTGAGGGCTATGGGGACACACAGGATTTATGGTAATGACATATGGCTCTGGATTTCATTGTCTTGCCAGTGTGCCCTACTTTGGAATTTGTGCTCCTGATTGTGATGGAGTTGGACTCAGATGTGACCTCTCTATACATGTCTCTTCTGTCATGTTTACTGAACCTGTGGTTGGTGCTGAGGTTTGTGTATGCTCAAGAGACTTGAATCTCTGGACTGTCCATGTGCCAGCTGGGCCCTGAGCCTATGCAGAGTTGCAACACCTGCTCTCTGGATGTACCCAGGTCAGCTGACAGGAAGGTGAGAATGGTCTACCACCACACCAGGGAATCAAGAATGTCTATAACTGCAAGCAGGAGAATTGCATCCATCAGCCCTGTGGGATCTAAGCCCCTTCTCAATTTATAGGTGGAGTGGACATCACCATCCAGGATCCACAGGATGGAGGAATATAATATGGATTGGAGGGGAGTTGCTTGTATTCTTCTATAGAGCTATTGTGACTCTAGCAATGGAAGAAATTGTATCATTGATATGGAGACAATGGCCATGGGAGTTGCTGAGGGCAGGGAGAAGAATGAAGAGGTGTGATGTGGGTCATTTTTGGGACTTAGAGTTGTCCTGAGTGATATTGCAGGGACAGATGCAGGATATTGTATATCCTGTTTTACCCACTGGATGGACTGGGGGAGAGTGTGACCTACAATATGAACTATGGTGCATGAGGTGTGGCAGTGCTCCAGGGCGCATTCACCAAATGCAAAGAAAGGGGTGAGGTGGGAAGTGGGGTATATGGGAATCTCTTATGTTTTTTAATGCAACATTTTATGCGATCTATTTATCTTTTTAAAAAAGACAATAAAATTTTAAAATTTTAAAAATTAAAAAAATAAAATAAAAGCACAATTTAAACAAGCTACACATATAGACTTTTCTGTCTGGTAGACAAGATAACCCCCCCCCTCCCCCCGAGGTTATGGTTTTATGGCCCTCTGGGGCATTATCAGTTTTGAATACAATCCTGCCATCCTATTCCAGCATTCTTGCTCTCATATCTAAATATCCACTGTTATTCTAATTTTCTGAAAACCAGCTTTACCATCTGCTGGTTCCCTTGTTAATGAGTTAAATAAATCTTTGACCCGTGTTCATTCTAGATTTATGTGAGACTCGTGTTTTTAATGTTTCAAAATTTTTATGTTGACAATACATGCCCCCCCCCCAAAAAAATATGAGGGTCCCATATACCCCACACCCCACACTCCCCATTCCTCCCACATGAACAACCTCTTTCATTATTGTGGCACATTCATTGCATTGGGGAATACATTTTGGAGCACTGCGACACCACGTGGATTATATTTTACATTGTAGTTTACACTCTCCCCCAGTCCATTCAGTGGGTTATAGCAGGATATATAATGTCCTGCATCTGTCCCTGCAATATCACTCAGGACAACTCCAAGTTCAGAAAATGCCCCCATATCACACCTCTTCTTCCCTCTCCCTGCCCTCAGCAACTCCCGTGGCCACTACCTCCATATCAATGATACAATTCCTTCCATTGTTAGAGTCGCAATAATTCTATAGTAGAATACCAGTAAGTCAACTCTAATCCATATTTTACTCCTCCATCCTGTGGACCCTGGGATGGTGATGTCCACTCCATCTTTACGTCGAAAGGGGACTTAGATCCCACATGGCTAATGGATGCGATTCTCTTGCTTGCAGTTGTAGATTCTGTTACAACTCTGCATAGGCTCAGGGCCCAGCTGGCACATGGACAATCCAGAGATTCAAGTCTCCTGAGTACACACCAACCCCAGCACCAACCACAGGTTCAGTAAATGTGACAGAAGAGGTATTTGTAGAAAAGTCACATCTGAGTCCAACTCCATCACATTCAGGCACAAATTACAAAGTAGGGACCACTAGCAAGGCACTGAACTTCAGAGCCATCTGGCATGACCAGAGAACCTGTGTGTCTCTGTAGCCCTCAGGAGCACATTTTGTTAAAGCTGGTAGATGGGCAGGGTCAGTGATTGACTCAAGTGCATGTTACACATTGAGCAGTTAGAGCAGAGTAGTTTGGCATAGGTCACGTCTGACTAGAAGCTGAGCAACTTGTAAAGTTTTCTCATCCATAATGTGTAATCTGGTCAGAATGTGTTATGAGAGGTTTGAGGAGGTTTTCTGGGAGAATTTTACATAAATTATTGCATTTGTTTTCATTTTGTAACCATCCTTGCTTAGTTAGACTTGTAAATACCCATTCTTTTGCCCTTCTCAGTCTTTTTCTTTTTTTTTAAGATTTATTTTTTACTTATTTCTCTCTCCTTCCCCACCCCCAGTTGTCTGTTCTCTGTGTCCATTTGCTGCGTGTTCCTCTTTTTGACCACTTCTCTTGTTGTCAGCGGCACAAGAATCTGTATTTCTTTTTGTTGCATCATCTTGTTGCATCAGCTCTCTGTGTGTGTGGCGCCATTCCTGGGCAGGCTGCACTTTCTTTTGCGCTGAGTGGTTCTCCTTACAGGGCGCACTCCTTGCGCGTGGGGCTCCCCTACACGGGGGATACCCCTGCGTGGCACAGCTCTCCTTGTGCACATCAGCACTGCACATGAGCCAGCTCCACACGGGTCAAGGAGGCCTGGGGTTTGAACCGCAGCCTCCCATGTGGTAGACGGATGCCCTATCCACTGGGCCAATTCCACTTCCCTCAGTCTTTTTTTGTATACTGAGGTTTTCCAACTGTCTCTAGTTCAAGTCCTCAATCACAGTGAGGTAAAAGAGGGTGGATTGGGTAAAACAAAGCAAGGGTTTTGGGGGGAATTTCCCTTTTTACCACTACTCCAGCTGCTTTATCTGTCAGTTTAATGCCTATAGTTTTTTTGCTCTTAGTAGCTTGATGTCCTTTACAATGAATAACTGCCAATTATTTTGGTTGTAAAACTGCATTTAACAAAAATAAGATCAGGTCTACTCGCTTAATATTTTTATTGAGAGTGGATAATAAACATTTTAATGGCAGTGATTAATAAACATTAAGCATTCTTTCTAAATGGTCTATATGCATGTAGAATGGCAAAAGCACATCTATTAATAGATTTGCATGTATGTCCACCTTTTGTCTTTCATTCAGTTGCAGGACTTTAAGAGAACAATTAGTTCAGCTCGTAGTGCAAAGTTCCTGTGGACAAGGGCTTTGCTTTTAATATTTCAGTGAGAGTGACTACTGGGTGGTCTGCTCTATGTTTTCCATAGTCCTTGTAGCTGCTTCCATCAGCAAATAATTCTAGGTCTGGGTCTGGTAATGGGGTGTCTCTTAGTCCTTGGTGACTAGAGTGCATCTCATCAAGGAGTTATGCACCCTCAGGCCTGGGAGTTTTCCATTCTGGTCTTACATTAAATTTAAGCACTAAGGTAGCAGATTGAGCTCATCCACAGTTTTTAATATGACATTTGTGTTGTTTAGTAAGATGGCTTGATATTTGCTCAGACTGCCCATAATTTTTCTAGTATAGTAAGGATATAATGCGGGGTGGGAACTCGTGTGCGAGAGCCTAACGTGAATTTTTCTGCTTCCTGGAGAGATCACAGGTGACAGCTCCTGCTCATAAGGAGGCTGACCATCCTCTGGTGACTGAGTCAAGCTGCAATGATAAGTATGCAACCAGCTGGATGTTTCCTCCAAATTCTTGTACTAACTCCTAGTGCAATGCCTTGTCATTCTCCTACAAATAATCCAAATTCTTTCACTAGGTCATGGAGTTCTAGAGCTGGGGCCAAGAGAAGTTCATCTTTAAGTTTTTGAAATGCCTCAGAGAATTCTGGAGTCCATTCTAAAGGGTCCTAGCAAACATTTTTTCTGATTCTTTTTCTAGGGGTATATAATAAAAAGTGTCTTTTAAATCTCAGTCAACCAAGCACAAGCATCTGAAATGTCAATGACCAGTAAGTGGTTAGGCACTATTGGATGGATGTCTTATACTAATTGATTGCCAGCTCTTAAATCTTGTATAAACTGGTATTCTCATGTGCCAGGTTTTAGGCCCAGTAAGATGGGTGTGTTAAAGTCTGACTAGCAGGGTCTGATTAGGCCTTAACTGAGGAACTTTTTAATCAGCGGTCACATACTTATTTTTGCATCTAATTGTCTAATTGTAAAATAGTATTATATTCTAAGTATACTTGGGCTGGCCATTTATGTTCATCAATGCATATTTAACCCAGATTTCCTTATAAAAATGGATGATTCTCTTTTTAGTCGTAGTTTCATACCCCAATTTTCCCGTTGCTCTTTCCCTTTACTTCTGAACTCTGGTTATTTCCCATTCTAGTTCAAATTTATTCAAACAACCACCAAGAAATCAAGGCCTAGGGAACCCATCTCAGCAACACTTCTTTTCAGGAGAAGCTGCTCCTTTTCATAATTCAAGTCAAAAGACTGGGCAAGTTATTGCTCTGGGCCTCTGCTGTCCTTTCTGTAAAAAGATGCTAACTGCACCTACTGCATGTGGTGGCCATGAGGATGAAAAGAGATAACAGCTGTGATTCAATCTCCAACCTTAACCCAAACATAAATTTTTAAAAGCTAGAATAATTTTTGACTAATTTTGAAAATTTTATTTTTCTTTGAATATACTTTAAAAAATTAAAATTCAAAGGGAAAATACAAATTGTAATTCATGAATGATAAAACTTTAAATGGAAATTATTTAATCAGGAAGCAGATGTGACTCAAGAAGCTGAGTACCCACCTCCTACATGGAAGGTCATGGGTTCAGTTTCCGGTCCTCCTAAAGAAGACAAACAAGCAGGCATTGAGCAAAAACAACAAGTAGACAACAAGCCAAAACAATGATCATACAAAAAGCAAAAAAACAACAAGAGGACAACAAGAGACAACGAACAAAAACAAACGAGTAGGAAGCAGATGTGGCTCGAGCAGCTGAGCACCCACCTCCCACATGGGAGGTCCTGGCTCAGTTCCTGGTGCCTCCTAAAGAAAAAACAAAGAGACAATGAGCAGACAGTGAGCAAAAAACAGCAAGCAAAAGCAACGAGCATACAAAGAGAGAGCCATGGAGGGGGGGATTTTAAATTAAATTATTTAAATGAACTTGAACATTTTAAATTGTTTAAGCATTTATTTAAGTCTTATTTAATAAAACTCTTTGCATTTATGGTATTCAAACTCTGGATAGTTGCCAATTCATGAATTGACATCACATTTTTTTTCCTTATGTCTAGGGTTACAGATGCACAAATTTAATGGTAATATTGAGGCAGGCTAGTATAGGAAAAGAGGGAAGACTGAGTCCCAGCTGGCACCTGGCAGGAACCTGGCTTGTGAAACTCCACAAGGAAACCCCTGAGGGAAGGCTGCTACTAAGAACAAAGGGGAAGGACCCCACCAAGGCCCTGGCCACGAGGTCCCATTTAGAACTCTCCTGGGGTCAAGTGGAAGCACTGGATAACTCCAAACAGGCCTCCCCATTGGTCCCAGATAACTCCAAACAAAAGGCCTCCTCATGGGGCCCCTGAGAGCTAACAGGTGGAGATCATAAGGCCACCAATCAGAACAACAAACAGCTGGGGCCCTTCCCCAATATTAGGAAAGGGGAGGTGGAAAGTTCTTAAAAAGGACTAACCTGGGGTCCCACTCATGCACCTCACCTGTAGCACCCCCGCACCCACCTCTGGGGCTGTGTTCTATCTCTTTCCTTGTTTCTTAATTAACCTTTTACTCCCTTCCCTATCCTATGTCATGTCCTTAAATTCCTTTGGGGTGGGGAGTGGGATATATGGGAAATATATGACATAGCCAAAGAACCTAGAAACCCAAGCGTTCTGCTAACATATCCGGCAAGCCGTGGCAGGAGACAAGGTAGCAAGTAATGTTCCCCAACACCCGAGAAAGACTGGTAAGCCTGCGCTGTTTAATTAGGGTCTGTCTGTGCCCTCTTTTGTTTTCGTAATGTCCTGTTAAACTGCAAAACTTGGTCCCTATCCACTTCCTAAGACCTCTGAAAGAGTAGGCAGAAAGAAAGATTTCACGCACTTGCCTTTTCTAAGGAGAAAGTTCAGCTCGGCAACTTCAGTCTGGAACCCAGGTCCAGATGTCTCCCAAGACGTAGGGCACCGTGGGAATGCCTGGCGGGAAGGCCTCTGCCTTCTCGGGGTGCCAGGAGCAGGACAATCGCTCCAAACATCTCTCAACACCTAGCTACACACACAACTCACACTCAACACAGAGCTTCAGTCTGGCTGGCAGCTCACAGTGACTCCGAGACCTCAGCCGGTGGGGAGCTACGGTTTGGAGGCTAAACATTCAGTCAGGCCAGGATGAGGGAAGCCCGAATGGCTGACGACTTTTGTTTTCCATTTTTCCCTAGAATAATGGACACGGCCTCTGGCATTCCAGCAGACTCCCCACTGGGATGTCTTCTCAGGAACTGGGACGACCTGCTTACTGATGGTCTGAAATGGAAAAGGCTAATCTTTCCTGCCACACCACGAAGCTGCAGTAGTGTCAAGAGTGACGAAAATGATGGGGCGGTGGGGTGGGGAGTGGGATATATGGGAACCTCTTATGTTTTTTATGTTTTTTATGGTTTTTAATGTAACATTCCTTGTGATCTATTAACTTTAATTTAAAAAGTGTAAAAAAAATTTTATTGCTAAATATTAATAAAGCATGAATCCATCTGAAAAAAAAAAGAGCATGGCCTCTTAATGGAACCCTGAATTCTGGTTAAACCTGGGGAACAGAAAGGGTGGGACAGGCAGATCTCAGGGCCAGAGACCATGTGCTCCCATGTCTCTACGAGGGGATGAGAAAGTGCATTACCAAACCGGTCAATTATGATAAGCTCAGGGAAATTACCCAGAGGCAGAACCAAAAAAAAACCCAGCCTTGTCATAAGGAAAGCTGGAAGAGGCAATAAAAAGTACCCTATGGTAGATCATGACTCTAGAGAAGAATAGGTCCTCCTAGAAACTCACTTTATTAGCCAGTCTGCCCCCGAGACCATAGAAAGCTACAACTTTCTCTGGGACCCCAAACTTCTGTAAACTCCCGTTTAGAAACAGTCTTCACAGTTTTCATCAGTCAAGACTGTGCCACCAAGCAGAGACAGATAAGGAGGGGCAGGCCCAGGAGTAGGCTCCCCTTTTAACTGCCATTGAATCCTCTCTGTCACCGCTAGGCCACGTGAATCCCGGCTCCTCATCAGCAGGAAGCTGCTTTAAGTGCAGAGGGGTGGCCCTTGCCCCAAGCTGCCTTGCCACCTGGATGCACCAGGGCCTTGCCCCACGGGAAGACAGAGGCCTGGTGTGGCTCCCTGGATGACACTGAGAACCATCAACCAGGAGGAACCTCAGGTAACCCTTGACTCTGCAGGCAAACTTGTTAATTTCTTAATTAACAAAGGCGTCACCAGGTCTTGACCTGCCAGTCAGACCTCTCTCATTTCTTCTGTACCTAATAAGGGGAGTAAATAGGGAATCAAGACCTAGGTCATTTACTAAACCTCTCCCGTGCAGAATAAGCAGAGTCACTTCAAGGAGGAAGTTGTTACAGGCCTCCAGCCCAGCATTAAAATGTTCCTAGAGAATGGCCACCCAGGTCCTTGCCACACCTTGCAACACCCCAGTCCTTCCTTTGAAAAAGCCGGCAGGATTTTAAGCACTGCTGGAGGTAGCTAATGGAAATTCCACCCCCACGCCTGTCTCTTTGGGGGCAGGGCTTCCCTGCATCCCTCAGCCCTGTGCCAAGCAGCTGCCCAGGGATTTTCTTGGAGGAGCTAACATGGCCTGTGCGTGTATTCAAACTTATCTAATTCTGTACCCAAGTTTGCCTAATTTCTGGAAAGCCAATTAAATGATATAGACTCTATAGGCGTTGAGTATTCAGGAAGGATGTAGGATGAATGTGTATTCAAGCTTACATCCAGATGGAATGTGGGCAGATGTTAATTCAAGCTTACCTGGTTTTCAAACAAACCCCTAAACCCTAAGAAACTAACAAAGTTCTTTCCACACCAAAAGCGCCACTTGACCCCCACTCCTAAATCCTCTGTATAAAAGGGACCTGGAAATCCTGTTTAGGGCTCCGTCTCTGGACAGAAGTCCACGGGGCTGGCCAGCCATTAATAAACCTTCCTTCTCAGAAGAGTCTCCCATCCTGGCCCTCAATGCTGCGATCACCTACTTCTCTCTGCTGCTGCAACAGAGCAAAGATGAAGGAAATGTTTCACTGGGCGCTTCATGAAGATGATTCTAAAGTTGGGCCTTTCCCTATGTTAAGTAAGTATGTAACATTCTATCTTCTGTTCTAATCTGTGCTTACTTTAACTCTTCAGTCTGCTTGTGCCTTGTAAATCAAACATGGGTCTCTCCTTTACAAATTAAATGACATTGAAAGGTAACTTAAAAATAAGTCCTTAAAGTTCAATACTTCCTGCAATTAAATTTCATGTATAAAAGAAATCACAAATGGAAGTTCAACTACTGAAAAAAAAAACAACTTAGCAACATTAATGGAACTAATGAAATAGTTTAAGTTGCTTAGTTAAACAAAAGTGGCTTATTTTTAAGCAAAAATTTACTAGAAACTGTAGCTGAGTTAAAACAAGATCAATTAAAACGTGCCTTTATATTATGAAACAACAAAAAGATAATATTTAAGGTTGCTATAGTTGTGTGGATTTAGCAGAGACCTACTATTGTGATGGTAATTCTGAGCTGAGATAGCCCTTGTTTATGGTTATGTGGGGACTGGACTCAGCTTTGTAATGGTAACTATTCTCCCGTTTGTGTCCATGGCAACTTCTGCTCCCAAAGGCTCAGTGAAAGGCGAATTTGAGACATCCTGTCTCCTTTCCTTTCACTGGAGGCAATACCCTGCTTTCTGTCATGACTATCTAGATGTGAACTCCAAAATACCTGTTCTGGGCAAGAGCCCAGAGGGACCCTATGCATTTTGAGGAGATCGCTGCCCGTGGAATCCTCAACCCTTGGGGTTGGATACCCGCTTTTCCAGTCCAGTGGCCACGGGAGTCCTGCTATCTCTGATGAATGGAGAGTGGGGGCCTTTCCACACCAAGAATCAAGGACCCTCAAAGCACCAAATCTTGAGATAAACTAGTTTTCCTTGTGATTTCAATGACCCCAGTGACTATATACTGGAATTAGTGTTCCTCATTCAAGATCTGTCAAAGTCACAATGGGCAATAAGCCAAGCTCTGAAGTAAAGGAAAATTTTGTAGATTATATCTTAAAGCATTGGGAAAATTTGGTTATTATCCAATAACTAAAAAGAATGAAATTTCCTGTGCAAAACTTTATGATCAACGTGCAGGTTAGAATAATCAGAAATAGCCTTCAAAGAGATCTTTTGAATATAATGTTTTTGTAAGAGAATGAAAATTATAAGTAACATTAGTGACTTGTGTGTTTGTGTCTAACTCTATTTGTATCTATTTGTTCAGCATATATTTTCATATACTAGGATGGTAATATCAAATTTACAAATGAAAATTCTTAAAAGAGATCTACTCAAATTGTTAAAAATTAGATAAGTGCTTTCATACATAAACGTATATTGCTGGAGCCCAAACTAGAGAGGCTAAACAGGATCTTATGTTCATGTAGAATTCTGAATATAGAAATTATTGGGAGAGAAAAACATGTTTCCCTAAGCTCCTTGACCTACCCAGACCCCCAGGGCCTCCTTGTCTTTGAAGTCATGGGGAAGGGCTAGGTGTGACAAGATAGGGAAATATAAGTTTAACTTAAATCTTTTCTAATAAGTGAGGAAGTTAAACTTATATTTTGCCCTGTAATTCTCCAATTTAAGCCTTTTAGCCTTTTCAGTGAGAATAATTAATAATCTGATTGTCAAATTTCAGTAAGTAAAGGGAAAAGTCATTGAAAGCCATGAAAAAATTTTCCTAAATTATGATTAAACAAATTAAACAATTATATTTCAGAATCTATCAGTCAGTAGGCTTTTAAGGATATTCACAAGCTTAGAATTTTATTAAAGAAAAAGAGATTTTAGCCTCTTGTGAAAGAAGGAAAGAGAATATTTCTTGCATAAACTATAATAGTTTCAGTTTTATTTTGCTTGGTGTGAATCTCCCTAAGTTTGTAGAATACTAATAAAGGAAACTAGCATTATATATATTAAATCTTTAAGATGATGGAATTTGCAATTTCATGCTTAGTGAAATATAGATCTGTCCTAACATGAAATTAATAGTTTTCACATTGCAGAATGAGGGATTTAAGACAAAACTTAAATGGATAAAAGTAAATTTCATTGGTTGCTAACTCTAATAAACTTATTTAGATGTAAAAGTAACTAGTCTGTTTAGTTATGGTTGGTTATAGAAAGTTGGCAAAAGCATCTTCTAAACTAAAGTATTTCGATGGCTAATTCCAGGAAGAATGACCATCACCCTCTAGCTCCCCCTTAAGAATAAGGGTGTAAACTCTCTGAGGGGAGAGTTGGGGCAGGTTAGTATGGGCAAAAAAGGAAAGTGAGTCACAGCTGGGACCCAGAAGAAAGCATGGCCATGAGTCCCTGCCAAGAAACCCCTAACAGAAGGCCACTACTAAGAATAAAGCCAGGAAGAGCCCACCAGGACCCTAGGCTCAAGAGGAAGCCCTGGATCACTCCAAACAGGCCTCCCTATTGTTACCAGATAATGCCAAACAAAAGGCCTCCTCCTTGGTCCCCTGAGAATTGATAGGTGGGGATCATAAGGCAATTGATCAGAGCAGCACACATTAGGAAAGTGGAGGAGGAAAGGTCTTAAAAAGACCTAATCCAGGGCCCCATGCACACCCATCTCTGGGGATGTGTACCATCTCTTTTCTTATTTCTTAATAAACTCTTTATTCCTTTGCCTACCTTATGGTGTGTCTATAAATTATTTTATACAACATAGCCAAAGAACCTAGAAACCCAGAGCATTTTGTCAACAATATTAATCATTTAAGATTTCAAAATATTAATCAGCTACCATGTTATTCTTCTAATATATGCTAATTTTTTAGTTTCTCTCTAACATGAATTGGAGCACCAAGGTAAGGACATGGATCCTTATTGGAAAATGATATTTTATTGAACCAGAACCCATTTTATTCCTACTATCAAATGGAGAGAATTTGATAACTAGTAGTCTTACCTTAAAAGTTTCTGCTGCTTGCATCATTCTGAATTCACAGGCAATATTTGTTTCTATATTTGGCAACAACACAACCCACAAACGTTCACAGCATTTGGTCTCAGTCACATTTTGTTTCAAGGAAATTTGGCAAGAACATTCCTTGTGCATGAATGTTGTTTGTCCCGTGGAGGATGCTTAGTTTATAGGTTGGGGGGAGCCACCCGGAACACAATCCCCAGTGAATCCATTACCCTTTTGTGCATTTCTGACATGTGGAGCCCAGGGCAGGGGACACTCTTGCCCCAACCCAAGGACTCCAATGTATCCCGCTAGGGCAATGTCTCCTTCCTCTTTGCAACCTCAACAACCCAAGGTCCCTTCTCTTGGGCAACAGAATGGCCAGGTGACACCCCTATCACGTCTCCTATAGACAGCCACTGGTTTGAGGCTTCTCTTTTCCTCAACACCCTCTTAATTGTTTGTTTTTACAGTCCTCTATTTGCAGATCCCTCTTCCTTGTCCCATGAACTTCAGATAAGAAGATAGATCAACTAAATTCCCAACTCAATTCTGCCCCTAATTTACTTTGTGACTTCAGGTAAGTAACTTTATTCCTCTGGAAGTCAAAGTCATCAGCATCCTTATATATAAAGTGGGAGAAAAATATACATGCATCACACCAGAATGTGAACACATACAATTCTGAATTATTTCCCCTCCTTACCTTAGGTCAAACTTGCTGGGTCTCAATTCCTTCACCCATAAATAGAAATAATACAAATGACCAGTTTGTACCTTGGATTCTCTGAGCGTAACTCCCATGAAAGTGTAGTATATACTCCTCAAGTTCATCAACAAATTAAATGAAGTCATAAAATATTAATATTTGATACCAGTAGTATAGCTCAATTTTCAGTCAAACCTACTTAGGATTGAATCAAAAAGTTTCTATTAAATCCTAAGAAAGTGATTTAGGGAAGGTGCCAAATTTTCCTCATTAACTCATTGAAAACACCAAATTTGGAAATCTAGGGTTTTAGCAAAGAAAGGGGAAAGTGTGGGTTATTGTTGCAAAGGAGCAGAGTGAGATGGAAGCCAGGGATTCCCAGCAGCCCCATATTAGCTCCATCTGCCGATGGCCAGAGCACCAAGTTGGCATGGACCTTCCACAGTTTAGAATGCAAAGAGGGAAGACCATTCTGAATGGGGTCGAGTGCTGATACTGGCTTTCTGGGGTATTCAATCTTGAAATGATGCACATTTCTGTATTAGCTCCAAAGCTAATGCATGGCATCCTCTGTCAGCAACCCAGGAAAACCTGAACCATAGGCTTCAGTGCAACTGAATGTAAAAGACCTGATTTTGGGTTTTGATTCAATGTGTTATCATTGATTTATGTCCCATGAAGTCATTCTGAACTGAGCATCATTTTATTCTTTAGAGCAGTTTAATTTCCCTATAGATGAATATTTAGGGAAGTAATTAACACCTTGGCTTCAATTGTAGTTCCAGTTATGCCTTGATAAACTATTCTCACAACAACGTGTGATTTCAACACAAGCCTCTACTACTGCTATATGGCTCTCCAGATAACTGGCAGTATCAGTTGAGCAATGAGCTTTAAATACTGAAAGAGTGGCTGTTGTTCAACCAATCACTGTTTTGTGTTGTGAGTTCAGAACTTAGACATGCACGTGTACTTCTGTAAAAATGAGAGTGCTTTGAATATGTTTCAATGTGGATGTTTTTGTTTATCTTCCCTGAAATGCTTTCTCTTCAACTTCAAACTTCTCAATAGTCATCTGCATTTCCAACTCTTCTTCTTACCTACCATTTCATCATCATCATCATTATCATTAATTCTACAAGAAATACAATAAATGTATTTTCAGAGTTTGAAATCCAGACAGGCTCCTTTGCTAACCATTCCTAATACTATAATAAGTACGTGTGGAATTCTTACCACGTGCCAGGGATCCTCAAGGCAGTTTATGCCTATTACCTTCATGTACCTCTCTCAATGTTTTTATAATGCAGATGCTGTTATTTTTATCCTTATATTAGGAATGAGAAACTCAAGGCCCAGAGACGTTAGGTAACTTGTCCAATGTCATGCAGCTAGTAGAAATCCAAGCTTAATTTGAGCACTAATGGGTTGATTCCAGGAGCTGTGTCTTAGTAAGAGAACTGACCTCCCCAAATCTAGTGGCCTGCTCAAAATGTCACTGTTACATTGTGATGTGATTTCTTTGGAACATTTATGGGTACGATGAAAAAATTACAGGTTTATTACATTATGTGAATTTGAAACTTACTTTTTTTCTCCAAAGGGCATTCCACCTCATTCTCTGTAAATGCCACAGATCATTTCATAACATGAATGTGTATTGGTGTATCTAGTCTTCACCTACTGATGGCCATTTAGGTTTAAACCCTGCTTATTCCATTAAAAGTAATGTATCAACGGGAAGCAGATGTGCCTCAACCGCTTGGGCACCTATCTACCACATGGGAGGTCCCAGATTCAGGTCCCAGTGCCTCCTAAAAAAGAATATGAGCAGACACTGCCTCCTGCAGCAATGAGTTAGATGCCACCTCCCACCATAAGACCTTAGATGCCACCACCAGTTGCAATGAGCTTAGACACTGCCTCCAGCCTAAATGAGTTAGACTCCTCCCCTGGCAAAACAAACAAATGCCACAAGCCAGTAGATGCCACAGCCTGTGGGGAGCTGATGTATCTCAGGCTGTTGGGTGCTTGCCTCTCATATGGAAGGTCCCAGGTTTGATTCCTGGTGCCTCCTGGAGAAGGTGAGCCAACAGTGAGCAGACAAATGAGAGGACCACCTGGGGGGGGGGGGGAGGGATAAAGAAAAATAAAATAAATAAAATTATTTTTTAAAAAAATATATTGCTATACCAGGGAGTTCTGGGAAGATGGCATCAGAGTAGGTAGACAGAGCTTTGCTCTCTCACAGAAACTATGGAGAGAGGGCCAAAAACTGAGAGACCTGCTTTGGAGGTCAGCAGACCACAACAGTGCTGTATAACCCCCAGGAAGGTGAGGGGCAAAGAGATGAACCCAAAACAAAAACTGTGAGTTATTAAACACAGTGGCAGAGAAGACTCCCATCTCCCACCCAAAGATGTGCCATCAGTTCAGTGGGGACAGACATCTTCCTCCCTGGGAAAAGAGAAGGTGTGGTAGAGTGAAGAGAGTGGACTTGGCCACCAGAGCCCACTTTGAATCTTAACTCTGGCCAGACCATGAACATGGGCAATTGGAGGTTGAAAGAAACACCTCCATGGAATGCTTTGACAATGAATGCCATCTGCTGGCCAGCTGAGAACATGCAAGGAGAAAAATTAGCCCAATTCTCTTGGAAGAAAATCTGAGCTCCATTACTGTGTCCTGGCCTGATTTTCATAACTTAAGCTGGACAATTTTAAAGACTCAGAGTAAGTTGAACCAAAAATCAAAGAAGAGCGTTGGGTGGGAGTGGGGGTGACCACTAAGCAAGAGAGAGAAATTGTCAGAGTAAACTCACGAACATATTTGCCTACCTAGACCTCAGCAAAAATTACAAGCCATACTTAGGAACAGAAAGAGATGGCCCAGCCAAAGGAACAAACCAAATATCCTGATGAGATACAGGATTTCACTGATCAGTGATAGTTACACAAATCTCTTAAATCAATTCAATGCATTGAAGGAAAATATGACTAAAGAGACAAAGGATATTAAGAAGACACTGGGTGAGCATAAAGAACAATTTGAAAGCCTACAAAGAAAAGTATCAGCTTATGGGAATGAAAGACATAATAGCTGAGAATAAAAGCATGTAGAGGGGGAAGTGGCTGTGGCTCAATGATTGGGCCTGGGAGGCCCTGGGTTCACATCCCAGGATCACCTTGTGAAGGCAAGCTGGCCTGAGCCCAGAGAGCTGACAGTCCATGTCTGCAGAGAGCTGATGGCCCCCGCCAGTGGAGAGCTGATGGCCTGTGCCTGCGAGCTGATGCAGCAAGATGATGCAACAAAGGGAGACAAGCAGACACAGAAGAACACACGGTGAATGGACACAGAGAGCAGACAGCAAGCAAGCCGCAAGGGGGGAATAAATAAAAATTTTTTAAAAAATCTTTTTGAAAAAAAAAACACATAGAAGCACATAACTGCTGATTTAAATAGTGGTTTTGAGGACAGAGCATCTGAACTAGAAAAGACAAGAGAGCAAGAAAAGAATGGGAAAAAATAGAACATGGTTCCAGGAAATTAAATGACAATGTGAAATGCACGTATGCATTATCAGTGCCCCAGAAGGCAAGAAGAATGGAAAAGAGGCAGAAAGAATATTTAAGTAAAAAGATGGAAATTTTCCCAACCCTTATGAAAGACAAAATGTCAATATCCTAGAAGGATGACACACCCCAAACAGAATAAATCCAAATAAACATACTCTGAGACATGTACTGTTCAGAATGACAATATCAGAGATAAAGGAGGGAATTCTGAAAGCAGCAAGGAAAAAGAAAACTGTGTTATACAAGGGAACCACATTAAGTTTATGTGCCAATCTCTCATCAGAAACCTGTTGGTGATTTAAAAAATGGTATTATGTATTTAAGGTACTGAAAGAGAAAAACTGCTAGCCAAGAATTCTGTATCTTACAAAATTGTCCATCGAAAATGAGGGTGAGTTTAGAGGCTTCACAGACAAAAAGGGAGAGTATGGTATCAAAAACTAGAATTACATAAGATCCTAAAGAGATTGAAGCAGCCTAAAAGGAAAAAGCAAGGGTGAGAGACTGGAGAAGTGTATAGAAATCAAGATTATTAGGCAGGGGAAGACAAAAGGGAAAAATTATATTAAGATATGACAACAGAAAGCTAAAGGATAAAATGGACAAAGTAAGTAATGCCCGTGCAGTTAGAACATTGATTATTAATAGCTTTAACTCCTCAATCAAAAGACCTAGACTGATAGAATGGATTTTTTAAATGCAGCATCTACATGCTGTCTATAAGAGAATCACCTCAGATATAAGGATACAACAGTTCGAAAGTGAAAGTTTGGAAAAAAGATATTCCACACGAAATAAAAAAAAAAAAAACCCTATAATATCAATATTCATATCAGACAAAATAAATGTTAAATGCACTACTGTTACAAAAGATGAAGATATTCATTGTATTAATAAAGGGGTCAATTCACCGAAAGAAATAACTATAATAAATATGTATGCACCTAACCTGAGGTCCCAAGATACATGAGGCACATACCAGCAAAACTAAAGGGAAAAATAGACATCTTTACAGTAATACCTGGAGACTTGAATACTCTACTCTCAGTACTGAGTAGAATATCTGAACAGAGCATAAATAATCAGGGAGCTTGAATAATTTGAAAAATGAAATAGACTTAACAGATACTTATACAGCATGAAATCCCCAAATAGTAGAATATACATTCTTATCAAGTGCTCATGAATCCTTCTCCAGGATAGACCATATGTTGAGTCATAAGAAAGGTCTCAATAAACTTTAAAAGATTGAAATTATACAAAACACTTCCTCTAATCATAACAGAATGAAGTTGGAATAATGGATGGAATAAAAGAAAATTCATAAATATATGGGGATTAAACAACACAATCTTAAATAATCAGTGAGTCAAAGAAGAAATTGCAAGAGAATTCAGTAAATATCTTGAGATAAATTAAAATGAGAACACAACGTATCAAAACCTATGGGGGGAGGGGGTGGGAAGCAGACTTGGCCCAGTGGTTAGGGCGTCCGCCTGCCACATGGGAGGTCCGCGGTTCAAACCCCGGGCCTCCTTGACCCGTGTGGAGCTGGCACTCACGCAGTGCTGATGCGCGCAAGGAGTGCCCTGCCATGCAGGGGTGTCCCCCGGCGTAGGGGAGCCCCACGCACAAGGAGTGTGCCCTGTAAGGAGAGCCGCCCAGCATGAAAGAAAGTGCAGACTGCCTAAGAATGGCACCGCCCACACAGAGGGCTGACACAAGATGACGCAACAAAAAAGAAACACAGATTCCTGTGCCGCTGACAACAGAAGTGGACAAAGAAGAAGACACAGCAAATAGACACAGAGAGCAGACAACTGGGGGGAGGGGGTAAGGGGAGAGAAATAAATAAATAAAATAAACCTTAAAAAAAAAACCTATGGGGGTAAGTGGACGTGGCTCAAGCAGTTGGGCACCTGCCTACCACATGGGAGGTCTGGGTTCAGTTTCCAGTGCTTCCTAAAGGAGACAAGACAGTGAGCTGACACAATGGGCTGGTGTGGCAAGCTGACGCAATAAAGATGATGCAACAAGATGGCACAATGAAGAGACGCAATGAAGAGACTCTATGAGGAGACACAATGAGAGACACAACAAGTGGGAGCAGAGGTGACTCAAGCCATCATTGGGGGCTGCCCTCCCACATGGGAGGTCCCAGGTTTGGTCTGGTGTCTCCTAAAAAAAAAAAAGAAGATGAGCGTACAACGAACAGACACAGAGAGCAGATGGTGAGCACAAAAAAACATTGAGGGGAGAGAGGGAATAAATAAAATAAATCTTTAAAAAATTAAACCTATGGGGCACAGCAAAGGCAGTGCTGAGAGGGAAATTGATAGCTTTCAAAGCTTACACTGAAAAAGAAGCAAGAGCTAAAATTGAAGACCTAAAACTGCATGCCTGGAGGAACTACAAAAAGAATAGCAAGTGAATCTCAAATCAAGCCAAAGGAAAGAAATAGTAAAGATCAGAGCAGAAATAAATGAAATTGAGAACAACAACAACAACAACAAAAAAAAAACACAATAGAGATAATCAACAAAACCAAAATTTGGTTCTTTGAGAAGATCAACAAAATCCATAAACCCTTAGCTAGACTGACAAAGAAAAAATGAGAAGATGTAAATTAATATAATCAGGAAGGAGAGGGGGACATTACCACTGACCTTGCAGAAATTATAGAGATCATAAGAGGATACTATGACCAACTCTAGGTCAAAAAACCAGATGACGTAGACGAGATGGACAAATTCATAGAAATCCATGAACAAACTACACTGACCCCAGAAGAAATAGAAGACCTCAACAAATCAATCTTAAGTGAAGAAATTGAAACAATCATTAAAAACCTCCCGTAGATGAAAAGCCCAGAAATAGAGTACATCACAGATGAATTCTACCTATCATTCAAAGATGTTCTAATACCAGTTTTGCCCAACCTCTTCCAAAAATTGAACAAGAATGAATGCTACCAAACTAATTCCATGCAGCTAAGATCATCCTAATACCAAAACCAGATAAAAATACTATGAAAAAAGAAAATTACAGACCAATATCTTTAATGAATGTGGATGCAAAAATCCTCAACAAAATATTTGCAAACTGAATCCAAATCATATTAAAAGAATTATACACCACTACCCAGTGGGTTTTATCCCAGCTATGCAAGGGTGGTTCAAAACAAGAAAATCAATTAGTGTAATAAACCACATTAATGAACTGAAGAAAAAAAAACACACGATCATCTTAATTGATGCAGAAATGGCATTTGACAAAATACAGCATCCTTTCATGATAAAAACACTCCAGAAAATAGGAATAGAAGGAAGCTTTCTCAATATGGTAAAGTACATAAATGAAAAACCTACAACTAGCATTGTACTCAATATTGAAAGGCTGAAAGCTTTCACAATGAGATGAGAAACAAGACAGGGATGCCCACTGTCATCAATGCTATTCAATATTGTGCTAAAAGTTCTAGCTAGAGCAATTAAGCTAGGTAGAGATATAAAAGGCATCCAAATAGGAAAGGAAGAAAGAAAACTTTCACTATCACTGGTGATATGATCCTGTATCTACAAAATCCTGAAAATCCACAATGAAGCTACTAGAACTGTATTAGTCACCCAAAGGAATACTGATGCAAAATACCAGAAATCTGTTGGCTTTTATAAAGGGTATTTATTTGGGGTAGAAGTTTACAGTTACCAGGCCATAAAACATAAGTTACTTCCTTCACCAAAGTCTATTGCCACGTGTTGAGGCAAGATGGCTACCGATGTCTGCCAAGAGTTCAGGTTTCTTGGGTTCCTCTCTTCCCTGGTTCTGCTTCTCTCTGGGCCCAGCTGCTGTGCCCTTTGCACAAGGCCAGCTGTAGACTATCAGGTGAATGGCTCTGTCTCTATCCCCAGGGCTTTTGCAATGTCTAAGGAGCCATCTCTATTCCTCTGTGCTCTTCTATGTGTTTACTTCCTGGGCTCCAGCTCAAAACTCCTAATTCTGTCCTTTGCCATGTCTTTTCTTATGAGCCCCTGCCCACCAAAGAGCAGGGACTCAATGCCCTACTGATGTGGCCCAATCAAAGTCCTAATCATAATTTAATCAATGTGACATCTCTACACATGCCTCTTCTGTCCCTTTTACTGAACCTGTGGTTGGCGATGGGATTGGTGTATGCTCAGGAGACTTGAAGCTTTGGACTGTCTATGTGCCAGCTGGGCCCTGAGCCTCAGCAGAGTTGCAACACTGACTCTCTGGTTTGTTGGACTTACCCAGGTCCATTAACAGGGAGGTAAGGATGGTCAACCACCACACCAGAGAACTGAGAGAGTCTATAGCTGCAAACAGAAGAATTCCACCCATCAGCCATGTAGGATGTAAGCCTTCTCTTGATTTAGAAGTGGAGTGGACGTTGCCATCCCAGGGTCTTCAGGAATGGGGGAATAAAATATGGATTAGAATAGACTTATTGGTATTCTACTATAGAAATATTATGACTCTAGCAATGGAAGAAATCATATCTTTGATATGGAATCAGTGGCCATGGGAGTTGCTGAAGGCAGGGAGAGGGAAAAAGAGGTGTGATATTGGGACATTTTCAGAACTTGGAGTTGTCCTCAATGACATTGCAGGGACAGATGTAGGACACTATATATCCTGCCACAACCCACTGAATGGACTGGAGAGAGTATAAACTACAATATAAACTATAATCCATATTGTGTGGGAATGCTCCAAGATTACTCATCAAATGCAGTGAATGTACCACACTAATGAAAGAAGTTGATGTGGGAGGAGTGGGGGGTGAGAGGAGAGGGGTATAGGGAAACCTCTTATATTTTTTAATGTAACATTTTGTGTGGTCAATGTATCTTTTAAAATAAGATAAAATTAAATTAAAATTTAAAAAATAAAATAAAAATGATACCTCTGACAGAAGAGTTTACAAACAGAATCCAATATCTATTTTTGGAATTCATAACCAATATAAAACTGCTACAAGAACTAATAGACAAGCTTAGCAAAGTGGCAAAATACAAGATTAATGTGCAAAAATCTATAGCAGTTCTATACATTACTAATGAGCAATCTGAGGAGGAAATCAGAATAAATTTCCATTTATAATTGTAAGTAAAAGAATAAAATATTTAGGAATAAACTTAACCAAGGACATAAAGGACTTGTATTAGGAAAACTGAAAAAACATTGCTTAAAGAAACTGAAGAAGACTTAAATTAATGGAAGGACATTCCATGTTCATCAACTGGAAGACTAAATATCATTAAGATGTCAATTTTACCCAAACTTATTTACAGATTCAATGCAATCCCAATAAAAATCCCAACAGCCTTTTTTTGCAAAAACAGAAAAGTCAATTATCAAATTTATTTGGAAATGTAAGGGGCTGTGAATAGCCCCTCTCCTTAAAAAGTAGAACAAAGTTGGAGAACTCTCACTTCCTGACTGTAAAGCAAATTACTTAGCAACAGTGGTACAAACAGCATGGTACTGGCATAAAGATAGACAGTTTGACCAATGGAATGAAAAAAGAACTCAGAAATAGACCCTCACATCTATGTTCAAGTTATTTTTGTCAAGGCTGTCAAGCCTACCCAGCTGGGTCAGAAGAGTCTATTCAATAAATGGTGGAAGAACTGGATATCCATATCCAAAAGAAAAATAGAGGGCCCCTATCACACACCTTATACAAAAATTAGCTCAAAATGGATCAAGGACCTAAATATAAAAGTGGCAACCATGAAACTCCTAGGAGGGAAACTGACTTGGCCCAGTGGTTAGGGCGTCCGTCTGCCACATGGGAGGTCCACGGTTCAAACCCCGGGGCTCCTTGACCCGTGTGGAGCTGGCCATGCGCAGTGCTGATGCGCGCAAGGAGTGCTGTGCCACGCAGGGGTGTCCCCAGCGTAGGGGAACCCCACGCGCAAGGAGTGGGCCCGTAAGGAAAGCCGCCCAGCGCGAAAGAAAGTGCAGCCTGCCCAGGAATGGCGCCGCCTACACTTCTCCTGACGCTGACGACAACAGAAGTGGACAAAGAAACAAGACGCAGCAAAAAGACACAGAGAACAGACAACCGGGGGAGGGGGGGAATTAAATAAATAAATAAATTTAAAAAAAAAAATAAGAAAGAAAGAAAATATAGGAAAACATCTCGAAGATCTTGTGGTAGGCAGTAGTTTCTTAAACCTTACACCTAAAGTAGGAGCAACGAATGAAAAAAAATAAATAAATGGGATCTCTTCAGAATTAAACATTTTTTTCTTTTAAAAAACCATGTTAAGAAAGTAAAAAGCTGCCTACAAAATATCTGATAAAGGTTTGATATCCAGGTTTTATAAAGAGGTCATACAAATCAATGATAAAAAGACAAGCAATCCAATTTAAAAATGGGCAAAAGACTTGAAAAGTCATTTCATCAAAGAGGAAATACAAATGGTCAAAAATTACATGGGAAAAATGCTGAACATCACTAGCTATTAGGGAAATGCAGAGCAAAACTGCAATGAAGTTGAATACCATTTCATACCTTTTAAAATGGCCAGTATTTTAAAAAAGCAAAAATAGAAACTACAAGTGCTGGAAAGGATGTGGAGGAAAAAAGAACACTTCTTCTCTGTTGGTGGAAATGCAGAATTGTGTAGCCTCTGTGGAAGACAATTTGACATTACCTCAAGAAACTGAATATAGAATTGCCATATGATTGGGAATCCTGCTACTAGGAATATGTTCAGAAGAACTGAAAGAAAGGATGCGAAGTGACATTTGCATACCGATGTTCATTCTACCAATTTTCCCAATTCCTAAAATATGGAACCAGCTCAAGTGTCCATCAACTTATGAATGGACAAACAAAATGTGTGTATATACACACAATGGAACATTATTCAGCAGTAAGAAGAAATGAAATCAGATTACATATGACATGGATAAACCTAAAGGATATTTTTTTGAACCTAGAGGATATTATGTTGAGTGAATTAAGTCAGGCATAACAGGCAAATATGGTATGATCTCACTAATATGAACTAAATATGATGAGTAAACTCAAAGATGTAAGTTCTAGAGTTTGGTTACTAGGAAATATAAAGGGGGTTGAGAATGGGAGATAATGCTTAATGTACGTAGCATTATCAATGAGATTAATTGTAAGGTTAATTGTTAGAAGAGTGGAAAAGAATAGAATTGAGAGGAGCACAGCATAATGAGTATAACTAATACTGCTGATTTATAAATATGATTGTGGCTGAAAGAGGTAGTCTGTGAAGTAAATGTCAATTCAATAGCAACTAGAGAATAATCTAGGGAATGCATGTCATAGTGAGTTTGGTGGCGGATGAAGATTTTGGTTAATAGTATAAATATAAGAATGTTCTTCTTTTACAAAGTGCTAAGAATATGATGATACATGGGAAAATTACAACTAATGTAACTTAAGAACAAGTGTTAGTAATATTTAATATTTTGTAGTAATGGCAAAAAGATATTTTTACAATACTAAGGGACAATGATAGAGGCATAAAAGGAGGTATGAGATTTTCCCTTTGGGAGTAATGAAAATGATCTAAAATTGACTGAGATGATGACAGCACAACTCTGTGATAAAAATGAAAGCCACTGAGTGTGCACTTTGAATGGATTGTACAAAGCACGGGCTTGTAAAGCACAGGGAATCCAGTGGTGGGTGATGGGCTGTGGTTAACAGATCAAATAGGAGAACGTTTCCCCTTTAGAGAGTCATGCACATGAATGGCTGAAAAGAGAGACACCACCAACTTTTACAAAGCTGATCAGTTAACTATCCTATCCTACCAAATTCAGAGTCTCAAAGTTGAGCTCCCCAGACAGGTTTAACTGCCAAGACAAGTATGCTCCTTGCTTTTCTGTATTTTGCACCCCGAGCCACAGGAAAGAATCCTTCCAAAGGCTTCGCCAGCTTTAATGAGGCCCTTGCTCATTAAAAGGTCAAAGTTTACTTTGAAATAATAGGGATGATTACACAATTATTGTACATTATTATAATAATTACAGTAATTGATTCCTCTTGTTCCATAGCAAGTTTTTTTGTGAATTTAAGTAATCGAACTCTGAAAACATCTTTAGTAACATTATGGCATAGATGAATTAGCCTATTTTCCTATTTTAAAAATCTACCTATTTTAAAAATCAGGTTTAATTTGCATACAATAAAAGGAATCCATTTTGGTATTTAATTTTTTTTTAAATGGAAATATTTTATTTTTAAAGAAGCTTTAGATTACATAAATTTTACTGCAAAAATATAGGAGATTCCCCTGTACCACAACCCTTCCCCCTCCCACACTTTCTCCCATTAACAGCGTCTTTCATTTGTGTGGTACATTTTTTACAATAGAAGAACCCGTATTGAAGCATTGCTAGTAACCATAATCTGTAGTTAAACTTACACTTTACTCTTTGCACTGCATAATTTTATAGGCTTTGGGAAAATGTATAATGGCCTGTAGCCATCATTGAAATATCATGCAGGACAATTCTAATGTCCCCAAATGTCCCATGTTACTATTATTCCCTCTCTCTTCCCTCTGAACTTCTGATGGCCACTGCCTTTATATCAATGATACAAGTTCTTCCATTGCTAGAATAATAAGTCTCCTTGAGCCCATAGTTGCATTCCCCTGTATGTTTGTCCATTCCTCAATCTTGAGGATTTGGGGATGATGATGCCCACTCTGTTTCTGATTGAGAAGGGGCTTAGATCCCATGGGGCAGATGGATGAAACTGTCGTGCTTAAAGTTGTGGATACTCTCTGTTTTGGGGGATGGATGTTATCCATCATAATCCTTTTGTTAGTTGTCCTGGGAGAGTCCAATGACCTGGAGAGTAGGTGTAACAACTCTGCTGAGGTTCAGGGCTCAACCTGTATATGAGCAGATCGAATATTTAAGTCTCTGGAACATATATTTAATGAGTATAGTGCTAATTATAAACTTAAATAAAAGGGGCAGTAAAGCTATATGTAGGGAAATTATAAATAAGTCCAACTCTATTATATTTGGGAACACATATTCCAAGGTAAGGCCCACTGACGGGGTACCAAATTCCTTAGACTGTCTGCTCTGTCTATATTGTCTTAGTGTCTCTAGAGGCATCAGGAGTCCTCCTGCTTGGGGCACTGATTACTGTGGTAGTCAAAGAGGTCCTCCTGAGACATGCATAAGCATAAGGTCTGGAATGACCTCCTGACTCACTTTGAATTCTCTCAGCCATAAAAACTCACACGTATTTAATATTTCCCCATTTTGGTCAAGGTCTGTTTCCAAATGCTTTGCTGGTTGGTGCTTGGTAATGATTCCTTGGTGCCAGGGAGACTCAGCCCTGGGAGTCATGTCCCACAGTGGGGGGAAAGCACTGAGTTCATATGATGAATTTTACATCAAGAGAGGCCGTATTTGAGCAACAAGGAGGATTTCAGGAGGTAACTCTTAGGCAATAGCTTATACTAGGCTAAATTTAAATTTCACAGGAACAAGGTTCATAAGTACAACCATCAGTGTCAATGGCCTGGCATATTGGTCTGTCTTCCTTTTGCTAGGCACTGCCCATTTCCTCTAGGGAGTCTTGCTGGTCCATTAGAGAATGTACCAGGTCTTCCCAGGATGGGGATTCAATATTCTTTCGGTTATAGTGTGGGACTCCAGCCACCGACACAACATCGCATGACCACTGAACATATTCAAAATCAATAGAGGTTGCCTCAAGTGCACCCCTCCCCACATATCCCCCCAACACTGACACCCTGCACCAGTGATCCTCCCTGCCAAAGTTGCAACCCTTCTGTAATCCAAAATCTCCCACAAAACAATGCCAAAAAATACATAAAAATAATAATAAATAACAAATAAAATACAAAAATGAAAAATGAAAATTTTTTTTTCATTTTGTCTTTGATCATTTTATGTTGTCTTTTATATACATTGACAATTTCTTCTGTATGTTCCCCCAGTGTCTTATTTATTTCACTTTATTTTCAAAGATGCTTTAGGCACCTCATTTCCAAAGAGGGGCCATCTGCCCTGGTAGTTAACCCCATCGGCCATGACCATAACTCCCATGGGTCTCTTTAGCCCTCAAAGGAACCAATATCTGGGGGTTGTATCTGCTTTATCTGTCTCTCTGACTCTGCTCAGTTGTGCATGAGGGCAAACCTTCTGCCAGCCTCCAGACTCTTTTTTAGAAACTCGTAGCCATATAAACTCATTTCTCCTTTCCATTTCCCCCTTACTTTAGGTCAAACAGCATTTTAAAGTCATGGTATTTTATGTAGACATGGATATTCTGCTGATCCGCATTGAACCTTCCATATAAGGTCATTTTCCAGTTGCATCATCAGTACAGAAAAGTCACTTAGAAAATATAAGAGATTCCCATATACTCCAACCCCTCCCCTCTCACATTTTCCCCTATTAATAACATCTTACCTGAGTATGGTACATTTGTTACAATTGGTGAAGAAATATTGAAGCATTGCTATTAACCATGGTCAATGATTCACAATGTGGCTTACATTTCATACCATACACTTTTATAGATTTGACACAATTTATAATGACTTATATCTGTCATTGCAACATCATGCAGAACAATTCCAATGCCCTAAAAAGGCCCTTTGTTCCATCTATTCCCTTCTTCCCTTTCCCTGCCCTCAGAGCCTATGGTAACCAATAAGTTTCAATTTTTGAAGAATAATGTTCATAGTTACATGCATTAATATTGAGTGTTTGACATATTGGCCTGTTTTCTTTTATTAGACACTGCCTATGTTCGCGGGAGTTTCTTGCCTCTCTAATTGAGAACACAGCACTACTCTCTAGGGTGTGAGTTTAATATTAGTATATTTTAGTTTACTGTGTGGGTCTCTACCCACCGAGATAATATATTATGACAAGATCAACACTTTTTTATTCCACATAAGCCTGTCCCAAGTGTGCCCTTTCCCACATATACCCCCACCCCCAATGCCCTGCACCAGTAACCTCCCCTGCCATATTTGCCAAAAGAATACTCCCATAGTTGTATTCTCAACCATAGTCTTCAACCTCCCCAGAATTCACCTGTTCTTTCTTCCAGTCCTGCTCCCAGTTCCATGGATAATCCAACCCAAGCCCCCACCATACTCACATCCCAGTACGATCGACCTCAAACCACAGTACTGCACCTCTATCACCCCCATCCACTGCCCAGCCACCCCCTTCTACCTTATCATAGGTTTTGCCCATATTGAACTTTGGTTTACTGGACTCTACTCCCTTTTTGTCTCCTGATAACCATCTTCCAGACTCTAGCTCTGTGTATCTGGTCAATTTGCTTAAGTCCTAACAGTGAGGTCATATAATATTTGTCCTTCAGTGACTACTTCATTCATAAGGTCTTTAAGATTCATCCGTGTGGTCCCATGTGTTCATTACTGCATTCCTTCTTACAGCTGAGTAATAGTCCATTGTATGTATGTATACACAATTTGCTTATCCATTCGTCAGTTGATGGGCACTTGGGTTGCTTCCAACTTTTGGCAATAGTGAATAATGGAAAGTCATCCCTTTTAAGTGTACATCTCCACAGACTTTGACAGGTTTATACACCTGTGTAACCAACTATGAGAGGTTGAGTAATGAACCTCAATCATGTCCCAGAACTTGTTAATACATGGAGTATGTCCTGACCTGAGAATGGACCAGATGGTCTCTCTGACAGGTAAAGCTGTGGTCCAGAGGATGATTTTTGAGAAACAAATGATTGTTCCCAGGCTTGGAAACCTAATGAAGTTTCCTAAATGAATTTTTAAATTGCTTGTCCTGAGTGCCTCCTTTTAAAGGGGAATGCGTATAACTGTTATTCTATGCCTGTTCCACTATTGTATTTAGGATGTAGACAAGGGTTGTTTTTGTTTGTTTGTTTGTTTTTGTAGTTTTACAGGTCAATAGACAAAGGAGAATTTTACTCCAGGATGGATTGTACCCAGAGTCTCTCCCATACCTGACTTAGATGATTGAGATTCTGAGATTTGGGACTTTTGTGCTAATGAGACTTAGGTGAGATTTCAGACTTTAGTTGATCCTGTTACAGATTAAGACTTTTGCAGAACTCATCAGCCAATAATAATAACCAATTCACAGAATCTGATTTGAAGGCGGACACAGTGAACATTAACCAACTTGCAGTCACTAATTTGAATGTGGACCCAGTCAAAGATAATAACCAACTTGCAGCTGAATTTGAATGCTTAGAAGTCAATCCCAATGTGCCAATAGCCCTACCATCCCTATCTTCACCTCCCTTTGTTTAATCCAATAAATATCCCTCATCCTTTCATCTCAGGGATACGAATCTGAGGAATATACTACCCTCCTCTCTTTGCAAGGCTAGTCTTTGCTAAGTAAACTTTTTCTCTTCTCAAAGCCCTGGTGTCTATTGACTAAATCTGTGTGCATCAGGGAAGGACTCACTGTTCATACACTGGCACCACCTCTGGGATGTGAAGAATATTTCTAACACCCCAACGTGTAGCTGAGCGAGAGGGTTTCGTCCTCGCTCAGGCCCAAGAGTCGGGGGGGCTTGCTCCTGCCGAACCACCGGCGGGGGTGCCCCAAGAGGGAGCACCGGTTCTCCAGGCGTGGGGGACGCGCGGTTAAGGAAAAACCACGGAGACCGCTTGAGCGCAAGAACAGGTCTGCTTTATTGCGGAAGTACACTCAGTTATATAGGGTTGGGTCGAGGGAGGAGTGTGATGAAGGGAGGGCAGGCTACGGGGCGGTTGTAGATAGGCTGAGGCAGGCAGACAGATCTGTGGTGGTCTGCCGTAAGCAGTTAATGGGGAAGAGGGCAGATTGTAGGTTGGCAATAAGGGCGGGACTGGCGGGAAGGACGGCAGGGGCTGAAAGGGGAGGAGGGGCGGAGAAAGGCGGCAACACCAACTTCTCTATTACTACCCACACACACACACACATACACAAACACACACACACATGCACCAACAACAAACTCTTCTCTACTCTATCACTATAGGTGAGACCATCTTTTCTATAATCCACATAAATGGAATTTTATAGTATGAAAAATTACACAACTTCTGTAAGTCTTAATTAGTATTTCTGCAAATATCCTATGAAGTACATTCAAATTCTCATTCACACAATATATGCTGAAATTGAAGACCAAAATGGTCCATGGGCTCCTTGCCTGACACAGCAGGATAGACAGACACACTGAGACAGGCCGGCATGGTAAAGAGGCTTTATTGGTTGGAGGAGGACAGATCTACTCAAACCCCATTAAGGGGTTCTCTTACAGTTTTTATACATGTTTGAATCAAAGATAATTATTCATAGACATGATCTGAAACAAAGAAAATTAATTATGGACTCAGTTTCCTTGGCAAGGGGTTTGGGGAGTTTTTCTAGTTTTCTGATCTGAGTAACACTTAAGATAATATTGTGCCTCATGCCTCTAAGTTTCATGGTGGCAAGAATAGGGAATGAGTGAAGCATTACAAGGATATATCAAACATTTTCTTTACCAGTAAAGAGTAGTATATGGTTTGGTTAATATTAAACTCAACAGGGCTATGTACTTCTCTATACAAACCTTATGCCTATTCTAAGGTGCTTGCTAGGTTATAAGTATATTTTGTTTTGCCTTTGATTATATTTTTATTTCCAATCATTAATTTTGGGAGGGATTTGATCAATCTGGATTGCAGAATTAAGAAAAAAGAAATCTAGCTTGTATGACCTCTAGGTGGACATAATACCTTAGATTATTTGCCTAACAAGATTTGATAGGGAAACACCCTGTGGTATTTATTTAGTCTACTATACTCTATTGCAATTTACCTTGGGCTATTAAGCACTTAAGCATTCTCCCTGGGCTCTTGATTACACTGTTAAGTGGCTTAGCAAACACTTTCCTCAGAGTATATCAGGAAACAGGGGCTAAACTCATAGAGTTATCACCAATCCTAGTTTTTAAAGCCCAATTAATGAAGTTGTAACTTTGTGTGAGCAGGATCAGGGTGGAACCAGCTCAGCTCTTTCGAAGAGGCCAGTTCCTAAGAGACCAAGGAAGGGCTAGGACGGGGAAGGTGTGGCATCCACAGAGAGGAATTCCTTCATGATCATTCCTGCACATCACTGGCAATCCTGGGCGGCTGCCTCCTTTTCTTTCACATGCTCCCTGACAAGAGAATTCTTTAGAGGAACTTCAGCATGAGGAAATATTATCATAAATAACTAAAGGTAGAAATAATTCAAAGAATTCTGAACATATAAGATCAGCCTGGGATTGATGAGAATAAAAACCTGTCAGAAAAAATAGGTCTATTAAATTCCTCCCCCAAAAAACGAGGTGTTGATCTGGCTGCTTGCTGCTGAGATGGGACATAGTACGTATGCAGTTTCCTGGTGGAATGTTGATCCATGGTATGTAAGTAATATTGATTTTTATTCAGGGATTGAGGGGAGTCTTGGAAGTAGCACTTGGTGAAGAAACGGGTTTAACAGTTAATCAAGTACATAAGGAGATAGTACCCTTTAGAATTACAAGGCTTATGATTATTGTAAGGCCAGATTGGAGAACAGTGGGTAGCCAGTATTCAATACTGGATGTGTTGTGGAAGCAGAGAGATTCAATGATCATGTATTGAAGGCCAGGACTCAGAATATTCTTGAGTAGAAAAAATTTATTAACAACTGGCCAGTCCCCACTGGCTCCTGTTCAAAAGGCTGAGCCCCGAATAGGATTTTTGGGTTCCTTTTATACAGAGGATGTAGGTGCATTTCTGAAAAAAGGACTTTTCTTTGTTAGTTTCTTAGAGTTTTAAGTGTTTGAGTACCAGATGGGTCTTGAATTAACATATCGCCCACATTCCAGGTAAGCGTGAATTAACATATCGCCTATTCTCCAGGTAAGTTTGAATTAACATATTGCCCACATTCCATCTGGATGTAACTTTGAAAACACATTCAGTCAATTTCTGAAATTAAAGCTTATAGGATCTATATTACTTAATCGGCTTTTTAGAAACTAGGCACACTTGGATACAGAATGATAATTTTTTGTTGTCAGCGGCACGGGAATCTGTGTTTCTTTGTGTTGTGTCATCTTGTTGTGTCAGCTCTCCGTGTGTGCAGCACCATTCCTGGGCAGGCTGCACTTTCTTTCACGCTGGGCGGCTCTCCTTACGGGGTGCACTCCTTGCTCGTGGGGCTCCCCTATGCGGGGGACACCCCTGCATGGCACAGCACTCCTTGCGCGCATCAGCACTGCGCATGGGCCAGCTCCACACAGGTCAAGGAGGCCCGGGGTTTGAACCGTGGACTTCCCATGTGGTAGACAGATGCCCTAACCACTGGGCCAAGTCCACCACCAGAATTAGATCATTTTTAATTCATGCACAGGCTATATTATATTCCCCGCTTTGAGGTCAAGCTTAAGTTTATTAAGGTTTGGCATCACTATTTCTGGAGTTATGAGGTGGGCCACTGTCTTTGTTTTCACTGCATTATTTATTAAAGCACATACTCTAGTTATTATTAAGGGGATAAAGCAGAGAAGTATGATGAGAGCATGGAAGGAGTTTCAGCTGTTTGCTGTTTTGATTGATTACCCCACCTATCAATCCCCCAGTGAGGGCCCAATGATAAAGTCCTTAGGCAATATCTGGGGCTTTTCCATGCTCTCAGAAGAAATCTTTGTTCTGGATAGCAGAATCCTGGGGATGGAAATTTTCCAGCAGCCATTTTTGGGGTTACTATGTCCACGTGGATTTTCTGCCAGGTTCCAGATCTGTCTATTAATTTCCTATCCTACTAGCCTGCTTTATTCCACCTTCAGAGAGTTTACACCTTTAATCTTAAAGGGGTGCTGAAGGGAGATTATCTTTCTTCTGTAGCTACTTCCTGCTGGTTATGAGCAGTAGTCCCTACCTGACAAGGTATAAAAAACTCTTATTCTATTTTGATTGGAAGAAGACGGAGCTGACATCCTGTATGACGCTGGATGAAGTTTTCATATGACTAACAAGATGTTGATTCTGGAAGAAATCAGCTAAATTAGGATTTTGAGAATATATGGTCTCACTAAGAGGACACTGGGCCACAGAAGTAGAAAAGATCAGGTGCCTGCAAAGGCGGCATTTTCCTAAAGTTGGTGGGAAGGAGTATATATATGTTAACTTCAGAGAGATATTGTAATAGACAACGGGGTTAGTTCTAAATTGTCAATATTAGTTTTCATAGTAGAGGAGAGGAATGAGAAGAGGCATTTCTTTTTTCAATTAAGCTAAAGGAGATTAAAAGAGGCAAGTCAGCGGCGGACTTGGCCCAGTGGATAGGGCGTCCGTCTACCACATGGGAGGTCCATGGTTCAAACCCCGGGCCTCCTTGACCCGTGTGGAGCTGGCCCACGCGCAGTGCTGATGCGCACAGGAGTGCCATGCCACACAGGGTGTCCCCCGCATAGAGGAGCCCCACGTGCAAGGAGTGCACCCCATAAGGAGAGCCGCCCAGCGCGAAAGAAAATGCAGCCTGCCCAGGAACAGTGCCGCACACACGGAGAGCTGATGCAGTAAGATGACGCAGCAAAAAAGAGACATAGATTCCCATGCTGCTGACAACAACAGAAGCCGACAAAAGAAGATGCAGCAAATAGACACAGAGAACAGACAACCGGGGTGGGGGGGAGGGGAGAGAAATAAATAAATAAATCTAAAAAAAAAAAAAAAAGAGGCAAGGTCTTTAAAGGGAGGTCTGGCTTGCCTTTTTCCCAGCAATAGGCGTTTGGGTTAGAGTTAAAGGGAACAGTTGATTTTGATATAAACACTACTTAGCTTTGTCTTTTGAAGAGGTATCTCGGGCTGTCCAATGAGCGGTCTCATGTGTTTCATCAGGTGCCTCTGGTGAACTGGCTCTCTTGGGTAGCTGACTTTATTCAGGATTAATACACCGAGCTGGATATTCCTTTAGCTTTAACAGCTGTGGGAGTGATCGGAACTACAGAGTAAAGTTTTTATATTTTGGCTTTGATTGAGCAACTCCTGATCAATTTTTTGACTGTTTTTACCAGGCTTTGGCTTTTGAAAACCCATTTGGCTAAGCCGGTTAGGGCATTCCTTCCCAGATGAGTGCCTTGGGGAAGTTCAGGTAGGACTTTTCACTACATTTTTCCTGGCAGGTAGGCCTGAGCATTTCCAACAAGGCGCCCATCAGTTTATAGGGTGAACCCCAAGCTAGCTGCCCTAGTTTGTTTACCCTGGGTACACTGTGGAACTTTAAGTACTAGTACAGGTGCTGGAATAAGAGGTAGGATGGGTTGAGAGTTTGACACACCTTTATTTGCATCTTGGGGGTTTCGAGTAATTGAGCCTGGTATTAATTAACCAGCTACCTGTAAGCCACTGGTGGCCCTCGGCTCAAACACATTCTTTACCTGGTGTGGGGTTAAGACTGTGAGAGGTTGCCCCCAACTTAATTTGGTGGGTTTTTCAATTAGAAAAGCTGTTGGCTTCGCTGCTTTTAGACAAGGTGGCCCTTTTTTATCTTATAGACATGTTCATAAACTATTTAGAAAATGAAATTTATCAGGACTTTTAACACATGTTCAATGTTCTTTTGCATATGATTTACTAGAAGAATTACCATAGTCATCAGACATATATCTAGAATAGGATATAGGTACAGTACTCAATACTAATTAATGTACTACTCATTGCATAAGTCTTTTCCTAAGCTGCAATTAATAGCTTTAAGTTTCAGGTTTTCAATACCATACAGGTTATTTTTCCATGGGAGCAAGCTACAGTGACAATTGTGTTTAAGTTCTACCTACAGTACTGTGGTATTCATTGCTCCACTTTGTATGTTCTTCACAGAAGCTGCAGCACCATTGACCCTAGAGAGAAACTAGGGAGTAGATTTTACTGGCCTTGTGCATAGCGCTCTCCAGCACTATGAAACAATGCCAGTCTGGAGACAATATCCATTGTACATTTGGCTGTATTGAGCCACTGTTGGCTGCTGCAGGAGTTTGAAAATACAAAGTGGTTCCCATTCACTTCAGGAGCATGACCACAGATGTAGTAGATACTTCCATTGTTTTAGGGGTCAGTGACCAATCCAGCCAATATCTCACATGGAGAAGTACCCTGCAGTGTATTGGATGCCTGGTTTGAATGCACAAGAGAGTTTGACCATGCTGAAGTTTATCTCTTGATTTTTATATATCTTTTAAATGTTTTTAATGCAATGTGTTATATATTAAATGAACTTTTAGTACTTTGCTTTTTACTTTTACACTTTTACCATGAAGACGTTAATTACACGGTATTTTATTTTAGCAGTAGAGGAAAAACCATTTTTTCTATTTTTTAAATGAAAACTGAAGACTCCCAATAAAATCAAGGTAACTTTTCAGTGAGTTGAATTCCAGACAGATTTTATTGTTATGAAGTTACTTTTTGCCATTAATACTAATTTACATTTTGAATTAACAACTGGGAAATACAAAGCAGCACTGGAAACGCGAAGCCTGAGTCCATGGGTTGATGTGAGAGCTTAGCAGGAAGAGCTTCAGGGGAGAACTCTAAAACAATGACACTTTTAAATAGTACCTTTTATTTTATACCTGTGAATAAAATATGTTTATGGAAAAACTAGTATGGATTTCCACTTGATTTGGTCTTAATAAACAGCATATTATAAGCACAATTAACTTTTCAATGGGTTACAAAGACAAGTTGGCATAGAGATTTCGAAATAGCTAGGTTCCATTCCCTGTAGAGCTAGGAAAATGTAAAGCAAGGCATAATCTTTCTAAGTCTCTATTAACTTCAAATGCAAAAGGGAAAAAAGCCACACACACATTTACTCTGTCTAACAAAGGTTTTCATGAAATTAAATGCAAATGTGTATGAAATATTTCTGTGATAGCAAAGTGCTAATTTTAATTGAATAATTTTTACCAGTGAGTTCTTTTTTATGTCACCATGTGACAGTTTGCATTGAATATAATACAATTCATTAGAGCCACTATTTTTACCTGTGATGTAACCTTTTAATGGTTCTTCTTTCTGTTAATTACTTTAGTTACAATCTACAGCATGACAGAATTACATAATGTATTTCTCCCTCCTTGGTTTCATGGTTTAGGCAAAATTAGAATCCTCATGCAAAAGGGCCATATTCAACAGATTTTGCCCAGTCTAATTGGTAGTGCTACTGACCTGTAAACACAGTCTAAAGAATATAATGATGAGTACTTTTTAATCTTTTATTATGAAAAATGTGTAACATATAATGTGGTAATAAAAATAATGTCCTGTCCCCACCTGCCTCCTGCCAAAACGATCACATCCTAATTCCCAGAATCAGAAAGTGTTACATCACATGGCAAAGGGAAATCAAGGTTGCAGCTAGAATTACAGCTGCTAATCAGCTCTCATTGAGATGAGAAGAGCCTCTGGATTACCTGGGAGGGTTCAATCTAATCACATGGGTCCTTAAAAGTGGAGCACCTTTCCCAGCTGAGGAAGAACCAAAGAGAGGGCAGAGTAAAAAGGACCTGATCTACGGTTGTGACTTAGAAAAAGGAAGAAGGAAGCCCATAACCTGGGAATCGGGGTGGCCTCTAGAAGCTGGCAACGGCAAGGGAACAGATTCTTCCCTAGAGCCTCTGGAAGGAATGCAGCCCTGCCTAACTGCCTCGTGATTGTAGCCAGGTGACCTCCATGTTGGACTTCTGACTTCCAGTGTAAACTACAACATAAACTATAATCCATGCTGTGTAGCAGTGCTCCAAAGTGTATTCACCAAATGCAATGAATGTACCACACTAATGAAAGCAGTTGTTGATGTGGGAGGAATGAGGGGTGTGGGGAAGGGAGGAATTGGGAACCTCTTATATTTTTTAATATAACATTTTGTGTGACCCATGTATCTTTTTTAAAAAGATAATAAAAAATTAGAAATTTTAAAAATTGGAGTTGGAAAATTTGAACAACAGTGGTAAGGGGAATTTTGTTGTTTTTTTTTTAACTTCAAAATGTGCAAATATATTCCAGTAAAACTTTAAGAAAATTAAAATTGGGGAACATTTTTAAAAATCAATGTATTTGGGTTGTTTTAAGTCACTAAGTTTGTGGTTATTTGTTACAGCAGCCATGGGAAATATTGCATAGGCAAGAGTAGAGAGAATAGTATAACAAACCCCACATGCCTATCAGCCAACTTCAACATTACCAAATACTGGTTAATCTTGTTTTGTTGGCATACCCACTTCCCCTAATTACATCAGATTATTTTGAAGCAAATCCAGGATATTTTAATATTCAATCCATAAATATTCCAGTATGTGTCTGTAAGACAAGGACTCTTATACATAACCATATTAATTATCACAGCTAAAACTTAATAATTCCATAATATCATCAAATATCTAGTATGTGTTCAAAGTCCCCATTTATCTCATACATGTTTTATTATAGGTCATGTGTTTCAAACAGGAGACAAGTAAGGACCATAAATTGCATTTAGTGAAAATGTGGCTTCATTCTCTTTTAATCTATAAGATCATCCTCCCTCACTCACTCCCCCCCCCCTTTTTTTTTTTTTTTTTGATATTTGCTAGCTCCTAGCATGCAAAGAAAGTTCTATGATAACACTAGCTGGCTACAAGTTTAAAAGAATGGTATTTCAGAATCTAAATTCCGGTTAAAACGCATTAGAATATCAAAGTGTTCTGATTTCAACAAAAGATTATAAAACATGCAAATAAACAGGAAGTAATGGCCAAGGGAAAGAAAAAGATAAAAGCACTAGAAACAATCAATGAGGAGGATCAGAAATTGACAGACAAATAATTTTTTTAAGTTGGTGGGAAATATGCTCAAAGAGCTAAAAAAAAACATGGACCAAGAACTAAAGCAAATCAGGAAAATGATAGATGAACACAAAGAGAATATCAATAGAGAAATGGAAATTATGAAAAGGAACGAAACAGAGCTCACGACCACAGTAACAGAGATTAAAAAAATTCCTTAGAGGTATTCGATAGCAGATTGGAGCTGGAGAAGAAAGAATCCGTTTTTTGAAGCTATGACAATTGAAAATTGAAATCATTTTAGTTTTAGTTTGCTAAATGCTGCCGATGTAATATACCAGAAATGGGTTGGCTTTTACAATGGAAATTTGTTAGGTCAAAAGCTTATAGTTCTGAGTGTAAGTGTTCAAATCAAGGCATCATCAGAGATGCTGTCTCACCAAAGGACAGTGCTGGCAATCCTGGACTCCTGCCACATGGCAAGGACAATGGCAGCCCTGCTGGTCTTTGCCTTCTCCTCTAGGCTCACTTTCTCCCTAAGAATGTGCCCCACCTTCTCTGAAGCCCTAGGGTGGACCCATCCTTCCTGTACAATGGAGAGAAGACCCGCCATCTCCAAGTGCCAGGGCATACTTACCATTTCACACACGTTACGTGAGGTCCCTCTCTTGGTCAGAAAAATTTACTTAAGTCCGTTTTTTTTTGTCTATTTTTAAGTCCATTTTTCTGCCCTTAAAGTCATTTTTCCTACAATCGCCTTATTCTGTCCATTGAAGTCCAGGCTGGCAGTGGTTTCATTCATACAGATCTCACAAAAAACTTGTTCATTTTGCATGCAATTCAGAGGGGTCCCAACCCTTGGTCAATAGAACTTTCCACAAGTCCTTTCTGAATAATTCCATTTCCAGCCCTGATTTATAGTGAAATGACTGGCTGTTACCAAGTTCAGTTTAATTCTCACATGGGGCACTACTCTCTGGGGTCTTGCTTTCTGGAAGGTCAGAAATTCCCAAACCATCAGTTACTGGTTTCTTTGTGCCCAGAAATTCAGTTCTTAGCTTATGCCTTTCCTCTCGCATTTTGCTATAAACTGTAAGGAAAAGCCAGACCACAGTTTCTATGTTTAGTTTGAAAATCTACTCAGCTAAACACCCAAGTTCATCACTTTCAACTTCTGACTTCCATCTAATGTCAGGAATCAATGTTGCCAAATAATCTGCCACTTTAAAATAAGGATCACCTTCCTTCCAGTTTGCAATGACACAGAGATCATTTCTGTCTAAGGCGTCATCAAAAGTATTCTCAGCATCCATATATTTACCAACAGTCTCTTCAAAGTAATCCAGGCCATTTCTAGCAAGCATCTCACAATTCTTCCAAAATCTTTCCTTTACCCATTTTATAAAAACGTTCCAATATTTTTGGTATTTGCATAGCAGCACACACCCCAGTCTTCTGGTACTAATTTCTGTTTTGGTTTTATAAAGGCTGCTGATGCAATAAATCAGAAATGGGTTGGCTTTTACAATGGGAGTTAGGTTGGTGCAAACAAAATTGCTGTTTTGCGTTGTTGAAATCTGCCATTATGGGAATACATTCTTAAATAAATGTGATTATGTTATACATCATTTTAATGTGCATTTCTTGCTTTATGTTTTTTTGCTAATGACTTATAGCTTGCTGTTTATTTTATATTTATTTTAGACTATGGAGATGATGTTAGACAAAAAACAAATTTGAGTGATTTTCTTGAGTTCAAAATAGGTCATAAAGCAGCAGAGACAACTTGGAACATTAACAACGCATTTGGCCAGGAACTGCTAATGAATGTAAAGTGCAGTGGTGGTTCAAGAAGTTTTGCAAAAGAGAAGAGAGCCTTGAAGATGAGGAGTGTAGTGACCTGTCATTGGAAGTTGACAACAACCCACTGAGAGCAATCACTGAAGCTGATCCTCTTATAACTACCAAAGTTACCAGAGAACTCAGCATCAATCATTCTACAGTCATTCAGCATTTGAAGCAAATTGGAAAGGTGAAAAAGCTCGACAAGTGAGTACCTCATGAGCTGACTGAAAATCAAAAAAATCATACTTCTGAAGTGTCATCTTCTCTTATTCTATGCAAAACAAGGAACCATTCCTCAATCGAATTGTGATGTGCAATGAAAGCTGGATTTTATACAACAACTGGCGACGACCAGCTCAGTGGTTGTACCAAGAAGAAGCTCCAAAGCACTTTCCAAAGCCAAACTTGCACCAAAAAAAGGTTATGGTCACTGTTGCCAGTCTGGCCCACTACAGCTTTCTAAAACCTGGTGAAACCATTATATCTGAGAAGTGTGCTCAGCAAATCAAAGAGATGCACCCAAAACTGCAATGCCTGCAGCCAGCACTCGTCAACAGAAAGGGTCCAATTCCTCTCCACAACAATGCCCAGCTGCACATTGTACAACCAATGCTTCAAAAGTTGAGTGAATTGGGCTACGAAGTTTTGCCTCATCTACCATATTCACCTGACCTCTCACCAACCAACTACAACTTCTTCAAGCAAGTCAACAACTTTCTGCAGGGAAAACACTTTGACAACCAGCAGGATGCTAAAACAATGCTTTCCAAGAGTTTGTCATATCCTGAAGCACAGATTTTTACACTACAGGAATAAACAAACTTATTTCTCATTGGCAAAAATGTGTTGATTGTAATGGTTCCTATTTTGATTAATAAAGATGTATTTGAGCCTAGTTATAATGATTTAAAATTCACAGTCCGAAACCGCAATTCCTTTTGTACCAACCTAAAGTTAAAAGTTCACAGTTCTGAGGCTATGAAAATGTCCAAATCAAGGCATCAACAGAGATACTATTTCACTGAAGGTGGGCTGCTGGACTCCTGCCACATGGTGAGGCACAATGGCAGCTCTGTTGGTCTCTGCCTTCTCCTCCAGTCTCACTTTCTCCATAACCTCAGCAGTGGGTGATCAGGCACATTGTGGTATCTGCTCATAATTTCCCTCTCCTCTGGGCCTTGTTACTTCAGCTTCAGGTGCAGTGTCTGTTGCCTTTTTCTCTCCCAGGTTTGTTGATTTCAACTTCTAGAGGTTTTCTCTCTCACTGAAGCTTTTTTTCTCTGTCTGCAGCTTTTCACTCCTCCCTTTATAATGGACTCCAGTAAAAGGATTAAGACCCACCCTGAGTCATGCCCTATTGAAGTGATCTAATCAAAAAGAAGGGCCCTCAACTAATCTAATCAAAAGTCCCAACTTCAATAAGTTTACATGCATAGGCATGGATTAGCTTTAAAAACAAGGTTTTCTGGAATCTACATAGATTTAAATTGTCACACAATCTGAGGAACAGGAAGAAGAAAGAATGAAAAAAGTAAACAAAGCCTGAGGAACCTGTGGGAGACCAGCACATATACCAATATACACACTGTGGGATTCTCAGAAAGAGAAGAAAGGGACATAAAGAATATTCAATGAAATAATGGCTGAAACCTGTTAAAATTTAAAGAAAGACATAATTATATACATCCAAGATGCTCAATTAACTCCAAACAGAACAAACCCATATAGAGTCACACCTTACCATGTTATAATCAACCTGCCAATTGCCAAAGATAAGAGAATTCTAATGGGATGGCAGAGAAGCAACAAGTCACATACAAAGGAACCTTAATAAGATTAAATGCCAATTTCCCATGGGTAATCATAGAGGAAAGAAGGTAGAGGTATGACATATTTTAAGTAGCAAAAGTGAATAATTGCCAACCAAGAATTCCATATCTGGCAAAATTGCCTTTCAAAAATGAGGGAGAGATTAAAGACATTCCAGGATCAACAAAAGCTGAGGGAGTTTGTCACACTGGATGAACCTATAAAAGATGCTGAAGAGAGTTCTGCAAGCTGAAAGGAAAGGACAATAGACAATAGATCAAAGCAACACAGAGAAATAAGGATCTCTGGTGAGGATAATAATATGGGTAAATATAAGTGAAAATTCTATTGTGTTTTTGGTTTGTAATTCCACCATTTACATCCTACAGGATCCATCAGGCAAATGCATAAAATATAATGATATATATATCAGTGGTTTTGGACTTAATGTATAAACCTACAATTTGTGGCAAGAAGTACATAATCAGGTACTGAGGGTAATAGGAATATAATTGGCATATATCATTAAAGTTGTTATCTAAGCAAGTGAGAGTGTTATAGATTTAGGGTGTTAAAGTTCCAGTGACAAAAAAGAATCAGAAAATTTGCAACTCATAGACACAGAAATTAGAGTACAGGTTTTGGGGTCCAGGGTAGGGCAGGAGAATGATGACAATGCATATTGAGTGTGGGGTTTCTATTTGGGGAAAAGGGAAAGTTTTAGTAATGGAAGAGAGTGAGGATATAGTAACAGTGTAAATATGAGTAATCCCACTCACTGTTATGCTGGCTGTGAGTAGTTGACATCAGAAAGTTTATATTGTATATATGTTCTTATAATTTTTTTCCTCACTTAATTTTTCTTTCTTATTTTCCTTTTTTTATTATCTTTTTTTAAAAGATACATAGATCACACAAAATATTACATTAAAAAATATGAGGTTCCCATATAACCCACTCCCCACTCCCCCCACTACTCCCACATCAACAACTTCTTTCATTACTGTGGTACATTTCATTGCATTTGATGAATACATTTTGGAACACTGCTACACAGCATGGACTATAGTTTACACTGTAGTTTACACTCTCTCCCAGTCCATTCAATGGGTTATGGCAGGATATATAATGTTCGCATCTGTCCCTGCAATATCTATCCTTTAGGACAATTGCAAGTCCCAAAAATGCCCCCACATCACACCTCTTTTTCTCTCCTCCCTGCCTGCAGCAACTCTCATGACCACTGTCTCCACATCAATGATATATTTTCTTCCATTGCTAGAGTCACAATAATTCTATAGTAGAATGCCAGTAAGTTCACTCTAATCCATATTTTATTCCTCCATCCTTTGGACCGTGGGATGGCGATGCCCATGACACTTCTAAATCAAGAGGGGGCTTAGATTCCACATGGCTGATGGATGGGATTCTTCTCCTTGCAGTTGTAGACTCTCTTGGTTCCATGGTGTGGTAGGTTGACCATGCTCAACTACTTGTTAGCTGACCCAGCTAAGTCCAACAACCTGGAGAATAGGTACTGAAACTCTGCTGAGGATCAGGGCCCAGCTGGCACATGGACAAGTTTCCTGGGCATACACCAATCCCAGCACCAACCACAGGTTCAGTAAAAGTGCCAAAAGAGGCATGTGTAGAGTAGTCATGTCTGAGTCCAACTCTATCACATTCAGGAGCACAAATTCCAAAGTAGGGTCCCCTGGTAAGGCACAGAACTCCAGAACCACCTGTCATGGCCATAGGACCTGAGGGACTCCATAGCCCTTGGGAGCACCTCTACCTGGAGTGTATCTACTTTGGCTATCTCTGGGAGCCTGCTGAGACATGAGTAAGTGCAAACCCTCTGATGACCTCCCAACTCATTTTGAAGTCTTTTAGCCATATAAACTCATTTGTCTTTACCATTTCCCCCTTTTATCCAAGGCATTTTTCTAGTTGCATCACCAACTGCTGATTGGTAGTAATCCCTCAGCACCAGGGAGGCTCATCCCTGGGAGTCATGTCCCACACTGGGGGGACGGTAATGCATCTACATGCTGAGTTTGGCTTAGAGTGGTCACATTTGAGCAACAAGGAGGCTCTCAGGTAGTAATTCTTAGGCCCCTGCAGCTCTAGACTCAAGCACACAGGCTCATAGGCATAGTCATCAGTATCAAGGGCCCATCATTGGACCATCCTTCTTCACTGGTCTTTGCACTTGGAGGATTGTTGCTCTTCCGTTGGGGAATGCGACAGAGCTCCCCAGGATAGGGGAGCTCAGCACTCCCTCAGTTGTCATGTGTAAATCTACCCACTATGACAATACCCAGTGAACAACTGAAAATACCTATATACCCTATATGCATGCCCTGGAGAACTCCCTCCCACCCATGCATCCACCATCAATGACATCCCATACCAGTGCTCCTCCCCTGCCATAGTTTACCCCTCTGTGATCCAAAACTTCTTAAAAAATGAAGCCTAATATATTGCCAAATTCAATTCATAGGAAAATCAAATGGTAATGATAGGTTTAAAGATTAGAAATAGAATACACACTAATTTATAAAAACTAAAATAAAGTAAAAAATAAATTGGGGTATTAAAAACTGAAAAATATCATAAAATTTTTTGACATTTTGCTTTTCATCACTGTAATAGGTGTTGCCCTGTATGTACAGTGGCAAGGCAATCTCTTCCATTTCTTCCTCAGTGTCTACATCGTTTTTTTTTTAACTGGTCAGTATACTTAATTTTATTTATTTTTAATTTCTTTTTTTTGTCTTTATTTTTTTAATATTACATTCAAAAAATATGAGGTCCCCATATACCCCTCACCCCCTTCAGCCCACTCCTCCCTCCATAGTAACAATCTCCTCCATCATCATGAGATATTCATTGCATTTGGTGAATACATCTCTGAACACCACTGTACCTCATGGTCAATGGTCCACATTATAGCCCACACTCTTCCATGTTCCATCCAGTGGGCCATGGGAGGACATATAATGTCCGGTAACTGTCCCTACAGCATCACCCAGGACAACTCCAAGTTCCAAAAACACCTCCACATCTCATCTCTTCCTCCCATTCCCCACCCCCAGCAGCCACCATGGCCACTTTCTCCACACCAATGCCACATTTTCTTCGATTACTAATCACAGTAGTTCATGAATAGAATATCAGTAAGTCCACTCTCATCCATATTCTATTCCTCCATCATGTGGACCTTGGAATGGTTGTGTCCATTCCACATCTATATCAAGAGGAGGCTTAGATTCCACATGGATGCTGGATGCAATCCTCCTGCTTTCAGTTGTAGGCACTCTTGGCTCCCTGGTGTGGTGGTTGACCTTCTTCAACTGTTACCTGAGTGGGGTAAGTCCAATAAACCAGAGTGTAGGAGCTGAAGTCTGTTGAGGCTCAGGGCCTGGCTATCATATAGTCAGTCGAAAGATTCTTATTTTTTAATGTTATATTAAAAAAATATGGGGTCCCCATATAACCCCCCCACCCCCCTCACCCCACTCCACCCATAACAGCAACCTCCTCCAACATCATGGGACATTCATTGCACTTGGTTCTACATCCTTTTTTAAAAAAATTTTTATTAATACTTCAAAAAAGTTTTATGTCACAGTAAAGTCACATATAGATTATAGGGTACTCCCATATACCCAACATCAAATCCTTTTCCCCCTTCCCCAGCAATGATCTTTTTACATGTGGATATTACATTTGCTACAACTGATGTACAGATATTGAAACATAGCTACCAACCATGGTTACCTTATGGTTTACATTATGGTTTATATTTTAGACTGTACACTTTTATAAATTTTTGGTGAAATTTAACATGGCCTGTATCCATTGTTGCACAATCTTGTGGGACACTTCCATTACTCCCCAGTTATCCCCCCTTCCATCTATTCTATTTCTCTCCCCACTCCCTTCAGGGCCCACAGCTTCACTGCTTGAAGGGCAAGATTCATAGATACTTGCAACAATACTAAGAGCTTGACACACTAGTCTGTCCTCCCCCACTGGGGGCCAACCATGCTCTCAAGAGACACTCTCCCCTCTGTTTGAGAACATCAGGCCTCCCCAGAATGGAGTTCCAACACCTTCCCGCTCATTGTATGGGTCTCCACCCACTGATATAATACACTATGACAAGATGAGCACTCACACACTCCCTAGAAGCCTGCCCAGGAGCACCTTTGCCAGATGTCCCCCGTCAAACACCCTAAACCAGTAACCCTTCCTTATTATATTTTCTAAACTGTTTTCTCAACATTATAGTTTTAACCACATACCTAACAATCTCCCATGTTCACCTGCTCCCCCCAACCTTCCCCCAAATTCCATGGACTGTCTGACCCATTCTCCCAACCCTAGACCACCTCCAGCCTGCAAAGCCAAACCAAATAGTATCCCTATACTCCTGTCTTATCCCTTCATCGCACAACTACTTACCTCCACTTCATCAGAGATTTCACCCATGTTGGCATTGGCTCACAACCTTCCTCTCCCCTTACCCCAACCATTTCCTACAAGCCTATCTTCCAATCTCTAGCTCTCTGAGACAGCTTGATTTGCTTAATTCATATCAGAGAGATCATATAGTATTTGTCCTTCAATGCCTGGCTTGCTTCACTCAACATAAGGTCCTCAAGATTCATCCATATTATCCCATGTGTTAGTACTGTAATCCTTTTTAGAGCTGACTAGTATTCTATTGTATGTATATACCACATTTTGTTTATCCATTCACCTGTTGGTGGGCATTTGTGTTGATTCCAACATTTGGCAATGGTGAATAATGCCGTTATGAACATTGGTGTGCATGTATCAGTTCATGTCCTTGTTTTCAGTTCTTCTGGGTATATACCCAGCAGTGGGATTGCTGGGTCATATGGCAAATCTATAGCTAGTTTTTTGAGAAACTGCCAAACTGTCCTCCACAATGGCTGGATCTTTCTACATTCCCACCAGCAATAGATGAGGGTTCCCATTCCTCCATCTCCTCTACAACACTTGTAGTCCTCTGTTTTTTAATAGCCACCAGTCTAATGGGTGTAAGATTGTATCTCATGGTAGTTTCGATTTGCATTTCCCTACTAGCTAGTGATGTTGAACATCTTTTAATGTGCTTTTTAGCCATTTGTATTTCTTCTTTGGAGAAGCATCTGTTCAAATCTCTTGCCCATTTTTAAAATGGGTTGTTTGTTTTTTATTTTTGAGATATAGCATTTCTTTATATATGCTGGATATTAGGTTCCTATCAGATATATGGTTACCAAATATTTTCTCCCATTGGGTTGGCTGTCTTCTCACTTTCTTGATAAAACTCCTTTGAGATGCAAAAGTTTTAATTCTGAGGAAGTCCCATTTATCTATTTTTTTCTTTCACTGCTCATGCTTTGTGTGTGAAGTTCATGAAGCCATTTCCTATTACAAGGTCCTGTAGATGTTTCCCTACATTGTCTTCCAAGGTCTATATGGTTTTGGTTCTTATATTTACATCTTTGATCCATCTTGAGTTGATTTTTGTATAAGGTGTGAGATGGTATTCCTCTCTCATTCTTTTGCATATGGATATCCAGTTCTCCAAGCACCATTTATTGAAAAGGCCATTCTCTTCCCTTTGAGTGTGCTTGGTGGCCTTGTTGAATATCAGATGACTGTATATGCAAGGATCTATATATCAGAACTCTCAATTTGGTTTCATTGGTAAGTATGTCTATCCTTGTGCCAATACTATGCTGTTTTGACAACTATAGCTTTGTAGGATGTATTAAAGTCAAGTAGTGTTATTCCTCTGATTTCATTTTTCTTTTTCAATATGTATTTGGCTATTCAGGACCTCTTTCCCTTCCAAATTTCATAGTTAGTTTTTCCAGTTCATCAAAAAATACTGTGTTGATTTTTATCAGGATTACAGTAAATCTGTAGATCAGTTCGTGTAGGATAGACATCTTAATGATATTTAGTCTTCCTATCCATGAACAGAGAATATTCTTCCATTTATTTAAGTCTTTCTTGATTTTCTTTAACAGTGTTGTGTAGTTTTCTGTGTATAAGTCTTTTACACCTTTAGTTAAATTTATTCCTAGGTGTTTGATTTTTTTATTTACTATTGTGAATGGTATTTGATTCCTGATTTCCTCCTCAGATTGCTCATTATTGGTGTACAGATATGCTACTGATTTTTACACATTGATCTCATAACCTGTGACTTTACTGAACTCATTTATAAGTTCTAGAAGATTTGTTGTAGATTTCTCAGGGCTTTCTATGTATAGGATCATGTCATCTGCAAATAGTGAAATTTTGACTTCTTTTCCAATTTGTATACCTTTTGCATCTGTTTCGTGCCTCAGTGCTTGAGCAAGGACTTCTAACACAACATTAAATAGGAGGTGTGATAGTGGGCATCCTCATCTTGCTCCTGACCTTAGAGAGAAAGATTTTAGGATTTCACCATTGTATATGATGTTAACTGTGGGTTTTTCATATATACCTATCCTTTATCATGTTCAGAAAGTTTCCTTCTATTCCTATCTTTTGCAGTGTTTTTATCAGGAAAGGGTGCTGTATTTTGTCTAACGTTTTTTCTGTCTATAGATATGATCATATGATTTTTTTCTTTCAATCTGTTTATGTGGTGTATTACATTGATTGATTTTCTTATGTTAAACCATCCTTGCATACCAGGGATGAAACCCACTTGGTCTTGGTGTATAACACATTTTATGTGTTGTTGAATACAATTAGCATGTATTTTGTTGCAGATTTTAGCATCTAGGTTCATTAGAGAGATTGGCCTGTAATTTTCCTTTCCTGTGGTGTCTTGTTTGGCTTTGGTATTAGGGTAGTGTTGGCATCATCAAATGAGTTAGGCAATGTTCCTTCTATTTCAATTTTTTGAAAGAGTTTAAACAAGATTGGTGTTACTTCTTTCTGGAATGTTTGGTAGAATTCACCTGTGAAGCCATCTGGCCCTGGGCTTTTCTTTGTTGGGAGGTTTTAATGACTGATTCTATCTCTTTACTTGTGATTCATTTGTTGAGATCATTGATTTCTTCTTTTGTCATCATAGGCTGCTTATATGTTTCTAGGAATTTGTGCATTTCCTCTAAATTGTCCTTCTTTTTGGCACATAGTTTTTTAAAGTGTCCTCTTATACTCTTTATTTCTGTGGGATCAGTGGTGATATTCCCTTTCTCATTTCTTATTTTGTGTATTTGCATTTTCACTCTTTTTTTCTTCAGTCTAGCTAAGGGTTTGTCAATTTTATTGATCTTCTCAAAAAACCAGTTCTTTGTTTTGCTTATGTTTTTACTGCTTTATTTTCTATTTCATTTAGATCTGCTATGATCTTTTTTTATTGATTTCTTTCTTCTTCCTTTGGGGTTAGTTTGTTGTTGTTGTTGTTTACTAATTCCTGAAAGTGTACAGTTAGGTCTTCGATTTTAGCATTTTCTTCTTTTTCGACATATGAATTTATGGTTATGAATTTCCCTCTCAGTACAGCTTTTGCCGCATCCCATATGTTTTGATATGTTGTGTTGTTATTTTCATTAGTCTCAAAGTAGTTACTGATTTCTTTTGAGATTTCCTCCTCGACCCACTGTTAGTCTAAGAGTGTTTTGCTTCACTTCCATATTTTTGTGCCTAATCTGGTTCTCTGGCCCTTGGAGATTTCCAGTTTCATTCCATTGTTGTCAGAGAAATTACCTTGTATGATTTCAATCTTTCTGAATTCATTGAGACTTTTTCTGTAGCCTAGCATGTGGTTTATCTTGGAGAATGATCCATGTGTGCTTCAGAAGAATATATATCCTGCTGTATTTGTGTATAGTGTTCTATATATGTCTATTAGGTCCCGCTCCTCTAATATATTATTCAAAGTCTTTGTTACTTTATTGATTCTCTGTCAAGATATTCTGTCTAATGGTGATAATGGAGTATTAAAGTCCCCCACTATAATTGTAGAGGCATCTGTTCCTCCACTTAGTTTTTCCAGTGTTTGCCTCATGTATTTTGATGTGCCCTGGTTAGGTGCATAAATGTTTATGATTATTTCTTCTTGACAGATTACCCCTTTTATTAATATAATATTACCCCTTTTACTAAAATATTGTGTCCCTCTTTGTCTCTCACAGTGGTTTTGCATTTAAAGTAATTTTGTCTAATATTAGTACAGTTACTCCTGCCCTTTTTTTGTTATTGTTTGCTTATAAGATTGTTTTCAAGCCATTCACTTTCAACCTCATTGAATCCCTGGGTCTAAGATAGGTTACTTGTAGACAGCATATAAATGGGTCATGTTTCCTTATCCATTCTTCCAATCTGTATCTCTTGACTGGTGAGTTTAATCTATTAACATTCAGTGTTATTACTATCAAGGAATTACTTACATTAGCCATATTTTCTTTGGATTTGTGTATGTCATATGTTGTTTTTATTTCTTTTTGTCTTTTTGTTGTTCTTATACTCTCCTCCAACTCTGTTTCTCCTGTTTTTTTCTTTCAACCTGCAGAACTCCCTTTAGTATTTCTTGAAGGGCAGGTTTCTTATTGGCATACTCTTTTAGTTTCTGTTTATCTGTGAATATGTTGAACTCTCAATCATTTTTGAATGCCAGCTTTACTGGATAGAGTATTCTTGGCTGGAAATCTTTTTCTTTCAGTACCTTTACTATGTCATACCACTGCCTTCTTGTATGTGATGGTTCTCTTTCTCTTCCTGCCTTCAGTATTCTTTTTGTCTTGAGCTTTGGGTAATTTGACAAGTATATGTCTTGGAGTAGGCCTGTTGGGATTTACACTGTTTGGGGTGTGCTGCACTTCCTGGACATATACATCCATCTCCCTCAATAGGTTTGGGAAATTTTCAGCCATTATTTCCTCCAATACCCCTTTTGCCCCCTTTCCCTTCTCTTCTCTTCCTGGGATGCCTATAATGCTTATGTTTGTGTGTTTTGTGTTGTTGTTCAAATCCCTAAGTCCCTGCTGGTTGTTTCTATCTTTTTATCTATCAATTCTACTATCTGATTGATTTCAGATGTACTGTCTTCCACATCATGAATTCTCTTCTCTGCCTATTCAAATCTGCTGTTATTTGCTAAGAGTGTAGTTTTGATTTCTTGGATTGTGCCATTCATCACCATCATATCCATTATCTTTTTGTGTATGTTTACAATTTCTTCAGTTTGCTTTCCAAGTTAATATCCTTTATCTCTTCCTTCACTTCATTTAGTTGGTCCATGATATTTGCTTGGGCAGCTTTGATTAGTTGTTCAATGTTCTGTTCCTCTTCCTGGTTTTTAGTTTGTTCATTAGATTGGACCATGTCTTCCTGATTATTGGTATGGTTTTCTCTTTGACATTTTGCTCTTTTTATTCTATTTCCTTATTGTTGACTTAAGTTCCCTAGAAGGAAAAAGTTTAGGGCCAGGGAAAGCAAAAGAGGTAAGAAAAGAAAAAATATAATAGTAATATTAGTAGTAAATGTTAGCAGAAGAATCCATATAAGACCTACAAGAATGAATATTAAACTCTTGTTAGCAGTGTAGAGGTATAGGAATTTTAAAAAGTGGAGTACCTACAATGAAATGGGAAACTGAATATGGTTTTATGAGTAAACTAAGATAAATTATATAACAAAAGTAACCTTTTTTTTTTTTTTTTTTTGGAAAAATAAGAGACCCAAGGGAAGCTAATACAAGGATAATGTCTATGTTTTCCCTGTCCTAAAGCATCAGTGAGATGTTTAGTATCCCAGTAAGTCATTACTCCAAGAGGAGCCCAGAATCAACCTAGAGAACTTGTATATTCAAGGCTGAAACTCCTCCACTGAGCTAAACTTTCTTCATGGGTTGATTAGCTCTTCAGAAAGAGTCCCTTTCCTGGGACAGGATTGACTCTTTTGAATTGGATAAACTGCTGATTAGGAATCTATCCTTCCAGGGCAGCAGGAAGCGTGTGTGTGTGTGTGTGTGTGTGTGTGTGTGTATGTGTGTGTGAGAGAGAGAGAGAGTTCTCTTTTGAAATTCAAATGGAATCCTGGTGATTTAACTCACCACAGAAAAAAAAATGACTCTCAGTCTCTACGAGAGACAGCACCCACACTTTGCTGGGAACCCTAAATATGCTCTTGGAAGCTTATTAAGCACTTCCTACTATTCGCCTCCCTTAGGTGAGTTGCACAGAACTAGTTAATCGCCTGACTCCACCTTCTCCCAGACCAATTTTCCCTATCCCAGGGAGGCTAGGTAAATGAGGCTGCCTTAGCAGATTCACCTCTCCCCTCTTCCTGGTTTCTCCTCAAGCCATCTGGTATGCTCCTCAAAACTCAAAAAAGGGAGTCTAGACCATTGAACCTGCACTCGGGGGACCCCTCTCCTCCCTTCACCAGAACCCTCCCACTCTCAGAGTTTATCTACTCCAGTTGGGTGACTGGCAATTGTCAGGGAATGCCATGGATTGCTGCCCTGAGGGAGGGGCTTAGGTGTCCCACAGCTCCAGACTCAAGCACCAGAAATTCACGGTATTACCTTGAGCAATCACTCTTTTTGTTGCACTCTCTCCAGATCGATCCCGAAGCCTCCTGCTTTGTGGGTTCCCAAAACAGCTCCCTCAGGCAGGATTTTGCCCCAAATCAGCTAGTTTTTGCAGGAGATATGAGTTGGTTGCACTTAATCCAATGCCATCCTGCCCCGCCTCCTCCTATAATTTTTTTAAAAGGAATGAGCAAATAAAAATACAGTGAAATTAAATGTGATATGTGATCTTGGACAAGACCTAATAATGAAGTAGAAAAGGCCCAAAAGCTCATTTTGGGGACATGTTTAAAATTGGAACACAGACTATAAACTTGAAACCAATGTTAAATTTCTTGAACTTAATAGCTTCCCTTAAAGTAATTACGTAAGTGAATAAGCTTTTTTTTAGGAAATTGCTCATGGCAGTATTAAGTATTCAAGGAGCACGATGTATGCAATGTACACTCAGGTGCTTATAAAATAAATTGATAAATATGTGGACAGATAAATAGTTAGATGGATATTTTCCCTGCCTCAAAAACATGAGCAAAATATTCCCATTGTTTAACCTACCGTTTTGTGGTACAGTATTTGCTGTCACTAGCCTAGGAAACTAAATGGGATTTTGGTACCAGGAGAATAGGGTGTTGCTACTGCAAATACAAAAATGCAGAAACAGCTTTGAAATTGGGTAATGAGTAGAGGCTGGAAGAATTGTGAGCTATTTGATAGAAAAGGCCTAAATTGCTTTGAAGAGGCTCTTGGTAGAAATATGAATGCCAAAGCTACCTCCAATAAGTCCATAGGCAGAAATGATAAATGTGTATTGGAAACTGGAGGAAAGGCAAACGTTGTTTTAAAGTGTCAGAGAACGTGGCAAAATTGACTCCTGAAGTCAGATGGAAGGCAGAATTTGAGAGCAATTAACTTGGATATTAGTTGAGGAGATTTCCAAGTTAAGTGTAGAAAGTGAAGTCAGGTATTCCTTGCACTTATAGTAAAATGTGAGGGGAAAGGGACTAACTGAGAATTGAACTCCTGGGCACAAAGAAATCAGAAATTGATGGTTTAGTAAATTCTGAATTTCCAGAAAGCAATACCCCAGAGACTAGTGCTCCCTGTCAGAGTTTAAATAAACATGGAAGCAGTTAGCGATTTCTGTGGAAGTCAGGATTAGAAATGCAGCTATCCAGGAAGGATTTGTAAAAAGTTCTTTTGTTTAATGGTTTGGATCTCTGGGTACTTCATGCAAAACCAAGAAGTTTTGTTTGTTTTGTTTGTTTGTTCTCCAAGATCTGTATGAATGGAAACCATGCCAGTTTAGAATAAAAGGGAAAAGAAAGGGACAGATAGAAGGAACAAATAAGAGGTTGGAGCCTTCACCTCAGTGTTCAGGGAGAGCATGGCCACTGCACGAGAGCTTGGGGGATGGAGCTACTGCTTCTTTAGGCTTGGAGGACCAAACATCATTCCATAGATGATTCTCAGACCTTGAAACCTGATGGAGTTTCCCATCTGGGTGTTGGAATTGTTTGGGACCCATGACCTTCTGATTTGTCCCTATGGGAATGAGAATGTTCATCCTATGCCTTTTCCTCCATTATCTATCAGAAGCAGATAACTTGTTTTCTACATTTCACAGGTTCACAGATGGAGAAAACTTGTACACCAGGAGACATGGTACCTATAACAGATTTTGATGAGACTTTGAACTTTGCACTGTTACTGAAATGACTTAAGGCTTTTGGGATTTTTTTACAGGATGAATGTATTTCGCATCTAGAAAGAATATTTCTTTTGGGGGTCCAGAGAGTGAGGTGTCATGGATTGAAATTTACATACCCCAGAAAAACATGTTCTTTAATCAAATCCATTCCTGTGGCTGTAAACCCATTGTAAGTAGAACTTTGGATTGAGGTGACTTCAATTAAGGTGTGGCCCAACTCAACCAGGATGGGTTATAATCCTATTACTGGAGTCCTTTATAAGAGAATGAAATTCAGACAAAGAGAGAGAAAGCCAAATGAAGCATGAGCTAAAATGGGTCCCAGAAGTGATGGGAGAGACCAGGAGATGCCACTATGAGCCTTGCCATGTGACAGAAGAGCCAAGTATCAGCGGCAACAGGTCTTTGGGAAAAAAGATTTGCTTAATATTGTGTTGGTTTTCCTAACCTCAAAACCGTGAGTGAATAAATTTCCATTGTTTAACCTGACCCATTTCATGGTATTTGCTTTGAACAGCCTAGGAAACTAAAACATGGGGAAATAGTAGTTTGTTGGAGTTTTCCATAGGAGTTTGCATTATTTTTGTAACTGTCCTATAAGACAACAAGGTATTTAAAACTAAAAAGTTTATAAACAAAGATATTTCATTGCAAACAGAATGAATGAGAATGAGAATGGCAGAACAACAGAATCAGAGAGTGAACTTGAAGCAAGGGAGGCTCTCACCAGAACTAGAAACAAGGGCACATTACAAGTATGCCCAATGAGGGCACTGCCAGGTGCCCCAAGCCAGGCCTGTTCCTCTGTGTCACCCAATCCCTATTAGGGCTCCTGGTGGAGCATCTTAGTGGCAAGACTTAGGTTATAGAGTGGCTAGGAAGGGAGGAGAAGTAAGATCTGGCCTTTATTCTAGAGTGGTAGATGGGACAGATTCTCACCAGATTCACAGACCTATGTTCCTCAAACATAGGAAGTATTAGATGCTGGGCAGCAAATATGTGCACTCTATATTGAGATGCAAAGTATGACCAAAATGCACTACAATTGCCTTCATGAAGTTAAGGAAATCCTTTTCAAATTCCAATTATCTTCTCATTATTTTTTTCTGGCCTGAAGTATGTTTAATGTTACCCTAGGCTTCGGGTTAAATTTCACTTTCTTTAGAAAAATTTCCTGGCCTTCAAGAATACTTTCGTTTTTCTCCCTGTGTGCCTGATTGCACCCAGTGTGAAACTTATCAAAGTCCTTATCACACTGCATTGTAAAAACCAGTTTCCAAACCATTTTCTCTTCTAGAAAATAAAGTCCTTTGAAGTCAGGGAGTCTGGCACACAATAAGCATTCAAAAAAAGTTTGTTAAATGAATGAATGAATAGCTATTGCCAGTCAGTAAATTGTTGGAAGACAAGCATATAATCACACCATGCCTCCTTCAAGATGTACACTTTGTGCTCTAATATTGCTTCTAGGCTTTAATGAGGTTGAGTTGGAGTTTGAAAGCCAGGCTCAATTTTTAACAGTATGATTTAAGCAAATTATTTAAACTTTCTGAACTTCTGGGTGGGATGGTCATAAGCTTGAGGTTTTCTCATATAAATTGATGGATCGGCAAATGAGAAAGAAAAGTGTTTCCTTTTTAAATAAAATATCTTAGGGAAGCAGACTTGGTCCAATGGATACAGTGCCCGCCTACCACATGGGAGGTCTGCAGTTCAAACTCCGGGCCCCCTTGACCCCTGTGGAGCTGGCCAATGTGCAGGGCTGATGCGCGCAAGGAGTGCTGTGCCATGCAGGGGTGTCCCCCACATAGGGGAGCCCCACATGCAAGGAGTGCACCCCATAAGGAGAGCCGCCCAGTGAGAAGGAAAGTGCAGCCTGCCCAAGAATGGCGCTACACACACGGAGAGTTGACACAAGATGGTGCAACAAAAAGAAACACAGATTCCCAATGCCGTTGATAAGGATAGACGTGGTCACAGAAGAACACACAGCAAATGGACACAGAGAGCAGACAACTGGGGGGAAGGGGAGAGAAATAAATAAAAAATAAATCTTTAAAAAATATATATATCTTAAGTGCTATGATACAATGTAGCACTCAAAAACCAAAAACAACTAAAATTATAGAGAAATGAGTAGAATATTATCTTAATTTAAGTGCAGGCAGGATGTCTTCACTGAACAAGAATCTAATTGTTGAGTTCCAATCTCCATGTCTACTGACATAGAATATTATTTCCCAAAGCCTGCAGGGCTACAAAGCTGTTCAAACAAGAAAATAAACAGCTCCATCTTACATGAGTGAGCAGGGAGTGGCCTTTGCCAAAACATTCCTGGCTGCAGACCCCTGAAGACACCCATTCTTGGGAGAAGACTGTTTGGTCACAGTTCATAGGCCTTGGCTGTGAAGTCTTGACATGCAGGTAAAATCATCTGGAACTCTAAAGAGAGCCACGGGCGTGTTACCACATTGTGGATTTCCCCTTTAGCAATCCGTCTTCTTACCCACCTTTACTGTCATGCTTTATGTGTTAGCTCACTCAATTTCATTTCCAAAATAGGACATTTCTTTGTTCAACCTCTGTGTTGAGAGAGAAAATAATCAGGCCAATTTAAAGCGAACTGTTGCTGCCACAGTTTATTTAACCTTTGGCATCTTAATAGTCTCATGGAGGCTATAATATTCATTGTAAAGTGGGGGTAATTCTAGTACTATTCAAATGGGAATTAAATAAAATAATGTGCATAAATCAATTGCTAACAGAAAATAAGTGTTTATTATTAGCTGACTATTTAAGTTCTTCAGGACTGGTAAACTCATGAGCAGATAATGTAGACAGCTACCTAAGAGGTGTGTATGTTCAAAAGAGAATCTTTGACAACCAGCAAGATGGCAGCAGAGTAAGGAGCTCCTAGAGTCAGCTCTTGCTACAGAGCAGTTAGTAAACACCCAGAGCTCTTTGGAGCTAGCTGAAGCACCTGTTTAGGAGCTTAAGGAGGCCAGAAGAGCATCCTGCCACATCCTTGAAGGAATGGAAGGAGACTGCCCATCTGCAGAGAAGACTCATAGGTAGAGGCTCAACACCCCTTAGGCTGGTGCCCATCCTCCACTGCAGGCACAAGCTGCTCGGGAGCTGTTCTGCAGCTGGAATTGAAAGCTCCACTTTCCAAAAATGGGGGAGGAAGAGACAGTTGGGCACCAACTTCAGCTACTGAGGAGTAAATTCAGCAGGCTAAAGTATAATCCTGAGAACAGCTAAAGTATGAGCCTATCCAAGTCAGAAAGAGGCCAGGAGCCGCCATCTTAACTCTGTGCCTGGCACGAGGGAAGCAGGGCAGACTGAAAATGCTGGTGGGGACCGGCTTCTTTCCATCCAGGTCAGATTGTGGGTAGGCCCCAGTGCTACCTCCAGCAGGAAGGATGGTGCAGGGACCTACACCAGCCTCTCCAGGAAATTACTGGCCAAGCCACAGAGGCTGGTGATCATCCTACTCTGGCAGCATGAGTCACCCCAGGATCTGTTGTGTGGCTGGAATTGGAAGCTCCACTTCCTGGAAACAGGGGAGGAGGAGACAGTTGGCTACCGATTTCAGCCACTGATTGGTAGACGTGGCTGCTGGCTAAGGTATAACCCTGGGAACAGCTGAGGTATGAATCTGTCCAAGTTTGAAAGAGGCCAGTGGCTACCATTTTGACTCCACCCCCGGCCTGAGGGGAAGCCAGGCTGACCGAAAATCACAGTGTCAGTAGGAACCAGTTTCTTTAACCCAGAACAGCCTGCAGCCCTAGCCAGAGGCAGGGCTGAAGCTGGCGGGTCCTGCACCAGCCTATCCAGGTAATTGCAGGTACCTTTGGCTGGCACAGACTGAAAATCGGAAGTCTACTGGGGCAATTGCAGTCATCTTGGACCCACACTGCATAGATTGCTGCCCACACCTGTAGCTTTATCCCTGCCCCAGGCAGGGGAGAAAGGGGCATAAAGCTTCATCAGTGTCTCTGGGTAACTATAGTCTAGGCCTGCACAGCTTGGATTATTCCACACAGCTGTGAATTTGTCCCTACCCCTGGCAAAGGAGAAAGTTGGGAGAAGCTTCATTGGTCCCTAATGCAATAAGGGCAGCTTGAGCCTCCACAGCTTATAGCACTAAACCCATCCTTGGCTCCTACTGCACAACCAGCATGGGAGAAAGGGCAGGAAGTGATAAACTAAAGAAAAAACTGCACCCAGAATAAATACTCCTGTAATCCAGATGCCAAGACACCAACAAAAAATTACAATCCGCACCAAGAAACAGGAAGCTATGGCCCAGTTAAAGGAACAAGATAAGCCTCCAGATGACATAAAGGAGTTGAGTCAATAATCATAGATGTTCAAATAAATTTCCTTAATAAATTCAATGAGATAGCTAAAGAGATTGAGGATATTAAGAAGACACTGGATGAGCACAAAGAAGAATTTGAAAACATATATAGAAAAATAGCAGTTCTTATGGGAATGAAAAGTATAATAAATGAAATTTTAAAAAACATTGGAATCATATCATAGCAGATTTGAGGAGGCAGAAGAAAGGATTGGTGAACTTGAAGAAATAACCTCTGAAAGTTAACATACAAAAGAACAAATGAAGAAAAGAATGGAAAAAACTGAACAAGTTCTCAGGGAATTAAATGACAGTAAAAGACATGCAAACATACATGTCATGGGTATCCCAGAAGGAGAATTGAAGGGAAAGGGGACAGAAGGAATATTTGAAGAAATAATGGTAGAAAATGTCCCAACCCTATTGAAGGACATAAATATATGTGTCCAAGAAGCACAACATACTCCCATCCAAAAAAATCCAAATAGACCAACTCCAAGACACATACTAATCAGAAGGTCAATGCTAAAGAAAAAGAGAGAATTCTGAGAACAGCAAGAGAAAAGCAATGCATAACATATGAGGGATACCCAATAAGATTATGTGCTGATTGCTCACTAGAAACCATGGAGGCAAGAATATAGTGGTATGATATATTTAAGATAAGAATATTCACAGATAAACAGAAACTGAGAGAATTTCTAAGCAAGAGACCAGATTTTCAGGAAATACTAAAGGGTGTGCTACAGCCTGAAAAGAAAAGACAGGAGAGAGAGAATCTAGAAGTGAAGATTATATCAATAAAAGTAACTAACAGTGTCTAAAGAGTGGTGAAAATAAAATATGACAGATAAAACTCAAATAGTCAGGAATAAACTTAATCAACAATGTAAAGCACTTGTATTCAGAAAACTGCAACTCAGTGTTATAAGAAATCAAAAAAGGCCTAAATAACTGGAAGACTGTTCCATCCTCATGGATTGGAATACTAAATATCATTAAGATGTGAATTCTACTCAAATTGATATATAAATTCAAAACAATCCTGATCAAAATTCCACCAGCATTAAAAAAAAAAATTGAAAACACGATCAGCAAATTTATTTGGAAAAGTAAGGGGTCCTGAATAGCCAGAAACATCATAAAAAGACTTTAAATTGTATTACCTAGCTATAGTGGTAAAAACAACATGGTGCTGGCCTAAAGACAAACACATAGACCAATGGAACCAAAATGCTGGTTCAGAAACACACCCTCATATGTATGGTCAAGTGATTTTTGATTAGTTTGTTAAACCTACCCAGCTCTGATGTCCATTCAACAAATGGTACTGAAAGAATTGAATATCTATAGCCAAAAGAAGGAAAGAGGACCCCTATCTCACACCTCATACAAAAATTAACTCAAAATGGATAAAAACCTAAAAATAAAAGCAAGAATCATAAAACTTCTAGAAGAAATTGTGGGAATATATCTTCAAGACCTAGTGGTACATGGTAGATTCTTAAAGGAGATAAGAGGAGGACTGAGATGGCCTACTGATGTTTAATGTATGTAGCAGTTATAATTAGCTTTACTGTAAAAGTGTGGAAATGTATACAGTGGATGGTAATACATAGTAACAACTAGTTTATAAATGGGGATGTGACTGAAAATGGTAGTCTAGGTATGTAAATGCCAATTGACAGAATGCCAGAGAATAATCTAGGAACTGAATAGCACAGTAAACCAAGAGGTGGATGAGAATTGTGGTTGATGGTACAGATGCAAGAGTGTCCTTTGTGAGCTAGAGCAAATGTACATCACTACTGCAAGGTGTTGGAAATGTGGAGAAGCATGGGAAAAATACAACTGGTGTGACCTATGGACTGTGGTTAGTAGTAATAATATATTATTACTGCTACTATGTGAAAGATGTGCTGTATTGATAATGAGACAATGGAAAACATGAGCCAAATGTACACTATGGACATGGTAACAATCAGATGATCTGTAGCAAAATTTCCACCACAATGTGGTGTGTTGATGGAGGTGTGTTGTTTGGGAATTCTGCACATGTGCATGATTGTTTTACAAGTTTACAACTTCTGTCATAAAAAAATACACTTAAAAAATAATAATAGGAAAACACAAATTTAAGATAAGGTCTTTGATTAGTAGTAAGATTTTGACAATATTCTTTCATAATTTATAACAAATGTCTCACGACATTGCAAGGCATTGGTGGAGGGTTGATGTATGGGACCCCAGTACGATGTTATGCATGTTTGCCTGTAAGTTCACAACTTTTGCTATACACTTGTTTTTGTATGTTCATAAATAAATGATATAAAGATAATATTTTAGTAATATTTTGACAATGCTCTTCAATCATTAGTTAAAAAAGTTTAACAACAATGCAAGTTATTGGTGGTGGGGTGCGTTGTAGGAGTCCTTTGTGATGTTATATATTTTTCTTTTGTAAGTTCACATTATTATGCATTTACTGTTTTCATGTGTTTATGTATGAGTGATATACTTCAATAAATTAATTAAAAAAAAAAAAAAACAGAGAATGTTCTCCCAAACACCTACACGCACAACTCACTGCCATTTTACCATGAGAGCTTATTCCTTTCGGTTTGAGAGTTTTGCCTAACCTGGGGGCCGGGGATAGGGAGCTTCTATTATGGAGGTTCTTTGGGCCATGATTAGGGCATGGACCAAAGCGCCTCCATCCCTCAGGAGCATGGGCTGATCTAAGGGGTGGGCCTGGGACGCAGGCAGGGCAGGAGCATTCAGCAAGCTGCCTAAGGATTGAAACCTGAATGCTGGTACATGAAGCCCCACCCTCTGCAGGCTGGGAGGCCGGGGCCCAAGTCCCCCTCCCTGGGAACCAGGAAAGGCAGAAGAGAGAGGCGGGTGGGGAAATGCTTTGCAGTACTTTCTCAAATTCAGTTATTGTAAACAAGATACTTAAATCTTTCGGAACTGCTAACTCTGAAGAGACAGTGTCCTATTCAGGTAGCACCGTGGGTTGATGCGGCATGGTAAGAAGAGATGATGTTTTTAACAGCCTTGTTAGCAAACCTAAATATCTCCTGACCCTATGTCAGTCCCCAGTGCTTTGGGGGCCCAGTGACATGGACCGTATTCCCACAAGGTCTGTGATGACCCTCCCATCCCATCTACTCTCATGAAAGAAGAACCGGTGTTCTCAACCTGCCCTTAAGACAGTGCCTGTCCCCTCAGACTAGGGCAAAGAGATAGGAATCCAAGCTCACTCGCTGAGAGCCTGCCAGGGCTCCCAGTGCCTCCACATTCCGCACCCAGGACCCCAATGGGCTCTTCCAAACCACTGGAGGCAGGAGGTGCTGCTGCACGTTCTTTCCACCTTCCACCTAGTGTGTCCCTCCCCAGCAGCCCCACAGCCATCCTGGTTGGCGGAGCCATAGACCCACCATGCCCACCCCCAAGATGATAAAATTGAGCACATTCTGACCCAATTCTTCCAAATCACAAGCTCACTGATTTGTTCGGAAAATCTTTCTGCCTCACCACGTGGCTGGTACTGGTGTAAATGCAAATACAGTGCAAGCACAAATGAGGAAGGCAAAGCTTTTGCTCTCACAGAGCTCACAGTCTGGTCAGGCAGAGACAAGAGATACAGAAATGTATAATATAACATCTGGTGGACATGAGTGAAATAAAGGAAAATGGAGCAGAGAGAAGGAGCAAGAAGAGGAGGTCAGGAAGGGCCCCACGGAGGAAGAGGCATTTGAGCAAGACCGGCATGTCCTGAGAGGGAGCCCTGAAGGCCTGGGAGGAACCTTGCAGCAGACAGAGCCAGGGAAAGGTGCTTGGCTGCAGGGATGACCAGCGTGGCTCTAGCCCAGGGCGTGAGAGGCAGTACCTGCTGGAGGTGAGGGTGGAGGCTGTGCAGGGGCTGGGTGAGCAGGGCTTTGTGGGCCATAGTGGGGGCATTATGCTTTACACTGAGGGTGATGGAAAGAGTTACATGGCCACCTTCCACAATCTGATTCCTGTTTTCAAGAGACCACTCAGCAGATTAGAGAGTATATGAGCAACAAGCCAGCAGGGCAGCTGGTTGAGAGGCCCCTGTACATGTGTACGTGGTGGAGCTCACGAGAAGCAGTGTCATTCGGGGTATTCCTGAAGTAGGAGCCTCGGGGAGTCCAGAAGAACCCCTAAGCTCGAGGTCTTAGCTACAGAAAGAATGGAGGTGTTACTGTAAGGTGGGAGAGGGGCAGGTTTGAAGGCAGAAATCCAGAGCGGTGCTTTGCACATATTACACCAAAACAGAGATGCTGAACCGGATTATGGGTATTTGAATTTGGAGTTCCATGTAAAGGTCAGAGCTGGCCACAGATATTTGGGGGCTGTCATACCCCAATTTAGACATATTCTCCATTGTGATCTGCATCCCTGTGAGTTGTGAGCCCACTGTAAATAAGAGCTCTTGATGATGCTATTTTTAAGATAAGGTTTGGCCCAACTACATGAGGCTGGGTCTCAATCCAGATGACTGCAGTCCTGTACAAGCAGAAGAAATTCAGACACAGTAAGAAAGTCACAGGGAAGAGCCAGAAGCTGGAAATGAGCAGAACACAGAAGAGAAAGGAGAGGACATTTCCATGTGACATAAGGCAGGGACCCAAGGCAAGGGACCCGAGGATTGCGGACAGCCAACACACTGCTGGCTCCAGGGGGAAGGAAACCTTTAGCCTCTGAACATGGGGGACAATTATTTCCTGTTGTTGAGCCAAAGCACTGTGTGGCCTTGTCTTAGCAGCCGGGCCAACTGAGACGGGGGCCAGCACTGTAGAGATGCAATGGAAAGGCATGGAAACCGGTACTGTGATTAGAGCAAGTGCGGAAGAGATGAGGGCTGAGGTCTCCCTCCTGGGGCGATCCCAAGTGTGGAGGTTGTGAAGAGGGCGGAGCCAGCAGATGAGAGTCCAGAGGTAGGAGAAACACAGTAGGGGGGATCCTGGAGGGTGGGAGGAAGGCTAGAGGGCGGGGCAACCCAGTGGGCTCAGAGGTTGCGGAGGGTCCCAGCAACGAGGCCTGGGGACAGGTGTTGCCAGATGGAGATTCTGGTGCCTCAACCTGAGCGATTTCAGTAGAGGGCAGAGAGGGGAGAACAGGAGCTGAGGATGGGCGAGACCAGGTCCAGAGAAGGGGGAAGGTCTAGGAAGTGGTCCTTGAACAGCAAGTGAGAGTGGTTTGTGCAATGTGGGAACTGTCTGGGAGGAGAGAGTTGATGGCAGGAGCAGTGGCCGTGAGGAGGGGTGGGGAGGCAGGGACGGCAGGCGGGCAAGGCCAGCCTTCCAGGGGACCTGTGCAGGCCCCACGTTGTCCATGGAAGGAGGGCGAGTCCCATGTGGTGGATATCGGCCAAGAGCCGATCATTCGTTCTGTGAAGACGGCCCCTCTTCTGCCCATCTCCAGGCTCCCACTTTCCACACATGCACACAGTCCTGCCCTTCCCCTTTGCCCCCTGCCCCAGCTTCCATCTTATTTGCGAGATGGGCAGGAGTGCAGCTGGCAAGGACACCGGGTGGCTCAAGCTTCTCCGTTCTCCCTGCAGTGCCACACGTCACAGGTTGTGACAAATACATGTGCAGAAGTCAAAGAAAACACATCTGGTTCAACCACTTTATTTCCATGTAAGTGACCCTTGGAAAGATTGAGAATTTATTCAATACCCATAAATAAGTTATCATCAGAAACTTCAAAGTTACAGCTTAACAACTGACAATGTCTGATTGCTTAAAATTAAATGATAGCTTTAGTCAAAATATCCCTGAGAGAAAAAAATTCAACAGGATGCCCAGGACTTACTCTTCTCGACAGGACCACTCACGCCTCCCGCTCAGGCAGCCTTGGCCCCAGAGGCACTGCAGCCCCTCCCGCCCCTTCCTCTCCCTGAAACCCAAGGGAGGCGATAGATACTCATCCCCTACAAAGATAAACATATCAAGTGTGCCCAATACAGTTTTCTAAACACACGAAACCAAAGACTGAAAATGTTTTCCAAACATAAAATAATTACAGAAAATATCAACGTGAAAAAAGACTGTCCAATTTAGACCTTATATTGTCCTCTTTTCAGAAAGAGGACATGTCCATCACATTTGCCTACAGTTCAGAGCTAACCATAGTGAATTATACCATTACAATCATTTAACTTTCATTAAATATAAATACCATATTAAAAAACACAAATAAATGTTTAACCAATCCTAACATATAAAGAGATGAGTCTAGCAGACCATCAAGTGACATATAAATGTATTTGAATTTGTTTTCTTCTAGGAAAAACAAAATTTGACCACATCATCTCCCCAGTATGCATTAAGCAATTTCCGTTCATGCTGGATTGTTCCTGAATGTCGTATCTGACTAGGTTTGAAACAAGTGAATTCTCTGCCATCTGCTTTTTTCTAACCTAGACTTTAACTAAGTGCAATCTGCTTCTTTGTTAACCTCTGTGTTTGGAGACTAAAGGACTAAACCTGGAGGCTGACCCTGGATTGGTTCCCAGAAGCGTATTCAGGGCAGGGGCTCAGGACGTGGCAGCCCAGCAGCAGCCCCCAAGGCCAGGGCATGGAAATGCCGCACTGGACACTGAACTCTGAATCAGGTGCTGATTTTTTATCCAGCGATGGAGGCAGTAGAACAGATAATGCCAACAATATGACACACACACAGAAACATATTTGGCTATGGAATGAATTTTTCTGAGTGTATTTTAAAGTGATTATGTCTGATAAGCAGGGAATCCATTTTTTAAAATTTGATTAAAAGCCAATTTTCTGTTTGTCATTATTCTCATCCACAGGCACTGGGATGCGTTCCAGCTTTTTGTGGCTCTTTGCCCATGATGGGTGGACAGCTTCACCCCTCAGCTTTGGGCTGATCCATGAGCAGGGCCTATCCTGGTGGCCAAGCTTCAGAAGCAGGAAAATGGAGAGAAGTCCGTGTTCCTTTGTTCCCAGTAGGCACAAGCTGCCACCCTTCCCTTCACATGCCACCATGGGAGTGAACACGTATTTCATGTCTCGGAGGCATCGCTGAGAGTTTATTTCACACACAGTAGCTATGGTAAATCTGACTAAATCAGATTCAATCTATTACAGAGCCATAGAACCTCAGCTTGGAAGGCTGTGAGGTCCCCACAGCCTGGCCTTCTTTATTTCTTTCTGCCTGTGAATGAGGGCTCAGTGGTACAGATGACTCTAAATATTGTTAAACTCACAATTCTTGCTTGTAAAAAATACATGTTGATACTAAACATCACTCAGTATGCTGTCAGATCCATTTCACTTTATTTCACTTTTTCTAAATGTTCTGCCTGAACATTTGAGTCCAGGGAAACCTGAGTGGTGGTCCTGCGGAACATTCCGGCATGTCATGTCTGCGGCGTCTCTACCATACTGCACAGCAGGCAGCCTATGATTGTGTCACAAGTGTGATGATTGTGCAAAGGTGAGAGCAAGTGAGGACTCTCCACTGCACACTCCCACCTCAGCAGTCAGGAGATGGGCCCAGGTGAGCAAATGGCCTGCTCGTTTGCTGCCCTCCACAGGCCCTTACGTGGGTGGTTTAGGTGGTTCAGAAACCGGGGGCGGCTGAGTGTGGTGCTTCTCTCTGGGGCCTTGGATCCATCACACTCACGCTAACGGAAGCGGGAGTCTGGAGCTCTAAAGCCATGCTCTTTGGAGAGACAGCTTGTTTGGCAAGGGCTTTTGGGAAGGAGGGATGGAAAAGTGGGGGAGCTGGGGGAGTTGATGTTCTGAAGCCAAATATCTGTGCCGGCTGTCAGGGGGTGACGCAAATGACCTCGCGGCAGGGCAGGTGGGACAGGACATGTCGGGGACCCAGCTACGAGGTGGCTCTTGGGAACGTCACAGATGATGGTCAAGCCCCAAGAGGTCATAGAACACAGGGGAGGTCAGACTGAGGGGCTCAGCAAGTGCAGGGGACAGAGGAAAAGGGAGATGACAACACCCTGGGCAGGACCAGCCCGTGCTTGTAAGGAGGTGCTCATTGTTAGGTGCGTCAGGGGTGCTGTGGACGGAGTCGTGTCCCCGGTCATCCAACGGCTGACCCCAGGCTGTGGGTGAGAACCCGCGTGCGGACACGATGCTTGAAGATGCTGTCAGCTACGGTGACGCCAACTGAACCAGGTGGGCCTTCATCCAGATGACGAGTCCTCGGAAGCACAGGGAGTGTGGACAGTCAAGAGGAGGAGACAGCGAGAGTGACGGCCAAGTGACGGAGGCAGGTGAGCGACGGAAGGCCAGCAAGCAACCCCGGAACCCGACAGGTTCAGAGAAAGCACGAGCCCACCGAAACCTCGATTTTGGACTTTGGGCCTCCCAACCTGTGAGACAACAAAAGCCTCTTGTAGAAGTCCACCTGTGAGTGCTATTTGTTACAGCAGCCCTGGCAAACCAGGACAGGAGGCCTCCAGGAGGGAGTCATATTTGAACACCAAGGGCCAAATCTCCGCCAGGGATGAGCCGCCCTTCCCAGTCCTGCTGCTGTTAATTGTGCAGGTCACTGGCTCCCTATGAGCCTCAGTTTTCCCAGCTCATCACTGGACTTGGATTATATGCCGTGAAGGGCTGCTGAGAGGACTCACTGAGCAAGCATGGGAACGGTTTATGATGCACATCCACACAGAAGGCACTGAACAAACATTTCTTCACTCCACTGACGGGGATGAGGCCCCTGATAACCTCCAGAGCCTGTGCATTTACTCAACTAAAGCTCTGTTTGCAAAATCCTCAGACCTTAACATCACCTTGGCCCTCAAAAAAAGCACTGGGCTTCCTTTTCCAAGGGATGCTTCCAGATCAAAGGGTGGGTGGCTGACGGGAAAGTGCTAAGGCTTGTTCCTAATCCTGGATATGCCACTAAGGAGTGGCTTAACTAAGTCCCTCAAGTTTCCTGGGCCTCAGTTTTCTTATTTGTAAACAAAGGCGATAACCACCATAATCTCTGAGGCAACTTCCAGGCCCAGTATTCTTTTACATGCTCAGACTTTTGCACATTCTGAACTAACAGAGTCTACAACATTGTGCTGTGTGACTGAGAAGGTGGCTGTGGCTGCAGGATCTCCTCCAGGAAAGAGTTTCAGAAGGAACAAAGGTACGGGAGGTATTGGAGTGAAATTGGTATCAAAATAAATGAGACTGTTACAGACTTAGGATGAAGCTTAATTAACTATGTAAATGGGATTGTACATTAATAAAAGATCACTTTAGAATGACTGCTAAATTTCCTGGAAACTAGAAAGAGACTATTCAGATTTGTTAACTCAAGTTAAAAGCCTAAGGCAGAATTTTAATAAATAATTTATTCTTAAAACCAAAGTACTCATCTGGGTAATCCTTTTTTTCTATTATTTTGGAAGCAAAAATAACCACACTCGAGGGCATCAAAAAGGTCACATGGAACTCAGTTACCTTTCAGTTTTCCATTTCAGAGCTGAGTGCCAGCCTCTGGGATAACTGGAGAAGGGCTGGGACTCCGCGGGTTTGGAGTCTTGGGTCAAACCTCTTGAACAGCACGTGACTCACGCACAGTGGGACCCAAGCTAAGCCTGTGTACTGAGGTCACCGCAAAGCCTAGAAAAGAGCCAGTGGCGCTGGCCGCTGGGCACATCGGCTGCCCTGCTCTGTGCTTTGCTCTCCTGCTGCCTGCAGGGAGCTGCATCCACACTTGCTCATCCAGGGACCAGGAGGCAGAAGCCAGGGGAGAAGACGCCATGCCCTCCCCACACATTGGGGTGCCCAGGGCAAGTCACTCAGACCCCCTGGGTCTCTGAGTTTCCTAACCAGATTTACTTTGCAAAAGTACTCTGGATATAGAGTGGAGAACAGATGGGAAGGTGGTTCCACTGGACCTGAGCCCAGTTAGGAGGACTGGCTGTGAGTCCAGTTGACCCAAGATGGTGGCCAGAACAGAGGTTCCAAGGGTGGAGGAGGAAGAAGAGGCCAAATCCAAGGTTTTGGCAATGATGGGGCATGGGCAGGTGTAGGATGGGGCAGTGGGAAGTGGCAAGGACTCCTGGCAGCAGAACTGAAGGAGATGATGGTGATCATTCCTGAGGCTGGGACGCTGGGACAAAACAGGTCTGCAGGAGGCAGGTACGCTGCATTTCGTGCACCTCTGGGGAAGCTGGAGAGGACAGTGGGGCTGCTATTAATCTGGAACTCAAAGAGACGCGACCTGAGCAAGTCTCTGCTGACTGGCCTTTTCTGTCTTATCTTTTTGTTTGGGGTGTTATGTGGCTAAAATGACAGGTTTTAAGATGAGTAGGTAGTAAGTGTATTTAGTAAGATAAAACATGTACAAGGAAAGCGGACTTGGCCCAACAGATAGGGCGTCCGTCTACCACATGGGAGGTCTGCGGTTCGAATCCCGGGCCTACTTGACCCGTGTACCGCTGGCCCATGTGCAGTGCTGATACGCACAAGGAGTGCTGAGGCACGCAAGGAGTGCCGCGCCACGCAGGGGTGTCCCCCACGTAGAGGAGCCCCATGTGCAAGGAGGGTGCCTGGAAGGAGAGCCACCCAGCGTGAAAGAAAGTGCAGACTGCCCAGGAATGGCGCAGCACACACGGAGAGTGGACACAACAAGATGACACAACAAAAAGAAACACAGATTCCCATGACCGCTGATAAGGATAGAAGCGATCACAGAACACACAGCGAATGGACAGAGAGCAGACAACTGGGGGCAGGGGGGCAGGGAATAAATAAAAAATAAATATTAAAAAAGAAAAAGAAAAAGAAAGCAATAGCAGAGGACCTGAGGCCAGCAAGTATTTGGAACTGCCCTTGTAGAGCTGAACAGAGAGGGCAGTGGGGGAGTGGTAGGGGGAGGGGAGGCCGGGGATTGTTTCCTTGTAGGATGGAAGATCGCAGCATGTTGGGGTGCTGAGGGCAGTGGTCCAGTGGAGAGAAGGGAGGGTGGGGAGACCACGCAGCACAGGCACGCCCCTGGGGCAGCAGGAGGGCTGGGGGTGCGGTGGAAAGAGGGGAACCTGGCCTTCTCACCCCAGATGGCTGGCGGCAGAGCACTGGGCTCATGGGCACGGGTGCTGGGCGCGTGTGGCAAGGGAGCTGAGGAAGTGCCTGTAATGCAGTCTGGGCACCCGTGCACCCGGCAGCACGAGGGAGGGCCAGCTGACAGGCAGGGCCCCGGGGACAGGATGACAAGCCCATGGCGGCACCTGTTACCTGGGCTTCAATGCCCACTTCCGCCACTTTTCAGCTGTGTGACCTTGCCTAGTCGTTCCACCCACTCCTTGCCTCAGTTTCCGCATCTATAAACCAAGGGCCTTGTAGGTACCACCCAGAGGGTTGCTGGAGCATTTAAAGGAGCTGACACATGGGAAGCCCCTTCCTTAGTACCTTGAGAGTAGCGTTCCCATTCTAAATCCTTTCTCCCTTGAGGCCTGGAGGTAAAAGAAGGCAGCAGCGACACACAGGCCTGGCTGCTCTCCAGTCCCATCTTGAGTCTAACCATGGGCATCACCAGAACAGCCTGGCTTTGTCTCGTGATTCGTGCTCTGACACCATCTCTCACCCTCAGATACAGGCAGGACGTGGGAGAGGGGCCCAGCTGAGCTGGAGCACGGACTCCGCTAGACGCTCGCTGCGACATCGGGGCAAGCCCCCGGCCTCTCTGAGCTCTAGTTTTCTCCTACATGAAAGCGGGAGGTTGGACCAAACGAGCTCCGAGGTCTCTTCAGGTTTCTACAGTCATGCAATGATTTGTCCCTAAAGAAAACAATTCATTGTATAAACAGACGAAAAAAAAAGTGTTCACAGAAAACCCTAAGAGCTCAGGGAGTGCACAGGTGGGGCCCACACCTGAACTCGCGTGACCCAGGGCAGGGCCTGCAGGTGGATGCTGAGCAGAGGCCATAGCAAGGCACACGGGGGCAGGCACTGGGCCACCCCCGCCCCACCTCGCCCACCAGGGAGGTCCGCTCAGCCCGGAGCCAGCCCTGATGCAGACAAACTCCTTCACCCTAAACGCCAACAGCTCAGGGCAGAGGCCACCATGCAAGGGCCCGGCTCCTGGGAAATGTGGGCTTCAAACACACGAGCTCAGTCCCTGACTTTCCGACCTGAGGAGGAGGCTTTGCCGAAGAGGACCCAGCAGTGCTGCGAGCGGACCGCAGGAGGAAACACCTCTGCTACGGGCAGCTCAACGCAGACCCACGAAGAGCGACGCAAAACGGAATTCTGCGTTCCACAGTTTACCCTTGTCACGACGACTCTGCAGTAAATGTCCTTGCCAAGGTGCAGGGGGAGTTTGGTCCAACCGTTAAAAGTTAAGCAGCCATGGGAGGCCTCACTTTAAGTGCTTAGTCATGTCTGGTAAAGTGAAAAACAGCAATAACAAAATCCATCACTATTTTGATCAGGAGCAAGATGACTTTGCATGTCGTGCAGGGGTGGCTGAGTGGCAAAGGCCCTGGCAAACAACCGCCTCGTATTCACACAGCCCTACGCAACAGGCTCACACTGGCCCCCAGAGAGGACACAATTAAGGTAATTCTGAACCACAAAGCGCAGTTGTTCTTGGCCATCTGAGACCTCTGAGAAGACGAACTGATGTCACACTAGGAAGCGGACACAGGATAACCCCTGGCCTGGGTCCCATTCGGGACACTGTGCCCCAGGAGCTCTTGGATAGCCCCATGACTTAAGTCCAATGGAATGTTCAGGGAACTCCAAGGATCCTGTGTAGACTATGCCTTGCGTCCAATGGCGCTCGCTGTGCCCTGAGAGAGTTAACGGGCCTGGAGGGCTGTCCCCAGGGATCGAGGACAAAGGACTTCTGGAGCCACAGACCCTGAGCCCCACAGACAGGTCTCAGATGCTGTGCTCGCTGGGGAAGCCAACAGAGCCGTGAAGCAGTCTGCACACCACCAGGGCCCACAAAATGTGCCCTCTGTCTGGGGCGGGCGTTTCCTGCGAGGTGAGCTGTGGTTGCTGCAGCGCTACCTTCTGGGATGGGCTGTGTGGTCTGCCGTGAGCCCGGCCAATCCATCCTGGTGGGTGAAGGGAGCTGGGCCCAGTTCTTCCACCCCAGGCTGAGGACGAGAAGGTCCAACGAGTGGGAGGTAAGTGGGAAGGCATCTTAGGAGGAGGCTGAGGAAGCTGAGGGAACTTCTCCCCTAGCTTCAACCATCAGCACCTCCCAAGGGGAGCAGCACAGAGTCGGCAGGGAGGCTGGGACTGGCTCCTGCATTCCACGGGAGCTTGACGGTCACCACCACTCCAGCCTTTGTTGAGCGTGAGCCTGGGGACAAGGAACAGTTCCTCTAAGAACCACTGTTTCCTCATCTGTAACACGGGGTGAGAACGCCCTCACTGTATATGCACAAGGGGAGGATGTGGGTGCAGATGAAACCCTTAGAGAGTGGTGCAGGTACTGGAGGACGGTCTCTCTTACTGCTTGGGACACCAAGTGGGGGTGACCCAGTGAAGCTTGTATTTGGACCATGATGGGTCCCCACCTTGCTCTCCTTCTCCCTCTCCCTTCCCTCCTCCCCGCCCTGCCCCAATGACTCTCAGTGCTGCCACCCAAAGATCTTTCACCAGCTATCACTGTGGGTTGTCTGAAGCGCACTGGGGTGTGCTACTGAGCACCCCTCAGACCGCTGGGCATTCTTCTTCCAGGGTCCCCTCCAGAGCCTGCCAATAGGTCAGCAGTGCTGGGGGCTTGATATAGTGGCAGGCCACGATTCTCTTAAAGCGGCATGGGGAAAACCGTAACCCTTCCGGGAAAAATGTCCGCTCCGAGTGGAGCTCCTCCAGTTTGATTTTCAGCTTTTCAAGGCAGAGCCCCACAAATACATCTTCTAACTTAATGAACGGGACACTCTCAGACACATTATACACCTGACTTGCCACATCACTAGAAAACACATAGCCAGTGCCAGAACAAAATGGCAGGTACTTGTCCCACGGATACTCGTATTTGCTGACAAACCACTTGTTGAACTTTTTCCTAATGGGAAACTCATTCATCTTCAAGAAGCCAGTGAAAAACCGTGTGGTTTTGTTTTTCTTTAGGAGTAGTTCGGTCAGATAGTAGATGTTGATGAACATGTCTGAATCCGTTTTCATCACAAAGGACGCCTGAGGACAAAAGTAGTGGACCCACTCCATGCCCATCATGGTCTTCAGAGTCAGGTTGACATACACGTCCACAAAGTCCTTCTGGATTATGTCGCGATGCCGCTGGCTCTCCTCGGCCACCACTCTCATTTCGTCCTCATTGTCCGAGGCTCCCAGGAGAAAGAATGTCTTTATTCGTTTACCTTTCACAACGTTTTCTCGTCCCCAAGTCCTCCGGATGGCTGACCGAGCCACCACCTGTTTGGGGGATGAAGTCACCAGCAGAACAAGGAAGGGAGGGCTGTGCCTGCAGTCTATGCTTGGAAGCTGAAGGAAGTTCCCGTTATCCTTCTTGAAAATAAAGGGTTCTTCTTTGAAAGAACTCAGTGTGTACATGCTAAAACACAAGCAGAGTGCCCCCAGAGCCAGAAGAAAAATATAGATGCATCTCAACCTCGAATGAACCATCTAAAAAACAAAATCAAAGGATTAGACCCCAAAAGGATGAGGGGTATGTTGAGCTTTTCTTTGGGGCTGAGATGGGGGAAGAAACTCAAGTTTCATGAACCATGTTTCAGATACTCTGGAACCCCCTTGCACACAGATTTGGAGTTCTTTGGTTAAAGAGTCAAGCATAGGGTATGCCCTAGGCTGGAGAGGATCCCCCAAAATTCGTGCCTGTGCAGAACCTGTGTAAGTGACCTCATTCGGAGAAAGGGTCTTTGCAGATGTAACTAGTTAAGTTTAAATGAGGTCATCCTGGATTAGGGAGGGCCCTAAATCCAATGGCCAGTGTCATTAGCAGAAGAAAAAATAAAAGTCGGACACACACAGGAGAGAAGACCATGTAAAGGTCAAAGCAGAGACTGGGGTGATGCATCAAGAGCCAAAGGATACCAAGGATTGGTGGCCAACACAGTAGCAGGAGAGTCATGGAACAGATCCTTCCTCAAGCTGCCAGAAGGAATCAACCCTAGCGATACCTTGAATTCAGACTTCATGTTTTAAGCCACCCACTTTGTGGTACTCTGTTACAGCCACCACAGGAGACAGTAGATTTCCATTGTTTCTTGATTTATGGTATAACATAAATCAAGGGTTTCATCATTGGTTTTGGCTCTGCCTCCAGCCAGCCCTTAACCTACTGAGGCCTCAGATTCCAAATCCATACGTGAAGGAACCCACCACAAATGAGGTCTTTCTAGCCCTAGTCTTCAGTGGCTCCATGATGGAATCCAGGCAGAGAACCTGCAAAGTTGGAAACCATCCTACATCTAAAGGTATCAACCACTTCCGTTTTTTCCCTTCACCATTTGATTGCTCACAGAATGAAGTAAGGTAAGTCTCCTGGTTTGCATTAGTACCTTGGAATTCCATTGTTGCTAGCAGTTGACATTTTTTATTTTTTCAGGTCATTTATTTATTTTTTTTAGGAGGTACCAGAGTTTGACCCTGGAACCTTTTACATGCAAAGCAGGTGCTCAATCACTGAGCAACATCCACTCTGCCCAGGTTATTTTTTAAGATTTCTTATCTGACTCTTTCATCCTTTGCCCACCCGTTCTCAGCAATTCAGGATTGTCTCTATGCCAACCTACGATCATTAAAAAAAGACATAACTTGCTTTTTGCTGGGTGAACCTCTGGTTTGAAAGCTAAGCCACTAGGTTTCTGCAAAGAGGAAATTCATTTTGAAGACTTGTCAGTGTATCATGTTTGACAGCACCAGGATCTGGACTGATCCTTCTGTTTACTCAGGAACCACTAGAAGGAAAAAGAAAAACAGGAGTGTCATTCAAATCACTCAGCCCTCACTGGTGAGTTTCACAGTTTGCTGGGTTCATCCTGATCAATAACTTTCTCTATGTAACACAGTGTGTAGCTAATGCTTAACGATTTTAGCATAAGGAAGAAATTCATCAGTTCTTGGCTCAGCTTCAGGGCTGGGCTGGCTGTGGGAAACCTGGCACAGCTGTCCTACTTACCTCCCAAAGTCAGGGTGGACAGGACCCCTGACCCCAGGCTACAGGGCTCAGAGACAAAGGGATCAGAAGTCCAAGCCATCATGGCTGGAGAGCCAAAGGGAGAGTCTGGAAGGTTAAGTTCAAGGGGACCACCTGGATCTACAGGGTAAGATCTGGATTTGGGGGGCCAGCAGAGAGGGTAGCCAGGGCAGATGCTCACAGCCAGGAAAGATCTCCAGGGCCCAGGGCTCTCGCTGTTGAGAGAACTGCCCAGTGGGCCCTGTGGTTCTCAAGCTGGTCCTTGCAGGGCAGGTGTGATGAGTAACTGGAAGCAGAGGGATGGGAATTCCAGGCTAAGGCGACTGCTGGAACAGCCCAAGGGTCTCGAACTTCAGTAGGTGTAAGAATCACCTGGGAAGCTTACCAGAGATGCAAAGGTTCCATCCCATGAAAATTCTGATGAAGTGGAGGAGAAAGCCTCCTGCCCTGGAAGGCTACAGTGTGGACACAAGTGAGAAGAAGGCACTAAGCAGTCCAGTGCCCTTCCAAGGAATCAAGAAGGAGCAGCGTACAGTGAACTTCTCCACAACTGTCCAGACCCACGCTGGGCTGAGGCTCTCAGCTCCCACTGGTGTTCGGCTCCCTGCCCACTGGTGAACGGCTGAGCGACCGTGTCTGAAGCAGAGGGAGCAGCGCAGCAACTGGACAGAGTCCCTGTATCTTCTGAGCAGTTTGACGATGATGCTTCTAGGGTGACTAATGTTGCTAAGATGGCAAAGGGATGCTTCTGGAAGCATGTGGAAGAAGTACCAGAGCGGGAAGGACACCACCTGAAGAAGAGAGCAGGAGTAAGGCCCTCCAGAATAAGTCCCAGAGGAGTGGAGAAGGGGTGGGCTGAGGGGCTGCAGGCACAGAACAACCACACTGTGCAATTACACTTGCACCTCGATGATTTCTCCAAGTTGGCTGGCGCCTGGAATATTAAACGTTTTATGTGACAGTTGAGGATGTCCACCTAATCTTTTAAATTGACCCCTGATAAATGACAAATGAATCATGACAATTTAGAGGGGAAAGAGTGGTATTTTCAGTACATGATGCTGAGTCAATATGGTATACATATTGGGGTGGGGGGAAGCCCCTGACCTCTACCTCACACTATACACATAAAATAAATCCAGATGGGTTACATATATAAGGAAATGTGAAAAGTACAATAAAGCTTGTGAAGAAAAACTTTCTGAACTTCAGCTAGGCAATTATTTTTTAAACAGAACACATAAAGCATACCATAAAAGAAAAGACTGCCAAGTGGAACTTCAACAGATTTTGTACATCAAATATGTACAAAAGCAGTTCAGGCTGGGAGAATATAGTCCACATATGTATGTCTGACAAAGGATTATTATACACAATATACTAAGAATTTCTACTAATCAATGAGCAAAAGAACAAACTTTACTCCCCTCCCTTAATTTTTAAAAGAGGTAAACAGATATTTCACAAAAGAAGATATTTAAATGGCCAAAACACAAGAAAGGTCTCAACACCACAAGTCATTTGGTGAAATTATATAAAATCTCAATGAATATCACTACCACCCACAAGAGGACTAAAATTACAAGGATAGGCAAGACAAGTGGGCCAAAGCCACAAAGCCACTGGAACTCTCTCCTAGTATAGGTGGATCTGTAAACTGGAACGCTTTGGAAACTGTATCTACTTTGGCAGTGTCTAGTAAAGCTAAATACACACCTGATGACCCAGTGATCCACTCCTGGGCACATGCCCAACAGAAATGGCTGCTTATGTCCACCAAGATGCACAGTCAAGGCCGTTCATGATGGCATTGCTTCTAATAGCCAAGGACTGTTGGATCAGTCCAGGTCCCATTTGGAGAAGGAAACCACCCACTAATTTGAACAGGGAGTCTAATACAAAGAATTTATATGAACTAACAGGAGATTTGAGTAATGAGGGATCAAATGTAAGCACTAAAGAGAACTCTAAAGAATGGAGGAGCAGCAGATATCCCGAGCAGCCACTGCCACTACGGCTGAGATTGAGCACCCACAGAAGAGCCCCTGGCCACAGGGCTGGAATCCAGATGTCAGTGGAGAATATGTGGCCATGGTCACTCAAAAGCTAAGAAGTAGCTCCAAAATGTATTCATCAAATGCAAATGAATGTGCCACACTGATGAAAGAGGTTGTTGATGTGGGAGGAGTGGGGTGGTGGGAACCTCTTTATTTTTTAATGCAATATTTTGTGTAACTATGCATCTTTAAAAAAAAAAAAGACAGAAAAAAGGAAAAAAAAAAGAGCAAAGAAATCACCCTGGTAGCAGTCACCATGGGGGAACTTATAGAACTCTGCTCTTTACTGTGCCAGCGAAAGCTGTTCACAGGAGGTGGCTAATCAATGCACACTGCTATAAAACCACCCAGTGGGTGGACCAGGGAAGCTGCAGCCCCTGGGTGCTGCTGGCACCCTTCAGGAGCCTGCCAATCAAGCACCCCTGAGCCCAGAAGCAAAGCAGCTGTCCTCCTGCAACAACTCTCCAGCGCCCTCTACTGACACAGCTTCAGGGCCAGCTGGAAGAAGAAAAACATTTAAAGGGCCAGATGATCCTCTGTCACAGAGGGGTCTGAAAGAAGGATGAATTTGAAGGTGAGAGCCAACACATCAACACCTGGGACAACTGTAAACAGGAGTTGTCCACAAACAGCAGAATGGATAGAAGAATTGCTACAGAGCAATAGGAAAAGATAAGCAGTTGTTATACAGAACAGCATGAATTAAAATCACAGACATGCTGAGAGAAATAAGGCAGACATCAATGACTCCAGTCATATTAAGTTCAGATTCTGGCAAATTTATCAGTGGTAGAATAGTGGTTGCCTTTGACTGGGGGAGGGGCACAAAGGACCTAACAGAGAGCAGGATTTATTCTATCTCTTAATCCTGGTGGTAGTTACACAAGTCCTGTGCCTTTTGTTTACCTTCTTAAGCCATGAATATAATAGCAGTAGTAGATTCAATTCTGCTTACAAGCAACTTTACCTGCGATTTTGAATATTTTGAAAGGAAAAATGTTTTTTTTCCTTCTCATAAACATTCCCAATTAGATTTTTATTTCTGTTTGGAGAAAACCCTACAGGCAGGGACAGTTATCAAAGAGTAGACAAATGGTTCAATTAAAGGCCTGCAAACAGCTGGGGAAGGGGCTCTGTCCACTGGCTGTGCCCTCCCCTCCCCAGGTATTTCTGCCGGCCCCACCTCTCGAGCACTGCCTTCCTTCTGGAGCAATTACAGCTGCACAGGGTCACAGTGACGAGAGACTACCTGGCCAAGCTTCCCAGAAACCAAATGAGCTTAGTTAGCACTTACCTGGTAAGCTCGAAAGGAAAGAAAATGCAAATCAATCACCTCCTTCAGTCTCTCATTGTTTCTCACTTTAAGACATAAACTCAGTTCAGAGGCTCAGGAATTGATGGAGAAAGCAAGAAACGTGAGAAAGAGAAATTTCACAGAACGAGTTCTCCGTGAGTCGTTCTGAGCGGGTGGCTGAGATGGGGGCTCGGCTAAGACTGTCAAGGGGAGCGCGAGCAAAACCAAGACCCAGGTGTCAGGAAGTCCCCCCCAAACATTTGGGTCCCTCAGTGGAATCTGCCTCCAGCTTCTCTCACTCCAAACCTGGCAGGAAGCACCAAACTTTTACTAAAGATAACACTGGCAGGAAATCCACAGGATTTAGCTGTGAAATGATTCACAGTTAAATATGACACTTTTTAAGAGCTCATTACAATTTTTAAATATTGACAAGCTGGTGAGAGAGTCCTACCTTTCCCTTTAAAGACGCCTCTTCACTTTCCATTTAAAGTCCTTCCAAGCTTTTCACAGATGCCTTCCCCTGAGGGACGGTTATTACAGAACAGGCTGGGACCTGTGAAAGGAACTCTAAACTGACCTGAGTTTAAAACGGCGGCCGGTAAAGGAGGGCAGGAGGTGGATGCCCCGCACTGACACAATCAGACTTCAGGAAGGTGCAGCAAGAGAACAAGACTTAGGCAAGCGGACTTGGCCCAGTGGTTAGGGCGTCCGTCTACCACATGCGAGGTCCGCGGTTCAAACCCCGGGCCTCCTCGACCCGTGTGCAGCTGGCCCATGCGCAGTGCTGATGCGCACAAGGAGTGCCCTGCCACGCAGGGGTGTCCCCCGCATAGCGGAGCCCCACACGCAAGGAGTGCGCCCCGTAAGGAGAGCCGCCCAGCGCGAAAGAAAATGCAGCCTGCCCAGGAATGGCGCCGCACACACGGAGAGCAGACACAGCAAGATGACGCAACGAAAAGAAACACAGATTGCCAGTGCCACTGATAAGGATAGAGGCAGACACAGAAGGACACACAGCCAATGGACACAGAGAGCAGACAGCTGGGGGGGGGGGAGGGAGAAAAATAAATAAATCAATCTTTAAAAAAAAAAAAGAACAAGCCTTACAGGAAGTAGGAGGAGGAAAACAGGCCTAAGTTCTGACCAGTTAGTTTCAGACAAGTTTCCTTCTGCCTCAGTGTTCTAATAAGCTGCAGAAAGGGAACTGGGAGGACAAACAACATTCCTCCCACCAAAGTTTTTGAAACATAAGTTTCCAACTTTGGAACACCTGCTTTAATCTGGTGAGGCTCAATCTGTAAATTGTTACACTGTTAATAAAGCTTTCTCTTTTCTATCTGCAGCAGCAGTTTTTTTGACAATTTTAGTGTCATAGGTGGGATCCGAAGACACTTTCCTTCGGTCTCTGAAGTCTCTGCCAGACCCAGGACCTGGTGTCCACAGAGGTTTCAGGCTCTCAGGTTCCTCCAGCCTCTTTGAAAGCTGAAGGTAAGTTCTCTTGGATCCAAGCTCCACTTCCTTGCGTTGCAGCTCTCGGCTTTATCTTCACAGCTCATAACTTGAGTTTAGTGTTAATTACCTTTGTTTACTATCCTGGTCATGGGTGCCAGTGGTTCAAAAAATGCCCATGAATTACCTTCAGGGACTCTGGCCCCCTCCATGTTCAAATACAGTGGCACACGGTCATGTTTGCTTTGGGACCAATGGCTGGATGCCATTCCTAAGGCATTTCCTGCAAGATTTTGGTTTGCTCGGGAAACAAATAAGTTTCCTTACCTCTTCAGAAGCTGCTATTAAGAATGGAAAGCATGCCTATCAGAAACTCTTCAGCTGCCCAGTGCTACACGAGTTACCTAAATTAAAGCTCACACCCCTGAAACTCTCAATTCAGATGAAAGCGAGGGTAATGACTTTGCTGATGGGGCAGCTAAGGTGGTAGCTGAAACTGTCTCACAAAAATCAGTGGAGCTTTGTACACTGGATCAAGCCCCACCTTGCAAACAGAATTACCTAATGAAATATCAAGAACTGGGAACTCTCAAAGACAAGAGTCTATGGAAGGAATCTAACTGGAAATTAGACCCTAAGCAAAACAACCCATTATAAACACATTCAATAATTATCAACATTCTGAGTACTTCATTCATTCACACCTTAGAACAGCCAAAATGATAGAAATAATGGAAAAATACTGATGGGAATGCTTTCCCAGTACCACTCACTATGTCTATACTTCTTGTCAAACATGTCAACAGTACCACCCAGGAAAGCCATTATTGTTTCTCAAGGGATATTTTCCTTGACCTTGCTAACCTGGCAAATGGACTTTACCTAGTTGCCCCCTTCTCATGGATATAAATACACATGCTGGTAATGAACTGTGTTTTCTCTCACTGGCTAGAAGCCTTCCCTTATAGACAAGCTATTGCCTCTTTTGCAGCCAAGAAAATATTCCATCCTGGAGCACCCCCACCGAACTTGAGAGCAATCAAGCCATTCATTATACAGGACAAAAAAATTAAAGAAATATGTAGAGTCTTTCCTGTATATCAAAGGCTTCACTGCCCAACCCACACCCAAATGTGCAGCCTAGTGGAAAGTTCCAACCAGATAATCAAACAAGGTTAGTGACTCTCTAGAATTTCCCTGGCCTAAAGTATTTCCCTAAGTTCTGCTCATTCTTTGCTCAACCCACTTTGGAAAGCATAAACTTATACCCCATGAAATTGTTATGGGAAGACTTTTACTACTTTCTCATGAGTTATTTACAGACCCTAATCCACCAAGACCTAGTTAAGCTTGTGAGGCGATAATGAACTAAACTTGAGCTTATGCTTTGCAACTGCAAGAAGCCTTTATAAGAGAAAATTACCTGACTCTAGCAGACCGTAAAAATCAGCAACCTGGATGGTTTGTGCACTGGAAAAGACATCAAAAAAAATCTCCGGAACCACAATGGAAAGTACTTTATCGGGTGCTCCTCAACAACCAATATGCTGTTAAACTTGCTGCGGTAGGCCCTAGGATACAGCTATGTCAACTTAAACAAACCTCTCGTAACTACTGGAGAGTTACTGAAACTAGTGACCTCAAGCTCAGCCTAAAAAGAGTTTCAGTAAAGTAGGTGACAACTTATGTAGGAAACTTTCCCAAAGAACGATGGGTCAAGAAACACGCATTTTTCTCCCTTTCCTTTCTCCTGCCCTGTACTTCCTGGTCCCTTGCCATTCACCACCCCATTTTACAGCCATACATCTCACTGCCAACCTGTGCAATCTGTCAGAACACTGTGCCTGTGCTACTCTAGACTCCACAGAAGGGCCCCAGTTAGACATTCAAACTTGGAGACATAAAAGGCATATTTTGCGTAGACCAAGTATGGGACAAAAAGGATGGGCACGCTGTCGATAAATATCAAAAAGGGTCACTGCATTGGACTTACTTTACTCTTAAAGGAAAGAGGGACCCCACAGCACAAACTGTCCAGACTGAAATGAATTTCTCTTTTTGCATAAATAATGATAATAGCATGGACCTTATTTAGGTGCTATACTAGCCAATATCTATAATCAGACCATTTGGGTCAAGAGAAATAGGCAAATGGTATCCTCTCTACAAGGACAGAAAAATCAAACAGGACTCCGATGAGGATGTACCTGACACACTATTCTGAGCTAAATGAAACAGCCTCTTCTACCTTAGGAAACTTTTCAGGGCATTGGAATGCCAATGTCATCCTTGTCTATAACTCTGACATCATACTACCTAGCTGGAATATTACCAGGTTTTGCTTGGACAGATGTCCCGAACAGCACTGCTCTCATGTATAACTGTTGCCACAGCCTAGTATATCAATTACCCCACAATGTCCATTGTTCACTCTCCACTAGACCCCATCAATTTACAGACTCTGCCTGTAAAGATGCAAACTCCTCCACATCTGGAGGTCTAGAGAGACACGAACAAAACTGCTGGGTTATAGGAGGCACGTGAGCACTCAGCCCGGACAGCACAGGCGAGTCCTCCCCATGTGGGAAGAACACACCGAGGGTGGGACTTGCACAGTAACAGCCTTAAGCCCTGACCTAGAGAGGAGGGACCACTTAGAAACAACAAATGCAGACAACCTGGGATCTTTCATTTATCAACTCAAAAACCATTTTAGCCCTAAGAGGGACACTATAGAATAAAACCCATTAATTGAGCAGCCTGGTAGGGCTGGGACTTTCTGAGAAGTATATTTTGGTTTCATGGAATTCCCCAACTCGAAAAAGCCAAAAACTATTGAGGGCACCTGTACTGACACCATCAAGGCGTTAGATAACCCACAACTCAGGGTGGAGAGCCTGGCCAAGTTTGTCCTACAAACCACAGGGCACTCAGCACCTGCACAGCTCAGCAAGGAAGGGCATGCGCCTTCTTAGGGGAGCAACGCTGCGTTTATGTCGGTCAGTCTGGCAAAACTGAACAGAACACCAAGGTATCCAAGAAGAGATGCAGATGCTCAAGGACTAGGGATGGCCAGGGCTCAGGGGTTATATCCTGGCTGAATCTTGGATCCTGGGGACCTGGGATTGGGGCCTATTCCAAACACTGTCAATCGTTTTCCTCTTTATAATCAGAACAGTGTCTTGAACTCATTGTTTTATTTCCAGGATAATGGCTATGCTTCAACAATCGCTCACTTCCAAAATCATGCTGCTAAACTGGGCTTTCGACTTGAAGGCTGCGCTTATGACCCCCACAGGACAACACCTGGGATAACTGCCTGCACTTCCCGAAAATGCTGTTGCCTCCAGGTAATATTCCTCACTTGTCCTTCAGAAACCTTCCCCTGACCAACCAGATCTTGGTGGAATCCATTTTCCTCGATTGGCCACAGTTCTGTCACATATTCCATCCTCCGTAAGACATGACACTGCACCTTTCCAGTCACATGGATGCCTAGAAAACCCTCCAGCCCCGTGGAACAGCACAGAATCAGTGTTCATCAGCAATGCTGTCTCCTGATGAGCTTTATGAAGAGGAGGAAAAGTGAAAGGAACTCTAACTTGACCTTCAGTCCCGGGGTTATAGAATGGCTCTTTGCTGGCTGACGCAGTCAGACATCAGGAACAAGCAGCTCAGAGAAGGAGACATATAGGAAATGGGACAAGAAAAAGAGGCCTAAGTGTGACCAGCCAGTTTCAGAGAAGTGTCTTTGTCTGATTAGGTCATCTAGGACATTTATAAATGATGATTGATGCAAAGCTAGGAGGTGGAGAGGAAAGCAGGTACAAACAAATGGCAGTCAATATATTTCCCAGAAGAAAGCCCATGAAAATAGAGCACTGTACTGGGTCTGTTAAGACTTGGGGGACTTTCAGGAAAATGGTGACGGAGTAGCTAGGCAGAAACCCACCCTCTCACAAAAAAAAACGGAGATACAACAGGACCTATCCAAAGGAGATGCTTTGGATATATATATAGAACGGGCAGGTGCTCTGCATCATCCAGGAGGGCACTGGAAAGTTAAAGAAGCCAAATGAAAACCATGTGTTTCTCACACCTGTGGCTGGAAGGGCATATACACCCTCTTAGGGCAAGAAGTCTCAGTGCCCCTGACCCGCTGCTGACAAGGGACTGGGATGGGGCATTCCCTGGGAGGAAGAGGGGTCTGGCACAGGGTGGAAAGTGGTTTGTTTGTAGTTAGTTTGGCCAGCTGAGCCCCCTTTGAATCTCAGAAGGGACCCCAATTCAAGGGCAAGAGGACAGGGGGGATTACGTCACGCAGGCTGTCAAACCCAGACTATGGGAGAGACAGCAGTGAGATTAGAGAGGGGGCAGGGACCGATGCCTAATCAGCAGGGCTCTAGAAAGCTGTTAGCTAGAACAATGAACCCCTAATCACTTAATGGCCTTTTAATGGCTGGTTTAACTGAGAAACTATTGGACAATAAAGTCATGAAACTAAAACTGCAAAGAAAATAAAACACAATTCAGCTAGTAACTTCATGTTAAAGTTTAGTCAGCCTGTCTCCCAAGTCTAAAACTGCCCTGGAAATGCAAAGGAATAAAATTCTTTTTTTTAAATCTGTGCTTAATTTTGTGTTCAACTTTGAAATCTATTTAACTTTGTCAGTTTGCTTGTACCTAGAAAATCAAATTAGAGTTCACCTGTTACAAGTTGGATGATGGTAAAAGGTAACTTGAAAATAAAGCTCTGAATGCCAGTACTGTCTTGCTGGTAAATTAAATGCATAACTCACGAGTGAAATTTATTTGGTTGCTGGAAAAGGTGGAAAAACTGCAAAGAGTTGTTACTAATAAAATATTTTAATTGTATAATTAATAAATAAAGATACCCAAATTAATTTTAAGTAAAACTTTCTAAAAACTAAAAGTTAAAATATTGTATAAGTACCGTTATGTCTATAAAAAATTATAACTAAAATTATTACAGCAGAGTAAATGTAGCCTAGATTTCAGCTATTGTAACAATAATCTTAATCTAATTTACCTTTGTTTATGGTTACTTCAAGTTTATCTAGTGCTTACTATAATAATAGCAATTATAACTTAAACTTATCTTTAATTATAGTTATTTTTTAACTAATTTCACCTACTCCTAGACTTCAACTATTGTGATGATAATTATAAACTGAGTTTGTCTTTGACTGCAAGTCTAAAACAAAAAAATTGTATCATAGCATTGGAAACATTTTCGTTATAAGCCTTTAATTAAAAAAGCCACAAAGCAGGGAAACCGCAAACCCCTAGTGTGGAAAAGCCAGCAAAAGAAAAGACTTCAGGGAAATCTTTCTTTGGTTTGTAAAATACCAGGTTAATAAGTTAACATTATATGTATTAGATCTTTAAAATAATAAAAACCTGTAAGTTCATGTTTAATAAAATTGAGTTTAAAAAATATGTAAATCTACCCTCTCCTAAATGCATAAAGCAAAATCCATTGGTTGCCAATTACAATTTAAGGTAAATTAACCCGTCTATGTACTATGTAATTATATTTAAGTATAAAACTTTGTGAGAGCATCTTCCAAATTAAAGCATTTAAATGGCTAGTTCTAAAAGGCCATTATTAATTAAAAATCTAAATTAGTATTAATGGAAAATAACTTCATAACAATAAGACCTGTCTGAAAGTCACCTAAATGTGCATATTCAAGTGGCAGCAGCAAGAAGTTACCTTGATTTCATTGAGAATCTTCAGTTTTCATTTTAAAAATAAAAAGTTATTTTTCCCTCTACTGCTAAAATAAAATACCTGTGTAATTAACATCGTCATGGTAGAAGTGTAAAAGTCAAAAGCAAAGTACTGAAAGTGTTAATATATAACACATTGCATTAAAAGTGTTTAAAAGATGTATAAAAATCAAGAGATAAACTTAACATTGTCAAAATCTCTTGTGCATTCAAACCAGGTGTCCAATACGTACAGGGTGCTTCTCCATGTGAGTTATTGGCTAGTTTAGTCACTGACCCCTAAAACAATAAAAGTATCTACTACATTTCTGGTCATGCTCCTGAAGTAGATGCAAACTACTTTGCAGTTTTGAGTTCCTGCAGCAGCCAGCAGTGGCTAAGTACAACCAAATGTACAATAGATATCATCTCCAAACTGGCACTGTTTCATACTGACAGAGAGCGCTATGCACCAGGCCAGTGCATAATGAGATAGAATTAGTCATCAAAAACCTCCCAACTAAGAAGAACCCAGGCCCAGACAGCTTCACAGGTGAATTCTACCAAACATTCTGGAAAGAACTAACACAAATCCTACTTAAACTCTTCCAAAAAATAGCAGTAGAGGGAACATTGCCTAACTTGTTCTACGATGCCAACATCACCCTAATACCAAAGTCAAACAAACATGCCGCAAGAGGGGAAAACTATAGACCAATCTCTCTAATGAAACTAGAAGCTAAAATGCTCAGCAAAATACTTACTAATCATATTCAACAACACATTGAAACAAATAATGCGCCATGACCAAGTGGGCTTCATCCTTGGTATGTGAGGATGGTTCAACATAAGAAAATCCATCGCTGTAATCCACCCATAAGCAGATCAAAAGAAAAAGATCACATGCTCATTTCTATAGATGCAGAAAAAGCATTAAAAAAAATACAGCACCCTTTCCTGATAAAAGCATTGAAAACATAGGAATAAAAGGAAACATCCTCAACATCATAAAGAGTATATAAAAAAAAAAGAGAGAGAAAAAAGAGGATCTGAGAAAGATCAGGATGGACTGCTAACAGATGGGAAGACCGACTTCAGAGGGATGAATCAAAAATATAAATTTGCGAATTTGATGGTTTGGCCAAAGGTCATCCTAATGTTCTCCAACATCTTGAAATAAATGCATGTGAAATTTTAAAACAGTATGAATTTACCTGTCTCTAAAAATCACATAATATTAAAACATAGCATTTGGTACTGAATATTTGGACATTTTAATTTGCAAAGGATTAAGAGGGAGTACCAAAATAAAAGCATAAACACAGTCTGTTAATCCCTTTTGGTTAACTTCAAAATCAGAGATGCTTTCTTCATGTATGATATTTTTCTGTGAAGTGCCACAAGTCTCTTGATGCCACTGGAAAGAGAAATACTAAAGAGAGAATGCTGGATTTCCATCTAGTTTATGAATGTGCCAGGTAGTGGAGGTACACTTAAAGAAATATAACCAAAAAAGACAGTGACCTCTGGATAAGCATATAGTGAATGGAAATTGTACCAAATATTAGTAAGACAGTATTTTCTGAGTGTTGGGACTTTGTTTTTGTGATTTATGTCCTAATTTTCTGTATTTTACAAAATGTCTGTAACAAATGTGTATTCATTTCATAGTAAAATAAGTACCCTTATTTATAAAAGAAAATAAATGTATTTAAGAAGAAAAAAAAAAAGTATATATGAAAAACCCACAGCTAACAACATATTCAATGGTGAAATCCTGAAAGTTTTCCCTCTAAGATTGGGAATAAAACAAGGATGCCCACTTTCACCACTCTTATTTAACATTGTGTTAGAAGTACTTGCTCAAGCACTTAGGCAAGAAAAAGGTATAAAAGTCATCCAAATTGGAAAGGAAAAAGTAAAAATTTCACAGTTTGCAGATAACATGATCCTACACATAGAAAGCCCTGAGAAATCTACAACAAAACTCCTAGAGATTATAAATGAGTTCAGTAAAGTTGTAAGTTATAAGATTAACATGCAAAAATCAGTAGCATTTCTGTATACCAATGATGAACAATCTGAGGAGGAAATCAAGAAAAAATCCCATTTATAATTGCAACTAAAAGAATCAAAATACCTAGGAATAAATTAATTAAATGAATTAAATGCAGAAAACTGTAAAACACTGTTAAAAGAAATCAAGAAGATTTAAATAAATGGAAGAATATTCCCTGTTCACGGAAAGAAAACTAAACATCATTAAAATATCTATCCTACCCAAACTGATTTACAGATTTACAATAATCCCAATAAAAATTACGACAGCATTTTTTACTGAATTGGAAAAGCTAACTATGAAATTTATTTGGAAGGACAAGGAGCCCCAAATAGCCAAAGACATATTGGAAAAAAAAAAGAAATCAGAAGAATCACACTCCCTGATTTTAAAACATACTGCAGGGCAATAGTGGTCAAAACTGCATGGTATTGGCACAAGGATAGACATACTGACCAATGGAACTGAACTGCGAGTTCTGATATAGATTCTCACATATAGTCACCTGACACTCAACAAGGCCACCAAGCCCATTCTACTGGGAGAGAATGGTCTCTTCAACTAATGGTGCTTGGAGAAATGGATATTCATATCCAAAAGAATGAGAGAGGAATGCCACCTCACACCTTACACAAAAATTAACTCAAAATGGATCAAAGATATAACAGCCAAGACCATAAAGCTTCTAGAAGATAATGTAGGGAAGCATCTACAGGATCTTGTATTAGGAAATAGTTTCATAAACTTTACACTCAAAACACGAGCAATGAAAGAAAAAATAGATAATGGGACCTCCTCCAAATTAAAAACTTTTGTGCCTCAAAGAAGTTTGTGAAGAAAGTGAAAAGGCAGCCTATGCAATGGTAGAAAATATTTGGTAACCAAATATTTATATATGCCAATATCCAGCGTATATAAAGAAATTGTATATATGCTGAAACCTCAGAAATAAAGACAGCCCATTTAAAAAATTGGCAAGTGATTTGAAAAGACACATCTCCAAAGAAGAAATATAAATGTCTAAAAAACACATGAAAAGATGCTCAACATCACTAGGTATTAGGGAAATGCAAATCAAAACTACAATGAGATATCATCTTACACCCACTAAACTGGCGGCTATTAAAAAAACAGAGGACTGCAAGTGTTAGAGAGGATGTGGAAGAATAGGAACTCTCATCCACTGCTGGTGGAATGTAGAATGGTGCAGCCATTGTGCAGGGCAGTTAGGCAGTTCCTTGAGAAGCTAACTATAGAACTGCCATATGATCCAGCAATCCCACTGCTGGATATACACTCAGAAGAACTGAAAGCAGGGACACAAACAAATATATGCATACCAATGTTCATAGCCACCTTATTCATTATTGCCAAAAGTTGGACACAACCTAAATGTCCATCAACAGATGAATGGATAAACAAATTGTGGTACATACATACAATGGAATATTACTCAGCTATAAGAAGAAATGCATTGTTAACACATGGGAAAACATGGATGAACTCTGAAGACCTTATGTTGAATGACACAAACCAGGCACTGAAGGGCAAATATTATATAACCTCACTGATATGAATTAAGCAAATTGAGCAGGATCACAGAGCTAGAGTCTGGAAGATAGGTTTACAAAAGACAGAAAGGGAGAGGAAGGTTGTGAGTCAATACCCATAATCTGTGATAAGGTAGAAAGTATAGTTGGGGAGTGGATGGGCATAACAGTGGTGCAGTGATGCTATTGGGCTGGGTTGTGCTGGTCTGTGTGTGTGTGGTGGGGGGAATAGGCTGGGGAGGGGGCGTTAGACTGTCCATGGTACTGGAGCGAGGGTCAGGAGAGGGAGCAGGTGAACTCTGGGGATTTCAGGTATGCGGTTGAAACTACAATGCTGGAAATGTTCTTTTGTAAAAATGGCAGGAGAGGGTTACTGGTTTAAGGTTGGGCACACAGGGCACATCAGCCTTCTAGGAAGTGTGTAGCATTGTCATAGTGTGTTGTGCCAGGGGATAGAGACTCACAAAATGAGCAGGAAAGTGTTGGACTTCCATCCTGTGGAGTCCTGCTATGTTTTCAAATAGAGGGGCAGAAGTCTCTTGAGAGCATAGGAAGTACTTAATAGGGGAGGACAAGCTAGTATGTTAAGCCCTCAATACTGTTGCAAGTAACTGAATCTGGCCCTTCAATGAGTTCTTCTTGGTGGTTACCATGGGACCCAAGGGGAGAGGGAGAAATAGAATAGATGGAACACAGAACATTTTTGGGGTGATGGAATTGTTCTACATGATCCTGCAAGGATGGATACAGACCACATCAAATTTCATCAAAATTTATAAAAGTGTACAGCCCAAAATGTAAACTACAATGTAAATCATTGACCATGGTTAGCAGCAATGTTTCAATATTTGTACATCAATTTGTAACAAATGCACCACCCACCGGTAAAATGTAATTAATAGGGGAAAAGGGGAAAGGGAGAGGATGTTGGGTATATGGGGATCACCTATATTCTGTATGTGACTTTCCTGTCACCTAAAGCTTACATTTTGAAGACAAAATGAAAAAACAGACATTGCATAAATAAATAGAAGCAAATGTCACTGCACATACAAGACAACAGATCTTACAGTGATGAGAGACATAATGTTAAAAAAAATTTTTAATTTTATAATTTTTATTTTTATATCATTTCAAACTTTTTAAAAATTTTTCATATTTTATTCATCATTTTAAAAACCATCATTATTATATCATTTTCCTATTAGTTGTGTTTGGTCATTTTGTTCACTTCAATTTTGAAGAAGTTTTTAATCACAGATGGGTACGACTGTGGCAGGGTAGGATCATTGGTGCTGGGTATCAGAGATGGGGGATGCATGGGAGGAGGTTCACTGGGGTCATACCTGTAAGTCATATGAATGTGTTCAAGTGTTCATGGGGCATTGTCAAGGTGGGTGGACATCCACACAATAACCAAAGAAACATTGACTTCCCATCCTGGAGAGCTCTGCCACATTCTCTAATGGGACAGCAAGAATTCCCTGAGTACAGGGAGAGTGACTATTGAAGGAGGATGAACAATTGATGGGTTCTTGACTGTGATGACTGTAATTAGGAACTTTTACTTTTGAAATTGAAATATAGCATAGTATTATAGGGTGCTTAACTTGTTATCTCCGGAGAGCCTCCTTGTTGTGCAAATGTGGCCTCTCTCGAAGCCAAAACTCAGCATATAAATGCATTGCCTTCCCCCCAGCCCCAGCGTGGGACATGAATCCTGGAGATAAGCCTCCATGGCACCAAGGAATTACTACCAAGGACCAACCAGCAATGCATCTGGAAAAAGACCTTGACCAAAAGGGGGAAAGGGTAAAGACAAATGAGTTTATATAGCTCCGTGACTTCAAAGTGAGTCAGGAGGTCATATCAGAGGTTACGCTTATGCATGTCTGGGCAGGAACTCATTGACTGCCAAAGTAAATATTATCTCAAACAGAGGGGCACCTGAGGGTTCTGGAGACATCCAGACACTACAGGCAGGGCAAGCAGCTCAGGAGTTGGGCCCCTTGCCAGTGGGTCCTCCTTGGGAATTTATGCTCCCCAGTGTGACAGAGTTGGACTCCATTGTGGCTTCCCTACACATGGCTCTTCTGCCCCTTCTATTTGAACCTATAGTTAGTGCTAGAGTTGATAGGCATATGTCCAAGAGACTTAACTCTTTGGGCTGTCCATGTGCCAGCTGGGCCCTAAATCTCAACACTGTTGCAACACTTACAAAACTTACTCTCCAGTTCATTGACTCACCCAGGACAGCTAACAAGGAGATGATGATGGACAATGGCCATCCCAATGAACAGACAGAGTCTGCAACTGCAAGCAAAAGAGTCCCATCCATCTGCCCCATGGGCTCTAAGATCCTCTCAATTAGAGATGGAGTGGGCATCACCATCCCAGAATCCTCAGGATTGAGGAATGAACAGTGGACTAGAGTGGACCTACTAGTATTAAAGTACAGACTTACTGTGATTCTAGCAACGGAAGAACTTTTATCATTGATGTGGAGGTACTGGCCACTGGAAGTTCTGAGGACAGGGAGGAGGAAAAGCAGTTGAAATATGGGCACATTTTTGGAACTTGGGAATTGTCCTGAATGACATTACAGCAACAAACACAGGCCATTGCACTTGCTATAATCTACAAAATTGTGTGGGAGAGAGTGTAAACTACAATGTAAACTATAATCCATGCTTAGTGGCAATGCTCCAATATGTATTCATCAAACGTACCACATTAATGAAGGATGCTGTTAATGTGGGAAAATGTGGAAGGGGTTGGGAGTTGGGCATATGAAAATGCCCTAAATTTTTTATGTAATATTTATGTTATCAAAATATCTTTTGAAAAAAAGTTAAAAAGTATATTGTAAAAATATTAGCATGCTTTTTAGATAACAATCATGTGTGGTTTCATACCAGCTTAACTTCAATAGCATACACATGGTCCTATACCCTCTGTCCCCTTACCTTTTTGTTTCACTTGTTACAAATTATATATGTATATATTGTATGCTCTTAACCATTGATTTATCATTACCTAAGTTTTGAGTTTACAGAACAATAATGCATAAAATACAGAATACCCACATACCACCCTATTATTAACAACTTGTATTGGTGTGGAACATTTGTTACAATTGATGACAGCACATTTTTATAATTTCATATTAACTATATTCCATGATTTCACTTAGAGTTCACTGTTTGTGTAGTGCATTTCCAAGGATTTTAATTTTTTTAAAATTCTGTTACCATATATACAACCTATCGTAACTTTTTATGCATTTTAAAATCTTAATAAATAAAAAGTGGAGTTACATACCAAAAAATAAAAAATGTAAAATATAAAGAATTAAGGGTACATTGAATTATAAACTTTACAGGTGAAATTTATGTGTGCCTGACTTCAAACAAAACTGAGACACTGAACTCCCCCTCTCACTAACTACTGATGGGTTGATTTTATAACTATTAGTGTCCAAATAATACAAAGACAATGAGGCATCTATTTCTCCATTTTGTCCACACCCAAATGAAATAAAATAGGCCAAAAGTATTCAAACAGCACTCAACCAAAGAGACACAACTCTGACATACTCCTTATAGTGGTACAGGAAAAGCATTAACGGTCCCAGAATTTTACATGTAGCTTCTAAAGGGGAGGTGAAAACAGGAAAAGGTGAACAACTGAAATTTATAAAATTCTCACAATCTCCTTTCTCAAGTTGGAGAAAAATGAACCAAGGTGGTAAGAAACCAGAGGGAAATGATTCTTTAGAGCAAAAAAGTGACTTAAAACCTCCACATTTCCATTCTCCCTCTCAGGGAGAAGGCAGGCCCAGGCTGAAAGGAAAACCATCATCTTCCTTCCAAGATAATTATGTCCAACAACCGCAAGGCTTTTTCAGCAAGACAAAGGAGAGGTTGAGAGTCAATTCATTCTGATAAGAGTTTCTGAAAAGAAGAATGGAAAGAGAGCAGAGAAAAAAAATGGAAAGAAAGATCAGCTGAGAATTTCCCAGAATTCCTGGGTACCCAGTGTGGTTTACAAAGATAAACCCACCAGCCCACTTTCACACATCATAATATTTCATCAAGCATTAGGAGAATCTTTTTTTTGTTTTCACCAAAACAAATTTTATTTCCAGTGTTTAATTTGGTGGGCACACAGGCATGACACAGGTTTGGATTAAGTCCTCACAAGCATTAGGAGAATCTTAAAAGCTATCAGAGATAAAGACAAACTATCTTCAAAAGACTGAGCAATTTCTCATGAACATCAAGGCAGAAGTCAATGGAGTGACATCTTCACAATGCAATAATGAAATAACTGTCAATTGAAAATTTTATACCCAAACTAAGATGCAAAAGTCAAGCTATAATTAAGCCATTTTTAGACACACAAATAGTAAGAAAGTTTATCAACCATGTACTCAACTAAAAGTATTATCAGTAAATGCACTTCAACAAGAAGATATGTAAAACCGGGCATATATCAAGGGCTATAGGACACAATAATGCACATAGAAATTGATGGAATATGTTATTAATTTAATTAATTAAGGTCCATAAAAATAATGAATTTTGCATGTTTAAAATTTTAAAACCAAACACTAGGCAAAGTAACAAAATAAAGAAGAGATTGTTCAATGATTAAAAAATGTGTTAATGTCTTCCCTTGTCTTAATAGCAAAAATAATAGATATACTGAAAAGCTTTCAGATTATATATGGTGAAAATATGTAAATCAAATATATCTAAAATATATAACTCAACGTTAAGAACAATTACTAAAAGAAAGTAACACATTTTAACCACTGAACAATCTCTTCTAGCAGTGGAAGAAATTATATCATTGATGTGGAAACAGTGGCCACAGGAGTTGCTAAAGGCAGGGGGAGGGAAAAAGGGGTGTGCTATTAGGGCATTTTGGGGACTTGGAGTTGTCCTGAAGGATATTGCAGAACACTATATATCCTGCCATAACCCACTGAATGGACTGGAAGAGAGTGTAAACTGCAACATAGGCTATAATCCATGCTGTGTAGCAATGCTCCAAAATGTACTCATCAAATGCAGTGAATATACCACACTAATGAAAGAAGTTGTTGATGTGGGAGGAGTGGGGGGTGTGGGGAGTGGGGTATATGGGAACCTCTTATATTTTTTAATGTAACACTTTGTGTGATCCATGGATCCTTAAAATAAAAGATAATAATTTTTAAAAAATTTTAAGTAAATCTATTCTATAGCTTGTAAACCAGCAAAAGGAGAAAAAATGGGAATAAAGAAAACTTTATCAATCTAACAGGAGACAAACAAAGTAAAGAGAACTAAAGAGTAAAGTTGTTAAAGAGAAAACACACAATGAAATAATGGAAGGAAGCCCAAATACCTCAGAAGTCATACTTCTTATAAATGGATTAAGCTCACTTATTTAGAAACAGAAATTACTGGTTTGGGAAAAAATCCAGCTTTATTCAGCTTACAAATGACACACCCAAAGTAAATGTACAAGGTGAGTTGGGAAAAGACATATATGCACATACTATAGGGAAAAGGAAAAAAAAAAAAACCCTCGTGCAGAGATGTTGGTGTAAGATAAAAGAGAATTCAAATAAAAAAAAACAGTAGCAAACAGCAGATACTGCCATCAGCAGACACTGCAAACTGCTACAATGAGCAGACGATGCAATAACCAGATGATGCAACCAGCAGGGAGCAGGGCACTCACCCCCCATTCGGGTTTGGTTCCCGGTGCCTCCTAAAGAAGACAAACAGACAAGAGCCGACAGACTAGGGAGCCATCTGGGGGAGGGGAGGGAATAAAAATAATTTACAAAAAATATATATATAAAAGCATCAGTATGATACAGCATCTCACCATATTATAATATAATACAGATACACGATAAACTTGCTAGTATCTAGCAACATAGGCTCAAAACATATAACAAAAATTTGACAACACTAGAAGGAGAAATTATATTTTTACATACTCCTTTCAAAAATGTAAAGCTCAAGCAGACACTTATTGTTTATGTTCATATACAAATGATATAAATATAATAATAATAGAGTGGGTTGGGGAAAATACTTTGGTTAGTAGTAATATACTGATGATGCTCTTTAATCATTAGTTTAAAATGTTTAACAACAATGCAAGGCATTGGTGGTAAGGTGAGTTATGAGAGTCCTGTATGAAGCTATGTATGTTTGTTTCGTAAGTTCACAACTGCTACTATATACTTATTGTTTATTTATGTTTACGTGGGAGTGATATACTTCAATAAATTTTTGAAAAAACTCAAGCAGATAAAAACTTGGTGAGAACAATGATTTGAGGGGAGTGGATGTAGCTCAAGTAGTTGAGCACCTGCTTCCCCTGTACAAGGTCCCAGGTTCAGTCCCCTGTACCTCCTAAAACAAACAAATAAACCAAAAAAACAACTCTCATTGAGGAGCAGGTGTAGCTCAATAGTTGAGCACTTGTTCCTATGTATGAGGTCCATGGGAACCCCAATAGCTCCTATAAAATTTTTTTAAAAGAATAATGATTTCAGCAGAAAATAAACGTCAAATAATAAATATGGAGGGAAGCAGATTTGGCTCAACTGATAGAGCATCCACCTAACATATGGGAGGCCCAGGGTTCAAACCCAGGGCCTCATGACCCGTGTGGTGAGCTGGCCCACATGCAGTGCTGATGCGCACAAGGAGTGCCCTGCCACAGAGGGGTATCCCCCGCGTAGGGGAGACCCATGCACAAGAAGTGCGCCCTGCAAGGAGAGCGGCCCCTTGCCAAAAAAGCACAGCCTGCCCAGGAGTAGCGCCGCACACACAGAGAGCCGATGCAGCAAGATGACGCAACAAAAAGAGACACAGATCCCCTGTGCCACTGACAAGAATAGAAGCAGACACAGAAGAACACACAGTGAATGGACACAGAGAGCAGACAACGGTGGGGGGGGCAGGGAAGAAAAATATGGAGAGCACCCTGCATCTAAGAAATAATACATTCACATGTGTTAGAAAGAAAGCTGCACCTGTAAGAGAACAAAGGCTTACCTGATTGTGGAGGAGAAAAGAATTTTATTAACAATCTAGCAAGAACCAGCATGTAACCTGGGAAAAATGGCCGGTGCACCAAACAACAAGAAACAATGATATTTATAACCTAAACCTAACACACAGGTGCCTCCTCTGCTCCCCACTGATTGGGTACTTCAGGAGTTACAGCCTATCTGAGAGATCTCATTTACCCGGTTCTGGCTCTGAATTGCCGCTCCCCCATTCTCTACATTCCAGCGGGCTGGGCAGGCTTGGCAATGCTTTTAAATTCGGCGCCACTTTCACCATTAGCCAAGCTCTTGCTTCTCACCATTGGCCCCCCTCGCTTTGGCCCTGCCCTCACTTTGGAGCTACTTTTCAAATTCTTGGCGCCAAAGTTGCCAGAACCCCTTTCCCTCCCTCCTCCAACTGCAGAGCCGGCCCTGGCTTCACCTTTATGTGAAAATTAAACTTAACCCTTTCCCACAAATCCCCCCTCTTTCTTTTAGACTCTTTTAGTTTTCACAATTTAGTTCCTCAAATCTGCTAAGAGCCTCCTCACACTTCATAGAGAGCTCCCTCTCGAAGGGGGAACAAGTGGTTTTGCTTGTACCGTATGGGCCTCTGTTTGGTTAGGGCCATTTCAGTGAGTTTCTGATCTAACCCTCGGACACATGGGATGATGCAACATCCAACTGCTGTTGAGTACCCCAGCCAAGATGATGAGGAAGGTCAGGACAGACAGTCCATTTTCCAAACCAGCTCTCTAACCATCCATGAGTGGGTTGTGCCACTCATGCCAGAATTTTCTGCTAACTCTTCAAATAAGGCTGGTAAGCCTTGCAAGGCTTTGGTGATAGCCCCATCTGGGGCCACAGTCTGGGGGGATGAATGTACAGCAACTACTCCCAATCATAACACAGACGCCTCCTTTTCCTGCCAGCATCATGCCTAGGGCTGTCCTATTTTCCCAAGCCATTCAGTTAGTAGCATCTAACTGTTCTGCTATTTCCTTATGCATCCCTAGTGTAATTAATAAATCCTTGTTGATTATAATATATATAGTTAATCCAATCCACATTTTTGTTAACGGTGACCCACCAGAACAAGAATGACTCAAATCCTGCAGCTCCCTGACTTCTAGCTTTAAATTCATTTGGGGCTCCCCGGGGAACTCCTATACTATCTAGATATATTCGGTCATCAAAGGAACCAGTAAAACTTCTTTTCTTTCTCTTTCCCTGGTTTAGTGTTTCTTCCTCTTTTTCAAATGCCAGCATAAATGAGATGGCCAATCAAATGAGAGTACAGGTTCTTCCCCACTTCTCAGGTAACACTGGTTGGAGGACGCCCTTTCTGCAGTACCACCAGAGGTCTGCCCAGGGTACGGCCAAACTGGAGAACTTGCCAGTACTACCCTCTCTCATGTTCCATACTCATGTACACAAGGCCATGGTCCCAAGGTCCTGGAGCCCTTTTCCCCACTAGAGATACAGGCAGAGGGACTTCCTGGAAGGCAGGAAGCCATTACGGATTTAATGTTTCCCTTTTTGACAGGACAGAAGAGAGAGGACAATGTACTACAATTTTCACCAGGAGCCGCATTCTGGAAGAGGAGCACCACGCACTTACACTCCCTTTCATGATCTTCCATACCTAACAGAAAGGGCATGACATGAGCAGTGGGCTGGCCTGTTATATAAGGGTAACAATTGCTTTTGCTCAGACTCTGAACTGTATATTTGACCCATTCTCCCCAGGCATTTGCATCTCCACATCCTGTCTCTATTTCTGTGGTCTGCTTTAAATCCTCTGCCTTAAGTATCCTGACTGCTTTGGGATCCTTCCGCACGGGGAACTGGCCTTGGGTGGGTTTTCCCTTGATACCTCTGAAGGGTTAGCTGCAGGGAACGTTGTTGACGTCATATCCACAGGGGGAGGAAGGACTCGAATACGGAACCTCCCCAGAGGATCTTTACCTATAACGTCCACCCCCATCCCATAGACTCTGTCAGGGGAAGGATAACGGTTGTTATTGCTGAATCTGTCTGCCTTTCTAATGGTTATTACTAGTGGGTTACAATGGAGGTTTTTGCAGTCTGGTGGGGTATTACCTTTAACAAAGGCTGTCTTGTCCTCTGACAGTTTCAAGTGAGTATGGCCTCCTCCGTTCCCAGCAGTCCCCCCCTTGTACTCGGTAGTCCACTACACAAAGCTCCAATCGAGATGGGGGGAGGTTGAGATAACCTCTAGGTGACTCCCAGCATAGATATTTATTTCACCCACTCAGCTGCTGCTGATGTCCTAAATCCCCACACCTTATCACTTGGCAGATGTCAAACTGCACAGCCTGAGAGTCTAGGCCTTCGGTTATATTTACTATCAATTTAACGGGGCTTGTCACAACCTGAATCTGAAACATCATACTTAGTATAATTATTCTCATTTTCAGAAACTTTAAATCCTTCATCTGCTAGTCTCTTGAGGCACTAGAAAAGGTGGATACAGGTAACAGCCTTCCCTCTACGTGGAGGGGTATCTTCCTGCAAAGTTCACTGATAGTCTGAGCAGTCACTCCCCCTTTCTGATGTGCCCTCCCAACTCTTGCCTTCTCAGAGAGATCCTTAAGGGATCTGAGGTTGGAGTTATTTCCCAGGACTGAGACGGTGTTGTTGGGTACTCATCATCCGGTTCGGGTACAGGTCCCTTTACATGAGAATAGTGGGTTCAGCCTTTTTCTGCTGTCTGGACTACTCTCAATTGTCAACAAAACTTGGTAGGGTCCTTTCCAGGTTGGCTGAAGTTTGGACTTCTTCCATGACTTGATTAGGACCCAACTGCTGGGTTGGTGTTGATGCACAGTGAATTAGAGAGGCAGGGTCTGGGCCAGCAAACCACAATGCCTGAGGGATGATAAAGTAGAGGATAAAGCCAGTATATAATTCTTAAGGAAGAGATCCTTTGGCTGTAGAGAAGGCAGGTCTCCAGTCCTCTTAGGAAAAGGCAAGCCAAAAAGCATTTTCAAAAAGAAAGATTCCTAGTTCTTTCCTAGGGGTAGTTCTAATCCTCAGTAGGGCTATGGGTAAACACTTAATCCAGGGTAACTTTGTTTCTAAGACCAATTTAGAAAGATTCTTCTTTAAAGTCTAATTCATTTTCTCCACTCTCACTGAAGATGGCAGGTGTCAAGGAGTATGGAAGTTCCATGTGACACCCAGGCTTTGCATACTATTCTGGAGTATACTGGAGGTAAAGAGGCTACCATTGTCTGAGTCTATATTTTCCACTAACCCATAATAAGGAATGATTTGTTCAAGGATAACTTTAGAAGTTGGTGATGCTGTAGCTGAGGCCAGAGGATATGCCTCATCCATCCTGTCAGATGATCTACAAAAATCAGAACATACTTTAGCAGATTACACTAAATGGGGGCATTTTAGTGTAATCAACCTGAATGCTCTGGAATGGCCTGAGGCTCAGCTCCCGTTCCCCTTGTTCTTGCTTCCTTAAGACTTTCTTATTGAGCTTTGGCAAATTATACATAGTTCACTTATTTGTTTAGCTACAGTTTAAAGGCCCATGCATCCAAAAATACTTAAAAACCAGATCACGCATGGCCTGTACCCCTCAATGACTCCCTTGGTGTAAGACTGCTAATACCTCTCTCATCACTTGCTTATTCAACATTTGCCTCCCATCCAAGAGGAGCCACCTTCCTTGAACATCTAGGGTCACTCCTAACTGTTCCAACTCTTTTACCTCCTTTTCAGAGAAATGTGGGAACCCCAAAGCCTTTGGGAATGGAGGGTATCAGTATCATCAACTTCAAAGGAGGCCTAAGGGAGGCTTCCCCAGCCTCTTCATCTGCTAACCTATTGCCCTTTGCTTCAAACATATGGCCTTTCTGGTGTCCATTTACATGCACCACTGATATTTCCCTGGGTAAGACTAGATTGGCCAATACTTGTTTTATTAATTCCCTGTGAACTAGCCTTTTTCCTTTGCTGTTAATCAATCCCCTCTCTTCTCAAACTTTTCCAAAGATGTAGACTACCCCAAAGGCATACTTAGAATTAGTGTAGACTGTATCATCCTCTTCCTCTAATAATTTGAGGGCTTGAATTAATGCATACAACTCACAAGTTTGAGCTAACCAGTCTTTGGGCAATTGACCAGCTTCTTTCACCTCACAAGTTAGTCCATCTATAATTGCATAGCCACTGTGCCTCCTTTCTTCTAGGACCCTAGAGGACCCATCTATGAATAATTTTTTCCCCTGAGTGCAGGGGAAGGTCTCCTAGGTCAGACTGGACTCAGGTCTGATACTCAGTCAGGTCTAAACGATCAAGCTCGAGAGCCTCCATTTGGTCAGATTCCTTCCAAAGGAAGGAGGCCAGGTTTAGGCTATATCTGTTGTCAATAACAAGTCATTTTTTTCCATTAGGATAGCCTTATACTTCAGAATTCGGGAGTCAGTCAGTCATCTTCCCACTTTCTGAGACAAAATAGTTCTGACCTGATGAGGAATGCTAATGACCAAGGCTCCTCCAAAAGTCAAATTCCTGCCCTCTTATACCAGGAGAGGAGTTGCCACCACAGCTTGAATGCAGCCCGGCCATCCCCTGGAGACAGGATCCAGGATTTTGGAAAGGAAGCCTACAGATGCCCTTTGACCTTCCCAGATTTGGTTAGAACCCCTAAGGCTGTCCTTTTATCTACTGTAACAAACAGGTGGAATGGTTTCTCAAGGGAAGGGAGGGCTAGAACAGGGGCCTGCACCAGTGCCCGTTTGAACCCCTCTAAGGCCTCTATTTCCCATTCTTTCCATTTTAATTTGTCAGGCTCTTCCTCCAACAGTTTTTGATATAACCCCTTAGTTTGGAATGCATAAGAGTCTATCCACAGTCTACAATACCCTATCAATCCCAAGAATTTCCTTAGTTCTCTTTTTGTGGGGAAAAGGTAATTCAGTTATGGCCTGAATTCTCTCTGGATTTATCCTCCTCTTTCCCTCACTGATAAAATGGCCCAGGTACTTGACTTCCCTTTCTACAAATTGTAATTTATTCTTTGATACTCTTAACCCTTGATATCCCAAAAAGTTCAATAGGCTCTTTGTGGTTTGGGCCACCACCTGCCTTTCTTCACCTGATACTGGCAGATCATCTACATATTGCAAAAGGAATATTTCAGATGGAATTGAAAATTTCTCCAATACTTTCTCTAGTTCTTGCCGAACAGGTTGGGGGATTCCGTGAAAGCCTGGGGTAGGACAGTCCATCTGTACTGCTGCCTCTTTCCAGGGAAGGGATGCACCCATTCAAATACGGACAAATCTCTACTCTCTGGGTCAAGAGGCAAGCCCAAAAGGCATCATTCAGATCTACTACACTAAACTATTCATGATGATGGGGATCTTATTGATGAGGGTGTAAGGGTTAGGGACTACAGGGTGCTGAATCCGGATAATTTGGTTGATGGCCCTTAGGTGTGCACCATCTTCCAATAACTGTACAATTTTTGGATGGGTAAAATAGGAGAATTAAAGGGGGACATACAGGTTTCTAAGAGTCCATCTCAAATAAGACCCTCAATGATGAGTTGAAGTCTCCGTCTCCCTTTTAGGGAAATGGGATATTATTTCTGACAAACAACTTCCCCTTTCTTCCTCAATTTGATCTTAACAGCGGAAGCCTGCAAACCCCCGTTCCATTCCTTCACCCATACTTCCTCCTTGATGCCCTTTTCATCCACTTCAGGAAGTAAGGCAAAAAACACTTCTATCTGTCCATCCCTCACTTCCAAATCCAGCTGCATGGGTATTATCAGGTCCCTTCCCAACAAATTACTCCCAGCTTTTGGAATGCACAACAGAAGGCTCGGAATTTGGTTATCCTCCCAAGGAATATCATTAGGCTCAAGAATGGGAACTTTAAATCCCTTCCCTTTTATCCCTGAGACTGTGAGGGAACTGCCAGAGAGTTTGGTTCCTGCCAGGAGGTGGCTCACAGAAAATCAAGCTGCTCCAGTGTCCACCAAAAATGTAATTTCCTCTTGATACAGGCCCACGTTTAGATTTACTAGAGGCCCCTGGTGGGCTCTTGATATTAGGAGCCTCTGACCCCCTTAGTCCTCAAAATTCATCAGGGGTATGACTTGATCTTCTTTCTTTAAATTTGGGTAATCCCTCTTGAAATGACCAGGTTTCCCACAGTGAAAAGACCCTGCAGAGTCCTGCACTCTCTTAGCCCCTTTATCCAACCTAACCCAGCTTGCTCCCCTTTCTCATCTCTGCCTGCCTTCTCCCTGCCTCACCTCTAACCTTTCCTGGACCATGTGGTCAACTGTGCTCATCAAGACTTTGGCTTTCCACTTCTGCCTTTCCCCCTCCCTTCTCACAAACACTTTCTGAAACTCTCTCAATAATTCTTCCAGTGCTTTATCCATCCATCCATCTATTTTCTGGATCTTTTTCTGAATGTCAGGCCAACACCTCTTTATATAACTGACCTTTAGCATTCCCTGGGCCACAGGGTCATCAGGGTCCATTCCTGAATATTTCTTCACCTGGTCCCTCAACTTTTGCAGGTAAGCAGAGGGAGTCTCGTCTTTTTTGTGATTTACCTCAAAGGCCTTATTTAAATTTTGGGATTTAGGCATGGTCAATTTTATCCCCTGTATAACGAGTTCTCTAAGATCCTTCATTTGTGCTCTCTCGTCCTGATCATTAGTATCCCAGTTAGGGTCTACATTAGGAAACTTCTGCTTTGCTGCCATTACCCCTTGTCCAGGTGGGTGCTGCCTTTCCCACTCCTTCATAGCCATGCTCCTCACCATTCCCCTTTCTTCTCCCATAAAGAGGATACTCATTATGCATGTAAGTTCAGACCATGTATATAGACTCTGGCCCAGGAATTGATCTGCTTGCTCAGCTAGCCCCACTGGATCTTGCATTACTGACTCCATCTTCTTTTTAAAGTCTCTAACTCCTGTACTTGTCAGTGGGGCATTTACATAACCTATCTCTCCTGACCTAACGGATACTTCTCTCAAGGGGTAAAGAGGCTCAATGGGGATATATTCCCTCACCCTCTTTTCTTTGGGGGCCTTGGAGATGGGAAAGTTCTGTATATCTTTCTTACATTGTTCCAATTCCTTCCTAAACTGCTGGTGAGTCAAAACCGGTGGGGCAGTGGGGACCTATTGGCCCTCTGGCTCCCTGGGGGCTGGGTTGGTTTCCACTGGACCTTCCAAATCACTGGACCTTCCAAATCCACCAGTTCCTGCCCCAAGAGGGGAGGGGAAACATAGGGGGGAAGAAAAGCTCAATAGGGGGTTCCCAGGTTTTAGCTTTTACAGACTCAGTTTCTGGGTCTGGAGTCTTAGCTTTCATGGGCGAGAGAAAATGGTCTCTCTTCCCTTCAACCAGCACATGGCATAGGCAGACTCCTCCTTGGAAAAGCATTTCTTTTCATTAATGTAAAGCAGAAGGCTGGCACAGAGCCAATCCTCATCTGCCCCATATTTTGGCCAAAATACATTGGGCAGTAAAATGCTTTCTTCAGCCCAAATGTAACAGCAACATTTAATATATTCTTTTTATTCTTTCCCTTACTCTGGTCATTATGGGTCCAATGTTTCAATAGCCTCTCTAATGGACTATCTGGAGGAATGTTCCCAGGGGACCCAACAGGTACCCCCTTTCCTCTTTTCCCAGATGGCTGCCTGCTCCTATTCCCCATTCTGAGTCTTGTCTGGGTTTCTTTCTCTCAAATCTTTTTGCTTCGTCTGTCTCCGGCCCTTTCCCTCAATGGGAGAAGGGAAACACGAATTGGGATTCTGCACTCACTTCACGCAGTATGTCACGCAGCATCTCATGCACACACAATCAACCCCAGGCTCATCAGAACTTCCCCACCACCAAGACAATACTTAATAGTCCCTTTTCTTACCTTGGTCTGTGCACAGAGTTGCCTGGTCAATGAGAAGCAGGTTTTCCCTTCCCCTTCTCTCATCCACAACCGGCAGATCCAAGTGTCTGGTCTCAGGTTCTTTCAGCTGTCAAAGGCTGCCCCCAAAGATGGAATCTGAGACCTCTCAATCAGCAGGGCACACCTTCCCCTTCTCCACCCCAGGGGTCCCCCTCCAAAGCTTTGGATCCCAGATGAGGTCCTAAAGTTGTTAGAAAGAAAGCTGCTCCTGTAAGACAACAAAAGCTCACCTGATTATAGAGAAGAAAAGAATTTTATTAACAATCTTTTAAGAACGGGTGTGCAACCTGGACAAAACGGCCGCCACAGCCAAACAGCAAGAAACAATGATATTTATAACCTAAGCGTAACATGCAGGTCCCTCCCCTGATCCCCACAGATTGGGTACTTCAGGGGTTACAGCTTATCTGGGAGATCTAATTGACCCAGTTCCCACTCTGAGTCGCTGCTCCCCATTCCCTATGTTCCAACAGGCTGGGCAGGCACGGTGCCACTTTACCTCCTGGCATGCTTTTCAAATTCAGTGCTGCTTTCACTCTTGGCCCTGACCTTGCTTCTCACCATTGGCCCCACCATCGCTTTGGTGGCACCTTTTTCAAATTCTTGGCACCAAAGCTGCCAGAACCCCTTTCCCTCTCTCCTCCAACTGCAGAGCTGGCTCTGGCTTCACCTTTATGTGACAATTAAACTTAACCCTTTCCTTACAACCTGTACAATTTATCAGAGTTTTAAGTCAACAATAGGAGAGCAGATGTAGCTCAAGTTGTTGAGCACCTGCTTTCCATGTCAAGGTCCTGGGTTCAATCCCCAGTTACCTCCTAAAATCCAAGCAAACAAACAAAAAAAAAAAAACTCTTATTGGGGAGCAGATGAAGCTCAGTGGATGAACACATGCTTCCCATGATTGAGATCCTGGGTTCAATCTCTGGTACCTCCTTAAAAAAAAATCAGCAATAAAAACACAATGGTGGAAAATGAATGTTTTAAAACGTTCAAATGGATTAAAGACAAAATCACAATAGACATTTTAAACCAAGTAACGTGAACAAAAAACATAACAAAACCTGTGGATTGCAGCTAAAAAAAAATCATTTAGGGATAAATGAAAACATTGAACTTTAGGAGGATGATTTAAAATTAAGTAAGCATGTAATTCAAGAAGAAAGAAAAAGAATAAATTAAACATAAAGCAGAAAAGGGGATAAGTGAGAATAGCAGTGAAATAGAGACAAAACTAAAGAAAAAATCAACAAATTCAAAATAATTTCTTTAAAAAACCTACTAAAATCAAGCTTTAACAAGGTTAACAAGAAGCATAAATAAATAATATTTAAAAGGAAACGCATCGACAGCCACAGGAAGTTTTAAAATCCTGAAGGAATATTATGAACATCTGTATACCAATAAACTTCAAAACTTAGATGAAATAATTTTGTAGGAAACCACACAATAACTAAGTTCAATGAAGTAGAAACAGGACCTGAATAAATAAATAACAATTAAAGACACTGAATTTGTAATCAAAAGTCTACCTGCACCTACCCTAAAAGACAACCACCCAGATAGATTTATAGGTGAGCTTTACCAAACATTGAAATAACAACAGCAATAAAAATTCCCCTCTTTTGTTAAACCTGTTTCAGAGAATGGAAAAATACTTAACTCCAGACAAGAATAGCAAAAGAAAATTATGAAAAATTTCTCTTCTGAACGTGAACATAAAGTTTCTAAATAAAACATCATCAAATGTGTCAATACATTACATCAGTAACTTTTTGCAGGGCTTTCATAATGTATATGTGCACACTTATATTTCAAAGTAGAAAATTACAAATATTTTTCTCTGGCTCTGGAATAACCATGCTGCTACAAAGTCAAATTTGATAAGAGCATAACAAAGACAGGAACTGTTTTTTCTTCATTTGGTTTCATTTTACTCAAGAAATCAGTGACAGTTCACTGGAACTTATTTTATTGATGATGAAACAACCTGATGTTATAATTAATGGGAAATCTAAAGTTAATCTTAGAGGAAAAATAACTAGGCATATAATGATGTTTAAGCCTGGGATGGCTGAATTCCATGCTGCTGTCTTCCCTCTCCTCTCTTTTTATGTTCATATAATAAACTTCATTTTTAAAGAAATTTTAGATTATAGAAAAGTTACCTTGAAAGTAAAGGGGATTTCCATCTACCCCACTCCTCCTCCTCTCACATTTTCTCCTATTAGTAGCATCTTACATAGTTTCCTACATTTGTTCCAATTGATGAACAAATATTGAAGCACTTCTACTAACCATGGTCTAAAGTTAACATTATGGCTTACACATTGCACTGTACAATTTTATAGGTTTTGATAAAATGTATGATAGCCAGTATCCATCAATGTAATATCATGCAGAACAATTCCAACACCCTAAAAAAGGCCCTATGTTCCACATATTCTTCCCTTCCCCTCTCCTCAGAAGCTCTGACAGCCACTATCTTTATAACAATGCTACAAGTTCTTCCATTACCACCATAATGATAAGTCTACTTTGGTCTAAGGTTTCATTCCCTCCTTATGTTTGTTCATTCCTCATTCTTGAGGATGTTGGGATGGTGATGCCCTCTCTGCTTCAGATTGAGAGGGGATTTAGATCCCATGGGGCGGGCAGATGGATGGAACTGTTTTGCTTGCAGTTGTAGATATTCTGTGTTTTGGGGGAGGGGCATTGTCATCCTTTTGTTAGTTGTCCTGGGAAAGTCCAATGAACTGGAGAATTATGTTGGCTGCCACTCTGTTGAGAATCAGGGCTCAAATGACATATGAATAGACTGAAGATTTAAATCTTTGGGATACATATTTACTATGTATTTATGTAGGACTATTACTATGTATAGTGCTAAACAGAGGTTCCAAAAAATGGGGTAAAAGAATCAATATTAAAGAAATTATAAGTGAGTCTAACTGCTACATTGGGGGAATAAGTTATCATATATTCCAAGATAAGGCCCACGAGTGGGCTGCTGATCTCATGGGGTTGTGTGCCTTGTCTATAATGTTCAAATGTCTCTAGAACCTTTGAAGAACCAGTAGTTGATAATTTGCTTACTGTGATAGTCAGTGAGATCCTCCATTACCTCTGGAATGACCTCCCAACTCACTTGGAAATTTCTTAACCATAAAAATTCTGTCATATTTAATGTTTCCCCCTTTTGGTCAAGGTCTTTTTCCAAATGATTTGCTGTTTGGCATTTGGTATTATTCCCTCAGTGCCAGAGAGGCTCATCCCCAGGAGTCATATCCCATGCTAAGGGGGAGGTAGTGCGTTTATTTATTGCTTTGTTTAGAGAGCAGCCACATTTCAGTAACAAGGAGGTTTTCAGGAGGTAATTCTTATGCAATAGTTATTATTAGGCTAAGTTTCCATTTTACAAGGATAAGGTTCCTAAGCATTAATATCAAGGGCTTGGCTTATTTGTTTTCTTTTATTAGGCACTGCCTATGTATGCTAGAGAATCTTGCCACTCTATTTGAGAATGCAGCAGGATCTCCCATGATGGGAGTTTAATTTTTTTTTTTTAATATTGTGAGGCTCTCCACCTGCTGAAATAACACATATGACAACATGAACACATTCATATTCCATAGAGGCATGCCCCAGGTGCACCCATCCTCACAAATTCCCTCACCACTGACACACTGCACCTCCCTTGTCATAGTTGCCAAAATGACACTTCATAATTGTACACTTAACCACAGTCCTCAACCTCCCCAAAGTTCACCTGTTCCTTCCTCCAGCCCTCCCCTCAGCTCCATGGACAACAAACCCCCAAACCCCACTCATACTCCCACTCTAACACCATTGATCCCACTCACCTCCCTGCACCACCATCACCACCTCCACTGTCGAATCACCCTCCTCCACCTTATTATAGATTCTGCCAAACTGAGCGCTGGCTCACCACTCTCTACCCTCTTTCTATCTCCTGGTAACCTATTTTCCAGACTCTACGTTTGTGAGTCAGCTCAGTGTGCTTAGTTCCTATCAGTGAGATCATGCAATATTTGTCCTTTACTGACCAGGTGACTTCATATATATATATGCCAAAATTTGTTTATCCATTCATCCATTGTACATCAGTAAATTAAAGAAGAAAAACAAATACATGGTATTATCAAAAGATGCATGCACAAAATAAGAATCAGTAAAATTCAGCAATAATTTATAATAAAGGGAATTTCTTTAAGTCCCTTGGAAAAGGGTATCCATTAAGAACCAAAAGCAATCAGCGGCCTTGGCCCAGTGGTTAGGGCGTCCGTCTACCACATGGGAGGTCCGCAGTTCAAACCCCGGGCCTCTCTGACCCATGTGGAGCTGGCTCACGTGCAGTGCTGACGCGCGCAATGAGTGCCCTGCCATGCAGGGGTGTCCCCTGCATAAGGGAGCCCCATGCACAAGGAATGCGCCCCATAAGGAGAGCCACCCAGCGCAAAAGAAAGTGCAGCCTGCCCAGGAATGGTGCTGCACACACAGAGAGCTGACACAACAAGATGATGCAACAAAAAAGAGACACAGATTCCCATGCCACTGACAACAACAGAAGTGAACAAAGAACACACAGCAAATAGACACAGAGAACAGACAACCGGGGTGGGGGGAGAGATAAATAAATAAATAAATAAATCTTTTAAAAAAAGAAGAACCAAAAGCAAAATCATACTTAATAGTGAAACTTAAAAGCATTTCCATTTAGGTCAAGATCAAGGCAAAAATCACTGCTTTTGCTCAACAATGTACAGGAGGTCTTAGGCAATGCAATAAGACCAGAAAAATTAAGAAATTTAAGAATTGGAATTGAAGCAACCAAACTATCATTACTGCTAATATGATTGTTTTATAACACCAGATAGGTTAGGTTATATTACCCCCAAACCTTAGCATTTGACACTACAAAAATTTGTTTTCACATAGGCAAAGTGCATCACTGACTCAGGCAGCTGTCCTTCATACGTTGGTTTATCATTTTATGCTGTTTCTCTCTTATGGCATATTCACATCAACCTGTGCTTACACAAGCAGAGCAAAGAGAACTGGAAAATCAAGCTCCAGCAATTAAATTGTTCCACGGTCATCACTTCAGATCTTATCTATTTGGCCAGAAAAAGTCACTTGGCCTTTCCTAATTTCAAGAGGTTATGGAAATAAAATCCTCTCACATGCTAGGAGGGCATAAATAACCAAAATTTCTAATACAATTATCCACACAAAACATTCAACACAATCTACACAGAAACTACTAGAACCAATAGTAAACTTTATCACAGTTATTAAACTACTGTGGTATTCTTACAAAAACGCATAGCCTCAATCTACGCACAAGAAAATATCAAACAAATCCAAATTAAGGAACGGTCTACAAAATAACTGTCCTAGACTCTTCTAAAATGTCACAATCATGGAATATAAAGAAAGACTGTGAAACTACAGAGATTGAAAGAAAATATGGAGATAACACAACTAAATACAATATAGGATTCTAGTTTGGATCATGGATCTGAAAAAAAAAAAACCTTAGCAGAAAAAACAGCAAAATTCAAATACAATCTCTATATTGTGCCAATGTGAATTTGTTGGTCTCAGTAGCTAAACTATGGTTATTGAAGATGTTAACATTAAGGAAATCTGGATAAAAGGTTTAGGAGCTCTCTCTACAATTTTTGCTACTTTTCTGTAAATCTAGAATTATTTCAAAGTAAAAAAGTATTTTAAAAATAGCAACAAAACGTTAATAAAAAATCTCATTCACAAGATCAAAACTAAAGCAAGGTATCAAGCACCTAAACTAAAAAAATATGGGCAAGACTCTTATATGGCATCATGTTATTGAAGAACATTCAAGAACAATATAACAACAATATGGTAAGCAACAAACCAAAAAATATACAAAGGGCCTGAAATATGTGCATGGATAGAAAGACTCAATATCATAAAGATGTCATTTCTTCCCAGAGCTAAAAGAACTGCCGGGGAAAATGGCTAAAAAGGACAAGATAGGGAACCTTACTTTATCAGAATAAGAGTTATTAAAAGGCATAGTTATTAAGGCAAAGTGGTACTGGGACAGAACCAGACAAAATACACCACTGACAAAACAAGGGAGCCCAGATATAGGTGTGCATATTTTAAAATTGAACTTGACAACTGACACTAAAAGCAGTATATGGAACAAAAGCCCAAAATAGCTAAATATGTTATTTAAAAAAACAAGATGGGAAACTTGCTCTATATGTTGACTTATTATAAGGCCATATAATTAAGTCAATGAGATATTTGTAAGGTATAGACCGGTAAAATAGAATAGGCAACCCTGAAACAGATCTACAGAAATGGAATTATAAATCACCAAGGAAAGGACTGACCATAGAAGCAGTGATCTGTGCCTACTGACTATTCATATGGAAGGTTAAAATTGAAGCCCTAAGTCACAACATACCAATAAAAATCCAAGGACGTGTAAAAACTTAGGTGTAAAAAGCAAAACTTTAAGGCTGTTAAAAGAAAATGTATGAAAATATATTTAAAACCCTAGAGAGGAAAAGAATTTAAGAGAAAAAAAAGTACAAACTATAAATGAAAAAAATGGTAAATCTGTCTAAATTAAGAACGGTAGTTCAATAAAATGTACCTGTAAAGACATAAAAATACAAGCCACAGACTGAAGATATTTACAATGTATATTACTGAAATAAAAGATTACTAGAATTTCTAAATGAACTTCTACAAATCATTAAGACAAAGACAATCCAAATTTAAAATGAGCCAAAGATATAAATAGGTAGTTCAGAGGAAACCCAACTAATTCAGGCATAAAAAGATGATATAAAAAGGTGATCAGCTTTACTAGGACCAGACAAATAGATCTTAAAACAATAAGATACTATTTCACAAACATCGTATCAACAAAAATTTAAATCCAATCACTTTAAGTGTTGATAAGGATGTGGAGAAACAGGAATTAAGATACTGAGTTTTATGGTGAGTGGTTTGTAAATTGGTACAACCAACTTGGAAAGCATTCTTCAGTGTTTTGGAAAAATGGAGATATATGTGCACTCAACCAATGATTATTTTGTTTTTGGTATATACTCTAAAGAAAACACATGTGCAAAAGGAGATATTTACAGGAAAGTTTATTTTAGCATTTTTGTATCAAAAATGAAAAAAATGTAAATATCCATGAACAAAAGAATAGTTAAATCACTTGTGGTATAATCCTACAACTGAATTTTATATAGCAGTAAAAATGAATGAATTAGAGCTACATGTCTGAACATAGATTAGTTTCAACAACGCCCAAAGTGAAAAAGAGCCACAGCATGAAATGACAGCATGAAATCATTTTAGAAAGCTTGAAACAGTAACATACCTAGTAAATGTGGATCCTGACATTTGTAGCAGTGATTTAAATACCAAGCATGGGAAAGAAAATTAACATTCAAGATAAATGAGAAGGGAATAAAGGAGGTAGGGAGGATTGGGGGAGCTGCAGAGGAGCCTTCGTAGATGGCTTTAACATTGTATTATCTTTAAAACCAGAAGCAAGTATAGCAACATGTTAGAACTCAACCCAGCTATATTGTAGGAACATAAAATACATGGTCTCTCTATTATTCTCTAACCTGAATGTCTATTTGAAATACATTGGAATTTGGGATGAAATAAATGATGCTTCCGAGCTACATGTGGAATGTGGGAACAATCTGAAACCACAGTGAACCCTGAAAGCAGCTTTTAATAAAATTACAGGAAAAGTTTAAAGACTAAATCCACCAATCATTATTATCCACAGTTCCCGCTGTGCCGTGCTCTCCTGTGGATCCTCAGGCAATGGAAAAGCTAAAACCTCTGGCCCTGTACACAACTGAAGCTCCGGGGAGAAAACAGATTTCACATAGAGACACGCAATCAAGGATAACTCACGTGAATTCTTTGAAGGTACAAAACTTTACCCTTTTTAATATGCTTGATATAAAAAGATAGGGCAGGAAAATATGATTAAATGCTACAGAAAAGAAGGAAAGATGAAGAGGGAAGGGAATATACAAAAGACAGTGAAGAAGGCAGTCTGGAAAAAAATGTATTTCCAGAAAGAGATTAAAGTTTTCACAATAAATGATTTGCTGCTCTAAGATATTGAGGAGAGCAAGAAATCAACAAAACAAGACATTGAATGAAATGACAAGGAGACAGAATGAGATTTAAAAAGGAACTTGCAGCATTCAGGAGACACACTGGAAAGCAAAACACCTCTGCGAAACTAATAAATAAATTAGAAACAGTAAGAAATAGAAGAAGACAGAGCTGTAAACTGAAACAGTAACATCAAGGAATGCCTTCAGGTAATTATAGAAAATCAGAGGTTTAAAAAACCAACAACCGCGACTTCTCTGACATCAGTCATCTTACTCCAGCCTACCTGCAGCTGCTCAAAATAGTTTCAGCAACATTTTTGGCAATTATTTTATGACCAAAATATTTTTTAAGTTCCAGGCACCATCCCACCCCAGTCCACTGATGAGTACTCAGACACATGCTTGGCTCACCAGTGCCAAGCGGTACATTTGCTACAATTGATGAGCACATATTGCAGCGCTGCTGCTAACCATGGCCTATAGTTTACATTATAGTTTACACTCGGTCCTGCACAATTCTGTAGGTTATGACAAAACATATAATGGCCTGCTTTTGGAAAGCCATTGGAACCAGGGTTCAGGGGCAGGATGTGGTCCTGGCAGAAAACCAAGTGGATACTTGATCAGGAGCCCAGTGAAATGGACCAGCAGTTACAGGGCTCCCCTGGGGTACCAGGACCTGGGCTCCAAGCCCAAAGCCAACCCCGTGGCCTGAAAGGAGGAGATGGAGCCCCCCGACACCCTTCCCGGATTGAGCTGAGCAGGCACGACTCTGCACTTGTCCAGTGCCTGCGGTCAAGCAGGACCCAGGAAGGACAGCCTCAGCCCCGCTGTCCCCTGCTGGCAGGATGAAGAGTTTCACCCATTCTAGGAGGCCAGTTAAATAGAGGTACATAGAACCTCAGGAAACCCAACATGCAAGGCAGTCCTTGTTTGTTCAAAGTACCTGCTTAGAAATCCGACAGAAGAAAGGGTGGCTGTGTCTACAAGCACATTCCCAAAGGCGACATTGTCCTTGTCAACTTTTTGAGGAGAGGGCTTAGTGAAATAGGTTAACTTTCCAGGAACTAAACTTGAATGGACTGCACCTGGAGATCCTCCCTGCACCCAGGACATTTTCATTACCTCGGAATTTACATTAAGAAAGGAGCAATAAAAGATGACTGACTTGAAAAGAGAAGAAACGTGAGAGTGAAAACATCTCACTATGTACGCAGGCACTCTTTAAAAGAAGTCTCATGTATGTGCTCTCCCTGAAATGGAAAATGCCTATTACATACACCTGTTGTCAACAGGAATCTCCATAGAATATTGGGCATATACCAGACTACATAACTTCTTTGAAATACGTTACTACACATAAGGATGAGTAGCCTCATCACGGCCTTCACCCACAGATGCAACTCTCACTTTCCTACATCTACAGCACACTCTACACAGTGGCCACCTCCACTCCCAGACTCCTTGGAACCTGACACTTGTCCAGATCTCTATCTGCACTCAGTTCTACTCTTCCAAGATCTCATTGAGCAAGGGCAGAAATTGTAAATAAAGCGACCCAGGTGAGAGGTGAGAATACTCACAAAAGGTTGTTACACAAAACAGAGAAGTTTTTGTTCACACTGCTGGCAGAAGAGTGAAAAATAACTTCACAACCTCTTATGACTACAGGCGAAGTAGTTCCTGTTACTGGGAGATGCAGTTAGCCTTCCCTCCTCCCCCGCCCAAAGTGAAACCGAAAAAAGCCTGAAAAAAAAGTTATTGAAATGCAGATACTTACTACAGATATTACTCACTCCCACATAAAATGACTGGTTCTGCTCTTGCAAAAAAAAAAAAAAAAGAAATGTTGATTATAAAATCTTAAGATCCTCCATTAGAAATGGTCTAAAGAGACATTCTTCTGCCACAGTCAAAAGCTCTACTGTCATTCCAAGGTGAAGTCTTTTTCACAAACTTGCACACAATTCCCACACACTCTACAGGGAGATCGAAGCCTGCCACAGGATGCTTAGGAGTTGTCTTGATTTTAGGTTAAACTATCCTGTTTATTGTGCAACGTTTTATCAGATGGTAAGCCCCAAATCTTCCGTGTGCACTGTGTCCGCCAGGCAACACAATTTCTTCGCTGGGATTAGCGATAAGGTTTTGCAAATGAATACAATGGTAGACCAAATTGGATGAAATGTGGCCTGTACTCATTAAAAAGAAAAAGACTGCGGTCCACGGTTGGCCAAAGGCAGCGGAGCTCCACTGCGGCGCAGGAACCCACACCTCGCACTCGCCCGGCTATTGCAGGACCCGGCCCGCACCGCGCGCCCAGTGTCCCAGCCATCCTGGAAATGTCCCCGGGGCCTTACCGAGCAGCTCGCGTCCGGGCGGGGAACCCGCAGCCAGCTCCCAGCGGCATTCCACGCAGCCGGGCTGGGGTCTCGCCCCTCGGGGCCCGGGGGCGCTCAGCAGGTTGCCCCGCTCTCGGCACTGGGGAGGTGGGAGGAGCGGCGCGGCGGGGCGCACAGGAAACCTGAGAGGTGACGAGCAGGCCCGCGAGGACCCGCCGCGGCGCCAGGGGTGGGGGCGCGCGGCGCTGGGACCCGGGTGGCCCCGAGCCCCCGCCGCAGCCGGTGCGCGTCTCCCGCGAGGAGCAGGACCCGGGCGCGGAGAACCCGAGCAAGAGCAGGAACCGTCTGCAAATGCTCGGCCTGGGAGCCCGCTGTGAAGCGCATCTCTCACCCTCACCGGAGAGTCGCGAGGATGGAATTTGCTCATGGCCCCTAGGCCGGCTCTTTGGTTCTCCGTCCTGCCCTCCCTGCGGAAGGTCCCAGAGTGAACTTGGAGAGACGCTGGTCTGTACCTGGACAGCAGCGGCTCCAGCGCTTCTCATATGCCAGATGCCTGCGGAGCGCAGCCCCTGCGCTCTTTCAGAAAAGACAGGCGAATTGCACCGCAAACGGTTGGGTGCTGAGCCTTGAGTCAAGGACTAAGAAGGGAAGGGAGGGTCGGTGGGGTGTTTAATGCCTAGGACGACCTCGTGAAGTAGCTACTATTGCCATCCCCTTTTCAGGTGAGGAAACTGAGGCAGAAGAAGTTGAGGGGCTTGTCCTGGTCTTACAGCTGGCCACAAGCAGTGGCCAAGTTCCATAGGAAAGCTTTGCAGGCACAGGCAGTACAGCCCTGGGGGGGGGGGGGGGGGTGCGGGAGGAAGGAGAGCAGGAGCTGGTGCCAGCGGGACCCCACGTGGCACTGCCAGGAAAAGATATTAAATAATACATGTGAATGTTCTTTTAAGATAGTCATGTTTAATAATTATAGCTAGGACATAACTGCTATGTGTATTATAAGTATCAACATATTGCTTATATATTAGTATTTTTTTCCCTGAGTTGGGGGCATATTATTTGACCATCTAAAACAGGCCAGGACCCAGGCCCTCCTCCAAGTCAAGGGAATCTTTTCCTTAATCTTACCTCTGCAACAATTTCGGAACCATGACAGTCCTTGTTTCCCCATAGTTAGAATGCCATCTTACTTGCGCAGAAATGAAATGAGCTACTGGGGGCAGGCGGTGGGGTGTAAAGAAACCCCAGAATATTTATAGGCGCGATGGAGCCTAAAGCCTAAAAGACACAGAAGCCCTTCAGAGAAAGGAAAGGCCCCAGGGAGGGGCCAAGCTGTGGGGAGGAGGGCGGTGCCCACAGCAGCTCAGCCAGCGAGAGCCTAGTAACAGCTAGCGCTGTCACCTGTCACAGTTATTAGACTCCCACGCACTGCAGGCACTGGCTTTTCTGCAGGCACGGGTTTTTCTGCAGTCATGTGCATTTCCTGGGGCAACCAAACAGGCTGGCCTCCTGCAGCTGAGCCCCATTAGCTGCGCTGAGGCCCCCAGGATGTGGCATCGGGGTGAAGCTTTAGGTGAAGCTGCCCCTGCCCATGTCCCTCCCTCCTAACCTAGGCCATTTCTGATGCCTCCATGTGTCCACGGTCTGGTCTGGGAACTGCGAAGATCAGCTCACAATAGTTTGGCTCAAAGGCAAGGCAACACAGAGCTTAAAGAAATAAAGGACAGAGGCGGTGGACTTGGCCCAGTGGTTAGGGCGTCCGTCTACCACATGGGAGGTCCGCGGTTCAAACCACGGGCCTCCTAGACCCTGTGGAGCTGGCCCATGTGCAGTGCTGATGCGCGTAAGGAGTGCCCTGCCACACAGGGGTGTCCTCCGCATAGGGGAACCCCATGCGCAAGGAGTGCACCCCGTAAGGAGAGCCACCCAGTGCGAAAGAAAGTGCAGCCTGCCCAGGAATGGCGCTGCGCACGGAGAGCTGACACAAGATGACACAACAAAAAGAAATACAGATTCCCCTGCTGCTGACGACAACAGAAATGGACAAAGAAGATATAGCAAATAGACACAGAGAACTGACAACCGGGGGGGTGGGGGAATAAAGAAATAAATAAATCTTTAAAAAAAAAAAGAAATAAAGGACAGAGAGACAGATAAAAGAGAGGAGATAAAGCTGGGACCAGGGCACTCACAGCTTCTAGAACTGAGAGCCTCCACCCTAGTTTCCACCTTGTATTTCCTGGAAACTACCAAGCTATGTGAATGGCCACGTCATCTACAATAATAGGGAGCAACTGCAACATCTACCCTAGAACATGTATAGCATTTACAATAAGGAACAGGTAAGCGGGTTTCCCACAACAGGGAACTACACATCAGAAACCCATACCTTGGCTATAGATATTTTCCTGCACGCAGGGGGACTGTGGCACAGGGCAGGAGGTTTGTTTTTTTCTTTTTTTAATTATTAATTTATTAAAGTATATCACTCATACATAAACATACATAAACAATAAGTATATAAAATAGTTCTGAACTTACAAAAATATATATATAACATCATAGAGGACCTTCATGACTCATCCTACCACTAATACCTTGCATTGTTAAACATTTTGAACTAATGCTTAAAGAGCATTGTCAAAATATTACTACTAACCAAAGTATTTTTACCCCAGCCCACCATATTATTATCTTTATATCATTTATATATGAACATACATAAACAATAATTGTATAGTAAGTATATAATAAAAATTGTGATCTAAGAAAGCCAACATGCTTAACATCATACAGGGGTCCCATATATTAACCCTCCACCAACACCTTGTATTGTCGTGTGACGTTCGTTACAAATTATGAAAGAATATTGTCAAAATCTTACTACTAATTATAGTAAAAATCTTACATTTGGTGTGTTTTCCCCCAAGCCACCCTATTATTATTTTTTAAGTATATTATTTACGTCAGAAGTTGTAAACTTATAAAACAATCATGCACATGTGCAGAATTCCCAAACAACACTCCTCTGTCAAACACCACACAGTGGTGGAATATTTGTTACAGACTATAAGATAATATCATTTGATTGTTAGCACATCCATGGCGTATATTTGGCATACATTTTCCATATTGCCCCATTATCAACACAGTACATCCTTGCGTTCATGCAAGAATATTATATTATTACTGCTAATCACAGTCCACAGATCATGCCAGTTTTATTTTTCCCATGTTTCTCCACATTCCCAGGGGACAGGTGAATTTTAATGGCAGTGGAGGAACAAGGGGCCTGAGGAGATAGGGCTGAGGTCCCTGTCCAGGAGACCAGTGGAAGAGCAGACGGCCCTGGCAGCTGGTAGGGAGGACCCCAGGCCTCTGAAGGAGACCGAGGTCTGTCATGTGAATGATGGGAAGGCCACGAGAGGTCAGGGGAGCTTGGTCCAGGCAGAGGGCAAGGCAAAAGCAAGGCTCTGGGCCAGGAGCTTGGCTGCCCAAGGCTTGGTGTTGTCCTGAGCGCACTGGGCCGATAGCAGCTCCTCCCGGGTGACTGTGCACACTGGGTAGGATAGTGGGGTGCGTTAGACAAGAGACCCTTAGCACAACCCGCTCTGGTGCACAATAGCTCAAGGGCTGTGGCTCCTACATTGCTCTTTGCTCAAATGCAAGAGGAGTGGAAGGGTGGTCTGCCCTCTCCTTCACTGTGTGGAGGGTGTCACCTGGGAGGCATGACACTGCCATCGCTTGGGGGAACCAGTTTGCAGAGACAGAGGCACCTTTCCCAGGTGCCATACCCACCCCCCACAATGGCTCCAGGGACTGCCAGTCTAAACTAGAGGTTGCTGGGACCAGAACCAGGGTTTCCCAACCTCGACATAATTGACACTTAGTGGTGGGATGTCCCGTGTGTGCATTGTGGGAGGTTTAGCAGCACCCCCGATTCCACCCACTAGACGCCTATCGTACCCCCAATTAGGCCAAGAGCAGCTCCAGATATTGCCCAGAGTCCCCTATGAGGCAAAATCAGCCCAAAGAAAAGCATCTTCTAGTAGGAAGGAAAGGGACACTGTGTGCCATCAAAAACTGCAGAACACATTTATTAAAGATGGCTCATGTGAAGGGGCCATTTATGAGAAATTGAGGGCTGAGTGCATGATGGGGTCTCTGGCCAACCTCGCCTGCCCCACTTCTCCCTCCCCACCAGCGCACCGTCCCCATCAAATCAGCTTTCATGGTGCTCATTGACGAGGCCACGCTCATCCCAACTCAGGGTCTGAGTGCTTCCTCTTCCCTCTGCCTGGAATGTTCCTCTCCCGATATTCCCAGGACTCTCCCTCCTTCACCCAGATCTTGGGTCAGATGACACCTCCCCAGACAGGCCTTCCCTGAACCCCAGCCCAACGCACCCCTCCCCACACTGCCGTCCACTGTGCCTGCATTACCACCTGAAGTCATGGGCACTTGTCCCTTTCTCTGTTGGCTGTCTCTTCCCCCACCCCGCACCCACAATGAGAAGCCACTCTCAGCACTACATCCCCCACTGAGGATTCAGCACAAAACAGATGCTGGAAAAATGCTCCTTGAATGGATAAGCGAATGATGAGATGGTGTTCTAGTTTGCTAGGCTGATGAAGGCAATAAACGAGAAATGGGTTGGTTTTACACTGGGAGTTGATTTGCTTACATGCTTACAGTCCTGAGGCCGTGAAAATGTCGAAACAAAGGCATCATCAAGACGATACCTTCTCCCCGAAGTCCAGCCAGCTGCCATCCTGGATTCCCCTGTCACATGGCAGGGCACATGGCAGCGTCTGCTGGTCCCTCCCTTCTCTTCCTGGTTTTGTTGCTTTCAGCTTTCCGTTTCTGTGGCTTTACTCGCTGTGTGTGGATTTCATTCTTTTATAAAGGACTGCAGTAGGAGGATGAAGACACCCCCTGAATCCTAAATGAGGTGCGTCACATCCTTTTTTTGTATCAGTTTTATTGGTACATAAGATTGAAGCATATAATCCATGAAAAGTGTACAATCGTTAGTATTTGGTATACTTGCATTCACCACTCAATATTACAGCATTTTCATTATTCCAAGAAGAGTAATAATAATAAAAAACAGACCAAGAGAAAACAATAAACTCTACCCCTTGATAATCACCGCTCTGAATCTCTATGCTTTCTCTGATATAGAGCAGTGTCATATCTTCAGTTAAGATCCTCTTCTCTAAAAGATGCTAATTACAATGGGTCGACACCCCAGAAATGGATTAACTATAAGAAAATGCTTGTCTGGGGTCCCTAGAGCTTCAGACCACCTCAGATGGCCTCGGTGAGCCCCGGCTGGGAACTCCTCACCTGGCTGTCACTGCAGGGCGGGGCACGTGTGCCCACTTCTCCCCCACCCAGGGAGGTCCCAGCCGCCGCCCTGGCACGCCGGGCATTTTTACTCTAAGAACCTGGTAAGGCCGCACCCCTGGCTGGCTGAGAAGGTATCGGGAAAATGTAGAGAACTAGTAAGGGGTTCCTTGAGGCCTGGAAAAGTCTTTCCCAGGGAAGCTCTGCCTGGAAGCCTTCCTCTGCCTGGAAGGCCTTGTGGGCCCGCAGCAGTGTTCTGAGACATTATCAGTAAAGTTCTCTCCTGGAGCAGGGGCGGGGTCAGTGCGGCCCCTCAGGCAGGCAGGCCTTGCGGGCTGCCCCTGCTGGAGCAACGGGGACTCATCCCTGGGCTGGTGCCTCATGAGAAGCCCCCTCCTCCCACAAGGCGCACGGGGCTGCTCCACCAGGGGACCCCGCGCCCAGGAAAGCCTGATGCACCTGGGCTGGCCCACTCCCCACACAGGCTGACTTCCTCCCAGATAGGTGGGACAGGGCTGCAGAGGGTCGCAGGGGCCACCCCCTGGAGGGGCACCAAGCCAGGGAGGCCCACGTGGGTGGTCCCGGCCGACAGTGCTGCTGCCAGGCAGACCCCAGGGACTGGAGCGAGGGCGGCCGCTGGTTCCTGCGAGAAGGTGGCTCCACAGGTCCCAGGACACAGGGAGATCCGCCCTTGGGGGGACAGGAAGGCAGAGTCTACACTGGTTAAGAGGGACGGATTGAGGCAAAGGAGCTGCACCCCAGAAATAGAACCCTCCACCTCCGACCAGGGGAGTTGGAATCGGGGTACACTTGCATCCGGAGGGTAATTTACTTCAGGATTATTCCAGGAGAATGCAATCCTGGGACCCAGGAAGAATCCCGAAAGGCACAGACCGCGGCCGCTGGCTCTCAGCCGCCGTGTGGTGATCAACGTGAAGGCGTGGTGCACCCCAACCGCGAGGCGAGTGCTCCCCTCCACGCCTCCAGTGGGGTCCTGGGCCCTCAAAGCCACGCAGGTCCACAGTCCCTGAAGGAAATGCTCATTCTGACTCTTAAGGATACGGGTCCCAAGCCAGGGAGGTGATGGAGAAGGGGAAGTCCAAGTGCACTGATTCCTCAGTTGAGCAACTGCTCACTCTGTCAGTTTCCTGAGCGGGTCCAACTCTAGCTCAGGGGCATGAAAAGAGGGTGGTGGGAGTTTACCAAAGAGGAGCAGCCAGGGCCCAGCATCTCCACTGGCACCCTGTGGTCTCTTTTGGTAAGGCCGATGGACTGTAAGGTGTTTGTTGCCTTCTGCTTTGTTTGAATTCCTGCCTTTTCAAGCAGACGGTGGGACCATGTCTTCAACAGCTGACTTGAAGATTGTTTTCAGCCCACTCCGAGGCCTGCTGTACCTTTGTGGAATTGCCAGGCATACAATGCTAAACGGAGAGAGCAAGTCATGGGATTGTGAGGGAAGTAGAAAGGATAATTCTAAAATACTGTAACGGTTTTTTGTTTTTGCTTTTTTACCACAAACATCCAGCATTTATACATCCATTATGTCACACTGTCATGTTAGGGGGATGTGTCCTTCTGTCACCATTGACTTCAAACCAATTTACCACTATGTTGAAACCCATTCATTATACCACACATCATTCTGGTCAGAGAGGCAATCTGCTTATGCTAAATGGTTTTTTGATATGTTCAAAATGCAGTTAACATGCCAAGGTTTTCTAGGATGGAGCATATTTCCAGGCACCCCCAGCTTTGCAAAAATCTCCTTAAGAGGCACACCGACAATTGCTGGGAGTTCCAGAGACCATTTGAAAGGGAGGATGTTCATTTGGAATGCAAAAACTCTAGAGTATTGGCTTATTAGGATGATCATCCTTAGTAGGGGTGCACCCAAAAAGAAGTTAAAAGTCATTATCTTAATCCTTCGGGAAAAGACAGTGGGAGAGGTGAAACCAAACTAGAAACAATGGGTCACTTTAAGGCCAGAACAGGGACACAAAAGCAAACAGAAGTAAAAAAAAATGTGATGCAAGCAGAGGAAAACCCACTGCTTTTCTAAGTGAGGGTTGGACTTCATCAGGTGTTTGCTAAAGTTTCTTAGCAACAGAAACTTCTCTTCGAAATGAAATGTGCATGAACTCCAATATCTCCCAACAAATTGGTGAGAACTGTGGAGTTTCAGGGTGGGGAGCTGTGGAGGGGCCTCCCGTCCCCCGACTCCCCATCTGCTCTCCATGGGCCCCAGGAGAGGGCCTTAAATCCTCAGGCCATGGCCAGCCGGCTTGGATCCTGCCTGTGCAGAGGACGCGGAATTTCCCTTGCAGCTCTCCCCACCCAGCATCCTGTGAGATTGTGGCAGCCCTGCACAGAGGCACTGTACAGGAAGCTGCCAGTGGTTTACTCTGGGAAGCTTGGCTTGCCTCCTGCTCCAGCCCTCAGACACTACCTGGTCTTTAGCCCCCTGTGGAGTGCAGGGCCAGGCCAAGGAAAGGGAGGTCACTCAGCAGTTGTGCTCCTCCGCAGCTCCGTCCAGCAGGATGGGACGGTGCTTCCAGCAGAAGCTGTCTAGGCTTGTGGGATCTCTTGCTTTCTCCACCAAAATGCTTGGATTTTACGGGGAGGAGCCCACAGGGCAGAGTAGGAGGGAGGCCCTATTGTTGTACAATGAGATTGAGCCCCAGGGCTGCCAGGCTGCTCCCCAGCCCTGTGGCCAGGAAAGAGTCACTGCACCCTTGGGCTCTGCAGGTCCCGTGTCCCAGTGGACACGACCGGGCCCTCTGCTCTCTGAGCTTTGAACTGTGCTGCCACATAGCAAGCCCTCGGTTCTGTCAGCTCTGAGCACCAGGGAAGTGACCTAGGAGCACGTTGGGGGTACCAATGGGGCCCCAAAACGACACATGCAAGTGTTCACCCAGGTCCCATGAGTGTGGACTATCTTGGAAATAGCGTCTTTGAAGATGTGACTAGTTAAGATGAGGCCAAAGGAGATGAGGGTGGGGCCTTATCAGAAGGGGAAACTTACACACAGAGAGCCACACACGGGAGAAGAAAGCTCAGGAAACCACTTTGAGTAGCACTGTTCCAAAGCAAGATAAAGCAAGGGAAATTAGGTGTAATACAGGAAACAGGGGCCATAAGTGTTACTTATACCAGTATCTGATACCCATTTGGCAACATGACATTTAAGTTCAGGAGCACAGACAAGATAAAGCTTGAAGAGCTCTTTGAACCCTGTGAATTAAGGACCTTTGCAAAAACTGGAGGCTTTGTCATGTATGTCACCAGAGCCCCCAGAGCAGACAACAAATGCTACACTTGACACCTCAGTCAAATTTCAACTTTTAAGGAAAAGCCCAAGTATTATGTAATGTTTTTCACATTATGATGTCACCAGAGGAAAATGCTTTTCTCTAATTTTTTTTTTGCCACAGCCCTTCCAAAGCAGCCAGAATGGATGGGGTTCATGATATGGCTTTCCCCAAAAAACAGCAAGAGAAAAGCTGGATGCCCCAGCTCTACTGCTGTGGGTTGAACTTTGTCCCCAGAAAAGAAATGTTGAAGTCTCATTCCCAAAACCTCAGGATGTGAGTCAGGGAAGGCCAAGCACTGCCAGGAACGCGGCAGAACAGCTTCTCCCAGATGCTCCAGAAGGAGCGCCACCTGCCAACACCTTGATTTTGGGTTTGAGGCCCCCAGATCCCTGAGAGAATGAATTCCTGTCACTGAAGCCCCGCCCTGTGTGGTCTTGTGTCAAGGCTGGGAAACTAAGACATCCACACATCTGCCTGCTATTTGGTCTCTCGTCGATGCCACCTGGTCCCCCGTGACAGAAGCACGGGCGTGGAAAGGCCACCACGCAAAGATTCATGCCACAAGCAGGAAGAGGCAGACAACCTGATCAAGGTAAGGAACCTCAAGCCTCCCGGGGAAAAACATCCTCGTTTCCCCTTGAGAATATCACAGGGGAGAGGAAGGCACAAGGCTTCCAAGGTGGGGCTCCTCTGAGGACTAACTATGCAATCACTTCAAAAATGAAACGGATGCCCAAGGCACCCCAGAAAGGTCTGTGGAACTCAGCTAGTTCCCCCAAAACTCCACCGGGTGGTCAGGTCAGAAACAGTTCCCTTGCTGTGGCGCTCTCTTCGCTGCCTCTTCTCTCACTGCAGTCAGGACTATCCTTCAGCACCAAACAACCCTGGCTGCCACCCCTCAATTCTGCTCCCCTTCTGAGGTAGAGAGTCGCCTCAGGACTCATGTCAAAGCCCCTGAAATGAAGGGGGAAAGTGTTAGCAGAAAAAATGCATGTTCGAAGCCAAGAAAAAAGACAAGGAATCGCCAAGGCAACTTGGGGAAGAAAAACAAAGTTAAAGAACTGGCGCTACCCAACCTGAAGCCTTCCTCTAAAGCTGCAGTGACCAAGAAAGCCAGGTGTTGGGGAAAGAGCAGATGCCTCGAGCAGTGGCAGCCAACAGAGAGCCCAGTGAGAGACCCCCACATGTGGAGTCAGCTGACCTTGTTAAAGGAGCCAAGGACCATCAATGGAGAAAGGACAGTCTTTCCAACAAACAGTGCTGGGACAACTGGACAGCCACCAACCACAAGTAAAAAAAGGGGGGAGGGTTAGATACAGACCTTACACCTCTCACAAACATTAACTCAAAATGGATCATAGACCCAAACGCAAAACTGTAGAACTTATAGAAGATGGCATAGGAGAAAATCCAGGTGACCTTGGATAGACTCAGTCCACAAAAGGAAAAATGAATAACTGGGGCTTTATTAAAAATTTGAAACTTCTGCTCTGTGAAAGTCCCTGGTAAGAGAATGAAAAGTCAGACTCATGAATGCGAGAAAATATTTGCAAAGCTAGTATATGATCAGGAATTGTGTCCAAAATTTACAACCAACTCTTAAAACTTAGTAAGAAACCTAAACACTCAATTTAAAAACTGGCAAAGATCTGAACACACACCAACAAAGAAGACATAGAGATGACGAATAAGCCATGAATAGGTGTTCAGCCTCATGCCATTCAGGATTTGCAGGGTGAAGCAACGATGGGATTCCACTACGCACCTATTAGAATGGCTAAAATCCAAAATACTGACAATACCAAATGCTGAGGAAGGTGTGAGGAGACAAGAACTCGCATTCATTGCTGGTGGGAACAGAACATGGCACAGAAACCTTGGAAGACAGCTTGGCAGTTTCTTGCACAGCTAAACATAGGCTTACCATATGATCCGGCAATTGCATTCCTAGGTATTTATCCAAATGAGTTGAAAACTTATGTTCACACATGAATGTTTATAGCAGCTCTACTCAGAATTGCCCAAAATTGGAAGCAATCAAGTTGTCCTTCCTATAGTGGCATGGATAAACAAACTCTGGTACTTTTATACAATGGAATATCATTCAGCAATTAGAAGAGATGAGCTAGCAAGGCCCGAAAAGACAGGGAGGAACCTTCAATGCACATTGCCAATGGAAAGAAGACAGGCTCAAAAGGCCGCCTACTATATGATTCCCACCAAATGCCATTCTGGAGAAGGAGGAACTATAGAGACTGTGAAACCATCAGTGGTAGCCAGAGGTTCAGAGAGAGGTGGGAATGAAAGGGTAGGGTATGAGGCATTTTTAGGACTGTGGAAGTATTTTGTTTGATGTTGAATTTGTGACACATGACATTATGCATTTGTGAAAACCCACAGAACTGTACAACACAGAGGGTTGGAAACTATGGACTTTATTCCTAATAATGTTTCAGTTTTGACCCATTAATTGCAACAAACTTATTCCACTAATACTAGGTGTTGATAATAGAGGACACTGCCTATGTGTGGAGAGGGGGGGAATATGGGCACGCCACACTTTCTGCATATTTCTTCTCTGGGCCTGAAAATACCCTACAGGGAAAGAATATTCTGGTCACATGGATCCCAGGGTCCAGTCTGGTTGGCAGGTGTCTTTCTCATAATCAATCAATGAATTGGTATTCAGATTCAGGAAGGCGGGCCTTGGTCATATGGCCATCCTTTCTCCGTAAAAGAGAGACGGAATTCAAAACCTGTCTCTAGGGCACTACGTTCTCGCTGCAGCAAACACAGTGGCCTGCCTGCTAGAGGGCAGATCAGTGACAGGTGGTGAGACCGGTTGAACTCCTGATGCACTGTACTTTCCAAAAATATCAAACTGCTACACTCCACCCTCTGAGTTCCAAAAAGACATTACAATGTAAAAAAAAAACCTTAAATCAGTAACAATGCTAAATATAGAATCATACCATGATCAGTTTAAAGAAATACTTTTTGTTTTGGGGTGAAATTCTGTCTGCTCTAGACCTCTGGAACTTAGAAAATCATTTATCTGCTTCCAGTTCACAAAGAGACAGACAACAGATAAACATTTGTATCACAATAAGGAGAAATTGGGAGGGAAACATGAGTTATGTGTCCTGAAAAGTTCTGTAAATCTGCAACTGTTGGAATGATCAGACAAAGACTTCAAAGTGGCTATTATAATCATACTCCATGAGGTAAAGGTAAACATCCTTTAAATGAATGGAAAGTTAGATACTATCTGAAGAGAAAATATAAAAACATAATATGGGAATTAGATAATAATCTAAAATTTAAAATTTACTAGATAGATTCAATAGCAGAATGAAGATAACAGAGTAGAGTTAATGGATTTGAACACAAATAAGTACAAATTATCCAACCTGACGAACACAGAGAAAACAGGTTGAAAAAAGACATGAACAAAGTTTCAGGTACCTTTGGAACACTATCAAAATATCTTACACATATCTCTGGGGTCCAAGAATGAGAGGAGAGTGAATTTCAAGTGAGGAAATTCATTGAGTATTTTACTGAGGGGATTATTCAGGGGATTTTAACTGCCCACAGGGAAGTTCATGGCGATTATGCTAGTCAACTACTGAATATCGTCCTCTGGAGAGGATGGAATGAGTCAGTAGAGCTCTACACAGCTGGACAAAAGAAATCCCATTGTTCATTGCTCAGTAAAGCATCTTCAGGTATGTCCACCTATGGGGTGGCATCCTAAGTCACTTGACGTCCATGCTTCAGCTGATCAGAGCCAGCTGAGATGACACACAACATTCATTTGTCATCATTGCTTGACAAACGTTGCTGTAAGTGGGAATGTTTTCTTTACATATGTTCAAATCCCAGTGCCCAGCTTCTATTAGTGCTCAATAAAGATTCTGCTCATTTTTGCTGTAAGAGTCAATGGCCATGATATTGCTACCTCAGGAAAGTCGATTATATCAAAAGGAAGGCAAGAATAAACATTAACAAAATTGAGTAACCTTTTTCCACTTTTTCCCTTTGTTGCCTGTTGCAGCTTAGTGTCAGACTTGGTCAGAGACCTTTAGGCATGGAGACTTATGGGTCTTGTTCTGATTTTCTCCAGCCTCGGAGCAGAAGCCTTTGGGCCATTGATGAAGGGGAGCCAGCTGTCTTTCAACTCGCACACTCCTGTCTGACTCTCAGAGAAATTTGACATGGGGCCAAAGACACACCTAATTTATCCTTTGCCAGTATTTCCTTGCAAAACTCAGTCTGCTATGTCCTTGCTTTAAACTTTTAGTGTTTGCGCAGTTACTGCACAATCACTTCCCAACTGCAGAGAATCATTCAAGGGCCTTCACGTCGGGGTCTCTACTCTTTCTTCTCTCGCATATCCTTCCAACACTTGTACTATCTTCTGACCATGTGTGGTTGGCAGAATGATAGTCCCCAGGGATGCCCATACCCTAATCCCTGGAACCTGTGAACACGTAACCTTACTTAGGAAAAGGAACTTTGCAGATGGAATTCAGGACTTCAAGAGAAGGAGATGATCCTGGACTATATGAGTGGGCCCCAAATAATCACATGGAATTTAAAAGTGGAAGAGAAAGGCGGAAGAGTCAGAGATCTGAGGTGGGAGGAGAGGCTAAAATGAGGCAAAGCAACTTCATCAGCCATTTGATTACAAAGTGGCCTGTGAGACAGGGGAATGAGCTGCTTCTAGAAGCTGAGAGAAAACTCTGATCAACAGCCAGCAAAGAAACAGGGATCTCATTTCTACAACCACATGGAACTGAATTCTGCCAACACCTGAGGGACCTTGGAAGTGGATTGTCTCAGAGAGCCTACTTCCAGCAAGCCTTGATTTTTCACTTGTGAACCTTGAGGTGTAGAGACCAGCAGAACTCACTGGACTCCTGCCCTCAGAACGGCAAGAAAATAAATCTTGTTCTCTTCAATGGCTGAGTTTGCAGTAATTGGTTGCAGAACAAATTGAACACTGTACATTTCCTCAGTTCCATGCCACTGATAATGCTTCTCTGATTGACAGGAACATCTTTCCTCTAAATCTCTACTTAGTATGGAATTCCACCTATCCTTGAAGGTTGAGTTTTCCTCATCAATAGCTGAAATTGGTGCCCAACCATCTCTTCCTCCCCTGTTTTGGGGAAGTGGAGCTTTCAATTCCAGCCGCGGAACAGCTCCCAAGGTGGACTGTGCCTCCAGTGGAGGATGGCACTGGATAAGTACTTATGAGTCTTCTCTGCAGACAGGCATCTCCTCTTTCCAGTCCTTCCAGGATGTTGCAGGATGCTCTTGTGGTCTCCTGGAGTCCCCAAACAGGTGCTTCAGCTAGCTCAAGAGAGCCCTGGGTGTTTACTAACTACACTGTAGGAGGAGCTGACTCTGGGAGCTCCTTACTCTGCTGCCATCTTGCTGGTTGTTCTGAAGGTTGAGTTTTCATGGAAGTTCCTCTGACCAGCTCCACCTGCCTCTTAGTGGCCAAGCAGAATTAATTGCATCTTCCTCTGTGCTCCATAGAACTTTGCACCTACTTCCTTTGCCCACGAGATAGTCATTTCTTACTGGACTCTGGCCTTTCAATGGCAGATGCCCTTGCCCCTAGCCTAATGCCTGACAGTCTGTCAATCAAATACTTATTGATGGACCATATTGTGCCATGAAGACATACCCTAGGGGCTAGGAATGCAGTGATTCCTAAATCAGACACAAGCCCTGTCTCCCTGGATCTTATGGGCTACACAGAAATACTTGCTGAATTAATCGAACAAATACTCCTGGGAACATGGAAGCCATCAATGACAGGAAGCAGGATTAGTCGGTGTTATGGATGAATCACGTACCCCACAAAGTGGTACCCAAGCCCTGTGAATGCACACTCATTGGTAAAACGATCTTTGCAGATCCTCTGCATTAAAATGTGGCCAAAGTGAAGAAGTGTGGGCCTTAATCCCAAAGGCTGCAGCCCTTATGAGCAGAGGACATTTGAGCACAGCAGGAGGAGAAGGATGGGGAAAAGAGGGCCAGAAGCACAGGCTGACACACCATCACCCGACCTCTACAGTTTCCTGGGGAGCAGGGCCCTGCTGACACCTGATTTTGGACTTTCCGCCTGCAAAACTGTGAGATAGTAGGTACCTGTTGTTTAGGTCAGCTGGTCTGTGGATCTTCCTTCCAGCTGGCCAGGCAACCTGAGACAGCTGGTCTCCCTGGCAGGGCAGCCACACCCACCCACCGACACACACTCAGGAGGGATTCCCCTGCTCCTGGACTGCAGACACCAGGAACCCTTATTGTTGGGTCGAGTGGGAGTCGGTCCAACCATGACTTGCCTGTGGCATAATAACCAGGGTGCTGCTTCGGTTTCTCTAAAGCTCCTCTTTTTACACGGTGACTGAAATAACAATATTTATAATATTTAAATTTGCAAAATGTTTTTCACCATCATCTTGTTTAGTCTTCATGACAACCTAGGGTTATGTTAATCCCATTTTACAGGTAGGAATGTAACCCAAAAACAGCATTTCTGAAGCAGACATTTTAAGACGTCCTTCACAAAGGTGTAACAAAGCCAAAACAAGAGATGCTGCCCTGCAGACTGCTGGGGCGCTGGCCGAAGCAAAGGGAGCAAAGGTCCAGTGGGCGTCATGTTAGGGGTCAAGATAGCGTTAGGGCAATTATGGGAAGAGAGAGGAAGATGAAATTTGCACTGTAGTGAGAGACCTCCATTAAGATTGAAACTGATTATAAGGGCAAGTATGGCCAAACTCCGAGTTCAATCAGAACAATTAACTTGATGGCACAATTTTGGGGTACAAGAAGAGGAAGGCGATGTTTGCTTGCAGCCTATTCTCTCCTGGATGGGAGAAAACATTGGATGGGAAATAAAGTGCATCAGGAGTTCCATCTTAACTGCACCTGTGCAAGGTTCCGGTCTCACCTGTCCCTGGCCTGCCTTCAAGCAGGCAGGCTACTGCGTTCCCTGCAGTGAGAACGTAGTGTCCTAGGGACAGACTTTGAACTCCGTCTTACTTTTAAATGGAGAGGAGATGGCCATTCAACCAAGGCCCAGGGTCTAGACCTGAGAAGCAGATTTTCCAGGGGTCCCTGGCACAGGAGACAAGGTGGCTTTCACCCTTCACTCCATTTTCCACCTGCAGATGAACTAAGATCCTCCTTCATGCATCCAAAAGCCAATTTATTGATCAATTATGGGAAAGACACCTGCCAACCAGACTGGATGATGGGATCCATGTGACCAGAATGTTCTTTCCCTGCATGGCATTTTTAGGCCCAGAGAAGAAATGTGCAGAAAGGATGGAGTTCCCATATACCCCCCCTCTCCACACATAGGCAGTGTCCTCTATTATTAACACCTAGTATTAGTTGGATAAGTTTGTCGCTATTAATGGACCAAAACTGAAACATTATTAGGAATAAAGTCCAGAGTTTCCATGAGAGCTCACTCTGTGTTGCACAGTTCTGCAGGTTTTCACAAATGCATAATGTCTTGTATCATAATTTCAATGTCAAACAAAATAGTTTCACAGTCCTAAATATGCCTTGTGCCCTACCCTTTCATTCCCGCCTCTCTCTGAACCTCTGGCTACCACTGATGGTTTCACAGTCTCTATAGTTCCTCCTTCTCCAGAATGGTATTTGGTGGGAATCATATTGTAGGCGGCCTTTTGAACCTGTCTTCTTTTCACTGGCAATGTGCATTAAAGTTTCCTCCCTGTCTTTTCGGGCCTTGCTAGCTCATCTCTTCTAATTGCTGAATGATATTCCATTGTATAAAAGTACCAGAGTTTGTTTACCCATTCCCCTATAAGGATGAGCATCTTGGTTGCTTCCAATTTTGGGCAATTCTGAGTAGAGCTGCTATAAACATTCATGTGTGAACATAAGTTTTCAACTCATTTGGATAAATACCTAGGAATGCAATTGCCGGATCATATGGTAAGCCTATGTTTAGCTGTACAAGAAGCTGCCAAGCTGTCTTCCAAGGTTTCTGTGCCATGTTCTGTTCCCACCAGCAATGAATGCGAGTTCTTGTCTCCTCACACCTTCCTCAGCATTTGGTATTGTCAGTATTTTGGATTTTAGCCATTCTAATAGGTGCGTAGTGGAATCCCATCGTTGCTTCACCCTGCAAATCCTGAATGGCATGAGGCTGAACACCTATTCATGGCTTATTCGTCATCTCTATGTCTTCTTTGTTGGTGTGTGTTCAGATCTTTGCCAGTTTTTAAATTGAGTGTTTAGGTTTCTTACTAAGTTTTAAGAGTTGGTTGTAAATTTTGGACACAATTCCTGATCATATACTAGCTTTGCAAATATTTTCTCGCATTCATGAGTCTGACTTTTCATTCTCTTACCAGGGACTTTCACAGAGCAGAAGTTTCAAATTTTTAATAAAGCCCCAGTTATTCATTTTTCCTTTTGTGGACTGAGTCTATCCAAGGTCACCTGGATTTTCTCCTATGCCATCTTCTATAAGTTCTACAGTTTTGCGTTTGGGTCTATGATCCATTTTGAGTTAATGTTTGTGAGAGGTGTAAGGTCTGTATCTAACCCTCCCCCCTTTTTTTACTTGTGGTTGGTGGCTGTCCAGTTGTCCCAGCACTGTTTGTTGGAAAGACTGTCCTTTCTCCATTGATGGTCCTTGGCTCCTTTAACAAGGTCAGCTGACTCCACATGTGGGGGTCTCTCACTGGGCTCTCTGTTGGCTGCCACTGCTCGAGGCATCTGCTCTTTCCCCAACACCTGGCTTTCTTGGTCACTGCAGCTTTAGAGGAAGGCTTCAGGTTGGGTAGCGCCAGTTCTTTAACTTTGTTTTTCTTCCCCAAGTTGCCTTGGCGATTCCTTGTCTTTTTTCTTGGCTTCGAACATGCATTTTTTCTGCTAACACTTTCCCCCTTCATTTCAGGGGCTTTGACATGAGTCCTGAGGCGACTCTCTACCTCAGAAGGGGAGCAGAATTGAGGGGTGGCAGCCAGGGTTGTTTGGTGCTGAAGGATAGTCCTGACTGCAGTGAGAGAAGAGGCAGCGAAGAGAGCGCCACAGCAAGGGAACTGTTTCTGACCTGACCACCCGGTGGAGTTTTGGGGGAACTAGCTGAGTTCCACAGACCTTTCTGGGGTGCCTTGGGCATCCGTTTCATTTTTGAAGTGATTGCATAGTTAGTCCTCAGAGGAGCCCCACCTTGGAAGCCTTGTGCCTTCCTCTCCCCTGTGATATTCTCAAGGGGAAACGAGGATGTTTTTCCCCGGGAGGCTTGAGGTTCCTTACCTTGATCAGGTTGTCTGCCTCTTCCTGCTTGTGGCATGAATCTTTGCGTGGTGGCCTTTCCACGCCCGTGCTTCTGTCACGGGGGACCAGGTGGCATCGACGAGAGACCAAATAGCAGGCAGATGTGTGGATGTCTTAGTTTCCCAGCCTTGACACAAGACCACACAGGGCGGGGCTTCAGTGACAGGAATTCATTCTCTCAGGGATCTGGGGGCCTCAAACCCAAAATCAAGGTGTTGGCAGGTGGCGCTCCTTCTGGAGCATCTGGGAGAAGCTGTTCTGCCGCGTTCCTGGCAGTGCTTGGCCTTCCCTGACTCACATCCTGAGGTTTTGGGAATGAGACTTCAACATTTCTTTTCTGGGGACAAAGTTCAACCCACAGCAGTAGAGCTGGGGCATCCAGCTTTTCTCTTGCTGTTTTTTGGGGAAAGCCATATCATGAACCCCATCCATTCTGGCTGCTTTGGAAGGGCTGTGGCAAAAAAAAAATTAGAGAAAAGCATTTTCCTCTGGTGACATCATAATGTGAAAAACATTACATAATACTTGGGCTTTTCCTTAAAAGTTGAAATTTGACTGAGGTGTCAAGTGTAGCATTTGTTGTCTGCTCTGGGGGCTCTGGTGACATACATGACAAAGCCTCCAGTTTTTGCAAAGGTCCTTAATTCACAGGGTTCAAAGAGCTCTTCAAGCTTTATCTTGTCTGTGCTCCTGAACTTAAATGTCATGTTGCCAAATGGGTATCAGATACTGGTATAAGTAACACTTATGGCCCCTGTTTCCTGTATTACACCTAATTTCCCTTGCTTTATCTTGCTTTGGAACAGTGCTACTCAAAGTGGTTTCCTGAGCTTTCTTCTCCCGTGTGTGGCTCTCTGTGTGTAAGTTTCCCCTTCTGATAAGGCCCCACCCTCATCTCCTTTGGCCTCATCTTAACTAGTCACATCTTCAAAGACGCTATTTCCAAGATAGTCCACACTCATGGGACCTGGGTGAACACTTGCATGTGTCGTTTTGGGGCCCCATTGGTACCCCCAACGTGCTCCTAGGTCACTTCCCTGGTGCTCAGAGCTGACAGAACCGAGGGCTTGCTATGTGGCAGCACAGTTCAAAGCTCAGAGAGCAGAGGGCCGGTCGTGTCCACTGGGACACGGGACCTGCAGAGCCCAAGGGTGCAGTGACTCTTTCCTGGCCACAGGGCTGGGGAGCAGCCTGGCAGCCCTGGGGCTCAATCTCATTGTACAACAATAGGGCCTCCCTCCTACTCTGCCCTGTGGGCTCCTCCCCGTAAAATCCAAGCATTTTGGTGGAGAAAGCAAGAGATCCCACAAGCCTAGACAGCTTCTGCTGGAAGCACCGTCCCATCCTGCTGGACGGAGCTGCGGAGGAGCACAACTGCTGAGTGACCTCCCTTTCCTTGGCCTGGCCCTGCACTCCACAGGGGGCTAAAGACCAGGTAGTGTCTGAGGGCTGGAGCAGGAGGCAAGCCAAGCTTCCCAGAGTAAACCACTGGCAGCTTCCTGTACAGTGCCTCTGTGCAGGGCTGCCACAATCTCACAGGATGCTGGGTGGGGAGAGCTGCAAGGGAAATTCCGCGTCCTCTGCACAGGCAGGATCCAAGCCGGCTGGCCATGGCCTGAGGATTTAAGGCCCTCTCCTGGGGCCCATGGAGAGCAGATGGGGAGTCGGGGGACGGGAGGCCCCTCCACAGCTCCCCACCCTGAAACTCCACAGTTCTCACCAATTTGTTGGGAGATATTGGAGTTCATGCACATTTCATTTCGAAGAGAAGTTTCTGTTGCTAAGAAACTTTAGCAAACACCTGATTAAGTCCAACCCTCTCTTAGAATCAGTGGGCTTTTCCTCTTCAAGTATCACATTTTGTTTCTCCTGTTTGCATGTGTGTCCAGGTTCCTGCCCTAAAGTGGCCCATTGTCTCTAGTTTGGTCTCACCTCTTCCACTGACTTTTCCAGAAAGTAATAAATAATGGCATTTAACTTTTTTTGGGTGCACACCTACTAAGGATGATCATCCTATTAAGCCAATCCTCCATAGTTTATGCATTCTAAGTGAACATCCTCCCTTTCAAATGGTCTCTGGAACTCCCAGCAATTGTCAGTGTGCCTCTTAAGGAGATCTTTGCAAAGCTGGAAGTGCATGGAAATATGCGCCATCTTAGAAAACCTTGGCATGTTAACTGCATTTTGAACATATCAAAAAACCATTTAGCATAAGCAGATTGCCTCTCTGACCAGAATGATGTGTGGTATAATGAATGGGTTTCATGACATAGTGGTAAATTGGTTTGAAGTCAGTGGTGACAGAGGGACACATCCTTCTAACATGACAGTGTGACATAATGGATGTATAAATGCTGGATGTTGGTTGTAAAAAAACAAAAACAAAAAACAGTTCCAGTATTTTAGAATTATCCTTTCAGCTTTCCCCACAATCACATGAGCTGCTCTCTCCGTTTAGCATTGTATGCCTGGCAATTCCAGAAAGGTACAGCAGGCCTCGGGTTGAAAACAATCTCTAAAATAGCTGTGTAATTGTGGTCCCACCACCTGGCAGATAAGAAAGGAATTAAACAAAGTAGCAAGCAACAAACACCTTACAGTCCATCAGCCTTACCAAAAGAGACCACAGGGTGCCAGTGGAGATGCTGGGCCCTGGCTGCTCCTCTTTGGTAAACTCCCACCACCCTCTTTTCATGCCCCTTGAGCTAGAGTTGGACCCGCTCAGGAAACTGAGAGGGAGAAGCAGTTCAATTTAGTAATCAGTGCACGTTGGACTTCCCCTTCTCCATCACCTCCCTGGCTTGGGACCTGTATCCTTAAGACTCAGAATGAGCATTTCCTTCAGGGACTGTGGATCTGCGTCGCTTTAAGGGCCCAGGACCCCACTGGAGGCGTGGAGGGGAGCACTCGCCTCGCGGTTGGGGTGCACCGTGCCTTCACGTTGATCACCACACGGCGGCTGAGAGCCAGCGGCCGCGGTCTGTGCCTTTCGGGTTTCTTCCTGGGTCCCAGGATTGCATTCTCCTGGAATAATCCTGAAGTAAATTACCCTCCAGATGCAAGTGTACCCCGATTCCGACTCCCCTGGTCGGAGGTGGAGGGTTCTATTTCTGGGGTGCAGCTCCTTTGCCTCAATCCGTCCCTCTTAACCAGTGTAGACTCTGCCTTCCTGTCCCCCCAAGGGCGGATCTCCCTGTGTCCTGGGACCTGTGGAGCCACCTTCTCGCAGGAACCAGCGGCCGCCCTCGCTCCAGCCCCTGGGGTCTGCCTGGCAGCAGCACTGTCGGCCGGGACCACCCACGTGGGCCTCCCTGGCTTGGTGCCCCTCCAGGGGGTGGCCCCTGTGACCCTCTGCAGCCCTGTCCCACCTATCTGGGAGGAAGTCAGCCTGTGTGGGGAGTGGGCCAGCCCAGGTGCATCAGGCTTTCCTGGGCGCGGGGTCCCCTGGTGGAGCAGCCCCGTGCGCCTTGTGGGAGGAGGGGGCTTCTCATGAGGCACCAGCCCAGGGACGAGTCCCCGTTGCTCCAGCAGGGGCAGCCCGCAAGGCCTGCCTGCCTGACTGGCCGCACTGACCCCGCCCCTGCTCCAGGAGAGAACTTTACTGATAATGTCTCAGAACACTGCTGCGGGCCCACAAGGCCTTCCAGGCAGAGGAAGGCTGGTCAGTACAGAGCTTCCCTGGGAAAGACTTTTCCAGGCCTCAAGGAACCCCTTACTAGTTCTCTACATTTTCCCGGCACCTTCTCAGCCAGCCAGGGGTGCGGCCTTACCAGATTCTTAGAGTAAAAATGCCCGGCGTGCCAGGGCGGCGGCTGGGACCTCCCTGGGTGGGGGAGAAGTGGGCACACGTGCCCCGCCCTGCAGTGACAGCCAGGTGAGGAGTTCCCAGCCGGGGCTCACCGAGGCCATCTGAGGTGGTCTGAAGCTCTAGGGACCCCAGACAAGCATTTTCTTATAGTTAATCCATTTCTGGGGTGTCGACCCATTGTAATTAGGATCTTTTAGAGAATAGGATCTTAACTAAAGACTTGACCCAGCTCTACGCAGGGGAAGCATAGAGATATTGAGTGTAATTATCAAGGGGTAGAGTTTTTTGGGGGTTTTTTGGTCTTTTTTTAAATTACTATCATTGCAATAATGAAAATGCTCTAATAATGAATGCGGCAGTGAATGCAAGTATACCAAATACTAATGATTGTACACTTTTGATGGATTGTATGCTTTAATCTTATGTACCAATAAAACTCATATAAAAAAAAAGATGTGACCCACCTCATTTAGGATTCAGGGGGTGTCTTAATTCTACTGCAGTCCTTTATAGAAGAATGAAATCCACACACAGCGAGTAAAAGCCACAGAAACAGAAAGCTGAAAGCAACAAAACTGAGAAGAGAAGGGAGGGACCAGCAGACGCTGCCATGTGCCCTGCCATGTGACAGAGGAATCCAGGATCGCAGCTGGCCGGACTTAGGGGAGAAGGTATCGTCTTGATGATGCCTTTGTTTCAACATTTTCACAGCCTCAGAACTGTAAGCATGTAAGCAAATCAACTCCCAGTATAAAACCAACCCATTTCTCGTTTATTGCTTTCATCAGCCTAGCAAACTAGAACACCATCTCATCATTCGCTTATCCATTCAAGGAGCATTTTTCCAGCATCTGTTTTGTGCTGAATCCTCGGTGGGGGATGTAGTGCTGAGAGTGGCTTCTCATTGTGGGTGCGGGGTGGGGGAAGAGACAGCCAACAGAGAAAGGGACAAGTGCCCATGACTTCAGGTGGTAATGCAGGCACAGTGGACGGCAGTGTGGGGAGGGGTGCGTTGGGCTGGGGTTCAGGGAAGGCCTGTCTGGGGAGGTGTCATCTGACCCGAGATCTGGGTGAAGGAGGGAGAGTCCTGGGAATATCGGGAGAGGAACGTTCCAGGCAGAGGGAAGAGGAAGCACTCAGACCCTGAGTTGGGATGAGCGTGGCCTCGTCAATGAGCACCAAGAATGCTGATTTGATGGGGACGGTGCGCTGGTGGGGAGGGAGAAGTGGGGCAGGCGAGGTTGGCCAGAGACCCCATCATGCACTCAGCCCTCAATTTCTCATAAATGGCCCCTTCACATGAGCCATCTTTAATAAATGTGTTCTGTAGGTATTGATGGCACACAGGGTCCCTTTCTTTCCTACTAAAAGATGCTTTTCTTTGGGTTGATTTTGCCTCGTAGGGGACTCTGGGCAATATCTGGAGCTGCTCTTGGCCTAATTGGGGGTACGATAGGCGTCTAGTGGGTGGAATTGGGGGTGCTGCTAAACCTCCCACAATGCACACACGGGACATCCCACCACTAAGTGTCAATTATGTCGAGGTTGGGAAACCCTGGTTCTGGTCCAGCAACCTCTAGTTTAGACTGGCAGTCCCTGGAGCCATTGTGGGGGGTGGGTATGGCACCTGGGAAAGGTGCCTCTGTCTCTGCAAACTGGTTCCCCCAAGCGATGGCAGTGTCATGCCTCCCAGGTGACACCCTCCACACAGTGAAGGAGAGGGCAGACCACCCTTCCACTCCTCTTGCATTTGAGCAAAGAGCAATGTAGGAGCCACAGCCCTTGAGCTATTGTGCACCAGAGCGGGTTGTGCTAAGGGTCTCTTGTCTAACCCACCCCACTATCCTATCCAGTGTGCACAGTCACCCGGGAGGAGCTGCTATCGGCCCAGTGCACTCAGGACAGCACTGAGCCTTGGGCAGCCAAGCTCCTGGCCCAGAGCCTTGCCTTTGCCTTGCCCTCTGCCTGGACCAAGCTCCCCTGACCTCTCGTGGCCTTCCCATCATTCACATGACAGACCTCGGTCTCCTTCAGAGGCCTGGGGTCCTCCCTACCAGCTGCCAGGGCCGTCTGCTCTTCCACTGGCCTCCTGGACAGGGGTCTCAGCCCTGTCCCTCAGGCTCCTTGTTCCCCCACTGCCATTAAAAACCACCTGCCCCGTATCACAGTCCCCCAGTGTGGCAGAAGATATCCATAAACTGAGCCAAAGTCTGGGTTTTTGGCCGAGGTCTCACGTGTAGTTCCCAGACCAGACCGTGGACACATGGAGGCATCAGAAATGGCCTAGGTTAGGAGGGAGGGACATGGGCAGGGGCAGCTTCACCTAAAGCTTCACCCCGATGCCACATCCTGGGGGCCTCAGCGCAGCTAATGGGGCTCAGCTGCAGGAGGCCAGCCTGTTTGGTTGCCCCAGGAAATGCATATGACTGCAGAAAAACCTGTGCCTGCAGAAAAGCCAGTGCCTGCAGTGCGTGGGAGTCTAATAACTGTGGCAGGTGACAGCGCTAGCTGTTACTAGGCTCTCGCTGGCTGAGCTGCTGTGGGCCCCTCCCTGGGGCCTTTCCTTTCTCTGAAGGGCTTCTGTGTCTTTTAGGCTTTAGGCTCCATCGCGCCTATAAATATTCTGGGGTTTCTTTACACCCCACCGCCTGCCCCCAGTAGCTCATTTCATTTCTGCGCAAGTAAGATGGCATTCTAACTATGGGGAAACAAGGATTGTCATGGTTCCGAAATTGTTGCAGAGGTAAGATTAAGGAAAAGATTCCCTTGACTTGGAGGAGGGCCTGGGTCCTGGCCTGTTTTAGATGGCCAAATAATATGCCCCCAACTCAGGGAAAAAAATACTAATATATAAGCAATATGTTGATACTTATAATACACATAGCAGTTATGTCCTAGCTATAATTATTAAACATGACTATCTTAAAAGAACATTCACATGTATTATTTAATATCTTTTCCTGGCAGTGCCACGTGGGGTCCCGCTGGCACCAGCTCCTGCTCTCCTTCCTCCCGCACCCCCCCCCCCCCCAGGGCTGTACTGCCTGTGCCTGCAAAGCTTTCCTATGGAACTTGGCCACTGCTTGTGGCCAGCTGTAAGACCAGGACAAGCCCCTCAACTTCTTCTGCCTCAGTTTCCTCACCTGAAAAGGGGATGGCAATAGTAGCTACTTCACGAGGTCGTCCTAGGCATTAAACACCCCACCGACCCTCCCTTCCCTTCTTAGTCCTTGACTCATGGCTCAGCACCCAACCGTTTGCGGTGCAATTCGCCTGTCTTTTCTGAAAGAGCGCAGGGGCTGCGCTCCGCAGGCATCTGGCATATGAGAAGCGCTGGAGCCGCTGCTGTCCCGCTACAGACCAGTGTCTCTCCAAGTTCACTCTGGGACGTTCCGCAGGGAGGGCAGGACGGAGAACCAAAGAGCCGGCCTAGGGGCCATGAGCAAATTCCATCCTCGCGACTCTCCGGTGCAGGGTGAGAGATGCGCTTCACAGCGGGCTCCCAGGCCGAGCATTTGCAGACGGTTCCTGCTCTTGCTCGGGTTCTCCGCGCCGGGTCCTGCTCCTCGCGGGAGACGCGCACCGGCTGCGGCGGGGGCTCGGGGCCACCCGGGTCCCAGCGCCGCGCGCCCCCACCCCTGGCGCCGCGGCGGGTCCTCGCGGGCCTGCTCGTCACCTCTCAGGTTTCCTGTGCGCCCCGCCGCGCCGCTCCTCCCACCTCCCCAGTGCCGAGAGCGGGGCAACCTGCTGAGCGCCCCCGGGCCCCGAGGGGCGAGACCCCAGCCCGGCTGCGTGGAATGCCGCTGGGAGCTGGCTGCGGGTTCCCCCGCCCCGGCCTGCCGCCGGGGCGCCCCGCGCACGGTAAGGCCCCGGGGACATTTCCACGGGGGCTGGGGCTCCTGGACGCGCGGCCGCGCCCGCCCCTGCGGCAGCCGGGCGAGTGCGAGGCGTGGGTGCCTGCGCCGCGGTCAAACGCTGATGGCTTTGGAGCACCTTGGACCGCAGGGTTTTTTGTTTCGTTTTGTCTTAATTAAGAATAAGCAAATTGCAAAGTGATTACAGGAAAATTTGATCAAATTTGGCTTAACAGTATATTAATTTACAAAATCTTATCGCTTGTCACAAAGAAATTGTGCTGCCTGGTTGACAAGGTGCACACGTAAGATTTGGGGATTAACACATGATAAAACGTTGCACAATTAAGCAGAATAACTCAGCCTAAAAGCAAACAACTCCTAAGCTCCAGTGGCAGGCTTCGTGGATCTCCCTGCAGAGTGTGTGGGAGCTGTGGAGGTGGCTGACAGGCAGGTGTAAAAGGCTTCACCTAAGAATGGCAGTGGGACTTCCGGCTGTGGGAGAGTGATGTCTCTTTAGACCATTCCTAAATACAGTCTAGGGAGTTTAAGATTTTATTACCAACATTTCATTTTTTTTTTTTTTGCAAGAGCCATACCACTCATTTTATGTGTGTGTGAGTGTGTAATACCTGCAGTAAATATCTGCATTTCAAGAACTTTTTTTTCAGTCTTGTTTAGGTTTCACTTTGTGGGAGATAAATGCATTTTGCGATAACAGGAACTCCTTTGCCTGTAGTCATAAGAGGTTGTGAAGTTATTTTTCACTCTTCTGCCAGCAGTGTGAACAAAAACTTCTCTGTTTTGTGTAACAACCTTTTGTGACTATTACCACCTCTCACCTGGGTCGCTTTATTTACAATTTCTGCCCTTGCTCAATGAGATCTTGGAAGAGTAGAACTGAGTGCAGATAGATCTGGACAAGTGTCAGGTTCCAAGGAGTCTGGGAGTGGAGGTGGCCACTGTTTAGAGTGTGCTGTAGATGTAGGAAAGTGAGAGTTGCATCTGTGGGTGAAGGCTGTGATGAGGCTACTCATCCTTATGTGTAGTAACGTATTTCAAAGAAGTTATGTAGTCTGGTATATGCCCAATATTCTATGGAGATTCCTCTTGACAACAGGTATATGTAATACGCAGTTTCCATTTCAGGGAGAGCACATACACGAGCCTTCTTTTAAAGAGTGCCTGCGTACATAGTGAGACGTTTTCACTCTCACTTTTCTTCTCTTTTCAAGTCAGTCATCTTTTATTGCTCCCTCTTAATGTAAATTCCGAGTTAATGAAAATGTCCTGGGTGCAGGGAGGATCTCCAGGTGCAGTCCATTCAAGTTTAGTTCCTGAAGTGCATCTTAGAAAGTTAACCTATTTCACTAAGCCCTCTCTTCAAAAAGTTGACAAGGACAATGTTGCCTTTGGGAATGTGCTTGTAGACACAGCCACCCTTTCTTCTGTCGGATTTCTAAGCAGGTACTTTGAACAAACAAGGACTGCCTTGCATGTTGGGTTTCCTGAGGTTCTATGTACCTCTATTTAACTGGCCTCCTAGAATGGGTGAAACTCTTCATCCTGCCAGCAGGGGACAGCGGGGCTGAGGCTGTCCTTCCTGGGTCCTGCTTGACCGCAGGCACTGGACAACTGCTCAGCTCAATCTGGGAAGGGTGTCGGGGGCCTCCAATCCTCCTTCCAAGCCATGGGGTTGGCTTTGGGCTTGGAGCCCAGGTCCTGGTACCCCAGGGGAGCTCTGTGAATGCTGGTCCATTTCACTGGGCTCCTGATCAAGTATCCACTTGGTTTTCTGCCAGGACCACATCCTGCCCCTGAATCCTGGTTCCAATGGCTTTCCAAAAGCAGGCCATTATATGTTTTGTCATAGCTCACAGAATTGTGCAGGACCGAGTGTAAACTATAATGTAAACTATAGGCCACGGTTAGCAGCAGCGCTGCAATATGTGCTCATCAATTGTAGCAAATGTACCGCTTGGCACTGGTGAGCCAAGGATTAGAAATGAATCCCACGGGTCCCATACCTTCCCTGCATCTGAGTTCTCAGCAGTGGACCACGATGGGATGGTGTCTCAAACCTGATGAACCTTGACCTACAAGGTCCCTGCCCATCTGCCTCTGACTATTGCCAGGAGCCTTATTCCCCAGCTTCCCCAGATTGGTGTATTTGGGTGAACCCAGTTCTTTAACCTTCTGTGGCCACTGGGTTTCAGTTGACTATTCTCCTCTGCTCCCTGTTACTGCCTTCTCCAGCGCTCCTCTCAGACCTCCAGTTCCAAGTTTTTTTCCTTTTACTAAGGAAGGGGTGACAGCCCCCGAGCCTGAATCTGAAAAGGCAAAGCATCTGGGTGATTTTGACAACTAAAGTGGCCTTTGGTGGAAAATTGGAACTAGGAGATCCGAGTATCCTGCAATGGGACTCCTTTGAAAAATTAATTGTCCCAGATTTTCATCTAATCTTTGAGCATGTCCCATATCATCTGTCAGGGAAAAAAACCAACAGTCATTTAGGACCAAGTTAAGTCAAGAAAATATTTGATCATTCATTCATGCATTCAGTAAATATTCATTTAGAGTTCAAGAGCATTGCCTCTGGAGCCAGGTTGCATAGGTTCAAATTCCAGCTCTGTCACTTACGTGCTGGGTGGCTTCGGGCAAATTACTTAATTTCACTGAGCCTCAATTTCCCCAGTTGAAATTGAGGGTAATAATAGAACTTATTTCATAGACAGTAGTTATAAAGATTACATGGTTCAATATATATAAAGTTTTGGAACCGTTCCAGGAATATAATAATTGTTATCTAAGTTATAGCTGATACTATTATTATTTGCCTATTATGTGCCAAACACTTTTATCAGTCTCAAAACATTGGATCAGAAGTGAGGTCTGAAAACAAAGAAACAAAACTAGATTTCTTTTACTTAAAAAAATAACTTCGTTATAAAATAATTGCCAAAAAGATGTGCCAAAACTATTTTGAACAAGAGCAGAATGGCTGGAGTAAGATGACTGATGTCAGAGAAGCCATGTTTGTTGGTTTTTTAAACCTCTGATTTTCTATAATTACCTGAAGGCATTCCTTGATGTTACTGTTTCAGGTTACAGCTCTGTCTTCTTCTATTTCTTACTGTTTCTAATTTATTTATTAGTTTCGTAGAGGTGTTTTGCCTATCAGTGTGTCTCCTGAATGCTGCAAGTTCCTTTTTAAATCTCATTCTGTCTCCTTGTCATTTCATTCAGTGTCTCGTTTTGCTGATTTCTTGTTCTCAATTTCTGAGAGCAGCAAATCATTTATTGTGAAAACTTAAATCTCTTTCTGGAAATACATTTTTTCCCAGACTACCTTCTTCACTGTCTTTTGTATATTCCCTTCCCTCTTCATCTTTCCTTCTTTTCTGTAGCATTTAATCTTGTTTGCCCTGCCATATCTTTAATCATATTTTCCTGCCAGTATCTTTTTATATCAAACATATTTAAAAGGGTAAAATTTACTGTACCTTCAAAGAATTTGCGTGAGTTATCCTTGATTGCGTGTATCTGTGTGAAATCTGTTTTCTCCCCGGAGCTTCAGTTGTGTACAGGGCCTGAGGTTTTAGCTTTTCCATTGCCTGAGGATACATAGGAGAGCGCGGCACAGCAGGAACTGTGGATAATTATGATTGGTGGATTTAGTCTTTAAACTTTTTTTCTTGCAATTTTACTAAAAGTTGCTTTCAAGGTACACTGTGGTTTCAGATTGTCCCAAATTCAGCATGTAGGTTGGAAACTTACTTTCCCCCCAAATTATGAAGTATTTCAAATATTCATTCAGGTCAGAGAATAAGAGACAGACCATATGTGTGCCTACAATATAGCTGTGTTGAGTTCTAGCATGTTACTATTCTTGATTATTTTGTGTGTGGGGGGAGGAGAGTCTGTTATATTTTTTTTAGATACTTTTTTATTTTTAAAGAAGTTTTAGATTACATAAATGTTACTTCAAAAAATATTTATATATAGGGGATTCCCATATACCCCACCTGCTTCCCCTCCCACTCATTAACAGCATCTTTCATGAGTGTGGTACAATTGTTAAAATTGGTAAGCATATATAGAAGCATTGTACTAACCAAGGATTGTAATTTACATGTAGTTTACACTTGGCCCAACACAATTTTGTAGCTTTTGACAAAATGTATAATAGCTGTATGTATAACGGCCTGTATTCTTTATTCCAATGTCATGTAGGACAATCCCAAAATGCCCCCGTGTTATACCTAGTCTTCCTTCTCCCTCCCCTCAGAACCTCTGGTGGCCACTCTCTTTATGTCAGTTGTACAAGTTCTTCCACTGCTAGACCAATATTAGGTCTACTTCAGTCCATAGTTACTTTCTCCCCTTATATTGGTTCATTCCTCATTCTTAAGGCTTTGGGGATGGTAATGCCCACCCTGTCTCTGATTGAGATGGGGCTTAGATCCCAAGGGGCAGATGGATGGAGCTGTATTGCTTGTAGTTGCAGATGCTCTCTGCTTCCTGGGATGGGCATTGTCCATCATCATCCTTTTGTTAGTTGTCCTCTATGAACTGGAGAGTAGGTGTTGTAACTCTGATGAGACTCAGGGCTCAACTGGCATATGAACAGACTGAAGACTGAAGTCTCTGGAACATGGATTTAACAAACGTAGAGTGAATTACAGGTTTAAATAAATGGGGCAGAAGAGCCATATATAGCGAAATTATAAATGAGTCTAACTCTGTTACATTGGGGAGCATATATTCCAAAGTAGGGTTTGCTGACAGGGTGCTGAATTCCTGAGATTATCTGCCTTACCTCTGGTGTCTCGATGTCTCTGGAGCCCTCAGGTACCCTGCTGTTTACTGTGGCAGTCAGTAAGATCCTACTGAGATATTCATAAGCATAACCTCTAGAATAATCTTCCGACTCACTTTGAAACCTCTGCCCTAAAAAAGTCATTTCTATTTAATATTTCCCCCTTTTGGTTAAGGTCTTTTTCCAAATTCATCGCTAGTTGGTGCTTGGTACTAAACCCTTGCTGCCAGGGAGGCTCATCCCCAGAAGTCATGTCCCATGCTGGAAGGAAGCAAGTGAGTTTATATGCTGAGTTTAGCTTAGAGAAAGGCCACATTTGAGCAACAAGAAGACTTTCAGGAGGTAACTCTTAGGCAATATATAGTACTAAGCTAAGTTTCAATTTCCCTAGAAAAGGTTCATAAGTACAGCCATCAATTTCAAGGCCCTGGTGTCATGGTCTGCCCATGTACTCAGGGGATTCTTGCTGCTCAATTACAGAATGTAGCAGGACTTCCTAAGATGGGAGTTCAATATTTTTTTTTGGTATTGTGTCGTAGACTATCCATGGAACTGGGTAGGGGATTGGAGGAAGGAGCAGGTGAACCACAGGTCTGTGGTTAAAACTACAATGGTAGAAATATTCTTTTGGCAACTAGGGCAAGCTTTACATGGGATTACTGGTGTAAAGCTTTGGAGGTGGGATGAAATGCAGGATAAGGAGCACCTGGTGCAGCCTCTTCTGACTTTACTTGCTTCTAATTTTAAATGATAATACAAAGTTAAAGCCATCTATGAAGCCTCCTCTGCAGCTCTCCCCAATCCTCCCTCCTTCCTTTATTCCCTTCTCATTTATCATGAATGTTAGTTTTCTTTCCCATGTGTGGTATTTAAATCATATGAGTATCCACAGTTAATATGTATAGTATTGTTTCAAGCTTTCTAAAATGGTTTCATGCTGTCATTTCATACTGCAGTTCTTTTTCACTTTGTCCAGTGTTGAAATTAATCCATGTTGAGACATGTAGCTCTAGTTCATTTATTTTTACTGCTATATAAAATTCAGTTGTAGGGTTATACTGCAAGTAATTTAACTATTTTTTTGTTTATGGATATTTACATTGTTTTCATTTTTTTATACAAAACTGATATAATAAGCATTCTTGTTAATATCTCCTTTTACACACATGTCAGTTTTCTTCAAAGTATATACCTAGTAAAGGATGATTGGTTGGGTGCACGTATATCTTCATCTTTCCAAAATACAAAGAATGCTTTCCAATGTGGTTGCACCAATTTATACCCCACTCACCATATAACTCAATAACTTAATTCCTGTTTCTCTACATCCTTATCAACACATAAAGTGATTGGCTTTTAAATTTTTGTTAATATGATGGTTGTGAAATTGAAATAGTATCTTATTGTTTTAAGGTCCATTTGCCTGGTTCTAATAAAGCTGATCACCTTTTAATTTATATCTTTTTATACCTGATTCATTTGGGTTTCCTCCATGAATTACCTCTTCATATCTTTGGCTCATTTTTCATTTTGGTTGTCTTTGTCTTAATGATTTGTAGAAATTTGTTTGGAAATTCTAATAACCCTTTATTTTAGTAATATACATTATATTTACTTCTACTCAGTGGCTTGAATTTTAAAATTTTAAAGGTACATTATATTGAACTATCATTTTTAATTTAGTCAGATTTACCATTTTTTCATTTATGGTTTGTACTTTTTTTCTCAAGAAATTTTTTCCCTCTCTTTGGTTTTCAATGTATTATATAATATGTATATATATACATATATATTATATAATATATATTTTCTTTTAAAAGTCAAACTTTTGCTTTTTATATCTTTTTTACTCCTCCTTGGATTTATCTTTAGTTTGTTGTAAGGGCTTATTTTCCATGGGAATAGTCAGTAGTCATATATCACTATTCAAGAATCTCTCCTTAGTGATTTGTAATTCCATTTCTGTCATATATATGTAGATCTGTTTCTGGGTTACCTATCCTATTTTATTAGTCTATGCCTTACAAATATCTCATTGACTTAATTGTATGGCCTTATAATAAGGCTTGATATATAGGGCAAATTTCCCATTTTGTTTTTCTTTATATCATATTTAACTGCTTTTGGCCTTTTGTTCTATATATCGGTTTTAGTCTCAGTTTTTAGGTTCAATTTAAAAATATGCAGGCCTGTTTCTGTGCTCCTTTTTTTTTTTTTTTTTGTCATTTGTATATTTTGTCTGGTTCTGTCCCAATAACACTTTGCCTTAATAATTATGTTTTTTAATAACTCTTACCCTGGTAAGGTAGGCTACCCCACCTTGTTTTTCCAGGCAGGTCTTTTAGTTTTGGGGAGAAATTATATCTTTATGATATTGAGTTTTTCTATCCACGCACATGGCATATTTCCACTTATTTCAGTTCCTATGTTTTTGTTATATTTGTTGTTTAGCATATTGCTATTTGTTATATTGTTTATTGAGTGTTCTTCAGTAACATTTTGCAATATAGCAGTCTTTCACATATTCTTTTTAATTTAGCACTTGATACCTTGCTTCCAGTTTTGATGCTTTTATGAATGAGATTTTTTATTAATGTTTTGTTGCCACATTTTAAAAACTTTTTTATTTAAAAATAATTCTAGATTTACAGAAAAGTAGCAAAAATTGGAGAGTTCCTAAACCTTTCATCCACCTTCCCATAATGTTAACAGCTTCAATAACTATAGTTCAGTTACTGAGAGCAGGAAATTAACATTGGTACAATACAGAGACTGTTTGAATTTTGCCAGTTTTTCTGCTAATGTCCTTTTTCAGATCCATGATCCAAGCCAGAATTCCATGTTGCACTTACTTGGGTTATCTCCATATTCTCCTCCAATCTCTGATAGTTTCATAGTCTTTCTTTGTCTTCCAAGAACGTGATATTTTGGAAGAGTCCAGGGCAGTTGTTTTGTAGACTCTTCCTCAATTTGGATTTGTCTGATGTTTTCTTGTGAGTAGACTGAGGTTATGCATTTTTGTAAGAATACCACAGACATTGGGAAACGGACTTTGGCCCAGTGGTTAGGGCGTCCGTCTACCATATGGGAGGTCCGCGGTTCAAACCCCGGGCCTCCTTGACCCGTGTGGAGCTGGCCATGCGCAGTGCTGATGCGCGCAAGGAGTGCCGTGCCACGCAAGGGTGTCCCCCGCGTGGGGGAGCCCCACGCGCAAGGAGTGCGCCCGCCCGTGAGGAAAAGCCGCCCAGCGTGAAAAGAAAGAGCAGCCTGCCCAGGAATGGCGCTGCCCACACTTCCCGTGCCGCTGACGACAACAGAAGCGGACAAAGAAACAAGACGCAGCAAATAGACACCAAGAACAGACAACCAGGGGAAGGGGGGAAATTAAATAAATAAATAAAATCTTTAAAAAAAAAAAAAAAAAGAATACCACAGACATTTAATAAATGTGATAAAATTTACTATTGGTTCTGGTAGTTTCTGTGTAGATTATGCTGAATGTTTTGCCTAGATAATTGTATTAGACATTTTGATTATTTGTGCTGTGGGAGGATTTTATTTCCCCAAACTCTTGAAATTAGGCAAAACCATGTGACTTTTTTGCCAAAGACAGGTCCTAAAATGGTGTGAGTGGAACCATTTAATTGCTGGGAATTGATTTTCAGCTCTCTTTTGCTTTGCTTATATAAGCATATGTTGGTGTGAATATGTCATAACATAGAAATAGCATAAAATAATAAATCAATGTATGAAGGATAGCCACTTTGAAGAGTAGCCTGGGATAGTGGTGGACTTTGCCTGTGTTAAAATAAACTTATGTAGTGTCAAGATACTGAGATTTGGGGGTAGTATAGCCTAACCTATCTGGTCAAGATCAAGACCCAATATCACTGCTTTTACTTAACATTGTACTGGAGGTCCTAACCAATGCAACAAGACCAGAAAAAATTAAGAAATTTAAGAAGGGTAATTGAAGAAACCAAACTATCCTTATTTACTGCTAGTATGATTATTTGATCTTGATCTAAATGGAAATGCTTTTTAAGTTTCACTTTTAAGTGTGATTTTGCTTTTGGTGCTTCAATTATACCCTTTCCCAAGGGACTTAAAGAAGTTTCCTTTATTATAAATTATTGCTGAATTTTACTGATTCTTATTTTTATGCATCTTTTGAGGAAACCATGTGTTTGTTTTTCTCCTTTAATTTACTGATGCACAATGGATGGATAAACAAAATGTGGCGTATACATATGATGGACTGTTACTCAGCTGTAAGAAAGAATGAAGTGTTGTCACATGCAACAACATGGATGAATCTTGTAGACCTTATGTTGAGTGAAGTAAGCCAGTCTCTATAGGACACATATTGCATGATCTCACTGATGTGAACTAATGATACTGAGCAGACTCTCAGAGATAGAGTCTGGAAGACAGGTTACCAGGAAGTCGAAAGGGAGTAGAGAGTGTTAAGACCATGCTCAGTCTGGGCTGAATCTATGATAAGGTGAATGGGGATGGTCTGACAGTGGGTGGGGTGATGATGGTACAGGGATGTGAGTGGGATCAACAGTGCTGAAGTGTGAGTGTGAGTAGGGCTGGGATGATTTGGGCTATCCATGGAGCTGAGGAGAGAGCTGGAGTAAGGAACAGCTGAACTCAGGGAAGTTGAGAACTATGGTTGGGAATGCAATTATGGGAGTGTCATTTTGGCACCTATGGCAAGGGAGGGTCCTAGGTGCACAGTGTCAGTGGTGGGAGGGTTTTGTGGGAAAGGATACAACTGGGGCGTGCCTCTGTGGAATATGAATTTGTTCATGTTATCTTAGGGTGTTATTTCAGTGGGTGGACAGCCTCAAAATAACCAACAAAATATTAAATGCCCATCCTGGGCAGTTCTGCTGCATTCTCAAATAGAGTGGCAAGATTCTCTAGCATACACAGGCAGTGCATAATAAAAGAAAACAGAGGAATGTGCCAAGCCCTCAATATTAATGCTTGTACTTATGAACGTTATTCTTATAAAATTGAAACTTAGCCTAATAATAACTATTGCATAAGAATTACCTCCTGAAAACTTCCTTGTTACTCAAATGTGGCCTCTCTCTAAACCAAAACAGCAAATACAGTCACTGCTTTTCCCTGGCTTGGGACCTGACTCCTGGGGATGAACCTCCCTGGCACTGAGCCATTAATACCAAGCACCAACCAGAAAAGCATTTAGAAAAAAGACCTTGACCAAAAGGGGGAAACATTAAATGTGACAATATTTATGGCTGAGAGATTTCAGAGTGAGTCAGGAGGTCATTCCAGAGGTTAAACTTATGCCCATCTCAGGAGGATTTCACCAACTGCCACAGTAAGCAGTGTCTCAAGCAGGGGTGCTCCTGAGGCTCTGGAGACATCGAGACACCATAGGCAAGGCACACAGCACCATGAAATCAGCACCCAATTGGTGGGCCTTATTTTGGAATATGTAATAATTTATATCCCTGATGTAACAGAGTTAGACTAATTTATAATTTCCCTACACATGATTCTTTTACCACATTTATTTGAACCTATATTTAGCACTATACCCATTACATATTTGTCCCAGAGTCTTAAATCTTCGGTCTGGTCATATGCCTTTTGAACTCTGAACCTCAGCAGAGTTGCAGCCAACATTACTTTCCAGTTCATCAGATGGACAACACCCATCTCAAAAAACAGAGTATCTACAACTGCAAGAAAAACAGTTCCATCCATCTGCCTGCCCCATGGGATCTAAGCCCCCTCTCAATCTGAAGCAGAGAGGGCATCACCATCCCAACATCCTCAAGATTGAGGAATGCACAAACATAAGAAGGGAATGAAACCTTGAACCAAAGTAGACTTATCATTATTGTGGTAATAGAAGAACTTGTAGCATTGTTATAAAGATAGTGGTTATCAGAGCTTCTGAGGAGAGGGGAAAGGAAGAATAGGTAGAACATAGGGCCTTTTTTAGGGTTTTGGAATTATTCTGCATGATATTACATTGATGGATACCAGCTATCATACATTTTATCAAAACCTATAAAATTGTACAGTGCAATGTGTAAACCATAATGTTAACTTTAGACCATGGTTAGTAGTAGTGCTTCAATATTTGTTCATCATTTGGAACAAATGTAGGAAATTATGTAAGATGCTATTAATAGGGGAAAATGTGAGAGGAGTGGGGTAGATGGAAATCCCCTTTACTTTCAAGGTAACTTTTCTGTAATCTAAAATTTCTTTAAAAATGAAGTTTATTACATGAACATAAAAAGAGAGAGAGAGAGCAGCATGGAGTTCAGCGGTCCCATGTTCAGCCATCCCAGGCTTAAACATAATTATATGCCTGCTTTTCCTCTAAGATTAACTATAGATTTCCCATTAATTATAACATCAGGTTGTTTAATCATTCATTAAATAAATTCCAGTGAACTGTCACTGATTTATTGAATAAAATGAAAACAAGTGAAGAAAAAACAGTTCCTGTCTTTGTTATGCTCTTATCAAATTTGGCTTTGTAGCAGCATAGTCATTCCAGAGCCAGAGAAAAATATTCGTAATTTTCTACTTTGAAATATTACTGTGCACATATGCACTAAGAGAAACTTAAAGCCCTGCAAAAAAAAAAAAATACTGATGTAGTATATTGAGACATTTGATGTTTTATTTAGAAACTTTTTTGGTGTTTTATTTAGAAACTGTTTTATTTAGATGTTTTATTTAGAAATGATGTTCATGTTCAAAAGAGAAACTGTTCATAATTTTCTTTTCTTTTGCTATATTTGTCTGAAGCTAAGTATTTTTCCATTCTCTGAAACAGCTTGTACAAAAGAGGGAAATTTTTATTGCTTTTTTTTTTTTGAAGTCTAGTAAAGCTCACCTCTAAATCTATCTGGGTGGTTGTCTTTTAGGGTGGGTGCAGGTGGAATTTGATTACTAATTTAATGTCTTTAATTGTTACTTGAGTATTCAGTTCCTATTTCTTCTTCTCTGAATTTTGTTAGTATGTGGTTTGCTACAAAATTATTTCATCTAAGTTTTGAAGTTTATTGGCATACATATGTTCATAATATTCCCTTAGTATTTAAAAAATCTCCCTCTCTGTGGTTGTGGACCCTTTTCCTTTTAAATATTATTTTAAAATCTGATAAATTTTACATGTGAAATGTAAAAGAATGTTTACTCTTTTTCTAGGCAGATCTCTCTACATATTTATTAAATGAAATTTATTTTCTGCTTGAATCATTTTGATTACCAATTTTTTGTCTGCTTGAGTTTTACATTTTTTTTTCATTATTATTATTTTTATTCAAACAATGTAAATTCCAATAGCTTTCCTTAAAAAGACATGGTTCACTTTGGTATTAGAATATACTAAAAGATTTGGAAAGTTAAGGCAATAAAACATTTGAGGGAATACTGGAATCTTTTTAAAACAGGTCTATATAGTTTCATCAATCAATATAATCTTGAGGAAGAAAAAGAGCACAGACCAAAATAATAGGATAATTCTATGCAATGCTTTGGAACAGTTTATCAACTTTAAATTGTTTCACAAATACTTATCCTAATAATGTACCGCCTTGATTCGAAGAGTCCATCTAAGGAATAACAATTGAGGGGACAAAATTATTCTTAAACTAAATATACATGGCACGATCATATTAAATGAAAATGCATAACATTATCCATATTAACATACTACTACTTCCTTCTTTGATATACAAGTCTAAGAGGCTTTCTGAATCTTCCTTAAACTCTTAATTTTGACCGATGGATCAGATGGTTCAGCTCCTTAGTAACAGTCTTTCACAAAACATGAATTAGTCACACAGACCTCTCTCAGCTTTGAAAATTCCAAAATCTATTCTAGGAATACTTTACTATTTCTAAAACCTTTGCTAACATTTTTGGCACGTGACAAGCAATCTTTTACATTCAAAATGCATCATTTTCATAGCAATATAGCAATGCAGCAAGTACTAGAAGACATTCAAAATGAAGAAACCAAATGTAATTTAAAATTTAACCGCCTGCAATGATATCAATCAAAATAATTCACCTAAGGAGACAATCAGATGAACAGATACATTCACTACAAGTTCTCAAGGGCAATAGGACGCTTCCAAGAGATCAGTAAAGTAAAAAAAATTTCATAATAATAAGATATTATTTGCCTGCTCCATTCATTCTTTATTCTCCCATGAATGTTCAGAGCAGTTCTCCAAAGGCTCACTGCTCTGACAGTTAATGGAATGTATGTTCTTATGTTTTAAAAACTCTGAATTTAATTAATAATTCAATAAATATCAAACCTCCATGGGATCTTAATAATTTTTCAGAATTTAAAGATATACTGAGATTGAAAAGTCCTTCACGTCTGAGGTCAGCACTTCCAGGCAGACTCCTTCCAGTATACTGACACTTGATAGCCTTCCCAGGGGAAAACAAGTCCCTTTTTTTTTTTCTACTATTAACTTGATCTTATATTTGATTTATTGATTATCCATCCAACAGTTCATCTTGTTTTTATGCATTTCAAAGCAAGTTGCAAATATCAGTAAGAGTCTCCTTAAATATTTCAGCTTACATATCATTAGTTAGTGTTTAAAATTTATTTATTTATTTTTGTCTTTATTTATTTTTTTAATATTACATTAAAAAAATATTAGGTCCCCATATACCCCCCACCCCCTTCACCCCACTTCTCTCCCCATAGCAACAAATTCCTCCATCATCATGAGACATTCACTGCATTTAGTGAATACATCTCAGAGCACCACTGCACCTCATGGCCAAAGGTCCACATCATAGCCCACACTCTCCGACATTCCATCCAGTGGGCCATGGGATGACATACAATGTCCGGTAACTGTCTCTGCAGCATCACCCAGGACAACTTGAGTCCCGAAACCGCCCCCACATCTCATCTCTTCCTCCCATTCCCCACACCTAGCAGCCACCATGGCCACTTTTTCCACACCAATGCCACATTTTCTTCGATTACTAATCACAATAGTTCATGAATAGAATATCAGTAAGTCCACTCTCATCCATATTCTATTCCTCTGTCCTGTGGACCTTGGAATGGTTGTATCCACTCCACATCTATATCAAGAGGGGGCTTAAATTCCACATGGATGCTGGATGCAATCCTCCTGCTTTCAGTTGTAGGCACTCTTGTCTCCATGGTGTGGTGGTTGACCTTCCTTAGTTCCATGTTAGCTGAGTGGGGTAAGTCCAACAAACCAGAGTGTAGGAGCTGAAGTTTTTTGAGGCTCAGGGCCTGGCTATCATATGGTCAGTCCAGAGATTCATATCCCCTGGGTATATATTAAACCCCAGCACCACCTACAGTTCTGGTAAAAGTAACAGGAGAGGCTTGTGAACAAAGATCACATCTGAGTCCAGCTCCATCACACAGAAACACAAACTCCAAAGTAGGGCCAACTGACATGGCACTGAACTCCATCTGCCATAACCATAGAACCTGTGGGTCTCTGTAGACCTCAGAAGAACCAATACCCGGTTGTATCTACTTTATCTGTCTCTGGGACTCTGCTGAGGTGTGCATAAGGGCAACCCCTCTGATAGCCTCCCAGCTCTTTTTTGGAGACTCATAGCCATATAAACTCATTTGTCCTTTCCATTTCCCCCTTGATTTGGGTCAAAAAGCATTTTTAACTCCTGGTATTATATGTAGACTGAGATATTCTGCTGGTCTGAGTTGACCCTTTTATTCAAGGTCATTTTCTACTTACATTTTCAGCTGGTACTTGGTAGTAATCCCTCAGCACCAGGGAGGCTCTTCCCTGGGAATCATGTCCCATGCCAGGGGAAAGACAACACTTTTACATGCTGAGTTTGGCTTCGAGACTGGCCACATTTGAGCAACACGGAGGCTCTCAGGAGGTAACTCTTAGGCACCCTGCAGCTCTAGGCCTTGTTCTTATTTCAGGTGTACAGGCTTACAAGCATAGTCATTAGTATCAAGGCCTCATTGTTGGACCTTCATTATTTTTTGGTCTTTGCCGTTGCACTTGGGGGATTGTTGCTGTTCCTTTAGGGACTGTGATAGAGCTGCTCTGGCTAGGAACTCAGCACTCCCTCAGTTGTTGTTTTTAATTGTATCCACTATGAAAATATCTAAACATTTTTATGTACCCTGGATATATGCCCTTTAGAACTCCCTGCCAAACATGTGTCCCCTGTCAATAACATCCCACACCAGTATTGCTCCCCTGCCATTGTTGAACCTCTCTGTGATCCAAAACTTCCTGAAAAGTGAAACCCAATATATTGCCAGGTTCCCTTAATAGTAAAATGGAATACAGCGATGAGTTTAAAGGTTAGATATAGAATACATATTAATTTGGAAAAATTACAGTAAAAATAAATTGAGGTATCAAAAAATTTAAAAATGCAAAAGCTTTGTTTTTGATGTTTTACCTTCCATCACTGCAATAAGTGTTGCCCTGTATGCAAATTGGCAAGGCAACTACTTCCGTCTTTTCCTCAGAGTCTACATCCTTTTTCTTTTCTTTTTTCTAATTATTAAGCTTATCTTCAAAAGAGTTTTAGATCACAATAATTCATATATACAATATACAGTACTCCCACATATCCAACATAAAACCTTCTCCCTTTCACAGCAATAATCTTTTTACATATTCATACTATATTTACTGGAACTGATGTACAGATATTGAGACAATAGCTTTCAAAGAAGGTAACATTTGTGTTTACATTGTGGTTTATATTTTAGACTATACAATTTTCTAAATTTTTAGTTGTCTTATGTTTTACATTATGATTGACATTTTAGCCTATCAGCCCCTATATATTTTTGGTGTAATTTTACATGTCTTATATCCATCCTTGCGTACTCTTGTGAAACACTTCTATTGCCCACACATTTACATTGGTTCCATCTATTCAATACCTCTTTCCCTCTCCTCTTAGGGCCCACAGTGACAGTCAATCTTCATTGCTTGAAGGGCCATGTTCAGTGATACTTGAAACAGTGTTGAGGGCTTGACATACTCAAGCACCCTAATGCACTGGGAGCCACCATTTCTCTTGAGAGATACAGTTCCTTCTATTTGATGGCATCAGTCCTTCCCAGGATGTGGGTATACCTTCACTCTCATTATATGGGTCTCTATCCAATGATATAACCCACTATGGCAAAATGAGCATTCACATATTCCCTAGGAGCCTGTCCTGCATCAGATTATCCCCTTTAAGCATCTTAAACAGGTAACCTTCCTTATTATATTTTTGAACAGGTTTTCTCAGCATTATACTCTCAACCAAATACCTGACAATCTCCTATGTTTGTATGTTGCCCCACTCTCCCCCCAATTTCTTGGACAATATTACCCTTCCTCCCATCCCTTGCCCCCCTCAAGCCCACAAAGCCCCACCCAAAGGTAACCCTATGCCCCCATTTTATCCCTTCCTTGTACAAATACTTACCTCCAGCTTATCATAGATTTCACCCATGTAGGTGTCAGCTTACATCTTTCCTCTACCCCCCAATTTGCTGTAAGCCTATCATCCAGTCTCTAGCTTTCTGAGGCAGCTTGGTTTACTTATTTCATATCATTGAGGTCATGTAGTATTTGTCCTTCAATGCCTGGGTTGCTTCACTCAACCTAAGGTTCTCAAGATTCATCCATGTTATCACGTGTTTGCAGTGTAATTGTTCTTAAAGCCGAGTAGTGTTCCATTGTATGTATATACCACATTTTATTTATCCATTCATCTGTTGATGGGTATTTGGGTTGATTCAAACTTTTGGCAAGAGTGAACAATGCTGCTATGAACATTGTTGTGCATATATCAGTTTGTGTCCTTGTTTTCAGTTCTATTGGGTATATACCCAGCAGTGGAATTGCTGGGTCATATGGCAAGACTATGGCTAGTTTTTTGAGAAACTGCCAAACTGTCCTCCAGAATGGCCGGATCCTTCTGCATTCCCACCAGCAGTGGACGAGTGTTCCCATTCCTCCACATCCTCTCCACCATTTGTACTCTTCTGTTTTTTTCATAGCTGCCAATCTTATGGGAGTAAGATGGTATCTCATTGTAGTTTTGATTTGCATTTCCCTGATAGCTAGAGATTTGGAGCATTTTTTCATGTGCCTTTTAGCCATTTGCATTTCTTCTTTGGAGAAGTGTCTATTTAAATCTTTTTCCCATTTTTTAAATGGGTTATTTGTCTTTTTATTTTCAAGATATAGGAATTCTTTATATATGCAGGTTATAAGTCTCCTATCTGATATATGGTTATCAAATATTTTCTCCCATTGTGTAGGCTCTCTTTTCACTTTCTTGACAAACTCCTTTGAGGTGCAGAAGGCTTTAATTTTGAAGAAGTTCCATTTATCTATTTGTTCTTTTGCTTTTGGTGTGAAGTTCATGAAGCCATTTCCTATTACAAGGTCTTCTATATGCTTCCCTACACTGCTTTCCAAAGTCTTTATGGTCTTGGCTCTTATATTTAGGTCTTTGATTTTTGTATAAGGTGTGAGATGGTAATCCTCTTTCATTCTTTCACATATGGACAGCCAGTTCTCAAGGCACCATTTCTCTCCCAGTTGAGAGGGTTTGGTGGCTTTATTGAATATTATATGACTATATATGTGAAGATCTATATCAGAACTCTCAATTTGGTCCACTGGTCTGTGTGTCTCTCTTTGTGCCAATACAATGCTGTTTTCACTACTGTAGCTTTGTAGTATGTTTTGAAGTCAGGTAGTGTGATTCCTCCAATTTCATTTTTCTTTTTCAATATGTCTTTGGCTATTTGGGGCCTCTTTCCCTTCCAAATAAATTTCCTAGCTAGTTTTTCTAGTTCCTTAAAGAATGTTGTGTTGATTTTTATTGGTTTTGCATTGAATGTGTAGATCAGTTTTGGTAGGATAGACATCTTAATAATATTTAGTCTTCCCATCCATGAACAGGGAATATTCTTCCATTTATTTAGGTCTTCTTTGATTTCCTTGAACAGCCTTGTGTAGTTCTCTGTGTCTAAGTTTTTTACATCTTTAGTTAAATTTATTCCTAGGTATTTTATTTTTTTATTTACTATTGTAAGTGGTATTTGTTTCTTGATTTCCTCCTGAGTTTGCTCATTATTGGTGTACAGAAATGCTACTGATTTTTGTGCATTGATCTTATTACCTGTGACTTTACTAAACTCATTTATGAGTTCTAGAAGCTTTGTTGTATACCTCTCAGGGTTTTCTATGTATAGGATCATGTCTTCTGCAAATAATGAAACTTTGACTTCTTCCTTTCCAATTTGAATGCCTTTTGTATCTGGTTCTTGCCTCAGTGCTTGAGCAAGTACTTCTAAGACAATGTTAAATAGAAGAGGTGAGAGTGGGCATCCTTGTCTTGTTCCTGATCTTAGAGGGAAGGATTTTAAGGATTTTAGGATTTCACCATTGTAAATGATGTTGGCTGTGGGTTTTTCATATATACTCTTTATAATGTTCAAAAAATTTCCTTGTATTCCGATCTTTTGGAGTGTTTTTATCAAGAAAGGGTGCTGTATTTTGTCAAATGCTTTTTCTGCATCTATAGATATAATCATGTGATTTTATATCCTTCAATCTGTTTATATGGTGTATTACGTTGATTGATTTTCTTATGTTGAACCATCCTTGCATACCTGGAATGAATCCCACTTGGTCATGTTGTATAATTCGTTTAATGTGTTGTTGAATATGGATAGCAAGTATTTTGTTGAGGATTTTTGCGTCTAGGTTCATTAGAAAAATTGGTCTGTAATTTTCCTTTCTTGTGGTGTCTTTGTTTGGCTTTGGTACTAGGGTAATGTTGGCATCATAGAAGGAGTTCGGCAATGTTCCTTCTGTTTCGATTTTTTGGAATAGTTTCAGCAAGATTGGTGTTAGTTCTTTCCGGAATGTTTTGTAGAATTCACCTGTGAAGCCGTCTGGCCCTGGGCTCTTCTTAGTTGGAAGGTTTTTAATGTCAGATTCTATCTTTTTACTTGTGATTGGTTTGTTGCGATCATCCATTTCTTCTTTCATCAATATAGGCTGCTTAAGTGTTTCTAGGATTTGTCCATTTCCTCTGAATTGTCATTTTTGTTGGAATATAGTTTTTCAAAGTATCCTCTTATGATAGTCTTTATTTCTGTGGGGTCAGTGGCGATATCCCCTTTCTCATTTCTTATTTTGTGTATTTGCATCTTCTCTCTTTTTTTCTTTGTTAGTCTAGCTAAGGGATTGTCAGCTTTATTGATCTTCTCAAAGAACCAGCTCTTGGTCTTGTTTCTCTTTTCAAGTGCTTTCTTATTTTCTATTTCATTTAGTTCTGCTCTGATCTTTGTTATATCTTTCTTTCTTCTTCCTGTGGGGTTACTTTGTTGTTTTTTTTACTAATTCCTCCAAACATGCAGTTAGTTCTTCAATTTTTGCTCTTCTTTTTTGATGTATGAATTTATGGCTATAAACTTCCCTCTCAGTACTGCTTTTGCTGCATCCCATAAGTTTTGGTGTGTTGTGCTATCATTTTCATTAGTTTCAATGTAGTTATTAATTTCTTTTGAGATTTCCTCTTTGACCCACTGTTTTTCTAAGAGTATGTTTAATTTCCATATCTTGGTGTGAAATCTGGCCCTCTGGCTCTTGCAGATTTCCAGCTTCACTCCACTGTGGTCAGAGATATTATTTTGTATGATTTCGATCTTTCTGAATTCATTCAGCCTTTCTTTGTGGCCTAGCATATGGTCTATCTTGGAGAATGATCCATGTGCACTTGAGAAAAATGTATATCCTGCTGTATTCGGGTGTAATAATCTGTATATGTCTATTAGATCCACCTCCTCTAGTATACTGTTCAAAGTTTTTGTTTCTTTAGTGATTCTCTTTTGAGATGTTCTGTCCAAAGTTGATAGTGGTGTATTAAAATTTCCCACTGTAATTGTAGAGGCATCTATTCTTTCACTTAGTTTTTCCAGTGTTTGCCTCATGTATTTAGAGGCAGCCTTGTTAAGAGCATAAATATTTATGATTGTTCATTCTTCTTGACAGATTGTCCCTGTCACTAATATGTAGTATCCTTCTTTGTCTCATTTAACGTCTATTTTGTCTGATATTAATATAGCTACTCCTGCATTTTTTTGGTTATTGTTTGCTTGTAAGATTGTTTTCCAACCATTCACTTTCAGCCTCCATGAATCTCTGGGTCTAAGATGAGTTTCTTGTAGATAGCATATAGATGGGTCATATTTCCTTATCCAATGTCCCAGTCTGAATCTTTTGATAGGTGAGTTTAATCCACTGACATTCAGTGTTATTACTTTCACGGAATTGTTTATGTTAGCCATATTTTGATTGGACTTGTGTTTGTCATATTTTGTTTCTTTGTTTTTTCTTTTCTTTTTGTCTTTTTTGTTGCTCTTACACTCTCCTCCAACTCTGCCTCTCCTGTTTCTTCCTTTCTTCCTGCAGAACTCCCTTTAATATTTCTTGAAGGGGAGGTTTCTTGTTGGCATACTCTTTCAATTTCTGTTTATCTGTGAATATTTTGAACTCTCCATCATTTTTGAATGCTAGTTTAGCTGGGTAGAGTATTCTCGGTTAGAAATTTTTTTCTTTTAGTGCCTTGACTATATCATACCACTGCCTTATTGCCTCCATGGTTTCAGATGAGAAATCAGCACTTAATCTTATGGAGCCTCCTTTGTATGTGATGGTTTTCTTTTCTCTTGCTGCTTTTAGAATTTTCTCTTTGTCTTGAGCATTAGATAATTTGACAAGTGTATGTCTTGGGGTGGGCCTGTTAGGGTTTATGGTGTTTGGGGTTCATTGTGCTTCCTGGACATGTACATCCATCTCTCTCAATAGATTTGGGAAGTTTTCAGCCATTATTTCCTCCAACACCCCTTCTGACCCTTTTCCCTTCTCTTCTCCTTCTGGGATGCCTATAATATGTATGTTTGTGTGTTTTGCATTGTCATTCAGGTCCCTAAGTCCGAGCTGGATTTTTTTCTAACTTTTTATTGATCAGTTCTACTATGTGTTTGATTTCAGATATACTGTCTTCCACATCGCTAATTCTCTCCTCTGCCTGTTCTAATCTGCTGCTGTTTGCTGAGAGTGTATTTCTGATTTCTTGAACTGTGGTGTTCATCCCCATCATATCTGTTATCTTTTTGCATATGTCTGCAATTTCCTCTCCAAGTGTTTTCTTCATATTGTTAATCTCTTCCTTTACTTCATTAAGTTGGTCTCTAATATATGTTTTGAGATCTTTAATTACCTGTCTGATGTTCTGCTCCCCTTCCTAGTTTTTAGTTTGTTCCTTGGATTCAGCCATGTTTTCCTGATTATTGGTTTGGTTTGTAGTTTTTTGTTGCTGTCTGAGTATCATTTTATCTTGACAGGTTTAATTAGTTCCTTAGCTTCTTTGTCTAGTCTTGGGGATTAATTAGTTCTTGTTCTTGCATAAGTGTTATGTCTTCTCTTTGTCATTTTGTTCTACTTACTCTAGTTTCTTGTTGCTGGCTAAGTTCACTTTGAAGGAAAATATTAGGGCCAGGAAAAGCAAAATGAGTAAGAAAAGAAAATGTGTAAAGTAGTATTGGTAATAATAAATGTTAACAGAGCAACAATGTGAGATCTGGGAGAATGAGTATTAGACTCATGTAAGTTGTGTAGAGTTATAGCAGTAAGTAGAGTACCTATAATGAGACAGTCAACTGAATATGGGGAGGAATATAGTATGAATTAAAAAGCCAGTGTTTTCATGAGAGAGGGAAAGAGAAAAGAAAGACAATAATATCAAGAGTGGATAAAAGACAGAAAACAGAACAAAGGTATTAGAAACTAAAAGTCAGACAATTTGGGGGCCAAAGAAAGAGAGGTGGAATGTAAGAAAGACAGTAGATGATGGAGGATAGTAAGATGTGGGGGAAAGGGGATAGCGTAGGTGGCCAAAATCAATTCACACAGAAAAGAGGAAATGGAGGATGAGGAAACACAGCAAATGTGAAGCGCTCCCTTCAGCACCTATTATATAAATAAAATAAAATAAGAAGAAAAAGAGAGAAAAGAAAAAAGAGAGAAGAAAAAAAGGGGTTGGCAAAGAAAAGGGAGGGAAACAAGCAAGAGAAAGAAAAGGAGGAAAAAAACCTAAATAAATGGAAAAGGACCTTAGGGGATAAAATGGGAGAAAAGACCAGGAGATAATGCAATATTAGCAACCAAAACAAACAAACAAAAAAAAAACACAAACGCTGAGGGCTAAGATAATCAAGGACCTCAGATGGACCTCAGGGCATGGTGGATTCAGGGATGGGAAGTCTGTGATATTGCAGACTCAAGGTGTGTGAGTCTCTGGAGCATGGGCCACCAGGGTTTAGGGGACACAGACCTGGGAACCATGCATCTGGTTAACAGGGGGCCTGGAAGCACCATAATGCAACACAGCCTTCAGGGATCCCTGCAGCTGGGCGCCAGCCCTAGGGGGTGGGGTCCCGCCCGCAAACTCTGACTTCCATGTCAGAAACCCAAAATTCCACCTCTCACAAGAATCTTTTCTGTCACTGTCTCACCAACTTGACATCCAGACACCTCCTGCCCTGCAAACCCCCAAAACAGCCTGTTGGGGGCACCACTGCACTACAAAGAGTTCAGGGACCACCGCAGACAGACTGCCAGCCCTAGGGGGAGGGGTTTCTACTAGGACTTCTGACCTCCATGTCAGAAATTGAAAGTTCCACCTCTTGCAAGAATCTCTTCTGTCACTGTCTCACCAAATTGACATCCAGACTCCTCCTGCCCTGCAAACCCCCGAAACAGCCCGCTCAGGGTTTGGGGACCCCCCACAGGACAAAGATCCCAGGGATTGCCGTGGCCTGGCTGCTAGCCCTACGGGGAGAGGCTCCAGCCAGAACCTCTGACCTCCGAGTCAGAAACCCAATATACCACCTCTCACAAGAATCTCCTCCGTCACTGTCTCACCAAATCGACTTCCAGACACCTCCCGCCCTGCAGGCCCCTGAAACAGCCCGCTCAGAGCTTGGGAACTCCTCAGCACAGCAAAGCTTCCAGGAATCACTGCCACCAGGCTGCCAGCCCCAGGGGGAAGTGTCCAGCCGACAACCCCAACCTCCGTGAAAGAGACCCAAAATTCTACCTCTTATAAGAATCTCCTCTGTCACAGTCCCACCAAATCAACGTACAGACACCTCCTACCCTGCAAACACCTGAAACAGCCTGGTCCAGCAGGACTCCAACCCTACTCAGCTGCTTCTTTGCAGGAGAGATTATAAGGTACACTCACTCAGATGCCATCTTGCCGAGTTTTACATTTTTGAGAGGAGTTTGTAAATATACAATTTCTCCTTCTAGTATTGTCAATTTTTTGTTTTATGTTTTGAACCTTCGTGGCTAGATATTTGCAAGTTTATAACATATCTGTATTATCAAATTATAATATGGTGAAATGCTTTTTTTTAAGATTTATTTTATTTCTCTCCCCCCCCCCCGCCCCGTTGTCTGTTCTGTGTGTCCATTTGCTGCGTGTTCTTCTTTGTCCGCTTCTGTTGTTGTCAGCGGCACAGGAATCTGTGTCTCTTTTTTTTGTGTCATCTTGCTGCGTCAGTTCTCCGTGTGTGTGGCGCCATTCCTGGGCAGGCTGCACTTTCTTTCACACTGGGCAACTCTCCTTACGGCGTGCAATCCTTGCACATGGGGCTCCCCTACGCGGGGGACACCCATGCATGGCCCAGCACTCCTTGTACGCATGAGCGCTGCACATGGGCCAGCTCCACATGGATCAAGGAGGTCTGGGGTTTGAACCGCGGACCTCCCATGTGGTAGGCGGACGCCCTATCCATTGGTCCAAGTCTGCTTCCCTATACTGTTGCTTTTTTACTTGAATACTTTTATCTTACATTAACATCTCTGCACTTTGGTCTTTTGTGTGTGTGTGTTTTTCCTGTAGTATGTTCAGGTATGCCTTTTCCCACCTAACTTTATACCATTACTTTGGGTTTGTAGTTAGTAAGCTGAATAAACTTGGATTTTTTCCAATCTGATAATTTCTGTTTTGAAAAAAGTGAGCTTAATCTATTTATAAGAAGTATGATTTCTGAGGTATTTGGATGCAATTCTATTACATTGTTATGTGTTTTCTTTTTACAAACTTTTTTCTTTAGCTCTTTTTACTATTTTTATCTCCTGTTAGATTCAGTTTTCTTTATTCCTATTTTTCTCCATTTGCTGGTTTACATGCTATGGACTATATTTACTTTCTTTTAGTAATTGTCCTTAATTTGAGTTATATGTTTTAGATATATTTCATGTATAGATTTTCACCATATATAATCTAAAGCTTTTCAATATTTCTATCATTTCTGCTATTAAGACAAGGAAGGGCATTAACACATTTTAATCACTGAACAATTTCTTCCTTATTTTGTTACTATTGTCTAGTATTTGGTTTTAACTTTTTAAACATGTAAAATTAGTTACTTTTATGAACCTTAATTAATTAAATTAATAACATATTTGATCAATTTCTATGCATATTTTTATGTCCTGTATCCTCTAATATACATCTAGTTTTCTATATCTTCTTGCTGATGTGCATTCACTGATAATTCTTTTAGTGTGAGTACATGAGTGATAACCTTTCTTACTATTTATGTGTCTGAAAATGGCTTAATTATGGCTTTACTTTTGTGTCTTATTTAGCTGGGTGTAAAATTTTCAATTGGCAATTATTTCACTATTGCATTTTGAAGATGTTACTCCATTATCTTCTGCCTTGATATTCATGAGAAATTACTATCAGTCTACTTGTCAGTCTTTTGAACATAATTTGCCTTTCTCTCAGACAGCTTTTAAGATTTTTCTAGTGCTCAATGTCCTGCAGTTTCATTATGCTCTATGGAGGTGAGGGATGGATTTATGCTTTATCTACCTCACTGGGTACGTAGGGTACACTTCTGATTTGAGGACTCCTATCTTCCATTCTGGAAAATTCTCAGCTGATCTTCCTTTCCATATTTATCCTCTGCTCTCTTTCCATTCCTGTCTTCAGAAACTCTTGCCAGAATTGGTTGACTCTCAACCTATCCACTATCTCTCCTTTGTCTTGTTATAAATCCTTGTGGTTGTTGGACATAATTATCTTGGAAGGAAGATGATGATTCTCCTTTCAGTTTGGCCTTCCTTCTCCCTGAAAGGTGGAATGGAAATGTAGAGGTTTTAAGTCACTTTGCTCTAAAGGATCATTTTCCTCTGATTTCTTACCGCCTTGGTTTGCTTTTCTCCAACTTGAGAAAGGAGATTATTTGTGAGAATTTTATAAATTTCAGTTGTTCACCTTTTCCTGTTTCCACTTCCCCCTTAAAAGCTACATGTAAAATTCGGGTACCATCAATGATTTTCCTGGCCACCACTTTCTAAAGAGTATGCCAGAGTTGGGTCCCATTGGTTGAGTACTGCTTGAATACTCTTGTCTGTTTTACTTTTGTTTTCTTTTGAGTATGGACAAAGTGGAGAAACAAAAGCCTCATTGTCCTTGTATTATTTGAGCACTAGTATCTACTAATTCAACCCATCAGCAGTTAGTTGGCAGGAGAGTGCAGTATACCAGTTTTGTGTGAAGTGACATCTTTGGGGAGGAACAGGTGCCAATTATAAGTGGATATGAATTAAGGAATTGAGAAATTGGATTAAGGCAAATGGTAGTGAGCTGGCCTCACCAAGGTGGAGGTGTTGATAGATGGTATTCAACATTTCATAGATTTGACCTGTCACCCCTAAATTTTCTGGGCATCCATAAATAACTGAAATTGGTTTTGGTTTTGCTTTGTTTGGTTTTGGACATCCTTGACCCTCTATAAGGCAAAATGCTCAAATTACCTCTTTGCTGGTTGTTAGCTAATCAGTTTACACCCAAAAATGTGCAAATAAGATTTGCTGCTCAAAAGCTGCAGTTTTTTTCTCCCCATTCCCCACAATCTTACAAATTCTGTTTTTGCTTCTGCTCTCAGGCTCGGTTTACCAACTGACTCCTTCCCATGCAAGAAAATTATTTGCATGAAAGATAAAGGGACTACATGCAAATTAGCTTATTTCCTCTGGACTTTTCTTTAATAGGCCTATATATACTTCACATTTTAGACTTCCAGTATAGTGCTTCTGTCTAATATCACACACAGATTTTTTAGGTGTATATTTTTTGGTGACTTGCCACCTGCTCTTTACACCTGCCTGCTTGAAGCTCTTTCTTTGTTCATCTGAAATAAGTGTTCCATAGGGAAGCAAATGGCTAGCTTTGTTATTTCTTCAGGTAGAATGGAGGACCTTCTACAGGTTAATGAAAGCTAACAATGCCAGAAATTTAAGAAGAGTTAAGATGTTAGGAAAACATTTTTCATGCCAGGTCAGATCCTCACTATTCATATTCATAGAGCTGGTTGCTCTAACCCTCCTGCTGAATCACCTCACTTGTGTTCTCAACCCAGCTTTAACCCCGCTCAGTAAACCTTTTATTTATCTCTGCTTGATTTCCTTATTAGTCTGTGGGACCCATTCCTCACAAAACTGTTATGAGGTAAAAAATTTGTGAAACTCTGCATTTGAATCTTCCTAGATTTCCTTCCTTCCTCCCTGCATACATTTCACCTTTAAAGTTTATAATTCAATGAACCCCAATTCTTAACAGACCCCATGCAATACTCTATTTTCATGGACTTTCTGCTGGGAAAGATATTGCCTGGCATTTGTTTTTATCTGCTTTCCTCTCCACCTCATAGCTTTCCATCAGTCATCATTTATAACTGTCCCAGATAATCTATTCTCAGCCTTGATCAACCAGCTTTGGGCCTATCTACCTCTTGGGACCCATGTCCCTAGTGTTTCTCCCTTGGAGGTGTGGAGTTTTATTTCAGCCAAATGCCCACCTGCCTTCTCCTCCCTAAAGGATTTTATCTTCTCCCTGATCTCCAGCCACAGTAACTCTGTTGAAGCTGCATTTTGGAGCTCCTAAATTCTCTGTAGGCTTGATGCTGATGACAGCTTCCTTTCTGTGGTCCCCTTGGTCCTTGGGACATTTCTCCATGGTACCCAAAAGGGGGAGTGGAGATTTGGGGATTCGGACCTTGGAGTTTTGGGGATTCAGACCTTGGGGCGCATTTGCTTGACGATAGATGCTGTCTTTGACCTCTAGATAACTCTAGGATGCAGACAAGTTTCTCATCTCATGTCTTCTCATCAGTGAGAAAGGAGATTAACACCCACCTGCTACTTGTGTTGCGAGGATTCAACGAGTAATCCCACGTAAATCACTTAGAGTGGTGGTTGCTGCATGGAAATTGTTAATACGTGTTAGCCATTATTGGACTGTTAATCTGGTTTTCTTCTTATGTATCCAATTGATCCTGCTTTTCCTGCAATTTTTCCTCCTGTCTCTTGTTTTTGAAATTCAGTTTTTTCCTCTCCATTATTCTGTTCATAGACTTTGTCTCCCTCTTACCATTTCATTATCCCCCTGTATTCAGACAGATCCTTGCCAGATCCCTCTACATTTCAGCAGGGAGTTTCTTGCGGCACAATAATGCACTGTAAGAACATAGTTCTGGAGGTCATTTGACCTCCGTTTAACAGGCTCTTCTCTCCCCAGCTCGTATACGACCCTGTCAGCTCTACTTCAGAGAAGGAAGGATTTGCCTTCTCACCCATTTCTATGAATTACATTATTTTGAAGATGAAATCACACATGCCACCTTGTACGGTGGACCTAATGGGATCAGGTGGCTATTTTGTGAGCAGATGTAAGCAGGGATTGTAGGGCTTTATCCATCAAACTAAAATCATTACCACTTTCAGAATGGCCTACCAGTATTCCAGGTCCTCCCGGCACCAGTGCATCCTGTTGTTAAGACAGCCAGGCCTTTTTCTAATTTACCTTTTTCATCTGTGCTTAATAAGTGTTCCATAAATGTTCATTAATTGGGTAAAGTAATTGATGCAGCATTATCACAGATATGCCCCATGACTAATTTCTGGGAAGCAACAAAAGTTTTAAAGAGGAAGTGACATTTGTGATTTTATCTTCAAAATAATACAATTCATAGAAATTGGTGAAAGGTCAGACTTTCTTCTTGGATAGAATGCTGGAGGCAATGAATTCCCCAAATGTTGATTTTATATAAAAACAAGGTGAAAGTGAAAGAAAGGACCATGAAAAAAATAAATACTTTTTAAAAGCACATAATAAAAAATAATTGCTTCCTAGTTATCCATGGAGTAGTGAATAAACATATGGACCTTGCTAGGGTCTGAATCTTGGCTCTGTTACTTGCTGACTGTGAGGCCTGGACTTGTGACTTAACTTTTATTTTCATCATCAATATTCAGAAATACATATATCATAATTGCAATGTTGGTTTAAAAATAAAATAAGAGAAATTGAAATGGTGCTTATAAGTCACTTATTTTAGTACAAATTAGAATTCTTGTGTGTCCAACTGATATGTTGTTTTGTTTCTTTGTATTATTAAAATACAATGGATAATGCCAATAAATTTCTTAGTGAAATTGCCAGTTTTAGCTTTTCTGGGAAAATGGTATGTCAAAAACCTGCTATAGCAATAAGAAAGAAGAGAGATAATTTGCAAATTGGGCAACAGCAAGTAAAAGTGGGTATTCCAAAGAGTTTGGAGGGCATTGGAAATTTATAGTCCAAAAAAAGAGAAATGATGGTCATCAGACGAGTTCTGTTCTAGTGGCTTATTGGAACATTAAGGCAAAAGGAAACTTATCCTAAACTGGCTGGTCACACTTAGGCCTTTTTCTTGTCCCATTTCCTATACGTCTTCTCCTCTGAGCTGCTTGTTCCTGATGTCTGACCACGTCAGCCAGCAAAGAGCCATTCTATAACCCCAGGACTGAAGGTCAAGTTAGTGTTCCTTTCACTTTTCCTCCTCTTCATAAAGGTCATCAGGAGACAGCATTGCTGATGAACACTGATTCTGTGCTGTTCCACGGGGCTGGGGGGTTTTTAGGCATCCACGTGGCTGGAAAGGTGCAGTGTCATGTCCTATGGAGGAGGGAATATGTGACAGAACTGTGGCCAGTCGAGGAAAATGGATTCCACCAAGATCTGGTTGGTCAGCAGAAGGTTTCTGAAGGACAAGTGAGGAATATTACCTGGAGGCAACAGCATTTTCAGGAAGTGCAGGCAGTTATCCCAGGTGTTGTCCTGTGGGGGTCATAAGCGCAGCCTTCAAGTCGAAAGCCCAGTTTAGCAGCATGATTTTGGAAGTGAGAGATTGTTGAAGCATAGCCATTATCCTGGAAATAAAACAATGAGTTCAAGACACTGTTCTGATTATAAAGAGGAAAACGATTGACAGTGTTTGGAATAGGCCCCAATCCCAGGTTCCCAGGATCCAAGATTCAGCCAGGAAATAACCCCTGAGCCCTGGCCATCCCTAGTCCTTGAGCATCTGCATCTCTTCTTGGATACCTTGGTGTTCTGTTCAGTTTTGCCAGACTGACCGACATAAACGCAGCGTTGCTCCCCTAAGAAGGCGCATGCCCTTCCTTGCTGAGCTGTGCAGGTGCTGAGTGCCCTGTGGTTTGTAGGACAAACTTGGCCAGGCTCTCCACCCTGAGTTGTGGGTTATCTAACGCCTTGATGGTGTCAGTACAGGTGCCCTCAATAGTTTTTGACTTTTTCGAGTTGGGGAATTCCATGAAACCAAAATATACTTCTCAGAAATTCTCAGCACTGCCAGGCCTTTCAATTAATGGGTTTTATTCTATAGTGTCCCCCTTAGGGCTAAAATGGTTTTTGAGTTGATAAATGAAAGATCCCAGGTTGTCTGCGTTTGTTGTTTCTAAGTGGTCCCTCCTCTCTAGGTCAGAGCTTAAGGCTGTTACTGTGCAAGTCCCACCCTCGGTGTGTTCTTCCCACATGGGGAGGACTCGCCTGTGCTGTCCAGGCTGAGTGCTCATGTGCCTCCTGTAACCCAGCAGTTTTGTTCGTGTCTCTCTAGACCTCCAGATGTGGAGGAGTTCGCATCTTTACAGGCAAAGTCTGTAAAATGTTGGGGTCTAGTGGAGAGCAAACAATGGACATTGTGGGGTAATTGATATACTAGGCTGTGGCAACAGTTATACATGAGAGCAGTGCTGTTCGGGACATCTGTCCAAGCAAAACCTGGTAATATTCCAGCTAGGTAGTATGATGTCAGAGTTATAGACAAGGATGACATTGGCATTCCAATGCCCTGAAAAGTTTCCTATGGTAGAAGAGGCTGTTTCATTTAGCTCAGAATAGTAAGTGTCAGGTACATCCTTTTCAGGGTTCTGTATGATTATTCTCTCCTTGTGGAGATGATACCATTTACCTCTTTCTCTTGACCCAAAGGGTATAGCTGCAGAAGTCTGCTAGGATAGTACCTAAAGAAGGTCCATGCATGCTATTATCATTATTTATGCAAGAGTAAGATAAGTCGGATGGGGTATCCATTTTTTATATTTATCTACTGTGTGCCTGTCCTTTTTGTCCCCTGCTTGGTCTATGTGAAATGTGCCTTTTGTGTCTCCAAGTCCAAATATCTATGGGTACAGCCAATAACTGAGGCCCTTCTGTGGAGTCTAAAGTTGCACAACCACAGAAATTTGACAGATTACCCAGGTTGGCAGTGCTTTTTACGGCTATAAAATGGGGTGGTGAATGGCAAGGGACGAGAAAGAACAAGAAAAGAGAGAGAAAAGTGTGGAAAATGCATGTTTCTTGACCCATAGCTCTTTGGGTATGTTTTCCACATCAGTTGTCATCTACTCTGGTAACCTGAAACTTTTTTTAAGGTGAGCTTGAGGTCACCAGTGTCAGTACCTGTCCAGTGGTAAGGTGGTGTTTAAGTTGACATAGTTGTATCCAAGGAGCTGCAGCAGCAAGTTTAACAGCGTATTGGTTGGTGAGTAGGACCTGATAAAGTTCTTTCCACTGAGGTTCCAGTTTTCCAATTGAAGTCTTTTCTGCACACGAACTATCCAGGCTATGGATTTTTGGGATCTGTTAGAGTCAGGTAATTTTCTCCTTCAAAGGCTTCTTTGACTTGTGAAACATGCAATCAAGGGAAGTTTATTATTGCCTCACAAAATTTAAGTAGGTCTTGGTGGGCAATATTAGGGTCTGTAAATAATGTGTGAAGAAGTAGTAAAGGTCTTCCCGTAACAATTTCATGGGGTGTAAGTTTATGCTTTCCAAAGTGGGTTGAACAAAGGATGAGCAGAACTTGTGGAAGTATTTTAGGTCAGGGAAATTTTAGAGATTCACTAACCTTGCTTAGTGGTTGTTTATGTGGTTGGAACTTTCCACCAGGCTAGAAGTTTGGGTGTGGGTTGGGCAATGTAGCCTTTGATATACAGGGAGGACTACATATTTCTTTAAGTTTTTGTCCTGTAAAATGAATGCTTCAATTGCTATGAAGTTCAGTAGGGGTGCTCCAAGTTGGAATGATATTTTCAGGTAGTTTCTTGGCTACAAGAGGCTATTGTATTTTGTATAGCTTCTCTACAGGGGAGGCTTCTAGCCAGTAAGAGAAAATATAGATCATTACTAGCATGTATTTATATCGATGATAAGGGAGGAACTGGAAAAAGTCAATTTGCCAGTATAGCAAGGTAAAGGAAAATGTCCCGTGGGAAACTTAATGGCTTTCTTGGGTTGTATTGTTGACATGTTTGACAAGAAGTATAGACATGGTCAGTGATACTATGAAAGCATTCCCATCAGTATTTTTCCATTTTTTTCCTATCATTTTGGCTGTTCCAAGGTGTGAATGAATGAAGTGCTTAGAACATTGACAATTTTAGGATACCTGGTTATTCTGGGATGTTTTGTTTAGGGTCTGATTTACAGCCAGGTTCCTAACATAGTCCCTCTCTTTAAGAGTTTCCAATTCTTAATATTTACAAGGTAATTGGGTTTGCAAGGCGGGGCTTAATCCAGTATACAAAACTCCACGGGTTTTTGTGAGAGAGTTTGGGCTACCACCTTTAGCTGCCCCATCAGCTGAGTCCTTACCCTTGCTTTCATCTGAATTGAGAGTTTCAGGGGTGTGAGCTTTAACTTAGGTAACCCCATAGCCTTGGGGAGCATTTGATAGATGTGCTTTCCATTCCTAATGGCAGCTCCAGAAGAGGTAAGGAACTCTCTTTGTTTCCAGAGCAAACTCAGATCAGGTACTACACGAAAGGCTTATCTGCTATCACTGTAAATGTTTCTCTTAACCCTTTAGATATTCGAAAAGTACAGTAAGAGCTATTACTTCTGCCTTTTGAGCAGCAGTATCTTTATGAATGGGACTGCTCTCAAGAACCTCTGTTAGGGAAGTTACTGCATCTGCAGCTGCGGCTTTAGTTTTGAAATATGACCGATCAGGTTATATCTGGGTTGTCTCTGATGTTTCCTTGATGTGAGGCCTACATGAAACAGGGTTTGGGTAAGAATTAGGCAGTCATGATTGTGTGCTCCTTGCTCAGGAAGTGGGAGCAGGGTGGCAGGGTTTAGGGCAGAGCTTTTATGAATCTTCATATGAGAGAGAGAGAAACATAAGCTCAAAAGACGGGAGTTGTGTAGAGAAGAGACGATAATGCAGAATCGAGCAAGGATTCCATAGCATGAGGAACAAAAAGAAGCACATTGCCTCTGCATAGCTATATCTGCAGTAACTTCACCTAGCTCGGCTGCTGCAGCCACCATTGGGAGGCAAGGCAGGTCGGCTCACGCTCCAGGATCGAACTGCATCCTGTCATATGCAGTGGGCCTCTGGACCCCTCCATGCTCTTGGGTTAATACCGCTAAGGCATTCCCCTTTCTTTTATGGGCATATAACTGGAAGGGGAGGTCATAGCGTAGTAGTTCAAGGGCAGGGATGTCTTGTAGGACTTCCTTCTCATTATGAATGGTCTACATTCGAGTTCAAGACTCAGGTACGGTGTGCTTTAGGTGTTCATAGGAATGTTAAGCTAGAAGGGAGAAGTTTGACATCCAATTCTGAAAATACCACAAAGACCTAAGAGTCCTCTCAGTTCCTTTTTTTGTCTGGGGCTTTGGAAAGTCTTATGGGGAAAAGATTCTTTTGGGGTCTAATAGTGTCCCTGGTTGGAGAGGATGTGCCTTAGATATTTGACTTCTTGCTACATGGATTGGAGTTTGTCCCTAGAGGTAGTGTGACCCTTTAAGGGTAGCTACTATAGTAAACGTAATCAGTCAACCTAACATAGTTGTTTGACAGGAGAGCATACGAGATTATCAATATAATATATAAGCATGGAACCTGAGGGAACGATTCTTGTCATTTTTCAGGGTTGAGAGAAGTAATCAGGGATTCTGCGTGTCTGTGAGGTATAACAGCATGGATATATTTAAAATCATTCCATGTGGACATGAATAGATAATGGCTATCAGGGTGGACTGGCATACCAAAGAATGCACTGTAGAGATCAACTGCAGTGACATGGTCAGTCCCAGGAAGAATCTGGGATAGTAGATGAGGCTTTGGGACTATGGGGATGCAAGCAATGACAATTTTATTTAATGCTCTTAGGTCTTGGACACATCTCCATCCTTTCCCATTTGGTTTTCTTACCTGGAGGATGGAAACATTGCAGGGGCTAGAGCATGGCATTATTAAGTCCTTCTCTCAGAAGTCTTCAATGATGGGAGTAAATGATGGGAGTAAATGGCTTCTGGTTTGAGGGAGTAGGGAAATTCAGGAAGGAGTTTAGAGGAGCCTGTTTGGACTAAAACTGGTTGTGTGCTTTTAATTTTTCCTACATCTGTATCATATTGGGAGCAAACTCTTCTGGGATGGAGGACAGGAGGTGAGTATTTATTGATTGTTCTAAGGTAGAACCAGTTTCTAGGCTCAATGCAAACAAGTGACATTGACGTACTTCTTAGTTAAGGAAGGTTCTGGGTCAGGTTGGAATAAAATTATTTCCCCCTTTTCATTAACGTTGAAATCACATTTCCATTTACTTGGGAGAGCTCATCCTAATAGGTGAACCGGGGTGGCATCACAAAGTAGGAAAGAAGGCATCATTGTGGATGGTCTTAGGGTAACTGACATGGGAGCTGATTTGGAAGTGGTTTGACCTTGGTTAGAAACCTCCACAATGTCTACGATATATTGACTCTGAGTTATGGTCTGCTTCAATAGGAAGGGATTAATAGTGGAAACAGTGGCATCAGTATTGATTTAAAAAGTTCCAGTTTCTACATTAATTTGAAATTTGTTGCCTTTTGTTGGTTAAATGTGAGGGCTGAAAGTGACCCAGAAGTACCCTTAGAGAGCAGTCAATGGGCATTCTGTGGTAGAGGAATTGGATCGATAGCACTGATAGGATGTTTGCTTTTTAAGTGAAAGTAGTCCTTTTTCCTGCGCCCTGGTTTTTTGCAATGACAGACTTCAGGAGGTTGGGGTATGGGATGATATGGGAGGAGCCTGCAGTTGTAATTGTAAAGCAAGTAGTTTGACTTGGTCAGCAGCCTAAGGTTGTCAGCTCAGACTGTTTTCCAGGCTGGTCTGTGCCTACTACAATAGCAAGGTCGGGCATTAGCCCTTTGACAAACACAGTTAAAGCAGTCTCAGCTCTGGGCTCCTCTAGGCATAGACTGGAGGGTTTGGGAAATGTTTTGGTGAGTCCATTCTAAAATCAAAGGCAGGTTTGTCTCTGCCCTGCTTGCAGCCTTGGACTTGAGCCTGATCAGTCTTGCAGGAAAGGCCTTAGGAATGGTATCCGGCAATTGCTGAGATGGGATTTTAGCTCAATCTGGAGTGAGGAGAGCTACTTGAACAGTCAAAATTTTTCTGGGTCCTTCCAGCTTGCATTATAATCCAATTCTGGGCCTCTCTGGACCAGACTAACACATGGAGAAGTTGATCAAGGTCAAGCAGTCCAGACTGATAGGCTTGATTAAGATGTGAAATTCTTCTGGACATTTTTGAAGGTCCTCCTTTGGCCTAGGGAATTCTTCAACTATGGCCCAGAATTCAGCCTTAGACCAAGGGGTGAAGGTAATTTGTCATCAAAATGGCTCTTTTCTGCAGTTTTATCTTGGAACTCTTGACTATGGGGCTCAGAGTGGAAAGGGAAGTTAATGGAGTAAAATAGAGGAAGCGGTTGTGGGCTCAAAGGGGTAAGCACGGAAGGGGCAAAGAAAGATTCACATGGTGGCGCAGGGGAAATTGGGGTATGCATTTGGGATTTTTGTTCCTGTTTAGCTTCAGAGGATTTAGAGACTATCTTTTAGGGATGTGATTTTAGAATCTTGAACCTGTTTTCAGGCCTCCAAATACCAACTGAAATAAGCACCGCATCGTGCCTATTTTATTTTAGAACCGTGATTTTCCAATTGCCATCGTAATAACACAAGTTTGTCTAATGAAAAATCCCCAAATTGGACGTTGATTAGCAAAACAACCCCCGGTGAAATTTTGCCATTGGTCCCAAAACAAACATGACCACACACCCTAGTGTTTGACCATGGTGTGGGCCAGAGTCCCTGAAGGTAATTCAGGGGACTTTTTTGAACCACTGGCACCCACGATGAGGATAGTAAACACAGGTAATTAACTTTAAACTCGTGTGACAAATTGAATATAAAAGCTCAGAGAGCTGCTATGCAAGGAAGTGGAGCTCGGATCCAAGAGAACTTGCCTTCTGCTTTTGAAGAGGCTGGAGGAGCCCGAGAGCCTAAAGGCTTGGCAGGTACCAGCTCCCGGGTGTTGCAGTGTCCTCCGAGGCTGGAGGAGAGGATCTTGAGATCCCACTTCTGATGGTAAAATTGTCAAAAGAACTGATGTTGCAAATTAGAAAGGAGAAAGATTTATTAACAGAATAACAGTTTGTGAATTGGGTCTCACCAGGTTAAAGCAGGTGTTCCAAAGTTGGAAACTTATGTTTCAAAAACATTGGTGGGGGAATGTTGGTTGTCCTCCCAGTTCCCTTTCTGCAGCTTATTGGAACACTGAGGCAGAAGGAAACTTTTCTGAAACCGACTGGTCAGAGCTTAGGCCTGTTTTCCTCGTCCTACCTCCTGTAAGGCTTGTTCTCTTGCTGCACCTTCCTGAAGTCTGATTGTGTCAGTGCGGGGCATCCACCTCCTGCCCTCCTTTACCGGCCGCCGTTTTAAACTCAGGTCAGTTTAGAGTTCTCTCACAGGTCCCAGCCTGTTCTGTAATAACCGTCCCTCAGGGGAAGGCATCTGTGAAAAGCTTGGAAGGACTTTAAATGGAAAGTGAAGAGGCGTCTTTAAAGGGAAAAGTAGGATTCCCTCACCAGCCCGTCAATATTTAAAAATTTTAAGGAGCTTTTAAAAAGTGTCATGTTTAACTGTGAATCATTTCACATTAAATCCTGTGGATTTCCTGCCAACGTTATCTTGAGTAAAAGTTTGGTGCTTCCTGCCAGGTTTGGAGTGAGAGAAGCTGGAGGCAGATTCCACTGAGGGACCCAAATGTTTGGGGGGGACTTCCTGACACCTGGGTCTTGGTTTTGCTCGCGCTCCCCTTGACAGTCTTAGCCGAGCCCCCATCTCAGCCACCCGCTCAGAACGACTCACAGAGAACTCGTTCTGTGAAATTCTCTTTCTCACGTTTCTTGCTTTCTCCATCAATTCCTGAGCCTCTGAACTGAGTTTATGTCTTAAAGTGAGAAACAGTGAGAGACTGAAGGAGGTGGTTGATTTGCATTTCCTTTTCTTTCGAGCTTACCAGGTAAGTGCTAACTAAGCTCATTTGGTTTCTGGGAAGCTTGGCCAGGTAGTCCCTGGTCACTGTGGCCCTGTGCAGCTGTAATTGCTCCAGAAGGAAGGCAGTGCTCGAGAGGTGGGGAAGGCAGAAATACCTGGGGAGGGGAGGGCACAGCCAGTGGACAGAGCCCCTTCCCCAGCTGTTTGCAGGCCTTTAATTGAACCATTTGTCTACTCTTTGATAACTGTCCCTGCCTGTAGGGTTTTCTTCAGAAAGAAATAAAAAAATACCCTGAACCCCAGGCAAAGTTGCTTGTAAGCAGAATTGAGTCTCCTACTGCTAGTATATTTGCTGCTTAGGAAAGTACACAAAAGTAGCAAGGCAGATATTCAGGTAAAAATTGCTTCAAGTCATTTCATTTAGTAAATACTTACTCATCCAGTAGATGTTTATTGAGCATTTACTGTATGAAAAGTACCATATGAGGTATTGAGATTTAAAGAAATATGAATAATATAGCTCCTCAAGTCACTTTCAGGAAAGAAGGAGACACGTTAGCAAAAAACAACATGGCAGTGCTGTAGTAGAGGCTGTGAAAGGGATTGTGGTGACACCAAGGAGGCAATGGCTAAGTCTGCTTTTTGGAGAGAGATGTCAGGGAAACTTCCCAGAACGGGCAAAGTTTGAGCTGGATGTGACGGGATTAATAGGAGTTCAGGTCGACAAGGGGCATTCTGTATAAACTAGCATGGTTGTCTGAATAACATCGTGTGTTAATCCAACTTTAAGTGGCCCTTTTGCAAGAATGTAGGGTACATGTGGAGGTGACAGGAAACCACAGGTGGTTTTGAAAAGTCCTTCAACCAACATCATAGAGGTAGAGTAGAGGAGGAACTGAGAGGAGGTAGTGGAATTGGGTGTGGGTGTGCAGCTTGTGGGACCCAGAAGGCTGTAAAAAGGTGTCAGTGGGCTTTGAGGGGATGTCAGTGGGATGTCCAGTTGGCGTTTGGATCTGTGGATCTGGACATTTGATGAAAGGTGTGGATGGACAGTATGGATTTTGGAATTATCCTGTGTATAACCATGGAAGTGGACAAAGTAGACGTATCAAATAAGAGGGCCAAAGGCACACCATAATTTTAGGGACCAGGAGTAGGGAGAAGAACCAACCAAGGAGAGTCAGAGTAAAAGTCAGCAAAGTGGAAAGAGAACCAGGGATGATGGCACCATAGAAGTCAAAGACCCTGACAGTTACAAGAAGAAAAGCTTGGGCAAAATGCCCAACATCATGAGGTCATGGAAAATGAAATCTGGATAAACTCAGTCTTGACTTTATATCCTTCAAAGAGACATCTGTCTGATAGCCAAAAGGCAGCGGGAGTCTTTAATGAAATCTCTCAGAGGAATACCAAAGACGAATTCCATTCATAATGCCCAACAAATCTTCTTAACTCTCTCCTTCCTCTCTGTATCTGCCACCTCCCAAGTTTTGCTGCCTGCCCTCTTTCCCCAAATTTTCCAACAGCCCACGTACCCAGCTAGCACCTCTCATCTTTCAGGCTGATTATAATCTATTCTACTAGTAACTTTCTGCCTTTTTAAGCATCTCTCAATTCTACTTTCATTCAGTACCCTAATTCCATGCAAGGATCAAGCCGATAAAGGCAGTATTCTTGATTAATTGGAGAAGAGGGAGAATTCCTATGTTAATTTTCAGTCTCATTCAGTAACATGAGAATAATCAGTATTCCTGTGTTATTTTTTTTTCTAAGTCAACAAAGGCTATTGGTGATATTTTACAGAAATTTGAGATTAGGGTAAAGTGCAGGATCTTGATTGCAGTGGGTTAAGGATTAATTAATTAGTGGATAAAGCAGTACTCATGGTGACAGGTGGCTTCTCCAGGAAGCTTGGCTTGGATGGGAAGAAAAAAAGGAGGATGACTAGAAGATGTCAAGAGACTAAGGTAGGGCACTTTAGACATTTTGTTAATGAACTTTTGTTTTGCAGTAATGCATACAACAGAAATTGACATGGGAAATGGCTGCCATTTTAATAGAAAAACAATGTCATTTGCCTTGCTCCTCATGAATATGAATTGTCATTGGAACTGATGAGGAAGAATTCACATTCCCACCAGGCCAGAAGCCTGGGTCTGAGAATATGGATATTTTCTGCTAGAGATGTTTGATAATCCCACTGGATCATATGTTGACAAAAATGGAAGCGTGAACACAGATACACCTTGAGAGGAAGGGCTGGGCAAAGAGATGGGGCTTAGCTATGTGGGGAGAGACCTTCCCCAGGTTCTTCATTTAAGAGTATTTATTAAACAAATACTTACGGATCCCCTACTATTTCCTCCTCACTGCTTGGGAACTGGGATCCTGGAGCGCCTAGGCTGTAGTGAGGCAGATACACTATTCCATCATTGCCATGTAAATTTTTTCCTGACCCAAAGAGTTCCCAGAATGAAGTCGCAGTTGGGCTCTTCTATTAGGTGGTGATTGGTCACCTTGGTAGAGTGATTTAGCTTTGGGAGCAGAGGGAGAGGAAGCCTGGTTTTACTGGATCCAGAGGGAAGTGTAGCCAAATAACTCCAGGTGACGATTTGCTTTCTTAAGCAGATTACAAAGATGTTCCCAAAAATCTTTTAACAGTAAACTTATCAGAAATCCTTGCACTACTGGGGATGAAGCAAGTGTTTTTCAGTGGCCCAAGTGTCTCCTTCTAATGATGTTTGAAATTCCTTCCCCAGAAGAGGATGCTTTCAATTCTAGACTCCAAGTTCAAAATCAATGGTGTTAATAGTTAAGATAACTATTAATCTTTGCGTTTGTGCAGCTTGCCCCATTTAACAAATTACTTTCAAAAGTATTGTTTTATTTTGCCTTTATGACACTCCTGTGAGCCATTATGATGTCCTTCATTCTACATTTGAAGACATAACACTCAGGTTAAGAAACTTGATCAAAGTCCAGGGGCTAGGACCTGGTCAAGTGGTGGAGCCATGGTCTTTGTTTTTGCTTCACGATTCATGCATTGCTTGCCTCCAAATCAGTGGCTTTCAAACTCTTCAACCACAGTAAATCTATTTTTTGTATCATGACTCAGTTCACACATGTTACTACAAGTCAATACTTTCCTTGAATATGCCCCATTCTCCTAATATTTTTACTTCTATTTTTTTAACTACTGGTCTTAATTGATGTCATAATGCACTAATGTGTCATGATGTGAAATTTGAAAAACATTATTTTAGCATTCAAAACGATATCCGGCTCCTTCCGTGAGAAAGAGGGAGGTGTGAAAGTTTGTGTGTGCATGTATGTGTGTGTGTCAGGGGTGGGTTGATCAACTTTTTGGCCCTAAAGTGTTGTCCAGGACCTGGGCACAGGGACCGGCACCAGGTCAGGCATGTGGGCTTGGACCCGAGGAGCAGATGGCAGGAGGTTTTGTACTCCCTACTGACTTTCTGCCAGTAAAATCCTCCCTAAAGGAAATCGGTAAGTGGTGATGGACCAGGGAAGCCATATGATCACTGTAGGGAGAAAAATGACGGGCACAGGAAAGTAGCTCCTTACTTCAAACAAGAAATCACCCACCATTTGCACATCCCACTGTGAAATTAAAATGCTCTACCATGCCTCCTGCAGGGGAAAGGAGATCCTGAAAGAGCCCACAATCCAAAGGATGTTTTAGCACAAGAAAAATGATCATAATTGCAATGAATAATGGCAATCTCAAAACTGCACCTGCCCGTGTGAACAGAGTGCTCATATTAGTTTGCAGGAGATGTTTGGGGTGGACCTCTGTCCTGGCTGAGAGGTAGCTGTGTCTAGTGATTTTGGCAAGTTTTCCCACAATTAAAGAAGTAGAGGGTTGAGGACGATCTCTTTAGCCATTGACTCCTACGGTATGCCAGTCAGGGGATCACTCTGCAGAGGCAGGGCTGCTTCCCAGAGGGTCATTTCTCTGCTTTGACAAAGCATGTCTTGAATTTCCTGTCTGAGCAACTGGGTTTGGTACTGTGCATGTACTGCTTTCTGCAGGAAGGTTATCTTTCGTACTCTCCATCATCATATGTCTGCCATCGGGCACCAATTGGCTACTGATGGAATCTGTATTTACATGCTTATTTCTTTTTTTTTTTTTTTTCTGGTGTATCCCCTGAATTTTATTTTTATTTTTTTCCTCCTTTTTTTTTTAATTGATTTTGTAAAAATATTACATTAAAAAAAAAATATGAGGTCCCATTCAACCCCACCACCCCCACCCCACCTCTCCCCACCCAGCAACATTCACTCCCATCATCATGACACATCCACCGCACTTGGTAAGTACATCTCTGAGCATCTCTGCACCTCAAGGTCAATGGTCCACATCATGGCCCACACTCTCCCCCATTCCATCCAGTGGGCCCTGGGTGGATTTACAATGTCTGGTGATTGCCCCTGAAGCACTGTCCAGGGCAACTCCAATTCCCAAAGGCACCTCCACATCTCATCTCTTCCTGCCATTCCCCATATCCATCAGCCACCATGTCCACTTTTCCCACTCTAATGCCACCTTTTCTCTGTGGACCTTGGATTGGTTGTGTCTGTTGCACCTCTATGTCAAGAGGATGCTCAGATTCCACATGGAGACTGGATGCAATCCTCCTGCTTTCAGTTGTAGGCTCTCTAGGCTCCATGGTGTGGTGGTTGTCCTTCTTCAACTCCATCTTAGCTGAGTGAGGTGAGTCCAATAAATCTGATTGTAGGAGCTGGAGTCTGTTGAGGCTCAGGGCCTGGCTATCATATTGTCAGTCCAGAGATTCAAATCCCCTAATTATATCTTAAACCCCAACACCAACTACTATTCCAGTAAAGTAGCATGAAAGTCTTATGAAAAGAGATCCCATCTGAGTCCAGTTTCATCACGCAGAAACACCAGCTCCAAAGAAGGGCCATCTGACATGGCAGTGAACCCCTTCTGCCATGACCACAGAACCCGTGGGTCTCTTTAGCCCTCCAAGGAACCAATACCTGGGGATTGTATCTACTTTATCTGTCTCTTAGACTCTGCTCAGTTGTGCATAAGGGCAATCCTTCTGACAACCTCCAGACTCTTTTTTAGAGACTCGTAGCCATATAAACTCATTTCTCCTTTCCTTTTCCCCCTTACATTAGGTCAAACAGCATTTTAAAGTCATGTTATTATATGTAGACAGGGATATTCTGCTGATCTGCATTGAACCTTCAATTCAAGGTCATTTTCCAGTTGCATCATCAGTTGGTAGTTGATAGTGATCCCTCGGTGCCAGGGAGGCTCATCCCCGGGTGTCATGTCCCACGCTGGGGGAAAGGCATTGCATTTACATGCTGAGTTTGGCTTCGAGACTGGCCACATTTGAGTAACATGAAGGCTGTCAGGAGGAAATTCCCAGGCACAGTGCTGCTCTAGGCCTTGTTCTTATTTCAGGCATATAGGCTCACAAGCATAGTCATTAGTATCAGGGGCTCACTGTTGGACCCTCATTTCTTCCCAGTCCTTGCCGCTGCACCTGGGGGACTGCCGCTGCTCCCCTAGGAACCATGACAGAGCACCCCCGGCCAGGAACCCAGTACCCCTCCAGCTGTAGTTTTTAATTGCCACTACGAGTATATCCAAACATTACCATGCACCCTGGACATATGCCCTGTATAGCTCCCTGTCAGCCATATATCACCTGTCAATAGTATCCTATACCAGTATTCCTCCGCTGCCATTGTTGAACCACTCTGTGATCCAGAACTTCCTGAAAATTGAAGCCCAATATAATGTCAGGATCCCTTACTAGCAAAATGGCATATAGCGATGGGTTTAAAGGTTAGATATAGAATACGTGTTGACTTGGAAATATTCTACATCTTATCTTTTTTTTTTTCCCCTAATTATTGAACTTCTCTTCACAAGAGCCCTAGACCACAGCAATTCATATATACAATATACAGCACTCCCACACATCCACCACAAAACCTTTTCCTTTCCACAGCGATACTCTTACAACCTATTCACATCATATTTACTTAAAGTGATGTACAGAGTCTGAGACAATAGCTTTCAAACAAGGTGATATCTGTGCTTACATTGTGGTGCATACTTTAGGATATACAGTTTTCTAAATTGTTAGTTAACCTATGTTTTACATTATCGTTTGCATTATCAGTCTGTCATCCCCTATATATTTATGGTGTAATATTACATGTTTTATATCCATCCTTGTGTACTCTCGCGAAACTCCTCTCTTACCCTACTTTTACCTTGGTTCCACACATTTAACATCCATTTTCCCATCCCCTTCGTGCCCACAGTGACAGCCAACCTCCGTTTCCCGAGGAGCCACGTCCAGAGATACTTGCAACAGTGTTCAGGGCCTAACTTGCTCAACTGCCCCAATGCCCTGGGAGCCACCCTTTCTCTCAAGAGACACAGTTCCCTCTATTTGATGGCATTAGTCCTCCCCAGGATGTGGGTCCACCCCCACTCTCACTACTTGGGTCTCTATCCAATGGTACCACCCACTCTGGCAAAATGAGCATTCAGACATTCCCCAGGAGCCCGTCCCACATCAGACCATCCCCTCCGAGCATCCTAAACAGGTAACCCTCTTAATTATATTTTGATACGATTTTCTCAGCATTTTACTCTCAACCAACACCTGACGCTCTCCTATGTTCGTATGCTACCCCTCCCTCCCCCCACTTTTTGGGCAATATTATCCATCTGCCCGTCCCCAGCCCCCCTCAAACCCGCAAAGCCCCACCCAAAGGCAACCCCTTGCCCCCGTTTTATCTCTTCTTTGTGTTCATACTTACCGCCAGCTCATCATAAATTCCACCCCTGCAGACGTCGTCTCACATCCTTCCTCCACCCCCCGATTTCCTGTAAGCCTATCGTTCAGTCTCTAGCTCTCTGAGGCAGCTTGCTTATTTCATATCATTGAGGTCATGTAGTGTTTGTCCTTCAATGCCTGGGTTGCTTCACTCAACATAAGGTTCTCAAGATTCATCCATGTTATCATGTGTGTTTGTAGTGTATTTGTTCTTACAGCCGAGTAGTATTCCATTGTGTGTATATACCACATTTTATTGATCCACTCATCTGTTGATGGGCATTTGGGTTGATTCCAACTTTTGGCGATAGTGAACAATGCTGCTATGAACATTGGTGTACATATATCGGTTTGTGTCCTTGTTTTCAGTTCTGCTGGGTATATACCCAGCAGTGGTATTGCTGGGTCATATGGTAAATCTATGGTTAGTTTTTTGAGAAACTGCCAAACTGTCCTCCAGAATGGTTGAATCCTTCTGCATTCCCACCAACAGTGGATGAGTGTTCCCCTTTCTTCACATCCTCTCCAGCATTTGTATTCTTCTGTTTTTTTCATAGCTGCCAATCTTATGGGAGTAAGATGGTATCTCATTGTAGTTTTGATTTGCATTTCCCTGATAGCTAGAGATTTGGAGCATTTTTTCATGTGCTTTTTAGCCATTTCTATTTCTTCTTTGGAGAAGTGTCTATTTAAATCTTTTTCCCATTTTTTAAATGGGTTGGTTATCTTTTTATTTTCAAGAAATAGGAGTTCTTTATATATGCAAGTTATAAGTCTCTTATCAGATATATGGTTGCCATATATTTTCTCCCACTGTGTGGGCTCCCTTTTTACTTTCTTGACAAACTCCTTTGAGGTGCAGAAGGCTTTAATTTTGAGGAAGTCCCATTTATCTATTAGTTCTTTTGCTGCTCGTGCTTTTGGTGTGATATTCATGAAGCCATTTCCTATTACAAGGTCCTGTAGATGTTTCCCTACACTGCTTTCCAAGGTTTTTATGGTCTTGGCTCTTATATTTAGGTCTTTGATCCATCTTGAGTTGATCTTTGTATAAGGTGTGAGGTGGTAATCCTCTTTCATTCTTCTACATATGGCTATCCAGTTCTCCAGGCACCATTTGTTGAATAGGCCACTCTTTCCCAGTTGAGAGGGTTTGGTGGCTTTATCGAATATTATATGGCTATATATGTGAGGTTCTATATCAGAGCTTTCAATTCGATTCCATTGGTCTGTATGTCTCTCCTTATGCCAATACCATGCTGTTTTCACTACTGTAGCTTTGTAGTGTGTTTTGAAGTCAGGTAGTGTGATTCCTCCAATTTTGTTTTTCTTTTTCAATATGTCTTTGGCTATTCGGGGCCTCTTTCCTTTCCAAATAAATTTCATAGTTAGTTTTTCTAGTTCCTTAAAGAAGGCTGTGTTGATTTTTATTGGGATTGCATTGAATGTGTATATCAGTTTTGGTAGGATAGACATCTTAATAATATTCAGTATTCCTATCCATGAACAAGGAATATTCTTCCTTTTATTTAGGTCTTCTTTGATTTCCTTGAACAGCCTTGTATAGTTCTCGGTGTATAAGTTTTTTACCTCTTTAGTTAAATTTATTCCTAAGTATTTTATTTTTTTATTTACTATTGTGAATGGTATTTGTTTCTTGATTTCCTTCTGATCTTGCTCATTATTGATGTACAGAAATGCTACTGATTTTTGTGCATTGATCTTATAACCTGCAACTTTACTAAACTTATTTATGAGTTCTAGAAGCTTTGTTGTAGATCTCTCAGGGTTTTCTATGTATAGGATCATGTCATCTGCAAATAATGAAATTTTTACTTCTTCCTTTCCAATTTGAATGCCTTTTATATCTGGTTCTTGCCTCAGTGCTCAAGCAAGTACTTCTAAGACAATGTTAAATAGGAGCGGAGACAATGGGCATCCTTGTCTTGTTCCTGAGTTTAGAGGGAAGGATTTTAGGATTTCTCCATTGTAAACAATGTTGGCTGTAGGTTTTTCATATATACTCTTTATCATGTTCAAAAAATTTCCTTGTATTCCAATCTTTTGGAGTGTTTTTATCAAGGAAGGGTGCTGTATTTTGTCAAATGCTTTTTCTGCATCTATAGATATAATCATGTGTTTTTTTCCTTCAATCTGTTTATATGGTGTATTACGTTGATTGATTTTCTTATGTTGAACCATCCTTGCATACCTGGAATCTTATGTTGAACCATCCTTGCATACCTGGAATAAATCCCACTTGGTCATGGTGTATAATTCATTTAATGTGTTGTTGAATACGATTAGCAAGTATTTTGTTAAGTATTTTTGCGTCTAGGTTCATTAGAGAAATTGGTCTGTAATTTTCCTTTCTTGTGGTGTCTTTGTTTGGCTTTGGTACTAGGATAATGTTGGCATCATAGAAGGAGTTCAGCAATGTTCCTTCTGTTTCGATTTTTTGGAATAGTTTCAGCAGGATTGGTGTTAGTTCTTTCTGGAATGTTTTGTAGAATTCACCTGTGAAGCCGTCCGGCCCTGGGCTCTTCTTAGTTGGGAGATTTTTAATGACTGATTCTATCTCTCTGCTTGTGATTGGTTTGTTAAGATCATCAATTTCTTCTTTCGTCAATATGGGTTGCTTATGTGTTTCTAGGAATTTGTCCATTTCCTCTAAATTGTCATTTTTGTTGGAATATAGTTTTTCAAAGTATCCTCTTATGATAGTCTTTATTTCTGTGGGGTGAGTGGTGATATCGCCTTTCTCGTTTCTTATTTTGTGTATTTGCATCTTCTCTCTTTTTTTCTTTGTTAGTCTCGCTAAAGGTTTGTCAATTTTGTTGATCTTCTCAAAAAACCAGCTCTTGGTCTTGTTTATCTTTTCAAGTGCTTTCTTATTTTCTATTTCATTTAGTTCTGCTTTTATCTTTGTTATTTCCTTCCTTCTTCTTCCTGTTGGGTTACTTTGTTGTTGTTTTTCTAATTCCTTCAAATGTGCAGTTAGTTCTTCAATTTTTGCTCTTTCTTCTTTTTTGATATATGAATTTATGGCTATACATTTCCCTCTCAGTACTGCTTTTGCTGCATCCCATAAATTTTGGTATGTTGTGTTATCATTATCATTTGTTTCAAGGTAGTCATTGATTTCTTTTGAGATTTCCTCTTTGACCCACTGTTTTTCTAAGAGTGTGCTGTTTAATTTCCAAATCGTGGTGTGAAATCTGGGCCTCTGTCCCTTGCAAATTTCCAGCTTGACTCCACTGTGGTCAGAGATATTGTTTTGTATGATTTCAATCTTTCTGAATTCATTCGGCCTTTCTTTGTGGCCTAGCATATGGTCTATCTTGGAGAATGATCCATGGGCACTTGAGAAAAATGTATATCCTGCTGTGTTTGGGTCTAATGATCTATATATGTCTATTAAATCCAGCTCCTCTAATATACTGTTCAAATGTTTTGTTTCTTTAGTGATTCTCTTTTGAGATGTTCTGTCCAGAGTTGATAATGGTGTATTAAAATCCTCCACTATAATTGTAGATGAATCTATTGTTTCACTTAGTTTTTCCAGCGTTTGCCTCACGTATTTAGGGGCACCCTTGTTAGGAGCATAAATATTTATGATTGTTCAATCTTCTTGACAGATTTTCCCTTTCACTAAAATGTAGTATCCTTCTTTGTCTCTCACAATTGTTTCACATTTAAAGTCTATTTTGTCTGATATTAATATAGCTACTCCTGCCTTTTTGTGGTTATCGTTTGCTTGTATGATTGTTTTCCAGCCATTCACTTTCAATCTCCATGTGTCTCTGGGTCTAAGATGTGTCTCTTGTAGACAGCATACGGATATTTCCTTATCCAGTGTCCCAGTCTGAATCTTTTGATAGGTGAGTTTAATCTGTTGACATTCAGTGTTATTACTTTCAAGGAATTATTTGTGTTAGCCATATTTTGATTGGATTTGTGTTTGTCATATTTTGTTTGTATTTTTTTTTCCCTTCTATTTTTGCCTTTTTTTGTTGCTCTTATACTCTCCTCCAACTTTGCCTGTCCTGTTTTTTCCTTTCTTCCTGCAGAACTCCCTTTAGAATTTCTTGAAGGGGAGGTTTCTTGTTGGTATACTCTTTCAGTTTCTGTTTATCTGCGAATATTTTGAACTCTCCATCATGTTTGAATGTTAGTTTAGCTGGATCGAGTATTCTTGGTTGGAAATTTTTTTCCTTTAGTACCTTGACTATATCATACCACTGCCTTCTTGCCTCCATGGTTTCAGATGAGAAATCAGCACTTAATCTTATGGAGCTTCCCTTGTATGTGATGGTTTTCTTTTCTCTTGCTGCTTTTAGGATTTCCTCTTTGTCTTGAGCATTGGATAATTTGACAAGTATATGTCTTGGGGTGGGCCTGTTGGGGTTTATGACTATTGAAGTGCGCTCTGCTTCTTGGATATGTACATCTGTCTCTTTCAGTAGATTTGGGAAGTTTTCAGCCATTATTTCCTACAACACTCCTTCTGACCCCTTTCCCTTCTCTTCTCCTTCTGGAATGCTTTTCCCTCCAAATCGATGTCCAGACACTTCCTGCCCTGCAAAAATCCCGAAAAAGCCTGTTCTCGGAGAACCTCCAGCGGCGCCCAGCTGCCTCTTCCCAGGAGAGACCTAAAGGCAAGCTCAGTCAGCCACCATCTTACTTCCCCTCCTCTCCTACATGCTTATTTCTTAGGCTATGTGTGTGCCATTCATTCTGCTGTAGCTTTTCATTCTCCTTCCTTCCAAGCCTAGAATCATTGCTAGGGAAGAGCTGTATCTTTCAGTTTCTCTTAACATTTCAAAATGACTATAGTAGTACATTTTATGTTGCGGAACTGATAAAGGGGTTTCTGAAGTTTCCATCCATGGACATGATGCATCATAAATCACAAAAGTCAAATACTAGATTATCAGCTATGAGGGCTCCTATTTTGAATCATAATACAGATGGTTACCTTAGCATAAGCAACCTCACTGGTTTTAAAAGTAGAGAGTATTTTCATGATAATACAAAGGCCTTATTTGTTTTTTTGGCTGTGGACATTTGCATTGATGGTAGAAAACCAGTGGTGGGTAAAACTGCTGGCACCTTAGCATCAGTCAAGGCACTGGCATGGAGCCATCCTAGGAGATACCGTGCTCTGTATTGCTACAAATTTGCAGTTAAGAGACAATAATAAAAATGCTAGTTTTGCTTAAGAATCCCTGATAAAGCAGAAAAAATTATCAACTTTCTTAAGTCTTGATCCTTGAGTACAACTCTTTTTCATATTCTATGTGACGAATGGGAGGTGCTGAAGTATGATGGCTATGGATAGGAAAAGCCCCTTGCATGATTGAGTTTATAGGTGAAGTAGCTGGTTTTTAAGATTCTGGTACATGAATGAGGAGAAAGTGGAGTAAAAAATTACCCTGATGGATGACTTTGTTCATTTTTTTTTTTAAGATTTATTTTTTATTTCTCTTCCCTTCCCCCACCCCCAGTTGTCTACTCTCTGTGTCCATTCGCTGTGTATTCTTCTGTGTCCGCTTGTATTCTTGTCAGTGGCACTGGGAATCTGTGTCTTTTTGGTGCATCATCTTGGTGCGTCAGCTCTCCATGTGTGTGGCGCCACTCCTGAGCAGGCTGCACTTTTTTCGCGCTGGGCGGCTCTCCTTACAGGGCGCAGTCTTTGCGCATGGGGCTCCCCTACGTGGGGGACACCACTGCATGGCACGGCACTCCTTGCGTGCATCAGCACTGCGTGTGGGCCAGCTCCACATGGGTCAAGGAGGCCCAGGGTTTGAACTGCGGACCTCCCATGTGGTAGGCGGACACTCTATCCATTGAGCGGAATCCGCTTCCCTGACTTTGTTCTTTGCCGGAAATGTTAACTTCAGTGTCCCTGAATTCTCCCTGTCAGACTCTACCTAACTAAACCTTTAAACACCATGTAAAGATCGTTTCCTCAGCATCTGGCTTTCTTTCAGCTATGCACTAAAGACATCCTCCTAACTAATAATGCCTCCTCCAGTTCTACAATCCCAGCTGTATTGGTCATAACATTGTTCAATGAAACTAAACATTCTTTTACTTTTCCTTGAGAATGTCCAGTTCTTTTTAAAATCCTCTAGAAGCAGCATACTTTTAAATATAAGCCATGATACAGGACAAGTCTCTTCCTAAAAATATTAGAGATCCTCAGGAATAGTTATGTTCCAACCCAGTACACCCACATGGACTGATAATAGTTGTGAGCTATGAAAAAACGGAGCTTCCAAACCAAAGGAATTGTTTATCACTGTTTGGGGTCTTAAAGACTCTGAAAGATTGCTAGGAAAATTCACTGGCACCTGAGACCTGGACACTGGACCATAAGACAGCCTTGGATGATACGTTTAGAAAGGATAGCCCCCTCTGGTTGAGAGGAAGACTGGCCCAATTTCTTAAGGACCTCTGATCATGCTCTACAAGGGCACTTGTAGACTTTAGTTACCAGTGACTTTACTGCACTGATGGCTTATTACATCTGCAGCAACCAGGGAGATTGCAGTCCGCAATCAGCAACACTTCATCCAATCAGTTCAGTGCCTAAAAAGGAGAAGTGGGCTCAGCATTCAGAGAGAATTTCCCATCTCGTCTTTGGACAGCCAACGTCACCCAGAACCTCATCAAGGACCTTCACTGGACTTCCATTGGAGTCCCTGGTTTGCAGCCTGCCTGCAAACTTCGTGTGCAGATGGGAAGAATGAGACCTTCTCCAGTGTGACTTTACTGGAGATGACACACTGGCCAAGCAGGGCCTCACCTGGTCCTGGGCTTCCCTGTTTACTGCACCTTCTCCATTGTCAGATGTGGCAGAGAGAAGGGCAGCCTCTTTGTGCTGAGCCCAGCATGCTTTGAGCTACTCAAGGGCAGGAACAGAATTCCTTTATGTCGGTCAGCATCTCTAATAGTGGATAGTGAAAGCTCACAGAGTGTGCTCAAAAAAGTTTGGTCGAATGAATCTCTGTCTCATAATTTTTATAGTCCTTCCAACTTGTACCACTTAAAAAATTTTTTTATAAATGTTATTTTTAGAGCAGTTTTGGATTTACAGAAAAAATGCTCAGAGAGTTCTCATGCTCAGAGAGTTTTCTCCCCCCACCCCCCGCCCCGAATTTTCCCTATTGTCAGTGTGTCGTATTTCTGTGGTACCTTGTAACAATTGATGGACCAATACTGATACAGTATCAGTAATTAAAGTCCATAGTTTATTTTAAGGTTCATTCTTTGTGTATATGGTTCTATGGGTTTGGACAAAGGTATAATGTCATGTCTTTACAATAATGGCATCATACAGAATAATTTCCCTTCCTTAAAACTGCCCCAGACGCCACCTATTCACCCCTCCCCTCCCACAGCCTGTGACAACCACCGATCTTTGTACTGTCTCTGTAGTTTTGCCTTTTCCACACACAGTTTTAAACTTGATCCTATGTTGCAGGTCTCACTTATTTTACTGTTTCTTGCCAGTATCTGCCCACGCCCCTGTGTTCCTACAGGGAACCTTCCCTCAAGGAGAGGGGGAGTGTATTTTGTACATTCGATTCCCTGGAACATTCGCTAATAGGACTGGTGCACAGGTGATCAGTAAACCCTTTCTAAATTAGGCTTAGAAAGGATAACATGGGAAGTGGGGCTACGTTTGAGTTCAGTGCTCTATACTGCCAGCGCTTCCTCTTTTTCCTTGTAGGCTCTTCCTGCTCTTCCAGCTCTGTGGAATGGGGAGGGGCTCTTGATCTGGAGAAGAGATGGAGGAGAGGGAAAAGCCCACTCCCACCCAGAAGCCAGTGGGGTTGGGGCCCTGTAAGGGGTGGGGGTGGCTCATTGTTTATCATGTCCTTGTCACGCAAATCCCAAAGAAGGAAGGGGTGTAATTTGTAACTCTCCAAAGTGCAAGTGAGGCTCAGCCCAACAAGTGGCCACAGAATGGCAAGATAATGTCTAGGCAACTTTGCTGTGGTGAAATGCAAATCTTTTCTTGCTGCTCAACTGAAAAGTCTCTGATGCTTCCTGTTGTATGCAAAAAATAACACACCTGGCGTTCCCAGGCTCCTTGTTGCTGCCCCCACCTGCCATGTTGCCTCACCTGGTGATCACCCCAACCCCATCCCTGCCATGCTCAGCCACCCTTGTCCACCTTGCCACGACTTGTCTGTGCTGCCACCAGCAAGCACTTGGAAGGCAATTCAAAAGCGAAAGGATTGCTCGCTGTCACGGACTGGAGGTTTTCTGTAGCCAGCCATTTCCTGGAACATGTGGGGGACGGTTGGTGCCTTTTTGCAGTCCAGCAGCCACCAAAAGGAGGTCAGAATGGGGGAGGGAGCAGGCCAGGCAGTTTCTCCCTTTCATATCTGTTGAGAAGAGATACTGGTGCAACTTGGAGATAGGAGTGGGTTATGGGTGGGGCTGCGTCCTGGCCCAGGCTAATGTGCATCTCCTAGTTCCTTTTGCTAAATAACAAAACTCTGATGGCTAGAGGGGCCAGGGTGAAGCTCTCACCCCTAGCTTCACTGCCAACATATGATGAGAGGAGTCCCCCACAAAACTCTTTTACACATACAGACACCATTAAACCAAGAAAGGAGCTCAATCCCCCTTGTAAACTAATAAACTGGATGAAGCGCCACCTGACTCTACCTTGCAAGAAAGGTTCCCCGGAGGCAGTTGTGGTGCTCTTCCAGGAGTCTCAGTGTGGGGCCCTTGAAAGCAGCTCTAGGCAACCAGCACACTTCAATCAGGCAACTGGACACACGACTTTACCCCCCATGCTGTCCCTGGGGCTTGCTAGAGTCTTCTACTCTCCTCATGCAAGTGTAGGAAAATGTCTCTAAAATATTTTAGATAACTGGGTTTTGATTTCACCAAAAAAAGCCCATCTCGAACATGCACTGTGCTAAATAACGAGCCATGAATTCTCACTTCAGCAGACATTGCACTCATTAGCAAAGCCCCTGGTTCTGATAAGCATGGCTGAAGTTCTTTCTGTAGCTGCTTTTGGTGGGTGATCTTTCTGATATTGTTCCCATGTTACAGATGAGGAAACTGAAGTACTGAGAGGTTAAGTAACTTGCCTAAGCTCTCAGGGTTGGTGAAAGGCATAACTGGGCTTCCAACATTGGCGGTCTCATTGCCAAGCCTGTTTTCCCATCCCTCCACCCTGCTAAGTGCAGAAAGCCACTGGTACCTCTCTAGACAATGGCCAGCGGCTGCGGCTGAGAATGAGCAGAGGGCCACTAGCCACACTCCTCCCATTTTGGTCAGCTTGTCACTTGAGAGAGGGGTGGTGTAAGACCCACATTCTGCCCACCCCGCTCCTGAGAGCTGTTTTCTTCCTCACACTGACAGAGTTGTAGTTTTGCAGGAAGTACTTTACTCAGCCTATGAAAACTGGTCATATTTGGAAGGTGGTCATTTTTTGCCCCCGTCCTGGTTTCCCAGTTCTGCCATAACGAAGCTCCACAAGCAGGGTGGCTTAAAACAGAAATTTTATTGCCTCACAGTTCTGGAGGCTAGAAGTCCAAAGTTAAGGTATCAGCAGGGCCTTGCTCCCTCTGAAACCTGAGGAAACAATCCTTCCTCCATTCTGTTAGTTTCTACTGTTTGCCAGCATTCCTTGGCTTGTAGATGCATCTGCCTCCATCTTCCCAGGGCCTTCTCCTTTGTGTCTGTCTGGGTCTCTTCTACCCTTCTCAAAAGGACACCAGTCACATAGGATTAAGGGCGCACACTGCTCTAGGTTAACCTCGTTTTAATTTAACTAAGTCCATCTGCAGTGAACCCCATTTCCAAACAAGGCTGCATTCACAGGAATGGGGCCTTAGGATTTCAATATATCTTTTTGGAGGATATAGTTCAACCCATAATAGCCCATACTCTTTTGGGAGTACATTTATAAATAGTGTTGTAGCTTGAAGATCTGTGTATCTGTGATGGTTAGGGTAATATGTCTACTTGGTCAGGTAATGGTGCCCAGCTGTTTGGTTTGGTCAGGCATGCACTGGGCTATTTGTAATCCAAGGACATTTCATGGACTTTAATCATCTGTGAGTTGATTACAGACATGGCTGGTTTCATCTCCCATCAGCTGAGGAAATTGCCATCAGCCATGATTGATGTGTCATCTAATCAGTTGAGGCCTTAAAAGGAGAAGTGGTTTCAGCATTGTTAGAGAGAATTGCCATCTCTACTTCAGATAGTCTGCTTCTCCAGGGGAGCTCAGTGAGGCACTTCAACAGAGTTCCAGACTGCCCTACGGAATTTGGACTTGGGCATCCCCACAGTTGTGTGAGACAAATCTATAAAATCTCATACTGCAAGTTGTGTTCATCAATTGTGGCAAAAGTATCACACTAATGAAGGATGTTGTTGATGTGGGAAAATGTGGGAGGGCTAGGGAGAGGGGCATATGGGAACCCCCTCTATTTTTTGTGTAATATTTATGTAATCTAAGTTTCTTCATAAAATAAAATTAAAAAGTATATTAAAAAAAAGAAACAACAAAGTGTGTCAGGAGGTCAATCCAGAGGTTACAGTTATGCAAGTCTCAGCAGGATCTCATTGACTGCTAAAATAAATATTGCCTCAAAGAGTAGAAACATCCAGACACTATAGGCAGGGCAGGTAGTTCAGGAGTTTGTTGTCCTGCCAGTGGGCCCTACTTGGAAATTTATGCTCCCCATTGTAACAGAGATGGACTCAGTTGTGGTTTCTCTACACATGACTCTTCTGCCCCTTCTATTTGAACCTATATTTAGTGCTAGAGTTGATAGTTGTATGTCTAAGAGACTTAATCTTTGGGCTTTCCATGTACCAGCTGGGCCCTGAATCTCAACAGAGTTGTAATCCCTACTCTCCAGTTCATTGGACTCACCCAGGACAACTAACAAGGAGATGATGATGGACAATGACCATCCCAAGAAACCGAGAGAGTCTGCAACTGCAAGCAAGCGAGTCCCATCCATCTGCCCCAAGGGTTCAAAACCCCCTCTCAAAAAGGTGGAGTGGGCCTCACCATCCCAGAATCCTCAGGATTAGGGAATGAACTGTGGACTAAAGTAGACTTACTGATACTTTAGTATAGACTTATTATGATTCTAGCAATGGAAGAAATCTTATCATTGATGTGGAGGCATTGGCCACTGGAGGTTCTGAGGGCAGGGAGGGGGAAGAACAGGTGAAATATGGGGACATTTTTGGAACTTGGGAATTGTTCTGAATGATGTTACAACAGCAAACACAAGCCATTACCGGTCTTGCTATAATCTCCAAATTGTGCGGGAAAGAGTGTAAACTACAATGTAAAGTATAATCCATGCTTAGTGGCAGTATTCCAAAATGTTTTCATCAATTGTAATGAATGTACCACACTAATGAAAGATGTTGTTAATGTGGGAAAATATGGGATGTACAAGGAGCAGGGCCTATGGGAAGCCTCTATATTTTTATGTAACATTTATGTAATCTAAATATCTTTTTTAAAAAAACAAAAAATATATTTTTAAAAAAGCACCAGAGACTGATTTGGAAATTCTATGCCTCTGGAAAACAAGCCTCCAAAGGAGAGTGGCTCATGTAAAGACTTAACTAAACTTAGAGCTTGTAAGTCAGGATTGGAAATGCAATTATCCGGATAGAACTATGGAAAGTCTTACAGTCTGATAGCTTGGACCCCTGTTTCCTGCATGCTAAACCAATAAGCTTTTTGTAAGATCTGTATGAGTGAAACCACTGTCAACCTGGACTAAAAGCGACAGGTAGGGGAGAGATGGAAGGGAAATGGCTTTAAGTGGAAATCCATGGAAGCTGAGTTGTAGAGTTAAGAGAGCTCCTTGGAGTTGGACTCATTTATAATTTTCCTCCATGTGTCTCTTAGGCCCCTTTTATTTGAACATATAATTTGCACTAAACCCATTAAATTTGTGTCCCAGAGACTTAAATTTTCTGGCTGTTCATATACCCGTTGAACCCTGAATCTCAGCAGAGTTGCAACCAACACCTACCCTCCAATTCATTGGACTTACCCAGGACAATTAATAAAAGGATGATGATGGAGAATGCCTCTTCCCCCAAATAGAGAGTATCTACAACTGCAATCAGGACAGTTCTACCCATCTGCCCCATGGGATCTAAGCCCCCTGTCCACCAGAAACAGAGAGGGCATCACCATCCCAAAATCCTCATGATTGAAGAATGAGGAAACATAAGGGGGTATGCAACTATGGACTAAAGTAGACCTATTATTATTCTAGTAATGGAAGAACTTGTATCATTGATATAAAGGCAGTGGTCACCAGAGTTCCTGAGGGGAGGGAGAGGGAAGAATAGGTATCACATGGGGCATTTAGGGGACATTGGAATTGTTTTGCATGACATTGCAATTACAAGAGCAGGCCATTATCCCTTTTGTCAAAACCTGTAACATTGTGCAGTACGAAGTGTAAACCATAACGTAAACCATAGACTGTGGTTAGTAGCAATGCTTCAATATATGGTCACCAATTGTAACAAATGTACCACACTAATGAAAGAAGTTATGGGGAAAAGTGTTAAGTGGGAGAGAGTTGGATATATGTGAATCCCCTATATATTTTCAGTGTAACATTCAAGTAATCTAAAGCTTAAAAATAATAATTTAAAAATGAAAAAAAGGAATAAATCTAGTTTAAAGCCAAGATAACAAAAAGTCTTTCAGACTCACAAGAGAGCAAGGTTTTTTCCTACTGTAGGTTCATTAATAAATATGTTTTTGTATCCATTAAAAAAAATCTCCTGTGCCAAGAGAGGAATTCCACCCATGTTGATGGAGAAGGTGAGTTTACCTCAGCATTGGAAGAGAGTGGATGTTCCAGTTCATTGCTTAGAGAGTTTTGCTGCCACCAGCTAGAGAGAGGGTGGAGCACACTTCCAGTGGTTGGGAAAGTTAGGTTGCCATCCCACTGCTCTGAGTGGGTTGGGCCTGTATGCCAGAGATTAGGGAGAATGTTGCCTCCACTGCCCTGTACTAAAGGGGTTGAGACTGTCCCCCAGAGATTAGGTAAATTATGGCCATCATCCCAATGTTCCTGGAGGGTGAGGTCTAGAGCTTGGGCACCACCCATATGGTTGATATGGGTGGAACCAAAAAAATGGCTGTTAGAGAAACCTGTGAGGAGGTTGGGTCCCCATGAGACCCCAAGGAGAAGAAGAAACCATCATTTTAAGGATGACTCTCAGATTTGAAATCTAATAGAGTATGCCTTGCATGTTTTCAGAACTGTTGGAAACTCTTAACACAGGTTTCCCTCCCAGTCTCTCCTTATGGTAATGCAAATGTTTATCCTATGTCAGTATCTCCTTTGTATATTGGAAGCAGATAACTTGTTTTGTAAGTTTCACAGATGTATACTCAGAGGGGACTTTTGACCCAAGACAAATGGTATTCTGTAACTGATTTTGATGTGATTTTGTACTTAGCATTGCTACTGAAATGACTTAAGGCTTTCTGGAATATTGTAATGTCTTTTTGGGATTCAGAGGGTGGAGTGTGGCAGTTTGAAATTATTTTATGAATCTCAACAAAAGAAAACTGTTTGTCAGCTAGGCTAGTCTTCTGGGTGTGATACCCCTTTGATTGCATTAAATTCAGTAGAGGGGCTTAGATTAGATTACTTGATGAGATAGATTTAGTGCCATGACAGGTTGGGTCCCCATTCCCTTGCTGGGTATGATATAAATGGAAACTCAGAGAGAGACTCATTCTGACAGACAGAGGAAAAGGAAGCTTCAATATTACCTTGCCATATAAAACACAGGACTACTTAAGTATGAAACCCAAAAGACTCTGGGCTCATGGAGCAGTTCAACAGGAAAAGGAAGTTGGCATATTTGATTCTGCAAAATGAGAGAGAGGACTGCAGGAAACAGAAGACCCTGAGAGGTTAAAGAGTTTTTTCCCAAAAAAACAGCTCAAGAGGAAAGGTGAGCCCAGAGGGGAATGCTGAAACCTTGGCAAAGATTGGCAGCCATCTTACTTCACCACATGGAAACACGCTGGCATCAACAGTAGCTGAATTTAGTGAGAGAACATCTCTGATGGTGCCTTGGTTTGGCCTTTTCACAGCCTTGGAACTGTAAGCTTTTACCCCAGATAAATCCCCATTATAAAAACTACCCAATTTCTCGTACTTTTCATAAGTACCCCTTTTGAAGACTGTAACATTATCCAAGAAAAACATGTTCTTAAATCTAATCCATTCCTGTGGGTATGAACCCATTGTAAGTAGCATCTGTTGATGAATTTGCTTTAGTTAAAGAGTGGCCCACCTCCATGAGGATGGGTCTTAATCTTATGCTGGAGCCCTTTATAGACAGACTGAAATTCATACAGAGAGAGAGAAAGCCATGGGAAGAGGCTGGACATAAATGGACTCTGGAAGAGAATGGAGAGACCAGGAGAAGCTGTCATGTGCCTTGCCATGTAACAGAGGAGCCAAGCCCTAGAACATGGCAGTCTTTGGGGATAAAGTATTGCCTTTATGATGCCTTGAGTAGGACTTTTTCCCAGCCTCAAACTGCAAGCAAATTCCCAATGTTTATCTCAACCAATTTCATGGTATTTGCTTGAGCAGCCCAGGAAATTAAAATAAGTAATTAAAAATTTATCTGCTAAGCCCATACTGCACCTCAAAACTATAAGGCCTCACAAAGGTAAATTCTGTGATGAAAAAAATGATTCTATTAGGAAGGATAAAATTCATTCCATTGAAAAAAAGTTTTTAATTTAATTATTGGAGAGATATTTGACATAATAAGAAGACATGGGGGGAGAAGGTTGTAAGCATGCGGCAAGAAAAAGACAGTTGTCTGAGAAGATACTGCATTCCTCCATCTTTCTGCTTTGCACATCTAGGCTGGTGTGAATGCTTGTATGTGAATTTGAATTTCCCTTCTTAGTTTCTAATTGCTTATCTTACAGTAGCATTATAATCAGATGTGGAAGTGACCTATACAGTGCTGATGGCTTCATTGCCATACCAAGTGTGAAGTTAAGAATGGCCTGTTAAAAAACAGGGATGGCTTTCTGTAACTTGCAGAGCAAAGCCGTCATTCCAGAGATAAGGAATCCTTCATGATCCTGGCATGAATGTCAAGAGACAGGGCATGTTACAAGCCAGCTCCTGAAGGGCACAAGTTGGTGCGGCCATAAGACCAAAGAACACACCTGGCATTTAGTCAGGCATAGGATTTATTGGGACTTAGGGGCAGGAGAAGCTCTGTGATGACAGTGAATGAAGATTGCGCTCTGCAAAGAGATGAGAAAATGAAGGGTGATATATAAGGGGTCTCAGAACTTTCCTTAAGGGTGATAACAAGGGCGTTCCATAGAGTATGAGAACAGAGTTCCTGCTAGAGTCACATCAAACATGTATATGGGGACTGGTGATAGTTCCTCTATGTTCATAGGAAGGAAGTTTCCCAAGGACATTTACTACTTTGGGGAGATTATAATTTATGATACCATGTATACATTCTCTCCCCTCTGAGGAGGGTTGTTAAACTTTAGGTTATGTCTAGGTCATGCACTGGGCTATGTGCTGAGGACTTGGGGGTGGGGTGCCCTGGGTCCCCACAATCCACCCCCACATAGCAGTCTACGTTGACCATAGGACAAGCATTGCCTCCACATTCCACAGAAGATTATGGGAGTGATCAGGAATATATACACATCATTGTACATTAATCAGGGCACAGGTCCCAGCTTGTGATGCAGTAAGAATAGCTGAAGCTATCCTATTTTGTAAAACTACCTTTTGCAGTTGGGTAGTTTCTTTGTTTAGTAAGAAAATTGCTTCTTTGATGTCATTAAGGGCTTGAGCAGCGTGATTGACTAAAGCCATTATGTGTTTTTTCAGTGACAATTGCAACACCACCTGACACAAAAAAATAGCCAATGGGTAGAACTGCCAGGGGCATGCTTTACTCTATATCTAGCCTCGATAGTAAAATTACACAACTCAGAGGGTAACCACCCCACATCACGGATTCCCTCTTTTCTTTCCATGCAGACAGGGGTGATGTGATCTAGGGTGACAGACTCAGCCATTAACCACTCAACCATTATATACAGCATATTCTATGAAGGCCTGGGCTTATTCACCTGTTCCCTCACAAGGGAAAAAAGGTAATTATGAGTCTCATTGAAAAATAGCAGCTAAATCTCAATCTTAAATAAGAAGGTCTTGTTCCAAACTTGTCGATGGGTTGTATTCTGCCAAGCCAAAAAAAAAGGTGTTCCACACTGTCCAATTTGCAGTAGTTATGGTCCAAGGAAGGCCATTCGTATCTGAGGATGGTAAGCTTGTGCAGACTCAACATTGGATTCGATCGTGAGCATGGATTGCTGCCAAAGCCCACTGTAGAAAGATACTAGCTGGGGCACTGTAGGTGAAAAGAACGTGTTTATGGGGAACCAATAAGGGGCAGATGGTGCTGTTCTAACAGTATAAAAGCAACATTTGCATTAGTAGATAATGTACCAGGGAGAGGAGTCCTATAAGGCACAATACCATATATTTTCCCCTTCTAAATTCTCTGAATTTTCTATGGTGACCCCAAAAGCTAGTTTAGGCATAAGAGTCCACATAGACGCACATAGTGCTCCAGCTATTTGCTGTCCTGACTGGTTGCCTCTCTACCTTCACCAGTCAGGGAACCAGTGGGCAGGCCTTTCTGTTTGGAGCTATTCAGGACTTCTTTTGAGCCTGGGGCTTTGAAACTGGACCTCATGAGCAAGGTCTTTGGTGGTCTTTATTCTGACCAGTCGCCTTCCCTGTTTCCTGTACTAACCTACCTCAACTCTCCCTTTGGAAAGTTTGCACCCTTATTTTTAACGGGGAGCTGAAGGGTGATCATCATTCTTCTGTAGCTGCTTCCTGTTGGTTAGGGGCAGAAGTTCCCTGCCTGACAGGGTGTGAAACTCTGGCTATTCTATTGAGGTTGCAGAAAGGCAAGCCTGGCACCGTGGTTAGAACTGGGTGAAATCCCCACATGACTAACACCTTGTTCTGGAAGGCACTGATTCGGGAAGAAATAAACTTAAATGAGAATTTTTAAGATACATGGTCCTACTAAAAGGACAAAGAAAATGGTGGTATGTGATCCCAAAAAGGGGACTGGCCATGACATACCGGACCATGGAAATGAGAACGACCAGGTGCCTCCAGAGGCTAATGGGCTTGATCGTATGTTTCAAATGCTGTCTAGGAAACTGCCACCCCCAGTTCCCACAGTGGTGGTTATGCCTAGGACAGCTACGAGAGGGATAAGGAGAGGGAGTGCCCTAGACATAAGCTCACCAAGACAACATCGGCAACAACAAGATAAGCATATGGCAAGCAAAATAAAGGCAATACTTAAGAGATCCATTCTCTTATCTTAAAGACACCTTCATTAATTACTTAGAGTTTTAACATCTTTAATATCCTTCTGCATATGATCTAGAATGGAAGAGATATTATATTCATCAGGTATATAGGTATAGCCCTTACTACTAAGCAATGCACTAATCAATGCACAGTTTTGAGCTGCAGTTAATAAATCTAATCTCCAGGTTTGTAATATGATACATACTGTCACTCCATGGGAGTATCCATAATGCCGATTGTATCTGTTTAGATTCTACTCATATTACTCTGGTAATTATTGCTCTACTTGTTATACCCTTCACACAGCCAGCATGCTGTAGCACCATTGGCTCCTGGACAGAAGTACCAGTGTTTCACTGGCCTGGTACATAGCACCCTTCAGCGTTATGAAACTGAGCTTGTCTGGAGGCAATGTCTAATGTAATCTGGCCATATCAAGCCATTGCCAGCTGCTACAGGAGTCTGAAACAACAATGTACTTTTCATCCACTTCAGGAGCATGTTCAGAGATGTAGTAGATACTAGTTTTGTTTCAGGGGTCTTGGTGACCAGCCTAGATCATAACTCGAATGGAGAGGTGTGATATAGGGTATTGGAGGCCCTGGTTTGAATGCACAAGAGTTTGACAATACTGAAATCTATCTCTTAATTTTTATACACTTTATAAATACTTCTAATGCAATTTATAACATAGTAAATGAACTTAACTATTTTTAGTACTTTACTTTTTATATCTATACTGTTACTGTTATACATTAATTAACAGGTATTTTACTTTGGCAGTATAAGAAAAACTACTTTCTCCATTATTTTATGAAAACCTAAGATTTCCAATGGAATCAAGATTATCCCCCCATCACCACTTTAATATGCAAATTGGGTGACCTCTGATGGATTTCCCTGTTATAAAGTTACTTTTTGTTATCAATATCAATTCAGAGTTCTTGAATTAGCTATTTAAGTATTTCATTTTAGAAAATGCTTTTTCAAACTTCCTATAATCAGCCATAACCACATAGATTATAGTTACTTCATCTCAAGACAAATTTCACCTTTACTTAATGCTAACTTCTACAATACCTTCTACAACTTTCAATATTCAATATTCATTTAAGCCTTGTCTTACATTTTTCCACCCTAATTTTATGAAAACCAGTCATCTTATCTTAGGATAAAACACATTCCTGTAAACAAATTTACCAAATATTAGTCAGTGCTGACTATGAATTATTCACTTCCACAAACCTTTAACTTCTTTCTATATCCATTTAAGTCTCATATCCTCATATCCCTTATTCTTTTCTGGGTGGGGGGGAGGAGGAATTATTTGTTTCAATATAGGCAAAAACAATTTTTTTAAAAGAGGTTTTTGTTAGCCAAAAACTTACATTTTTCATCATCTTAAAGATTTAACATATATAAAGCTAATTTATTTTATTAGTATCCTATAAACCTAGGAAGATTACACCCAAGCTAAGTAAAATTAAAACCATTATAGTTTATGCAAGAGATGTTCTTTTTTTCTTCCTTCTTCCACAGGAGGCTAAAACTCCTTTTATCTTTAACAAAATTCTAAAATTGTGAATAACCATACAGGCATACTGACTGCCAAGTTCTGGAATATATTATAATTATTTAATTTGTTTAATCATAATTTGGAAAAATCTTTCTATACCTTCCAAGGAATTTATTTACTTACTGAAATTTGACCATTGGATTATCACTGTCATCTCACAAGCTGTTAAAATTTAATTGGGGGGAAACGGACTTTGGCCCAGTGGTTAGGGCGTCCGTCTACCACATGGGAGGTCCGCGGTTCAAACCCCGGGCCTCCTTGACCCGTGTGGAGCTGGCCCATGCGTAGTGCTGATGCGCGCAAGGAGTGCCGTGCCACGCAAGGGTGTCCCCCGCGTGAGGGAGCCCCACGCGCAAGGAGTGCGCCCGTGAGGAGAGCCGCCCAGCGTGAAAAGAAAGAGCAGCCTGCCGAGGAATGGCGCCGCCCACACTTCCCGTGCCGCTGACCTGACGACAACAGAAGCGGACAAAAGAAACAAGACGCAGCAAATAGACACCAAGAACAGATAACCAGGGGAGGGGGGGAATTAAATAAATAAATAAATCTTAAAAAAAAAAAAATTTAATTGGGGAATTACAGGACAGGCTATACAAAACAAGGTTTATTCTGTAACATCTCCTTGTCCCTATCGTTTTAATTTCCAGGCCTAGTAGACAGAATTCTAGGCTAAATTTACATCTCCCCTATCTTTCCACACTCATCCCATTCCTTAGTTTCCTAAACTGGTTTTAATGAGTCACTGAATTCAGTCGAGTTTAGGAGAAGACCCTGGGATTATGATAGGCTATTGAAAGTTTATGGGAGAATTTAGGATAAACCTTTTAGTTTCTTTCTTTTAAGTAGTTTCTTTATTCAAACTTTATGTGACTTTTCATCCTGTTTGACTTCTCCAATTTGGGCTCTAGGAGTACTCGTTTACCTATGTAAACACCCATTTAATTTTTAACAATTTGAATAGCGCTCCTTTAAGAATTTTCATTTGTTAATTTAATAGTGCCATCCGGAGGTATGAAAATATACACGGAACTAACAGACAAACACAAAAAGAGTGAAGACACACCGACAGAAATATAAAACTCACTAACCTGACTCATAATTCTACTCCTTTGGTATGGCTGTGTCCAAGCTCTCCATCATGTCACATCTCTGATTTTTACTGCTTTTAAGATCTCCTCTGTGATGCCTGTAATATGCAAGCTCATTCTTGAAAACACTTACTAGTAACCAGACACCAGTTAGGAATACTCAAGCAGTATAAAAGTAGTTAAGCATTAATTTGGCCATTTAGACAGACATTTAACACTTATATATCCTGGATTATGCTTCAGGAGTACACTTACATGCAAAGTTCTGAAGTAAGTTATTGATTCAAAACTGCAAGTTCTTTTTAGCACCTTGATAAAAATTCTGATCAAAATAAAACGTGAATAAAACTGAAAACACTGTCAAAATTACATCCTATTAAACTCTTCCAGTTTATAAAGTTTTGCAATGTACTGATCATCAACTCAGCACAGGTGACCGGTTAAGAAATCTTTCATCTCTGCCTGTGTTAGGCGCACTTAACATTAACTTTCCTTCAAGCTGTGCACAAGGCCACTTGTTCTGCCTTGGTAGCCTCCCACAGTCATCTAACAGGGACCATGCTCTAGCTGCCACCCTCTGGCAGTCTCCCTTTTCCTTTTTTAAGTGCAGCTGCTCTGCTACCTGCTATAGTACAGCTGGCATACCTACTGGAGTTTTTGGGGTGTCCCCATATTCTCTTGGCCATCCCTGGTCATCCAGCCACCTCTCCCCACGTGGACGTTATAGGCCAACTCAGGATTTCCTCCATGGATTCTCTCTTCTGGGAGCTCATGTCCACCACTGCTGATGGTCCTTCAGTCTCCTGGCTGTGGCTCTCCAGTTGTTAACAACCCAACTCCTAAAGGGCATGAGTTGGTATGGCCCTAAGAGCAAAGAACCCCCCCTGGCATTTAGTCAGACATAAGCTTCATTTGTACTGATGGACAGGAGAGGTTCTCCATTCAGAGAATGAAGATAGGGTTCTGCAAAGAGATGAGAAAATGAGGGCTGATTTAAGGGGTTCCAGAACAAGGACATTCTGTAGGATACGAGAACAGAGTTCCTGCTGGGGTCACATGAAGCATGCATATGGGGTCTGGTGGTATTTTCATTACGCAATAAGAAGGACATTCACCAAGGACATTCACTACTTTCAGAACATTGTAGTTTTATGATATGTATTCTCTCCCCTACGGGGAGGGTTGTTAACCTTTAACTTATGTCTAGTTCATGCAGGCAACTACATGCTGAGGATTTGGGGGTGGGGGCCCTGGGTCCCCACAAGGCGCTAGCACTGATGACTTCCTACTGCATGCTGTGAAGTTCTCACACCAGGTTTCATGGTGGGCAGGTTGGTCTCCTTTTATGAGAGCCTGAGTTGGGAAGGGGAAAGTATTTTGCTAAGACCATCCATGAGTGAGTGATACTGGTCTCCTCACAGCCCATGTGTCATCTACCGTGTCTCACTGACCATCCGCTCTTCTCTCGTTCTTCTACTGCAGGGGCTTACATGGGCAGATGAGAGAAATCTTTTGTGTTTGTCCCACAGGTGTTTTATATGGAACTAAAGAATGCCTCCCTTTGTTTATTTCACCTAGGCAATCAAAGGGCTTTTGCAACTTTTCCAAGTTTTTCTTTCTCTAAAATGGTTGGTTATGCAAAACAACCAGCAACCCAGTTATTGACCTTGTACTACACACATTCTTCACTATGCTTTGTTATTAATTTGTTTGCTTTTTTTTGGCCAGAAGAAAGGTTGCTTTGATTCATCACTTATTGAAATGACCAAAGGCTTCTTTTCTTTCCAATCTCATTGTCCCTTGTCCCTCCTGAACACCAGGAGGGTGGTGGACACCAAAGATTTTTCTTGTTTGCTTTCTTTTGACACTGTGGATAAAACTGTCCAGTAAAATTGTTTAGCGTTATTTGGGCTATTGTTCCAAGAAGAATGCTTCAGAGATCTCAAAGAATCAGGTTTCTAAGAGCCTTAAGCTGTGCTCTTGGTTGCTTAGGAGTTGGGAGCTTCGAGGAAAACACTTTTTTTTTTTTTTAGCAAAAGCTTTAGCAAGGGTGGGAGGGGGAGTGGGGGTTGTTGCCGAGGAACAAGGACAACCTGATTGGAGGATAGCTCAGCATGCCACGTGCAAGTCTGTCTCTCACTGTTTGGATGTGAGTCCCAAGCCAGGGTGAGGTTCTTTTCTCCATGTTCAGGAGAGACAGTCTAGAATGTCAAGGTCACAACTCCTCCCCCAACAAAAACACCAACCTCAGCCCCACCACACAGGAGTCAGGGTTACCTCAAAAATTGGTAAGTAGCTTCTCAGCAGGAAACATAACTGACAGTTACCCTGGAGAAGAATAAAGTTTCCTTTGAGTTCAGAGTCAGGAGAGTGCAGCTGTTCCTACTGTTGAGGCCACATGATGACTCATCTTCATTTTCCCTATTGTGACCAGCAGCATTCCTTGCACAGAGCAGGTGCTCAGTCAGTGTTGGGGAACACATTCCAACCCTAAATTCATCCATTCTGAGACCCCTGGTCATTTGCGTGAATCCCTGACCCTGTCCCCTCAACCACTTGGTTTGATTGGAAGCACCATATTCAAAGGTAGTGGGCAGGGCTTCCACCTGTGCCCTGTGCTGAACCTTGTCGAGGGGAAGGGGTGTTTGGGGAACAGGACAAAGTGCTGCGCAGTGGCGACCAGTCACTATGGGCAAGAGAGGATAAAGGTGTCCCCCCTGGCGTTCGGGCTCTGGTGGAGGCTCCAGAGGAAGATGAGGAAGGAGCAGCTGGAGATGATGGTTTTTAGTTCATGTTGTGGAATCAAAAAGTAGAATTGACTGGGATTGGAGTGGCCCCACATACCTGTGCCCTTGGAGGGACGAGATCTGGATTCAGGTGCCTGGATTGTCCTTGGCGCCAGTCTGAGTAGTTGTGCTCCAGACCTTCCTCAGTCGTCTGCTTTTGGGCAAAAAGAGAGCCTTCAGAGGACCACCACTTGCCCACCTGCCAACAAGGCCGATGGTAAAGAAAGTGCCGAGGCCCTGTCTCGATAAAAGATAGCCATGAGCTCTGAATGTGTTATGGTATGGCTCACAGCTAAAAGCAGGTGTGCACAGGCATGGTTAACTCCTCCATGGGGAAACTGCAGTGACAACTGTACAAGGGAGAGTATATCATGTTCAAGTATGCACCACTTATTTTTTTGTCTTTATTTTTTTAATGTTACATTAAAAAATATGAGGTCCCCATATACCCCCCACCCCCCTCACCCCACTCCTCCCCCCATAACAACAACCTCCTCCATCATCATGAGACATTCATTACATTCATTGCACTTGGTGAATACATCTCTGAGCACCGCTGCACCTCATGGTCAGTGGTCCAGACCATAGCCCATACTCTCCCACACTTCACCCAGTGGGCCATGGGAGGACATACAATATCTGGTAACTGTCCCTGCAGCACCACCCAGGACAACTCCAAGTCCCAAAAACGCCCCCACATCACTTCTCTTCCTCCCACTCTCTACCTCCAGCAGCCACCATGGCCACTTTCTCCACACCAATGCCACATTTTCTTCGATTACTAATCACAATAGTTCATGAATAGAATATCAGTAAGTCCACTCTAATCCATACTCTATTCCTCCATCCTGTGGACCTTAGAATGGTTGTGTCCACTCCACATCTATATCAAGAGGGGGCTTAGATTCCACATGGATGCTGGATGCAATTCTCCTGCTTTCAGTTGTAGGCACTCTTGGCTCCCTGGTGTGGTGGATGACCCTCTTCACCTCCATGTTAGCAGAGTGGGGTAAGTCCAATAAACCAGAGTGTAGGAGTTGCAAGTCTGTTGAGGCTCAGGGCCTGGCTGTCACATGGTCACTCCAGAGATTCAGGTCCCGTGGGTATACACTAAACCCCAGCACCAACTACAGTTCCGGTGAAAGTAACAGGAGAGGCTTGTGGACTAAGATCACATCTGAGTCCAGCTCCATCACACAGAAACACAAACTCCAAAGTAGGGCCAACTGAGATGGCACTGAACTCCATCTGCCATGACCATAGAAGCTGTGGGTCTCTGTAGCTCTCAGAAGAACCAATACTGAGGTTGTATCTACTTTATCTGTCTCTGGGACTCTGCTGAGGTGTGCATAAGGATGACCCCCCTGATAACCTCCCAGCTCTTTTTGGAGACTCATAGCCATATAAACTCATTTGTCCTTTCCATTTCCCCCTTTTATTCAGGTCAAAAAGCATTTTTAACTCCTGTTATTATATGTAGACTGAGATGTTCTGCTGGTCCAAGTTGACCCTTTTATTCAAGATTATTTTCTAGTTACATCATCAGCTGGTACTTGGTAGTAATCCTTCAGCACCAGGGAGGCTCATCCCCGGGAGTCATGTCCCATGCTGGGGGGAAGGCAACACATTTACATGCTGAGTTTGGCTTCGGGACTGGCCACATTTGAGCAACATGGAGGCTCTCAGGAAGTAACTCTTAGGCACCCTGAAGCTCTAGGCCTTGTTCTTATTTCAGGTGCACAGGCTTACAAGCATAGTCATTAGTATCAAGGGCTCATTGTTGGACCTTCCTTCTTTTTGGTCTTTGCCGTTGCACTTGGGGGATTGTTGCTATTCCTTTAGGGACTGTGATAGAGCTCCCCTGTCTCGGAACTCAGCACTCCCTCAGTTGTTGTTTTTAATTGTAACCACTATGAAAATACTCAAACATTTTTATGTACCCTGGATATATGCCCTGGAGAACTCCCTGCCAACCATGTGTCCCCTGTCAATAATATCCCACACCAGTATTCCTCCCCTGCCATTGTTGAACCTCTCTGTGATCCAAAACTTCTTCAAAAATGAAGCCCAATATATTGCCAGGTTCCATTAATAGTAAAATAGAATATAGTGATGAGTTTAAAGGTTAGATATAGAATACATATTAGTTTAGAAAAATTAAGGTGATTTTATCCACATGAGCAAAAGAGAAATGATCTGTGTACACAACCATGTGCAAATGGTGATCATTGGCATTGTCCCCACTGGCCCCAGCCTGGAAATGCCTAATGTTGCGCTGCTGGCCCCACCAGCTGCAAGCCATGAAGAGTGTGCCGGGCATAGCTGAGACAACGAGGGAAGAGCCCCAAGCCTATCAACCTAACCAGGCTGCCTCCCTTGCAGATTAAGATTTCCACCCAACTCTTCCACCTAAAGCTTGCCATTAGCTGCTCTTTTTGCAATCAGCAGTGTCTGCCTTTGGGTGCAAAAGATCTTTTTGCTCATTGGGAAAACCTCCTTCATCTCCTGAGATCACCAGTGGAGACTTACAGGAGTACCCGGGCCATGCAGCTGGGGACACAATGGACATACCTGTGTTTGAGGAAGAGAACAAGTAGAGGCCAGTGGCCAAGGAGCTCCGTGGAGAAGGAGATAGAGATCAGGTCAGCATCAGGAGCCCTCCCATGGCCTCTGAAGTGTTTGAAGCCACTTCTTCCGGTTATGGTGGGGGATAGGGAAAGGATCCAATGTATCTCTAGTAATACTATTTTCGAAGAAGCCCATTCTTCTAAAAACTATACCTGCAGTGCTTCACAAAGGGGGGTGGGGGGCAGCAGCAGCAATGGTGACAGGCACCACAGCGGGTACAGTAACCAAATCTGCAGGCTCAGGTCACATAAACACGGCACTGGAAGGAGTAGCTTTCATGGATCCTGGAGGAAGCAGAACCATCATGGCCCTGGTAGAAGCCTCTGACATGTCCTCAGAGAGTCTTCCCATGGTTGGAGCAAGGACTGCACATCAGCAGGAGCTGCTGGTTTCTCCCCAGAGGAGCACAAATGTGGGGATTGCAGAGATAGAGACCACTAGCAAACCTGTTGCAGAAGCCGTTAAAGGCCCAGTACTGGGACTCCTTGTCTCAACCAGGCAGGGTTTGGTTAAGTGAGTGAACAGGATGGAAGCTGGAGAGTTTTCTAGCACAAGGCTGAAGGACGGAGAGAAAGGAAAAGAGCACAACTCTCACTGGAGGGCGTTCCCATCACCATAGAGGAGATGTAATATCATCCTTTCCTGGTTCTTTGCCCACCACTGCAACCTCTGGGAGGGGGGCGGAGAAAAGGTCAGAGCAGACCAGGGGACTGAGGACCATGCTTCTTCCCCAACCAAAACAGCAACAGCCCCCCCACGAAGGACCTCGGTTACCTCAAAAATACATAAGGAACCAGTCTACAAGCAGAATTGGCTCTTTCTTCATAAGCATCAAAGCCCACCTCACTGTGCATGGTGGAGAATTGGGCACCAGGTCTAAGACTTTGGAGGAGAGCAGTGTGGAGGGCACCATGCAGCCAGCAGAGTGTGGCAAGCAGCTGGAGATCCAAGGTTTCTCCTTGGAGAAACCAAGGAGACAAGTTACCTTTGAAGCCCATCAAAAAAGGAGTCAGGGCATGGAGATCAAGGTGTTTCCAGCTTAGATCGCCTTAGTTTTAAGTATTTAAATAGATAAGTAAATACAGTGTATTCTTAGATTGAAGATAAAACCATAAAGCACAACTCAAAGGCATATCTCTTCATCAGGAAGTGCATGTCCATATATTGAAGGGAAATCTGTGGGAGGAAGAACCAGCAGACACCTGCATTCCCTAGATGGAATGCATACTCAGTGGGCCTGTGTTGGTCAGAAGTCTCTTCCCTTCCTTCCTTTTCTCTGAAATGCACTAGGGGTGGACACAAGAATGACCCCAGCTCTGGAAGACCCCCAGCGCGCCAGGTGTTTGCCTGGAGCCAGGGTCAGGGGGAGTGACTAGACTGCAGCCAAAGAATGCCTCCTGTTGGGCTCCTGCTGAGCTGCCACAGCAAGCCCAAATGTATTAGAAAAAAAAATATTTTAATGGAGGAGAGACTGAAATAGGGTTGAGAACTTATTTTGCTAGGTAAGAAATTTTTTTTTTAATTGTCAGCTACTATCACCATCCTTTCATAAAATAAAAAATATATATGACCCCCCAAATGCAGGATAGATGTGCCCCTTACAAGCACCCCACCCCATTTCATGCCAGCCCCCAGCTCAGGCCTTGGGCTAGCCAGAGGCATGATCAGATAAAAAAGACCCAAGAAGCCTTTCTAGAATGATGGAAATGTGGTGGTGATGTCACCAAGCACCTTGTAGAACCACAGTGACAGCTTCCCTTTGAATCACTGTTATCGTTGGTTTTGGGGTATGACCATCCCTCTGGGGCTCCCCGTGGACTTGTCCACCACTGACGGTGCAAGGTCCTGTGTTCCCAGAGCAGATCTAATGACCTGAGACTTTGGGTGGGAAATAAAATTGCATCTTAATTTTCACTGACCTCTCATTGAAATTTGGCATTTTCTTCCATTGTAGCTTTCCACACTGACACGGTCGGGGTGCCCGTGGCTTTGTCCCCTGCCTTTGCACAGCATATTGCAGTAGCTGTGGATAATCCACATACAGTGAAGTTCATCAGGCCTTCAAAATTCAGTGCTTGCTGCATGCCGTTATTAAATGCAGTCATGAAGAAGTGTGTACTCTAGCACACGTGTCAAAATCTATTTCACAAATTGATTTCAATGCAATTGGTTTCCTTTGTAATCCTGTGTTTTGCTTTATTCATTCCAAAGCATTATTTAGAGGTTTTCGGCTTCCCTGGGCTGAGTTCAAGGGCTCTGTGGATGGGGGTTTGGGGCTCCTTTGCTGGCTTTGGGAAGAGTCACTTTGCACAGCAACAGAATCATGCCCGGTTCTGTTCCTCTCGCCCGGCTCCCAAGAGGAGGGCTCTGTCCCCTGAGGTCGCCATGCGCTGTGCTCCAGCAGGGACGCTCACCTCAGTGCCCACAGGCTCTCGGGAGGGGTGGTCGGATTAGGGAGCTGCAGAGCAGGAGGGAGGCTGCGGAGGCCAAGTCTAACCTGGCTCCTGGTCCCACTCCCCTTAGGGCCGGGTCACCCCCGGGAAGGTGCGCCTCTGATAGTCGTCTAACAGGAAGCCTGGCGCTATCAAATGTCACCACACTGCTGGAAGGCACACTTGAAGGAGGAGCCACAGAGATGCTGGCCGCCATTTATAAGGTGCTTTCCGGCCACCCTGGGAGGCAGGCATCGTTGGGAGACAAGGATGTGCGATTGGAGCATTTCAGTACCTTGGGTCGTATTCCGCCGCTGCTGAGACTGAGCAGGATGGAACAGGGTTCTTCTGACTCTTGCTAGTAGGATGCCTGAATTCAACAAGAGGGGGCTGCTCTAGCATCCCTGCAACATCTTTAAGCTGTTTATCATAGACTACAGACTAGGCTCTGGGTTGACCGTGAATGAAATCCTGTAAGGACCACGTAGGAGACGTCACGATTCCGTCAAGGACCTCTGTCTGCCGGTCTGGCCACTGGAAATGTGGAAGCGACCATCAGGGCCTGCGGGCTGACAGAAACAGCAAAGACCCGACTTGATTTCCTACGTCTGCTTTGGGATACATTGACCCATGAAATGCTCTGTGGGAAAAATCAGATTTGTAGTGAAAGAAATTTGGGCAGTTCGGCAGAAGATGGCACCTTATCAGAGATTGATTTTTCACTTAAATTTCTTTTTAACATTTTTAGTGCAGTATGGGTTACCTTACAGCAGAGTGCGTGCATCTTAGGTGTACAGCTCAGTGGAGTTCCACCTATGTGCTTGCGTAACTACCACCAAGATTAAGAGATAGAATAAATCCAGCTCTTGGTAAGGTCCTTTGTGCCCCTCTCCCAATCAAAGGCAACCACTATTCTAGCACTGATAAATTCGCCAGAATTTGAACTTTATATGCCTGGATTCATGTCTGGCTTGTTTCTCTCATCATGTCTATGGTTTTAATTCATGCTGTTGTGTGTATCAACTGTTTGTCCTTTCTTATTGCTCTGTAGCAATTCCTTTATCCATTCTGCTATTTGTGGACATTTCCTGCTTACAGTTGTCCCAGATGTCAGGTGTCGGTGTGTTGGCTGTCACCTCCAAATTCATCCTTTGGACCCCTCTGTGACAGAGGATCATCTGGCCCTTTAAATGTTTTTCTTCTTCCAGCTGGCCCTGAAGCTGTGTCAGTAGAGGGCGCTGGAGAGTTGTTGCAGGAGGACAGCTGCTTTGCTTCTGGGCTCAGGGGTGCTTGATTGGCAGGCTCCTGAAGGGTGCCAGCAGCACCCAGGGGCTGCAGCTTCCCTGGTCCACCCACTGGGTGGTTTTATAGCAGTGTGCATTGATTAGCCACCTCCTGTGAACAGCTTTCACTGGCACAGTAAAGAGCAGATATTTGACCTGCCCCAGGGCAGGTTTCTAGCAAGCTCCACCGGGGTGACTGGCACCAGTGAATTCTTTGCTCTTGAGGGGCCACGACCACGTCTTCTCCAGTGACATCTAGATTACAGCCCTACAGCTGTGGGCTCTTCCGTGGGTGCTCAGTCTCAGCTGTAGTGGCAGCGGCTGCTCGGGATATCTGCTGCTCCTCTATTCTTTAGAGTGCCCTTTAGTGCTTTCAGCTGATCCCTCATTACTCAAATCCCCTGTTAATTCATATAAATTCTTTGTATTAGACTCCCCTCTTCAAATTATTGGGTGGTTTCCTTCTCCAAATGGGACCTGGACTGATCCAACAGTCCTTGGCTATTAGGAGCAGTGTCACATGAGCAGTCATTTCTGTCAGGCACGTGCCCAGGAGTGGATCACTGGGTCATCGGGTGTGTATTTAGCTTTACTAGGCACTGCCAAAGTAGAAACAGCTTCCAAAGCGTTCCGGTTTACAGACCCACCTGCTACGTAAGGGAGTTCCAGTGGCTTCGCATCCTTGGCAGCACTTGTCTTGCCCACCCTTTTAATTTTAGTCATCTCATGGGTGGTAGTGATATTTCACTCAGATTTTGTATAATTTCATCAAATGACTTATTGAGACCTCTTTTGTGTTTTGACCATTTGAATATCTTCTTCTGTGAAATACCTGTTCACCACTTTTAAAAATTAGGGGAGGGGAATGAAGTTGGTTCTTTTTCTCACTGACTAGTACAAGTTCTTGGTATATTTTGTATGATAGTCCTTGTCAGACACACATACGGTGACTGTATTCTCCCAGTGTGTGGACTGCCTTTGCTCACTCTTGATGGTATCTGTTGAAGTTCCACTTAGCAGTCTTTTCTTTTGTGGTATGCTTTATGTGTTCTGTTTAAAAAGTAATTGCCTAGCTGAAGTTCAGAAACTTTCTTCACAAGCTTTATTGTACTTTTCACCTTTATTTATATATGCAACCCACTGGGATTTTTTTTGTGTATACAGTGTGAAGTAGGGTCAGGTATTTTTCCCCCCAATATGTATACCATATTGACTCAGCATCATGTACTGAAAATATCATTCTTTCCTCTCTAAATTGTCCTGATACATTTGTCATTTAGCAGGAACCAGTTATGGGAGGGGGGTGGAAAGGATTTTTTTTTTTAAAGATTTCTTTTTTTTTATTTCTCTCCCCTTCTCCACCCCCCCCCCCGCCACCCGCCCCAGTTGTCTGTTCTCTGTGTCTATTTGCTGTGTCTTCTTTGTCTGCTTCTGTTGTTTTCAGTGGCACAGGAATCTGTGTTTCTTTTTGTTGTGTCATCTTGCTGTGTCAGCTCTCCGTGTGTGCGGCGCCATTCCTGGGCAGGCTGCACTTTCTTCCTCGTGGGCGACTCTCCTTATGTGGCGCACTGGGGCTCCCCTACGCAGGGGACACCCCTGTGTGGCACAGCGCTCCTTGCGTGCATCAGCACTGCACATGGGCCAGCTCCACACAGATCAAGGAGGCCCGGGGTTTGAACCGGGACCTCCCATGTGGTAGACGGACGCCCTAACCACTGAGCCAAGTCCGCCACCCTGAAAGGGCTCTTTCTAAGCTCTTTACTATGCTCCCCTGATCTATTTTTCTATCCTTGTGACAGTTCTCTTAGGGATTTAAAATCACACCAGCTTATGCAGAATATTGTAGTAAAGAAAACTGTAAGACTTTGCTAAAAGATTGGGCGGACATCCTCAACTTTCATATAAAACGTCTAATATTCCAGGTGCCAGCCAACTTGGAGAAATCATCGAGGTGCAAGTGTAATTGCACGGTATGGTTGTTCTGTGCCTGCAGCCCCTCAGCCCACCCCCTTCTCCACTCCTCTGGGGCTTATTCTGGGGGGCCTTACTCCTGCTCTCTTCTTCAGGTGGTGTCCTTCCTGCTCTGGTACTTCTTCCACATGCTTCCAGAAGCATCCCTTTGCCACCTCAGCAACATTAGTCACCATAGAAGCCTCATCATCAAGCTGCTTAGAAGATACAGGGGCTCTGTCCAGTTGCTGCGCTGCTCCCTCTGCTTCAGACATGGTTGCTCAGCTGTCCACCAGTGTGCAGGGAGCCGAACACCAGTGGGAGCTGAGAGCCTCAGCCCAGCGTGGGTCTGGACAGTTGTGGAGAAGTTCACTGTACGCTGCTGCTTCTTGATTCCTTGGAAGGGCACTGGACTGCTTAGTGCCTTCTTCTCACTTGTGTCCACACTGCAGCCTTCCTGGGCAGGAGGCTTTCTCCTTCACTTCATCAGAATTTTCATGGGATGGAGACTTTGCATTTCTGGTAAGCTTCCCAGGTGATTCTTACACCCACTGAAGTTCAAGACCCTTGGGCTGTTCCGGCAGTTCCCTTAGCCTGGAATTCCTACCCCTCTGGTTCCAGTTTCTCATCACACCTGCCCTGCAAGGACCAGCTTGAGAACCACAGGGCCCACTGGGCAGTTCTCTCTCCAGCAAGAGCCCTGGGCCCTGGAGATCTTTCCTGGCTGTGAGCGTCTGCCCTGGCTGGCCCCTCTGCTGGTCCCCCAAATCCAGATCTTACCCTACAGATCCAGGTGGTCCCCTTGAACTTAACCTTCCAGACTCTCCCTTTGGCTCTCCAGCCATAGCAATTTGGACTTCTGATCCCTTTGTCTCTGAGCCCTGTAGCCTGGGGTCAGGGGTCCTGTCCACCCTGACCTTGGGAGGTAATTAGGACAGCTGTGCCAGGTTTCCCCCAGCCAGCCCAGCCCTGTCCTGACACCCCGCGCTCTGTGTACTCTTCCTTGCTCCACTTGAATTCAGTGTTCCCAGCAAAAAGAGACAGGCAGTCTTACCCTTTGCCCACCAGGCACTCCCAGTCCAGAAGGGGTAGCTCCAGGCTCGGAGCTGAGGCGGGAAGAAGGTGATGGCAGAGAGGAGCCAGCTGAGGCCTGGGGAGGGGGAGGAGGAGGAAGTGGGGGGCCCACTTCAGTTCTGACTCATGCTCAACACTCAGCTACTCCAGTTAGAGGCCCCTGTACCCATGTCTGCATTGCTCTTAGGTCACGGAGCAAAGCCTTGAACGAGGAATCTGCTCCATGAACTGCTATTCCTTTACTGACAGGCTGGTTCCAGGTGTGTTGGGAAGGTGAGCCTTTTCATAGCAGAGAGAGGGCCTCTTTATGCCCCTGCTCCATATGAGGCATTGGTGCTAAGGCTTCCTATTGCCAGGTCAGCTTCAGGAGGGTGAGAACTGGACAGCACATACTCCTTTCCCAGAGACACACTGTGTCAGCACTTATCCCATGATGGTATCAGGTGCCCTTGTCAGGTTAGATCCCTGCTCTTTGCTCATGTTCTAGATTCAATGAAACATTCAAGTGTTGTGGAGATGGGGAATCTGAGGTGTGATTTCTGGAGGATTTGTTCCTTGGTAACTTTACTTTGGGCAGGAAAAGCATTCGATTTGCACATGAAACAGCCCTAGCGAGCTTTGGGCAGTCCCAGTGTCCCCTGCTCTGTATCCTGGGACACCATTTGGTGTCCAGTGAGAGATCAATGCAGTGGCCACTGCAAGCATCCATCCCCAGGGATTTAGAGCCATGTGAAGGGTAAAGGGACATGAGGAGAATGAAAATGTAAGGTTTAGTATTGAGGCAACACATTGAAGAAGAGCAAAAGTATCCAACATGGCAGGCAAGCAGCGGAATATCTTTCCCCTCCATCTAGTTTTCATATTTCATTCTACAATGACCTGTGGAGGGAAAAAACACAACCCTTCCCTTTACATGATAAACTACAAACCTCATCAGGCAAATAAATAATCTCAGAAAGAAAGAAAGAATTTTCATCAGTCCTGGAGCATGGGTTCAGTTGAGATCCCACTTTCCATTTGCCCCCTGCAGCGATTTCTCAGAGGTGCACAGGAGCTCCAATTGGACAGGAGCTCCATGGGGAGCAGAGAACACAAGCTTGCCTAAGACTGCTCCAGGACGGTGCCATGATTATTTCATTTCTTTTGTGGTGATTGTATTTGGAACACAGTTTTGAGTTAATGAAATTTTAAGTTACTCTTCTGCCATCAGAATAACCTACCCTTTTTCATGTCTCCCTGCCATTTTCTTTTCTTGTCAGCACCTCTTTCCTTTCACCCAGGGTAACACTTTTAAGGCACTGAAGCTGAGCCAAGACCTGATGAATTTCTTCCCTGTGCTAAAATCTTTAAGCATCAGCTGCACACTGTTACGTAGAGAAGGTCATTGATCAGGATGAGAAATTGTTCTGTCTGACATGCCCCCTCAGAAGCCGTGAGGTCTGTCTGGACCTCTGACTGCAGAAGGAGTCTCAGATATTTGCAGGTTGTTACCCTTGCTGACAGGTGAACCAGGTGCTGCGTGGACTTGCTTGCTTTGATTGTCCCCAATTTATAGATGAGCAAAGTGAGGCTGGAGGTGGGCTCCAATGTTTGCTTAAGGTAATGTAGGTAGGTGGCCCATGGGTACTAGAGCCCAGCAAGCTGTGAGACTCACCAGTGAGGTATGAGTAATTTGAATGACCCTCCTCTTTTTATTTTTCCTTCTAGTGATACCTGAGTAAACAGAATTATCATTTGGCAAATGAACCAAGCCCAGAACCTGGTGGTGCCAAACGTGGTACACTGATAACTCTTCAAAACGAATTTCCTCTTTGCAGAAATCCAGTGGCTTAACCTTCAAACAAGAGATTCATCTCACCCAACAATAAAAGAGGTATGTGCATTCTTAATTTTAGAGGGTTAACATAGAGATAATCCTGAATTTCTGAGAACAGGTGGGCAAAGGATGAAAGAATCAGACAGGAGATCTTAAAAAATAACCTGAAAATGCCCCCAAATCACATCTTGGGACTTGGAATTGTCCTAAATGATACTGCAGGGACTGATGCTGGACATTATATATCCTGCCATAACCCACTGAATGTACTGGGGGAGAGTGTGAGCTACAATGTAAACTATAATCCATGCAGGGCAGCAGTGCTCCAAAATGTATTCACCAAATGCAATGAATGTGCCACAGTGATGAAAGAGGTTGTTGATGTGGGAGGAGGGGGGGGGTGGGGGGAGTATGTGGGAACCTCTTATTTTTTTTAATGTAACATTTTTTTGTGATCTATATATCTTCAAAAAAATACAGTAAAAAAATAGGTTAAAAGAAAAAAAACCTGAAAAATTAACAAATGACAACTGTAAGCAGCAACAGAATTCCATGGAAGCAGTGCAAACCAGCAAACTTACCTTACTTGATTCTGGGAGCAATCAATTGGGGGAGGGAAGATATGAAAGTGGTCGATGCCTTTAGATGTAGGATGGTTTCCTACCTTGCAGGTTCTATGCCTGGACTCCATCGTGGAGCCACTGAAGACTACGTCTAGAAAGACAAGGAGGGACCTCATGAGTAGTGGCTGGTGGCAGAGCCAGGACCAGTACCAATGTCCCTGAGACATTTATCTTCTACCATAGATCAATGGCAATCTGCTGTCTCCTGGTGTGGCCGTAACAAAAGTACCACAAAGTGGGTGGCTTAAAGCATGAATTCTGAAATCAAGTGTTGCCAAGGTTGATTCCTTCTGGAGGGTTGAGGAAAGATCTGTTCCATGTCTCTCCTGGCTACCGTGTTTACCAATATTCCTTGGGGTCCCTTGACTCTTTGATGTATCACCCCAATATCTGCCTTGACCTTCAGACAGCCTTCTCTGCTGTGTGTCTGTATTTTTGTTTTTTCTTCTACTAAGGACACTGGTCATTGGATTTAGGGCCCACCCTATTCCAGTATGACTTCATCTTAACGTAACTGATTACATCTGCAAAGACCCTATTTCCAAGTGAAGTCACTTTCAGGGATTCTGGGCAGATGTGAATTTTGGGAAACACTTTACAGCCCAGGGCATGCCCTGTACCTGACTCTTTAACCAAAGAACTCCACGTCTGTATGCAAGGAGGTTCCAGAGTGTCTGAAACATGGTTCATGAAACCTGAGTTTCTTCCCCCATCTCAGCGCCCAAAGTAAAGCTCAACATGCCCTCATCCTTTTTTGGGTCTAATCCTTTTATTTATTTATTTCAGATGGTTCATTCGAGGTTGAGATGCATCTATATTTTCCTTCTGCCTCTGGGGGCTCTCTGCTTGTATTTTAGCATGTACACACTGAGTTCTTTGAAAGAAGAACCCTTTATTTTCAAGAAGGATAACGGGAACTTCCTTCAGTTTCCAAGCATAGACTGTAGGCACAGCCCTCCCTTCCTTGTTCTGCTGGTCACTGCATCCCCCAAACAGGTGGTGGCTCGGTCAGCCATCCGGAGGACTTGGGGACGAGAAAACGTTGTGAAAGGTAAACGAATAAAGACATTCTTTCTCCTGGGAGCTTCAGACAATGAGGACGAAATGAGAGCGGTGGCCGAGGAGAGCCAGCGGCATCGCGACATAATCCAGAAGGACTTTGTGGACGTGTATTTCAACCTGACTCTGAAGACCATGATGGGCATGGAGTGGGTCCACTACTTTTGTCCTCAGGCGTCCTTTGTGATGAAAACGGATTCAGACATGTTCGTCAACATCTACTATCTCACCGAACTACTCCTGAAGAAAAACAAAACCACACGGTTTTTCACTGGCTTCTTGAAGATGAATGAGTTTCCCATTAGGAAAAAGTTCAACAAGTGGTTTGTCAGCAAATACGAGTATCCGTGGGACAAGTACCCGCCATTTTGTTCTGGCACTGGCTATGTGTTTTCTAGTGATGTGGCAAGTCAGGTGTATAATGTGTCTGAGAGTGTACCGTTCATTAAGTTAGAAGATGTATTTGTGGGGCTCTGCCTTGAAAAGCTGAATATCAAACTGGAGGAGCTCCACTCGGAGCGGACATTTTTCCCAGAAGGGTTACGGTTTTCCCCATGCCGCTTTAAGAGAATCGTGACCTGCCACTATATCAAGCCCCCAGCATTGCTGACCTATTGGCAGGCTCTGGAAGGAACCTTGGAAGAACAGTGCCCAGCGGTCTGAGGGGTGCTCAGTAGCGCACCCCAGTGAGCTTTTGATGACCCACAGTGATAGCTGGTGAAAGATCTTTGGGTGGCAGCACTGAGAGTCATCGGGGCAGGGCAGGGAGGAGGGAGTAGAGAGGGAGAAGGAGAGCAAGGTGGGGACCCATCATGGTCCAAATCCAAGCTTCACTGGGTCACCGCCACTTGATGTCCCAAGCATCCTCCAGTACCTGCACAACTCTCTAAGGGTTTCATCTGCACCCACATCCTCCCCTTGTGCATATACAGTGAGGGCGTTCTCACCCCATGTTACTGATGAGGAAACAGTGGTTCTGAGAGGAACTGTTCCTTGTCCCCAGGCTGACGCTCAACAAACGCTGGAGTGGTGGTGACCATCAAGCACCCGTGGAATGCAGGAGCCAGTCCCAGCCTCCCTGCCGACTCTGTGCTGCTCCCCTTGGGAGGTGCTGATGGTTGAAGCTAGGGGAGAAGTTCCCTCAGCTTCCTCAGCCTCCTCCTAAGATGCCCTCCCACTTACCTCCCACTCGTTGGACCTTCTGGTCCTCAGGCTGGGGTGGAAGAACTGGCCCCAGCTCCCTTCACCCACCAGGATGGATTGGCCGGGCTCACAGCAGACCACACAGCCCATCCCAGAAGGTAGTGCTGCAGCAACCACAGCTCACCTCGCAGGAAACTCCCGCCCCAGACAGAGGGCACATTTTGTGGGCCCTGGTGGTGTGCAGACTGCTTCACAGCTCTGTTGGCTTCCCCAACGAGCACAGCATCTGAGACCTGTCTGTGGGGCTCAGGGTCTGTGGCTCCAGAAGTCCTTTGTCCTCGATCCCTGGGGACAGCCCTCCAGGCCCGTTAACTCTCTCAGGGCACAGCGAGCGCCATTGGACGCAAGGCATAGTCTACACAGGATCCTTGGAGTTCCCTGAACATTCCATTGGACTTAAGTCAAGGGGCTATCCAGGAGCTCCTGGGGCACAGTGTCCCGAATGGGGCCCAGGCCAGGGGTTATCCTGTGTCCGCTTCCTAGTGTGACATCAGTTTGTCTTCTCAGAGGTCTCAGATGGCCAAGAACAACTGCGCTTTGTGGTTCAGCGTTACCTTCAATTGTGTCCTCTCTGGGGGCCAGTGTGAGCCTGTTGCGTAGGGCTGTGTGAATACGAGGCGGTTGTTTGCCAGGGCCTTTGCCACTCAGCCACCCCTGCACGACATGCAAAGTCATCTTGCTCCTGATCAAAATAGTGGTCAATTTTGTTATTGCTGTTTTTCACTTTACCAGACATGACTAAGCACTTAAAGTGAGGCCTCCCATGGCTGCTTAACTTTTAACAGTTGGACCAAACTCCCCCTGCACCTTGGCAAGGACATTTACCGCAGAGTCGTCGTGACAAGGGTAAACTGTGGAACGCAGAATTCCGTTTTGCGTCACTCTTCGTGGGTCTGCGTTGAGCTGCCTGTAGCAGAGGTGTTTTCTCCTGAGGGCCGCTCGCAGCTCTGCTGGGTCCTCTTCGGCAAAGCCTCCTCCTCAGGTCGGAAAGTCAGGGACTGAGCTCGTGTGTTTGAAGCCCGCATTTCCCAGGAGCCGGGCCCTTGCATGGTGGCCTCTGCCCTGAGCTGTTGGCGTTTAGGGTGAAGGAGTTTGTCTGCGCTAGGGCCAACTCCGGGCTGAGCGGACCTCCCTGGTGGGCGAGGTGGGGCGGGGGTGGCCCAGTGCCTGCCCCCGCGTGCCTTACTGTGGCCTCTGCTCAGCATCCACCTGCAGGCCCTGCCCTGGGTCATGCGAGTCCAGGTGTGGGCCCCATCTGTGCACTCCCTGAGCTCTTAGGGTTTTCTGTGAACACATTTTTTTTCGTCTGTTTATACAGTGAATTGTTTTCTTTAGGGACAAATCATTGCATGACTGTAGAAACCTGAAGAGACCTCGGAGCTCGTTTGGTCCAACCTCCTGCTTTCATGTAGGAGGAAACTGGAGCTCAGAGAGGCCGGGGGCTTGCCCCGATGTCGCAACGAGAGTCTAGTGGAGTCCATGCTCCAGCTTAGCTGGGCCCCTCTCCCATGTCCTGCCTGTATCTGAGGGTGAGAGATGGTGTCAGAGCACGAATCACAAGACAAAGCCAGGCTGTTCTGGTGATGCCCATGGTTAGACTCAAGATGGGACTGGAGAGCAGCCAGGCCTGTGTGTCCCTGCCGCCGCCTTTTACCTCCAGGCCTCAAGGGAGAAAGGATTTAGAATGGGAACTCTACTCTCAAGGTACTAAGGAAGGGGCTTCCCATGTGTCAGCTCCTTTAAATGCTCCAGCAACCCTCTGGGTGGTACCTACAAGGCCCTTGGTTTATAGATGCGGAAACTGAGGCAAGGAGTGGGTGGAACGACTAGGCAAGGTCACACAGCTGAAAAGTGGCGGAAGTGGGCATTGAAGCCCAGGTAACAGGTGCCGCCATGGGCTTGTCATCCTATTCCCGGGGCCCCTGCCTGTCAGCTGGCCCTCCCTCGTGCTCCCGGGTGCACGGGTGCCCACACTGCATTACAGGCACTTCCTCAGCTCCCTTGCCACACGCGCCCAGCACCTGTGCCCATGAGCCCAGTGCTCTACCTCCAGCCATCTGGGGTGAGAAGGCCAGGTCCCCCTCTTTGGACCACACCCCCAGCCCTCCTGCTGCCCCAGGGGCGTGCCTGTGCTGCGTGCTCTCCCCACCCTCCCTTCTCTCCACTGGACCACTGCCCTTAGCACCCCAACATGCTGCGATCTTCCATCCTACAAGGAAACAATCCCCGGCCTCCCCTCCCCCTACCACTCCCCCACTGCCCTCTCTGTTCAGCTCTACAAGGGCAGTTCCAAATACTTGCTGGCCTCAGGTCCTCTGCTATTGCTTTCCCTTTTTTTTTTTAATATTTATTTTTTACTTATTTCTCTCCTCCCCACGCCCCCAGTTGTCTGCTCTCTATGTCCATTCACTGTGTGCTCTTCTGTGACCGCTTCTATCCTTATCAGCAACACGGGAATCTGTGTTTCTTTTTGTTGCATCATCTTGTTGTGTCAGCTCTTCGTGTGCATCATCTTGTTGTGTCAACTCTCTGTGCAGCACCATTCCTGGGCAAGCTGCACTTTGTTTCGTGCTGGACGGCTCTCCCCTTTGGGGCGCACTCCTTGCACGTGGGGCTCCCCTACACGGGGGACACCCCGAGTGGCACGGCACTCCTGGCGCGCATCAGCGCTGCGCATGGGCCAGCTCCACATGGGTCAAGGAGGCCCGGAGTTTGAACTGCAGACCTTCCTTGTGGTAGACGGACGCCCTATCCATTGGGCCAAGTCTGCTTCCCTTGTACATGTTTTATCTTACTAAATACACTTACTTTCTACTCATCTTAAAACCCATCATTTTAGCCACATAACACCCCAAACAAAAAGATAGGACAGAAAAGGCCAGTTCAGCAGAGACTTGCTCTGGCCACCTCTCCTTGAGCTCCAGATTAATAAACTCAGCAGCCCCACTGTCCTCTCCAGCTTCCCCAGAGGTGCACGAAATGCAGCGTACCCGCCTCCTGTAGACCTGTTTTGCCCCAGCGTCCCAGCCTCAGGAACGGTCACCATCATCTCTCCTTCAGTTCTGCTGCCAGGAGTCCTTGCCACTTCCCACTGCCCCAGCCTGCCCTGCCCATGCCCCATCATTGCCAAAACCTTGGATTTGGCTCTTCTTACTTCACCCTCAGTACCTCCATTCTGGCCGCCATCTTGGGTCAACTGGACTCACAGCCAGTCCTCCTAACTGGGCTCAGGTCCAGTGGAACCACCTTCCCATCTGTTCGCCACTCTACATCCAGAGTGCTTTTGCAAAGTAAATCTGGTTAGGAAACTCAGAGACCCAGGGGTTCTGAGTGACTTGCCCTGGGCACCCCAATGTGTGGGGAGGGCATGGCATCTTCTCCCCTGGCTTCTGCCTCCTGGTCCCTGGAAGAGCCAGTGTGGACGCAGCTCCCTGCAGGCAGCAGGAGAGCAAAGCACAGAGCAGGGCAGCCGATGTGCCCAGCGGCCAGCGCCACTGGCTCTTTTCTAGGCTTCGTGGTGACCTCAGTACACAGGCTTAGCTTGGGTCCCACTGTGCATGAGTCACGTGCTGTTCAGGAGGTTTGACCCAAGACTCCAAACCCGCGGCGTCCCAGCCCTTCTCCAGTTACCCCAGAGGCTGGCAATCAGCTCTGAAATGGAAAACTGAAAGGTAACCGAGTTCCACGTGACCTTTGTGATGCCCTCGAGTGTGGTTATTTTTGCTTCCAAAATAATAGAAAAAAGTTTTACCCAGATGATTACTTTGGTTTTAAAAATAAATTATTTATTGAAATTCTGCCTTAGGCTTTTAACTTGAGCTAACAAATCTGAATAGTCTCTTTCTAGTTTCCAGGAAATTGAGCAGTCATTCTAAAGGGATCTTTAAGAAAACTGAGGCCCAGGAAACTTGAGTGACTTACTTAAGCCGCTCCTTAGTGGCATATCCAGGAATAGGAACGAGCCCTAGCAGTTTCCCGTCAGCCACCCACCCCTTGATTTGGAGGCATCCCTTGGACAAGGAAGCCCAGTGCTTTTTTTGAGGACCAAGGTGATGTTAAGGTCTGAGGATTTTGCAAGCAGAGCTTTAGTTGAGTAAATGCACAGGCTTTGGAGGTTATCAGGGACCTCATCCCCGTCAGTGGAGTGAAGAAATGTTTGTTCAGTGCCTTCCGTGTGGACGTGCATTATAAACCGTTCCCATGCTTGCTCAGTGAGTCCTCTCAGCAGCCCTTCACGGCATATAATCCAAGTCCAGTGATGAGCTGGGGAAACTGAGGCCCATAGGGAGCCAGTGAGTTGCACAATTAACAGCAGCAGGACTGGGAAGGGCGGCTCAGACCTGGCGGAGATTTGGCCCTTGGTGTTCAAATATGACTCCCTCCTGGAGGCCTCCTGTCCTGGTTTGCCAGGGCTGCTGTAACAAACAGCACTCACAGGTGGACTTCTACAAGAGGGTTTTGTTGTCTCACAGGTTGGGAGGCCCAAAGTCCAAAATCGAGGTTTCAGCGGGCTTGTGCTTTCTCTGAACCTGTCGGGTTCCGGGGTTGCTTGCTGGCCTTCCGTCGCTCACCTGCCTCCGTCACGTGGCCGTCACTCTCGCTGTCTCCTCCTCCTCACTGTCCAGACTCCCTGTGCTTCCGAGGACTCGTCATCTGGATGAAGGCCCACCTGGTTCAGTTTGGCGTCACCGTAGCTCATAGCATCTTCAAGCATCGTGTCCGCACGCGGGTTCTCACCCACAGCCTGGGGTCAGCCGTTGGATGACCGGGGACACGACTCCGTCCACAGCACCCCTGACGCACCTAACAATGAGCACCTCCTTACAAGCACGGGCTGGTCCTGCCCAGGGCATTGTCATCTCCCTTTTCCTCTGTCCCCTGCACTTGCTGAGCCCCTCAGTCTGACCTCCCCTGTGTTCTATGACCTCCTGGGGCTTGACCTTCATCATCTGTGACGTTCCCAAGAGCCACCTTGTAGCTGGGTCCCTGACATGTCCTGTCCCACCTGCCCTGCCGTGAGGTCACTTGTGTCACCCCCTGACAGCCGGCACAGATATTTGGCTTCAGAACATCAACTCCCCCAGCTCCCCCACTTTTCCATCCTTCTCTCCCAAAAGCCCTTGCCAAACAAGCTGTCTCTCCAAAGAGCATGGCTTTAGAGCTCCAGTCTCCCGCTTCCGTTAGCGTGAGTGTGACGGATCCAAGGCCTGGGAGAGAAGCACCACACTCAGCCGCCCCCGGTTTCTGAACCACCTAAACTGCCCACTCAAGGGCCTGTGGAGAGCAGCAAACGAGCAGGCCATTTGCTCACCTGGGTCCATCTCCTGACTGCTGAGGTGGGAGTGTGGAGTGGAGAGGCCTCACTTGCTCTCACCTTTGCACAATCATCACACACTTGTGACACAATCATAGGCTGCCTGCTATGCAGTATGGTAGAGACGCCGCAGACATGGCATGCCAGAATGTTCCGCAGGACCACCACTCAGGTTTCCCTGGACTCAAATGTTCAGGCAGAATATTTAGAAAAAGTGAAATAAAGTGAAATGGATCAGACAGCATACTGAGTGATGTTTAGTATCAACATATATTTTTTTTACAAGCATGAATTGTGAGTGTAACAATATTTAGAGTCATCTGTACCACTGAGCCCTCATTCACAGGCAAAAAGAAATAAAAAAAGGCCAGGCTGTGGGGACCTCACAGCCTTCCAAGCTGAGGTTCTGTGGCTCTGTGATAGATTGAATCTGATTTAGTCAGATTTACCGTAGCTGCTGTGTGTGAAATAAACTCTCAGCGATGCCTCCGAGACATGAAATACGTGTTCACTCCCATGGTGGCATGTGAAGGGAAGGGTGGCAGCTTGTGCCTACTGGGAACAAAGGAACACGGACTTCTCTCCATTTTCCTGCTTCTGAAGCTTGGCCACCAGGATAGGCCCTGCTCATGGATCAGCCCAAAGCTGAGGGGTGAAGCTGTCCACCCATCATGGGCAAAGAGCCACAAAAAGCTGGAACCCATCCCAGTAACTGCTGATGAGAATAATGACAAACAGAAAATTGGCTTTTAATCAATTTTTTAAAAATGGATTCCCTGCTTATCAGGCAATAATCACTTTAAGATACACTCAGAAAAATTCATTCCATAGCCAAATATGTTTCTGTGTGTGTGTCATATTGTTGGCATTATCTGTTCTACTGCCTCCATCGCTGGATAAAAAATCAGCACCTGATTCACAGTTCAGTGTCCAGGGCGGCATTTCCGTGGCCTGGCCTGTGGGGGCTGCTGCTGGGCTGCCACGTCCTGAGCCCCTGCCCTGAATACGCTTCTGGGAACCAATCCAGGGTCAGCCTCCAGGTTTAGTCCTTTAGTCTCCAAACACAGAGGTTAACAAAGAAGCAGACTGCACTTAGTTAAAGTCTAGGTTAGAAAAAACCAGATGGCGGAGAATTCACTTGTTTCAAACCTGGTCAGATACGACATTCAGGAACAATCCAGCATGAACGGAAATTGCTTAATGCATATTGGGGAGATGATGTGTCAAATTTTGTTTTTCCTGGAAGAAAATAAATTCAAATACATTCATATGTCACCTGATGGTCTGCTAGACTCATCTCTTTATATGTTAGGATTGGTTAAACATATTTATTTGTGTTTTTTATATGGTATTTATATTTAATGAAAGTTAAATGATTGTAATGGTATAATTCACTATGTTTAGCTCTGAACTATAGGCAAATGTGATGGATATGTCCTCTTTCTGAAAAGAGGACAACATAAGGTCTAAATTGGACAATCTTTTTTCACGTTGATTGTTTCTGTAATTATTTTATGTTTGGAAAACATTTTCAGTCTTTGGTTTCGTGTGTTTAGAAATCTGTATTGGGCACACTGGATATGTTTATCTTCGTAGGGGATGAGTATCTATCGCCTCCCTTGGGTTTCAGGGAGAGTAAGGGGCGGGAGGGGCTGCGGTGCCTCTGGGGCAAGGCTGCCTGAGCGGGAGGCATGAGTGGTCCTGTCGAGAAGAGTAAGTCCTGGGCATCCTGTTGAATTTTTTTCTCTCAGGGATATTTTGACTAAAGCTATCATTTAGTTTTAAGCAATCAGACATTGTCAGTTGTTAAGCTGTAACTTTGAAGTTTCTGATGGTAACTTATTTGTGGGTATTGAATAAATTCTCAATCTTTCCAAGGGTCACTTACGTGGAAATAAAGTGGTTGAACCAGATGTGTTTTCTTTGACTTCTGCACATGTATTTGTCACAACCTGTGACGTGTGGCACTGCAGGGAGAACGGAAAGGCTTGAGCCACCCGGTGTCCTTGCCAGCTGCACTCCTGCCCATCTCGCAAATAAAATGGGAGCTGGGGTAGGGGGCAAAGGGGAAGGGCAGGGCTGTGTGCATGTGTGGAAAGTGGGAGCCTGGAGATGGGCAGAAGAGGGCCGTCTTCACAGGACGAATGATCGGCTCTTGGCCGATATCCACCACATGGGACTCGCCCTCCCTACGTGGACAACAGGGGGACTGCACAGGTCCCCTGGAAGGCTGGCCCTGCCCGCCTGCCGCCCCTGCCTCCCCACCCCTCCTCACGGCCACTGCTCATGCCATCAACTCTCTCCTCCCAGACCATTTCCACATTGCACAAACCACTCTCACTTGCTGTTCAATGACCAGTTTCTAGACCTTCCCCCTTCTCTGGACCTGCCCTCTTCTCTGCTTCTCCTTAATTCTAAAACTTCCCCAAAGAGCAGCCTTCACTGCTCTCGCCCATCCTCAGCTCCCGTTCTCCCCTCTCCACCCTCCACTGAAATTGCTCCCTTTGAGGCACCGGCAGTCTCCATCTGACAACACCTGTCCCCAGGCCTCGTTGCTGGGACCCTCCGCAGCCTCTGAGCCCACTAGGCTGCCCCTCCCTCTAGCCTTCCTCCCACCCTCCAGGGTCCCACCCTGCTGTGTTTCTCCTACCTCTGGACTCTCTTCTAGCTCCGCCCCCTTCACAACCTCCACACTTGGGATCGCCCCAGGAGGGAGACCTCAGCCCTCATCTCTTCTGCACTTGCTCTAATCACAGTACTGGTTTCCATGCCTTTCCATTGCATTTCTATGGTGCTGGCCTCTGTCTCGGTTGCCCAGGCTGCTAAGACAAGTTTACATGAAGGGTTAGCTTAGCAAGGGAATTTATTGTTCCACGTGTTCAGAGGCTAACGTTTTGCTTCTTCCAAGGGCCAGCAGCGTGTTGGCTGGCTGCGATCCTTGGGCCCCTTGGCTTATGTCCCTGCCTCATGTCACGTGGAAATATCCTCTCCTTTCTCTTCTGCGTTCTGCTGATTTCCAGCTTCTGGCTCCTCCCTGCATCTTTTACTCTTACTGGGTCTGAATTTCTTCTGCTTATACAGGACTGCAGTCATCTGGATTGAGACCCAGCCTCATTTAGTGGGGCCAAACCTTAACTTAAAAATAACATCATCAAGAGCTCCTATTTACAGTGGGCTCACAACCCACAGGGATGCAGATCAGAATGAAGAATATGTCTAAATTGGGGTATGACAGACTCCAAATATCTGTGGCCAGCACTGACCTTTACATGGAACTACAAACTCAATACCCATAATCCTGTTCAGCATCTCTGTTTTGGTGTAAAAGTGCAAAGCACCACTCTGGATTTCTACCTTCAAACCTGCCCCTCTCCCATCTTACACTGACACCTCCATTCTTTCTGTAGCTAAGACCTCAAGCTTAGGGGTTTTCCTGGACTCCCTGAGGCTCCTACTTGAAGAATATACCAAATCACACTACTTCTCATGAGCTCCACCATTACACATGTACAGGGGCCTCTCAACCAGCCGCCCTGCTGGCTCGTTGCTCATATACTCTCTAATCTGCTGAGTGGTCTCTTATAAACAGGAATCAGATCATGGAAGTTGGCCATGTAACTCCTTCCATCACCCTCAGTGTAAAGCATAATGCCCCCACTATAGCCCACAAAGCCCTGCTCACCCAGCCCCTGCACAGCCTCCAACCTCACCTCCAGCAGGTACTGCCTCTCACGCCCTGGGCTAGAGCCACGCTGGTCGTTCCAGCAGCCAAGCGCCTTTCCCTGGCTCTGTCTGCTGCAAGGTTCCTCCCAGGCCTTCAGGGCACCCTCTCAGGACATGCAGGTCTTGCTCAAATGCCTCTTCCTCTGCGGGGCCCTTCCTGACGTCCTCTTCTTGCTCCTTCTCTCTGCTCCATTTTCCTTTATTTCACTCATGTCCACCAGATGTTATATCATATATTTACATATCTCTTCTTTCTGCCTGACCAGACTGCAAGCTCTGTGAGAGCAAAAGCTTTACCTTCCTCATTTGTGCTTGCACTGCATTTAAACCAGTGCTGGCCATGTAGGAAGGCAGAAAGATTACTTGGAAAAAAATGGAAGAGCTTGTGATTTGGGAGAACTGGGCTAGAGTATGCTTAATTTTATGATATTAGGGGTGGGTGGGTGGGTCCATGACTGCCCACCAGGACTAAATAACGGTGAGGCTGCTGGGGAGGGACACTTCAGAAGATGAAAAGAAAACATGCAGCAGCACCTCCTTATGCATCCAGTGGTTTGGAAAAGCTCATGTGGGGTCCTGGGTGCAGAATGTACAGGCACAGGAGCTATGGCACACTCTCAGTAAATGAGCTTGGATTCCTATCTCTCTGCCTTAGCCTGAGGGGACATGGGCTGTCTCAAGGGCAGGTTGAGAACACCTCTTCTTCTTTCAGGAGAGTAGATGGGATGGAAGGGTCATTATAGACCTTGTGGGAATACAGATCATCTCACCAAAATGCTGGGGACTAACATAGGGTCAGCAGATTTTTTACTTTGCTAACAAGGCTGTTAAAAACATCATCTCTGCTTACCATGCTGCATCAACCCACAGTGCTACCTGAATAGGACACTCTCTCAAACTCAGAATGTAAATGCATTACCTTCCCCCCAGGATGGGACATGACTCCCCGGGATGAGCCTCTCTGGCTCCAAGGGATTACTACCAGTCACCAGCTGGAGATGCCACTAGAAAAAGACCTTGAATAAAAGGGGGAAATGGTAAAGACAAATAAGTTTACATGGCTAAGAGACTTCAAAATGAGTCAGGAGGTCATCAGAGGGGTCACACTTAAGCACATCTCAGCAGGATTCCAGAGACAGCTAAATAGATACAACCCTAGGTACTGGTGCTCCTGAGGACTATGGAGACCCACAGGTTCTATGGTCCTGGCAGATGGCTCTGGAGTTCAGTGCCTTGTCAGTGGGCCCTACTTTGAAATTTGTGCTCCTGAGTGTCATGGAGTTGGACTCAGATGTGACCTTTCTACACATGCCTTTTCTATCACTTTTATTGAACTTATGGTTGGCACTGGGGTTGGTATATACTCAGGAGACTTGAATCTCTGGACTGTCCATGTGCCAGTTGGGCCTTAAGCCTCAGCAGAGTTGCAACCCCTACTCTCTGGTTCATTGGACTTACCCAGGTCAGCTAACAGGGAGGTTAAGATGGTCAACCACCACACCAGGGAATCGAGAGTGCCTACAACTGCAAGCAGGAAAATTGCATCCATCAACCATGTGGGATCTAAGCCCCATCTTGATTTAGAGTTGGAGTGGGCATCACCATCCTAGGGTCCACAGGATGGAGGAATAAAATATGGATTAGAGTGGATTTATTGCTATTCTATTAAAGAACTATTGTGACTCTAGCAATGGAAGAAGTTTTATCATGGATGTAAAGACAGTGGCCACAGTAATTGCTAAGGGCAGGTTGAGGGAAGAAGAGATGTGATGTGGGGGCATATTCAGAACATGGTGTTGTCCTAAATAATATTGCAGGCACAGATGCTGGACATTATATAGCCTGCCATAACCCACTGAATGGACAGGGGGAGATAGTAAACTACAAAGTAAATTATAATCTATGAGGTGCAACAGTGCTCCAAAATGTATTCACCAAATGCAATGAACGTGCCACAATGATGAAAGAGGTTGTTGATGTGGGAGGAGTGGGGAGGTGGGGTGGTGGGTGGAATATATGGGAACCTCTTATATTTTTTTAATAACATTTTTTTGTGATCTATGTACATTTTCTTTAAAAAGACCTTTAAGAAGTAAATAAAGATTTAAATATCTTGTTTACAAATAACCAAATTTGGAAAAGTACTGCAAAGTTCGAAAAGCACGGGAAATAACCTCAACTCAAATTAGCTTTAAAACAGGGCCAATTTGCTCGGCCCCCCAGGATGGTGGGGTTGTTGCAGGGACCTGTGCCTCAGGGACTGTAATTAGTGAGGCCTCAGGCCTTCCCCATCCCCCTCTCATCCTGCAGAGGATGGGGCTTCTTATACCACGTTCAGGTTTCAATCCTTAGGCATGCGCTGAATGCTCCTGCCCGCATCCCAGGCCCACCCCTTAGATCAGCCCATGCTGCTGAGGAATGGAGGCGCTTTGGTCCATGCCCAAATTATGGCCCAAAGAACATCCATAATAGAAGCCCCCCATCTCCAACCCCCACATAGTTAGGTAAAACTCTCAAACTGAAAGGAATGAGCTCTCATGGTAAAATGGCAGAGACTTGTGTGTGTGTGTCTTTGGGAGAAGACTCTCTTCTGAACATACATATCTCTTAGGTAGCTGTCTACGTTATCCGCTCATGAGTTTACCAGTCCTGAAGAGCTTAAATGGCCACCTGGTAATAAGCACTAATTAGGTGTTAGCAATTGATTTACATACATTATTTTATTTAATTCCCATTTGAATAGTACTAGAATTGCCCCCCACTTTACAATGGCCATCATGCCTTCCATGAGAATAGTAAGATGCCAAAGGATAAATAAACTGTGGCATCAACAATTCACTTTAGATTGGTCTGATTATTTTCTCTCTCAACACAGAGGTTCAACAAAGAAATGTCCTATTTTGGAAATGAAATTGAGTGAGCTAACACATAAAGCATGATAGTAGAGGTGGGTAAGAAGACGGATTGCTAAAAGGGAAATCCACAATGTGGTAACACGCCCGTGGCTCTCTTTAGAGTTCCAGATGATTTTACCTGCATGTCAAGACTTCACAGCCAAGGCCTATGAACTGTGACCAAACAGTCTTCTCCCAAGAATGGGTGTCTTTAGGGGTCTGCAGCCAGGAATGTTTTGGCAAAGGCCACTCCCTGCTTACTCATGTAAGATGGAGCTGTTTATTTTCTTGTTTGAACAGCTTTGTAGCCCTGCAGGCTTTGAGGAACAATGTCCAATCTCAGTAGACATGGAAATTGGCACTCAACAATTAGATTCCAGTTCAGTGAAAATAACCTGGCTGCACTTAAACTAAGATAATCTTTCTAGCAGCACTTTTAGCAGCAATGTTTTTTTTTGGCACTGCTTGCTGGTCTTAGGCAAGAACCTAGGAATAGCAGGCAGGGAAGGGACTTAGGAAATAAACATTGAAACTGAACTGTAACTGGCTTGTCTGCAGAACACAATATTGGAAACAAGGTCTTTCTACTCATTTCTCTATAATTTTAGTTGTTTTTGGTTTTTGAGTGCTATATTATATCAATAGCACTTACGATATTAAATTTAAAAAGAAAACATATCTCTGTCTCATATCCTGATCCTGCAAAACATATGAGAAGACCTCAAGCTTAAAACTATCCCACCCAGAGGCTCAGAAAATTTAAATAATTTGCTTGAGTCTGTAGCAGTTTGATATTATTTATTAATTCCAAAAATGATTATGTTTGTAAACTGGTCTGTTTCTCTGGGCATGATCCCCTTTGATTGTTTTAGATTCAACAGAAATGTCATTGACTAAATTATGTTAAGGTTTGAGCTTGGTTTGATCGTGTCAGTAGAGTATAACTCAGGTTCCGTCCCCGCCCTCTTGGTGGGCTGATATAAATGGGCACTCACTCAAGAAGACACAGAAGATAAAGATACACGGAAAAGAGAACTCCATAGATACCAGAGAAGAGAACTTTGTCATGACACGGACGAGTAGAGAACTTTATTCCTGCAGGCCTGAGAAGAGAGACAAGCCCTGTGCCAGCCTGTAGCTGAGAGAGAGGAAAGCTAAACCCTTGCAGAGATTGGCAACCATCTTCTTCAACACATGGCAACTGACTTTGATGAGAAACCAACCTTGAGTTGGACTCTTTAGGACCTTGTAACTGAAATAAACACACTTTTAAAAGTCATGGGAAGCCTATGTGGCTCAAGCAGTAGGGTACCCGCCGACTACATGGGAATTCCCAGGTTCGGTTCCCAGTGCATTCTAAAGAAGACAAGCAAGACAGCAAGTAGACACAATGGGTTGTCTCAGCAAGCTGACACAGCAAGATGATGCAACAAGGAGACACAACTAGGAAACACAATGAGAGACTCAACAAGCAGGCAGTGGAGTAGCTCAAACAATTGATTGCCTCCATCCTACATGGGAGATCTCAGTTTCAGTTCCTACTGCCCCCTAACAAGAAAATGAGCAGACACAGAGAACACACAATGAACAGACAGCAGCACAAACAAGCGCAGGGGCGGGGTGTCTATAAATAAATAAAAATAAATCTTTAAAAAAAAAGCCAACAGATTTCTGGTACTTTGTATCAGCATCTCTTTGGCTATCTAATACAAGTCATTCCACTAGAAATTGTCCCTGGAGTTTTAACTCCAACTCAACCTCATTAAAGTCTAGAATTGAACTTAGAGCACAAAGTTTACACCTTAAAGGAGGCATGATGTGATTTATGCTTGTCCTCCAATAGCTTACTAACTGACAATTGCTATTCATTCATTCATCCAACAAACTTTTGTTGAATGCTTATTGTGTGCCAGACTCCCTGACCTCAAAGGACTTATTTTCTAGAAGAGAAAATGATTTGTAAACAGGTTTTTACAAGGTAGTATGATAAAGGCTTTGATAAATTTCATGCCGAGTGCAATGGTGCACACAGGGAGAAAAACTAAGGTATTCTTGAAGGGCCAGGAAATTTTTCTAGAGAAAGTGAAATTTAACCTGAAATCTAGGGAAGATCTAGCTATTCAAGAGGTGCAAGATGTTTCAAGGAGAGTGGCCATTGTGTGGAAAGGCTGGATGTGAGCAGGAACATGGTGAGATGGGAATGGGCTATTGTCCAATACATTAGGAGAACAGAGTCCAAAGGGACTAAGAGATGAGACTGGACAATTTGGAGCCATGGGATAATGGCTTTATAAGAATTCTAAAATCCACTCCACCCCCATCCCCAAGTTCCCACCCTAATCCTTAAGACAGTGATTTTAAGACATCACAGCCATTTTATGGTACATTACATGTCAAAAGAGATTTTGCAGATATAATTAGGGTTACTAATCATTTGACTTTGAGTTGAAAAGGAAAAGCATCTGAGTGAGTTATCTGATCACATGAGCCCTTGATGAGAAAGCAGTTTTCCCTGGGTGATTGCAAAAGAAAAAGTCAGAGAGACTCTAAGGTAAGAAGGATGCATCATGCAGTAGCATCCCCAAAGATGGAGGGGGCTAAGTATCCAGGAATACGAGGAGCCTCAGCTGATAGCCAGCAAGGAAATGGGGACCTCAGTCCTACTGCTTCAAGGAACTTCATCTACTAATAGCCTACATGAGTTTAGAAGTGGATTCTTCCCCAGAGCTTTCACGTAAGTGCACATCCTGGCTGACACCTTGTGACCTAATGAGACCTTTAGCAAAGGTACACCCAGACGACTGTCTACAGAACTGTGGACTTATAAACAAATTATTTATCACTTATAAATAAATGAAATATTTATTTATACTTTATAAATAAATAGGTGTTGTTTGAAACTACTGTCTGTGGTAATTTGTGACACAGCAATGTTAAAACTAATGCATAAGCCAAGTTTAAAAATTTGGACTTATCCAAAAAAAATATGAAAGACATTTAAAGTCCAAATATGTAGCAAGAGAAGGACAAGGAGAGAATGAAAGAGAAGCAATGTTCAAACACTATATAAGATTCTCAAAGATATACTAGAAGAAACAAAAGCAGGGAACTATCAAAAACGAACTATTCAAAAACAAAACAGATTTCTTCTAAATTAAAAATACAGTAACAGAAAAGGAAAAATCCCAAAGAAGAGTTGGAAGACACAGTTGAAGAAATAGCCCAGTAAACAGAGCAAAAGGACAAAGAAGAAATAGTAAAAAAAAGATAGGAAAATAGGAAACCTTTCACATCCTAAAATAGAAGGTCCAGAAAGAAAGAAAATATAAAATGGGAAACATGGGAGAGGGGGAAGAATGTCAGTAAAGAAATTACTCAAGAAAATTTCCCATAATTGAAGAATATAAATTCCCAAATTTTATGGGCCCATCAACACATAGAATAATGGAAAAAAAAACACCAACTGTCAGTAAATTTTAAAACACTTTGGACGAAGAGAAAATCTTGAAAACTTAGGAGGAAAAAAAATAACAGGTTTCATAAAAGGACTGCAAATCAGAATGCAGTGGATTTCTCAGTATCAATATCAGGGCTAGAAGGAAAATTTTCCTCAGGGAATTATTTCCAACCTAGACTTTTAAAGTTAGCCAAGCTATGAGTTAAGTGTAAAAATAGAATAAAGATGTTTTGGGATATATAAGGCTTTTAAAAACTTGAACACCCATGTGTCCTTTTTCAGGAAGTTCTAGAGAATGTGCTCTGCTGAAATGAGTGAACAAACAAACAAAAAAAAAGGATAAGAACACCCCAAATCAGGGGTTCAAGTTGAGAGAAAGGAGAAAAGACACCCAGAATGATTGTGAAAGACCATCCCTACATGGCTGCAGAGCAATCATCTTAGAAATCAACATGCCAGAAGGCTCTGGAAGATATTGTATTTCTTCTAGAAGATGCAGCTGTCAGAAAAATTAATGTTTTAATGTTTTAAGATATACATACACTGAATGGACTGGGAGAGAGTGTAAACTGCAACATAAACTACAATCGGTGCTGTGTAGCAGTGCTCCAAAATGTACTCATCAAATGCAATGAATGTACTGTGATATTCGGCTCTCCTGTCACATGGCAAGGTACATGGTAAGCATCTCCTGGTTTCTCCCTTCTCTTCTGGTTCCCATGACAGCTTCTTGCTTGTTGTGCCTTTCTCTCTCTCTGAATGTCATTCTCTTTTAAAGAACTCCAATAATAGGATTAAGACCATACTGATTGAGGTGGGCCACACCTTAATTGAAGTCACCTCATCTCAAAGTCCTACTTAAAAAGGGTTTACATGCACAGGAATGGATTTGATTAAAGAACATGTTTTCTTGGGGTACATACAGCTTCAATCCAGCCTCACTCTCTGGACCCCAAAAAGAAATGTTCTTTCTATGTGTAAAATACATTCATCCCATCAAAATCCCAAAAACCTTGAGTCATTTCAGTAACAGTGCAAAGTTCAAAGTCACATCAAAATCTGTTACAGACGCCATCTCTCCTGGTGTACAATCCTCCATCTGTGAACCTGTGAAACCTAGAGAACAAGTTATCTGCTTCTGACACATAATGGAAGGACAGGCATAGGATGAACATTCCCATTCCCATAGGGAGAAATTGAAAGGAAAACAGTGGTCACAGGTCCCAAACAGTTCCGACACCCAGCATAGGAAACTCCATCAGATTTCAATGTCCGAGTGTCATCTATGGAATAGTGTTTGGTCCTCCAAGCCTGGCAGTGATCATGCTCTCCCCAGACACTGAAGTGAAATTTCCACCCTCTTCAAGCCAGGATCTCTGCAATCCGCAGGGCACTGGCTCCACTTTGTTAGAATGGTGGGATGGCAACACTCTTCCTGAACAACGAGGTGGAAGTCCCCATCTCCAAGTGCCAGGGCAGACGCTCTTTCCACAGACATGGTTGGGCACACTCTCTTGGCCTGAGAAGATATCTTTGGTTCAGACCTCAACTTCCATGGTTCTGCCCTTGAAGTGATTTTTGTCCTTCCGTCTGTCCCTTTTCTCTCCCTTTTATACCAAGCTGGCAGTGGTTTCCATTCATACACATCTCAAAAAGAAAAAAAAAAAGGTTGGTTTTGCATGTAGTACACCACAGTCATCCAAATCATCAGACAAAAGAACTTTCCACAAATCTTTCCTGGATAACTGCATTTCTAATCCTGACTTCTATGGAAATCGCTGACTGCTTCCACATTCAGTTAAATTCTCAGTGGAGCACTATTCTCTTGGTTCTTGCTTTCTTGAACCTCAGAATTTACCAAACCATCAATTTCTAGTTTCTTTGTGCCCGGGAGTTCATCTCTCAGTTTATCCCTTTCCTCTGGCATTTTACTATAAGTGCAAAGAATACCATGCTTCACTTTCCACACTTAGCTTGGAAATCTCCTCAGTTAATTGCTCTCAAATTCTGCCTTTCATCTGACTTCAGGAGACAATTTTGCCAAGTTCTCTGCCACTTTAAAACAAGGCTTGCCTTTCCTCCATTTTCCAATAGCACATTCATCATTTCTGCTTAAGGACTTATTGGAAGTAGCTTTGGCATCCATATTTCTGCCAACAGCCTCTTCAAAGCAATTTAGGCTTTTTCGATCAAACAACTCAAGTTTTCCAGCCTCTACACATTACTCAATTCAAAAATTGTTTCCACATTTTTGGTATTTGTGATAGCAACACCCCAATCTCCTGGTACCAAAATCTGTTTTAGTTTCCTAATTGCTCAAAGCAAATACCATGAAATGGTAGGTTAAACACTGGAAATTTATTTGCTCATGTTTTTGAGGCTGGGAAAATGTCCAAATCAAAGCATCATTAAGGCGATGATTTCTGAGAACTATAGGGTACTGCCGGTGGGCCTTGTTTCCTCTGTCACGTGGAGAGGCACATGGCAGCATCTCCTGGTCTCTCCCTTCTCTTCTGGGTTCTGTTTCAGCTTCCTGCTTCCTGTGGCTTTCTATCCCTTTGTCTGAATTTCATTCTCTTTTAAAGGACTCCAGTAATAGGATTAAGATCCATCCTGATTGAGGTGGGCCACACCTTAACTGAAGTCACCTCATCAAAAGGCCCTACTTAAAATGGGCTTATACGCACAGGAATGGATTAGACTAGATTTTAAAGCATGTTATTCTAGGGTACATACAGCTTCAAACCACCACACCACAGGTAATCAGATCCAACAATTTTAATATGTTGCCACATTTGCTGTATAGTCTATCTGTCCACTAATCTATCAATCTATTTATCAATCAGTTTTATGAGCACTTGAGTGTACATTGCATACATGATGCTCCTTGAACACTTAACACTTACATGAACATATCCTAAGAAAAAGGATATTCACTTATATAACTACCTTAAGTACGGTTCTCAAGTTCAAGAAATTTAACATTGGTTTCAAGTTTGCCGTACATGTTCCAATTTTTAAATATGTCCCAAAAAAGTTCTTTTGGGACTTTTCTCCTTCAGTATTAGGTCCTGTCCAGGATCACATATTACATTTAATTTCATTAACTTTTTAGTTCTTCATTCTTTTTTTTAAAATTGTGGAAGCATATATACAACATAAACTTTCTGATGTCAACTACATCCAAGCATACCATTGAGTGGGATTACTCATATTTACACTGGTGCCATATCCTCACTCTCTTCCATTACTAAAACTTTTCCTTCTCCCTAAATAGAAACCCTACACTCATTATACATTAACTCACAATTTCTCTGCCCCCCACCCCCACCCTACAACCTGCACTCTAATTTCTATGTCTATGAGTTGCATAGGGCTTTAATGTAACATGCTAAATCTATAACACTCTCACTTGCTTAGATACCAACTGAACTTCAATGATATATACAAATTATGTTCTTATTCCCATCTGGCCCTGATTATGTACTTCTTGACACAAATTGCAGGTTTATATATTGAGTTCAAAACCGTTTTATGCATTTGCCTGTTGGCTCCTGTAGAATATAAACTGTAAAGTCACAAACCAAAAACACAATGGTATTTTTATTTATATTTACCCATGTCATTACCCTTACCAGAGATCCTTATTTCTTTATGTTGCTTCAGTCTATTGTCTATTGTCCTTTCCTTTCAACTTGCAGAACTCTTTAGCATCTTTTATAGGCCTGGTTGAATAGTGACAAACTCCATCAGCTTCTGTTTATCCAGGAATTTCTTATTTTCTCCCTCATTTTATTATTTTTTTTTATTTCTCTCCCCTTCTCCCTGCCCCAGTTGTCTGCTCTGTGTCTATTCGCTGTGTGTTCTTCTGCGACTGCTTCTATCCTTATCAGTGGCACGGGAATCTGTGTTTCTTTTTGTTGCGTCATCTTGCTGTTTCAGCTCTTCGTGTATGCGGCACCATTCTTGGGCAGGCTGCACTTTCTTTCGTGCTGAGTGGCTCTCCTTATGGGGCGCACTCCTTGCACATGGGGCTCCCCTACACAGGGGACACCCCTGCATGGGGCGGCACTCCTTGCACGCATCAGCAATGCACATGGGCCAGCTCCACACGGGTCAAGGAGGCCCAGGGTTTGAACTGCGGACCTCCCATGTGGTAGGCAGACACCCTATCCATTGGGTCAAGTTCCCTTCCCTCTCCTTCATTTTTGAAAGACAATTTTGCCAGATATGGAATTCCTGGTTGGCAGGTTTTGCTTTTGATACTTTATGTATGTCATACCTCTGTCTTCTTGCCTCTATGGTTTCCCACATGAAATTGGCATTTAATCTTATTAAGGCTCCTTTTTCTGTGATTCAGTGCTTCTCTCTTGTCCTGTCAGAATTCTCTCCTTATCTTTGGCATTTGGCAGCTTGATATAACATAGTATGGTGTGAGTATATTTGGGTTTGTTCTGTTTGAAGTTAATTGAGCATCTTGGATATATTTTTTTGTGTCTTTCACTAAATTTGAGAAGGTTTCAGCCATTATTTCTTTGAATACTCTTTCTGTCCCTTTCTCTCTTCTCCTTCTGGAACTCCCACAATGTGTATATTGGTATGCTTGATGGTCTCCCACAGGTTCCTTAGGCTTTGTTTACTTTTCTTCATTCTTTCTTCTCCCTTCTCCTCAGAGAGTATGACAGTTTGAATCTGTGTAGATCCCAGAAAACCCTGTTTTTAAAGCTAATCCATTCCTGTGCATGTAAACCTATTGTAGGACCTTTTAACTAGATCCTTTTGATTAGATCACTTCAGTAGGCCATGACTCAGGTGGATCTTAATCCTCATACTGGAATCCTTTATAAAGGGAAGAATAAAAAGCTGCAGACACAGAAAAAAAATCTACAGTGACAGACAAACCCTCCAGAAGTTGAAATCAACAAACCCACGAGAGAGAAAGGTCGCAGATGGAACAGCCCAAAGCTGAAGCAATGAGGTCAAGATGGGAAATATGAACAGACACCACCATGTGCCTGATGGCCCGCTGCTGAGCTTGTAGAGAAAGTGGCCCTGGAGGAGAAGGCAGAGACCAGCAGAGCTGCCATTGTGCCTTGCCATGTGGCAGGAGTCCAGTAGACCACCTTCAGTGAGACAGCATCCCTGGTGATGCCTTGATTTGCACATTTTCACAGCCTCAGAACCAGCTTTTAACCTAATAAATTCCCATTGTAAAAGTCAACCCATTTCTGATATATTGCACTGGCAGCCTTTAGCAACTAAAAAGAAGGGATGATTCCAATTGTCTCATCTTCAAATTCACTATTCTTTCTTCTCCAGCTCCAATCTGTTATTGAACCCCTTTAAGTAATTTTTAATATCTGTTACTGTGGCCTTCAGCTGTGTGTGGTTCCTTTTCATAATTTCCATTTCCCTATTGATATTCTCTTTGTGTTCATCTATTGTTTTCCTGATTTCCTTTACTTCTTTGTCCATGTTTTCTTTTAGCTCTTTGAGCATGTTTAGCAGTGATTTAAAAATTATTTGTCTAGCATATTCCAGGTCTTGTCCTCCTAATGATGGGTTTTAATGCTTTAATCTTTGTTGCCTGGGCCATTGCTTCCTGTTTATTTGCATGTTTTATAATCTTTTGTTGAAACCCAGACATTTGCTATTTTGATATTTTTTCAATGGAACTTAGATTCTGAAATATTCCTTAAACTTGTATCGGCTAGTGTTATGATAGAACTTTCCTTGCATGCTAGCGCCTAACAAAAAATAAAAATAAAAAGAATACAGCTTTTCATTTCAGATTGACCTATGTAAGTGCTCTCTTCTGAACTTATCCATTCAATGAGGTTAGAGAATTTGCTCCAGGCCATAGTGTGTGAGCTTCCCTACTTCTTTCTGCACATGCATCTTCTCTTGGGTATGCACATGTGGTCCCAGGAATTGCCATGTTAACATATGAATATCTGCTCTTGCTGAGATACACTGTTATGGGAACTGAACTGTGTATCCTAGAGCCAGCAATCCCTTGCCCCAGGCAGCCACCTCGTGCTCTCCCACAAAATGGTTTGTAGGAATGCTCTGTGAACCACCTATTACATGTAAAACAAATTTTGGGATAGTGAATCCTTCAGTCCACTACCACACTGACTGAGCCAGACATACTTGCTCTCAGTATGTGCATGAGGGTTTCTTTACTCCCTCTGGAACTGAGACCAGGGGTTTGCACTCGGTGTGCCTGATGGCTCCACCTTGAGCTATGAAGGTTAAGGTCTAATCAAGGCACTACGAGACCCTACTTCTTTTAAGTAGTCTTTTACTTGGTTTGGCACCTGCCCTGTTATTCCAGTCCTCCAACTGTTTTCTGGAGTATTGAGAATGGTGTTTCTGCTAGTTCCTGCTCATTGTTCAATACCCTGTGGGGGGATGGAGCGCTGAAACAACTCTCTTGTCATCTTGATCACGACAGGTCCTGCAACCTGATACCTTTTTGTTGTTATTGTTGTTGTTTGTTGTTCTGCATAAGTTTAGACTGGGTCAGTTTCTCTTCTTTGTAACCAAAATCCCTAACTGACATCTACAAGAAGCTTACCACGATGATTGAATTTAACTGTTAAAGGTTAGATGCACTACCTTTAAAGCAGTGGGGGTGAGTGGATGTGACTCAAGCGATTGAGAACCTGCTTCCCACATGGAAGGGCCTGGGTTTGGTTCCCGGGACCTACTTAAAAAACAAACCAAAAACAAAGCAGCGAGTCTGAGCTGGGAGTGATTTTGCTTCTCAGGGGACATTTAGCAATGTCTGGTAATATTTTGTTTTTCACAACTCAGGGAAGGGGAGGTATGTGGTGCTACTGGCATCTGGTGAATTGAGGCCAAAACGCTGCTAACCCTCCTACAATGCACAGGACAGCTTTCCAGAACACAGCCCAAAATATCAGTAGTGCTGATTGAGAAGCCCTGCTTTAGAGCAAGAAACAAGACAAGGATGCTTGCTATCCATTGTTTCCATTCCTCATTATACTGGATATCTAGTATCATAAAAAAACAAATGAAAAAGAGATATAAGGACTGAAACGGTAAAAAACAAATGTTCATTATTTGCAGATGATATGATTGAATATCTGAAGATAAAATTCAGAAAGACTAGTAAAACCGTAACCCCCTCATGAAAGTTGCTGGATATAAATAAGGTCAATTGTTATAAGACCATTACATACCACCCACAACCACTTAAAACGTAATGATACCTCTCAGTAGTATTTCTGCAGCTTCTAGTGAGTTCATAATTATTTTAAGATAAAAAGTGTAGAAAAAGGTAATAATTTTTAAAACTCCTTTTAGCAATAGCAACACAATGTAAAAGCTATTTAAGAATAATTAAACAAAATATGCAAGAACTTGATGAAGAATATCATATATTTTTATTGTAGGACACAAATTAAGAATCAAATGAATGGAGAGACATATGATATTCAAGTTTGGGAAAATGCAATGTTATAAAGATGTCACACTCCTAACATTGATCTGTATAGTCAATGTAGTTCCAATAAAAAATCCCAACAAGGCTTTTCATAGACTTTGACAGCTGATCTCAAAAATTATATGGAAGAGCAAAGGGTCAAGGATGGCTAAGAAAATTTTGACAAGCAGAGGTCACCTCTGGATAGATTGGAAAGAAAATGAGATATAAAGGGCAGAGGAAGGATGAGAGCAAAAAAACTATTCAGATAAAGTTCTAAAGCAAATACGTAAACTCTGGGGAATGTGTATAGAAATATTAATTTTAAAAAGCTAAAAGCAAAAAATAATTTGCTCTGACTTTTATATGCATGTTGGCTTAAAGGTAAGTAAGCTGGAAAAAAAATCCCTAGTAATATCTATGCAAGAGACAATGACAAAATCCATGGAGATAATTGTACAGTTTAAAGAGATAACTGAGCAATAAGATGTACAGAACTTGATGGCTCATTAAATATGGGGGATGAGAGAGAGTGGAGGCATATAAAATGAAACCAAGGGTTTCAAGCTTGGTAACTTGGTAGATAGATGGTGGTTCCAATCCCTGGGATAGAAAACACAGGAAGAGGAATGAGTTTTGGGGGAGAAGATAATGAGTTAGGTGTGGACATAAAGAGTTTGACATACATGGGGCATCCAAGTGGCCTGGAAAGTAGTTGATCTTTTTTTTTTTTTAAAACCCGAGACCTTGTATTAATACATGTGAAACAGGCACTCACCCACTGAGCTACACCTGCTCCCTGGTAGTTGATTTTATAGGTCTGGGTTACAGATCCAAACCCAGGATTCTGAATCTTAAAAGAAGCCACAAGAATGGATGATGTTTCTAAGAAAAGTAGTAAAATAAGAAGATGCAGGTCAGAACCCAGAGGAACAGGCAGAGCAAGAAGGAAAAGAAAATGAGGAGTATCCGGAGGGATTGGAGGAAACCAGAAGAGTTCTGTGTCACAGATGTCAAGGAGAGAGAGCCTCCCAACTTTGAGAACGTGGCCAGCAGCTCAAATGTGGCCACAGGTTATGGAAAAAGAGATCTGAGCCTGGTCAGCTGGATGGAGCAACAGGGCAGCTTGGGGACTTTGACAAGAGCAGTTTGGGTAGCACAGCAGGGGAGGAAATCTGATTGCACTCACAGTGAGGAAGTGGGAGCAGTAGTGGTTCTTTTCTCTCAATCAGTTTGCTTAAAAGTGTGCGTAGAGTAAGTGATTGTATAATTATGGTCGAGAGACTGGGCTGGGGAATTTTTAGAAGGAATCAAGAATCAATTTCGAATGTTCTGAACCAAGGAAAAAGGGAAAGTTGAAAGGAAAGTAAAAAGAAGGAATGGACAGTCAAGAGAGGGAGCCCCTGAAGAGCTGGAAAAGGCTGCGATCTGAACTTGGGTGAAGGCTTTGCTTTCTGTGGGTGCAGGAGATCCTCTGCCATTCTTCCTGGGAAGCAGGAAAGATGGGTCGGTTATACATGAACTGGTAGGAGGCGGAGGTGTTCTGTTTCCTCTGTGAAGTAGGAGGTAAGTGTGAAGGTGGAGGTTTACAGATAAGAGAGTGCTGTATATGACAGGACAGAGAAGGCTGGCAGGGAATCACAGCAATAATCACTGCTGATATCTGTAGTTTTATAGGGGTTGTAAAGTGGTAGCTTCCTAATTATTTCATTCCTTTCATATTTATTATCTGGAATTCTATAAAAAGAGCTTTCTCTCAAACTATTTGGTTATCAAACTACAGCCCATGCAGAAAGGCATGGTACCTGCTGGTTATAGTCTCTTTATTAATTTTTAGATAAATATACTAGAGATTTTGGTTTCTTCTGGCAGTAATACAGTTATTTATTTGCTTTATCTTTAAAAAACATGTAAGCATTCCATAATAACAATACCAATATTACTATACTTACAGTAAGACTACTATTTATCTGGTCTTATTTTTATATTTTTATCGCTGGAACATCTTTCCTTAGAACGTAGAGTCAAAATGTGGTGTTTTAAAGTCACATCAAGGAACAATTTTTTTCTGTGGAGCTGTGCCATAACTTGATAAGGGTAGGGAACATTGTTTTCATTTTTTTGAAATTGATTTTATTGTTTCTATTTTGCTTCAATATAAACGATGTTAAAACATTTGCATGACTCTAAAGTTAAACTATGTAATAAGGCATATTCATAGAAATCTTCCTTCCACCTCTGTTCCCTCCATTCCTACCTTCCTTCTGGAAGGTAACCCAGAGTTTTGCATATCCTCCCGTTCTTTCCTTTTGAAAATATAAACTGAAATCCACAAAACCCGGAAGAAAACAAAGACACCAGGAAACACCACCATGTGCATTGCCTTGTGACAGGTGAAGGGCTGAAGGTCACGGCAGCCAGCCCGGAATGCCACCGTCTTGAGGAGTGCATCGCCTTGACGATGTCCTTTTTTTTCTTTTTTACCAAATGCCTTTTTTTTCATTATCTTTTTTATTAAAAGATACATAGATCACACAAAATGTTACATTAAAAAATGTAAGAGGTCCCCATATACCCCACTCTCCACGCCACCCCCGCTCCTCCCACATCAACAACCTCTTTCATCATTGTGGCCCATTCACTGCATTTGATGAATACATTTTGGAGCACTGCTGCACTGCATGGATTATAGTTTACATAGTAGTTTACATTCTCTTCCAGTCCATGGAGTGGGTTATGGCAGGATATATAATGTCCAGCATCTGTCCCTACAATATCATTCAGGACAACTCCAAGTCCCGAAAATGCACCCCTATTACACCTCCTTTGCCCTCTCCCTGCCTTCAATAACTTCCATGGCCACTGTCTCGACATCAATGACATAATTTCTTCCATTGCTAGAGTCAATATTTTGTAGTAGAATACCAGTAAATCCACTCTAATACATATTTTATTCCTCCATCCTGAAGACATGGAATGGCGATGTCCACTCCACCTCTAAGTCAAGAGGGGGCTTAGATCCCACATGGATTATGGATGAGACTCTCTGTTGTACTTGCAGACCCTTTCAGTTCCCTGGTGTGGTGTTTGACTATCCTCACCTCCCTGTTAGCTGACCTGGATAAGTCCAACAAACCGGATAGTAGGTGTTGCAACTCTGCTGAGGCTCAGGGCCCACCTGCCACATGGACAGTCCAGAGATTCAAGTCTCCTGAGCATACACCAACCCTAGTGCCACCCACAGGTTCAGTAAAAGTGACAGAAGAGACATGTGTAGAGAGGTCATATCTGAGTCCAACTCCATCACACTACAAATTCTAAAGTAGGACCCTACTTTGATGATGTCTTGATTTGGCCTTTCTTTTAGCCTCAAAACTAAAAGTTAATAAGTTCCTGTCGTTTAAGCCAATTCATTTTATGGTATTTGCTTAAGAAGCCTAGGAAACTAAAACAAATACCTTATTTTCTGTATCTGACTTTGGAATCACAAATATTTTCATGGTTATATACCACAATTAAATTTTAAAAAGCCACCTCCAACAACTGAAAAGCAAAATGAAACAAAGGAACTTTACTGTGTATTGCATTGAGAGCATAAAACATACCGTTTCACACTATTTCAAGTTACTTTAAAACACTTAATTAGACTATCCATCCTTACTGTGATAAACCCTAAAAACCAAAAGGCAAAAGAATTTTAACGCTGTTCCAGTGATCTTATTTGTGGTGGTAGTGTTAGTTTAGCTATTCAAGACTCTTTCACATGTAATACAAAATGAAGCAAATGAGTCATTATGTTGTCATTGAGAACCAGAATTTTCAATGTGGCTGAAGGGAGATGCAAATGCAAGAATTATGAACTATGAGTTAAATAAAAATTTTTAGTCCTGAATTCTATTTGTAAATATTAAGATAAACACATGATATATTTTTTTCTTGTTCTCAAAAACATTTCCTTATTCTTTTCTATTCTAAAGGCATAGAAACAATGGCCATACTATTGGCAATGAGCACTCTCACTGTCCAAATTGCGATCTCTAAATCAAAAGAAACAGGAGATCCTTGGAGAATTGATGAATTTCAGATTTGGGGTAGTAAATGTAGAAGATGGATCCAAAATTTTTTACCATATCAGAAAGCAGGCAAGCTGTCAGGAGTCTGGAGCCAACTCTAACAGGCTCCTACTAACTAACAAGCTTAATAATATTAATAGTAGCTAATAATAATAATAATAATAATAGAATAACCGAAGTGGATTGATACACACACAATACATTTAAATCCATTAGTAGTAGAAGGATTCTAAAATACACTCACAGACAGATGGGCAAGATGGCGGCTGAGTGAACATCCCTGTTAGAGTCTTCTGCAGGGAATCGGCTGGGCGGCGTTGGAGACTCTTTGGGACCGGATTGTTTCGGGATTTTTGCTGGTCCGGAGGTGTCTGGACATCGATTTGGAGGGAAGGTAACAGAGAGGATTCATCTGTGAAATATACACGGAGATCCCAGCTACCTGTAGAGGATTCCCTTCTTGGGTAGGCGGAGACGAGGCATCTAGCCCCGCTCGGTGGGGCTGAGCCAGGCCGGGCCGCAGCGGCGGACGCCGGAGCGGGGCCGGGCGGGGCCGAGCCAGGCCGAGCCGGGCCGCGGTAGCGTTTGGAGCCGGGCGGGGCCGGTGCAGGCCCCGGCTGCGGGCCGCGGTAGCGCTTGGAGCCGGGCGGGGCCGGTGCAGGCCCCGGCTGCGGGCCGCGGTAGCGTTTGGAGCCGGGCGGGCCCGGGTCAGGCCGCGGCGGGTACGGAGCCGGGCAGGGCCGGTCCAGGCCGCGGTGGCGGGAGGTGGACGCCGGAGCCGGCTGGGCCGCTGTAGCGAGCGGAGCTGGGCGGAGCCAGGCCAGGCCAAGGCGGCGTGAGGAGGCGGGCGGAGCCGGGCCTGCGGAGGGGTTTCTGGTTTTGTTTTTTTTTTTTTTTTTTTTTTTTTTTTGAGCATCTGCAGTACCGGGGAGTTCGTGGGCCCTGGGCGGCCTATTGGGGGTTTGTGGGAAGGGAGGTGCTTGCAGACCCATTTGGGCAGACAGACGGGGGGGTTTTAGGGCAAAGCGGGGGGAAGTTGTTGTTTTAGATAGTGTTGCAATTGTGACACGTGTGTACCTGTATCTCTCTTCTCCCTATCCGTTCCCCACCGTTTGCCCATCCTCTTTTTCTTTCTTCCTTTCTTCTTGCCTTTCTTTTTTCTTTATTATAATTAGTTTTTTTTTTTTTTCGGTTTTCTCTTTCCCTCTTGTCCCTCATCTTCCACTTATTTTTACTTTAATTCAAGTATACAATAGGTGCTACAGGGAACACCTCACATTTGCTGGGTTTTCCCATCCTCCACTGCCTCATTTCTGTGTGAACTGATTTAGGCTACCTACACTATCCCCCTTCCCCTGCATCTTGATCCACTATCATCTACTGTCTCTCCTATATTCCACCCCCCACCTCCCGTTCTTTGATCCACAAAGTGTCTAACTCTTAATTTCTAATACCTTTGTTCTGTTTTCTGTCTATTATCCACTCTTGAAACTATTACCTTTCTTTTCTTTTTCCCTCTCTCATGAAAACAATAGCTGTGTAGTTCATACCATATTCCTCCCAAATTCAGTCATCAACTTCATAAAAGGTACTCTACCTACAGCTATAACTCTATACAATCTACATGAATCTAACCTCCATCCTTCCAGATCTCATATTCCTGCTTTATTAACATACATCACCAATACAACTTTACACTTTTCCCTTGCTTACACAATTGCCTTTCCCCAACACTAATACTTTCCTCTAAAGTGAACTTAACCAACAACAAGTAACTAGAATAAGAAGAAAAAAGTGACAAAGAGAAGATATAACACCTGTGCAAAAATAACAACTAATTAACCTCCAAGAGCAGACAAAGAAGCTAAGGAACTGATTAAATTCGTCAAAATAAAGAGATGACCAGAAAGCAACAAAAATCTACGAACCAAACCAATAATCAGGAAAACATGGCTGAATCCAATCAACAAACCAATAATCACGAAGGGGAGCAAAACTTGGCACAAGCAATGAAAGATCTCAGAACATTTATCACCGACAAATTTGATGCAGTAATGAAAGAGGTTAACAACATGAAGACATCACTTGGAGGGGAAATTGCAGACATACGCAAAAACATAACAGATATGATGGGAATGAACACCACAGTTCAAGAAATCAAAAATACACTTGCAGCAAATATCAGCAGACTAGAAGAGACAGAGCAGAGAATTAGTGATGTGGAAGACAGTACATCAGAAATCAAACAGATAGTAGAAGGGGTCAATAAGAAGATAGAAAAAATCCAATTAGGATTTAGGGACCTGAATGACAATGCAAAACGCTCAAACATACGTATTATAGGCATTCCAGAAGGTGAAGAGAAGGGAAAGGGGTCAGAAAGAGTGTTGCAGGAAATAATGGCTGAAAACTTCCCAAATCTACTGAAAGAGACAGATGTACATATCCAAGAAGCACAGCGCACTCCACAAGTCATAAACCCCAACAGGCCCACCCCAAGACATATACTTGTCAAATTATCCAATGCTCAAGACAAAGAGAAAATCCTAAAAGCAGCAAGAGAAAAGAAAACCATCACATACAAGGGAAGCTCAATTAGATTAAGTGCTGATTTCTCTTCTGAAACCATGGAGGCAAGAAGACAGTGGTATGATATAGTCAAGGTACTAAAGGAAAAAAATTTCCAACCAAGAATACTCTATCCAGCTAAACTAGCATTCAAACATGATGGAGAGTTCAAAATATTCGCAGACAAACAGAAACTGAAAGAGTATACCAACAAGAAACCTCCCCTTCAAGAAATTCTAAAGGGAGTGCTGCAGGAAGAAAGGAAAAAACAGGAAAGGCAAAGTTGGAGGAGAGTATAAGACCAACAACAACAACAAAAAAGACAAAAAAAAAATATACAAACAAAATATGACAAACACAAATCCAATCAAAATATGGCTAACACAAATAAATCCTTGATAGTAATAACACTGAATGTCAATGGATTAAACTCACCTATCAAAAGATTCAGACTGGGACACTGGATAAGGAAATATGACCCATCCATATGCTGTCTACAAGAGACACATCTTAGACCCAGAGACGCATGGAGATTGAAAGTGAAAGGCTGGAAAACAATCATACAAGCTAACAATAACCAAAAAAAGGCAGGAGTAGCTATATTAATATCAGACAAAATAGACTTTAAATGTGAAACAATTGTGAGAGACAAAGAAGGATACTACATTTTAGTCAAAGGGAAAATCTGTCAAGAAGATCGAACAATCATAAATATCTATGCCCCTAACAAGGGTGCCTCTAAATACGTCAGGCAAACGCTGGAAAAACTAAGTGAAAGAATAGATACATCTACAATTATAGTGGGGGATTTTAATACACCACTATCAACTCTGGACAGAACATCTCAAAAGAGAATCACCAAAGAAACAAAACATCTGAATAGTATAATAGAGGAGCTCGATCTAATAGACATATATAGATCGCTACACCCAAACACAGCAGGATATACATTTTTCTCAAGCGCACATGGATCATTCTCCAAGATAGATCATATGCTAGGCCACAAAGAAAGGCTGAACGAATTCAGAAAGATTGAAATCATACAAAACATTATCTCTGACCACAGTGGAGTCAAGCTGGAGATTTGCAAGGGAAAGAAGCCCAGATTTCACACCACGATTTGGAAATTAAACAACACACTCTTAGAAAAACAGTGGGTCAAAGAGGAAATCTCAAAAGAAATCAATGACTACCTTGAAACAAATGATAATGATAACACAACATACCAAAATTTATGGGATGCAGCAAAAGCAGTACTGAGAGGGAAGTTTATAGCCATAAATTCATATATCAAAAAAGAAGAAAGAGCAAAAATTGAAGAACTAACTGCACATTTGAAGGAATTAGAAAAACAACAACAAAGTAACCCAACAGGAAGAAGAAGGAAGGAAATAACAAAGATAAGAGCAGAACTAAATGAAATAGAAAATAAGAAAGCACTTGAACAGATAAACAAGACCAAGAGCTGGTTTTTTGAGAAGATTAACAAAATTGACAAACCTTTAGCAACACTAACAAAGAAAAAAAGAGAGAAGATGCAAATACACAAAATAAGAAATGAGAAAGGCGATATCACCACTGACCCCACAGAAATAAAGACTATCATAAGAGGATATTTTGAAAAACTATATTCCAACAAAAATGACAATCTAGAGGAAATGGACAAATTCCTAGAAACACATAAACAGCCCATATTGACAAAAGAAGAAATTGATGATCTTAACAAACCAATCACAAGCAGAGAGATAGAATCAGTTATTAAAAATCTCCCAACTAAGAAGAGCCCAGGGCCAGATGGCTTCACAGGTGAATTCTATAAAACATTCCGGAAAGAACTGACACCAATCCTGCTGAAACTATTCCAAACCATCGAAACAGAAAGAACATTACCCAACTCCTTCTATGATGCCAACATTATCCTAGTACCAAAGCCAAACAAAGACATCACAAGAAAGGAAAATTACAGACCAATTTCTCTAATGAACCTAGACGCAAAAATACTTAACAAAATACTTGCTAATCGTATTCAACAACACATTAAACGAATTATACACCACGACCAAGTGGGATTCATCCCAGGTATGCAAGGATGGTTCAACATAAGAAAATCAATCAACGTAATACACCATATAAACAGATTGAAGGAAAAAAATCACATGATTATATCTATTGATGCAGAAAAAGCATTTGACAAAATACAGCACCCTTTCTTGATAAAAACACTCCAAATGATTGGAATACAAGGAAATTTTTTGAACATGATAAAGAGTATATATGAAAAACCTAAAGCCAATATTGTTTACAATGGAGAAATCCTAGACTCCTTCCCTCTAAACTCAGGAACAAGACAAGGATGCCCACTGTCGCCGCTCCTATTTAACATTGTCTTAGAAGTACTTGCTCGAGCACTGAGGCAAGAACCAGAAATAAAAGGCATTCAAATTGGAAAGGAAGAAGTCAAAATTTCATTATTTGCAGATGACATGATCCTATACATAGAAAACCCTGAGAGATCTACAACGAAGATTCTAGAACTCATAAATGAGTTTAGTAAAGTCGCAGGTTATAAGATCAATGCGCAAAAATCAGTAGCATTTCTGTACACCAATAATGAGCAAGATCAGGAGGAAATCAAGAAACAAATACCATTCACAATAGTAAATAAAAAAATCAAATACTTAGGAATAAATTTAACTAAAGAGGTAAAGAACTTATACACTGAGAACTATACAAGATTGTTCAAGGAAATCAAAGAAGACCTAAATAAATGGAAGACTATTCCTTGTTCATGGATAGGAAGACTGAACATTATTAAGATGTCTATCCTACCAAAATTGATCTACACATTCAATGCAATCCCAATAAAAATCAATGCAGCCTTCTTTAAGGAACTAGAAAAACTAACTATGAAATTTATTTGGAAAGGAAAGAGACCCCGAATAGCCAAAGACATACTGAAAAAGAAAAACGAAATTGGAGGAATCACACTACCTGACTTCAAAACATACTATAAAGCTACGGTGGTGAAAACAGCATGGTATTGGCATAAGGAGAGACATATAGACCAATGGAATCGAATTGAAAGCTCTGATATAGAACCTCACATATACAACCACATAATATTCGATAAAGCCACCAAACCCTCTCAACTGGGAGAGAGTGGCCTATTCAACAAATGGTGTCTGGAGAACTGGATAGCCATATGTAGAAGAATGAAAGAGGATTACCATCTCACACCTTATACAAAGATCAACTCAAGATGGATCAAAGACCTAAATATAAGAGCCAAGACCATAAAAACCTTAGAAAGCAGTGTAGGGAAACATCTACAGGACCTTGTAATAGGTAATGGATTTATGAATATCTCACCAAAAGCACGAGCAGCAAAAGAACTAATAGATAAATGGGACTTCCTCAAAATTAAAGCCTTCTGCACCTCAAAGGAGTTTGTCAAGAAAGTAAAAAGGGAGCCCACACAGTGGGAGAAAATATTTGGCAATCATATATCTGATAAGAAACTTATAACTTGCATATATAAAGAACTCCTACATCTTGAAAATAAAAAGATAAACAATCCATTTAAAAAATGGGAAAAAGACTTAAACAGACACTTCTCCGAAGAAGAAATACAAATGGCAAGAAAGCACATGAAAAAATGTTCCAAATCTCTAGCTATCAGAGAAATGCAAATCAAAACCACAATGAGATACCATCTTACACCCATAAGATTGGCAGCTATGAAAAAAACAGAAGAATACAAGTGCTGGAGAGGATGTGAAGGAAGGGGAACACTCATCCACTGCTGGTGGGAATGCAGAAGGATCCAACCATTCTGGAGAACAGTATGGCGGTTTCTCAAAAAACTAGCCATAGATTTGCCATATGACCCAGCAATACCACTGCTGGGAATATACCCAGCAGAACTGAAAACAAGAACACAAACCAATATATGTACACCAATGTTCATAGCAGCATTGTTCACTATTGCCAAAAGTTGGAATCAACCCAAATGCCCATCAACAGACGAGTGGATCAATAAAATGTGGTATATACACACAATGTAATACTACTCGGCTGTAAGAACAAACACACTACAAACACATATGATAACATGGATGAATCTTGAGAACCTTATGTTGAGTGAAGCAACCCAGACATTGAAGGACAAATACTACATGACCTCAATGATATGAAATAAACAAGCTGCCCTAGATAGCAAGAGACTGAACGATAGGCTTGCAGGAAATCGGAGGGTGGAGGAAGGATATGAGCCGATGTCTGCAGGGGTGGAATTTAAGACGAGATGGTGGTAAGTATGAACACAAAGAAGAGATAAAAGGGGGGCAAGGGGTTGCCTTTGCTTGGGGCTTTGCGGGTTTGAGGGTGGCTGGGGAGGGACGGGTGGGTAACGTTGCCCAAAAGTGGGGGGAGGGAGGGGTAGCATACGAACCAGGAGAGGGTCAGGTGTTGGTGGAGAGTAAAATGCCGAGAAAATCATATCAAAATATAATAAAGAGGGTTACCTGTTTAGAATGCTCGGAGGGGAGGGTCTGATGCAGGACGGGCTCCTGGGGAATGTCTAAATGCTCATTCTGCCAGAGTGGGTGACACCATGGGGTAGAAACCCAAGTAGTGAGAGTGGGGGTGGACCCACATCCTGGGGAGGACTAATGCCATCCAATAGAGGGAACTGTATCCCTCGAGAGAAAGGGTGGCTCCCAGGGCATTGGGGCAGTTGAGCAAGTTAGGCCCTGAACACTATTCCATCTATCTCTGGAAGTGGCTCCTCAGGAAACGGAGGTTGGCTATCACTGAGGGCACCAAGGTGGAAGGGAAAATGGACGTTAAATGTGTGGAACCAAAGTAAATGGGGGGTAAGAGAGGAGTTTCTTGAGAGTACACAAGGATGGATATAAAACATGTAATATTACACCATAACATATAGGAGATGACAGACTGATAATGTAAACCATAATGTAAAACATAGGATAACTAAAAATGTAAAGAACTGTGTATCCTAAAGTATGCACCATAATGTAAACACAGATGTCACCTTGTTAGAAAGCTAATGTCTCAGACTCTGTACATCACTTTAAGTAAATATGATATGAATAGGGCGTAAGAGTATCACTGTGGAAGGGAAAAGGTTTTCTGGTGGATGTGTGGGAGTGCTGTATATTATATATATACATTGCTGTGGTCTAGGACTCCTGTGAAGAAAAGCTGAATAATTAGGGGGGGGGGGGGGGGGGAAAAAAGAAAAAAAAAGAAAAAAATAGGATGTGGAATTTTTTCAAGTCAACATTCTTTATCTAAGTTCTTTATCTAACTTTATCCAAGTTCTTTATCTATCCTTTAAACTCATCGCTATATGCCATTCCCTAGTAAGGGACCATGACATTATATTGGGCTTCAAATTTCGGGGAGTTCTGGATCACAGAGTGTTTCAACAATGGCAATGGAGGGATACTGGTATGGGATACCAATGACAGGTGATATATGACTGACAGGGAGCGGTACAGAACATATGTCCAGGGTGCATGGCAATGTTTGGATATACTCATAGTGGCAACAATTAAAAACCACAGTAGGGGGGGTACTGGGTTCCTGGCCAGTGGTGCTCTGTCGTGGTCCCTAGGGGAGCAGCGACAGTCTCCCAGGTACAGTGGTGGGGACCGGGAGGGAGTGAGGGTTCAACAGTGAGCCCCTGATACTAATGACTATGCTTGTGAGCTGATAAACCCAAAATAATAACAAGGCCTAGAGCAACTTTGTGCCTGGGAATTTCCTTCTGTCAGCCTTCATGTTACTCAAATGTGGCCAGTCTCGAAGCCAAACTCAGCATGTAAATGCAATGCCTTCCCCCCAGCGTGGGACATGACACCCGGGGATGAGCCTCCCTGGCAACGAGGGACCACTATCAACTACCAACTGATGATGCAACTGGAAAATGACCTTATACGGAAGGTTCAATGCGGATCAGCAGAATATCCATGTCTACATAAAATACCATGACTTTAAAATGCTGTTTGACCTAAAGTAAGGGGGAAATGGAAAGGAGAAATGAGTTTATATGGCTACGAGTTTCTAAAAAAGAGTCTGGAGGCTGGCAGAAGGTTTGCCCTCATGCACAACTGAGCAGAGTCAGAGAGACAGATAAAGCAGATACAACCCCCAGATATTGGTTCCTTTGAGGGCTAAAGAGACCCATGGGAGTTATGGTCATGGCCGATGGGGTTAACTACCAGGGCAGATGGCCCCTCTTTGGAAATGGTGTTTATGTGTGATGAATCTGGACTCAGATGGGATCTCCCTTCATAAGACTTTCATGCTAATGTGCTGGAGGTGCAGTTAATGTTGGGGTTTAAGATATATTTAGGGGATTTGAATCTCTGGACTGACAATGTGATAGCCAGATCCTGAGCCTCAACAGACTCCAGCACCTACAATCTGATTTATTGGACTTACCACACTCAGCTAAGATGGAGGTGAAGAAGGACAACCACCACACCATGGAGCCTAGAGTGATTACAACTGAAAATGGGAGGATTGCATCCAGCATCCAGGTGGAATCTGAGCCTCCTCTTGACATAAAGGTGCAATGGACACAACCAATCCAGTGTCCACATAGAAGAGGTGGCATTGGATTGGGAAAAGTGGACATAATGGACAAAGGGTATGGGGAAAGGCAGGAAGAGATGAGAGGTGGAGGCGTCTTCGGGACATGGAGCTGCCCTGGATGGTGCTTCAGAGGTAATCACCGGACATTGTAAATCCTCACAGGGCCTACATGATGGAATAGAGGAGAGTATGGGCCATGATGTGAACCAATGTATATGAGGTGCAGAGGTGCCCAAAGATGTACTTACCAAATCCAATGGATGTGTCATGATGATGGGAACGAGTGTTGTTGGGGGGGGGGAGAGGGGGGGTGGGGGGGTGGGGTTGAATGGGACCTCACATATATATTTTTAATGTAATATTATTACAAAGTCAATAAAAAATTAAAAAATTAAAAAAAAAAAAAAATACACTCACACACATACATGCACATATATTATAAACACACATTGGTTACCTTTGGAAAATACCAGAGAACCAACTCACTACTTCGGAAACTGGCAAGCAAAGGGAAAGAACGTTCATCCTGCTTTTACTTTATAAAATATACCATAAGGCAGACTTTGGCTAACTCCAGCCCACTGCCCTGTTTTTGTAAATAAAGTTTTATTGGAACACAGCCACACCCATTTGTCTGCAGGTTGTCTGTGGCTGCTTTCATGATACAGCAACAGAGCTAAGACTTTGTGACAGAGACTGAATGGTTTGCAAAACCAAAAATATTTACATCTGGCTTAGGTTGACCCTGCCATAGCGTATTCACATATTTGAGTGGGCAAGTTTTATTTTCTGTAGCTGTTTTGAAGATAATAAAGAATAATAGTATTAGAATGTCACTATTTTGCAATGCTTATTTACAGTTAATGGCAATGTTGAAGTTGGCTAATACGTATGTGCTTTGTTATAGTATTCTCTCTACTCTTGCCTATGCATCATTTCCCATGGCTGCTGTAACAAATAACCACAACCTTAGTGACTTAAAACAACCTCATGTATTTATGATCTTACACTTTTGGAGGTCAGAAGTCCAACATGGAAGTCACCTGGCTATGGTCACCAGGCAGGCTGCATTCTCTTCAGGAGGCTCTAGGGGAGAATCAGTGCCCTTGCTGTTTCCAGCTTCTAGAGGCCACCCCGATTCCCAGGTTTGGGGTTTCCTTCCTCCTTCTTCAAAGCCACAACTGTGGATCAAGTCCTTCTCACTCTGCCCTCTCTTTGGTTCTTCCCAGGTAAGAAAGGCTCTCCACTTTTAAGGACTCATGTGATTAGATTGAACCCTCCCCGATAATCCAGAAGATCTTCCCATCTCAATGTCAGCTGGTTACCAACTTTAATTCCCCTCTACCATATGACTTAACACATTCTCTGATTCTGGAAATTAGGATGTGAACATGTTTGACAGGGGTGGGGAGGGCAGGACATTATTTTTACTACCACAATATAGGTTACACATTTTTCATAATAAAAGGTTTTAAAAATTAACATTTGAGACAAAAACCCAACATTAGTTCTTTAGATTGTGTTTACAAGTCAGTAGCACAACCAATTAAACTCTGCAAAAACAAAACATTCTGTTGAATAAGACCCATGTGCATGAGGATTCTGATTTTGCGTAGAACACAAAACCAAGGAGTGAGAAATGGATATTGTAAATCTATCACTCTGTAAATTGCAACTAAAGCATTAAACAGAAAGAGGAACCATTGAAAAGTGATATTACAGGTAAAAATAGTAAATCTAGTGTATTATATTCAAAGCAAACTGTAACATGATGAGTTATATAAAAAAGAAATCATTTGGTAAAAAGTTTTCCATTAAAAAATAACACTTTACTATCTCAAAACATTTCATATACATTTTGATTTGATTTCATAATAACCTTTGAGTTAGAGTAAGAATATGGGTGGGTGGTCCTTTTGTAGTTGAAGTTAATTGAGACTCAGAAGGATGGTGCCTTGTTTTACATTTTCCTAGCAGTGGCTGAATGGGAAATGGAACCTAGCTCTTTTGATACCACTGCATCAATGTATTTAGTAACCCCAGTAAAAAGTTCAATTGTGCTTAGAATGTGATGTTTATTAATACCAAATCAATCAGAAATCCTTACTAATTTTTCCATGAACAACAGGTAAGGTATAAAATAAAAGGTACTATTTAGAAGTGTCATTGTTTTAGATTTCTGCCCTGAAGCCCTTCCTGCTAAGCTCTCCCATCAACCCATGGACTCAGGCTTCGCGTTTCCAGTGCTGCTTTATAATTCCCAGTTGAGAGAGACAGTGTCACCGAACCTGTAATGTTCCTGCCAACTGCCCTGCAATGAGGTTTAGGTCATGTGACCAGTTCTAACCAATAGCAGAAACGTCATCTGTCACCTCTGACAGCCCAGAAGAGCAGTGTGAAATCTCTTTGCTTTTACTTTGGCCTCAGTGCTGCTTTTTAAGGCCACTTGTTGAAACGGCAGATGCCCCACCTCACATCGCTCTAAAGTACCATTTAACATGAGTGTTGGAGGGCACGTTTAAGTGATTATCGTGAAACAGCATATGTGAGTGTTTTCTCCATGAAATCTTAGAGAAACGCAGTGGGCAGGGGTGTGGATCCAATTCAGTTTTTTTTCCTTTAGAGGCAGACACCAATATTTTTGCTCATCTTATTAAAGACCCTTATCTCCATCAAAGGAAAACAAATGCTTGGCAAAGATTAAATTGAATAGAGGCGGCGGTCTTGGCCCAGTGGTTAGGGAGTCCGTCTACCACATGGGAGGTCTGCGATTCAAACCCTGGGCCTCCTTGGCCCGTGTGCAGCTGGCCCATGCGCAGTGCTGATGCACGCAAGGAGTGCCCTGCCATGCAGGGGTGTCCCCCGCGTAGGGGAGTCCCACGCGCAAGGAGTGCGCCCCGTAAGGAGAGTTGCCCAGCGCGAAAGAAAGTGCAGCCTGCCCAGGAATGGTACCGATGACAGAACAAAAGATGACACAACAACAAAAGAAACACAGATTCCCGTGCTGCTGACAACAGAAGCGGACAAAGAAGACACAGCAAATTGACACAGAGAACAGACAACTGGGGTGGGGTGGGGTGGGGTGGGGTGGGGTGGGGTGGGAAGGGGAGAGAAATAAATAAATAAAATAAATAAATCTTTTAAAAAAAATGAATAGAGGTGAAACAATATCTAGCTTCTGAAAAATATAAAGATGGTACAAAATAATAATTCAACTGGATTAGGAAGATAAGAAAGCTTGTTAAGGATTTGTCTTGTCAGCAAAGTAACTTAAAAATGGTGCACAGAGGAAGCTACTGTGCTTGTCTCAGTGAGAATGCAAGGCCCATTTCGACTGGGGACAGCAGCATGCCCTCCCACCCCAGGGAAGGCACAGTGGGTGCAGGCAGAGACTTGTAGCCACAGCGCTTTGACTCTGACTCAGGGGAGTTCTTCTTTCCTGTCCACCATTTGATTTATATCCCTTAGATGAAGACCTTTACAAACAAAAGAAAGAACTTTTCTCGCAGCAGTAATTCAACATACTGACAATAAACGTATTGATAGATCTTGGGTTTGGGAAAAAGCAAACACCTCTCTCTATAGAGAATTTAACACCTTGTGTTTGCATACTGTTAATGGTTTGTATTGAATTTTCTCCTGTTGTGGGTCAGGATGCCTGTGGGGGGTTAGGGGATGGCTGGATCCCCACTTCCGGGGAGGATGGGCAGGATGCCCGCGCGGCCCCTCCCTGCTCACTTTTGCCATCTCTTTCCTCTCCTTGTTCGTCCCTTTACAGTAATGGTGAGTTATGCTTGGGCAAGTTCTCCAGTTGTGGGAGGGTGCGTTAGCGTTTCCCTGAGAACCGGAGAACTCCTGTAGATTTCCCAGCCTCCCTTGCAGTTCGTTTGGGTCATGTAACTGGTTCTGTCCAATGGCGGGAGGTTGAAGGCCATTTAGGAGCCAGTGTGCCTGCCCCCAGCTTCCCGTGCTTCCTGCTGTGGAAGGCCACATATTCCAATCCCATTGTCCACCTCCACCGGACATCGTGAGTGAGAAATAACCTTCACTGTGTGAAACCACTGGAATTTCAGGACTTATTTTGTTCCTTCATCATAACAAATCCTTTCCTGAGTAATAAAATTACCTACTCTGCAGCCCTTCTAGGCCTTTCCTGAGTAATAAAATTACCTACTCTGCAGCCCTTCTAGGTTTTTCTTTTCTTTTTCTTTTTTTTTTAAAGATTTATTTATTTTTTTTATTTCTCTCCCCTTCCCCCCGACCCCAGTTGTCTGTTCACTGTGTCTATTTTGCTGCGTGTTCTTCTTTGTCCGCTTCTGTTGTTGTCAGTGGCATGGGAATCTGTGTTTCTTTTTGTTGTCATCTTGCTGTGTCAGTTTTCCGTGTGGGCAGCGCCATTCTTAGGCAGACGACACTTTCTTTGGCACCGGGTGGCTCTCCTTACGGGGTGCACTCCTTGCGAGTGGGGCTCCCCTACACGGGGACACCCCTGCGTGGCACGACACTCCTTGCATGCACCAGCACTGCGCACGGGCCAGCTCCACACGGGTCAAGGAGGCCCGGGGTTTGAACCGGGTACCTCCCATGTGGTATACAGATGCCCTAACCACTGGGCCAAGTCCACTTCCCTAGGTTTTTCATTAAATGCTTTTGCCTAAGCATCCAGAGGAATTGGTAGCGCTGAGATTTGAATGTTGGAAGACTACCAACATTTCTTTTCTTCAATTTATATGAATTGCTTTATAGGCATAATTTTCAAAATTAATTCCTTTTTATCAAAATGTGTTTTTCCAAAATGTATTTTTAAATTAAAAAATACTTTATCAAAATGATACACACACAGTTTTAAGAAAAAATCACAGATGCTCTAAGTGGTGTAAGTTATGACAGCACCAATCCTCTGTCCTGCCTTCCCCAACCCAGACTTATGCCCTTTCTCCTGTTTCTTCTGGTATTTATATCTGTTTCTAAATAATATGTTTATACTGCCATTTCTTGTTATATCAATACAAACATTTTCTGTTGACTTCTTATGGTGATTAAGATCCAGTCACTAGTACTTCCCACCAGCCCTTCACCTCCCCCATCTTTTCATTATACCACAGTTTTGGTTAAATCTCTATTCACTGTTTATTATTTATGACCATGTAAATATTGCTAAGAAAAGGAGTGTGCTATTTATATATATATATTTTTATTTCTGTGAAAGTTTCCCTGTCCCTGCTGGAGTTAACAATTATTTATTTTTCATTTGTTTAGTCTTTGTATGTTGCCATCAATGATTCTTCCCTCATCCAATAGTCTGCAATTCTATTTTCCATGTGGCAAAAGGTGGCAGATTGTTTTTTGGAGGTAATTTTTACTGGAGCCCTCTCTCCTGGACTCCTTCATTCCCTCTGGCTAAATCTGGCCCAGATGCTCCCCAGGTTTATAGCACAGCTGTCATCCTGGATTCTATTTCCTGGAATCCACATCTTCCTTTTTCTTGGTTTACCCTATTGTGCTGTTAGAGCATGCCCTTCAGTGGCTTTCAGAAAAAGGGTGTGTGGTGGTTTGGAGCTATGTACCACACAAAAACATGTTCTTAAATTTAATCCATTCCTTAATGCAATGGTGTGAACCCATTGTAAGTAGAATCTCTCCCACCCCTGAGATGACTCTCTCATCTCCTTGCTCATTGTTTTTGCTCACTGTTTGTGCTTGTTGTGTGCTCATTGTTTTTGCTTGTTATTTTTGTTCTTTGTTTTTGTGCATTGTCTACTCACTTTTTGCTCCTTGTCTACACATTGTCTGTTTGCTCTTTCTTTAGTAGGCACCAGGAACCAAACCTGGGACCTCCCATGTGGGAGGCAGGCACTCAACTGCTTGAGCCACGTTCACTCCCAGTAGGGGCTATTTGATGAGGTTACTTCAGTTAAGGTGTGGCTCAACTCAATCAGGATTGGTTTTAATCTTATTATATGGGCCCATTATAAGTGGAAGAAAGCCAAAGAGGGAGCAGCCAGAAGCTGAAAATCAATGAAACCCAAAAGAAACTGGAGAAACCAGGAAAGGCCACCATATGCATTGCCATGTGACAGAGGAGCCAAGGAGCAAGGATGACTGACAGCCAGCCTCAAAATGCCAGTCTTTGGGAAGACAGCATCACCTTGATGATGCCTTGATTTCAACTTACCCTAGCCTCAAAACCATGAGCCAATAAATTCCTTTTGTTTATGCCTACCCATCACATGATATTTGTTTTAGCAATGAGGAAACTAAAACAGAGTGCATAAAAGGTAAAGTTTTTGAACCTTGCTTGTGTGACATGTCTTTATTTTGGCCCGCATTGCTGTTGGTAGTTTAGATGGATATAAAAATGGAAATGGAAATAATTTTCTTCCCAGACAATCTCTGGAGGCATACACCAAGAACTGCTAAGAGCCCAGTGCCCTTGGGAAGGAAAATTGAGAGTTAGGGATGGAGAGAGACTGGCTTTTTACTATATGACCTTTTGTATTATTTATTAATTTATTATTTCCAGGCATTACTTCATAAAATGTAAAAAAATTCATTAAGAGACAGAATACATGGCAAATTTTTTAAAAATTTAAACTGTCCCCCAATTACTACATTTTGCTACAAATTTAACATGGTTTGAGTCCATAAGCAATATATGTGGTACAACATAATAACTTCAGACTTCAAGGGGTGTGCTTGAAATTATGCTATTGTGCAAGCTCAAACATTCACAAGCCTGTCAAACTCAACCAGCTGGGTCAGAACAGCCTATTCAATAAATGGTGCTTGGAAAACTGGATATCCATATTTAAAAGAAAGAAAGAGAACCCTTATCTCACACCATATACAAAAATTTAATTCAAAATGGATCAAGGACCTAAATATAAAAGTACTAGAAAATATAGGGAATCATCTTCAAGATATTGTGATTGGTGGTGATTTCTTGGACCTTACAACCAAAGCACAAGCAACAAAAGAAAAAATAGATGAATGGGACTGCCTCAAAATTAAACACTTTTGTATTCCAAGCGATTTTGTTATGAAATTGAAAAGATAGCCAACTCAATGGGAAAAAAATCTTCAGAAACCATCAATCTGATGAGAAATTGATCTCCATATTACATAAATAGATGATACAATTTAAAGATAAAATGAGAAGCAACCCAATTTAAAAACTGGCAAAAGAACTGAATAGACATTTTCCAAAATAGAAATACAAATGGCCAAAAGACACATGAAAACAGGTTCAACATCACTAGCTATTAAGGAAATGTAGATCAAAATTGCAATGAGATTATCATCTCATACCACACAGAATGGCCATTATTTACAAAAACAGCAAACTACAAGTGTTGGAGAGGATGTGGAGAAATAGGAACACTCCCCCATTGTTGGTGATAGTGTAAAATGATGCAGCCTCTGTAGAAGATGATTTGACAGTTACTCAGGAAACTAAATACAGAACTGCCATATGATCCAGCAATCCTGCTACTAGGAATATATTCAGAAGAACTGAAAGTTAGGATGCAAACAGATATTTGCACAATGATATTCATAGTGGCATTATTCACAATTGCTAAAAGATGAAAACAACCTAAGTGTCCATCAGCTGATGAATGGATAAACAAGATGGGGCATAGTCATATGATGTAATACTATTCAACTGTAAGAAGAAATCAATTGGGGAAGCACATGGCAGCTTGTGGAATCTTGAGGATATTGTGTTGTATGAAATAAGCCAGATACAAAAGGATAAATATTGTATGGTCTTACTGTTATGAACTAAATACAATGAGTAGGCTTCTGGAGCTGGAGTATGAAGTGTAGGTTGGAGGGAGATGGAATATGGGATTAGAAGGGAGAGATGATGTTGGGCACATGTCATAAGGTCACATGTGGTAGTAGTCGGACTTGATGGCAACAAACTATAATGAATGTAATACTGCTGATTTATGGTTGTGATTGTGGCTGAAACCCAGTAATCTAGGTAGATTAATGTTAGTTGGAGGACAGCTGGAGGATAATATAGGGAATGTACAACAATGATTTTGGCAATAGATGAGGGCTGTGGTTAATAATATAAATACAGGAATGTTCTACAAGATGTTAAGAATGCAATGATATATGGGAATATATAACTAATGTAATTTATAGACTATAGTTAACAACAAACTTGTAATGATTTTGTAGCAAAAAATTGGTACTATATTAATGCTAAAGATAAAAAAAAGAATATGAGATTTAGTTTTGTGAGATATGAATATGATTAAGCTTTTTTTTCCTCTTTTTTTCATTAATAAGGAGACCTTGATTATGTCATTTAAGTAATCTGTGTTCATCTGTATTTTTTCCTGAACACTGGAATTGAATTAAGAGTTGGAATTAGATGAGAGCTTTTTAGGACAGAGCTTTTTAGGAGTAATGCTTCCATAACTTGTTGTGCTGTCTTTTTTCTATTTTACTCTTTTTTGAATTTGAAATAAATTCATTGAATAAAAGAAGATGTAGAAATATGTTATACAGACTTTAAATTATTTTCAGGGGAAAGTTGATCACAATAATTTAACCCAGTGCTGTCCAATAGTACTTTCCACAATGATGGGAATGTTCCATATCTGAGCTTTCCAATTCAATAGCCACTAGCCTTAAGTGATTGTGGAGCACTTGAAATGTGGCTAAAGCACCTGAAGAACTGAATTTTTCTTTAATTTTACTTAATTTAAAATTTAAATAGCCATGCATAGTCTGTCAAAACCATAATTGATAATGCCATTCTCGCCCACTGTTACCAGAAATCTGAATATCTTTATTTTTGGGACCTCCTTTGGTTGAGCAGAATCTTGGTGAAACTTACTAGTATTTTTTTCCTTTGTGCTTATCTAAATCTCCCATTTGTGCAATAAAGCTGTTCTTGTATGATTAAAAAAATCATTTTAAGTATCACCCTCATAAGTAGGCAGAGTGAGTCACATCTGGGATATAAGCGTTAACTGCCCTATGGGTTTACTATAACAAATGTTAACACAATAAATGATAGTTTGCTTGTTATACAGTGACCACCCTCAACAAAAGATAAGCCCTGTACTTGGTCTTAGAGAAATATTTATTTAGAGCAATAAAAGAAAATAAGCAAAGCAATCAAAATAAATGTTGAACATCTCTCCATCTGGAGAGCTGGCAGTTTTGTTCAGTGGATCCCAGCTCCAGGCAATAGCTGTTGTGTGAAGGATAATGATGTATTCTCAAGTGTGAGAATGCCTCCAGCTAGTTGTCGGACAATTGTTTTGCTTTCTGTAATGAGAGGAATAACACCTTGAGGACAGAGTTCTTATCTTACATGTATTTGAGCCATTCTCCAGAACCAAGCTTTGAACTGTAGCTGATATATGGCAGAGGCACATTAAATATTTTCTTGGTAACATAATTTGGGGCTCTGTCATAAATATTAAATATAGAAACAGCATAGTATTATGATTTCTTCCAATATTCTGGAAAACTATGTGCTATATGTATTTGGCTACTGAACACTACTCCTGCCCATTCCTCTGGTCACAAACTATCATCTCGGGCCACAAGGTGGTCATGTAATCTAGTGCTGGCCCATCAGAGTGCCTTGTCCCCTTGGCCAGGGAATTGTTCATGTATGGGAACACCATTTAAGCAGAGCCAGCCGGAGCCTTTTTTTGAGACTTCTTACCAGAGCTCCAGAAAGCTTGATGGTTTTGTCAGGGAGTGAGAAGGATGGGGATCTGAGCTGCCTGCCCCCATACTCCTTGCCCCTTGGAGAAAGCCTGCCAGTAGAAGGAGAGAGGGACACCCAGCAGAGACAAGAGTTTTGTGAGATGAAAGAGAGGGCCCTGTTGGTATCAATTTTCCTATGTTGAACCAACCTTGCATGTCAGGGATAAATTCCACTTGATCATGGTGAAAAATCCTTTTAATACACTTTTGGATTCAGTGTCCTAGTATTTTGTTGAGATTTTCTACATCTATATAAATAAGAGATATTGGACTATAGTTATCTTTTCCTGTGGTACCTTCATCTGGTTTTGCTATGAGCATGGTGATGGTCTCATAGAATGAGTTAGAGAGTATTCCTTCCTTTCCTATTTGTTTTTGGAAGAGTTTGAACAGAAGTAGAGTTAAGACTTCTTGGAATGTTTGGTAGAATTCCCCTTTAAAGCCATCTGGTCCTATGCTTTTCTTTGTTGGAAGTTTTTTGATTACTCATTCAATCTCTTTACTATCAATTGGTTTGTTATGATCTTCTATTTCTTCTTGAGTCACTGTAAGTAGTTTGTGTGTTTCTATGAATCTGTTTTGTTTTCTTTTAGCACTTTTAAGTATTCCAATCCACAGCCTTCCTACCTCTATGGTTTCTGATAAAAAAATTGGTACTCAGTCTAATTGGGACTATCTTGTACATAATGCATGGTTTTTCTCTTACATCTTTCAGAACTCTTTGTCCTTTGCTTTGGATGATATAGCAGTTTGATATTGTTTATGAATTCCAAAGATAGAAAATGGATTGTGTTTGTAAACTGGTCTGTTCCTCTGGGTATATTAGACTGTATTAGATTCAGGAGTTTTGCTTTATTAATACTTTATTAAATCAAGATTAGGGTTTTTCTTTTACCATGTCATTAGGGTGTGCAGGGTTAAATCCCCATCCCTTTGGTGGGGATAAAACAGACTCTCACATGGAAGTAAATACATGGAGAAGGAGAATATAGAAGCAGATATGCAGGAAGAGAGTGCTCCATAGACATAGTCCCAGGAAGAAAGATGAACCTGATTGTCCACAGCTGACCTTGGGTAGAGACCAGAGCAGTTGAGCCTGGAAAGAAATGAGTCCCAGAGAGAGTGATGAGGCTTATGCCAACCTATAGCTGAGATTGGAAGAAGATGGGACCACAGAGCCTTAAGAGGAAGAAGGAAGGCTGAACCCTCACAGACATCACCCGCCATCTTGCATCAAGACCTGGCAACAGACTGGTGAGAAATTACCTCTTATGGTACCTTGAGTTGGACTTTTTTGGGCCTGGTAACCGTAAGCTTCTACCCAAATAAAAACCCTTTATAAAAACCAACAGTTCTGTCGCTTTGCCTCAGTACCCCTGTGACTGACTAATACAGATGATATGATCAATATTTTTCATGTTTATCCTGTTGGTGTTCTCTCACTTCCTGGATACATATATTCACATCTTTTGCTAAGTTTGGTATGTTCTCTGTCATCATTTCTTTGACTATTATTTATGCACCTTTCTCCCTTTTTTCTCCTTCTGGGACTTCCATAACACATATATTGGTACACTTGATGGTGTCTCAGAGGTGTCTTGGGCTATTTTTGCTTTTTATAATTTTTTTCTTTCTGCTCCTCAGTCTGACTCATTTCAATGTCTTGTCTTTGAGTTCACTGATTCTTTTCTCTTCCAGCTCCAAGCTGCTTTTGAAACCTTCCTGGGAATTTTTCATTTTATTTATTACAGTCTTCAACTCCAATAGTTCTGTTTGGTTCCTTTTGAAAATTTCTTTATCTTTACAAAGATTCTCGTATTGCTCATTCCTTGTTTTTCTGATATCTTTTAGTTCTTTCTCTGAATTTTCCTTTATTTCCTTGAACACTTTTAAAACCTTTTTTAGATGGCTTTGTTTGGTATGTCCATATTCATACCAAACAACCATTGGTGTTTAATGTATTTTTATACTCTTTCTTTGGAGAGGCCATCATTTCATGTTTCTTTTTTTGTCTTGTACACTCTATATTTTAATATTTTAAAATGTTAACTCTGAGATTTATTCCCTGAGATGTGTTTCTTGATTTTGTAAGCTGCTGATGATAAGACAGATTTTCTTGAACTTCAAACATCCCACCAGGAAGGCCTAAGGTGAATGAAGCGTGCCAGTGTCTTGTCCTCGGCTTTTGCTCATTAGTTACTCTGGAGTTCTCCTGTTTACAGGAGTTTGGTTGTCCCTTCTATTTCCCAGCGGACAGACTTCCCTTTCCCAGTGTTCAAAGCTGCTGGCAAGACTTTGCCCCAGATAGTCTGCCTCTATCTTTTTTTTTATTCTTTTGTTGTTCTCAAGCTGCTTTTACCTAGAGGGCAAATTCTGGGAGGAGAGGTGTGCTGGAGAGGACTTTTCCAAGTCAGTCTTTCTCAGCAAAAACAGGGTCAAGGATCCACAAAATGGAGGCGGATTGGCTCCACGTTGCCCTGGGGGATCAGGAAGGGCACCAGTAACTTCTTCTCTGACTTCCCAAAGTTGAGCTTTCTCAGGCTGCTCAGTAAATGCAGTCCTTCAACTAATTGTCCCCCACAGTCCTAAGGAAGTATAATATATTTAATCTCCTTTGCTGTGGCTTTTTTCCAGGGTAGGTTGAGATGATGGCCACCACTGCCTTGTCCAGGGTGGGCTGAAACAGTGGCTGCCCTGAGAGCTGGGTCCCTAGCGACTGAAAGTTGGTAATCAAAACCTATGATCAGTGGTCAGCTCTGCCTGCCCCTGGTCTTGGGGAAGTGGATTTTTTTCTCTCTATTTAAAAAAAAAAAAGTTACATCCAAAAAATATAAGAGGTCCCCATATACTCCCCACACCCCTCACCCCACTCCTCCCACATCAACAACCTCTTTCATCATCATGAGACATTCATTGCATTTGGTGAATACATTTTGGAGCACAGCTGCACCACATGGATACTGGTTTACATTGTAGTTTACACTCTCCCCCAGTCCACCCAGTGGATTTTTATATCCCTTTTTGTCACCTGTGAGCTATCCAGGGGCTGGGTCCCATGGCAGTCTGCTGCGAGAACAGTAGATAGGTGCTGGATAGCACAGGAAGAACAATCACTGTTCTTTACCTTAATTTATTGGCCTCTTTCTCCTGCTTCTCCCTGGATGCTGTACCATGTTCTTCTGGCCTTCGGAGTTCCAATATAGCTGTTTCAGAGATTTTTCTGGGGGAAGGACTGAGTCCTAGAGCGCCCTCTTCCACCATCTTCCAACAGTCCCTCCAGACAATATCCCCTTCATCAGAAGTCTACCATGGTAAAAGCAAATAGAAGACAGGCAGAAGTGATAGGAGAAAAGTTATTTAAATTGAAAGAATGAATCTCTTTCCCTTGGCTCCTTGGAGCCTGAATATAGGTCTGTAATTAGAATTGGGGCAGAAAGACTTTTTTATAATCAAAACCAAAATCTTTTGAAGAATTTTCAAATAACTCAGCCTTTTGCTAGAGCACTATTTAAAAATGAACAATGAATCAATTCATCAACCTTCAGTGATTGGAAAAGCCAAACTACATACATATTTCTGAAATTACTTAGATAAACTTATTGAAGTACAAAACTCAGAGTAAAGTGACCCATCTATACCACTTAAGAAACGTACCAACTATCACTTGACCCTAGTATTGGAGCTTGAATGAAAACTGGGTTTGTGTTTTTCTGACACCAAATGCCACTTCTTATTTCTAATGCAAAATAGGTGTATGTCTATTTCAGAATGTGTCATCTCCCCACGTAAAGTGTAAACTCAACAGATAAGGCAAGAATGAGGACAGGAGTGGCTCCTCCGTGATGGAGACAAGGCCAATAGGAGGTGAACTTCTCAATCCACTTCCCAGCATCTTTCTCCAACCAGGCCACCCGCTTAATTTGGACAAAATGGTAGACTGTGTTTTCTCCAGAAGCTGCTCCTCTTCTGCCTCAGATTACCTATCTCAGGGCCTCACCTTCTTGAGATTCATAGAATTAACTACTACCATGCATTTGCAGCTCCTACTCCCCCTCCCACACTCAAATAGTCACCAAATTTTGTGGCTTATCCCTTGCCCCATCTTTGGAACAGTCTCAACCTTAGTGCACAGTACATTCACTTGGGGAACTTTAAAACACAGATACCAGACTGTCACTCCTAGAGAGTCAAATTCTGTTGGTTTGTGGGTGGGGTTTGGGCATCCATAGTTTGATTCTAAAATGTAGCTGTTTTAGTTTGCTAAAGGCTGCCAATGTAAAAGTAGCAGAAATGGGTTGGCTTTTATAATGAGAATTTGTTAGGGTAAAATCTTCTAGTTTCAAGGCTGTGAAAATGTCCAAATCAAGGCATCATCAGAGATGCTGTCTCACCAAATATTGGCTGCTGGCAGATTCTGGACTCCTGCCATGTGGCAAGGCAAGAACAGCAGCTGGACTCTGTCTTCTACTCCAGGTTCACATTCTCCCTGAGCTCAGATGTGGACACATCAGGCATACGGCTTGTCTTTCCCCAGGCCTCATCTCTTCAGCCTCCAGCTTGTCTCTCAGGCTCTTGAGATCTCTCTGCCTCCCTGCAGCTGTAGGCAATCCTGGAGTCCTCTGTCACATAGCAGCAGAAAAATGGCAGCTCCCTAGCTCTATGTCTCTTCACCTGTTTCTTTTGTTTATATAAGACTATAGTAAAAGGATTAGCACCCACTCTGGTTCCCACAATCTAATCAAAGGCCTTAAATGAAATAACCTAATGAAAAGTGATCTAACCAAAAGGCCCCACATGTTGTAGATTCACATACACAGGAGTGTGTTGGCTTAAGAACATAATTATCTGGGGTCCACAAAATACTCAACCAGGACAGTGGCCCAGGCTACGAACCTCAGCTCCAGAACTGTCCTCTTCTTTCTCTCCCTCCTGCATTCTTTCTCCACTGCAGCAATCTCTTAACTGGATGCTTATACCCAGTCTCCCTATTCTTGCCCACCTGTGCTGTCCTGTTGATAACCTGGCCTAAGACCCTAAGCCTGACATTCAAATTTCAGCAAAGTAAGCACCCACCCATCTTCTCAACTTTATCTTACTCCACCTACCCCATGCACCCATGTTTCTAAATATGCAGGTTCTCTGACCATCTCCAAACCTGCTCTGCACTTTCTTGTTTTCTGTTGAAGTTCTCCTCTTCTTTCCAGACCATTTGGGCCCCAAAACTCTTGGAATCCTCCCTGGATCATTCTTCCTTCTCCATTTTCTCACTGCACATTGTTTATACCCAGGAAACACAGATTCTATTTTGTGATATATAGGTGTCCCACATATGTATAGATTTTCTTGCCCAGTAACATTAAGAGTTCTTGGTGGGCAGAGATTCTCCACTGCATTGAATAAATAACCTTCTCTCCATGCATCTAGAATGGTGACAGTGATCTATCTATGGAATAATTCAGAAATAGTCACTTAAGTCATTTTCTGTGTTCTGTGATTATATGAGGAACCCAAATGAGAAAGCTCTTTAAAGAAGATGTTTTGTAAATGCTGAATAAATGAAATAATGTCCCTGAGGAAGGTCTTCCATGTACTTTATCTCTTCTTTTTGTCTCAAATGCAGTCACAATGGCTGGAAAAGAAGCAGCCATCTTTTTTTTAAAAAATTGATTTCATTGATACACATTAATAAAGCATGAATCCATCTAAAGTGTATAACCAATGACATTTGGTATAATCACATAGCTATGATTTCATCACTTTAATCACTTATTAGAGCATTTTCATTATTCCAATAATAACAATAAACAAAAACCAAAAAAATGACAATAAAAAACCTCATTACCTCTCAATCTCTCTACCCCTTCCATATATAGCTGCTATTCTGTTTCCATCTCTCTAGTTTATTTGTATTTATATTTTGTACAAAGAGATTTACATATGCAATGTTACCCACATTCATATTTCACATGAGGTCTCATTATGTTATACAATCCCATATTACATTTTTAGCTTCCCTTTAGTAATATACATGTCCTTTACTTTACTTTCTCTGTCAACCACTGTCATACCCATATAAGAACACTGCTAGTTACAAATACTATGATGTGCTTCCACTGCTTCTATTCATTTCCAAAGATTAACAAACAACATTTTTACCAATTCTGCACAGATTGCATTCACTTTCCATTCTCCACCCTCTTTCTATTTTCTGGTGACCTATATCTAATTATTAGCTCCATGAGTTTACACAGTACATTTAGTTTATAATAGTGCAATCATGCAGTATTTGCCCTTTTTTTTCTGGCTTGCTACACTCAACATAAAGTCCTCCAGGTTCATCCATGTTGTCATATGCTTCACAACTTCATCTCCTCTTACAGCTGCATAATATTCCATCATATTTACACGCCAGTTTGTATATCCATTCATCAATTGATGAACACCTGGATTGTTTCCATCTTTTGGCAGTTGTAAATAATGCCACTATGAGCATCGATGGGCAGATGTCTTTTCCTGTCACTGCTCTCAGTTCTTTCAGGTACATACCTAGTAATGGTATTGCTGGGTCACATAGAACACCTATGTTCAACTTCCTTAGGAACTGCCACAGTGGCTTAACCATTCTACAGTCTCACCAATTGTGAATAAGCATTCCTACCTCTCCACATCCTCTCCAATACCTGTAGTTTTCTGACTCTTAATAGTGGCCTTTCTATTAAGTGTGAAATGATTTTTCATTGTAGTTTTTATTAAAATTCCTCTAATCACTAGCAATGTTGAACATTTATTTTTCTTCTTTGGACAATTGTCTATTCAAGTCTTTTGCCTATTTTTTAATTGGGTAATTTGTCTTTTTATTGCTGAGTTATATAGTATCTTTTTATATCATAGATATTAAATCCTTATAAGATATGTCATTTCCAAATATTTTCTCCCACTGAGTCAGCTGCCTTTTCACCCCTTTGGCAAAGTCCTGTGAGGTGCAAAAGTGTTTAATTTTGAGGAGGTCCCATTTATCTATTTGTTCTTGTGTTGCTCGTGGTTTACTTGTAGGGTTTAAGAAACTAGTACCTACCATAACATCTTGAGGAGATTTCCTATATTTTCTTCTAGGAGTTTTATGGCTGCCACTTTTATATTTAGGTCCTTAATCCACATTGAGTTTATTTTGTATAAGGTGTGAATAGGGGTCCCATTTCTTTCTTTTGCATATGGATATCCAGTGTCCCAGAATAGTTTGTTCTAGCCCAGGTGTGTGGGCTCAATAGGCTTGTCAAACATCACTTGACCATGGATGTGAGGGTATATTTCAGAGTTCTTGATTCAGTTCCATTTGTCAATCTGTATATCTTTATGTCAGGACCAAGCTGTTTTTACCACTGTTGCTAAGAATTATACTTTAAAGTCGGGAACCAAGAATCCTCCAATTCATTCTTTTTAAAGACATTTTTGGATATTCAGAGCCCCTTACACTTTCAAAAAATTTGATAATTGACTTCCATTTCTGCAAAAAAAAAAATGCTATTGAGATGGCATTGAATTTGTGAATCAGTTTGGGTAGAACTGACATCTTAATGATATTTAGTTTTCCAGTCCATGACCATGGAATGTTCTTCCATTTATTTAAGTCTTCTTCAGTTTCTTTTAGCAATGTTTTGCAGTTTTCTGAATAGAGGTCCTTTATCCTTAATTAAGGTTATTCTGTATATCTGATTCTATTAGACACTATTATAAATGCAATTTCTTCTTGATTTCCTCTTCAGAAGCCCATCAGTAGTGTATAGAAACATCATTGATTTTTGCATATTATGCTTTGCTATTTTACTTTGTTGAACTCATCTATTAGTTCTAGTAGGTTTCTTGTGGATTTCATCATTTTTCTAGATATAGGATCATACCATCAGTGAAGAGTGAAAGTTTTACTTCTTCCTTTCCTATTTGGATGCTTTTTATTTCTTTATCTAGTCTAATTGCTCTAGCTAGAACTTCTAGTTCAATATTGAATAACGGTAGTGACAGTGGGCATCCCTGTCTTTTTCCTGATTTCAGCAGGAAAGCTTTCAGTCTTTCACTATCGAGTACAATGTGAGCTGTAGGTTTTCATTTATGTACTTTACTATATTGGGAAAGCTTCCTTCTAGTCTTATCTTCTGGAGTGCTTTTATCAAGAAAAGATGCTGTATCAATAAAGAGGATCATGTGGTGTTTTTTTTTCTTTAATTTAATAATGTGGTTTATTACATTAATTGATTTTCTTGTGTTGAACCATCCTTGCATACCTGGGTTAAAACTCACTTGATCATGGTGTATAATTCTTGTAATGTGCTTTTGCTTTTGGTTTGCAAATATTTTGTTGAGGTTTTTTTGGTATCTCTATTCATTAGAGATATTGGTCTGTAATTTTCTTTTTTCATAGTATTTTTATCTGGTTTTGCTATTAGGATGATGTTGGCTTCCTTGAATGAATTTAGTAGCATCCTTTCCTGTTCAATTTTTTGGAAGAGTTTCAGAAAAGACTGGTATTAGATCATCTTTGAATGCTTGATAAAGTTCACCTGTGAAGTCATCTGGTCCTGGGCTTTTCATCTTTGGGAGGTTTTGAATGATTGTTTCCAACTCTTCACTTGTGATTGGTTTGTTGAGGTTTTCTATTTCTTCTATGCTCAACATAAGTTGTTCATGAGTTTCAAGGATATTGTCCCTCTCTTTTAATTTGTCTAGGTTTTTGGTGTACAGTTGTTCATAGTATCCTCTTACGATCTCTCTTATTTTTGCGGTGTCAGTGGTAATGTGCCCCTCTCTTTTCTGGTTATGTTTATTTGCATCTTCTCTCTTTTCTTCTTTGTCAGTCTAGCTAAGGTTTGTCAGTTCGTTGATATAATCAAAGAACCAGCTTTTGGTTTTATTGATTCTATTGTGTTTTTTGTTGTTGTTGTTCTTGATTTCATTTATTTTTGCTCTGATCTTTACTATTTCTGTTGTTCAGCATGGTTAGGGATTATTTTGCTGTTCTTTTTCTAGTTCCTCCAGGTGTGCAGTCAGGTCTTTGATTTTAACTCTTACTTCTTTTTTAATGCAAGCATTGAGGGTTATAAATTTCCCTTTCAGCACTGCCTTTGACAGTGTCTCACTGGTTTTGATATGCTATCATTTTCATTCATCTCAAAATGTTTACTAAATTCTCTTTCAGTCTCTTATTTTACCCACTGATTATTTAAGAGTATGTTGTTTAATCTCTATGAATTTATGATTTTTCCCTTTTTCCACCCATTATTGATTCCCAGCATTATGATCAGAGAAAATGTTTTGTATAATTTCAATTTTTTAAATTTATTGAGACCTGTCTTGTGACCCAAAATATGGTTAATCTTGGAGAAGGATCCATGGGCACTTGAAAAGAATGTATAGCCTGCTGTTTGGGGTGTAATGTTCTATAAATGTCTGTTAGGTCTAGTTGATTTATCATATTATTCAAGCTCCCTGTTTCTTTCTTTATCCTTGGTCCAGAGTTCTATCCAATACTGATAGTGGCATATTAAAGTCTCCAAATTTTATTGTAGAGAAGTAATTTTTCCCTTCAGTTTTTCCAGTGTATGCTTCATATATCTTGAAGCATTATAGTCATTTCTTTTGGGTGAACTGCCTCTTTTATTAATATAAAATTACCTTCTTCATCCCTCATAACAATTTTGCACTTAAAATCTATTTTGTCTGATATTGGTATTGCTACTCCAGACATTTTTGGCTATTTGCATAGAATATCATTTTCTAAACTTTCATCTTCAACCAGATTGTGCCCTTATGTTTGAGGTGAGTCTCTTGTAGACAGTATATTTTTTTATTCACTTTATCAGTCTATGTCTTTTGGTTGGGGAGTTCAAACCATTAACATTCAATGATACTACCATAAAGGCATTACTTACTTCATCTATTTTGTCTTTTGGATTTCCATTGTCATATTTTAATATGTCTGTCTTTTTACCCTTTAATATACTCTTCCTTTTAAAACCTTCATTTCTACATTCTTCTCAGAGTCTCTCACCCTTGTTTTTACCTTTCAGGCTGCAAAATTCCCTTTAGTATCTCATGTAATTCTAATCTTTTGATTACATACTATTTCAGTTTTTCATTGTCTGTAAAGATTTTAAACTCACCCTCATTTTTGATGAGATACAGAGTTCTTGGCTGGCAGTGTTTCACAGAGGAGAGAAGAAAGTGGTAAATACAACATACCACTTTCTTCTCTCCTCTGTGGTTTCCGGTGAGAGGTCAGTACTTAATCTTACTGAGGCTCCCTTGTATATGATGCTTTGTTTTTCTCTTGCTGCTTTCAGAATCCTCTCTTTATTTCTGATATTTGTCTTTCTGAATTGTATGTGTCTTGGAGTAGGTCATTTGAATTTTTTCTGTTTGGGTTTATCGTACTTCTTGTATATTGATATCTTTCATAAGGGTTGGGAAATTTTCCATCATTATTTCTTCAGTTATTCTTTCTGGCCCTTTTCCATTCTCTTCTCCTTCTGAGACACCAACAATGCATATGTTTGTGCATTTCACATTGTCATTCAATTCCCTGATGCCCTGTTCCATTTTTGCCATTCTTATCTCTTTCTATGTTCCTGTCTTTTTCAGTTTGGTAAATCTGTCCTCCATATTGCTACTTCTATTGAAACCTTTGTTACTTTCTTTGAGGACTTTCAAATTGATCTTTACCTTTTTAGTCATAATTTCTGTCGATTCTTTGAAGTGATTTAGGAGATTTGTGTGATCATCACTGTTAAGTTGTCTTTTTTTTTTTAAGATTTATTTTTTATTTATTTCTCTCCCTTCCCTCCCCTCCCCACCCCCAGTAGTCTGCTCTCTGTGTCCATTCGCTGTGTGTTCTTCTGTGACTGCTTCTATCCTTATCAGTGGCACCAGGAATCTGTGTTTCTTTTTGTTGTGTCATCTTGCTGTGTCAGCTCTCCGTGTGTGTGGCGCCATTCTTGGGCAGGCTGCACTTTTTTTCATGCTGGGCGGCTCTCTTTATGGGGTGCACTCCTTGCGCGTGGGGCTCCCCTACGCGGGGGACTCCCCTGCGTGACATGGCACTCTTTGCGTGCATCAGCACTGCACGTGGACTGGCTCCACATGGGTCAAGGAGGCCCAGAGTTTGAACCACGGACTTCCCATGTGGTAGGTAGATGCCCTATCCATTGGGCCAAGGATGCTTCCCAGATAAGTTGTCTTAAATCCTGGATCCTGTCAAGATATTTGGCTTACTCCTTCAGCTGGGCCATATCTTTCTGATTCCTAGTATGGCATGTAACTTTTTGATGATGTCTAGGCACATGAATATGTTGAACTTACTCTAACGGTCAATTTCTCTCTCTTACCTTGTGTTTTTGTTTTTGTTTTCACAACTCTTCCTTGATTTTTGGTTCAACCTATTCAAAGTCTTTAAAATTGCTAAACTTAAGTTTTCAAACGCAGGCCAGGGACTCACAAATGGGGCATAGATTTTTCTCCCAGGCATGGGGCTAAAGAGAGATGTAAAAGCAATTTTTCTCCTTGCAATTTCCTGGCTGGCCAATAGACAGTGTTTCTTAGTGAATCTTTCTACGCAAGTGTTCTTTCAACCTCCATGTTGTTGTTTTTCCCATGTTTTTGGACTGGCCAGAGTCAAGATTCGAAGCAGGCTTTGCTGTCCATATTCAGTGAAGAGAAGCCCTCTGACTCACCTTACATCTTCCTTTGTAACAATGACAGGGAAGAGGATGTCTTTTCCCCTCTCAGTCACCTGCCATGAGGGGTTTTATCCAGGCTTAATGTCTGGATAATGGCTAGGGGTCTTCCCACCCAAGCTCTTCACTCGGAACTCCCCAGATTGTTTGGCAAAAGTTCCACAGCCTGTCTCTATTTTTTCTTGCATAAGTCATGTTTTGTATTCCTACAACAAAAAATTAATGTTTTTTTTCCTCTGTTAAATTTTACATATATAAACAAATTTCTATTTGGACATGAACTTAAATTTGTGGAGGTGCTCCATGTCTCATGACACAGAAAATATTCCAGCTATTATCTTCACAAAACAATGTGGGGTTAGACCAGTGAGGGTATTCCTTTGTGCATTTCAGATGATGAAACACACCAAGTCTCAATCTAATTGCTTTTTTTGGGGAAAATTTAATAGACTCACTTATCTGACAGGTATGTTTTTTCATCAATCCCAGGCTGATAGTGTATGTCCAGAATTACTTGAATTATTTCTACCTTTAATTATTTATGATAACATTTCCGTATGCTAAAATTCATTTAAAGAATTATCTTGTCAGGGAACATCTGAAAGAAAAGGAGTCCACCACCCAGTATTGCCAGAGCTGATGTGTCATGATGATAAGGAGAGCATTCCTCTCTGTGGAATCCTCATCTTTCCCCATCCTACCCCTTCCTTGGTCCCTTAGGAACTCGCACCTTCTAAAGGGCCGAGCTGGTTCCATCCTGTCATGTTCACATAAAGTTACAACTTCATTAATTGGTCTTTTTAAACTAGGGATTGATTATAACTGTATGAGTTTAGCTGCTGTTTCCTGATATGCACTGAGGAAAGTGTTTGCTAAGCCAATTAGCAGTGTAATCAAGATCCCAGTGTTTAATAACCAAAGGTAAATTGCAATTGAGTATAATTAACTATATAAATACCACAGGGTGTATCCCTACCAAATCTTCCTAGGCAAACTATCTGAGTTATTATGTCCACTTAGAAATCATAAAAGAGATTTCTTCTTAATTCTGTAATACAGACTGATCAAAACCTCCTCCCAAATTAATTCCATGATTAGAAATAAAAGTATAATCAGGGGGAATTTGTAGCATGAGCAGTAGCATGAGCAAAACAAAATGTACTTATTGCCTAGGAAGCACTTTAGAAAAAGCAAAAGGTTTGTGTAGAAAAGCACATCGCCCTGTTGAGTTTAATAATAACCAAACCTTTTACTTCTCTTTTTTTATAAAGAAAATATATGATGTATCTGTGTAACGCTTCATTCAATGCTTATTCTTACCACTATGAAACTTAGAGGCATGAGGCACAATATGTATCTTAAGTGCTAATCAGATCAGAAAACTAGAAAAACTCCCCAAATTCCATCCCAAGGAAACTGAGTCATGATTACTTTTCTTTGTTTCAACTCATGTCTATGAATAATTACCTTCGTTTCAAATCTGTATAAAAACTCCCATAATGGGGAGACAGATTGGACATTGATTAGATCTCCTTTCCTACTCTGACCAATAAAGCCTCTTTTCCTTACCAGCCTAGTTCAGGGTATCTTTCTATTTTGCTGTGCCAAGCAATGAGCCTTTGGACTGTTCTGGTCTCCTTCAATTTTATGGTAAATTGTGTGAATGAGAATTTTAGCGCACTTCAGAGAATATTTGCAGAAATACTAATTATAGAGTCTGACAACTTATAAGGCTTACATAAGTTGTGTAGTCTTTCCATATGATCCCAACTTAAATGTGGTAACTTGTTAATCATTCATTTCTTTCTGCAGTTTTTTACAAATTTAAAAATAAGATTTATCTTTTTACACAAATAATTGGGACATGGATATTCAAAAGCATTTTTATGTATTGAAACACAAGCTAGAAACAAAGCAAATATCTATCAAGAGAATGATGCATAAGGAAATTGTGGTATATTCATACAATGAATACTACTCAATAATAAAAAAGGAATGAGGGAAGCAGACTTGGCCCAGTGGTTAGGGCATCCACCTACCACATGGGAGGCCTGTGGTTCAAACCCCGGGCCTCCTTGACCTGTGTGGAGCTGGCCCACGTGCAGTGCTGATGTACACAAGGAGTGTCGTGCCAAAGTGCATCCTTGCCCAATACATACAGATTTAATCAATAGACACTGGAAGATAAAATGTTTATTGAGCAATGGCTAGCCTTGCAAAGACAGGAGAATAATATTTTCCTCAGATCTGGTTCCCTGAGATGGAAAAATGAGGGATATTTATTGGATTAAACAAAGGCAGGTTAAAATAGGGATATTAGGGCTATTGGTACATTGGATTAATTAGTAAGCATTCAAACTAATGACTGCCAGTTGGTTATTATCAATGACTGTGTCCACATTCAGATTAATGACTGTAAGTTGGTTATTTTCATTGACTGTGTTCCCCTTCAAATTAGGGATTGCAAGTTGATTATTATCATTGGATGCTGGATTCTGTTATCTTCAAATGTGAGCTTGTGATTTTGCTGGGGTTTGCAATAGCTGGGCATGAGACCTCTTGCTTTCTTTCAAGTCTAGTATTTTCTCACCTGTTACACATGTATATAAATGTCAAAGTCCATTGAGAGGTATACTTAAAACGGATGCCTTTTCATTATTCACTGTTGCCAAAAATTGGAAGCAACCCCAGTGTCCATCAACAGATGAATGTATAAGCAAACTGTGGTATATACATACAATGGGCTATTACTCAACTGTAAAAGGAATGCTGTATTAATACATGGGACAACATGGATGAATCTTGAAGACCTTATGTTGAATGAAGTAAGGCAGTCCCTGAAGGACAAATATTACATGACCTCACGATAAAACTTAAGCAAATTGACTAGACTCACAGAGCTAGTGTATGAAGATAGGTTATCAAGAGACAGAAAGGGAGTAGAGTGTCAGAATGCATTGGGATGTACATTTAAAATGAATGCCTCAAGAGCAGGTGTAGCTCAGGATTGGGCACCTGCTTCCCATATATGAGGTCCTGGGCTCATTCCCCAGTATGTCCTTAAAAAAATAAAATGGATACCTTTTATTGTATGCAAATTATAAATCAATAAAGTGTTTTTTTAAATAAAGTTAATTCCTCTTTACTATAATGTCACTAAAGATGTTATCAGAGTTCAATGACTTAAATTCCACAAAGAAACATGTTACAGAACATGTGGAAGCAATTATTATAATTTATAGTAATTGTGAAATCATCTTTTTTATTTCAAAGTAAACTTCAGATAGCAAGAGCCTCATGAAAGCTGGTGAAGCCTTTTGTAAGGATTCTTTTCAGTGGCTTAGGGTATAAAATGCAGCAAAACGAAGAGCATACTTGATCTCTTGGCACTTAAACCTATCTGGGAAGGTCAACTTTGAGACTCTGAATTTTGTAGGACAGGATATGTAACTGATTAGCTTTGTTGAAAGTGGTTGTTGCAGTTTGATATTATTTATGAATTCCAAAAAGAGATATTGATTTGTTTGTTAATTGGCCTGTTCCTCTGGTGTGATACCCTTTGACTGTATTAAATTCAAAAGTTTTATGTTTACTTGATCATGTTAAGATTAGGGCTTTTATTCAACCATGTCATTAGGGTGTGCAGGATTGAGTCCACACCCCCTTGATGAGCTATATAAATGGACACTCATTCAAGGAGAACACAGAATAGGATACACACATCAAGAGAGAGTTCCAAACACAGAGAAGGAGAAGACTTTGATACTGAGGCCCCAGGAAGAGAGATGAGCCATTTGACTGATAGTGGACAGTGACCTTGTGAAGATAGTTTACAGAGCAGCTGAGCCTGAAAACAAATGAGCCCTTCAGGCTACAGCTGAGACTGGAAGAAGCTGGGTCCACGGAGCCTTAAGAGGAAAGAGGAAGGTTGAACTCTCACAGATGTTGCATGCTTTCTTGCTTCAACACTTGGCAACAGACTTGGTGAGGAACTAACTTTGAGTTAAACTCTTTAGGGTCTTGTAACTGTAAACTTCTACACCAAATAAATACCCTTTATAAAATCCAACAGATTTCTGGTACTTTGCATCAGCACCCCTTTGGCTGACTAATACAATGGTGGTGTCTCTGTCTCCGGCTATCGCGTGCATGATTCTCTAAAGGGGAAGGGAGCCCTTGTTCATGGGGCTTCATTTGAGAAGCTAGGTAATCAAAGGGAGCTTGGCACTGAGATCCTCATAAGAGTAGTTAATACTGCCCCATGTCATATTCTGCTTGGGAATACTAGTTCAGCCTAGTATGGACCGCTTGCACCAGAATCAGCTTTTTCATGCACCAGAATCCTTCAAAGGCTGTTGAAGGACATTCACTAGTTCCAAAGAACTACAAACTCAGAATTTATATAGGGTGGAGACTTGGGTTCTGCATTTCTTAAGCAACCCACGCAATTCACAACTCACCAAAGTCTGAGAACCACTAAGCAAAATGGATTGAGGAAAAATAGTCAGGTATGAGGAAAAACCAAAAGGATACAACATCCTAGAAACCAATGGAAGAGCTTCAAAGAGGAGAGTGCTTCAACCCTGTCATATGATGCAATAAGATCAAGCAGAACGTCATTGATCAACAGGAGTTCACCAGTGACCCAGTGGCATGGCTTCAGCGGTGTGGGAAAAGGAGAGAGCATAAGAAAGACTGTTGGGGAGGGAAGAGAATGCCACTCTTAAAGTTGTATTCGACCAATATTTTGATCCTGTGATTCCACTTCTTGGTATATGCGCAAGAGATATAAATAATGATATGCCACTGATATATTATTTTTTAAAATAAAATTTTATTGATGTATATCATTAATACATGAAATAAATAAACAATAAATGTATAGTAAAATTTGTGAACTTACAAACATGCCTATCATTATACAAGGCTCCCATACATGTCCCCACACCAACGCCTTCATTGTTATGAAGCAATGCACAATTTAGCATTCTCACCAACAATGAAGAAGTGTTCCTGTTTCTCTACATCTTTTCCAGAGCTTTAGTTTTCTGTTTTTTGTATTTTTTTAATAATGGCCATTCTATAAGGTGTGAAATGATATTTCACTTCAGCATAGTTTCCCTTATCGTGATGTTGAGCATTTTTTCAAGTGCTTTTTGTCTTTGGAGAAATGTCTTTTTGAGTTTTGGGCCCATTTTTAAATTGGATTTCTTCTCTCTTTATCATTGAGATATCTTTCTATAACATGGATATCAAACCTTTATTGGATATGTTGGATTTATTGGATTCCAAAAATTTTCTCCCATTTAGTAGGCAGTCTTTTTTACTTTCTGGACAATGTTTTTTGAAGAACAAAAGTGTTTAATTTTGAGGAGGTCCCATTTATCTATTTTTTCTTTTGTTGCTCCTGATTTAGGTGTAAGTTTTAGGAAATTACCTCCTACCGCAAGATGTTTTCCTACATTTTCTTCTAGGAGTTCTATGGTGGTCACTTTTATATTTAGGTCCTTGATCCATTTTGAGCTAGTTTTGTATAAGTTGTGAGATAGGGACCCTCTTTCTTTCTTTTGGATATGAATATCCAGTTCTCCCAACACCATTTGTTGAATTGACTGTTCTGGCTTACCTGAGTGGACTTAACAGCATTGTCAAAAATCACTTGATCAGAGAGCAAATGTAGCCCAAGTGGTTGAGTGTTGCTTCCCTTGTACAAGGTCCTGGGTTTGATTCTTGGTACCTCCTAAAAGCAAATTAACAACCAAAAAAAAAGCAGCTCTCATTAGGGAGTGGATGTAACTCAGTATTTGAGAGCCTGCTTTCCATGTATGATATACTGGGTTCAATCCCCGGTATCTGCTTAAAAAAAAAAAAATCACTGGATGGTAAAGGTGAGTGTCTCTTACTGAGTTCTTTTTTTCAGTTCCGTTTGTCAATCCATCTATCTTTATCCCAATACCATGCTGTTTTTACCACTGTTGCTAAGTAATATGATTTAAAGTCAGGAAGTGAGTCTTCCAACTTCGTTCTTCCTTTTTAAGATGTTTCTGGCTAGTCAGGGCCCTTTATCTTTCCAATAAACCTGATAATTGACTTTTCCATTTCTGCAAAAACAGGTTGTAGGGATATTTATTGGGATTGTGTTAAATCTATAAATCAGTTTGGGTAGATTTGACATCCTAATGATATTTATTTAGTCTTCAGTCCATGAACAGTGATGTCCTTCCATTTATTGAAATCTTCTTCAGTTTCTTTTAGCAGTGTTTTGTAGTTTTCTGAATACAGGTCCTTTATGTCCTTGGTTAAGTTTATTCCTAAATATTTTATTCACTTAGTCACTATTATAAAGGGAATGTTTTCCTGATTTCCTCCTCACATTGCTAATCAGTAGTGTATAGAAATGCTACTGGTTTTTGTGTATTAATCTTGTATTTTGCCACTTTGCTGTACTCACCTGTTCTAGTAGCTTTGTTGCAGATTTTTTTCAGAATTTTGTAGATACAGGATCATATCATCAGTGAATAGTGAAAGTTTTACTTCTTCCTCTCCTATTTGGATTCCTTTTACTTCTTTATCTAGCCTAATTGTTCTAGCTAGAACATCTAACACAATATTGAATAACAGTTGAGACAGCAGGCATCCCTGTTTTGTTCCTGATCTCAGCAGGAAAGCTTCCAGTCTTTCACCACAGAGTACAATGTTAGCGGTAGGCTTTTCATATATGCACTTTACCATATTGAAAAGCTTCCTTCTATTCCTATCTTCAGGAGTGTTTTTTATCAAGAAAGGATGCTGTATTTGTCAAATGCCTTTTCTGCATCAATAGAGAGTGTGATGGTAGGCTAATGTGTCAACTCGGGCAGGTAATTGTGTCCAGTTGTTTGGGCAAGCAAGCACTGGGCTAATTGTAATACAAGGACATTTATAAACTTTAGTCATCCGTGAGTTTACTGCATAGATGACTGATTACATTTAAGATCAACCAGAGAGATTTCCATCAGCAATGAGTGATGTTTTACCCAATTATTTGAATGCCTTAAAAGAAGAAGTGATTTCAGCATTCAGAGAGAATCTCCCAGCTTGTCTTTGGACAGCCAAGATCTCCCGGAAACTCATCAAGAACCTTCATTGGACTTTTCATCAGAGCCCCTGGTTTGCAGCCTGCCTGCAGAACCTGGACTTCTGCATCCCCACAGTCACATGAGGCAATCTAATAAAATCTCATATTATTGACAGATATCTCCAGTTGATTGTGTTCCCTGGAGAACCCTAATACAAAGAGGAACATGTGATTTGGCTGCAGGTTCCAATGCCATCTTCCTGGAACTCTCTGGTACATTGATACATTATTTTTAATGGAAAAAAACAGGGTTTAAACCTAAATGTCCATCAATAGGTGAAGACTAGATAAACCAAGATACATTCAAGTTATGCAATGACCTGTGTCATTTACAAAGAATGTGGTGGAATGCTCTTGGGTGAAAAAAAGTAAGTTTCAAATTCACATAATGTAATAAAGCTCTAATTTTTTTCATAGGCACCCATAAATGTTCCAAAGAAATTACATCACATAGTAAAAGGGTACTTCTGGGCAGGCCACTAGATTTGGGGCAGTCAGTTCTGTTACTAATGCACGGCTTCTGGAATCAACCCACTGGCACTAAAATTAGTGTTGGCTTTCTCCTGGCTGCCTGACTTTGAACAAGTTACCTAACCCTCTGGATCCTGAGATTTTCATTCCTAATATAAGGATTAAAATAACAGCATCTGCATTATAAAAGCATTGAGAGAAGTATAAGAATTTAATAGACACGAAGTGCTTAGAGGAGCCCTGGCATGTGGTAATTACTCCAGAAACAGTTATAATATTGGGGCTGGTAAGCAAAGGAGTCTTTCATGGTACCTGAAGTGTCTGGATTTTAAACTCTGAAAATACATTTATTATATTACTAGTAGCATTGATGATGATGATTTAAAAGAATAAATGGCAAATAAGTAGGAGAGTTAGAAATGCAGAGGACTATCAAGAAGTTTGAAGTTGAAGAAGGGCACTTCAGAGGAGATAAACAAACAGACTTCATGCCACAGAGTGAGACATGCATGTGGGGCCCTGGGTGAGGCCTTTTTAAGACCTATTGTCCTCCTTTCATTATGTTAAGGGACCCCAGCTGTTTGCTATTCTCATTGGTTGCCTTATAATCCCCACCTGTTATCTCTCAGGGGACCAATGAAGAGATCTTTTATTTGGAGTTCTCTGGGACCAATGGGGAGGTCTGTTTGGATTTATCTGGGGTTTCCTCTTGAGCCCAAGGTCTTGGCGGGGTCTTTTTGGCTTTGTTCTTAGTAGTGACCTTCACTCAAGGGCTTTCTGGGTAGGGTCTCATGGCCATGTTTTCTGCAGTGTCCCAGCTGTGACTCATCTTCCCTTTTTCCATATATTAAACAGGCTCAACTGCCCCATCAGAGGGTTTACACCCTTATTCTTAAAGGAGAGCTGGAGGGCAATGGTGATTATCCTGCAGCTGCTTCCTGGTGGTGAGGGGCAGTACTCCCTCCCTGATGGGGTGTGAAACTCAGGGCTATTCTGTTGGGGTAGAGGAAGGCCAGTCCTGTACAGTGGTTGGAACTGGATGAAATCTTTGCATGACTAATACCTTGCTCTGGAAATTGGTGATTCTGGAAAAAATAAACTTAGAATTTTGAAGATACATGGTCCTACTAAAAGGATAAAGAAGATGGTGGTCAGCGGCCCCAAAAAGGGGGCCAGCCACGACATACTGGACCATGGGAATGAGAAAGGCCAGGTACCTCCAGAGACTACATCCTCCCAAAGGTGGTGGGCTTGATCTTGTAGTTTTCAAATGTTGTCTAGGACTCTTCTAGAGAGATTTACTTAGAGACAGCATTACCTCCTTAAGGAAAAGGCAGAATCCTTCCTGTGCTGCTGTTAGCATGTTTAAGGTTCTGTGATTTTGCATCACCATGGCAACAAGGATTCTATTTGTTGTCTAAGGCCTTCTGAGGTGCAGCTAGTTTCTTCTATGCTATTGGGTAATTCTAGGGAGAGATTGTAGTAGAACCGCTGGGTTTGGTATCAACTTGTTCCATGAGGTGACACTGCTTATTCTGGAAGGGAGTCGTTTAGTAAATGGCCTGTATTTTGAATCCACATTTATTCCCCTTATTAGGTATGTCTGAGATAAGAGATGTCTGACTGGCAGGTCAGGACTAGGTGAGTGGCTCCTAAGCTAATTAAGAAATTAACCATTTATCTTCTAATTCAAGGGTTATCTGAGGCTCCTCCGGGTTGATGGTTCACAGTGCCATCCAGGGAGCCATACCTGACCTCTGTCTTCCTGTGGGGTAAGGCTCTGGCTGATAAAGGTAGCAAGGCAGCTTGGGGCCAAGGGCCCACTTCTGTGCACTTGAAGCAGCTTTCTGCTGATGTGGAGCCTGGATTCAGGTGGCCCCAAGGTGACAGGAAGATTTTAATGGCAGAAGTTAAAAGTAAACCTATTCTCAGGCTTGGCCCTCCTTATCTGTCTCTCTTTGGCAGTGCAGTCTCAATTGCTGAAAACTGCAAAGGCTCTTTTTAAAAGGGAATTTACAGAAGTTTTGCATCCCAGAGAAAATTTTTGCAGCTTCCTATGGATATCTAAGGCAGACTGGCTAGTAAAGTGAGTTCTAGGAGAATCTATTCTTCTCTAGAGTCACAATCTACCACAGGGTATTTTTTTAATACCTCTACCAGCTTTCCTTAAAATAAGGCTGGGTTTTTAGGTTCTTCCTGAGCTTATTACAACTGACTGGTTTAGTAATGCACTTCCTCATCCCCCTGTAGAGACATGTGAGCACATGGTCTCTGGCTCTCAGACCACCTGTGCCCTCCTTCCCTCTTACACAGGTTTAACTGGAATTCAGGGTTCCATACAGAGGCCATACTAGGATGGACAGTTTAGTGGGTGTCAGCTGGCTTTTATTCTTAGTCATTCAGTACTCAAGCATATGTTTATGAATAGCATAGTCAAGATGGCAGAGGGGGATGGAGGTTATACACAGCCCCCCTCGCCAAGGTCAATCAAGTCCCTCTCTCTAATGATGCCCTGCTGTGTACATCCTAGGTTGCCAGCCAATGGGGAGACTTGGTGATAAATTGATTATATAGGATTCTTTCAATATGCGAGGAAGGAGCAGAAAATTTTTCTTTCTGGAATTAACGACTGCTCCTGATAGACGTTTGCCAGAACCACCATCTGAGTGCTTAAATGATGAATGATTCATCAAATAGAAAACTGCATAATACCATCTTTTAAAACCAAGGCCCTGTATTATGGGAAAAGAGGGTATGTCAGGAGTGTGTGATCATGGACCCATTGTCTCTTCCATAGACTGAATTAACTGGAAGCAGCCAGTTAAATGAACAATGAAATGGCCCATTAAAACTTAGGTAGGTTTGATACTAAAAGGTGCTTGGGCCACTATCCTCCAGTTTGACCAGAGAATGGTACTGTAATAATAGTCAGTATGGTGCTGAATCTATAACCAAATTATGGCATGGTGTCACCAATTGCCAGAACATACGGATCTAGGACCAAATCTTGGAAGTAGAATTGGATGTTCCTGCCATCACTTCTAGTGACTCACTAGTGAAATTTGTGCTTCCTGTCCCTGAAATGATGTGTTCAGCAGGATTAGAGACCCTGGTTCCTGGAGTAGAGGTAGGGTGCTTTTTGTTTTTGTTTAATTAGGTGGAATTGTTGCAGGTTACAGCAGTAGAGAATGCCACTTGCTCAATTAAAACTTCTAGTTAGCTCGTCTGTAGAGATTGTGAATGTCCACTATCTTGACCAGTTGGTGAGAGAGCAGAACTAATGTAACGTGTCATAGCAGTCCTGGCAAATGTAAACAGTCTTAACTCTATACAATCAGTTGAGTTAAACTATCAGAATTTATTGGACTATAGTTTCAGAGGCTAGAAGTCCAAAATCAAGGTGTCAGCAAGGCCATGCTTTCTACCAGAGATGGCAGCGTTCTGTTGATGGTGATCCTCCAACACATGGTGATCTGCTTTATTCTGTCTGTGGTTTTCTCTGCCTTCTGGCTTCTATGTCTTCTGAGCTCTCTCTGTAAGACCTCCAGTGGTAAGGATCAAGGCTCACCGTAATTCAGGTGCCTGACCTAAATGGGATGTTAGAAGATCCTCTTCACAAATGAGCTTACACCTTAACTGATAATCCATCTTCAAAGTGTCCTATTTACATGTGGGTTCACACCCACAGGGATGTGGATTAAGACTAATAATATGTCTTTTCATGTAAAATTATACCAAACATTTATAGAGGCTGATAGGCTAAAATGTAAATCATAAGATAACTAAAAATTTAGAAAATTGTATAGTCTAAAATATAAACCACAATGTAAACACAAATGTTACCTTGTTTGAAAGCTATTGTCTCAATATTTGTACATCAGTTTCGTAAATATAATATGAATATGTAAAAAGATTATTGCTGTAGAAGGGAAAAGGTTTTATGCTGGATATGTGGGAGTACTGTATATTGTATATATGAACTACTGTGATCTAAAACTCTTGTGAAGATAAGCTTAATAATTAGAAAAAAGGAAAGAAAAAGATAGGACGTAGACACTGAGGAAAAGATGTAAGTAGTTGCCTTGCCAATTTGCATACAGGGCAACACTTATTGCAGTGATGGAAGGCAAAACATCAAAAACAAAGCTTTTGCATTTTTAAATTTTTTGATACCCCAATTTATTTTTACTGTAAATTTTCCAAATTAATATGTATTCTATATCTAACCTTTAAACTCATCGCTATAGTCCATTTTACTACTAATGGAACCTGGCAATATATTGGGCTTCACTTTTCAGGAAGTTTTGGATCACAGAGAGGTTCAACAATGGCAGGGGAGGAATACTGGTGTGGGATGTTATTGACAGGGGACACATGGTTGGCAGGGAGTTCTCCAGGGCATATATCCAGGATACACAAAAATGTTTGGATATTTTCATAGTGGATACAATTAAAAACAACAACTGAGGGAGTGCTGAGTTCCTAGCCAGGAGAGCTCTATCACAGTCCCTAAAGGAACAGCAACAATCCCCCAAGTGCAACGGCAAAGACCAAAAAGAAGGAAGGTCCAACAATGAGCCCTTGATACTAATGACTATGCTTGTAAGCCTGTGCACCTGAAATAAGAACAAGGCCTAGAGCTGCAGGGTGCCTAAGAGTTACCTCCTGAGAGCCTCCGTGTTGCTCAAATGTGGCCAGTCTTGAAGCCAAACTCAGCATGTAAATGCGTTGCCTTCCCCCTAGCATGGGACATGACTCCTGGGGATGAGCCTCCCTGGTGCCAAGGGATTACTACCAAGTACCAGCTGATGATGTAACTAGAAAATGATCTTGAATAAAAGGGTCAACTTGGACCGGCAGAATATCTCATTTTTAGAATGCCTTTTTGCGGCTGGGGCGGCTTGCACCCCGATGCTGACGGGGGGGTTTGGAGGGGTCAGACTAGACCGCAGTGGCGTCTGATGCTACGGCAGACAGCATCAGAGGGGCTCTCAGGCGTGGAGGACGCACGGCGAGGGAAGGAAGAATGCTGCGGAGACCAGGTCTGTACGCAAGTCCGTTTTATTAAGGAAGTGCAGTGGGTTATATAGAGAATGAGGAGGGCAGGGTAGAGCAGGAGGAGTGAGGGCTACGGGGCGGCTGGGGATTGGCAGAAACTTGTGGGCAGACTTGTGGTTTTGTGCTGTTAGCTGTTGCTAGGGAAGTGGGCAGATTTCAGGTTATGATGCAACATTTGCCCCTTTTTCTCTTTTTTATTGGGGGGGGGTATAGGTGAGAGGTTTGCTTGGGTGTGTACTTATGGACGTGTGCTGGCTATGTTGGCCGCTAACAGGGGGCGAGTGGCAGGTCCAAAGAGTGGCAGGCAAGCAGAACAGACCAGCTGTGCTACACGTGAGTGGTGGGCTGCGCACTTCCCCCACTAGGTGCGGCTACGCTTGCCATTCAGACTCGGGCCTGCCCCGCCCCCTGCTCCCTATTGATTGTTAAGCAGTTCTAGGGTGGCGGCGGCTGGGGAGGGGAGCGAAGTTGGCTGTTAAGGTGGGGAACGTGCGGGCTGGGGGAGCAATGGGATGCGTTGCGGGGTTTTTAGGTGTTGGGTTGTTCTTGATTTCTTCTTGGGGCGGGCTGAGCAGGGCTCGTTGGGGGGGCTGTCTTCAGTGGCGAGCTGATGGTACTGGATGCGCACGAAGGACGTGAGGATTGCGTTGGTTTGGTCCTTGGCGAGCTGGATGATCTTCTTGACAACCCAGGGCCCTATGGTAAGAGCTAGGAGAATTATTATTAGCGGGCCTAGGAAGGGGAGGAGGTATGGGAGGAGGGTATGGAAGACTCCGGAAAAATAGTTAGCGGCTTCACGCTCTTTTTGGCGCCGCTCTAGTCCTTCTCGGACCTTTCTTAGGCTGTCCTCGGCGAGGCCAGTAGAGTTGGCGTATATACAGCACTCTTCTCCAAGGGCGGCACAAAGGCCTCCCTCCTTGAGGAGGAGAAGGTCAAGGCCCCGGCGGTTTTGGAGAACTACCTCAGAAAGGGAACTGAGAGAGTTTTTAAGATGGGAGATAGCGACTTGGAGGTGGGAGATATCACTGTCGACAGCTTGCCTGAGGGAGGAAAGGGAAGAGGATTGTGTGGTAAGAGCGGCGATTCCCGTGCCGGCCCCGGCGAGACCTAGAAGGGTAGCAACTGTGAGGATGGTGAAGGGTTCTCTCTTCTGGAGGTGAGCAGGGAGTTTGTGACTCTGAAGGGCGGAGAAGAACTCTTCGTCACTGTGGAAAAGGACTTGAGGGGCTAGGAGAATGAGTAGACAGGTTTCATTGGTGGCGTTGAGGGTAGCGACGTTGAGGCAGGGGGTTAGTCCGGTGGAGGTGCAAAGCCATTGGGAGGTGTTATGAGGGATTAAGAATTTGGCGGAAATGTTGGGAGAGGAGTAGTTGGAGCAGGCATTTAGGAGGGGATGGGGACCTTGGCGAGAAGGAACACAGCGCCCTGTGGAGGAAACAGATTGAAAGGTTAAGGGGATAGAAGAGGCGTTCCAATTGCATTCAGCAGGATTATGTTCAGAGGATTCACTGAAGGCGAGGTTAGTGGCAACGGGCTCATATAGAGGAAGAGAGGGAGAGAGACAAAGCCAGCAGTTTGCAGTTAGGTTGGGGTGGGAGATATTCAGAGAGATGTAGGAGGCTCTAATTAGGTTAATGAGAGGGCTAGAATACTGAGTAGGGGGTAAGCGAGACTTGGGGTTGTGGGAGGTAAGGGGGGCAGTAGCGAGGGGGGTGCTGGGCGAGGGAGAGGGTGAGGCAGAGTGGGGGGGAGAGGGAGGCTGTGCCTGTGGAGGATTGAGAACCTGATTTGGGCCCACTGGGATGGAACGTGTGGGAATCGGCTCTTTTTTTATAATGATAAAGGCACCGTAGTCGTAGCCGGTTGCATACAGGCGGACTCCCCACGTGCGACCAGACAGCCAGACTGGATCTAGGGGATTTTTGACTCGTAGGGTGACGGAGCGCCAGTTTGTGCTGCTGTGGACGAGCTTAATATAGGGGTCTTTGTTAGGGGCACTGGACCATCCGTAGGCGATGGTCTCGCACCCCCAGGAAGGGCAGTAATAGTGTGCAGGGTCATGGCATCCTCTGGCGGTGGATGGACAGATGTAGAAACCTGAGAAATGGTTATCATTGGGGCCACGGCACTTTTTGGGGAGGCCCGCACCGTACGTGGCTGCAGGGGTACGCCTGCTGCGGCGCGATGGGGGTGAAGTATAGCAATGAAGGGAGCAGCTATCGAAGGCACTGCTATAACTGGACGTGTAAGCTAGGTTGGTGAGATTACAGATGTGCACGGTGAAGGAAGGAGCGCTTGCAGTGACATTTACAGCGAGGAGCTTTTCCTGCTGCCAAAGGGTGAGCGTCCAGTTGAAGGGTTGGTGTGAGGGGTTGGAGAAGATAGGCGGGAGAAGAGGAAGGAGGAGGAGAAGGACTGGGTACAGACGAGCTTCAGTCCTCTGCTCCATTGGCGTAGTCGTCTCGGGGGGCGAACGAAGAGGGGGTGCTCGGTGGTGGACCGTTGCTTGATGGTGCAGGCGCAGTGTTCTCTGGAGGTGCTGGCACCGGCGTGCGTCGAACGGCGGTGAAGGGTGCCAGATCGTTGGGTGAAGGGGTGTGGTCCGTTGCAGGCACTGTGGCAGGACGGATCAGACGAGCTGGGATCCACAGGGGCTGCGGCTCAGAATCTGGAAAGACACAAGCAAAACCTCGCGCTTGGGCAAGGAGGGGGGCTGGTCGTTGCCAGCGGTTAGTTTGGGGGTCTTTCCAATGGACAAGAGGGGCTTGGGTGGGACGCCACATGGGGCCCCAATGCTTGTGGGTGGGAGAAAGGCCTTTCTTGTCAAATGTGAGCAAGTTCAAGTGAATTAAGCAGGCGGTAACAACGTCTCCTGGTGGCTTTAGAGGAGCTTCGTTTTGTTCTTTGTGAATAAGGAGCTTGAGCTGTTGGTTAATGCGCTCGACGATGCCTTGTCCTTGTGGGTTGTAGGGAACCCCGAAATGATGTGTGATCTTGTACATTTGTAGGAAGGCAGCAAAGGCGGAGCTCCGATAAGCGGGGCCATTGTCTGTTTTGAGGTCCCATGGAACGCCCATAAAAAGGATGGCTTGGCGTAGCGCACGGATGGCGTGTTTGGCTGTTTCTCCTGGAAGGGGCAGGGCGTAGCACATGTGCGAGAAGGTGTCGACGGCAACATGCAGGAACTTGAGTCTTCCAAAAGAGTTGACATGAGTAACGTCCATTTGCCATCGGGAGTTTGGGCGAAGACCTCGCGGGTTGACGCCCTGTGGCTGTAATGGGCCGAGGGGTAAGAGAGGCGCACAGGTGCGGCAAGAGCGAGCGCACGAGGTGCTTACAGGTTTCCATGGGCAGATTGGGAAAGAGCTTATGAATTGAGCGCGCTGAGAAGTGGAACTGCGCATGCAGTAGCTTGGCCTGGTTGACAACGTCCCCAAGACAAAGTGGCCAGGGCACGCTGTGGTTGGCAAGTGCGGCGTGCCGTGGTTGGCATGTGCAAGGCATGCTGTGGCAGGCGAGCGCAGTGTGCTGTGCTGGTGACGCCTGAGCTGGTGATGGCTGGACAGCGTGGTCGGCGGCTTGATTTCCAGCAGTTAGCGGGCCAGGGAGGCCGCTGTGACTTCTGATGTGAGTGATGAACCAAGGGTGGTCTCTGGCTTCTAATTGGTGCTGGAGGAACTGAAGCGCCCTATCGATGGCTGTATCCGTAGGGAAGAAGGTGGCAAGAGGCAAGGCATGGCACACCTGCAGGGTGTATAAACTGTCTGTGAAGATATTGAGCGGCTGGTTGGGGCAGGTGTGCAGAGCAACAGCGACTGCGAGCAGTTCTCCGACTTGGACGGAGAACGCGTTCGAAAACACAAGGGTTCGTGGCGTTGGGGAACCAGGTGAATAGATGACCGCAGCATAGGAGGTCTTTGAGGCATCTGTAAAGGCCGTTACTGCGTGTGGAAGAGGTTTCCTGGCTGGCAATGGATGGAACGGAGTGGAGAATGCGAGTCGCGAGAGGCCTTGGAGAAGTCGGTGATGAGGATAGTGGTTGTCGAAAGAGCCTCTGAAAGTTTCAGCGAGCACTTGCATGTCCACGTCGTGGATGAGCAGGTTGGTAGTAGCCTTGGCGTCAAAGGGCCAGACGATTGTGGAAGGAGGAACTCCGTAGGTATGCACACATAGCCCCACAAGGTCGGAGGCGAGGGCGATCCATGCCCTTGTGAAGGGGCAGATTTTTGGGAGCTTACTCTTGGAAGTGTGTAGCCAGAGCAGTGGCCCGTCTTGCCAGAGGAGTCCAGTGGGCGTTACTGGCGTGGGAAGAACCAATGCGAGGATTGGCAGTCCTGGGGCGTAGCGCTCGAGGCGGCAGGCCTGAAGGGCCTCGTTGACATCCTGCACAGCCGCTCGGGCTGCTGGAGTGATGACGAGGGGGCGGGTGACTGCGTCGGCTGGAAGATCCTTAGTCTGAAGGAGCTCGAAAAGAGGCTGAAGTTGAGCCGTGGTGATGGGGAGCGCTGACCGAAGCCAATTGATTTGGCCGCAGAGCTGCTGTAGCTCCGTTAGAGACATCTTGGGCGACACCTGTAGCTTTGGTGCTACTGGCTTAACATGGTGGTGAAAGTGAAACTCCAAAAATTGAAAGGGGGATTGAAGGCGAATCTTGTCAGGCTGAACAGTAAGTCCGATCTGTGAGAGATTGTGGAGAAGCTCCGAGACGAGAGTTTCCAGCTCACGAGGATCCTTAGCGGCAATGAGCAGATCGTCCATGTAGTGGATGATGTGGGCGCACCTGTGGGCCTTCTTGCGGAGTGGATCAACTGCGCGATCGACAAAGAGTTGGCAGATGGCCGGGCTGTTGCGCATTCCTTGAGGGAGGACTCTCCATTGGTAACGCTGGGCTGCACCTCGATGGTTTGTTTGAGGCACCGTGAAGGCGAACCATGGGCAGTCTCGTGGATGGAGAGGAATGGAGAAGAAGCAGTCCTTGATGTCAATGATGGCCGCGTGCATGTGCTGAGGGACAGCGGTGGGGTGCGGGCACCCTGGCTGCGGCGATCCCATTGGCTTGATGTGCTTGTTGACCTCACGAAGGTCATGGAGAAGGCGATATTTGCCACTGCTTTTCTTGGTAATAACAAAGACAGGTGAATTGTAGGGACTAGTGGAAGGTTCAATGTGTCCTGCCCGTAACTGCTCTTCGATGAGAGCGGAGAGGGCTTGCAGTTTGTAAGATGGCAAGGGCCACTGCTCGACCCAGATGGGCTCCTCTGTGTCCCATTCCAGAGGGATAGGGTCAGGCGTTGTGATGGGAGCAGTGGCCCCCACTAGGGGGGGGGCAGGCTGAGCGAGAGGGCCTCAGTAGTGAGGATGGCTCCCGTTTGGCTGAGGATATCTCTTCCCCAGAGAATACCACCAACGGTGGAGAGGATGAGGGGGCAGAAGCGACCGTGCCGGCCCTCTCGGTCCTCCCATTTGATAGGAGTGGCGCATCTCCAAGACTCGGCGGAGCCTGTGGCCCCAATTACCTGAGGCCCCTGCTCAAGAGCCCAGTGGTTGAAGGCGGCGATTTCAAACGGGATGCAGGAGACCTCTGCACCGGAGTCGAGCAGTCCCTCTAACCATTGCCCTTCGATTTTGAGCTCCATGACAGGCTTGGAGGAGCTTCTGATGGGAACCGTCCACATCAAGGCTTGGGGGCTCTCTGGTGGGTGGCCTCTTTGGGGCGGGGCTGAGGCTTGCCCCGCTGGGAGTTTAAAGGTTGGCGAGGGCTTTGAGCGGAGCGGCAGTCGCGGGCCCAATGATATCCTTTTCTGCATTGAGGGCATGGGGTGGAAGGCCCTCTCGGGCGGGATGGAGGGTGGCTGCCGGATGCTGGGAGGGGTGGTCTCTCGGTCTGCGATTGTGGGCAGTCTCAGGCGAAGTGGCCCGTCTCACCACATCTGAAGCATCCGGAAGAAACGGCTAGGGCCGTGGCGATGGCTTTGGCGAGGCTAGTGGCCTGCGGGTCAAGGTTGCGGCAAGCCAAGACCCAGTCATGGACGCCCTTATCCCGCATGGTGAGGATAATCTGCCGGCAAGCATCGAGGCATCCTTCAACGATGAGATCTTTGGCGAGAGCAACCTGGGCCTCCTCTCCACGGACCTTACACTGGCAGGCCTTGATGACGCGGGCGACAAAGGTAGCGAAATCTTTGTCTTTGCCCTGGGTCATCTGGGCGAGCTTTTGAGGTCTCGTGGCGGAGACATTGCGGAAGGATCGCAGGGCTAGTTCTCTAAGCTGGAGCCAAAAACCGGGGGGCGCATTGCGGTACTGCACAGGATCGGTGAAAGTACCGATGCCTGTGTACACCTCTGGGGGGTCCTGGATACCCGCACTGGCATTCTTGGCGATGCGCCTCTCAGCCTCTGCCTGGAAGTGGCATCTCCATTCCACGAACTGTCCTGGGGCCAGAATGGCCCGGGCAAGTGAAATCCAATCATAGGGGAGAACAAGTTGTGCCCCAAGTTCCTCGAGCAGCTGTTGGGCGTACGGACTCCCGATGCCATCCTCCTTAACTGCGCGTCTAAGGTTTTTAATTTCATCAGTGGTGAAAGGGAGCCATTGCTGGGGGCGCGCTTGAGAGGGCACCGGGTTCAAAGGGAAGAGGTGAGGGGTGGCCCCTGTCATGGGTGGGCCGGAGTGGCCCAGCCATGTGTCTGAACTGGTCCAAGCCTGGACGCTGGTGCCGGCGGAGCGGCCAATGGAGGAGGAGGTGGCGGCCATGTTGTCTGAGAGGGGGGACAAGATGGACGCAGAGGAGTTTCCGGTTGCAAACAAGATGGTGGGGGCTCTCCTTCCGGTTGCAAACAAGATGGCTGCGGAGCAGTTTCCGGCGGACAAAATGTCCGCTGCAAGGCTTCCGGTGATTTATAAGATGGCGGAGGCTCTCCTTCCGCCCTGCGCCAAGATGGCGGAGGCTCTCCTTCCGGTTTGCGCCAAGATGGCGGACGCTCTCCTTCCGGTCTGCGCCAAGATGGCGGACGCTCTCCTTCTGGTCTGCGCCAAGATGGTGGAGTGACCGGAAGAGGCGGGTAAAGAGAGGCGGGATTTCCGCCTGAGGGCCCATACTTCCTCCCTTCAGGCGAAGAAGAAGGAGGAAGTGTGCCATCTTGGTGGCCAGGCGGGAACTTCCCCCTTTCAAGCGAAGAAGAAGGAGGAAGTTCGCCATCTTGGCGACTAGGCAGGAACCTCCCCCCTTCAGGCGGAGAGGAAAGAGGAAGTTCGCCATCCTGATAATGGTCGTCCTGAAGAGGATGGAGCTCAAGGTCGGCATTGAGCTGACTAGATAAGGACTCAGTATCTGAGTCGGGAGTGTCCCCCTTATCAGGGTCGCAGTCGAGCGGCCGCGCAGCAGCCCCGGCGGAAACCTGGTAAGCGTCTTTTGGGGCAGGCGCGCCAAGGAGGCAGGCGCGGATGGCCACAAGCGTGGGCAGGAGGCCAGGGGGAAACGACCTGCCATCATGCTCCATAGAGGAGGTGACGCGGTCAATGAGACGCGAGTAAGTGTCTGGGCTCCAAAGGTGGCAGGTGGCCAGCCACGGATTGAAAGGCAGGAGGAGATCCCAGTACTTTTGCAGGTGGCGGAGGGAAACCCTAACGCCATTAGTGTCTAGGAGGCCAGCAAGCGCTCTGACTTGCGGCGCTTGGCGGGAAGATAGACGCCCGCCCATTTTTCTGCCGGGGGCCGATAACGGGGGTCCTTACCTTGAGAGCGCGGCAAAGGGGTGGGAGCGAGGTCCCACGGGGGTGAGGCAGCGGTCACGTCGGACCGGCCCCGGTCCCTGTTCGGGCGCCAGTTGCGGCTGGGGCGGCTTGCACCTCGATGCTGACGGGGGGGTTTGGAAGGGTCAGACTAGACCACAGTGGCGTCTGATGCTACGGCAGACAGCATCAGAGGGGCTCTCAGGCATGGAGGATGCACGGCGAGGGAAGGAATAATGCCGCGGAGACCAGGTCTGTATGCAAGTCCGTTTTATTAAGGAAGTGCAGTGGGTTATATAGAGAATGAGGAGGGCGGGGTAGAGCAGGAGGAGTGAGGGCTACGGGGCGGCTGGGGATTGGCAGAAACTTGTGGGCAGACTTGTGGTTTTGTGCTGTTAGCTGTTGCTAGGGAAGTGGGCAGATTTCAGGTTATGATGCAACACCTTTTGACCTGAATCAAGGGGGAAATGGAAAGGACAAATGAGTTTATATGGCTATGAGTCTCCAAAAAGAGCCGGGAGGTTATCACCCTTATGCACACCTCAGCAGAGTCCCAGATACAGATAAAGTAGATACAACCCTGGGTATTGGTTCTTCTGAGGGCTACAGACACCCACAGGTTCTATGGTCATGGCAGATGGAGTTCAGTGCCATGTCAGTTGGCCCTACTTTGGAGTTTGTGTTTCTGTATGATGGAGCTGGACTCAGATGTGATCTTTGTTCACAAGCCTCTACTGTTAACTTTTACTGGAACTGTAGTTGGCGCTGGGGTTTAATATATACCCAGGCGACCTGAATCTCTGGAGTGACCATGTGACAGCCAGGCCCTGAGCCTTAACAGACTTCAGCTCCTACACTCTGGATTATTGGACTGACCCCACTCAACTAACATGGAGTTGAAGAAGGTCAACCCCACACCATGGAGCCAAGAGTGCCTACAACTGAAAGCAGGAGGGTTGCATCCAGCATCCATGTGGAATCTAAACCCCCTCTTGATATAGATGTGGAGTGGACACAACATTCCAAGGTCCACAGGATGGAGGAATAGAGTATGGATTAGAGTGGACTTACTGATATTCTATTCATGAACTATTGTGATTAGTAATCAAAGAAAATGTGGCATTGGTGTGGAGAAAGTGGCCATGGTGGCTGCTGGGGGTAGGGAATGGGAGGAAGAGATGAGATGTGGAGGCGTTTTCGGGGGTTGGAGTTGTCCTGGGTGATGCTGCAGGGACAGTTACCGGACATTGTATGTCCTCTCATGGCCCACTGGGTGGAACGTGGGAGAGTGTGGGCTATGGGCTATGATGTGGACCATTGACCATGAGGTGCAGCGGTGCTCAGAGATGTATTCACCAAATGCAATGAATATCTCATGATGATGGAGGAAATTGTTGTTATGGCGGGAGAAGTGGGGTGAGGGGGTGGGGGTTATATGGGGACCTCATTTTTTTAAATGCAATATTAAAAAAACAAAGACAAAAAAAAAAAAAGAATATGTCTTTTGTTGGGACGCGTGATTCACTCCACCACGCAAAGCTAGAGTGGATCTGAGTGAGAAGAAGTGTAGCAGATGCATGCTGTTGGACTCCCTTCCTCTTAGGCTGACACCTGATTTCAGTAGAGGTGAGGGTTGCATTTCTGTTCCATGTTCACATTACATTGTGCTGATAGCAGCTTGCTTCCAACCTGGGCTGCAGGTTTTTACTTTCTGCTTCAGAAATCCTCTGAGTCTGTGAATGGAGACACTCACAGTTCATGAGTAGCCTTAACAGCCTTGGAGAAAACACTCAAAATGGTGGGAGACAGAAGCTCGTGAGTCAATGACCACACATCCTGTCCTTCAGTGAACAGTTCTGGAGACGTTCTGAACCCTTCTCGGAACAGTGCTCATTGTTCTCAGCAATTATCTGACTACATTGGCGTTTCCTCCTTCTCTGTCTCACTCTTTCCACTTCCTCTCTCCTGCTCCCTGGATGACCTGACAAGGAAACTACCTGTCAACGAATCGATTTTCAGCATCTGCTTTTTTAGGAACCCAAGCTAAGTCAACCCTTATGTTGTGTAAAGAGGGATACATTTATGTATAAATGAGACACGCCTATGAATGAACTCTGTTTTGAACTATTTAGTAACCATTTGCTGGTCACTTTTATGTGCCTGAAGCATTACAAACACTATCAAGTTTAATCCCACAACAACCCTACACAGTAGACGTTATTATCATTATTTTGCAGAAAAGAAACTAGTTTAACAGAGGTTAAGCAACTCACACTATTTGTGACTCCAAATCCATGTTCTTTCTAACTATGCAAAACTTGGCCAATAAACCTTTATCTATATCTGCCTGTATTAGTTAGTGCACAGGTTTGGCTCCTCTGATAGAGACCAGAATAACAGTGGTTTAAACAGGACAGAGGTTCACCTCTCTACAATAAAGTCTATACTGTGGGCCAGCCCTGCTTTTCAAAGCCCTCGAGAGCTCAGAGTCCGTGGGTCTCCTTGCTCTACCTCCTCCAGGTGTTGTCTACAGTGTCTCATTATGGCTTCTACAGACCAATCAGGAGGAAGAAGGAGGAAGGGAAAGGGGATCTGATCAGAATTTAGTCATGTGGCTATGCTTAGCTACAAGGGAGTCTGGGAGATACAGTATTTATTTTGTGAAAAACTAAAAATTAGGTATTCATTTATCATACCATAGGGAAAATGCAGTCAGGATTTGCCAGCAAATATTTACCTGGCATGCTTTACACATGAAGCGCTATCTAGCTCTTGGGGAATATAAAGATGAACACATCATAATCCCTAAATTCAGAAAATGGAGAGAGCACTGGCAAATTTTCAACAGCAGGTAGAGTTTGCCAAGGAATGTGGATGCACAGGTGGGTAAGGTTTGTCAGGTAGTAAGTCTTTGCTAGGAGAATACACAAAACAAACCAACAAACAAATAGAATGGAAGGGAAAGTAACACTAGGCAGATTTGAGACTTGAAATACAAGTTCCTTAAAAACGGCCCTTTGGAGTCTTGGGATTCTCAAAGATACTCACACCAATCCATTGACCTTGACTTTGATTATTGAAAGAAATATGACTTTTGAATAAAGTAGGGCGGGGCCAGTGAGTGCAATGAAGCCAGCCAAAGGTACTTAGTCAGCACCATTTTCAATGACCAGCAGAGAGCAATTAGAGAACACAGCAAGTTCAGCAAAATGTTTGCTGGATAGATGTTCATATCTGGAAAGTATATTTATTTATTTATTTTTCATCTTTATTTCTTTTTTTTTAATATTACATTAAAAATATATGAGGTCTCCATATACCCCCCCACCCTCTCACCCCACTCCTTCCATAATAACAACCTCCTCCATCATCATGGGACATTCATTGCACTTGGTGAATACATCTCTGAGCCCTGCTGCTCCACACGATCAATTGTCCACATTATAGTTTACACTCTCCTCCAGTCCATCCAGGACAACTCCAAGTCCTGAAAATGCCCCCACATCACATCTCTTCTTCCCACTCCCTACCCTCAACAGATACTGTGGCCACTTTCTCCACAGCAATGCTGTATTTACTTCCATTGCTAATCACAATAGTTCTAGAATAGAATATCAGTAAGTCCACTCTAATCCATACTCTATTCCTCCATTCTGTGGACCCTGGGATGATTATGTACACTCCACCTCTGTATCGAGAGGGGGCTTAGATTCCACTTGGATGATGGATGCAATTCTCCTGCTTGAAGTTTTAGGCAGTCTTGGCTCTCTGGTGTGGTGGTTGACCTTCTTCACCTCCCTATTAGCTGGCTGGGGTAAGTCCAATAAACCAGAGGGTAGGAGTTCTGCAAAGTATATTTAAATCTTATCCACAGAAGCCAGGAAGATTCCACTACCACACCCAACATTAACATTTAGCAAGTTTCATTTTCTGAGCAATTACCAGCCCCTGTGCAGGCATTAATTTCCAAAAAAGGGTGGTGTGCTCATTTCTCAGTCATGTGCACCTGTGAAGTGTCAAGTCATTTTGACATGCCTAAAATGAGAATTCATCTGTAAAAATAGAGGAGAAAAAATTAGATTGTGACTTTCCAAGGGCATTTTGTGATTTATAGTTTTTTATGCTTTGGAATTCATTTTCAAAATCTATTTAATTTGTTTTTGAAAATCTAAGTTCACTGTCAAGGGCCATTTTCATTTTGCTTTATTTTCAACCATTAGTGTCTACTCTGTCCTACACAGACAGCAACTAAGTGGGAAACTCCTAGCTTAGTGACATGGTACTGAGAGAGGACCCCCCAAATTTTGTGAATGTTTATAAAAAAATTTGCATATGTTAAAGCTCTATCATCCATCATCCAATATCATTTTTTCCCAATGAAGAAAGCAGATTGTCCCTGCAGGCTCTTGTCACTTGGAGGATGGCTGAAACCTGACACCCGAAAGTCCAGAGCTGGGAACCTGTGTGTCCAGGGCCCTTTGTGAACACAGGGCACAACATCATGTCCTCCCCTCACTCCCACGTGGTCCTTAAAAAACATGACCCCCAAATACTTGGGCATAGAGTCCATTGAAAGGTAGGGTCTATGTGCCCTCTCCTTGAGTCTGGACTCCATGACTGCCTGGCTAATAGAATGCAGTGGAAGTGACTGTGGGAGGAAGAATGCTCAGATGACCACACTGGCCTACACCCTTGTAAAATTCACCCCCTTTCAGTCTGGGAGGAACCTGTGGCTGTGGTGAGACATCACTCTTGTGGGATATTACGTCATGATGCAAAGGGAGATTACCCAAATGAGCCAAAGCTAATCAAATGCGCCCTTTAAAAGAAAAGAGTTTTTTCCAGCTGGGAGAGAAGTCATAGATTTGAAGCAGAAGAGGGGTTGGATGCACTGTTGGGGTTGAAGCTGGAAGGGGCAATGTGCCAAGGAGTGTGGGTAACCTTCAGGATCTGAGATCAGCAAGCAACCAGGAAATGGGGCCCTCACTCCTAAAACACAAGGAAATGAATTTAGGTAAAGAGGGAATGAGCTTGGAAGCAGATTCTTTCCCAGAGCCTATAGATAAGAACCGAGTTGGGCTGACACCTTAATTATGAGACCCTAAACAGAGAACTGAGCCAAACTTGTCCAGATATCTCACCTAAAAACCTGAGATAACATATGGGCATTGTTTTCAGCCACTAAGTCCACAGTAATTTTTTACAGTAGAAAACTAACTCAGTGACACCGTGCCAGTTTCTAGGTCTAGGCCCTAAAATTTCTAGCAGCTTACATTTTCTGTATCTGTGAGCACTTTCTCTTGTGGATTGAATTGTATCCGTCCAAAAGGTGTTTTGAATTCCTAATGGCCGGTACCTGAGAATATGACCTTATATGGAAATAAAGCCTTTGTAAATATAGTCAATTTAAAATGAGGCCAAACTAGATTCAGTTGAGCCCTAATCCAACATGACTGTGGTTCTTATAAGAGGGAAATTTGAACACAGAGACACACAGGAAGAAGACTGTGTGACAAAGAAGGAAGAGATTGGAGTAATGCAGCTGCAAGCCAAAGAACATCCAGCATTTCCAGCAACAACCAGAAACTAGATGAGGCAAGGAACAATCCTTCCCTTGGAGAGTGCATGGCCTTGCCAATACCTTGATTTTGACCAGAAGCTAGACTAAGCAAGGAAGAATTCTTTCCTAGAGCCCTTGGAGCATGCATTGCCCTGCCAACAAATCCTCAGAGGATTTGTGTGTCAAGGGGCACCATGGACAGAGAGTATTTTGCAAATTCCTTTGAATAGGGTGTTGTTTTAGCTTCCCAACTGCAATGGGTTGGCTTAAAGCAGGAATTTATTGGCTCAAGGTTTCAAGGCTCAAAGAACTTCAAAACTGAGGCACCAGTAAGGTAATATTTTCTCCCCCGAGACTGTGGCATTCCAGGGCTGGCTGCCAGCAATCCTTAGTCCTTGGCTGTTCTGTCACATGGCAATGCACATGGCAGCGTCTTGTCCTTTTTCTTCTGGTTTCTGTTGACTTCCAGCTTCTGGCTGCTCCCCGGAGCTTCTCTTCCTGTTTCCAATTTCCTTTGCTTATAAGGGTTTCAGCAGTGTTGGATTAAGTGTGCCTCCTTTCCCCATTCAGTGTGGACACACTTAACTAGTGACTCCTTCAAAGGTCCCATTTACAAATGGGTCCACACCCACAGGACAAGGGGTTGGGACCTGAACATGCCTTTTGTGAGGGCATGATTCAATCCCCAAGAGGTGTCTTACTTTACCAAGGTTGCTATAAGAAATACCACACAGTGGATTGGCTGAAACAATAGGAATTTTATTGTTGCATGGTTTTGGAGGCTACATTTTGACAGGGTTTGCTGTTTCCCAGAATCCATAGCATTTCAGTAATTTCCTGACACATGGCTTGATGATTAAATTCATGTGTCAACTTGGGTAGGTTATGGTGTCCAGTTGCTTGGCTAAGCAAGCACTGGTCTGATGGTTACAGTGAGGAAATTTAAAGGATTTAAGTCATTAGTCCATTGATTGCATCTATGGTTGATTACAAGCAACAAAGGAGATTGCCTTCAGCAATGAAAGAAGTCTCATCCAATCAGCTGAAGGCCTTAAAGGGAGAAATGATTATTTCGGCAATCAAAAAGAAGAATTTCTATCTCTATTTCAGCTAACCAATTTCTCCTGGGGAATTCATTGAAATTTTCATTGGAGTTCCCAGCTTGCAAACTGCCATATGGAATTCAGAATTTTGCCAATCCCCCTGGTCATGTGAGCCATTTCCTATACCAAATCTTGTAATATTTACATTAGATGGATAGATGGATAGATAGATAGATAGATAGATAGATAGATAGATAGATAGATAGATAGAAAGAAAGATCCAATCACAAATGACAAATGAGTCCACATCTTCACTGACATCTTCAAAAGTCCTGAGGAGCGGATGTGGCTCAAGCGGTTGAGCATCTGCTTCCCACATGTGAGGGCCCAGGTTTGGTTCCTGGTGCCTCCTAAAAACAACAACAACAAAAAAAACAACCAAAATGCAAACAAACTCCAGAGCTGAAGTGTCTCAGTGTTTGAGTGCCACCATCCCACATATGAGGTCCCCGGTTCAATCCCTGACCCTGGAACCTCAAAAGTAAATAAATAAATAAAAAGTCCTATTTACAATTGGGTGTGTGCTCTCAGACTCAGCTCTAACATTGCCCACCACAGCTTCGATGGTAAAATGCAAGCAACACAAAGCTGGCAGCAGGAGCCTGCTTAGCTAGCACAGTCCCCTCCAGTTGAGGGGATTATGTGTAGTCATTCCAGATAATGGGAGTGAGTGTTTACTGATGGTGGCAGAGGGCTGTTATATAGTCAGTCCAGGAAAGCTGGTTACTGAACAGTAGATGCAACACAACCATTTCTAACAAATGCATGCCCTGCTGTTAACAGCACCTGTCTCTGCATGGAGGTTATAAGAGCAATCTGTTTCAAAAATTTTCCTTCTTTTCTACTGACATATAAATTCTAATTTTTCTACAGTGAATATGCATCACTTTTGTAGTAAGGAAAATAATAGAAGATATTCATTAAAAACTCAGTGTTTATCTATAGATGATAGTAAGATTATACATGTTATTTAGTTTCTTTTTAATATTAGGTTGAGTCAAACATGAAATTCCTGTTTCTGTAAGAGAAAATCAGTCAAATGTTGGCAGTTTTATATGATTCGACCTACCACTTTAATAGACTTTAACATTTTCTAACATTTTCTAAGTGTTCTCCAGCCTTCATGCCACTCCTACACTTAAATTCCTTTAAAGACTCCTGTTAAAGAAATTTTTTTAAATGTAAAATTATGACTCTCATATTAATCTAAAATGCACATGCATCAAGGTTTTTCTTTTTTTATTATCTTTTTTAAAGATGCATAGATCACACAAAATGTTACATTAAAAAATATAAGAGGTTCCCATATACCCTACTCCCCACACCCCTACTCCTCGCACATCGACAACTTCTTTCATTAGTGTGGTACATACATTGCATTTGATGAGTACATTTTGGAGCACTGCTGCACAGCATGGATTATAGTTTATGTTGTAATCTACAATCTCTCCCAGTCCAGTCAGTGGGTTATGGCAGGATATACAATGTCCTGCATCTGTCCCTGCAACACAATTCAGAACAACTCCAAGACCCGATAACTCACTACCTGTTGTCTTCCTCACCCCTGACCACCTGAGTTTGAACACAATTTCCTCAGAGAAACCCTGGACCTCTCTTCCCATCTTCATCAAAGACCCTCCCTTACTGCCACATTTCTGGAAGTTTCCTTCAGAGTCTTAACTTCAGTGTGAACCTCAATGTGAAATATTATATGTAAATTTGAACTTTGTGATTCTAAAGTAGAATTAGCTAAAAATATTAGTAAAACATCTATATTCAAATTTTGAAATACTGCTAATCCCCAAAATTAAAAAAAAAAAAAAGGCCTCTCAGAAGTTGCACTATTTCAGTATTGCCTTTCCAGTGGCTTTGTAAGCAACAGCCTCTTCTGCAGCCTCTCAGTCAACACCTGGCTGTTACAACTTACAAGTTTTCTAGAAGTTCTGCCCATACTGTCCAAGAGCACTGCTGGGATAGGGCTGGGGCTAGCTCTTAAAAATGTGGCTGAGGAGAGCAGATGCAGCTCAGTGGCTGAGCGTCTGCTTCTCATGTACAGGTTTCTGGTTTCAGTTCCTGGTACCTCCTAAAAAGAATATGGATGAAAACTTGGAGGGAAAGTCAGACGTCACACCATGCCAAGAAGGCCAGGCCCCCTGATTCTAAACATCTCAACAGATGCTGAGAAAAGAGCATAATGAGGGTAAAAATGCACCACGCTGGCTTTAGAATTGTATTTCCATGGTACATTGTTCTGGAATTCTTTGGGTTTTGGATTTTGCTAGGCCTACAGGGGCACATCTCATGAATAAGACACTCTGATCCTGTGTGTATTTGTGAGACTATTTGAACACATGGACTTCCCAAAGGCAAGACCTTGTCTGTTTTTCTCACCATTTTCCACCAGCTCCTAGCATGGGGCCCAGGGCTCAAAAATATTTGTTGAGTGAATGAATGAGCAGTAGGCTGTTATGAAAACCTGTGCCGCTGACAACGACAGAAGCAGACAAAGAAGACGCAGCAAATAGACACAGAGAACAGACAACGGGTGGGGGGAAGGGAAGAGAAATAAATAAATAAATAAATGAATAATAAATAAATAAATAATTTAAAAAAAGAAACAGACCCTCACATGTATGGTCAAGTGATTTTTTACTAGCTTGTCAAACCCACATAGCTTGGGCAGAACAGTCCATTCAACAAATGGTGTGGAAGAACTGGATATCCATAGCCAAAAGTAGGAAAGAGGACCCCTATCTCACAGCTTATACACAAATTAACTCAAAGTGGATCAAAAACCTAAAAATAAAAGCAAGAACCTTAACGCTTCTAGAAGAAATTATAGGAAAATATCTTCAAGACCTGGTGGTAGGTGCTGGATTCTTAAAGGAGATAAGAGGCCGACTGAGGTAGACTACTGATGTTTAATGTATGTAGCAGTTTTAATTAGCTTTACTATAAAAGTGTGGAGATATATAGAGTGGATGGGAACAAATAGTGAGTAACAACTAGTTTATAAATGGGGATGTGGTTGAAAATGGTAGTCAAGGTATGTAAATGCCAATTGACAGAATACTAGAGAATAACCTAGCAACGGAATAGCACAGTAAACAAGAGGTGGATGAGAACTGTGGTTGATAGTACAGATGCAAGAGTGTCCTTTGTTACCTAGAGCAAATGTACATCACTATGGCAGGGTGGTGGGAATGTGAAGAAGCATGGGAAAAATACAGCTGAAGTGACCTGTGGACTGTGGTTAGCAGTTAATAATATAATATTCTTGCACTGATGCCAAAGATGTACTGTGTTAATAATAGGGCAGTATGGAAAATGTATGCCAAATGTACACTATGAATGTGGTAACAATCAGATGATATTACCTTATAATCTGTAATAAATGTTCCACCACACTGTGGTGTGTTGATAAAGGAATGTTGTTTGAGAATTCTGCACATGTGCATGATTGTTTTATAAGTTCACAACTTCTGTCATAAAAATATATTTTAAAAATAATAATAGGGTAGGATGGGGGGAAATATATCAAATGTAAGAAAAAGACTATAATTAGTATAAGATTTTGACAATATTCTTTCATAATTTGTAGCAAATGTCTCTCAACAATGCAAGGTGTTGGTGGAGGGTTGATGCATATGAACCTGTATGACATTATGCATGCTTGCTTTGTAAGTTCACAACTTTTACTATACACTTATTGTTTATGTATGTTCAAATATAAATGATATAAAGATTATAATTATAATAGAGAGGGTTGGGGAAAAAAACCTTGGTTAGTAGTAATATTTTGACAATGCTCATTAATCATTAGTTAAAAATGTTTAACAACAATGCAAGGTACTGGTGGTATGGTGAGGTACAAGAGTCCTATATGGTGTTATATATGTTTGTTTTGTAAGTTCACAGCTATTACTGTACACTTATTGTTTATGTGTGTTTATGTATGAGTAATATACTTCAATAAATTATATATATATAATTTTTAAAAAGTACTAAGGGAGTTACAAGGAAGGGGAAAAAAAGGCACCATGGAATCTTCTGCTAAGGTGCTGGCAAGAACTTGTTTGGCTCTCTGGGCCTTCCCACACTCTGCCCTCCTCTCCTTTGACTGCCCCCTTTATCTAGTATTTCTTCTCTCTCCTCTTTGCTCATCCTTAAACCCTAGACACTTTCCTAAGCAGCACATTGGGGGCCCTAAAAGAGCAAAGAGTGTGGAATGGGCCATGCCATGCTGATGGCACCATGCCGGGATCCCCACCCTCTTTGGGAGGGGGTGCTTCTTTCGCCTTTCCCCTCTGAACCTTGAAATCTCCTAGGAGGTGGAAACCAAAGGTCCTTCCTTTTTCACAGGGAGGGAACGAAGTCAGTGAGGTTGAATCATTTGCCTATTATCGGGATGGTTGGGTTCTTTGGGTTGGACCAGGATCAGATATTTAAAGTAGCTGCAGGCAGGGAACAGTGAACCTGGGGGGTACAGTGGACCATGGAGCAAGGTGAATGGAGTAGAAAGGAGGACATGGCCAGGCTTGGTGTCCACCAGGAGCTTCTGATTTACTGGTGGGAGACCTGGTCTTACAACCATTTAGACTTGGAGTCTGAATCACTGGAAGGCCCCCAGGGGGTTACAGCTGGTAAATACATAAGGGTAAACCATAGACTTGATTTCTATAGATACATCCATTTCCCAGCTTGAAAAATTGGTTGCCTTCTAGCTTCTGGATACTGCTACCAGATTGTGGAAGATCCCAAGAACTCAACAACCATGGAGGGCTCAGAGGCCCACTTCAACTGCACCATCTCGCAGGTCTGGCAGCTCATCATGTGGGCTCTGAACGGCATGGTGGTTCTGAGCATCACCCCCAAGGAGTCCTTCATCACCAACAGCCACTTCACCTCTGTGACATACCAAGTAGATTAAAACTTTACCTCTGAGATGATCATCCATGCTGTGCAGCTCAATGACACGGGGCTCATCAGATGCAACATCCAGAACAGTAACTGGGATAAATACAGCTTCCTTTCCATCCAAGGTGTGTATGCAGGCTCTGAAGTAGGAGTCCATTGGGGTAAATGTCAGAGGGCTGGAAGGGACTTCTTTTTGCTTTGGGCCTCTACCCTCGTAAATCTTCTGGGAAGAGACCTATTAGCAAAAATGAAAGGTAAAATTTGCTTCTCCCCAGAGGAAAAATTCTCTTTAGAATCCTGAGAAGAAACTGAGTCAGACCTTAGGTGCACTTTGCCAACTTCATTAAATGATGAGGGTGAGGAAATGACTCATGACACCTCTGCCCCATCCGCTGAACAGGAATCCCCATAGGGCCATATCCATGACTGATGGACCGAGAATCCAAAGGACCAGCCTGTGGAAACAGGGAGACACATCCAAATCCTTGCCAGCACTCCCTCAATATCCACTTAGACCAGAGGCCACTGCCAGGCTAAGCCCTTAGTTACAGTAGTATCTCAAGGCCTACTTATTCCATGCCTAGTCCTTGTAACATTCATATTTTACCTGTAAAGAAACCTGATGGCTGCAGATGGTGATTTGTTCAAGATTTAAGAGTCTTTAACAAGAAGTGAGAACCCTCACTTTCCAGTAGTACTGAACCTAAATACCCTGTTCCCTTGGGCTCCCTCTGATTCTAAATGTTTTACAGTTGTAGGTCTGTGTTCTGCTCTCTTCAGCATTCTGGTAAATCCATTTACTTAATATCTATTTGCTTCAATGTGGAATAATCATAACACACATGGACAGTTGTGCCTCAAGGTTTTACAGAGGAACCTTCCCGTTTCTCTCAAGAGTTACATCTAGACCTGAGGACCCTGCCATTCTCTAATGGCTCTGCTTGATTGCAACAGGTAGACTAGTTATTGCTCTGCTCCTCCACAACTCTAAGAGATTCCATTTACTCTAACAGCTTGCTCAAAAGGCACATAAGGTCTATAAGAAAAAATTATGCCTTGAGAGAGAGTTCACTACTTGGGCCATGATTTAAATGCTTAAGGAATTCACCTATCACCAAAAAGAAAAAAAAAGATCCAGGAAATCCCTAAGTCCATGACCGAAGGACAATTTAGGGGATTCCTTTGGCTGGCACGTTATTGCTGACTCAGGGCTCCAAATTTTTCCTTCTTGGCATTACCCCTATATGAATTAACATAAGACAATCCACCTGAGCCTTTACCTTGAGGAGCAGGACTTTGAGTAACTTCAGAGGGTCTTTTTGACCCCTACAGCCTCGAAGACAGCAAATTTTTCTAAGCCATTTACTCTATTCTTTCATGAAAGAAATGGGCAGGCTCTTGGCTTTCTGACACAAGAACATGAGGGAAGGCTAGGACCCATTGCCTGTTATAGCTTACAGCTGGCTGCCATGGCTGGAGCATACCCTGCCTGTTTCAAAGCAGTAGCTACAACTGCAAGATAAGTCAAAGTATCTGCAGAAATAACACTGGGCAATGGCATGTATTTAAGAATCCCTCATGCTGTCCAAAGCCTCTTAATCTCTGAATTTCCTCAGCATCTATCCTCCAACTGATCGCCTTCCTTGAAATCCTTTTGCTCTCGCCTTCTATTTACTTCTAAAAGGATGCAATGCCCTTAACCTTGCTCCTGTATTGCTGGATGAAGGCACTCCTGTGAGCTGATGACCTCTCACTTAGTGACTCCCTGTCCTGATTTACGAGAAACACCATGGCACCACCCTGACATTATCTTCTTTATTGACAGTTCCTATATCTGAGGAACTGATGGAAAATGTCAAGCTGGATATGCAGTCACAACCTAATTTGGACTAATTGAATGAGGCAACTTACCTCGATTTACCTCAACCCAGAAAGCAGAACTATATGCTCTCACTTATAGACTGTTATCTCAAAAAACAATTAACTTTTGCACTGATAGCCAATAAGCTTTGGGAGTTATCCATGATTTTGGAATGCTATGGAAATGGAGGGATTTCCTTACCTCAACTGGATCCTCCATAAAGAGCAGACAACTAGTCAGTGACTTACAGCCTTTTTACTGCCTCAATCTGTTGCCATTAATAAAATTGAGACTCCTGCCAAACAGAGCAGAACCAAAATATCAGGGAAATGCACTGGCAGATTTCCATGCCCAGATAGGTGCCACTGAACCACCTTCACATGGACATGCCCAATTTTTTCTCTTAGATCCATCCATCCCTGATTTTCATCAAATATGCTCAGAGCACTTGAGGACAAAACAAGAAGAGGCCCCTAAGGCTGAAAAACAAATGTGACTAGATAAAGGATGTGTTTTTAATTCCAACAGACTTTTTTCTGGAAAGTAAGGACAGTCTCTTGGTGCTTCCTGAATCTTTAAAGGACCAGTCCTTAAAACTTTCCGTTTCTCTTACCATGATGTCAAAAAAATGGCTCAAATACTAAAGAAATATTGGTGGGAAATGTTCATAAGGCTCCTACCCACATTCACAATACATGTGTAATTTGTCATCAGCACAACCTGGGAAAACCATCCCAGTTCTAGAGGCTCTACACCACCACACTCTGGCCCCTTTGAACATTTAAACTACACTGCTTTCAACTGCCAACAGCGTGAACTATGACTGTGTCCTTGTCATTGCTTATTTTCAGGATGGCAGTGGCCTTTCCTTGTCATAAGACAGATGCTATAACAGTTGCTAAAAAAAAACTTTGGGAAACTGTATTCCTGCCTGGGGAATACCTTCAATTATTTCTAGTGACCAAGGCCCTCATCTTCCTGGGCAGGTCAGTAAAGCTCTAACTGAAATTCTTCAAGTTGGCATTATCATTGTCCCTATACCCTCAATCCACTAAAAAGGAGGAGAGAACAAATGACCTATTAAAACTCCAACTGTCTTGGTTAACTGAGGACACCAGGTCACTTTGCCCTCAAGTTCCTCCACTGGCCCTGACAGCCATCCAAGCACACCTTTTGGGAAACATCAACTTTCTCCTTGTGAAATCATCACTGGAATACCTGTGCCAATTGTCCTCCATCTTAACATTGATCCCCTGCTTCTCCAGTGGGAGATAACTCATGGTGGGACATTGCCACTATGTATAGTGCTCCATTTGAAAATGACATTTTGGCCCCTTTTAGATATGGGATATTGTGAGAATTCCATGAGCAATGCATGCTTAGAAACAGTCAACTATAGCATTCCCCTCAATGCTATTCTGTGCACACTTTGGTTTATATTTTCATTTCGGATAGGGTCTGAGACCATGACTGACTCACACTCTTCACATGCCTGATGTGAAATTAGAATGATAATTTATTTTCCTAACCACCTTATTTGTTTGAGTTTCCATTTCCTCTAGGCAGTTATAAAGAAGAAAGTGGAGGTTAACTGAAGAAAGCTGACACACCAATAATCCTTTGCAGTGCTGATAAAAACCCCTGCCCCAGCCTGAGAGCAAGAACTGTAACAAAGAGGTCAAACTGACACCAGCAAGGCCTACAGATCTTCACCACAACCGTACATCAACATCCTGCTTGCTGAGTAGTAAACGGGGCCTCAAGGACAACCTGCTTAAACAGCCCCATCATCTGCTAAAGCACGAACCAAGAATAAATCATGTTCTCCTTAACCCTCCCCAGTGCCCCCCCTTACCCTCCCTTTTTGTCAAGTAGCCATATAAGCTGCCCCCAGCTCAACCTTTTGAGCAGAAACATTCCCTTCAAAGTTTAAAACAAATCCAAAGCTTCACCCTGACTTTCTCACTTAATTTATACTCCCGAGCCAAACATGAGTTCCCTGGGGGTTTTGCTGACACTAGATGGGTCTCTTTCATTAGACTTTTATTTCCTCACGTAAGAGTTAACATAAATGGAAATAGATCAGAAATTTGTTGATAACAGTAAGAGAAATTGCTGAGTCCATGGCAAAAACTATTTCATGAAAAAGTCGTTAGATTCTTTAGCTAAAATAGTATTAGATAATAGAGTTGTATTTGGCTACTTACTGGCCAAGTAAGGAGAAGCTTGTGTTGTTATCAATACCACCTGCTGTACCTGCATAAACACTTCTGGGGAAGTTAAAACACCATTACATGAAATAGTTAAACAAGCCACATGGCTCAAGCAAATAAGTTCTTCCAAATTTTTTTTTTAAGATTTATTTTTATTTATTTCTCTCCCCTCCCCCGCCCCGGCCCCTCCCTGAATTATCTGCTCTCTCTGTCCATTCACTGTGTGTTCTTCTGTGCCCTCTTGTATTCTTGTCAGCAGCACCGGGAATCTGTGTCTTTTTTTGTTGTGTCATCTTGCTGCGTCAGCTCTCCGTGTGTGTGGCACACTTTTTTCATGCAGGGTGGCTCTCCTTATGGGTGTACTCCTTGCATGTGGGGCTCCCCTACACAGGGACACCCCTGCGTGCCACAGCACTCCTTGCACACATCAGCAGTGCGTGTGGGCCAGCTCACCACATGGGTCAGGAGGCCCTGGATTTGAACCCTGGACCTCCCATTTGGTAGGCTGATGCTCTACCAGTTGGGCCAAATCCGCTTCCCCCAGCTCTTTCTTTGATCTCTTTGACCTCAGTAGGTTTGGGTCCTGGGTCCTTAGCTCAGAAGCATATGCCAGACATTGGACGCTTTACTACTTGTAGTCATCATAATAATCTCCCTGGTGTGCTGTTTCCTCTCTAAAGTTTTAAGTGGCTCCACCTAGATATCTGGCAAATGGGGTCTGTCTGCATAGAATGACAGAAGCACACAGAGAACAAAAACAACCAACCCATTGACATCTGTAACCTAGAGCTAATCACCTATGAGAGTGTCTAGAGCTTGCAGATGGTAACTGAGAGTGTTACTAATGTCTTAAATTTTTATGTCAGCCCTTAGCCTGACCAAGAGCTGGATCAAAATGGGTCATTTGATAAAAATCTAGTAGGCCCAACAAGGAGACACTCATGCTAAGCCCTAGGGCAAGTTTCCATTTCCTGTCAATGCCCCACTGCCCACAGAAAGACCAAATTTTAAAATAGCCAGGTCTTTATCAATTATCACCAGCTAACTTCCTCCTTCCTAAGCAACCACCTGCACTGCACTAACCACTAGATTTCTTCTGCCAAGGTACTTGTTATCCTGCTAGTAAAAATTAATTGCGCTCTGGAGGAACTCCTTTCTACCTCCTGGGGATTGGAGTCTCCCCAGTTCGTGAATTGATTCAGTTAAACTCTCTGAGATCTAATTAAACTTTGCTCAAGTTTTCATTTAACAGGTAATATCATTCAAGAGAAGTTACAGTGACTAAAAGATGTTCAATAGCTTGGCCCCAAAATGTAATAAAAGCACAGTTCAGAAGCCCCAGGACACTCCCTAGTCTGTGAACTCTTCTCAGGCTGTACCTCCCTCCTGCCCTCACTGCCTCCTTGGAGCACCTTCTCTCCCTCTCTCCTCCCTCTCCCTCTCAGACCCCTTGGATAGGTTCAGAGGGTTGAGTTATTCGCTTTCCTCAGTTCTTGGCACAATTTTTGTGCAGACCCATGCAAGAACTTTCTCTGGTTTGATTCTTTAATTCCCTTTCATAATAGCAACAACTGACATTAATTCTTTACAATCCAATGACAGGGTCAGATGCTCTTCTGCGGGCCTTCCCTCCATGAGCTACATGGTCACCAGGATGGCCTTCAGCCCAAGGACTCACAGTCACAGGGTGGTTCGATGCTCAGCCCAGGTGGTCTGGCCCTCCCCACCGCCAACCCCACACCACCTTGCCTTAACACTGCTCTGTACTGCCTCTCACTCCCATTCATCCCCTTCTCCTGACCTTGGTTCTAAAGCATATCATTTTATTGCCTATTCCCACAAAATGAATATCACTGTTTTGTGGTCATCTATTTTGAAGACATACATAGAACTATTGTGTCTAAATCTTTTTTCTTTTTCTATAAAATGTCTAGGATTCATCCATATTGTGTGCACATCTACCCGCTGTCTCTAACTGCAGCATGCTCCTTCCCAGTTATGAATAAAGAATTCTGCCTACCTGCTGGGAAGATATCTCTGCTCCTACAATAAGTTGTAAAAAACATACTCAAACATGTCTCCACAAGGAGCTGTGTGAGAATTTCCTTACCAAGGATTAGAATTGCTGGATCAGAGGGTGCTTAGGCTTCAGTTGGCTGAGCTGATCCAGATTGTGCTCCAGAATGGACTTCCAGGTTTCACTCCCAACAGCAGGCAAAGGGCTCTAGTATCCCTACATTCTTGCCAATACCTGGCATCTACTATATTTTAAATTTTTTCCAGGCTTCTAAGTGTAAAGTGATTTTTCCATTATATTAATTACACTTCTCTGACTACAAATGCTTTTGAGCATTTCTGCCAGTGTATGTCATCTTCAACCTTCTCTCCTGCAACCTGCTTTTACCCATTTTTTCTACTACTGTTGCTGAATTTTTCAAGTTGATTTGCATGCATTTCCTATTCCATATTTGTATACCTTGCTAATTTTATTCATTGCAACATTGTCTCTCATTTTTTCCAATACTGTCTTTGTCCAAGCGTCATTCTTTGAACAAAAGTCCTTCACTTTCATGTAATCAAATACATTAATATTTCAATGGATTTGAAGTTTATTTAAGAAACACCCATACATCATAAAGATAATCTCATATTTCTTTCTGTTCATAGTTTGACCTTTCCCATGGAGGTCTTTAATTCACCAGGAACTCCGCATATTTATGTGTGAGGCAAAGATCTAATTTTATTTTGCTTGATATACTCACAATTTCCCCAATACAACCTGCTAAACAATCTGCACTTTCTCCACTCATTTTTGCTACCACCTTGGCTGTATATTAAATTGCATGGGATTTCCTGAACAATCTGTTCTGTTTCCTTGATCTATTTTCTGCTTTTGTGCTGATAGCACACTGTTTTGTCACTGGACTTTTGATGTGTGTCTTCATATCCAGAAGGGAAAGACTCCTTCCTAATTCACTTCTTAAAAGTTCCTTAGCGATGTTGGCAGAGTCTTCAGATGGATGCTGGGTGGCTTAAGATTTTTGAGGACAGCAACATACATGTGCCCATCCAAAGTCTCAGAATTCCACTCCTTCCCAGTTACACACCTGACTTTGGCATTAATCTGCTAAGTTGGGGAAACCAACCTTTTCTGGAACTTGGCTACTCTTATAATTAAGTCCTGGTACTGATCCTTGACTTTTTCTTCCCCTGCCTGCAGGAAATAAGATTCTTTTTCTATGCTCCTAAGAAGGATTTCTGGCTTTCACAATTTGCCTTGTATTGGTGATTAAGCACCCTCAGCCTTTCATTGCCTTTCTCCAAGGCATTGATAGCCCGCAACCATTCATTCTATACTCCATATAATTACTATTTTCTCCAAATATCCCAAATGCCTGTGATATTATATCTGCCAAAACTTATACTGGTATTCCATACCAGTTCACCAGAATGGGAAATTTTAACAATTCTTCACTACCACATGCCTAGAACTATCAGTTTTTTTATCTACACTGGTATTGGCTCTCTTTGCCAGGTGGTCAGCATGTGTTCCCACTCCAAAACACCATTTCCGGGGATTCTTCTTAGGACCACTGTGAATACCATTGGTCATGGGTCAAATCCCATTGCTTCACTGGAGCATACACATTTATGACTGTTCTGTTCTCCTGATGAATTGACCCTTTTATCATTATGACATGTCCCTTTTAAAATCTGTGAATACTCAATCCTGAAGCCCATTTTTTCTGATAATAATATGGTCACTCCAGTATTCCTATATTCACTATTTGCATTGTGCAACTTTTTTCATCTATTTGCCCTCATGACTTAAATTTAAAATGTATCTCTTACAAACAGCAAATGGTTGATGCTTGCTTTTTTAGCCATTCTGACAATCTCTGACATTAATCACAGTGTTTAGTCCTTTAATATTTAATGTGTTATTGATACAGTCTACCATTTTACTGTTTGTTTTCTGTTTGTACCCTCTATTTTTTGTTCCTCTTTCCTTCTTTCATGCCATCATTTAGATTATTTTTATATTTTTAGACTTCTATCTTTATCTTTTCATAGTCTACTTAAAGTCAAATTATAACATTCATGTAAAAGTAGAAATCTTGCCACCATATTAGTCCATTTACCACTCCTTATACTTTTTTTTGCTATATTTTTCAAAATATTACATATAACATATAACATATGTCTTACATATTACATGGATTATAATTCCCACAAAATAACATCATTATATTTTGCTTTAAACACTATAAAATTAGCTTTCTATATTTACCTAGATATTTACAATTTTGGTGGTCTTCACTCCTTTCTGAAGATTCCATTTTCCATCTGGAATCATTTATTTTCAGCCTAAAGAAATATCTTTTAGTGTAGATTTTCTGTAACAAATTCTCTTAGTTTTTCTTTTTTCTCTTCATATTATCATTATTTTGATTTTTTCCTTGGAGTGTATGTCCTCTATATACAGTATTTTTGGTTGACATTTTTTTCCCTCCAGCACTTTAAGCATGTTATGTCCCTATTTGATAGTTTCTTATGAGAAATATGTAGCCATTTAACTTGTTTTTCTGACTGTATTGTGCCACTTTTCTCTGGCTATTTTCAGTATTTTCTCATTACCTTTTGTTTTCATCAGTTTTACTGTGATGTGCTTATGTGTGGTTTTGTTTGTATTTACCCTGATTGAAGTATGCTGAGTTTTCAAATTTGTAAATTTATGTCTTTCACCAAATTTAGGAAACTTTTAGCTTTTATATCTTCAAGTGTATTTTTTATATATATATATATTTTAAATATTACATTCAAAAAATATGAGGTCCCATTCAACCCCACCGCCCCCACCCCCCACTCCCCCCACAGCAACACTCTCTCCCATCATCATGACACATCCATTGCACCTGGTAAGTACATCTCTGGGCATCGCTGTACCCCATAGTCAATGGTCCATATCATAGCCCACACTCTCCCACGTTCCATCCAGTGGGCTCTGGGGGGATCTACAATGTCCCATAGTTGTCCGTGAAGCACCACCCAGGACATCTCCACTTCCTGAAAACGCCTCCCCATCTCATCTCTTCCTCCCATTCCCCGCACCCAGCAGTCACCATGGCCACCCTTCCCACACCAATGCCTCATTTTCTCTGTGGACATTGGATTGGTTGTGTCCATTGCACATCTATGTCAAGTGGGGGCTTAGATTCCACATGGATACTGGATGCACTTCTCCTGCTTTCAGTTGTAGGCACTCTAGGCTCCATGGTGTGGTGGTTGACATTCTTCAACTCCATGTTAGCTGAGTGGGGTAAGTCCAATAAATCAGAGTGTAGGAGCTGAAGTCTGTTGAGGCTCAGGGCCTGGCTATCATATTGTCAGTCCAGAGATTCAAATCCCCTAAATATATCTTAAACCCCAGCACCAACTACAATTCCAGTAAAGTAGCATGAAAGTCTTGCGAAAAGAGATCCCATCTGAGTCCAGTTCCATCACGCAGAAACACCAGCTCCAAAGAAGGGCCATCTGATATGGCAGTGAACCCCATCTTCAAGTGTATTTTATGCCTCACTCTCTCTCTCCAAATACACATATATTAGACCTTTTGTTAATGTCCCACCTATTCCGGAGACTCTGTTCCTTGTTGTTATTTTCCCCAGTATTTTTTTTCTTCTCTCTTTAGAAAATTTCTATTTCTCTACTTGCAAGTTCATTGATTCTGTCTTCTCTCATCTGTTCTTCATTTTATTAATCAATTCCAGTTAATTTTAAACTTCAGATATTTTATTTTCAGTTCTAGAATTTCAATTCAGTTTTTTTATAATTTCTATTTCTGTGCTGAAATTTCCTGTGTTCTCATTCATTACAAATATATTTTCATTTCCTTCATATTAATAATAGCTGTTTTAAATTTTTTTCTTTTAATTCCAACATCTAGATAATCTTTGGTTTGACCTCAGTTGACTGTTTTTTTCCCAAGATAGATTCACACTTGCGTGGCTCTTCAAATATTGAATAATTTTGTTTTGTATTATGAACATATATCATGATAAATGTTAGATTTGGAGACTGGCTTCTGTTATGTTTCTCCAAAAGAGTCGATGTATTTATTTTACCAGGTAATTAACTTGGAGTCAGTCAGAGATTTGGGCAGTTTATACACATGATTTGAAGCTCCCATCTCCTACTCTTTTTTTTCTGAGATTTATTTCTCATTTTTCAGCAGCTGTGATTTCTTGAATTCTGCCCATTAGTTTTTCAGTCAGCAAATTTTTTCAGCTTTAGCTGCCTGATGTGCTGCTGACTTCAGCTTGCCCTCAGGCTGGAAGTCATAGAAACTGCAATCGCAGGCTCTGCTAATCCCTTATTCTAAGGCTTTCTTACTCTCCAGTGTCTTCAGGACTCCTTTCCCACCCCACCTTCCCTGGGTACATTGCTCAGCATTTGTTATGTGTGGAAGGGTAAGGTTCAACAGAAGTGTACTTGGTCATATCCAAAATATAACGGGTCTGGTTACCTGGAAAATAAACTCTCATTCTAATATTTACACTCATGATGTTTACTAGGGAGTGCTCTTTTTTTTTTCTCTTTATTTTTTAAAATGTTACATTCAAAAATATGAGGTCCCCATATACCCTCCACCCCCCTCACCCCACTCTTCCCATATCAACAACCTATTCCATAATCACAGGTCATTCATTCCATTTGGTGAATACATTTTGGAACACTGCTGCACCACATGGACAATGGTTTACACTATAGTTTACACTCTCCCCCAGTCCACCCAGTGGGCCATGGCAGGACATACAATGTCCAGCAACTGTCCCTGCAGTACCACGCAGGACAACTTCAAGTCCTGAAAATGCCCCCACATCACATCCCTTCCTCCCTATCCCTACCTCAGCAGCTACCATGGCCACTTTCTCCACATCAATGCTACAATTTCTTCCATTACTAATCACAATAGTTCCATAGTAGAGTATCAGTAAGTTCATTCTAATCCATACTCTATTCTTCCATCCTGTGGACCCTGGGATGGTTATGTCCATTCCACCTCTACATCAAGAGGGGACTTAGATTCCACATGGATGATGGATGCAATTCTCCTGCTTGCAGTTGTAGGCACTCTTGGCTCCCTGGTGTGGTGATTGACCTTCTTCACCTCCCTGTTAGCTGGCCGGGGTAAGTCCAATAAACCAGAGGGTAGGAGTTGCAAGTCTCTTGATGCTCAGGGCCTGGCTATCACATGGACAGTCCAGAGATTCAGGTCTAGGGAGTGCTCTTGGTGCATGCTTAGGCAGAATGTGAAGCAGATGCAATGCAGTTACATCAGGAATCTCACCGAACTTGTTAAGTGCGAAAGAGCTGGGGTAGCCCATGAGAGTTGTTACAGCTAAGGCAAGATATTTGGCCTTTGTATATCTACATCAATCAGTTATTCTTTGAAGGCACCCTCCCACCCTCCAACACAGGTTGTTCTCTTCAGCTGAGAGCTTTCCTGGAGGGACTCAACTATAAATTATCAGCAGTCGCAGTTTCTGAGAGCTAGGGGATGAGTGCCTCCATCCAGAAGGAGAGATCGTGGTGATGCACCACAGTTTACATCACACTTAAAAATCTTACAGGAAAAAGACTTCTACTTTGTTAGTATATTTTTCTCTCTTTCACTGAAGAATTTTCTTTCCTTTTTATTTCTTTGGGTTTACTAGGATGTCCCCTTCCTTTTTATTTCTAATTTATTGTACTGGATGCTTAGCTCACTTATTTTTAAGTTTTGTTACTTCCAGATAAATATATTTAAAGTTATAAAATTTCCTTTAAATAGAGCTTTAGACATGCACAGGAATTTTGCAACATGGTGTTTTCCTTATCATTTAGTTCTCTATATTTTCTAATTTGTGTGATTTTCTTTTAAAGTCAGTGGTTATTTTAGTATACCTGCTTTTTAGTTTCCAAACATATGGTAATTTTTGCTTTTGTATATTATTAATTTAAAATTTTATTACATTATGATCAGATAATATATTCTCTATACTAACACACTTTGAAATTTATTCAGGTGTCCTTTATTACTTCATTCATAATCTTTTGCATGAACTATAAAGAGAATATTTGTTGATTATAGATTTATATATATATGTCTTGTAGCTCAATTTCATAAATTATGTCATTAGTTGTTTCATATCTATTTTTTTCCCTGATAAATCTAGTATTTTCTGAGAATGGTGTAATAAAATCTCTAGCTAAAATTGTGTATTTATCAGCTTCTCTCTCTTGTCTTGCCAAGTTTCCCCTGATAAATGCTTTTTTCTTTTTATCTTTACTGTTATTTTTCTGTTACAAATTGTAGTTTGCCTATTATTGTAACTAATACTCCAGCTTTCTTGTGGTTCCCATTTGCTTGGAGCATTTTTCTATCCTTTTACCTCAACTCTCTCTATAATTTTTTATTTTAGCTTTCTCTATTAGAGACATATTGCTGAAATTTTTTAAAACTCTGAGAATCTTTCTCTTTTAATGGGTGACTTTAACCCACTAATTTTTTTAAAGCTCTGTCATATTAGGATGTATTTTCACTCTCTTATTTCATACTTTTTTTTGACAGTAATTTTTTTGTTTCTCTTTTCTCCATTTCTGTAGAGATCATGTTTTCTTTTAATGGTTTAAAAATTACATACTTTACAATTTTATTCACATTACACTTACCTTTTTAATTGTTAGTTATGTTTACTTACCCTTATTGCCTTTGTGATATCTAAGTTTGCCTTCCAATAAGAGAAGTACTTTACCATCATCTCCTGGCCTTGCTCTCCTCCTCCATCCTAATTAGATATTCTTGGTTCTTGGGGCTCTACTTTCTCTTTTTTTCTTACTTAGGCCCTAACTTTAAAGAATAATTAGTGCATATATTTAAATAACATCAATCTTTCCCAAACTCTATTTTCACAGCCTCTTCATTGTTTACTTCTTTTCCTTTTCGAGAACTTCTTCCAAGGATGTTTCAAAGTAGGCCTTTGTACCTTGTGTTATTTTTATTGCACCTAATATTTGAATGACAATTTATTCTAATAAAAATATTTATTGGAATATATTTTCCTTCAAGAATTAAAAATATTGTTCTATTTTAAGATGTTCCAATAAAGTGTACTGAAATAAAACCACTATTTCACTTTATTTTACTTTTTTTTATCTGTGTAACTATTCTTTCCCATTACTCTTCCCTCTTTCCAAGATTTAATCAACTAGAAGAAAAGTCAAAAACCGCTTATATGACCACGTCCCTTGGTTTCTAGCCCACAACTTCAAAATGGCAATGAGTAATACTTATCTGCCAAAAACAGACCAGCTGTGCGTTCCATAAGCCTTGGGACCAAGAAGTCACCAAGCTTCTCTATGTTAATTTTTTTCATGGCACAAATAATACATTTTTTTTACACCTATTACTATTGTATTAGTGTTAGTAAGGATGTGTTGCTATTACATCCTTACTATTCCTTCAGACGGTTCAGATTTGCCACTACAGGAAAAGTCTTTTATTTGATTCACAATCCATTTGTAAAATTCCTGTTTGCATTTGCCTCTGTGCCCCATGATTACATACTAACTTCTTAACAACAGTTTAACATTTCTTTTGACTTCTCAGATATTTCTCACTGGGCTTCCTTCTTGGACTACACTTGCAATTTTGTAAGGAAATGATCTGATCTTGAAAACAAGATTTTTTTTGAAATCAGATACACTCAACAACAGCTAATTACCCTATCTAAATCTGTTTAAAAATGAGAATGCAAGCATACCAAAAGGAAATTTCAAGCCATGAGAAATGAGGAATAACAAAAAAAGAGATGTGAAAGCAATGCAACTTCAGGTCTCAACACAATCAACCAATGAATACCTTGTTCTTTATTCAAGAAGTCAATTAAATTAATCTAAGCTTGTTTTTAAAAATTTACAGGGAACTTAAAGCAAGTATAGAATATACAACCTAATATTTGTGCCATTATACTTCCTTAATGAGTGTTATTTACATTTTAGCCATATACACAACTTGCAAATCTCTGAATTCAGTATATTCTTGGTGTTGGTATCAAAGTTATCATTATTCTTTCAGGCTGTCCTGTATTGCAGCTTTTGTGTGTGAAAAAACTATTCAAGAGTTCATTTTTTTTCACATTTTTTATGTTTTTTTCACTTCACATTTTTTCCAAGTCAATTCAAAAGTGTTTCTTTCTGAAACTTTCAAAAAATCAAATGCAGATAATAATATCCTGCTTTATACAAGTAAGACTCTAAAAACAAAAGTTTAAATTTTATTTCTATGATTCTGTTTTATTACATTTAAATAAAGAATCTTACACAGGCCTGCAATTAAGCAGTTCTATACAGCTGAGTTTCCCTGTGTTAATTTGCCTAAATTAAGGTCCAGAGTTTAAGCAAATGAAGTCAGAGAAACTACTGCTTAGTATTAAGAACGTTTACTATTTTCCCATCAGATTCAAATCCCAGCTCTTCTTAGCGAACTTTACATTTTACAAATCTAAGGAAACTGAGAACCACATGGATTAAATTATTTGCCCCAAAGTGCTTAATTAGTTTAGTAGAGAAAGTATCTTAAAACAGAACTGGGGAGTGGATGTGGCTCAAGCAGTTGCATGCCTGCTTCCCACATGGGAGGTCCTGGGTTTGGTCCCAGTGCCTCCTAAACAACAACAAACAACAAGCAAACAAACAAAAAAGCCAACTCAGAGGAGCCAGTGTGGCTCAGTGGTAGAATGCCAGCTTCCCACGTACGAGGTCAGGGGTTCAATTCCCCGGGGAACCTTAAAAAAAATACAAAAAACAAAAGCTAATCTACCCAAATTCATTTTTACAAATAACAAGAAAATCCTGTAAAAGTGCTTTCCTTTTTGGCAACTCCCCATTTTTAAAGAGCTTATTCACAAAACAAAAATTAACATTAATGCCCATAAACAGCAGCTGCATTTTCTCATGGGGAAAGGAACTCACTTATAAAGGAACAGAATGCAGTGTAATCCACAGACTTGGAAAATTAACCCTCAATAGGGAAAAACTTACTGAATCAATGCACGGTAGACGCTCTGACTTAAGAGGCCACAGCTTTAACAGTGTATTTTAATATTCATAGATAGGAAAATAAAGCATGTGCACATGGTTTATGCCTTCTCTCCAAACGAGATTATGAAAAAACTGACTATTTTCCAAACAACTCAAACACAAATATAAATGATTCAAAAGCTGCTTTCTTTGGAAGGAACCAAAGAGAAAAAAAAAGAAGAGAATTTAGTAACATGACAAAAAAATCCTGGGAATTATGCACAAAGGCTTCCTGGAGTTTTGCCCAAAAAGGGTACGCTGATATTTTCATACACACAAATGATAAATAAGAATTACCAGGAGCTACAGTGTTATTAAAGACAAATAAGCTTCTTGAAACCTCCATTTTAAAAGGCTTGTAAGTAATTGCCTAAACTAAGCCTTTCCAGCCCACTTTTTCTGGCCCTAGGGTTTTCACCCAGCTGCACTCCCGCCGCCCTGTCCCGGGCTGCCCTGGCCTCCAGCCCTGCCCGCACCGGGGCTCCAGCAGGCCGTCCACCCTCCCTGCCCGGACACCAGGCCCTGCAGACTCTCTCTTCCATCTGGGAGTTAATTTCTTTTTAAAATTATTATTCAATTAGAAATGTATACATTAAAACCTACCTTTCCTTTAAGCTTTCAAATTTAGTTCATAAATATTTTATTTCTACATGTAGCAAAATTTTACATCAAAAGAGGGCCTTTGGTGAATATAGTACCATTTAGAACTTAGTTTATGAAACCGCAGCATCAAACACTGTGTAAAAATGTTTGATTTTCTTTTAAAGTACTCTGATTCATTGATATACTTTCCCAATTAAATAATTCTAATAAATATAATAGTTAAATATATAGAACAGTGATTCCTAAATACTGCTGAAGTCCCAATCCTTTGAAAAAATATTTATTGAGGTATAATTCAAATGTGTATTAGTCAGTCAAAGGGGTACTGGTGCAAAGTACCAGAAATCAGGTGGTTTTATTAAAAGGGTATTTATTTGAGATAGAAGCTTACAGTTACTAGGCCATAAAGCCCAAGTTACTTCCTTCACCAAAGTCTCTTTCCACGTGTTGAGGCAAAATGAGGCTTCCTGGGTTCCTCTCTTCTCGGGGCTTGCCTCTCTCCAGGCTCAGCTGCTCTGCTCGCTCCACAAGGCCAGCTGTAGACCATCAGGCAAACAGCTCGTCTTTCTCCCCGGAGCTTGATTCTCTCTGGGCTCAGCTGCTATGCCTTCTTCTGTGTGTTTACTCCCAGGGCTCCAGCTCAAAACTCCCAACTTCATCCTTTGCCATGTCTTCCATCTATAAGTCCTCAACCACCAAGGGGCGAGAACTCAACACCCTACTGACGTGGCCCAATCAAAGCCCTGATCATAATTTAATCAAGTAAAAGGGAAACCTCAGCCAGACCAGTTTGCAAACATAATCCAATATCCATTTTTGGAATTCATAAACCATATCAAACTGCTATACTACGAAATTCACCAATTCAAAGGATTTAATTCAATATCATTAGTAAATTTATAGAGTTCTGCAAACGTCACCACAGTTCAACTAAGAACATTCACATGTGTCCGTTTGCAGTTATTCCCTGCTTCCACCCCAAACACTACACATTGAGGTATAAATGTGTCTTTCTAGACATTTCATTTAAACGGAATTATACAATGTGTTGTCTTTCGCCTCTGGCTTCTTTCACTAGCACAATGTTTTGATAGTCATCAAGCTGTGCATGTATCTATAAATCATTCCATCTATTGGTGTCTTTTACTCCATTGTATGAACTTACCGTTTATTTCCATTAACTGACTGATGGACATTTAGATAGTTTACAGGCTTTGACTATTATGAATAATGTTGCTATGAATATTTGCTTAAATTGCTTTGAGTACATATATGTATTTCTTTCTCTTTGGTAGGTTGTTAAAAGTGGATTAGCTGGGCCAATTACTACATTGATATTTATCTTTAAGAACCTGTCAAACTGGTTTCCAAAGTGACTGTATTTTTCACATTCCTACCAATGATGTATGAGAGTTCCAGTTTTTCAACATCTTCTCCAAGACTTGTACTGTCTGTCTTTTTTATTGCAGTTCTTTGAATGGGTGCATAGTATATCTCATTTCATTTAATTTGCATTTCCTTAAAAACTAACGATATTGTGTGTCAATTGTGCTTAATAGCCATTCATTTACCTTCTCTGATGAAATGTCTATTCAAATCTATTGTCCTTTTAAAAGTTGGTCTGTTAGTCATTTTAATGAACTGTAAGCTTCTTTTATATATTCTGGATGCAAATATATTATCAGAATTCTGATTTGCAAATATTTTGTCACAGTTTGTGGCTTTTACTACACTTCCATTTTCTCAATGATATCTTTCGAAGTGCAAAAGTTTTTAACTTTTTTGTATTTCTTAAAATTATTTTTTCTTTTAGGAGGTGCTGGGGATTGAACCCAGGACCTTATAACATGGGAAGCAGGCACTCAGCCACTGAGCTACATCCACTCCCCAATAAGAGTTGGTTTTTTCCTTTGTTTGTTTTTCGGAGGAGCCAGGGATTGAACCTGAGACTTCATACATGGGAAGCAGGCGCTCAACCACTTGAGCTACATCCACTCCCCTTTAATTATTTAATGGATCTTGGTTTTGGTGTGGTATTTAAAAACTCTTCACTTAATTCAAGGTCATTAAGATTTTCTTTTATGTTTCAACTACAAGTTTTATAGTTTTTGGCTTTACATTTAGGGCTATGATCCAATTTGTGTTAAATTTTGTATAAGTTTGAAGTAAGGTTCAATACATCAGGAAGATATATGAATTATAAATGTATACTCACTTAACAATAGAATTTCAAATAAAATGAAGTAAAATTCAGTAGATTTGAAATTCCTCTAATTTTTAACTTTTCTTAATCATGAGTATAATTAAAGTTATGGATTTTCTTCTGAATACAGCTTTATCTGTATATTGGATTTCTGGTACAAAGAATTCTCATTTTTGTTTATTTCCAGATAATTTGTAACTTTGTTTAACTTTACCTTACAACCAGGGTTTTTTGGAAAAGTGTTTATTAATGTCTTTTTTTTTTAAGGCACTGGGGTCGGGTGTTAAACCCCAGACTTCATATGTGGGGAGCTGTGCCTAACCCCTGAGCAATGTCAGCTCCCTTACGTTGTTTTTTTCATTTCTTTGCTTGTTGTTTGTTTTTTTGGTTTTAGGAGGCACCTGCAACTAAACCAGGAACTTCCCATGTAGGAAGCAGGCACTCAACCTCTTGAGCCACAACCTCTCCCCCATGTCTTAGTTTTTAATGATTGCTTTCCTAAAGATTTCTAGTTCTGTATTTGAACAAAGGATGTAACCTATAACAAATCTGTCGAGGTTTTCTTTGTGGTCAAGAGCTTGAATGCTTTGGAAATTGTTTAATAAGAGAACATATATTCTATTACTATCCTATTAGTATATATATTCTATATATACACTTATTAACTTATTAATAACTTTGTTGATCATAATTGTAGGTGTGCTTAGAATAGTGCCCGGCACATAGTAGGTAAATAGTAAGATTTGCTGAAAATATGTTTTAAAAATACTCTCATTTATTCCTGAAAGTATGATTTAGGCAATTGACTGGCATGTTGAATAATGCTTAAATTTTATTACTGTAATACTTTCCTCATGAATTTTACCATTTTCACTACATAATATCTCTTCCACCTAGTTAATGCATTTCACCTTGAATTCCACTTTATTTTATGCTAATATACCACTCTAACTCTCTTGTGTTTATTCTTGCTTCTGTATTTCCAGCCCTTTATTTAAAAATTTTTTGGATTGTGGAAAGACGGCAGAGCGGGAAATTCCAGAAGTCAGACCCTTCACCAGAACAATATTAAACAGGCAGGAACTGTCTGAATCAACTGTTTCAAAATTCTAGAGTCTAGTAGAATGCTACAGCATCCAGGAAGAGTGGGAGAAAGTGGCCCAGAAAAGATAGGGAGGGCCCTGTACATTGCATTTGCCTCAGGTAAATTCCTGCTAGGAGGGCTGAACTCTGACACAGAGCTACAGCCAATGCAAAGTCAATTTGCAAAGATAGTGGAGAATGTTTTTGCTTAGGTTTTCTTGGTTTTGTTAGCTCCTGGTTCTCAAGAAAATCTCTGTCACATCACCATTTAGATATAAACTCAAGAAACAGCTATCTCAGGGAATAAATTCTGGAGTTAATATTTTTAAAATATTAAAATGTACACTGTGCAGCAAAGATTATAAGACAAAGAAACAGTAGAAGATGACTTATCAAAAAAAAAAAAAGAAGTTGGAGGATTCACACTTCCCAGTCTTAAAATTTATTAGGAAGCCACAGTAATCAAAACACCATGATACTGGCACAAAGGCAGTCTTATTGACCAATGGAATGAAACTGACCTCTAAAATCAATCCTCACATTTATGGCCAAATTCTTTTTGAAAAGCGGCAAAAACCACTCAATTGGGAAAAAATAGTCTCGTAAAAAATGTTGCTGGGAAAACTGGATCATCATTTGCGAAAGAATGAAGATAGATCCTTACTTCATACCATAAACAAAAATAAACAGAAAATAGATTTTAAAAACCCAAATGTAAGAGCCAGAACTATAAAATTTCTAGAGAAAAACATAGTGAAGCCTTATGTGTTAGGAAATGGATTCTTGGAATTTACACTGAAAGCACAACCAACAAAAGAAAACATAAGTAAAAGGGGACTCATTATAATAAAAACGAACCTTTTACATCAAAGGTCTTTATCATGAAGTAAAATGATAATCAACACAATGAGAGAAAATATTTGGAAAACACATATCTGATAAGTGTTTAGTATCCAGAATATATAAAGAAATCTTTCAATTCAATAACAAAGATACAAACATCTCAATTTAAAAATGGGCAAAAGACTTGCATAGACATTTCTCCAAAGAAGATTTACAAATTGTCAAAAATTGCATGGAAAAACCCTCAACGGCACTAGTTATGAGGAAAATGCAAATCATGATGTACCATGATGTACCATTTCATATCCACTAGAATGGTACTATTTTGTTGTTTTTTTGTTTTTAGCTCTATGATCTTTTTTAATTTTTAATTTTTAAAAGATATTTAGAATACATAAATGTTACATTAAAAATATAAGGATTCCCATATGCCCCACTCCCTTCCCTTCCCTTCTCACAATTTCCCACATTAACCACATCATTCATTACTGTGGTACATTTGTTACAACTGATGAACACATGTTGGAGCATTGCCACTAGTGTGGATTATAGTTTACATTATAGTTTAAACTCTCTCCCACACATTTTTGTAAGTTATGACAAAATATATAATGGCCTGTATCCATCAGTGCAACATCATTCAGGACAACTCCAAAGTCCCGAAAATGCCACCGTATTACACACTTTTTTTTAAGGATACTTAGATTACATAAATGTTACATAAAAAATATACGGGATTTACATATGCCCTGCTCCCCACACATCCCACATTTTCCCACATTAATAACACCCTTCATTAGTGTGGTATTTCATTGCACTTGATGAACACATTTTGGAGCATGGTCGCTAAGCATGGATTAAAGTTTACTTTGTAGTTTACAGTCTCTTACACCCAATTCTGTAGGTTATGCCAAGATAGATAATGGCCTGTGTCTGTCAGTCCAGTGTCATTCAGGACAATTCCCAAGTGCTGAAAATGCCCCTGCATTACACCTGTTTTTTCCTCTCCCTGCCTCTGAACCTCCAGTGGCCACTGCCTCCACATCAATGATGTAATTTCTTCAGAATGGCTATTATTTTTAAAAATGGAAAATTATGAGTGTTAAGAGGATGTGGACAAGTAGGAATAATAATTCATTGTTTATGAGAATGTAAAAATGGTGAAGCCAAAGTGGAAGGCAGTTTGACGGTTCCTCAGAAATTAATTTTAGAATTACTATATGACCTGGTAATCCAACTTCTTGGTATATACCCAAAAGAATTGAAAGCAGAGACTCAGACAGATATTTGCACACTAATATTCATAGTAGCATTATAAACAATTGCCAAAAGGTAGAAGCAACAACAGTGTCCATCAACTGATAAATGGATAAACAAACTTTGGTATATACATACAATGAAATATTACTTGGCTGTGAAGAGGAATGAAATTTGGAGACATGTGACAACACAGATGAACACTGAAGACATCATGTTGAATAAAATAAGGAAGGCATAAAAAGACAGATATTGTGTGATTTCAATGATATGAATAATTAAAATGAGCAAACCCATAGGTTGGAACTTTGAATATAGGTTAGAAGGGGACTGGGTAGGAGAAGGGAATAGGGAGTTAAGCCTTAACTGTTAAGGCTTAAAATGTAGAGTTTCTATTTGAGACAATGGAAACGTTTCTATAATGGATAGTGGTGATGGCAACACAAATTGTAAATGTAATTATCAACACTAATTTTATATTTGAATGTAGTTAAAGGGGGGAAATTTTAAGTTGTATATATGGCTAGAATACATTTTTTAAAAAATATAAAAACACCATTGTACAGTACAACCCTGAGTTAAGCCAAGGACTATAGTTAATAGTACAATTTTTTAAGAGGATGTTCATAAATTATAACAATATGTACCACACCAATGCACGATGTTAATAATAGGATGATAAATGGGAACCCTCTATTTTGTGATTTTTCTCTAAGCCCACAACTTCTGGAACAAAAAAAATTGGGGGTCATTTTTTCATTTTGCTGTTACAAATGACATATAACTCCCCCTACAGTAAAAGCCAATCTCACTGAAAACTCCAATTCCAGAAAGGCCAAATAAGCTATTGGACCCAATCCTTACCACACAACAATGTAGCTCCTGTATAGTAATAGTAGATTATAACTGAAAGAACTGCAAAGCTCAGGCCTTATTTAAGAAGAAGTCTAAAGAAAACACAAAGATAATGGGAGACAAAAGCAAGGGCACCAGAAGAAATTTTAGTGTCTGATTCCTATACATATAGCACACACTAGACATAGTCTAACTTCTGACTATACAAACATAAAACCTCACACTAGGCCTGTTTGCCTCAGTTCCTTTTACCTGGTACATCATGTCCAGTTTCCAATAAAAAAATAATGAAGCATTAGAAAAGATAAAAAACACAATTTGAAAAGATGGAATAGGAATCAGAGCCATATTTAGATATGGCAGTGATTTTGGAATACTCAGATGAGGAATTTAAAATAACTATAATTAATATGCTCTAATGAAAGAGTGGACAGCATAAAAGAATAAATGGGTAGTATAAGAAGAGAGATGGAATCTCTAAGAAAGAACCTAAATAAAATGCTGGAAATAAAATACACTACACATAAATTAAGAATGTCTCTGATGGGCTTATCAGTAGACTATACATAGCCAAGGAAAGAACCTATGAGCTTGATGGCTGTGGAGATCAGTGCCTTGCCAGTGGACCCTACTTTGGAATTTGTGCTCCTGAGTGTCATGGAGTTGGACTCAAATGTGACCTCTCTACACATGCCTCTTCTGTTACTTTTACTGAACCTGTGGTTGGAGCTGGGATTGGTGTATGCTCAGGAGACTTGAATCTCTGGACTGTCCATGTGCTAGCTGGGCTCTGAGCCTCAGCAGAGTTGCAACTCTATTATATAGTTCATTGGACTAACCCAAGTCAGCTAACAGGGAGGTGAAGATGGTCAACCACCACACCAGAGAACCGAGAGAGTCTTCAACTGCAAGCAGGAGATTCCTATCCATCAGGCATGTGGGATCTAAGCCCCCTCTCAGTGAAATTCACCTTCCCAGGGTCCTCAGGATGGAGGAATAAAATATGGATTAGAGTGGACTTACTGGTATTCTATTATAGAGGTATTGTGACTCTAGCACAAAACTTGTGACTCTTGTAGCAATGATACAAGAAATTTTATCACTGGTGTGGAGACAGTGGCCACGGGAGTTGCTAAGGGCAGGGAGAGGGAAGAAGAGGTGTGATATGGGGCATTTTCAGGACTTGGCGTTGTCCTGAATGATATTGCAGAAACGGAGGTAGGACATTATATATCCTGCCATAACACACTGAATGGACTGGGAGAGAGTATAAACTACAATGTAAACTAGAACCCATGCTGTGTAGCAATGCTCCAAAATGTACTCATCAAATGCAATGAATGTGCCACACTGATGAAAGAGGTTGTTGATGGGGGGACGGGGGTGTATGGGAACCTCATTTTTTTATTTTGTGTGATCTTTGTGTCTTTTTAAAAAAAAAAAAGATAATAAAAAAGGGAGGGAAAGCACCATGATAATCATCACTTAACAGGAACTACAAATGTCATCTGAATTCAAGGCAGATTATAACTAGGAACACTCTGCCACACACATTGGGTACATTTTATCTTATTTTGTGATTTAACACCAAACAATTAGGCCAAAGAGTACAAGAAGTACAGCTTGATGAAGTTCTAGGGGTCAGAACCATAATTTGTCATATCATTTTCCTTCTAATAAATATTTTATTGTTGTTTGGAGAACATATAAAAAAAAGAATCTATGATCTTGAAGAGATGTTATTAGAGATTTCCCAAACTAAAGAGAAAAAAGAAAAATGAATGAAAAAAAAAAGTAAAAAATAGTCCAAGAACTGTGGAACAATTACAGAAAATGTAATAAACATGTACCGGGTACCAGAAGGAACAGAAAGAGAAAGGAGGAGGAAAAGTATCTGAAGTAATATTGGATGAGAATTTTACAAATTTAATGATAGACAACAAAACACAGGTCTGAATTTCTGTGAACACCAAGCAGGAAAAATATTTTTTAAAAAATCTATACCAGAGCATATTGTATTTGAAGTGCAGAAAGTCAAAGATAAAGAGAAAGTATTGAAAGAAACCGGAGGATAAAAACACCTTACCATAAGGAGCAAGGTTAAGAATTATACCGGACTTCTTTTCAAGAACCATACAAGCAAGAAGAGAATTGTTTTACTTTGCAAAAGAGGTGCGAATGCAAAGTACCAGAAATATGTTGGTTTTTATAAAGAGTGTTTATCTAGAGTAAAAGCTTACAGTTCCAAGGCTACAAAAAGTTCAAAACAAAGCACCATCAGAGATGCTTTCTCACCAAAATCAGCTACTGTTGATCCTGGTGTGTTGCCAGGATCACAACACACCAACTGCCTCAAGAATGAAATGAAATATTTAGAGTGCTGAAAACTTCTCCTCTAAAAGTGAAGGAGAAATAAAGATGTTCTTACACAAACAAAAAACTGAGGCAATTTTTTGCTAGAAGACCTGCCTTGCAAGAAATGTTAAAAGTAGTTCTTCAAAGAGAAAGAATGTGCTATAGGGCAGAAACTCAGATCTGCATAAAGAAAGGAAGAGTATTTGAGAAGGAATAAATGAAGGTCAAATAAAATCTTTTCTTAATCTTTTTCTTAACTGATCTAACACTGTTCAAAATCATTATAGCAACTATATGTTGGACAGTTATAGCTTATAGATAAGTGAAATGAATGACAACAATGCTATAAGGTATGGCAAGGAGGAATTGGTTGGGAATATTTTATCATAAAGGGTAGGTATTGTAAGATGCAGGTGTTTTAAGTATGGGTAGCATAGTGTGAAGTATTTTAAGTGTGAAATGGCATAGGTTTATTTGAAAGTGTTCTTAGTTGCTGTAAATACATATAGCAAACTTTAGGACAACCATGAAATTTTTAAGAGAAGCATAATTGAGATACTAAAAGAGGAGAGAAAATGGAATCATACAAAACGTTCAATTAAATCCAGACAAAGTAGAGAAATAGTGGAAGAAAAATGGAACAAAACTAACAAATAAACACAACAATAAAAAAGGGAAACAAATAGAAAACAGTTACAAACATGGTAGCTATTATCCATCTATAGTAATAATTACCTTAAATGTGAATGATCTTACTACACTAATTAAAATGTGGAGACCTGATAGACTGGATAAAAAACAAGACCAAATTATGTTTTGTTTATAAGGAACCAACTTTGAATGTAAAGACAAAGACAGAATAAAAGTCAATGAGTGGAGAAATATTAATATATACCATGCTAACACTAATCAAAAGGAAGCTGGAGTATTTTCAGACAAATCAGATTGCATATCAAAGAAAATTATCAGGGTAAAGAGAGGGATTGCATAATGATAAAGGGGTTGGCTCCCCAAAAAGACATAATAACCTTTATGTGTATACACCTAACAACAGATGGTCGAAATTTATGTTTGAGAACTGCAAGGGTAAATAGACATACCCACTATTATATTTGGAAGATTTCAGTGCCCCTCTATTAGTAATTGACAGACCCAGCAGGCTAAAATCAGTCAGGATATATACAGTTGAACTGAAAAGCACCATATATCAACTATATCTAGTAGACATTTATTGATTACTTATCTAAAAAGCAGAACACATGTTCTTCTCAACCTTACATGAAACATTCACCAAGATAGATGAGGTCTTGATCAATAAAATATACCTTAAATAATTTAAAAGAAAGAGTTCATGCAAAGGATACTCTCAGAACACAATGGATTTCAACTTTAAGTCAATAACAGAAAAAGAGCTTTAAAATTACAAAATAGGGAAGTGGACTTTGCCCAGTGGTTAGGGCGTCTGTCTACCACATGGGAGGTCCGTGGTTCAAACCCTGAGCCTCCTTGACCCGTGTGCAGCTGGCCCATGCACAGTGCTGATCCGCGCAAGGAGTGCCGTGCCACGCAGGGGTGTCCTCTGCGTAGGGGAGTGCCACGCACAAGGAGAGTGCCCCATAAGGAGAGCTGCCCAGTGCAAAAGAAAGTTCAGCTTGCCCAGGAATGGCGCTGCACACACAGAGAGCTAACACAGCAAGATGACACAACAAAAAGAGACACAGATTCCCGCACCACTGACAACAACAGAGGCAGACAAAGAAGAACACGCAGCAAATGGACACAGAGAACAGACAACTGACGGGTAGGGGAAGGGGAGAGAAGTAAATAAAATAAATCTTTTAAAAAAATAAAATAAAATAAAATTACAAAACATTTGGAGATTAAGCAACACACTTCTTAACACATGGCTCAAAGAAAAAGCCTCAATAGAAATGAAAAAAATATTTTGAACTCAATGAAAATACAATTTATTAAGATTTGTGAAATGCAGTAAAAGCAATGCTTAGAGGGGAATATATTGCATTGAATGCATATATTAGAAAAGAAGAAAGATCTAAAATCAATAGTCTGAGCTTCTAATTTAATAAACTTGATAGAAGAGAAATAAATTAAATTCAAAGTAAGCATAACAAAAAAATAATAAAATTTAGAGTGGATATCAAAGAAATTGAAACAGCAAATTATTAGAGAAAATCAATGAAACCAAGAGCAAATTTGTTTAAAAGATCAATAAAATTGCTAAGCTCTATACAGGATAACCAAGAAGAAAGAAAGAAGACAAAAATTACAAGCTACATCATTTCCTTTAAGCCCAAAGGACTTTTTTTTTAATATTTCTTTTACTATATTTCTGCTAGTTCTGAATTCTTTCAGAACTTTGTTTATTTGGAAATTTCTTTATTTTGCCTTCATTTTTGAAGAATAATTTTACTGGGTGTAGAATTCTTGATTGATAGTTTTTACTTTCAGCACCCTGAACATGTCATTCTCCTGCCTTCTAGACGTCATTGTTTCATATGAGAAGACAACTGTTCATCACATTGATCCTCCCCTGTACGTGAGTTGTTTTCTCCCAAAACTTTCAAAATTTTCTCGTTGTCTTTCTTCATTTTGACCATGAAGTGTCTAGATGGCGCTCTCTCTGAATTTATGAGTTTTATTGAGCTTCTTGGGTATGTAGATTTATAGTTTTTTCATGAATTTATGAAATTTCCAGCCATTATTACTTCAAATATTTTTTCTACTTCTTTTTCCTCTCTTTTGGGACTTTCATCACATGTAGGTTTTTATGCTTGCTTTTTTTCTTATAGGTCTTAGAGCTCTGTTATTTTCATTTAATCCTTTTTCTCTCTTTCTTCAGATTGGATACCTTCTATTGCTCTAGCTTCTAGTTCACTGATTCTTTCTTCTGCCATCTTGAATCTGTTGTTGATTCTCTCTCATGAAGTTTTCATTTCAGTTATTGGATTTTTTAATTCTAGAATTTCTATTTTGTTCTTCATTTTAAATTTCTATCTCCTTCTGGGAAATCTCTCTTTCATTAGTGTCATGCCTTCCTATAATTTTTACAAAAGATTTTCTTTAGTTTCTTAAATTCAATTGTTTTAGTTTGCTAAAAAGTGCTGAAAGTCATATAACAAAAATAGGTTTGCTTTTACAAGGGGGATTTATTAGGGTGCAAGCTTACAGTTCTGAAGCCATGAAGGTGTCTAAATGAAGGCATTATCAGAAGATGCTTTCTCCGCAAAGATCAAGATAAAAAGGAATCTTCTGGGGCCTCCTCCTCCTCCAGGCTTCCTTGACTACAGCTGCTTGCTTCCTGGCTTTTTCTCTGCTTCTGTGCTTTCTTGACTTCAGCTTCTGGCTTGCAGGACTTTCTCTCTCTACTTTTGGGATTTCTCTCTATTTCTGTGGCTCTCTCTCTCCATATTCATCTCATTTATAAAGTACACCTATAAGAGAATTAAGACCCACTGAAGTAATCTAATCAAGTGGCCTTTACCTGAGGTATCTAATCAAAAGGTCCCACCTATGATAGGTTCACACCCCCAGGAATGGTTTAGCTCTAAGAAAATGATTTTCTGGGGGACGTCCAGCCTCAAAAAATCACAATATTTATATAAATTATTTGAAGCTCTTATTTGCTAGCTGCAACATCTGAGACACTCAGTGACAGTGTCTATTGATGACTTACTCCCCACCCTGAGTTGGATCATTTTTTTTTTCATTTGGATATCTTGTAATTTTTTTGTTGAACACTGGATATTTTTGATAGTATATGTATCAACTGTGGATTCTAATTTTTCCCTTCCAAATATTCTTATTTAATTTTGTTTTTGTCTTTAAGCCTGGCTTCTTAGGGTTCACCTCTGTGTCTCTGAAGCTTAGTGGTCTGCCAATAGTTGAATAGAGGTTGTAGTGTAATATCTCAAGCCATTAAGTCTTCTGTCCTCTGCTAATGTGTTTGATGAAGATTAGTGGCCAGCATTTAGGATAAAACAGTAAATATTCAGAACATTTTCAAGTGTGCCCTAGATATTATCTTCTGCTAGGCTCTTTTGCTTCTCCTCTGTGCATATGTGCAGCCTCAGGATTTTGTTGGTAGCTTGTGCACAGTTTCACACAGGGTTATGATTGTAATTACCTTATAACCTCAGGCAAATAAAGCCACTGGCCCTTCTCACCATCCTTCCATTGAGATTGTCATTTCTACTGGCAATGCTGTTGGGTTTGGGAGTCACCCACCACTTGCAATTGAGAGTGTTGATTTCGAGTGTGCCAGCAAAGCTGTTGTTCCTCAAGCCTGCCCCACTGTGGCAGAACTTCCTTGTGATAAAGCTATGGTTGTAATAGAATTGCCTAAGGCAAGGATGTAACTGACTCCCATTTTCTTACCTGAAGTTCCACAGTTCTTCAAGCATAAAATCTCAGATTTTTGTATGTTTTTGTTTGCTTTCCAATGCTCTCAATGGTTGCTTTTGTCAAAGTTGTCCATGTCGACTCTTGCTTTATGAAGAGAGGATTTGCTGTTTCCTCACTCAGCCATGGCTTGAAGTCTTCCTGCCCAAAACTCTCTTATAAACCATTTGAATGGATACAACAAGCTAACTGATTCATTCTATTCTGTATTATTTTCATAATCTCCCCCTTGCCACAACTTATGTTGATGTTTAAATCACATCTAACTGAATTTCGTATGACTTTGCTTGGCTTCATGGTCAAAGATCAAAACTAAAGGCCAGTGACATCATTAATTAATCCAAATGCCACTCAGTTTCTCATTAATCATAGCTCTTACTGGTCTTAATGACAGCTTCAATCGATTTTTGGCAGCCTAATTATGAAACTTGAGTAACACAAATATAAAACTCTCATGATTGTATACTGAGCTAAAATATTTTTATTATACAAAATTTGGTTAATTATAATTCCTTGGGATGCTTAAGTTTTTTTTTTTAAAGAAAGGTAAATCCCAAGGTCATGAGGTGAACAAGATATACTACATAATATGAATTTACTAAAAATCAACTTCAAGCACTATGTCTAAATTTTCTTCTGGGTTATTACATATTCAGCCCAATTTCCAAGACTTTTTAAAAAAAATTTTAGGGTAAGCAAGGGAGTAAAGAGTTTATTAAGGTACAAGAAAATTAGTAATGATAAGTACACAATCTGAAACATGGGTGTCAGTGTGCTACAGGGCTAGATGTGCATGTGAGGCCCCAGGTTAGACCTTTTAATAGCCTTTCTTCCTCCGCTTTCCTAGTTTGCTCTTCTGATTGGTTGCCCCATCAGTTAGCTCTTAGGAGGCCAATGGGAAGCTGTTGTTTAAAGCTATCTGGGACTTCCCTTTGACCCTGGGAAGAGTTCCAAATGGGACCTCATAGCCAGGGTCTAGGTGGGGACCTTTCAGCTTTGTTTTCAGTAGCAGGGGGTTCCCAAGTATTTCTTCATGGCCATGTCTCTGCCAGGTCCCAGCTGCCTGCCCCAACTACCCCCTCAGAGAGTTTATACCCTAATTCTTAAGGGGATGCTGAAGGGCAATGATGATTCTTCTGTAGCTGCTCCCTGCCTGATAGCGTGTAAAATCCACTGGCTATTCTATTAAGGTTGAGTGAAGATGGGTCTGGCACTGTGGTTGCAGCTGGATGAAGTCCCGGCATGACTAGTATCTTGTTCTGGCATTGATTCTGGAAGAAATAAACAGAATTTAAGACACACAGTCCTACGAAAAGAAAAGCATAAAGAAGATGGTGGTAAGAGAATACAAAAAGTGGGCCAACCTTGACACAAGAGTGAGAAAGGCCAGGTGCCTTCAGAGGCTGCATCCTCCCAAAGTGATGGGAAATAGCATTCTTCCTTGAGTTCTTTTATGCTATTGGATAACTCTAGGAAGAGAATGTGATAGACCTGCTGAGTTTGGTATAAACTGCCAACCCCAGTTCCGATGGTGATGACTATGCCTAGGACAGCTAGGAAAGGTATTAAGAGAGGCACTGCCCTAAACATAAACTCACAAAGACAATAGACAAGCATATGGCAAGCAAAATAAGGAGAGTTCTTAAGAGATTCATTCTTTTATCTTATAGGTTTATTCATTAACTACTTAGAAAATGAATTGTTTACCAAGATTTTTAATATGTTCATTATCCACTGCATATATCCCTGCTCATATAAAAAGCTATAAAAAACATTCTCAAACACATCTCTGCAAGGAACTGTGTGAGAATTTCTTTACCAAAGACTAGAATTGCTGGATCAGAGGGTGCTTAGGTTTAGTTGGCTGACTGGGCCAGATGGTGCTCCAGAATGGACTTCCAGGTTTCACTCCCACCAGCAGGCAAAGGGTCACAGCATCCCTGTATTCCTGCCAATATCTGGCATCCATCAGCTTTCAAATTGTTGCCTGGCTAATAAGTGTAAAGGGACTTTCTGTGGTATTAATTTGCATTGCTCTATGATTATTTTGATTATTTTTTCCAGTGTATTCCATCTTTCACCTCCTCTCCTGCAAACTGTTTGTACCCATTTTTCTACTACTTTTGCTGAATTTTTCATATTGATTTGCAGATGTTTCCTATTCCACATTTTTACCTTACCTGTTTTATTCATTGCAAAATCATCTCTCATTTTTCCCAATATTATCTTTGTCCAAGTGTTCTTTTATGGAACAAAAGTCCTTTACTTCATGAGAAGAAATACATTAATATTTCAGTGCATTTGAAATTTTGTTTAAAAAGTTCTACTTCATCCATTCATCATAATGATAATCTCTTATATTTCTTTCTGTTCAGTTTGATGTTTCCCCTGGAGGTCTTTAATTCACCTAGAACTCCCCATTATTTATGTGACAGGTAGAGATTTAATTTTATTTTGTTGATATACTTACAATTTCCCTAATACCTTCTTCTAAACAATCCACACTTTCTCTACTCATTTTTTAAAATCCCCCCATCTCAGATGGCTCCCTTGTCTGTTTGCTCATTGTTTGTGCTTGTTGTATGCTCGTTGTTTTTGCTTGTTCTTTGCTCTTTTTTAAATTTTCTAGTTGTCTACTCATTGCCTGTTTACTTTTTCTTTAGTAGGTACCGAGACCTGAACTGGGAACTCCCACATGGGAGGTGGGTGCTCAATTGCTTGACCACATCCATTCCTTGCTCGTTTGTTTTTGCTTGTTATCTGCTCATTGGTTTGGTTGTTGTCTTGCTTGATGTTTTTGTTTGTTGTCTGCTCATTGTTTCTCTTCTATAGGAGGCACCAGATACTGAACCCAGGACGTCATATGTTGGAGGCAGGCGCTTGACTGCTTGAGTCACATCAGCTCCCTCTACTCATTTTTGCTACCACCTTGGCCATATATAAGATTCCTGTGTAGATATGGGGCTTGCTCTGTACTCTTTTCTGTCTCCTTGATCTATTTTCTGCTTTTGTGCTAATAGCACATTGTTTTTGTCACTAGAGTTTGATATGTGTCTTTGCGTCCATTTAGGGAAAGACCCCTTCCTCACTCCTTAAAATTTGCTTAGTGATGTTGACCAAGTTTTCAGATGGCTGCTGGGTGACCAGTTCCTATCCGAAGAAAAGATGTGAAGTGGGTGGCTACCTCCTGGACTTAAGTGAAAGTGGTGTTAATTCAAATTCCAAAGAGAAAGGCACAGTAGAGAACTCTGGACTTAACTTACAGGAAGATAAAGAAAATCAAGCTATTTAAAACCAGAAATCCCAGATTTCCCTACACCTGGACCAAAAATGTTCAGTGACATTCCTGACCCTGTGTCCAACAGCCCTGACAAAATGGATATTTCTCTTTTCCCATTGTATACTTGAGTAAATGGCCACAGGTTCCTTTGGGAATTTGGGGAATCATTGCCTTGTACTCTTGTGTTTTGTGGCAGGTTCCTTCCTCATGGGTCTCCCACATTTCCTTCAGACAATGGGTTCTGGGGCTGAGAACTGGTTTAGATCTAGAAATGGCCTGGAATTGTGAATTTTTTTTAGGCAGCTACCCTCATCCTCTGTCATCCATCCTTGATTTCTTTTGGTTTTGTAGACTGTCTGACGCTCTTGTTGGCTGCCCTTCTATCTTGCCTTGGGAATGCCCTCTCCCAAGGTCTCTGCACATCAGGTCTCTTGGACTGCCACTGAGATATTGCTGCTCCAACCTTAACTGTTTAGTGTTACCACCTGGCCTACATCATTTCAGGATTCTATTATCCCACTGCAACCAGGAATGTTATTCAAACATAGGCTCTGGCCTACAGGGGAAAGCTACCATTGAAATTCTTAATAAGGCTTCTAGCCCTCTCTCTTGTGCATTCCTTTTGCTTCAGTAAGGGCCTCCTTGGAGAATTATATTGAATTCAGAGGTTTTACTTTTACTTGATTAAATTATAATTAGGGCTTTGATTGGACCACGTCATTAGGACATTGATTCCCCACCCACCATAGGGGTGGAGACTCACAGAGAAAATGATAAGGCACAGGAGTTAGTTGGAGTTTTGATCCTGGAGCCCGGGAAGTAAACATACAGAAAAGCAGATATGTGAGGATGGAGAGAAATCTCCACTACACAGGCAGAGGCCTTGGGAAGAGAGACAAGCCATTCACCTGAGAGTCTACAGCTGGCCTTGTAGAGCAAGCACAGTAGCTGATCCTGGAGAGAAATGAGCCCCAGGTAAAGAGGAACCCAGGAAGCCTGAACCCTTGCAGATATCGGCAGCCATCTTGCTCCAACACATGGCAACAGACTTTGGTGAGAGAAGTAACTTATGCTTTATGACCTGGTCACTATAAGCTTCTACCCCAAAGAAATACCCTTTATAAAAGTCAACAGGGAAGCAGACTTGGCCCAATGGATAGGGTGTCTGTCTACCACATAGGAGGTCCATGGTTCAAACCCTGGGCTTCCTTGACCCCTGTGGAGCTGGTCCATGCGCAGTGCTGATGGGCGCAAGGAGTGCCGTGCCATGCAGGGGTGTCCCCCAGGCAGGGGAGCCCCATGTGCAAGGAGTGCGCCCTGTGAGGAGAGCCGCCCAATGCGAAAGAAAGTGCAGCCTGCCCGAGAATGGTGCTGCACACATGGAGAGCTGACACAACAAGATGATACAACAAAAAGAAACACAGATTCCCGGTGCCGCTGATAAAGATAGCAGTCACAGAAGAACACACAGTGAATGGACACAGAGAGCAGACAACTGCGGGGGGGACAAAATCTAAAAAAAAAAAGTCAACAGATTTCTGGTATTTCGGATCATCACCCCTTTGACTAACACATCCACCTTCTCTTGTCTACTCTTATAATTAAGTCCTGGTACTGATTCTTGGCTTTTTCTTCCCACTGCCTACAGGAAATAAGAATCTCTTTATATGCTCCTAAGGAGGATTTCTGGCTTCCACAATTTGCCTTATACTGGTAAACATTCTCATCATTTCATTGCCTTTCTCCAAGGCATTGATAGCTCCCAGCCATTCATTCTATACTCCATATAATTACTATTTTCCTCAAATATCTCAAAGTCTCTTGTATTGTATCTGCCAAAACATATACTGGTATTCCATTCCAGGATCACTAGAAGGGAAAATTTTTTTTAAATTCCTCATTACCACTTGCTTAGAACTATTGGTCCTCTTTGCAAGCTGGTCAGCGTGTGTTCCCACTCCATAACGCCATTTCAGGGACTTCTTCCTAGGACTACATTGAATACCATTGGTCATAAGTCAAATACTATTGCTTTCCTATTGCATACAAATTTATGATTTCTGTATTCTCCTGATGAAGTGACCCTTTTATCATTATGACATGTCCCTTTTAATCTCTGTGAATACTGTTAGTTCTAAAACCCATTTTATCTGATATTAATATGGCCACTCCAGCATTCCTGTGCTCACTATTTGCATGGTGCAAATTTTTCCATTCATTTACCTTCAGACACTCTATGTCTTTATATATAAAATGTATCTCTTACAAACACATATGATTGGTGCTCACATTTTATCCATTCTGACAATCTCTGTCATTTAATCATAATGTTTAGTCCTTTAAAATTTAATTTGATTATTGATATAGCCTACAATTTTTCTACTTGTTTTCTGTTTTACCCTCTATTTTTTGCTCCTCTGTTCCTTCTTTCCTGCCATCTTTTAGATTTTTTGTGTATTTTTAGAATTCCATCTTTGTTTATCTTTTCATAGTCTACTTAAAGTTGATATTGTAACATTTATGTAAAAGTAGAAATCTTGCCACCAGATTGATCCATTCACTGCTTCTCATCCTTTTTTTTGTTATATTTTTCAATAAATTACATATGACATTTGTCTTACATACTACATACATTATAAATCCTATAAGATAATGCCATATATTTTGCTTTAAACAGTATAAAATTAGCTTTCTATATTTACCCTGATATTTACATTTTTGGTGATCTTCACTCCTTTCTGAATATTCTGGTTTCCATCTGAAATTATTTATCTTCGACCTTAAGAATTCTTTTTTTGTATGTTTTCAGTAACAAATTCTCTTAGTTTTTTTTTTCATATGAAATTATCATTATTTTGATTTTTTAGTTGTTGGGGTATATGTTCTCTACATACAGTATTCTTGGTGGACCTTTTTTCCCCTCTAGCACCTTAAGCATATTGTGTCCCTATTTTCTGCCCTTGGTCATTTCTTATGAGAAATATGTAACCATTAATTTGTTTTCCTGGATATATTGTGCCACTTTTCTCTGGCTATTTTCAATATTTTCTCCTTATCTTTTGTTTTCATCAGTTTTACTGTACTGTAGTTGGGTGTGATTTTGTTTGTATTTATCCTGCTTGACGTTTGCTGAGTTTTCAATTTTGTAAATTAATGTTTTTCACCAATTTAAGATACTTTCAGCTTTTATATCTTCAGTGTTTTTTCTACTCTAATCTCTCTCAAAATACATGTATATTAGGCCTTTTGTTATTCCACCTATTCCAGAGGCTCTGTTCATTTTTTCCCAGTATTTTTTTCTCTTTCTTCTTCAGATTAATTTCTATTGATCTATGTGAAAGTTCATTGGTTCTTTCTTCTCTCATCTATTCTCCATTTTGTTAATCAAGCCAGTTAATTTTAAATTTCAAATATTTTACTTTAAGTTCTAGATTTCTATTTAGTTTTTCTTTATAATTTCCATTTCTATGCTGAAATTTCCTGTATTTTCATTCATTGCAAATATATTTTCCTTTCTCCATATTAATAATAGCTGCTCTAAAATTTTTGTCTTTTAATTCCAACATCTGTGTGTTTGCGGTCACCCCTCAGGCTGAAGTGTGGTTTGCTGGCCTGGCGGGGGAGCAGCCGCGGCAGGCCAAGCCGCTGCCCCCATAATAGGGTGGCTGGTCGGACTCACCGCCACCCCTGAAGGAAGCTCGGCATGGGCGCAGAGTGCCCTCGGGTCTCCCCTTCTCGGCAGCCATGCTTCCGCGGCCGCCCCTCCTCCCGGATAGCGCCACACAATGCCTTGTGGGGCAGCACCCTTCTTCTTCTTTCTCCCTGCGCAGGCGCAGGGCAGAAAATTCCAGTCTGCCCTTTTCCCCTCCCCCGACAGCAGCAACAGCCAGGTGTGGGCGGAAAAATCCAGCCCGCCCTTTTCCCTTCCCCCGACAGCAGCAACAGCCAGGCGTGGGCGGAAAAATCCAGCCCGCCCTTTTCCCTTCCCCCGACAGCAGCAACAGCCAGGCGTGGGCGGGAAACTCAAGTCTGCCCTCCACCCCAGCAACAGCAGCCACCAATCCCTAAACCCTGCCCCTTCCCCCAGCAACAGCGACAGCCAATCTCTAACCACCACCCCTCCCCCGTCCAGTACCGCCCACTGACCTTTCGCCGGCAACCAATCAGAACAGGGCGTGGCTTCGACCAATCAGCCTTCCCCAGCCCCTATAAAACTGTTGCCTCTCCCTCAGTAAAGTGGACTTGCGTGTTTACCTTGTCTCCGCGGTAGTTCTTCTGCCGTGCGCCCTCCAGTCCTGAGAGCCCCCGACAAGGGCCTGGCCTCCCTTGTCCCCAGTTCGTCGCCTGCTTCTCCGGGCGACCCCTTCGTCGCCGGCTTTGCCGGGCGACCCCTTCGTCGCCGGCTTTGCTGGGCGACCCCGTCAGCCGAACCGCGCAACCCCTTGTGAGACCGATCCCTCGTCTGCTGCCGGACTGACCCCTCGTCCCAAGCAGGACCGACCCCTTGTCCAGAGCCGGACCGACCCCTCGTCCCAAGTGGGACCAACCCCTTGTCCAGAGCTGGACCGACCCCTCGTCCGCAGCCAGACCCCACCTCTACCGACCGAGCAAGCCGCCGCAGCTGGCGCCCAACGTGGGGCAAGGCAACTCCACCACAGCCTCACTCCATAACCTGGCGGCTCCCCCCCCTCCTCTCTTCTCACCTTGGGACTTCTCTCTTGCAACATTGCTGCTACCTGAGCCTTGGCTACCTCATATGATCCACGGCGGTCTGGGAGAATCGCTGGATGGCTTTCTCCTTCCATGTCGGGGGCTTATACCGACCCGCTATGATTAAGAGGAGCCTTGGATTTCTCGGGAGCGCGCGCTTGCACGTCTGAAGTAATCCTACCACAGCCCTACCCCCTCCTCTCTTCTCACCTTGGGACTTCTCTCATGCAACATTGCTGCTACCTGAGCCTTGGCTACCTCATACGATCCACGGCGGTCTGGGAGAATCACTGGATGGCTTTCTCCTTCCATGTCGGGGGCTTATACCGACCCGCTATGATTAAGAGGAGCCTTGGATTTCTCGGGAGCACGTGCTTGCACGTCTGAAGTAACCCTACCACAGCCCTACGCCCTCCTCTCTTCTCACCCCTATCTTTTCGCTCTGCATTGCTGCTCCTGAACCTTGGTGACCTCATATGATCCACGGTGGTCTGGGAGAATCGCTGGATGGCTTTCTCCTTCCATGTCGGGGGCTTATACCGACCCGCTATGATTAAGAGGCGCCAATAAAACTCTCAGGAGCGCGTGCCTGAGCACCTCCACCCCTGCCTTCACCTCTGCCTCCTCCCCTCCGTGCTTGCTCCCCTTTGCCTTGCTCCACTGCTCGTCGTCCCGCCCTCCCCTCGTCAGGGCCTTCTCTTGGCCCGCGACCACCGTCGGAGCCCCACCGGCTCTGACCCCTCGTCTCACCGCGCACCTCGGCTCCCATCGCCGCGCTCTCAAGGTAAGGGCCCCTTTTCTTATCGGCTCCAAAAGGCCATTAGCAATGGGTAACATCCTATCTGCTAAGCGAGCCCCACAAGTTCAGGCTCTCGCCGGTCTCCTAGACACTCACCGGTGTAAGATCTCTTTCAAACAGCTTCAAGTATATTGGGACCTTTTTCTCCCCTTTAATCCGTGGCTTACCACGTGTCGGCTCTGGGACCTGGACACCTATACTCGCCTTATAGATAGGGTCACTTTTGCTGTGGAGCAGGAAGGTAAAAGATTCCCTCCTGGCTTATTACAGGCAACATGAAGTCCACAAGAAATCTTGAAGGGTATAATCTATGATATGCTATATAAAAAAAGATTTAAAAGCAGCTATACCAAGAAAGTAAGAATTATGAGTCAACTGTAAATAAATTATATATTTCTGTTAATGTGTTGTAATTGTTCTGTGTTTGTCTGTCTGTTCGTTCAATGTCAACGTATATTGTGATACCTCCGGATGGTAAATATAAATTACTAGAAATCTTTAAAAGAGCTCTATTCAAATGGCCAAAAATTAAATAAGCGCTTATATTAATACTTAAGTTTATTATATTAATACATAAGTTTAAATGTTAATAAGATATCTACAGTTAAAAAAAATTGTAAGTCTTAATTAACAAAATTAACTGTACGTCTTCATAAAAAGTTGTTCTTGCCTAGATTAAAATGAATAACTTATTTTTCTTCACAGGATAATATAAAGAATGTAAAACTTATATGAATATTAAAAAGGTTAAAAGTTTGTAAAAATGCTAACGGAAATGTAATAAGTTTTGCAAAAAGACGTATTTTGTCCTAAAGTAAGATGGCTAATTTTTCATAAACTCTTGAAACTTAATTTGCATGCGGCAAGTGTAAAAGGTATTGTGATAACTTTACATAAGGGAATGTGTTCTGTAAAGATAAAATTTATCTTCAATAGTTTACATTAAGGTATTAAATGGCTAATTCCAAAAGGTCATTCTTAAATATATATAAATAAAACTAAATTGATGATAATAATAATAAAAGGTAATTTTATAACAGGAAAGATTAACAGCAACCAAGCTCCCCTGCCAACTTGCTTTTAGGAAACGGTTTCTAATATTGCATGCTACTAAGTATTTAAAGAAAAGTTATTCTTAAGGAAACAGAGGATGATTTTGTCTTTGCAGCCATTGTCTACTTAGCAACACCCCTCGCTATCGGCCTAGCCACTGTTGCGCCGGACGATTGAAACCTTAAACAAAGACTCCTCCTCACTGTCATCTTCCTATCTATCGTTACTATATTTACTGCCCTCATTCTCCTTCGTCTATAAAGCAGTCTCCTACAAACCACAAAGCTTCTGTCTTAAACATACCATTCTCAACCCTATCCTCTAAATGATCTTCTCACTTCCCCCACAGCCTTTAATACTCTATTTCTTTCTCATAACCTTTGCTTTCTTGATAATATTTTCCGCCATCTGTCTAGCCACTACCACCCCAGAAGATTGTAACCACGGCCACCCATGCCGCCATCGCTTTCAAGCAGCTCCAGCCCCGCGAAACGGCCCGCAACCTGCTTTCCCCAGCCTGCGGCCTGCTTTCTAGCATCTAATAACGTTTCTGCTTTTAACAGCTCCCCATACTTTTGCGGAGCTTCCTCCTGTCTCGACCTCACTCCTCTTCTCAGCCATCCAAAGCGTCCTTTCTCGTCCCCCGCCCCCCTCCTTTTTTCGCTTGAACCCCTACTGCGTTGCAGATTGGGCCGTCCCATGTCGGCCCGCCCCATTAACATCGGCCTCTCTCGCACCCGTGAAGACTTTGGCCTTCTTATTGTCCTCGCCTACGTCTCCACCACTCCCGACGCTGCCGCCACCACCGTCGCTGGTGCCCTGACGCGACTTGTCCTCACCGCTGCGATCCTCCAGACCATCACACAGTCTGCCTCTGCCGCTCTTCGCCACCAAGAAGAGATCAACCACCTGTAATGCGCTATCATCCTGGACTTTTAACAACAGATAGACCTTATCGCCACCGAGGTCAACGGGAATTGGACATTGGCCACCCTGGCTTGCAACGGCAAGATACCGCCCCCCAAATTGTACATTTGTATCCCCGTCATACTCACCTCCCTCTTCAGCCCCGCTTCCCTCATTGCTTACTGCCTCTTGGGCCTCAGCTACTTGTTGCTGCTGCCATCCTGGTGCTTATTTGAAAAGAAGGGGGAAATGCGGTCACCCCTCAGGCTGAAGTGTGGTTTGCTGGCCTGGCGGGGGAGCAGCCGCGGCAGGCCAAGCCGCTGCCCCCATAATAGGGTGGCTGGTCGGACTCACCGCCACCCCTGAAGGAAGCTCGGCATGGGCGCAGAGTGCCCTCGGGTCTCCCCTTCTCGGCAGCCATGCTTCCGCGGCCGCCCCTCCTCCCGGATAGCGCCACACAATGCCTTGTGGGGCAGCACCCTTCTTCTTCTTTCTCCCTGCGCAGGCGCAGGGCAGAAAATTCCAGTCTGCCCTTTTCCCCTCCCCCAACAGCAGCAACAGCCAGGTGTGGGCGGAAAAATCCAGCCCGCCCTTTTCCCTTCCCCCGACAGCAGCAACAGCCAGGCGTGGGCGGAAAAATCCAGCCCACCCTTTTCCCTTCCCCCGACAGCAGCAACAGCCAGGCGTGGGCGGGAAACTCAAGTCTGCCCTCCACCCCAGCAACAGCAGCCACCAATCCCTAAACCCTGCCCCTTCCCCCAGCAACAGCGACAGCCAATCTCTAACCACCACCCCTCCCCCGTCCAGTACCGCCCACTGACCTTTCGCCGGCAACCAATCAGAACAGGGCGTGGCTTCGACCAATCAGCCTTCCCCAGCCCCTATAAAACTGTTGCCTCTCCCTCAGTAAAGTGGACTTGCGTGTTTACCTTGTCTCCGCGGTAGTTCTTCTGCCGTGCGCCCTCCAGTCCTGAGAGCCCCCGACAAGGGCCTGGCCTCCCTTGTCCCCAGTTCGTCGCCTGCTTCTCCGGGCGACCCCTTCGTCGCCGGCTTTGCCGGGCGACCCCTTCGTCGCCGGCTTTGCTGGGCAACCCCGTCAGCCGAACCGCGCAACCCCTTGTGAGACCGATCCCTCGTCTGCTGCCGGACTGACCCCTCGTCCCAAGCAGGACCGACCCCTTGTCCAGAGCCGGACCGACCCCTCGTCCCAAGTGGGACCAACCCCTTGTCCAGAGCTGGACCGACCCCTCGTCCGCAGCCAGACCCCACCTCTACCGACCGAGCAAGCCGCCGCATGTGTTGAGTTCAGTTGATTGTCCTTTTTCCTGAGATGGACTACATTTGCCTGGTTCTTCAAATATTGAATAATTTTGTTTATATCGTGAACATATATCATGATGAATGTTATATTGCAGAGACTCTGGTTTCTGTTATAATTCTCTGAAGAGTGTTGATGCAATTGTTTTACCAGACAATTAATTTGATTGGACTCAAATTGCAATTCTCTTGGTTGTGTGGTAGTTCAAATCTCAGTCATTCTTGTATCTTTATCAGGCCACTTACAGTCTAATCCATTATGCCTGTTCTTGGAGTCTACCAGAGAATTGGGCAGATGTTCTACACACATGATTTGAATTTCCCAACTCATACTCTTTTTTACTGGAATTTTCTTCTCATTTTTCAGTGGTTGTGGTTTCCCTGTATTCTGTCCATTAATGTTTTTTTACCTCATACATGGACTACAGTTTATATTAGACTTTATATTTTGCACTGCACAATTTAATAGGTTTTGACCAATGTATTGCAATGTCATGCAGGACAATTCCAAAATGCCCCATGTTACACTTATGTTACACTTATGCTTCCCTCTCTCTCCCCTCAGAACATCTGGTGACCACTGCCTTTATATCAATGATAAAAGTTCTTCCATTATTAGAATAATAATGTCTATTTTAGTCCATAGTTGCTTTCCCCTGTTTGTTCACTCCTCAGTCTTGAGGATTGGGGATGGAGAGGCTCACTCTGTTTCTTACTGAGAGGGAGCTTAGATCCCATGGACCAGATGGATGGAACTATCTTGCATGAAGTTGGAGACACTCTCTGATCCTTGGGATGAACATTGTCCGTCATCATCATTTTGTTATTTGTCCTGGGCAAGTTCAATGACAGAAGAGTAGGTATTGCAACTCTGCAGTCTTAAAAATATGTTCTATTTTAAGACTTCCTTCAAGTCTTAATTCATCACTCAACCAGCATATGAGCAGACTGAAGATTTAAGTCTCTGGGACATATATTTAATGAGTATATTGCTAATTATATGCAAATAAAAGGGGCAGAAGAGGCTTGGGTAAGGAAATTATAAATGACTATAACTCTGTTACATTGGGAAGCATATTCCAAAGTAAGGTTCAATGACAGGGTTCCAAATTCCTGAGATTATCTGCCTTGCCTAGAGTGTCTAGATGTCTCTAGAGCTCTCAGGAGCCCTGATGTTTGAGGCACTGTTTATTGAGGCAGTCAATTAGATCCTGCTGAGATATGCATATGTGTGACCTTTGGAATAACCTGGTGACTCACTTCCCTCACCAAAATCTTTTGCCACTTGTTGGAGCGAGATGGATGCCAACATCTGCCAGAGTTCAGGCTTCCTGGCTTCCTCTCTTCCCAGGACTTGTTTCTCTCTGGGCTCACAGTTCATCTCTTCCCAGGGCTTGCTTCTTTCTAGGTTCATGGTTCCTCTCTTCCCAGGACTTGCTTTTCTCTGGGTTCAGGGTTCTTCTCTTCCCAGGACTTGCTTCTTTCCAGGCTCATGGTTTCTCTCTTCCCAGGACTTGCTTCTATTTCCTCTGTGTGCTTACTTCCTGGGGCTCCAGCTCAAAACTCCAGCATCAGACATCACCATCAAAGCCTCAACATCAAAATCTCCAACTCTGCCCTTTGCCATGTCTTTTATCTGTGAGTTCCCACCCTACAGATATGACCCAATCAAAGTCCTAATCTTAATTTAATCATGTCCAGGTACAGACCAGTTCACAAGCATAATCCAATATCTATTTTTGGAATTTACAACTTTATCAAACTGCTACATGGCCTCTTAGTTGTTCACTTCTTTTCCTTTTTTTTGAACTTCTTCCAAGGATGTTTTCAATGTAGTTCTTTGTGCCTCATGATATTTTATTGCACCTAATATTTGAATGATGATTTTTTCTAATAAAAATATTTAGATTATAATTGCTTTTCCTTCAAATCTTAAAAATACTGTTCTATTTTAAGATGCTCCAGTAAAGTATACTGAAATAAAACCAGAATTTTATTTTATTTGACTATCCAGGTATTTTCTTTACTCTTTCCTCTTTCCAAGATTTAATCATCAGTTAGAAGAAAAGTCAAAACATCTCTTATATGACCACATCCCTTAGTTTCTAAACCAGAACTCCAGGTGGCAATGAATAATACTTAATCTGCCAAAAACCCATGGGCTGTGGGTTCCACAGGCCTTGGTCCCAAGAATTCACCAAGCTTCCCTATGCTAATTTTTTCCATGGCACAAATAATACAATTTTTTACACCTATTACTATTGTATTAGTGTTAGTAAGGATGTGTTACTATTACATCCTTACTGTTTTTTCAGATGGTTCAGATTTACCACTACAGGAAAAGTTTTTTATTTGATTCACAATCCATTTGTAAAATTCCTTCTTTGCATTTGCCTTTGTGCCCCATAATTATATACTAATGTCTAAATAACTGTTTAACATTTCTTTTGACTTCTCAGATATTTCTCACTGGGCTTTCTTCTTGGATTATACTTGTAATTTTGTGGAGGAAAGAATCTGATCTTGAAAACAAGATGTCTGTTTTCAAATCAGATATACTCAAAACAGCTAATTACCCTACTATTTAAATCTTTTAAAAAATGAGAATGCAAGTTACCAAAAGGAAATTTCAAGCCATAAGAAATGAGTCATCACAAAAAAAGAGATGTGAAAGGAATGCAACTCCAGGTCTTAGCACAATCAATCAATGAATACCTTGTTCTTTATTCAAGAAATCAAATAAATGAATCTAAGTTTGTTTTTAAAAATTTGCATGGAACTTAAAGTGAGTATGGAATATTTGACCTAATACTTGTGCTATTATACTTTTCTTATTGTTATTTGCATTTTAGTCATACACACAACTTGCAAATCTCTGAATTCAATATCTCCTTGATGTTAGTGACACAGTTAGCATTATTCTTTCATGCTGTCCTATATTGCATCTATTGTGTGTAGAAAAAAACTATTCAGGAGTTCATTTCTTTTTTAAAATTAATATTTAATTAAGAAATGTATGTGTTAAAACTTGCCTTACTTGAAGTTTTTAACTTCAGTTTATAAATGTTTTATTTCTAAATATAGCAAAATTTTAATGTCTTATTAGAAAAGGGCCTTTGCCTCTCTCTAAGCTGAACTCAGTATATAAATGCATTACCTTCCACGCAGGCTGGGACATGACTCCTGGGGATGAACCTCCCTGGTACTAAGGGATTAGTACCAAGCACCAACCAGCAATGCAACTGTAAAAATACCTTGACCAATAGGGGGAAAGGGTAATGAAAAATGAGTTTATTTGGCTAAGAGACTTCAAAGCAAGTTGGGAGGTCATTCCAAAGGTTATGCTTTTGCATGTCTCAGCAGTATCTTATTGACTGCCAAAGTAAATATTGCCTCAAATTGTGGAGACATCCAGATACTATAAGCAGGGCAGACAGCTCACAAGTTTGGTGCCCTGCCAGCAGGCCCTACCTGAGAATTTATGCTCCCCAGTGTGGCAGAGTTGGACTCAGTTGTGGTTTCCCTACACATGGTTCTTCTGCCCCTTCTATTTGAACCTATAGTTAGTTCTAGAGTTGTAGAAATAGGTGTATGTCCTGTATGTCCAGGAGATATAAATCTCTGGGCTGACCATGTGCCAGCTGGGTCCTGAATCTCAACAGAGCTGCAACTCCTACTCTCCAGTTCATTGGATTCACCAAGGACAACTAATAAGGAGATGATGATGGATAATGACCATCCCAAGGAATCGAGAGAGTCTGCAACTGCAAGCAAAATTGTTGCATCCATCTGCCCGATGGGATTTAAGTCCTCCCTCAATTAGAGGTGGAATAGACATCACCATCCCAGAATCCTCAACATTGGGAGAATGAACAATAGACTAGAGTAGACTTACATTTATTCTACTATAGATTTATTGTTATTCTAGCAATGGAAGAACTTTTATCATTGATGTGGAGGCAGTGGCCCCTGGAGGTTCTGAGGGGAGGGAGAGGGAAAAATAGATGTAGTATGGGGGTATTTTTGGGACTTGGGAATTGTCCTGAATGACATTGCAATGACAGATGCAGTCATTATGAACCTTGTCATAACTTACAAAATTTCATGGTAGAGAGTATAAAACACAATGTAAACTATAATCCATGCTTAGTGGCAATGCTCCAAAGTATGTTCATCAATTGTAACAAATGTACCACACTAAAGAAGGATACTGTTAATGTGGGAAAATGTGAAAGGGGTTGGGAGCAGGGTATATGGCAATTCCCTATATTTTTTATGTAATATTTGTGTACTCTAAGTATCTTTAAAAAAAAAAAAAAAGAGGGCCTTTGCTAAATATAATCCCATTTAGAACTTAGTTTATGAAACTTCAGCATTGTATGCTACAGAAATAAATTACATTTGATTTCCTTTTCAAGTACTGATTGATTCAATGATATACTTTCCCAATTAAATAACTCTCATAAATATAATTAAATAGATAGAATGGTGATTCTTAAATTCTCTTGATGTCCCAATCCTTTAAAATATATTTATTGAGGTATAGTTCAAATACCATGAAATTCACCAATTTAAAGTATTTAATTCAGTATTATTAGCAAATTTATAGAGTTTTGCAAACATCACCACAATCCAATTAGAACATTCACATCACTCCAAAAATATCCCATGTGTCCATTTGCAGTTATTTTCTGCTTCCACCCCAAACCCTACATATTGATCTATAAATTTTCTTTTCTAGACATTTAATATAAATGGAATTATACAATATATTGTTTTTTTACATCTGCCTTCTTCCACTTAGCACAATGTTTTGATATTTATCCAAGCTGTAGCATGCATCTGTAAATCATTCCATTTATTGCTGAATAGTAATCCATTGTATGAAATTATCCTATTTTGTCTTTCCATTAACTGATTGATGAATATTTAGATGATTTATTGATTTTGGCTATTATGAATAATGCTGCTGTGAATATTTGCTTAAATTTCTTTGACTGGACATATGTGTTTCTCCTGGGTAGATTGCTAGAAGTAAATTTGCTGGGCCAATTACTACATTTATATTTAACTTTAAGAAACTGGCAAACTGTTTTCCAAAGTGGTTGTAATTTTTACATTCCTACCAACAATGTATGAGGGTTCCAGGATTTCACCATCTTTGACAAGGCTGCTCTCTCTTTTTTATTATAGTTCTTTGGATGGATATGTGGTGTATTTCATTGTCATTTAATTTGCATTCTTTAATAACTAGTGAGGTTGTGCATCATATGTGCTTAATAGCCATTCATATACCTTCTCTGATGAAATGTCTATTTAAATCTTTTAAAAAGTGAACTGGTAGGCAGGGAGTTCTACAAGGCATATATCCAGGGTACATAAAAATGTTTGGATATTTTCATAGTGGAAACAATTATAAACAACAACTGAGGTAGTGCTGAGTTCCTAGCCAGGGGAGCTCTCTCACAGTCCCTAAAGGAACAGCAACAATCCCCCAAGTGCAACAGCAAAGACCAAAAAAGAATGAAGGGCCAACAATGAGCCCCTGATACTAATGACAATGCTTGTGAGCCTGTGCACCTGAAATAAGAACAAGGCCTAGAGCACCAGTGTGCCTAAGAGTTACCTCCTGAGAGCCTCCATGTTGCTCAAATGTGGCCAGTCTCGAAGCCCAACTCAGCATGTAAATTTGTTGCCTTCCCCCCAGTGTGGGACATGACTCCTGGGGAGGAGCCTCCCTGGCACTGAGGGATTACTACCAAGTACCAGCTGATGATATAACTAGAAAATGACCTTGAATAAAAGGGTCAACTCGGACCAGCAGAATATCTGTCTACATATAATACCAGGAGTTAAAAATGCTTTTTGACTTAAATCAAGGGGGAAATGGAAAGGACAAATGAGTTTATATGGCTATGAGTCTCTAAAAAAGAGCCAGGAGGTAATCAGAGGGGTTGCCCTTATGCATACCTGAGCAAAGTCCCAGAGACAGATAAAGTAGATACAACCCCAGATATTGGTTCTTCTGAGGGCTACAGAGACCCACAGGTTTTATGGTCATGGCAGATGGAGTTCACTGCCATGTCAGCTGGCCCTTCTTTGAAGTTTGTGTTTCTGTGTGATGGAGCTGGACTCAGATGTGATCTCTTTTCGCAAGCCTTTCCTGTTACTTTACCAGAATTGTAGTTGGTGCTGGGGTTTAATATATACCCAGGGGATCTGAATCTCTGGACTGACCATATGCTAGCCAGGCCCTGACGTGGAATGGACACAACCAATCCAAGGTCCACAGGATGGAGGAATAGAGTATGGATTAGAGTGGACTTACTGATATTCTATTCATGAACTATTGTGATTAGTAATCGAAGAAAATGTGGCATTGGTGTGGAGAAAGTGGCCATAGTGGCTGCTGGGTGTGGGGAATGGGAGGAAGAGATGAGATGTGGAGGCGTTTTTGGGACTTGGAGTTGTCCTGGGTGGTGCTGCAGGGACAATTACCAGACATTTTACGTCCTCCCATGGCCCACTGGATGGAACATGGGAGAGTGTGGGCTATGATGTGGACCATTGACCATGAGGTGCAGTGATGCTTAGAGATGTATTCACCAAATGCAATGAATGTGTCATGATGATGGAGGAGAATGTTGCTATAGGGGGAGTAGTGGGGTGAGGGGGGGGGTGGGAGATATATAGGGACCTCATATTTTTTTAATGTAATATTTTAAAAAATGAATAGACAAAAAATATTCCATTACCAAAAAAAAGTGAGCTGTTAGTCATATTAATGAATTGTAAGCATCCTTTTATATATTCTGGATGAAAATACTTTATTAGATATCTGATCTGGAAATATTTTTAAATGGATCTTGCTTTTGGTGTGGTTTTTCTTTTTTTTTTTCCTTTGTGTGTGTGTGTGTGGTATTTTAACACTCTTTGCTTAATCCAAGTTCATGAAGATTTTCTCCTATGTTTCACCTGTAAGTTTTATAGTTTTTGTTTTATATTTAGGACTATGATTCAATTTGTGTTAAGTTTTGTATATGGTAGGAAGTAAGGTTCAATATGTCAGGAAGATAGAGCAGTTATAAATGTATACTCACCTAAAAATAGAGTCTCAAATAAAAATGGAGCAAAATTCAGAATTTTTGAACATTCACTAATTTTTAACTTTTCTTAATCATGAGTGTATTTAAAGTTATGGGTTTTCCTCGAAATACAGCTTTATCTGTATAATGGGTTTCTGGTGCAAAGTATTCTCATTTTTATTTATTTATAGAAGATTTGTAATTTCAGTTGAATTTTACCTTAGATCCAAGGCTATTTGGAAAAGGGTTTATTAATGTCTTAATTTTTAAATGATTGTTTCCTATATATTTCTTTTTTTTTTTTTTTTGAAAAGTTAAAAATTCCTTTATTTTTTATTCCTGGTACCACTACCACAATTTACAGGGCAATATACCTGATGTAATGAAAAGAAAAAGACAAAGCTACAACAGATAAAAGACCTCAGGAATGTATATCTAATTGACACTACATTGCATTAATCAATAGGTGCACTTTTTGCAAACCGTGGCTATGACAGTCCTGAACAAGAAGGGTTTCCTGTTTAAGCTGCAGTAACTTTTCTGACTATGGATCATCGTTCCTTCTGTGGCAGATTTTTACAGTTCCTCTAATGCATTTGGGACAACTGTCTCAAAGTCACCTGCGGCTTTCCTGACAACTCCTCGCTCTCTTTCCTGTTAAGAACTGTAACCATTTTCTGTTAAGTTTTTAGAACCTTCTGCTACTATATCCACCACTTCCACCACCAGATCCATAACCACCACTATAGGGACTGCCCAAGCTTCTTCCACCAAAACTGCCCCCTTTCATGGGTCCATAATTTGATTGCTATTGTTCACTATAATTTCCAAAATCATTATAGTTCCCACCACCACCATAGTTACCTCCAAAATTACCTCCTTCATTGTAGCCTTCATATCCTCCACCACCACCACCATATCCACCACCTTGGTTTCCATATCCTGGTCCTCCACCACCATAGCCCCCTCTACTACTATAACCAGGACCACTGCCATAGTTGCCACCATCACCTCCAAATCCGTTATATCCACCACCACCTCCTCCATAACTACCTCTGCTGCCACCATCTCCACCACCATAGCCTCCTCTTCCACCAAAGTTTCCACCATAGCCAAAGTTCCCTCCTCCTCCTCCAAAGTTCTTTCCATGACCCATAAAGTTGCCAGATCCACCTCCACGACCTCTTTGTGATCCAGCAGACTGCATCTCTTGCTTAGAAAGGGCCTTTTTCACGTCACAATTGTGCCCATTAATAGTGTGGTATTTCTGAACAACGATTTTATCAGCTGTATCATGATCGTCAAAAGTCACAAATGCAAATCCTCTCTTTTTTCCACTCTGCCTGTCTTCCATAACTTCTATGGTTTCAATCTTGCCATACTTTTCAAAGTAGTCTCTCAAGTTATATTCTTCTGTATCTTCTTTAATACCACCAACAAAAATTTTCTTCACTGTTAGATGGGCACCAGGCTTCACAGAATCCTCTCTAGAAACAGCTCTCTTTGGTTCCCCTACACACCCATCAACCTTGTGTGGACGAGCACACATTGCTACATCCACCTTTTCAACACAAGAGTAAGTCACAAAACCAAAGCCTCTGGAACGTTTTGTCTGGGGTTTTCATCACCACACAGTCTGTAAGTATGCCCCATTTCTCAAAATGTTCCCTTAAACTATCATCCATAGTTTCAAAGCTCAAACCACCAATAAACAGTTTTCTCAACTGCTCTGGTTCCTTTGGATCATGGCCCTCCTCCCCCCGGCGACGACGGCGACGACCGGAGTCGGGCTGGGGACGACCGGGCGACAGTTTCGCCTCCATTTTGAGCTCCTATATATTTCTAGTTCTATATTTGGACAAAAGATGTAGCTTGTAAAACATCTGTGGAGGTTTTCTTTGTGACTAAGAACATGAGTATTTTGGAAATTGTTTAATAAGAAAAAGACATATATTCTACTAATATCTATTAGTATATGTATATTGTCTATATATCTATTATGTTAACTTTGTTGATTATGATTGTGGCTATGCTTCGAATAGTGCCTGGCACACAGCAAGCCCGTAGTAACCTTTATTGAAAGTGTGTTTTGAAAACATTCAGTCATTCCTGGGTCTTTTGATGTATCTGTTTAACTGCCATATTGACTGATGCATAAAGATTTATTACTGTTATACCTTCCTCATGGATTTTACCATTTATCACTACATACTATCTCTTTCATCTAGTTAATGCATTTGACCTTGAATTCCAATTTACCTTATCTTAATATGCCAATCCAGCTGTCATTGTGGTTATATTTGCTTGCTGTGTTTCCATCCCTTTATTAAAAATGTTTTTTGGATTGTGGGAAGATGATGGAGTACGAAGCTCCAGAAATCAGTCCCATCCCCTGAACAACTATTAAACAGGCAGGAACTGTCAAATCAGCTATTTCAAAATTCTCGTAGAACACTGTACAGCATCCAGGGAAGAGTAGGAGAAAGAGGCCCGAAAAGACAGGCAGGGCCCGATTTTTGTATTTGCTGTGGGGCAACCTTCCTATTAAGAGGGCTGAACTCTGACGGAGAGCAGCAGTCAATGAAAAGTCAATTTGCAAAGACAATGAAGGGTGTTTTTGCTTAGGTTTATTTGGCTTTGTTAACTCCCAGCTCTCAAGAAAATTTCTCTTATATCACCATTTGGATATAAACTCAAGAAACAGACATCTCAGGGGAAAAATTCCAAAGTTAATATTTTAAAATATTAAAATGTACAGTGTGCAACAAGATTATAAGACAAAGAAACAGGAAATGATTGTTTATCCAAAAAAAGGAAGAAAAAAGTTGGAGGACTCACAGTTCTGTCTTAAAATTTATTACAAAGCCACAGTTATCAAAACAACATGGTAGTGGCACAAGGGCAGTCATACTGACCAATGGAATAAAATTGAGAGCTCAGAAATCAATCCTTACATTTATGGCCTATTTTATTTATTTTTTGGTTGTTTTGTTCTGGTTTTGGTTTTCTTAGGTGCTGGTGCTGGGGATCGAATCTGGGACCTTGTATGTGGTATGCTGGCACTCAACCACTTAGCTACAGGGGCTCCCTAGAATTGTTTTTTTGGTTTTTTTTTTTGGTGGGGGGAGGTAGGTATTGAGCCTGGGTCCTCATACATGGGAAGCAGGCACTTAACCAGTTGATCTACATCTGCTCTGCCAACTGATTTTTGAAAAAGGAGCAAAGACCACTCCGTTGGCAAGAATAGTCCCTTCAAAACATGGTGCTGGGAAAAATGATCACCATTTGCAAAAGAATGAAGGTGGACCCTTACTTCATACCATAAACAAAAATAAACAGAAAATGGATTTTAAAAAACTAAATATAAGAGCCAGAACTATAAAATTCCTAGAGAAAAACATAGTGAAGCCTTGTGTTAGGCAATGGTTTCTTAGAGTTTACACTAAAAGCACAAACAACAAAAGAAACCATAGATTAATGGGTTTTAAAAGAAAACAGAAAACCTTTGTGTCTCAAAAACTGTCATGAAAGTAAAATGATAATCTATACAATGAGAGAAAATATTTGTAAACCACATATCTGATAAGTGCTTAGTATCCAGAATACATAAACAAATCTTTCAACAAAGATACAAACATCTGGACTTTAAAAATTGGCAGAAGACTTGAATAAACATTCCTCCAAAGATTTACAAATGGTCAAAAATCACATGAAAAGATCCTCAACATCAGTATCATTAGGGAAATGCATGATGTACCATTTCACATTTACTAGAATGGCTACTATTTTAAATAATTTAAAATTTTGAGTTTGGAGAGGATGTAGACAAATAGGAACACTCATTCGTTGTTGGTGCAGTCAAAGTGGAATATAGTTTCTCAGTTCCTCAGAAATTAAGTTTACAATTACCATATGACCTGGTTATCCCACTTCTTGGCCTATACCCAAAAGAATTGAAAGCAGGGACTCAAACAGATATTTGCACAGTAATGTTCACAGTGACATTATTCACAATTGCCAAAAGATGGAAGCAATCCCAGTGTCCATCAACGGATGAATGGATAAACAAACTGCAGTATATATATAATAAAATACTGTTTGGCTGTAAAAGGTAATAAAATTTTGTTACATGTGACCACAATGATGAACCTTGAAGACATCATGTTGAATGAGATAAGCCAAACCCAAAAGGACAAATATTGTGTGATCTCACTGATATGAATAATAAGAATAAGCAAAATCATAGGATCAGAATCTAGACTATAAGTTACCAGCAGACAGTGTAGGGGTAGGGAATAGGAAGTTAAGGCTTAAATAAAATGTACAGGGTTTTTGAGCTGATTTGGCTCAAGCAGTTGAGCTCTTGCTTCTCACATGGGAAGTCCCTATTCAGTCCCCGGTACCTCCTAAAAATAAAAACAAACAACAAGCAAACAATAAAACCAACTGAGGGTAGCTCAGTGGTTGAATGCCAGCTTCCCACATACAGTGCCCCAGGTTCAACCCCCAGCCCCAGTACCTGAAAAAAAAAAAAAAGTACAGAGTTTTTGTTTGGGGCAATAGAAAGTTTTTATAATGGATGGTGGTAATGGTAGCACAAATTGTAAATGTCATTAACGGCATTCATTTTATATTTGAATATGGTTAAAAGGGGGAAATTTTAAGTTGTATATGTGGTACCAGAATAAAATTTAAAAATATAAAAACACCATGGTACTGCACAACCCTGAGTTAAACCATGGACTGTAGTTAATAGTACAATTATAAAAATGTACTTTCATCAACTATAACAATATGTGCCACACCAATGCATGGTGTTAATAATGGGGTGATATATGGGAACCCCGTATTTTGTGATTTTTCTCTAAACCCACAACTTCTGTAAAAAATAATGTGCCATTTTAAATTTTGCTCTTATAAATAACATATAGCTCATGCTACATTAAAATCCAACCTCAATGAAAATTCCAATTCTAGTATGGCCAAATAAGCTATCAGACCCAATCCTCCAGCAGATAATAAGTATGAACTCTGGACTAAGACAATAAATGACAAAAACAAACAAAAAACACACTTGAAGTCACAGAAAAATGAACAAAAGCAAGCAGTTGCAGGGGAGTTAACACTTAAAAGATAAGACTAAGTCAGGATGTTACCCAATTTCATGGCTTTTAGCCTGAAAGCAGGTCAAACCTTGAGGGCAAGACAAATTGCAATAAAAATCCCTTATTCTCTTTAGCCTGAAGAATCAGAGAACAGATTTTGGTGAAAACACCCACTGGAAAGTGAAGGAGAATTTTGGCAAAGAGTGTGCCAAAAAGGGAGCCCCAAATTCTGTTTAAAAACTATGCCAAAATTTCTGGCAGATCATTTCCTGATCCACGTCTGCATGGAACAGATTCCAGCTATGAAAAAAATCTGAACTGAGATTTGAGCTGTCACTGGAGAGACAGAGTCTGCAATCTGAGTCCAAAACAAAATTAAATGATTACTAAAGCAAAACAAACATCCATCCACATTCTTCAGAAGAATGTAAAAAATCCAGAGTCTCCAAAACCATAGCATTCACCATGCACAGTAAACAATCCATTATTCTTGAGAATATTTTATTTCCCCACATTCTTTCTCACATCTATTTACACAACTCCTGGACTCCTCTGAGATCATTTAAAATTCTTGATTTCACTGCTATTAGAATGTTTCCCATTACAGAAGTGGTTCTCAACATTGTTGTGCATTAAACTCACCTGGGAGCTCCATTGCCCGAGATTTTGACCTAATTGTTCTTGACAGAAACCTGGCATTTGATAGTGTTAACAGCTCCCCAGGTGCTTCTAATGTGCACAGTGGGGATATTGTCAGTCTCCCCCGTGTGCTGGCAAGAGATCCCTGTTCTTCTTGGGGACACAGCTCCCTGGGTCCTGCTCCGCTTCCCAACACAACTCATATCACTGCTTCACCAAAGGACAGAGAGCATCCCCTCTGGTTTTCTAGTACAGTAATGAGGTCAGAGCCTGCAGTTATCTTCATGTTGTAATATCTTATTAATCATTTTTGTTATTTTTGGAGCTTCCATTATTCACATATTAGCTCTCCTGGGTCTGACTTCCTGACTCCCTTCACACATGATTTCTATTTCTTTGTGTTTTTATTTCATTCTTAATCACTTCTCCTTGATCTTCTTGAACCACAACATAGTCTCAACTATGTCCATTATCTTTGTTGCTCATTATCATAATTTTGGTTTTATTTTTATTTTAGGAGGAACCAGGGATTGAACCCAGGAATTCATACATGGGAAGCAGGCACTCAACCACTAAGCCTCAGCAACTCCCCATTGGAAGTTTGTTTTTCATTTGTTGGGTTTGTTTTTAGGAGGTACTGGCAATTGAACCCAGGCCCTTGTACAAGGGAAGCAAGTGTTCAACCACTTGAGCTAAATCTGCTCTCTCATGATACTTTTAAACTAGAAAATTCCTGAATGTCTTTTTTTTTTAAGATTTTATTTATTTATTCCCCCCCTTCCCCTCCTCCTGCCCTGCTGTTTTTGCTGTCTGTGTTGTCTTCTCTTCTCATTTTCTTTCCTCTAGGATTCACTGGGATTCAATCCTGGAGACCTCTGATGGGAAGAGAGGTCCCTTGTCATTGCACCACCTCAGTTCCTGGTTTCTGCTGTGCTTCACCATGACTCTCCTTGTCTCTCTTTTGATGCATCATCATCCTGCTACAGTTCTCACTTGTGCAGGGCACTGGCTCACCATGTGGGCACTCACGCAGGCACTTATGTGGACACTGGCTTACCACACAGGCACTCATGCAGGCACTGGTTTGCCATGTGGGCACACTTTTCTTCTTTTTCCAGGGATCAAACCCAGGTCCTCCCATATGGTAGGTGGAAGCTTTATCACTTGAGCAACATTGTTTCCCCAGAATGTCTTTTTTTTTTTTTTTTTTTTTTTTTCTGCAGATATAGTTTAATGCTATTCAAACAATAACTTTACAATATGATTGTTCTCCAACTATGACATCATGTTATTTTGTTGATTTTATTCTCAGGCTCAAGAACCCAAGGAGCTCCTCCCAACTAAAAATATGGAACGCTTCACGAATTTGCGTGTCATCCTTGCGCAGAGCCCATGCTAATCTTCTCTGTATCGTTCCAATTTTAGTATATGTGCTGCCGAAGCGAGCACCAGAATGTCTTTTTATGCTCCTAATTTATGTCAAGATTTTCTGCATGTCTTATTTGCCTTCTTCTTTCAGCTCTCCTTTATTTGAGGGTAGCTGAACCATCTGTTCAATTTGATCTTTTTCCTTCAGATTACTGGGGGACTCTGCACTTTAAATATTCTTGCCATTGCAACAATTCTTTTCAACAGGAGGTCACTAACCATCAAGTATTATGAAAGCTTTAAATCTCATATACATTTTGACCAAATGTTATGTTATTCAGAAATATCATCTGGGTCTTGTCCATCAGACATAGGAGTATCCAAAAAGAAAATCCATTTTCCAATAGAGAATGGTACTATGACACTAACAGAGGCATTTGAAACCTCTTTTGAGCAATGTCTCTATGTTGTTTTGAATGTTAGAACTTCCTGAGGTGGGTCTCATTTGAAGAACTCACTGTGATGTAACAATTCTGGCACAAAATAGTCTATCCTAACAGCATTCTGAAAATGATATATTTTTATATGGTTATCTCTATCCCTACCAATGTATACCAATTAGGAAAAGTGAAATTACATATGTAAATGGATTTTTTTCTGTTAGTATTTTAGTAGCATTTCCATGAATAAAAGCTATGTAAAAAGCATTGGTCCTCTGCTACTGCTATAAGAATATTACATTATTATATAATCATGAAAACATAACTCTGTTACTTAAATTAAAAATAATCTAACCCAACATCTCATATCATATCCCAGTTCTATCTACAGAATTTCCATCTAGGTAAAACAATTTTCCTGTACCTTCTACTAATTTCCCAAGATTCCTGACTGAATGAGTATGTGTTACCAAGTGTTTCCACCAATTAAGCCAAGACACCAGAAAAAAATGGTGACATACATTTTTCAGTAAAAAGAAGTAGTCATGTTAATGAATTTGCTTTCCCTGTCCCAGCCCTTTCTCGGGTGCGTCTCTGCCCAGCCTACCACCCCACCATCACTATGAAAGGCAATGCACATAGTGTTGAGGTCTGAACCAGCCAGTCCAGATCCCATCAGAGCCTCTATTGAAACTATTTTTTTTAAAAGGGGGCTTTCACCTTTAGCCTTCAATGTGGAGAAGGGAAAATACCCAACTCCAGCACCCTCTAGTCTTCTGTCTCACCTAAGAGGGGATGAGGGGGGAAGCCAAGAACAATATGGATAGGCTTACCAAAAACTGAGCTCTAATCATAGGAGTATAGAACACTTCCACTATCCCACAACTTACCACACAACAATGTATCTCTGGTATAATAACAGTAGATTATAATTGAAAGAAGGGCAAAACTCAATCCTTATTTAAGAAGATATCTGGAGGGAACACAAAGACAACAGGGGAAACAAAAACTGGGGCACCAGAGGAAATTAAGTCTGATTCCTATACCTGATTCTTATACATATAGCAAACACTAAACATAGCCTAACTCCTGACCACACAAACATAAAACCTCATACCTAAGGTCTATTTGCCTCAATTCCTTTTACCTGGTTCACCATGTAAAGTTTCAATGAAAAATTACAAGGCATTCTAAAAGACAAAAAATACTATTTGAAAAGACAGAACATGCATTAGAACCATATTTAGATATGGCAGAGATTCATAAGAAGAGAGATGGAAACTCTAAGAAAGAATTGAAATAAAATGCTGGAAATAAATAACACTGTAACATAAATGAAGAATGTCTTTGATGGTCTCATCAATAGACTGGACATGACCAAGGACAGAATTAGTGAACTTGAAAATATGTCAATAGAAATTTCCCAGACTAAGGGGGAAAAAATGGGAGGTACTATCCAAGAACTGTAGTACAATTACAGAAGATGTAATATACATGGACTGAGTACTAGAAGAAACAGAAATTGAGGGAGCAGAAAAAATTTTTGAAGTACTATTGGATGAGAATTTTACAAAATTAATGATATACACCAAACCAGAGATTTGCAAATTTCAGAGAACATCAGGTAGGATAAATACCAAAAAAAACTCTACACCTGAGCATACTGTAGTCAAAGTGCAGAAAATCAAAAACAAAGAGAAAATCTTGAAAGAAACCAGAGGACAAAAACACCTTCTCTTCAGAAAAGAATTTTTTAGTTTGACAAAAGGAATGCCAGTGCAAAGTACCAGAAACATGTTGACTTTTATTAAAGGTATTTATTTGGGGTAAAACTTACAGTTCCAAGGCTGTGAAAAGTTCCCACCAAGGCACCATCAGAGATGCTTTATCACCAAAGGTAGCTACTGTTGATCCTAGTGTGTTGCCAGGTTGAAGCAAGATGGCTGCCAATATTTGCTTAGGTTTCAGCCTTCAGGGCTGGGAATTGAACCCATGACTTCATAAGTGGGAAACTGGCACTCAACCACTGAGTTACATTGGCTCTCCCAAGATGGTTTTATAGTTTGTTTGTTATTTGTTTTGTTTTTAGGAGGTACCAGGGATTGAATCTGGGACCTAATATGTGGGAAGAAGGTGCTCAACCACTTGAGCTACATCCAATCTCCTCACCATCTCCTCTTGAGGTGCTCCATGGGCCCAGCTTCTTGGGGCTTCATGCTTAAGTGATCCTCTCTTACATGGCAGGATCAAACACAGTGGCTCTCTTTTTTTGTGTTTGTCTGTGTGTCTGTTTATATCAGACCCAACAAGGGGGGTAGAGATTCAACTTGAGTCATGCCTCAATGACAGTCCAATCCAAAGCCCTAAAAGGTTCTCCTCAAATAATCTAACAAAAGTTCCTTCTAATGAACTTAATGCAATCAAATGGTATCAAACCTAGAGGAATAGATTAATTTATAAACATAATATTTTTCTTTTTGGGATTCATAAAATAATTTCAAACTGCCACAAGAATGAAATGAAATATTTAGAGTCTTGAAAACATCTACTTCAAAAGTGAAGGAGAAATAAAGATGTTCTCACACAAACAAAAAACTCAGGAAATTTGTTGCTAGAATACCTGCCTTGCAAGAAATGTTGAAAGTATTTCTTCAGAGAGAAAGAATACGGGATAGGGTAGACACTCAGATCTGCATAAAGAAAGGAAGAGCATTTGAGAAAGTATAAATGAAGGTAAAATAAATCTGCAGGTGTTATAAGTATGGGTAGCTAGTGTGAAGTGTTATAAGTGTGAAATGGCATAGGTTTATTTGAAAGTGTGCTTAGTTGTAAATACATATTGAAAACTTTAGGACAACCACAAATATGTTAAAAGGAGAGTATAATTTATATACTAAAGGAGGAGAGAAAATGGAATCATATAAAATGTTAAATTAAATCCAGTCAAAACTGGAATAGTGGAAGAAAAATTAATCAAAACTAACAAACACAACAATAGACAAGGGAAACATAGAAAATAGTTACAAACATAGTAGCTATTATCCAACTATAGTAATAATTACCTTAATATGAATGATCTAACTATACTAATTAAAATGTGGAGGCTATCAAGAGTGGATAAAAAAACAAGACTAAACTATATTTTACTTACAAGGAACCAACTTTAAATGTAAAGATAAAGACAGAATAAAATCAATGGATGGAGAAATATATACCATGCTAACACTAACCAAAAGAAAGCTGCAGTATTTTCAGACAAATCAGATTGCATACCAAAGAAAATGATCTGAGTAAAGAGGGGGATTACATAATGATAAAGGGGTTGGCTCCCCAAGAAGGCACAATATCCTTTATGTATATTCACCTAACAACAGATGGTCAAAAGTTACACTTGAGAACTGAAAGGGTAAATAGACAAATCCACTATTATATTTGGAAGACTTCAGTGCTCCTCTACCAGTAATTAATAGATCCAGCAGGCAGAAAATCAATAAGAATATATATAATTGAACTGAAAAGTACCATTTATCAACTGTATCTAGTAGATTACTTGTCTAAAAAGCAGAATACATATTCTTCTCAATCTCACATGGAACATTCACCAAGATAGATGATGTCTTGATCCATAAAATATACCGTAAATAAGTTAAAAGAATAGAATTCATGCAAAGTATGCTCTCTGACCACAATGGATTTCAACTAGAAGCCAATAACAGAAAGACAGTTTTAAAATTCCAACATATTTAGAAATTAAACACCAAACTTCTTAGCACATGGTTAAAAGAAGTTTCAATAGAAATGGAAAAAAATATTTTGAACTAAATAAAAGCAAAATTTATCAAAATTTGTGGAATGCAGTAAAAGCAATGCTTAGAGAGGATTTTATTGCCTTGAATGCATATATATTAGAAAAAAGAAAGATCTAAAATCAATAATCTAAGCTTCAACCTTAAGAAAGTTGAAAAAAGAAGGGCAGATTAAATTCAAAGTAAGCAGAAGGAAAGAAATAATAAAAATTAGAGTGGATATCAAAGAAATTGAGACCGGAAATTAATAAAGAAAATCACTGAAACCAAAAGAAGATTCTTTGAAAAGATCAATAAAGTTGGTAAAATGCTATACAGGATAACCAAGACGAAAGAAAGAAGACATAAATTACAATCTGTGTCATTTCCTGTAAGCCCAAAGGACTTTCTTTAGTATTTCTTGTAATGTAGTCCTGCTAGTTCTGAATTCTTTCAGTCTTTGTTTATTTGGAGCTGTCTTTATTTTGCCTTCATTTTTTAAGAATAATTTTGCAGGGTGTAGAATTCTTGATCAATAGTTTTACTTTCAGTGCATGAATATGCCATTCCCCTGCCTTCTGGTCTCCATTGTTTCATATGAAAAGACAAGCTCTTCCCCTGTATATGAGTTGTTTTCTCCTAATACTTTCAATATTTCCTCTTTGTCTTTCATCAGTTTGACTATGAAGTGTCTAGATGGAGCATTCTCTGAATTTGTGAGTTTTATTGAGCTTCTTGGGTATGAAGGTTTATAGTTTCTTTCATGACTTTGTGAAATTTTCAGCCATTATTTCTTCAAATATTTTTTTCTACTTTTTCTCTTCTCTCTTTTGGGACTTTCATTATATGTAGCTTTTTATGCTTGCTGTTTTCTCATAGGTCTTTGAGGCTCTGTTCATTTTTATTTAATCCTTTTTCTCTCTTCAGATTGGATACTTTCTATTGATGTAGCTTCAAGCTCACCAATTCTTTCTTCGGCCATCTTGAATTTGTTGTTGATTCTCTCATGAAGTTTTCATTTCAGTTATTGGATTTTTCAACTCTAGAATTTCTATTTTGTTCTTTATTTAAAATATCCAACTCCTTATTGGAAATCTCATTGTTGATTCATTAATGTCATAGTTTCCTATAATTTTTACAAAAGATTTTGTTTAGTTTCTTGAATGCATTTGTTTTAGTTTGTTAAAAGCTGCTGAAAGCCATATAACAGAAATGGGTTGGCTTTAACAAGGGGGACTCATTAGGTTACTAGCTTATAGTTCTAAGGCCATGAAAGTATCCAAATCAAGGCATGATGAGGTGATACTTTTCCTAAAAATTGTCCCTTGGAACCATCTACTGGGCACTCCCTCCTCCAGTCCTCCTTGCCTTCAACTTCCAGTTTCCTGGCTTTCTCTTTGCTCCTGTGTTCTGCTGATTTCAGCTTCTGGCTTCCAGATTTCTCTCCATTTCTGGAGGTTTCCCTCTGTCTCTTTGGCTCCTTCTCTCCATATTCATCCCATATATAAAGTACTCCAGTAAGAGGATTAAGACCCACCCTGGATCATACCCTACTGATGTAATTTAACCAAAAGGCCCTTAACTGAGGTATCTAAACTAAAGGTCCCACCTATGATAGCTTCATACACACAGGAGTGGCTTGGTTCTAAGGAAATTATTTTCTGGGGGTACATCCAGCCTCAAAACATCACGGTATTTATAATAGATTATTTGAAGGCTTTGTTTGCTAGATGCAACATCAGAGACACTCAGTGACAATGTCTATTGATGACTTAGCCCATAATTTGAGTTGGACCATCTTTTTATTTCTTTTGGATGTTTGTAATTTTTTGTTGAAAACTGGATATTTTAGGTAGCATGTTGTGTCACCTGTAGATTCTAATTTTTTTCCTCCTACATATGCTTATTTAATTTTTGTTTTCTTTTTAAGACTGGCTTTCTAAAGTTCACCTCTGTGTCTCTGAAGCTTAATACTCTGCCAATGATTGAATAGAGGTTGTAGTCTAATTTCTCAAGCTATTAAGTCTTCAGTCTTCTGCTAATGTGTTGATGCTGCTTTGTGGTCAGAATTAGGATAAAACAATAAATATCCAGGACGTTTTTCAGAGTGCCCTGAATTTTATCTTCTGCTCAGCTCTTTTGCTTTTCCTCTGTGTGTATGTGCAGCTTCAGGATTTTGTGGATAGCTTGTGCAAAGTTTTACCCAGGATTATGATTGTAATGACCTTATAACCTCAGGCTAGTAAAGCCACTGGAACTTCTCACATCCCTCCATTGAGATTTTCATTTCTACTGACTGCACTGTTGGGCTTGGGAGTTATCTAACACTTCCAATTGATTTTGCCAGCAAAGCTGCTGGTCCTCATGCCTGCCCAACTGTGGGAAAACCTCTTGGTGACAAAGCTATGGTATAAATAGGAACAGACCAAGGTAAGAGTGCAATCAGCTCCCATTTTCTTACCTGAAGTTCAGTAGTTCTTCAAGCATAAAAGTTTCTCAGATTTTTTTTAATGTGTTTCTCTGATTTCCAGTGCACTGAATGATGCTTTTATCAATTACGTTAATTTTGTTTCCAGATTTACTCTTGCTTTTTGGAGAAAGGATTTGCTAGCTCCTCAGTCAGCCATGGCTGGGAGGCCTCCAGGCCAATACTCTTTTATAAACCATTTGAATTGACTCATTTAATTTACTGATTCATTCTATTTTGAATTATTTTCATATTCTCCTTCTTAGCAAAGCTTATGTTGATGTTTGAATGACATCTAGTTGAATTTCTCATGGCTTTGCTTGGCTTCCTGGTCAAAGATCAAAAGTAAATGTCAGTGACATCATTAAGTCATCCAAATGCCATTAGTTTCTCATAAATCCTAGCTCTTACTGATTTCAGTGACAGCTGTGGCAGAGTTATTATGAAACTTGAGTAACATAAATGATAAAACTTTCATCATTGTATATTTATCTAAAGTATTTTAATATTATACAAAATTTGATTAATTATAATTCCTTCAGATGTGTAAATTTTTTTTAAAGGAAGATAAATCCCAAGGTCATGAGATGAAGAGAATATATTACAAATATGAATTTAGTAAAAATCAACTTCAAGCACTAGGTCTAAATGTTTTCTGGGTTATCCCACATTCAGTTCAATTTCCAAGACTTTTATTTTCATTAATCAGTAGCATAATTTTGACAAACAATTTTTTTTTGAGGTACCAGGTCCAGGGATTAAACCCCAAACCTCATATATGGAAAGCCGGCGCTCAACAACTGAGGCACATCGGTTCCCCTGAGTTGTTTTTTTTTTTTTTTTTCATTTGTTTGCTTATTTGTTTTTTTGTCTATAGGAGGCACTGGGGCCTGAACCCAGGAACTTCATGTGGGAAGCAGGCACTCAACTACTTGATCCACACTAGCCCCCTCCAACCATAATTATTTTGTTTAGCTGTATTAATCAAAGTAAAACAGATGATACTTCAGATTAGGTAATTTGAGGACAATTTAATAAAGGGCTACTTGCTAAGATATGGACAGGGTATAGGTAAATTAAAATGGGTGGTGCAATATCCTGGGAATAGTGACAGAGAGGCAGATGTGTGTGAGTGCATGTGTGAGAGAGAGAGAGAGAGCACTAGCTGAGCCTGGGAGGAAGTCTGGGAATGACTTTCCACCCTCCAAAACTCCTGCTGGTGCCTCATCCTGGTTGAGTCCAGCAGGAAGTTAGAGAAAAAGTGGATGCAGGCCACACGGGTTATCCTCCCAGAACTGAGAACAGGGTGACAAAATGTGAAGGGAGGATCTGAAGGGGCAAATGGAAGAGAGCCAGTAAAATAGCACTGCAGAATATGTAGAGGTCTTTGAAATAAATCCACTGAAAACAATCTTTTCATGAGGCTAAGATAGGTATTATTTGCCTTATTTTAGAAACTGAGGCTTAGAGAATACTTTGTCCAAGGCCATGGCTACAACATGGAAATCCACTCAGCTCTTTAGACACTAGCTTCAGTGCTTTTTCACCACATCATGTGGCTCGTTTATAATAATGGCCACGGGCACACGTGCAGGAGTCTCAATCAGTGACGAAACTTTATGTTCCTGACAGAGTGGGGCTTGTCTGATCCAAGGATCTGTCTCTGAAAACCTCTGGGCTGGAATTCAGGGTTGAGGAAAGAGAGTGTTAGTGGAGGCCAAAGCAGGAAATGAACCTGTAAAAGCACATACTTAAAATTTTTTTATTGAAGTGTGATATACATCCGGAAAAGAACACTTCAACTCAATGAATTTTCATGAACTGAGCACACCTGTGCAAACAAACTGAGCTCAAGACACCGCATCACTAAACCCAGACACTCACGTTGGACCCCCTTCTAGCACTCTCCCGACTTCTTATTTAGTTTGACCTGTTTTCAAGTTCTATGTACATGGATTCAAACAGAATCCATGTCGTACGTGAGATTCAGCTATATTATTGCATGCTGTTGTATACAGCTTATTCTTTTTGCTGAACAGAGCTTCCTTGCTTGAACCTTCTGATCCGCAAGTACTTCTCGGTTTCCTGAGCACTCCTAGGCTATACAACAGCAGAATATAAATTTTTTCTCCTTAGAACCAAATAATGTTCAGATTTTGGTTATTGGCAGATCAGGAAAGGTGAGATCACAGCCTGTGGTCTGAACATTCTGCAAATCTGACAGACTACATTACTCATTTATTTTAGATTCTACAAGTTGTCAGCAATATTTATTATAAAAAATCATTATATAATTTTTATTTCCTCCTTATTCATACTTGCTCTCTGAATTTCTGGTTGTTTGGACTTCGTATTTTTTTGGTGATTTCTAGATGTTTTTTCTTTTATTTTATAAACCCTTATCAAAACTATAACTAAAATATCCATTGCATGGCTTAGCCAATATCTTAAAAATATATATCCTCTCTGTTTAGAGTGCCTGTGGGCATGACTGGAATTAGGAGTAAGGAAGCCACAGAAAGGTTGAAAGCTTTGGCCATAGGAAGTAATCTCTCAGCTCTAATTAGGGATTGATTCAGAGAGGAGCAGGGTCTCTGAAGGTGGCAAAAGAGGAAGACACCTAGGGAAAACAAGTTCCCCAGGGGGCTGCCCTTATTCCCTTCAAATGGTGTAGTTCTTCAAAGTTCCTCAAAAGGTGGATACAAAAGGTCAGGAGAAGAGGGTAGAGGAGATGACTCCTCTTTCCTCCCAGTACAATTTCCTTACCCTTCATCTCCTTGTGGAAATACTACTGAAAGGCCAGGAGAAGAGGAGGGAGAGGAGTGGGTAGATGGGGGATAAAGGGGTAGGAGAATAAATCTAAATATTAATGATGGAATGAAGGAAAATAGATTTAGGTCTAAAATTGAGGAGTTTTTGAATGATAGGAAAAGCAAAACATAAACGTATTTTAAGCTCAGTTGAGGGCCACATTTATTTTAATTTTGAATGGAAGGCCAGAAGACCTCTCCAACAGAGTAAATGGAAAGACAAAGAAAATGGTGCTTTGGTGGCTGGCTGGACCATTTCCAAACTGGCTGTATTAGTCAGCCAAAGTGGTGCTGATGTCCAGTACAAGAAATTTGTTGGCTTTATAAAGGGTATTTATTTGGGGTAAAAAATCGTAGTTACAAGGCCCTAAAAAATCCAACTCAAGGCTGCTTTCTCACTTTTTCACCAAATTCAGTTGCCATGTGTTCAAGCAAGATGGTGGGCAATCTCTGCCTGGTCTTCCACTTAAGGTTCCGTGGGCCCAGCTTCTTCCCATCTCAGTTGTAAGCTAGCACAAACCTTGTCTCTCAGGGATTCCGATATCAGTCTGGCATAGGGCTTGTTTCTTTTTTTATCTTTTAAAAATTTTTTATAATTATCTTTTTTTAAAGTTAATAGATCACACAAAACATTACATTCAAAATCATAAGAGTTCCCATATACCCCACTCCCCATCCCCCACCCCATCATTTTTTTTATTATATTTTTTTGAAGATATATAAATCACAAAAAATGTTGCATTAAAAAATATAAAGGGTGATGCTCAGAGATGAACTTACCAGGTGCAATGGATGTGTCATGATGATGGGAGAGAGTGTTGCTGTGGGGGGAGTGGGGGGCGGGGGCGGTGGGGTTGAATGGGACCTCATATTTTTTTAATGTAATTTAAAAAATAATAATAAATAAGTAATAAAAAATAAAAAATAAAAATATATATATATAAAGGTTCCCATATACCCCACACATCCCCCACCCCACTCCACCCACATCAACAACCTCTTTCATCAGTGTGGCACATTCACTACATTTGGTGAATACATTTTGGAGCACTGCTGCACCACATGGATAATAGTTTACATTGTAATTTATACTCTTCCCCAGTATATTCAGTGGATTATGGCAGGATATATAATGTCCAACATCTGTCCCTGCAATATTATTTAGGACAGCTCCAAGTCCTGAAAATGCCCCACATCACGTCTCTTCTTCCCTCTCCCTGCCCTTAGTGACTACTGTGGCCTTTTTCTCCACATCGATGTTACAATTTCTTCCATTACTAATCACAATAGTTCTATAGTAGAATATAAGTAAGTCCACTCTAATTCTTATTTTATTCCTCCATCCTGTGGACCCTGGGATGGTGATGTCCTCTCCACCTCTATATCGAGAGGGGGCTTAGATCCCACATAGATGATGGATACAATTCTCCTGCTTGCAGTTGTGGGCACTCTCAGTTTCCTGGTGTGGTGGTTGACCATTTTCACCTCCCTGTTAGCTGACCTGGGAAAGTCCAACAAACCAGAGAGTAGGAATTGCAACTCTCTTGAGGTTCAGGGCCCAGTTGGCACAAGGACAGTCCAGAGATTCAAGTCCCCTGAGTATACACCAACCCTAGCGCCAACCATAGGTTCAGTAAAAGTGACAGAAGAGGCATGTGTAGAAAGATCACATCTGAGTCCAACTCCATCACACTCAGGAGCACAAATTCCAAAGTAGGGCCCACTGACACAACACTGAACTCCAGAGCCATCTCCCATGACCGTAGAACCTGTGGGTCTCCCTAGCCATCAGGAGAACCAGTACCTAGGGTTGTATCTACTTTGGCTGTCTCTGGGGTCCTGCTGAGGCATGCATAAACATGACCCCTCTGATGACCTCCTGACTCTTATTTGAAGACTCTTAGCCATATAAACTCAAGGTAAGTATTTGTACAGGGAAGCAATAAGATGGGAGCATAGGGACACTACTGGGTGAGGATTTGCAGGCTTGAGGGGGCTAGGGTTGGGAGGGCTTGTTTCTTTCCAGCCCTTATCAGCTGCACTGTTCTCTTCAGCTGCAGACTATCAAGGCTTATCTCTTTAGGGCTCCAGGATCAAAACTGACAGTTTTTTTCTTTCCCTGTGTGTCTTCTTGAGTGAGTGTCCATTTATATCAGCCCATCAAGGGGGAGGGACTCAACCCTGAGTCACCCCCTACTGATGTGGTCAAATCAAGTCCTAATCTTAACAGGTAATTTAATGAAGACATGTCAGGTGAATCTAATGCATTCAAAGGATATCACATCCAGAGGAATAGATAAGTTTACAAACGTAATCTCTCTTTTTGGGGATTCATAAATCTGCCACACTAGCAGAGAGGATCTGCCAACAACAAAGTAAGCCTTAATTTGTGACTTCAGAGGAAATTGAATTATGAACTGCTCTGGAACCCAAGGAATGGGGTATAAAATGACCGTTTTGTGCCCTGGCCATCATTCTTTCAGTTTAGACAGCTCCTCTGCTCTATGCTGTGAGGATAAGTGAATTCCTTCCCACTTAGGCTGGTTTCTACATACTTGTAACAATACAAAGATTTTGCACCCTGATTTGATGCATTAGGCAAGTATATACAAATTGAAACCAAACATTTCTATATTGGAAAAAGAATGAGAACCATGAAAAATAGCTGCTTGAGAAATTACATTTGAGAATATAGCCTATTTCTTGGAGATAAAAGTAGAATTAATGACTTATTTAGCCTTTATAAGAACAATGCGGGAAGTGGTTGTGGCTCAACTGATAGAGCATCTGCCTACCATAGTAAGGGTCTAGGGTTCAAAACCCAGGGCCTCCTGACCCATGTGGTGAGCTGGCTCATGGGCAGCGCTGCTGCACGCAAGAAGTGCTGTGCCACGCAGGGGTGTCCCCCGTATAGGAGTGCCCCACGCACATGGAGTGCACCCCGCAAGGAGAATCAATCATTTTAAATGTTTTTTTTTTAATATTGTAGCAGCTACTTCCTAATGAAGTATAGTGATGAGCTCTCAAAGTGCATCATTAAAAACACTCCCCTGCCAACAGACAGGGCAGAGACATCCACCCCCCCCCCCTTTTAAAATGGCTACTTATATATTAGGAATCGATACGATTCAAGAATTCATAATTTATTAAATCACCATTCTTGCAGTTATTTACAAGCCTCAAACTTTAACAGAAACAAATGCTTTGGAGTATGAAAAGAGGTACCTGCAAAATATATTGTTACTGCAAGTTTGGGGAAGTTTGCAATTTCAAAAGGTCCTAAATATTTATTTATTTACTTACTTATCTCACTCACTCACTCACTCACTCACTCACTCACTCACTCACTCACTCACTCACTCACTCGCTCACTCATTTGAATGGGCAGCTTTAGGACGTTCCGCGTGGAGCTCTGCGGGTCTGCCGGCGTGCCTGGGCGCTCCGCGCGCGGCCTCCCCCTCACGGAGGACGTGTGCTCTGGCCGGCTGTGCGCAGGGACGCGGCGGCTTTGGCTGCAGCCCATCCTGGGCTTTTCGTTTCTTTTTCTTCCCTCTTGTCAGACTACCTGTGTTCCTTACCCTGGGAAAACACTGCTTTCTCCTGGATACCCAGCCAGTGAGAACGCTGCTTTCCTTCCCCAAGCGCTGAACGTAGCCTTGGGAACTTGGTTCATCTTGGTGGATTTTGCTTTTTGAGGAGGAAAAACGGCTTCTTCCAGATTAAAGTGTCTTTCGGGATGGGTGTTGGGGATGGGGGCAGCTGATAGTTTCAGGGCAATTTAGGAAAATGTCATCGTTCAAGACAAGGGTGATGGCAAGAAAGAGGGATACATACGTGCGTGTAGCTATGGATGTGTATATGTATATATGCGCGCGTATGTTCACACACGTATATATTAGTGTCTATTACGTGGACATGTGCAAGGCATGTTAAAAGTTGAATGCATCCAAGAGACAGAAGTCCCACCCCTGGTTCCCGAGAAGGCGGCTTTCCTTGGAATAGGGCCTTGCAGATGTCATCACACTGAGGTCATGCTGGGCTAGGATGGACCCTAACCCAATCTGACTGGTGTCTTGATCGGAAGTGGAGAAGAGACATAGGCACAGAGGCGAGGGGGAGAAGGTCGTGTGGTGAGGGAGACAGAGCCCGTGTGCTGCGCTTGCAGGCCCAGGGAGCTCAGGCCGCGCGAGCACAGGACACTGGGAGAGGCGGGGGACCTCCCCCAGAGCCCTGAAGGGAGCACGGCCCTGCCGGCGCCTTGATTTCGGGCTTCTGACCCCCGGAACTGTGGGGCCTTGTATTTCTGTGGTTTCAAGCTGCCAGTTTGTTAAACTAGCCCTAGGAAGCAAATGATTATATATATGTGTGTATGTATAGATACACACATACATACATTTATATATTCTTATAACAGCTGTGAGACCGGGGATTCTTTTAAATCGGGGGAATGTGTGCACCCTGAGAAGGCCTGCCTGGGAGCTGAGCTGCAATCCCCTGTCCTCCATCAGGTGACTTCTGCCACCACGTCCTGAGCAGTAGTTTCTGCATTTCACCTTGTGCAGGTGCCCTGGAGGCTGAATGGCTTGTTTTTAAACCATTTTGTCCATCTTGGTTTAGAGCATCCTGCTTTCCCAACATTCTTACCTCTAATGCTTCTGACCTCTCTGCCATAAAATCTCATTGGAATTTTCAGATTCAATGAAGACGGTAGCCAGGAATCCTCAAATCTTAGGGAAGAGACATAGAAAACCATTCACCAAGGTTTGTCCCTGGGTAGTGGCCTTGGCAGGACTTGGTGCAGTTCTGGAGTGTTTGGATTCTTCGGTAACAAGTATGGGTTCTTCTGATGTTTTCAGTGCAAAGTATGGGGGAAAATTATGTGTTTCCTTGCTTTTATCCCCAGATATTCCTTTTACATCCTGGCGATAATGGAGATGCCTTCCTACTTTGGAGGGTCTTGTACTAAGCAAATTGGAATGTGGTTTATTTTCATTGGCTACACACTTAACCAATTATTTTCTTGGCATCACCCCAACACAGTCTCTTGTTTTTACACAATTTTCCTGCTTTCTGCATTTTTCTCTTAATTTTTAAGGGATCTTAAAATTCTGCAATATGACTATAGATTCTTAAAAAGGGTATTTACTCATAAGGAAGAGAAGATTTGAGAAAATAAAATGATGATTCAAAAATTATGAATACCACTAAAGGGATGTAAAGGCATGTCAAGAAGACAGAATCCTACGCAGGAAGTTCCTCTAGCTTAGATTTAAGAAATAATGTACAAATGATAGAAGGAGAGGTGCTTTATTCAAGTGGAATAAAAATGTTTGACAGAGACTTTTAAGAAGTGTGTCAGGAGACCTAGGGCAGGAGACATGAAAGTGCAAGACTTTTGTTTGAAGAAGAGGCTGTGATGCAATAGAAGAAAGAAAGTAAGCAGAATCACTCAACATTTTTGCTTCCAAATGGTTCCCCCAAATGGAATGGTCTCTTCTGGTTGGAAAAAAGTAGACAAACATATAAAGAGAAGGAGACAGGGGAGGTGAGGGGAGAGTCAGAAAATTTAACACACATCTATATAATGAGTGGGTGCTTCTGATTCAAGTAAGTTACAGACCAGATTATTTCTCAGAGCTCCAACTGGGCAACTTTGAGTATTGGCAAGCAAGGAATGGGGCACCTGAAACTGGGAATCGCTCATGAGAGTTCTCCTCATAATAAATGGGAACTCAAAGTCTCTCCCTTGCAGCTTCTGGAATGGTTTGTGGAACAGATGGGTTCTGAACATTTGTGTATGGAAATAATGTCACTGGTACCACATTGGGTTCCTTATGAAAAATGTCATACACAATAGCTTCATTTTTCTTCTTGTTTTTATTAGCGAATTTAAGAATACTTCATGCATATCTTCATCTTATTAAAATCCTTGGTGAATTTTCTCATAGAATATCCTTAGTTAGGGGGAGACATTGGAAAATGTGGGGCTAGGTGAATGGCACATTAAATGGTGCTGATAAAGGACATGGCATTGAGTAAAGAGAGCAATAATCTTTTTTAGGAGGTACAAGGGATTCAATCCAGGACATCATACATGTGAAGCAAGCACTCAACCATGGAGCCATACTTGCTCTGTGAGCTGTAATATTTTATGACAAGTCTCTGTCCTCAGAGGGCTATTGCAGTCAATCAAACAGGTGAAAACAATACATGCTTATGAGAATGCAGAGTCTTTGTAAGCAGGTATTGTGGCTTGTGAAATGTGATATCCACACAGGATCTTTGTCAACAGCTTATACAAAATGGGTCATCAATAAATAATTTTTTGCATGAACAAATGAAGAGACAGAATGCATTTATTAAATTTTCAAGTTACAAAAAGTCAATGAATTTGAAAACTTAAGATCAAAATTTTCTCTAAATATTAGGATATTTGCCTAAAACAGTATAAAATGTAGAAGCTAAATATAAATTCTGCATTTCGTTTATTGTCTTTTTTTCCAACTGTATGTAGCATACCTGTGAGAAAGAATTGAAGAATATACTGATAATAAGTTAAAAATGGACAAGACACAGGGTTATGGGAACAGTCAGGCTACATTAAAAGAAAAGTAAAGTCCATTTGGTCCCACAATTTTCTGTGGCAGATAGATTACATCTAGAATATTGTATCCATTTATGTGTGACACAGTTTCAGAAGGAATGCCCAAATTAGACCAACTCAAGAGATGGGCAACTGGAAACGATTATTTTACCAGACTGATTAAAGGGACAAGGAACATTTAATTGTGGAGCAGAGAAATTTGGAGGGGAACTTATTGCCACACTACTGTGCTAGATTAGTACTGGCCCATGAACCAACTTTATCCAAACCCACTGGGAAATTTTTTGAATTTCAGAATTCCTGCACCCAGACCAAGATCATATCCAACTCCAAGAAGTGAATACAAGATAATGGAGAGGTATTTTTATAGGTTCCTGTACAGAATTGGGTAAAATCCTGGTGTGTGTTACTGCAGAATAAACTGGGAGAATAGGTGTAGGAAGTAGAGTGACTCAAACAAAATCACTTTCCAACAGCTGGGTCCAGGCATTGGTGGAACAGGCATCCTCAAGCTATTGAGAGCTCTCTGCCACTGGAGTGATTTGGGTAGAGTCTCGATTACAAAAGGAAGTTAAAAATTAACTTGAATTACAAGTTAAAAGTTAATTTGAATTACAAGTTACAAATTAACTTGAATTACAATTTACAAGTTAATTTGAAAAGCCTAATGGTACTTTCATTCATTGAACAAATATTTATTGAATACATACTACTTGGCAATATGCCATGCACTAAGAATAAAGGGTTGAATAAAACCAAGTCCCTGCTTTCTAAGAGCTCATGTTCTACGATTTAATGATTTCAAGAAAGTCCAGATTTAAAGAATGTCAAAATAGAAGGAAATATCTAAGGCATGTAATTGCACAGGGAAAAATACTAATTTAGAAACAACTCTGTTGCCATTGTCCCAGCAAAGAGTTAACTTGAAAGAAGATAAATAGGGAAAATTGATCATTTTTAAGGAGTGAATTTAGGCAAAAAAAAAAAAAAAAAATTGGCAGCAAGTATTAAAAATGCTATCAAGAATTCTGAATATATATGTTGTTAAATTTAGCATTGGTATATTTAATGGAATGAAATCATGGCACTTAATTAGATCACAGATGGAAGAGATTAGCAGAATGGCAGGTTGGTGAACCTAGAAGGGAAACTCATGGGTGTATCTTCCTCTCTTACTCATTGGCCTTATGGTAAGTTGATTCTGCAGGCATTTAAGATTTCGAAAGAGAGATACTGGCTCTTAAAGGTTTTTGAGCTTCCTTTGCTTAGTCAGAGGAAGTTAAATTTCAAACATTCTCTTGCTTTCAATGATTAGCTTAGCTTTTATTATAAGGATAATACCATCATATTGTGTATTTGAACCCCATAATTTAAGGAAGTGCTTTAGGGTCCCAAAAAGGTCTTTGGTAATTTTAAAAATTTTGATGTTTAATTTTAAAAACATCTTTAAAAATACACAGATTAGGACTACCAGTTCTGTTCTTGATGGATGCACATACACAACAAACTCTCTTGCTAAAAAGAGAAACTAGAAATACTGGATAGAATACAAGGAGTTTCTTCTGCTTGCAAGGTGGAGCTTGCAAGAAAGGAAGGGAAATTACAGAGCCAAAACAAAGCAGGACCCAAGAACCAGAGCAGTCAGAGTGCAAAGATGCCTTTACTGCCCTTGGGAGATTGAATCATGTCTCCCGCAAAGACATGTTCAATTCCTACCCTAGGCTCATGCGTGTTGACTCATTTGTAAATGGGATCTTCAAGGATCCTATTAAGATGAGACCAAACAGAAGCAGGGTTGACCTTAATCCAATACGACTGTAGTCTTTATAAGCAGAGGACATTCGGACACGGTAGGAGACCGATGGAAAGGAAGATGGCCATGTGATGGAGGCAGTGATTGAGGTATGGATTGCTGACAAGCCACCAGCGATTTGCTACAGACTTCAGAGCAAGCCTGGCCTGCTGATACGTGGATTTTGCACTTCTAGCTGCCTGTGAAAAAATTCCTGTTGTTTAAGCCACTCAGTCTGTGTTATTTCTTATAGCAGTCCTGGCAAACTAAAGCATTGCCCCTGGAAGACTTGCCCTCCCTGGTAACCAAGGGGTTTGCATTTCAATAGCTGTGGTGGGAAAGAAGCAATGTCTTGGGCCTGCTCAAGGTAGACAGTATATATATATATATATATATATATATATAGCAGTTTCCCACTAGCCTAGGGAGATTACAAGGAAGCATGTCTTCCAAGGTGTGTGCTATAGGTCAGAAAAAGGAATCTCCACTGATATCTTATAACTGTGCACCTACTCTCATGTAAGGCAGGTTTATATTTGCTATCTCTGCAGAGTCTGAGAACCACCAAGCAACCCAGTAAGTAATTAATATAAGTGGTCTAGCCTGGCAATTTCCCTGAGATGTCTAGCAGAAACCAACTGTTTCTTGGGGACACACCCTCAAATCAAGCAGCACAAGGTGATCACAGGTAGAGAACTATTAAGATGAACTCACAATCCAGAATTACTAAGTATATGTAGAATCACTTCCCCATGCAGGAATGTCAGCAGACACACATAAGACTATGCCTACAGTAGTAACCTCAGGTCAAAGAACTTCATTAAAGATATGAAGTACTTACCTTCAAATGAGTACATACAGAAAAGAAAAAATGAAAAACAGGAAAAGAAAAAAAGGCATTATGGCAATGACCTGAAAGATTTATAAAATAATCAACTAGAACTACTATACATGAAAAAATATATAGACCTGGGGAAAAATCTTTGATGGAGCAAAAAAGTGAGTTAGTAAAAGTTAGATCTGAAGAAGTTACGCAGAAAATAACAAAAAGAGATAGAGATGGAAAATATAAAAGTGAGGTTAGCTTAAGAGAGAAAATGGAAAACAGGATAAGAGTCCAATAGTTGCCAACTGGAAATTTTAGAGGGAGATAATAGAGTAATTTGAGGCAATTTCAAATGTGTAATGGCTGAGAATTTTCTAATCTCAGCGAAGGAGAGGAATCATTATATTTACGAATCACAATGAGTCCCAAGTGTTATAAATACATTAAATCAATGGCAAACTACATGGAAATAAAATTCCGGAACACCAGAATCAGGGCTTCTAAAAGTAACCACAGAGGAAAGGCAGATTACATACAAAAGAACAAAAGTTACATAGCATCAGACATCTCAACAGCATCAAAATGAAAGGGTAATAAAACAATAATAAAAATAATAGCTAACCTTATTTAAGGCATTACTAGGTTTTAAGTGCTTTGTATTTATTACCTCATTTAATCCTCACAACAAGCTTATAAAATGAAAATTGATGTTATTCTTAAGCTGCTGCTGAGGAAATTAAGGCACAGAGGCTCTGAGTCATTTGGCAAGGTCAAATAACTAATAATTAGCAAAGCCAGGCTTGGATCTCAGGGATTCTGGACCCAGACCCTGCCCTCCTAACTATTATTCCATACAGCAACATTTTCAAATATCTGAAAGAACATAATTTCGGTCTAAAATTCTAGACCCAGCTAAGCATCATTCAACAGTGCCAAAGAAAGACATATTAAGACAAAATAAATCTGAAAGTAGTAGACCCTCATTGAAAGAACAACAACAAAATATGATGAGTAGTTTGGGGCTATAAAAGAAGCTGAGATAAAATGCAGGACAACAATCCCATGTGGCCCAAGAGAAGTCTGCTGGACTCTACAATGTCAAGTCTTTGCATTTCACAGTAGGAGAGAAATATTGTTTACCTTTGGTGTATTTGTCAGTGATGTATGCATATTAAATTTTTAAGGATAGAAGCGGCTGTGGCTCAATCAGTTGGGCTCCCATCTACCATATGGGAGGCCCTGGGTTTGCATCCCAGGGCCTCCTTGTGAAGGCAAGCTGGCCCGCGCCCACAGAGAGCTGGCGTAGCAAGATGACACAACAAAGGGAGACAAGCAGACACAGAAGAATGCACAGCGAGTGGACACAGAGAGCAGACAGCAAGCAAGCCACAAGGGGGTGGAAATAAATAAATATATAAACAAACAAATAAATAAATAGATAATAAGATAAAATAAATAGAACTTTTTTTTAAAAATTTAAGGATAACCACCAAAAAATAGAAAGAAAAAATAAAATTTCAGATTAATACAGGGAAAAAAGAAATAGAGGAAATCTTGATTGACCTAATAATTATTTTGGCAAAAAAATCTTTTAAAAATGGTATTGTTTCTTTCTCTGGATTTTTATTGTTGCATGTGCAGTGAGAAGGACACTGATTTTCATTGAATGCCTGCTCTATGCCATGTGTTTTGCCTATGTTATCTGAGTTAATCTTCCCAGGAAACCTATAAGGGAATTAGTATTATCCCCAATTTGCAGATAGAGAAACTAAGCTTGGGGAGTTTATGTAACTTGCTAACGGCTTGAGTAAATTGCTCATGATCACACAGCTCTTAGAAGACAATGCAGCTTCAAACATGACTGACTCAAAGATCAAGATATTTCCACTACACCAGGGTTTCCAAACTCCTGAGCAACTCAGGGCTTTATAAAGGAGCTCTCAAATCCATGTGTCCCAAGACAGATGGAAAAAGAGTCTTGCACATGTGTTTCTTCCTCTAGCTCACATATGTGAGAGGCTATTGTGGAACAAGGATACAAATTCATTTAAAATTTATGAATTTATGAAGCCTTTTTTTATCAGTGTTTATTTTCTGAGTTAACAGGTTGTCTACCATCCTGTGGTTATCCATGACATCTCTTCTATATTAAAAAAAAAAAAAAGCAATCAGTCTTTTAACTTAACATATGAAAATTCCTATACTTGGCTCTACCTGAGACCCACCAATGCCCTGTGTTGGACTCTAAGGGATGTTTTTCACACTGGAGTTGACCCTACTTTTAGAAGTGCTAAGAGTTACTCTGCCTTCCTGCCAGAAAACCAAATAGCCCACTGTTTCGGTTTTAGCTCTAGATGTTGTGGCTAATCTAATAAGAGTTAGTTATCAATGAAGGATTACAATAAATCTTTACCTATACTTTAAAACCTTCTGCTCTGGATCTCAAGCTATCCTGTCCTCACTTGTTCATTCATTCACTCTTCCACTCATTTCGTCTAACATTTTTGTTGAGTGTTTCCTGTGAGCCCATTTTCATCAAACCTGTTGGCAGCCCTTAGGACTGAAAATATTTACTCAGCTTGCCCAAGGTTACAAGCTTGGATATGGAAGGGCCTTGCCTTTAGATTCATTTTATAGGATTCATCCCATTTTACTAACACCTATTTTCAGTTAATCTCCTTTCTCTCCTTGATAAATATTTGTCTAAGTTGATGCCCCTTCAATACTTCCTGATCTTTAACAAGGCAGTGATATAGTTTGCTTTTCTGTAACTCTTTGTTGGTTTTTTTCTTCCTGGAGGCAATTTACCTGCTGTGTTACTGGCAGAGCACTGCCTAGTACCAGATGGGATTCCCTGGCAATACTGAGTAGGAGTTGAGGCTGGTTCCTGGTCCTGGCAGGGACATTGCTGTAGGGACATTGGTGAGAGCAAAGGCTCTGAAGTTGGCTGAGGGTGACCCTAAAAGGACAAAAGACTCACGTGGCTGGGAAGCCGGAAGACATGTATCTGAGGGAAGCAGGTTGGATGAATGGGCTTAAATTAGCATGCAGCCTTTTAGTGTGAACTGTTCATGGGGTGGGAATGGGGAATAGCTGTCCAAGTTTTGCCAGGTAGTTTCTAGTTTATCCCTGTTATCATGATACCCTGCCTGATTTTGCCTTAATGCTCAACTACCATAGAGTTACATGTGAAAGATGACCATCTATAAGCTGTCCGTTTTTTCCTGGCCTCTCTTTCCAATGACAACAGCAACTAGGCAGGTACAGCTATCTGCCTCTTGAAAGATGGTGGCAGAAGTATTTGATGCTGGTGCCCCTGCAGGCTACATTGTATACCAGCTAGAGTGCTAAGGTCCAGGCTTAAGACTGGGAACAGATAAATGAAGGACCTAGGCCACTGGCTGGTGGGATCCCTGGGAACGAGGGCTATTGTATAATAGGTCTCTGTGAAATGTGTGTGGGAATAATGCTGAACAATCCTGCTCTAGAGAGTGTAGTGCTGTCTGAATGTTTTTGCCCTATTAGTCTTGTCATTTGTTGTATGACATCATTAATGCAGATATAACCTCTGGTATGATCACCTTGCAAATCTGAATTTTAAAGGGATGGCAAATTCTGGATCCATAGGTAACTTGGTACCTAATCACAGTGCAGTTCAAGTGTTCACTGGTAGCTTCCAAGGTGCTTTGTCTTGGCATGGTGTATAACTCAGGTGTATAAGGCACAATAATGGTCCCACAAAGATGTCCACACCCTAAACCCCAGAACCTGTGACTATGTTAGGTTTCACGCAAAGGGTTACAGTTGCAGGTGGAATTATGGTTGCTAACTAACTGACTTTAAAATAGGGAGATCATTTATATTGTCCAGTTAGGTCCAGTGTAATCACATGGGACTTGTACGTGGAAGAAGGAGGCAGAATAGTGGAAACCAGAGGGATGACAATCTGAAGACAGCCTTGAAGATGGGGGAAGGGGCCAGAAACTGAGGAATGTAGGGGTCTCTTACAGCTGGAAAAGGCAAGGAAACAGATTCTTGCCTAGAAACTCCAGGAAGGAATGCAGCCCTGCTGATGACTTACTTTTGGGTTAATGAGATGCGATTTGGACTTCTGATCTTGAAAATTGAAAAACAATATTAAAAAGTGTTGTTTAATCCACCAATTTGTGGCAATTTGTTACAGCAACTATAGGACACCAAGACACTAATATAAAGTGGGGAAGAGCATGGGTTCAGAGGTCAGATGGCCAAGGGGTTCGATCTTGATTTTGCCTTAAGTAACTGCCTATTCTTGGGTGAAAAACTAAACCTATCTCAGGTTCTGATGAGTGCCATATTTTCATTATTTTATAGTTTTTATGAGAGCTAAATGGGACAATGTACATGCTAGAGAAAGTCAAAAGCCACCAGAGCTACACAGCCACAAAACAGTCTATCATCTTGCTGTGAAGTGATTCAGTGAGGGGAAAAGCCAGGGTTTCTAGAGTGCTAGAAAGGAGGATTTCATGGTGATAGATAATTAAGCATTGAAAACTGCTTCTAAATAGGATAAGTCCATAAGATGAACCCATGTGGCAAAAGAAAACCATTATTCATTGGTCAAGAAGCAACAGTCGGTGTTAATTTGTAGATGAGTGACTTCTAAAAGTAGAAATTAATCTTTTGTGATCCCTCTTCCTGGTCCTCCCATATCCCAAGTTGATAGGATGACCACACAAAGAAAGGCAAATTATCACACTTTCAGGTCTACATGTTCATCCTGGTTTCAGGTGACATTCTCACAGATTTCCATGTGTTTCTCTGAGTCACTTGAATCTCCTTCTGATGAAGCTTCTGTGAAATACCATGTATTAGTTAGCCAAAGGGGTGCTGATGCAAAATATCAGAAATCTGTTGACTTTTATAAATGATATTTATTTGGGTTAGAAGCTTACAGTTACCAGGCACTAAAGAGTCCAACTCAAGGTACCATAAAAGGTACTTTCTCACCCAAAGTCTGTTGCCGCATATTGACACAAGATGGCAGGCGATGTCTACGAGGGTTCAGCCTTCCTTCTTCTTAAGTTTCATCTTAAGTTTCTTCTGATCTCAGCTGTAGGTTGGCATAAGACTTGTCACTCTCCCAGGACTTGTTTCTTTCCAGGCTCAGCTGCTCTGGTCTCTCCACAAGGTCAGCTGTAGACTATCAGGCCCATCTCTCTTCCCAGGGCTGCAGGATCCTGTCTAATAAACTGTCTCTCTTCCTCTTTTTTCTCCTTCTTCATGTATTTTCTTGCATGTGGGAGTCTTGTTTTATCCCTACCAAGGGGAGGGGGACTCAAACCTGCATACCCTAATGATGTGGTCAAATAAAATCCCTAATCTTGATTTAATAAAGTAAAAGTGAAACCTCTGAATCTAATACAATCTAATATGCCCAGAGGAACAGACAAGTTTACAAACACAATCCATTATCTCTTTTTGAAATTCATAAACAATGTCAAACTGCTACAAACCATGAAGTATTTATTAACAATACACTGGACAATAACAGCAATTAGAACCATAGTTATTGTTTGTAGGGTGCCTTTAACCAATCTTCTTTTGGAACAAGGCGAAGTCATGCAATAAGATCTCACCCATGGTAGGTTTTTCCCATTTGGGCAACTTATTCACTTGTCCATGAATTTTACATACAAATCTCTTGATTTATCCTGAAGCCATCATCCAAATGCAACAGGTGTGCTTGCCAGCACATAATCACAATCTTTTTGATTAGTAAATACCTTAAAGTCATTCTATTTTTCAGCACCATTGAAGCAAGTTAATTATGGCTTTTTGTTTGTTTCCAGTATCTTTCTTTCATAGAAGTCAGAGGACACTTTCATTTGTTATGATGTCTATTGTAAGGAACAATTTTTATTGTGGTGTTCTCCTCCAGGGACTCCAAGGTGAAAGAAGAAATATATTCAAGTGATAAAAATCAGTATCTCAGCCCTTTCAGGAGTTTTACCCTTTAACAAGCACAAAATGAGAGTTGATCAAGGCATTTGAGAGTATACTAATATAGAAGGTACTAATAAAGAAGGGTTAAAACATTCATATGGCATATAAACCCTTCCCAACAGGCAGACTCTTTCCTCTCTCCAGAGCCCACACTGTGCAGTGAAATTACCTTGACATAAATACATAAAGCCATGAAGAACACAACCTGCAAGTCTGGCAAATTTTGCACACTTTTCTTTGCACATTTCTGATGGTGATTATAAGCAAATACATGTAAGGTTACAACTGAAAAATGTATAGTTATTTCAACTAGTGGAAATTCATTTACCTGGAGCAATTTTTTTGTGTAAAAAAGTGTTTGGGTTTTTTTCCTAAAATGTGGTACCAGTGGCAAGCTTTAATATTATGTGCTTTGTAGAAAAGTCATATTCCTTAGAGTTGAAGCTAACCCTAATGTCATATTTATAAAGATCTATCTTAAAAATATTTTTGATCACTGTAACGAACATTGCTTTCCTCCAAAGAACTGGTTGTTGAATAGTATCAGTCTCAAAGCTGTAATTTTTTTAGGTAAAGTTTTTAATTTGGGGCTAATCAGAAACAAACCTAGTTTTGCAGATGAACTTGATAATTGTAGTTGTAACATTTTAGCAGCATACCTTCACAGATGAGACCATATGTCTTAATTTGCCAGGCTGCTATGACAAATACCATGCAATGGCTTGTTTTAAAAATAAGCGTTTATTGGCACACAGTTTTGGAGAGTAGCAGTCCACAATCAAGGCCTTGGCAAGGTCTCTGTAGTGTTCTGGTGCCGGCTTGCCACAGTCCTGAGGGTTCCATGACTTGCATCTCTGCCTCCCATCAGGGCACGCTATCTTTCTCAGCAACTGCTCTCCTGGTTTCCCCTGGCTGCTTCTTCTGGCTCCTCTGCATGGCCTTCTCCGACTTCTTTTTACAAGGTCTCCAGTAATATGGATTAAGGCCCATCTTCCTTTAGCTGGGCCACGCCGTAACTAAAAAGTAAAAACAACACCCTCCAAAGGCGCCATCCACAATGGCTTCATATGAATGGAGACACAGTTTAAGAATAGGAGCACATCAGTTATTCGGGTCACATAGTTCAAGTCTATACACCAGAATTCCAGAAGAAAGGTGAGCAATCCAGTAGCCAGTTAAATTTCCTGGTGTGGCTGTGGTCTCAATTTTAAAAAAAAAAAGTTTTTTTATGAAGAGTTTTCCATAATGTTAGAATGTTTAGGAAAATGAGAAATATGAGTTTCATGGCTAAACATGGTGAACAAATTAAATGTAAACCATATGCTTATTTATATTTGTTATAGTAATCAATAATACCAGAATGAAGGAAAATATCCTCTTTTAAAGTGTAATACATATAAATTCATCAGGATAACATCAATATCATCTTAGACAGTGAGGGCTTTCACAATCTTCAGTGTTTTATTTGAAAACATAAAATGAATTATGGTTATCCTTAATTGAGAAGGATACTTCAATGTAAGAATAAAAGCTTCCTTAAATCAATTAACTTATCAGTTTTTTGTGCATCAACATGAGTATTTTTCTCAACCTGAAAATTATATACTTGCTTAAATATAGATATATTAACGAAAAATTAATTTTATATAACTAAAACTAGGAGACTAAATTTCTCTTTTAATATGTCAGGGTTTTGGGGTTTTTTTTAATTCTGGATTTGGGAAGCCAAAGAGCCCTTATAATAGTTTTGACATTTAAAATTTTCATTTCCATGTGTCTACCAGGGATTGAATGTATTTATACCACTTAGGACTCCTTGTGCTTCCTAAATCTAAGGATTTCTCTCCTTCATTGAGACTAGAAAATTCTCAGTCATTATTCCTTTGAAAATTTCCTGTAATTCCTCTATGATCTTCCTCTGGAACCACTACTAGACAACTCTTGGACTCTTGTTCTATTCTCCATTCTATCTCTTAACCTAACCTCACTTTTACATTTTCCATCTCTAGCTCTCTTTGCTATCTTCTGGGAAATTCTTCAGGTCTAACTTTTATTTTACTAAATCATTCTTCTACTAAACCGAGGGTTTTTTTCAACAACTATTTATTTTTTCATGTATAGATGCTCTAGTTGGTTATTTTACAAATCTTTCAGGACTTTTCCATAGTGTCTTTTTTCTTTTTTCCTGCTTTTTATTTCATTTTTTTCTTTTTTGTATGTAATCATTTGAAAGTAAGTACTTCATAGTCTTTAACAAACTTCTTTGACCCGAGGTTCTTATAGATCTAGTCTTATGTGTGTCTGCTGAAATTCCTGAACAGGGAAGTGATTCTACATATACTTAGTAATTTTGGATTGTGAGTTCATCTTAACAGATCTCTATCTGTGATCACCTTCTGCTGCCTGATTTGAGGGTGTGTCCCCAGGAAGCAGTTGGTTTCTGCTAGACATCTCAGGGAAATTATAAGCCTGGCAACTTTTTTTTTTTTAACCCAGGAATTTGTACATGGGAAGCAGGTCCTCGACAACTTGAACTACTTCTGCTCCCCTGGACCACATTTGTTAATTAAATATTGGTTTGCTTGGAGGCTCTCAGACTCTGCAGAGAGAGCAAATACAAGCCAAACCCTACATGAGAACAGGTGCACAGTTAACAAGGTATCAGTGGAGATTCCTTTTTTCAGACCAGCTAACACCTTGGAAGATGTGCTTCCTTGTCAACCCCCAATGCTAGGGGGAAGATTAGAAAACTGAGGCTGTAGTATTTATATATATATAAAAGTTTTCAACTCCAGGTTTCTACCTCAAGCAGGCCCAAGACATAGCTTCTTTCCCACCACAGCTATTGAAATGCAAGCCCCTTGGTTACCAGGAAGGGCAAGTCTTCCAAGGGCAATGCTTTAGTTTGCCAGGACTGCTATAAGAAATAACAGACTGCATGGCTTAAACAACAGGAATTTATTGTCTCACAGTTTGGGCAGCTAGAAGTGCAAAATCCACGTATGAGCAGGCCAGGCTTGCTCTGAAGATTGTAGCAAACTGCTGGTGGCTTGTCAGCAATCCATACCTCAATCACTGCCTCCATCACATGGCCATCTTCCTTTCCATCGGTCTCCTACCATGTCCAAATGTTCTCTGCTTATAAAGACTACAGTTGTATTGGACTAAGGCCAATCCTACTTCAGTTTGGTCTCATCTTAATAAGATCTTTGAAGATCCCATTTACAAATGAGTCAACACCCACGAACCTAGCGTAGGAACTGAGCATGTCTTTGCGGGAGACATGATTCAATCTCCCAAGGGCAGTGATGGCATCTTTCCACTCTGACTGCTCTGGTTCTTGGGTCCTGCTTTGTTTTGGCTCTGGTAATTTCCCTTACTTTCTTGCAAGCTCCACCTTGCAATCAGAAGAAACTCCTTGTATTCTATCCAGTATTTCTAGTTTCTCTTTTTAGCAAGAGAGTTTGTTGTGCATGTGCCTCCATCAAGAACAGAACTGGTAGTCCTAATCTGTGTATTTTTAAAGATAGTTTTAAAATTAAACATTAAAATTTTAAAAATTACCAAAGACCTATTTGGGACCTTAAAGCACTTCCTTAAATTATGGGATTCAAATACACAATATGATGGTATTACCCTTATAATAAAAGCTAAGCTAATCATTGAAAGCAAGAGAATGTTTGCAATTTAACTTCCTCTGACTAAGCAAAGGAAGCTCAAAAACCTTTGCAGAACCAGTATCTCTCTTTCAAAATCTTAAATGCCTGCAGAATCAACTTACCATAAGGCCAATGAGTAAGAGAGGAAGATACACCCATGAGTTTCCCTTCTAGGTTCGCCAACCTGCCATTCTGCTAATCTCTTCCATCTGTGATCTAATTAAGTGCCATGATTTCATTCCATTAAATATACCAATGCTAAATTTAGCAAGATATATATTCAGAATTCTTGATAGCATTTTTAATACTTGCTGCCAATTTTTTTTTTTTTTTGCCTAAATTCACTCTTTAAAAATGATCAGTTTTCCCTATTTCTTTTCTTTGAAGTTAACTCTTTGCTGGGACAATGGCAATAGAGTTGTTTCTAAGTTATTTTTTTTCCCTGGGCAATTACATGCTTTAGATATTTCCTTCTATTTTGACATTCTTTAAATCTGGACTTTCTTGAAATCATTAAATCATAGAACATGAGCTCTAAGAAACAGGTACTTGGTTTTATTCAACCGTTTATCCTTAAAGCATGGCATATTGCCAATTGTATGTATTCAATAAATATTTGTTGAATGAAAGAACCATTAGCCTTTTCCAAATTAACTTCTGTCTCAAACCTGGAGTCCTGTTTATTGAATCCCAGTAATCGAGACTCCACCCAAATGACTCCATTGGCAGAGATCTCTCAATAGCATGAGGAAGCCTGTTCCACTGATGCCTGGATCCATTTTGTTTGAGTCACTTCACTTCCTACATCTATTCTACCTGGATCCCAGTTTATTCTTCTGCTGTAACATGCACCAGGATATTACCCAATTCTGTACAGGAACCTGTAAAAATACCTCTCCGTTATCTTGTATTCACTTCTTGGAGCTGGGTATGATCTTGGTCTGGGTATGGGAAATCTCTATTTTAAAAAATGTTCCCAGTGGGTTTGGATCCAGGTGGTTCGTGGGCCAGCACTACTCTAGCACAATAGTTTGGCAATAAGTTCCCTTCCAAATTTCTCTGCTCCACAGTTAAATGTTCCTTGTCCCTCTATCCAGTCTGGTAAAATGATGGTTTCCAATTGCCCATCTCTTGAGTTGGTCTAATTCGGGCATTCCTTCTGAAACTGTGTCACACATAAATGGATCTGTCTGCCACAGACAATAGTGGGACCAAATGAACTTCACATTTCTTTTAATGTAGCCCGAGTTCTTCCATAACCCCAGGTTTTGTCCATTTTTAACTTATTAACAGTAAATTCTCCAGTTCTTTCTCACAGTTATGCCACATATAGTTGGGGAAAAGACAATAAACTAGATTCAGAAATTTATATTCAGCCTCTAAATTTTATATTTTTATTGGCAAATGTCCTCATATTTAGAGAAAATTTTGATCTTGAGTTTTCAAATTCATTTGATTTTTTGTAATTTGAAAATTTAATCACATGCATTCTGTCTCTTCATTTGTTCCCTCAACAAATATTTACTAATAACCCATTATGTGCAAGCCATTGGCAAAGATCCCATTTGGGATATGAAATTCCACAAGTAACAATGCTTGCTTGGAAGGACTTTGCATTCTCATAAGCAAATCTACTGTCTTCATCTGTTTGATTGACAATAACCTTCTGAGGACAGAGTCTTGTGGTAAAAGATTACAGCTCATGGAGCAGGTATAACTCAGTGGTTGAGCACTTGCTTCACATGTATGATGTCCTGAATTCAATCAATGGTACCTCCTAAAAAAGATAATAGCTCTCTTTCCCTCTATACTGTGTCCTGATCAACACTATTTGATGAGATATTCAACAGTTTAATATCCACCTTCTGTTATATAGTCCCACATTTCCCCATTTTCCACCTTAGTGGAAATCCACATAATAACTAAAAGAATATTGAATTCACATCCTGGGGAGTCCTGCTACATTCTCTAATAGAGAGCCAAGATGGGCGGCGGACTTGGCCCAGTGGTTAGAGCGTCCGTCTACCACATGGGAGGTCCGCGGTTCAAATCCCGGGCCTCCTTGACCTGTGTGGAGCTGGCCCATGCACAGTGCTGATGCACGCAAGGAGTGCCCTACCACGCAGGGGTGTCCCCCACGTAGGGGAGCCCCATGAGCAAGGAGTGCGCCCCATAAGGAGAGCCACCCAGCGTGAAAGAAAGTGCAGCCTGCCCAGGAATGGTGCTGCACACACGGAGAGCTGACACAACGAGATGACACAACAAAAAGAAACACAGATTCCCATGCCACTGATGACAACAGAAGCGGACAAAGAAGCAGCAGCAAATAGACACAGAGAACAGACAACCAGGGTGGGGGGGGCAGGGGTGAGAAATAAATAAATAAATAAATAAATAAAAAGACAGAGGCAAGAATCCCCCAAGTACAAGGGCAGTACCTAGTGAAGGAAGACAGACCATTACACCAGGCCCTTGATATTGATGGTCGTACTTATGAATCTTTTCTTGTGGAATTGAAACTTAGGCTAGTACTGTATATTGCCTAAGAGTTACCTCCTGAAATCCTTCTTGTTTCTCGAATGTGGCCTCTCTCTAAGTTAAACGCAGCATATAAACATACTACATTCCCCCCAGTGTGGGAAATGACTTCTGGGGATGAGCCTCCCTGGCACTGGGGAATTTTTACCAAGTGCTAACTAGCAATGCATCCAGAAAAGACCTTCGCCAAAAGGGGAAATATTAAATACAAATGAGTTATTATGGCTAAGAGATTTCAAAGTGAGTTGTGAGGTCATTCCAGAGGTTATGCTTATGCATGTCTCAGCAAGATCTCATTGACTGTCACAGTAAACAATGCCTCAAACACTGGGACTCCTGAGGGCTCCAGACACATCCAGATACTATAAGCAGGGCAGACAAGCTCAGGAATTTGGCATCCTGTCAGCAAACCTTACTTTGGAATTTGTGCTCCCCAGTGTAATAGAGTTAGACTCATTTATAGTTTTCCTGCAAATGGCTCTTCTGCCCCTTTTATTTGAACCTATAATTAGCAATGAATTTGTTAAATATATGTCTCAGAGATTTAAATCTTTGATCTGTCCATGTGCCAGTTGAGCCCTGAATTTCAGCAAAGTTGTAACACCTACTCTTCAGTTCATTGAACTCACCCAGGACAACTAAAGGAGATGATGATGGACAATGTCCATCCCAAGGAACAGAAAGTGTCTGCAACTGCAAGCAAGATAGCTCTATCCATCTCCCCATGGGATCTAAGCCCCCTCTCAATTAGAAACAGAGTGGGCATCATCATTCCCATATCTTCAAGATTGGGGAATGAACAATGGACTAAATTAGACTTATTATAATTCTATTATAGACTTATTATAATTCTAGCAATGGAAGAACTTTTATCATTGATATAAAGGCAGTGACCACCAGAGGTTCAGAGGGGAGGGAGAGGAAGAATAGTTGGGACATGGAAATTGTCCTACATGACATTGCAATGATGGATACAGGACAATATATATTATGTCATAATATATAATTATGTCATAACTTACAAAATTGTGCAAGACAGAGTGTAAACTATAATATAAACTATAGTCCACAGTTAGCAATGCTTCAATATGTGTTCAACAATTGTAACAAATGTAGCACAGAAATGAAGGATGTTGTTAATGTGGGAAAGTTTGAGAGGGAGAGGGAGCTGGCCATATGGGAATCCCCGTATTTTTTATGTAACATTTATGTAATTTAAAATTTCTTTAAAAATAAAAAATGATTTTAAAAAAAGAAAAATGAAGCTAATTTATTATAACCTTTTTCATGAGGAACCCAATGTAGCACTCAGTAACATTATTTTCTTTCACAAATGTTCAGAACCCATCTGTTCCACACACCATTCCAGAAGCTACAAGGGACAGACTTTGAGTTCCCATTTTTTATGAGAACTCACATAAGTCCATTCCCAGTTAAGGTGCCCATTCCTTGTTTGTGAATACACAAATTTGCCCAGTTGGAGCTTTGATAAATAATCTGGTATGTAACTTATTTGAATTGGTAGCATCCCCTATGTCTCCTTCTCTTTATATGTTTGTCTACTTTTTTCCAACCAGAAGACCATTCCCTTTGGGGGAACCATTTGGAAGCAAAAAGGTTGAGTGATTCTTCTTACTTTCTTTCTTCTTTTACATCATAGCATCTTCTTCAAAAAAAGTCTTACACTTTCATGTTCCCTGTCCTAGGCCTCCTGACAAAAAGTTTTAAAAGTCTCTGCCAAACATTTTTATTCCACTTAAATAAAGCACCTCTCCTTCTATCATTTGTACATTATTTCTTAAATCTAAGCTAGAGGAACTTCCTGTTTAAGATTCTGTGTTCTTTCCTTGCCTTTCCCTTTAGTGGTATTTACAATTTTTGAATTACAGTTTTATTTTTTCAAAACTTCTCTTCCTTATGAGTAAACATCCTTTTTAAGATTCTATACCCTAAATACTGAATTTTAAGATCTCTTTAAAAATAAAGAGAAAAATCCAGAAAGTACAAAAAGTTGTATACAAACAGCAGATTGTGTTGGGGTGTTTCCAAGAAAATAATCTGAGGAGTTTGTAACCAATGAAAAGAAATGATATTCAAAATTTCTTAGTACAAGAACCTCAATGTAGGAAATATGTCCATTATCATCAGAATGTAAAAGGAATATCTGGGGATAAGAGCAAGGAAACACATAATTTTTCCCCATCATTGCACTGAAAACATCAGAAGAACCCATACTTGTTATGAAAGAATCCAAACACTCCAGAACTGCACCAAGTCCTGCCAAGGCCACTACGCAGGGGCAAACCTCAGTGAACGGTTTTCTATGTCTCTTCCCTAAGATTTGAGGATTCTTGGCTACCATCTTCATTGAATCTGAAAATCCCAGTGAGATTTTATGGCAGAGAGGTCAGAATCATTAGAGTTAAGAATGTTTGACAAGCAGGATGCTCTAAACCAAGATGGACAAAATGGTTTAAAAACAAGCCATTCAGCCTCCAGGGCACCTGCACAAGGTGAAATGCAGAAACGACTGCTCAGGACGTGGTGGCAGAAGTCACCTGATGGAGGACAGGGGACTGCAGCTCAGCTCCCAGGCAGGTCTTCTCAGGGTGCACACATTCCCCCGATTTAAAAGAATCCCCAGTCTCACAGCTGTTATAAGAATATATAAATGTATGTATGTGTGTATCTATACATACACACATATATATAATCATTTGCTTACTATGGCTAGTTTAACAAACTGGCAGCTTGAAACCACAGAAATACAAGGCCCCACAGTTCTGGGGGCCAGAAGCCCGAAATCAAGGTGCCGGCAGGGCCGTGCTCCCTTCAGGGCTCTAGGGAAGGTCCCCCGCCTCTCCCAGCGTCCTGTGCTCCCGCGGCCTGAGCTTCCTGGGTCTGCAGACACAGCACACGGGCTCTGTCTCCCTCATCACACGACCTTCTCCCCCTCGCCTCTGTGCCTGTGTCTCTTCTCCTCTTCTGATAAAGACACCAGTCAGATTGGATTAGGGTCCATCCTAGCCCAGCATGACCTCAGTGTGATGACATCTGCAAGGCCCTATTCCAAGGAAAGCTGCCTTCTCAGGAACCAGGGGTGGGACTTCTGTCTCTTGGATGCATTCAACTTTTAGTAAGACGTGTATAGAATGTCCTACTCACTAGCCAGAGCAAAATCATAACCTTAAATTTAATCAAGGAAAAGTGAAACCTCTGAACTTAATACAATCTAATACGCCCAGAGGAACAGACCAATTTACAAACATAATTCAATATCTACTTTTGGAATTCATCAATAGTATCAAAATGCTACAAATATATATGTGTATGCTCATGTATGTGTGCATATACACATATACATATCTGTAGCTACACATATATATCTCTTTCTTGCCATTACACTTCTTTTGAACCATGAGATTTTCCCAGTTAGCCCCAAATCTGTCAGTCACTCCCTGTCGGAGGGATGGACCCGAAGGGTATCGGGAATGAAAGACAAAGAGAGATTGGATCAGGGGTTCTGAGAGCATTGATTTCTCAAGCTCATCAGACAAGTTTATTAACATCAGGGGCTTCTTTATATACCCCAAGCAACCGTGAGAACTAGCAACTATTCTAGCTATTCCCATAACTTCGTTAATGAAAACACAGTGCACAGTGGATAAGAAAGTAACTAAAGCCTAAGATGTTCTATTATGTTATTGAAACAAGTATACTCATAAATCTTGTTGCCTAGGTTACTTGAGATATCAAGTCTGGGTACTGCTGGAATGTTGTGTTTCACAGAGAGATTAGCCACCTGCACGTACATCTCCAGGGACAGCATGACCCAGCAGTCAGAAAGTAACTTGCTACCATGGAAACAACATGCCTTTGTTTCCCACATTTCCCCCTTTATGTTTTGGTCAGGGTGACTGTGCCTGGCTTAGGCTGCCCTCCTCTGAGGGTCTTACCCGTCATTGACTACCAGCCAAGTGCTCTGACCATGGGGAATTATATCCGGGTTTTAGCAAGTACCAAATTATTAGCTTGTCCCATCGCGTCAACATGGTGCAGTCTTCGGCATATTTCTCGTCCCAGACAAGCAACCACAATAAGCAACAAGATTAATACACAAAGTCCTATTCCTAATGCTGATAAAAAATGCTGAGACTTCCACCAATCTACTGGGTTAAACTGATTAAAATGAGAAATTAAATCATTAAAGATATCCTTATCTTCAGCTACATAAATCTGATTATGAGACATTTCTAATATCTGTTTCTGTAATTCTTCTATTTCTAATGACATATTACCTTTATGACCTATTAAATGATTTTTAATCTTTTCCTAATCAAATATAGAATTATTATAAGTAGAGTAATACAAAAGTTACTTTCATTCCAATCACATTTCAATCCCCTTAAGTTTAAATTATACAACTGATCTCCAATATGCAAAACAGCTGATTCTAAATTATTAAGTCTACTGTTTAATTCTCCATCGGTATATTCTTGACTATGCCATAAGTCACTAGCATTCTTATGCCATTCATGCACGTATTGTTGAGTCTGCACTGTCTCATGCAAGGCCATGATAGCTGTAGCAGCCGCTGCAATGATACCAATCAGTCCTAATAGGCCAGCTATTAGCAGTCCCACAAATCGCTTTGAGCACTTCAGGATTTCTCATGCCATATGGAACAGCAGTTGACTCTCAGGTGACGATTGCCAAATTCGGTTCAGTCGCACTGGAATCCACACTCCCCGCTGCCTTCGAGCCATTGTAATGAAATCTCCATTCTGTAAAATGTTCTCAGACAAACAGGTATGCAAAGCCCCACTTTTATAAAATAGAGCCTTCCCAGTTATAGTTCATTTTCCAACCACAAACACATAAGGATCTCTTACACATGCCTGAGGATGATGAATTTTATTTAAATGCAGATATTGACCCTTACTATTATCATTCCCAATCCATTCTATAGTAGGGACTATTCCTAGAAAAACTTTCCACAAATTCTTCTGCTTGTGTACAGATGAAATATTACACCATGGAGAAGGGATCCATTTCCCTTTCTGTTTCCAAACACTATTATTTTTAGTAAAAATTATTCTTTGTTGTCCTTTACTATTTAGACCATACCAAATAAATCTGTCATTATACTCAATGGGACTCCCCATAGGGACACTTTCCCACACTATTCCATAGGAATCATTAAAAATGACAGATCCTCTTCCTATATGGCACTCTTGCCATCCTTCTTTATCCCTACTGTCTTTTTGCAGACAATCATAAGTAGGATTTTTAGTCATAATTAAATCATAAGAGGGAAATAAAGTCACAATAAACTGAGTATTATTATTTTTTTAAATAGTTATGGCCCGATTTTTAACATACATACAGGAAGGATGATTACCAATGCATAAAGGTTGATAATCAAATGGTAATGCCAGATTATAGATTCTTTGTCCTTCCTCATAGGGTTTAATTGGCAATTGATCATCAATTGGTCCAGGGAATATATGGGTCTTATTCAAATATATATGAAAAAATGGATCTTTCCAGGTTAACACTCTAAGTAATGGGGGGTTAGGTATATAGGCCCAGTAAGTGTAATTACCGCAGCTTCCTCATTAATTACAATTACCATCATCAGAAGTTGCAGGAGACCCCATCTCTTCATTCCAGGGTTTAATTCTCTTTGTAGGTAGCCAGACTTGTTCTCCATTTTCTGAAATGATAAGAGTATAGCCTCGCCCCCTTACTTTAATCCTGCCTTTTTTCCATTCATTGCTTAAAATATCTTTCCAGAATATTGATTGATCTTCATTTCCTGCGTCCACTGTAGATGTCTGACATTTTCCAAAGTGACATACCACAGGTGTCAATGAATTATAAACATTAAGAAAATTTAAAGTAAATAAATCTTTTGCCAATTGATCTTTTGGTGTTATAATACCATCATCTCCCCCTTTTTGTTTTAAAAGCATAGTTTTTAGGGTATGATGGCTGCATTCAACTATGGCTTGACCTGTAGGATTATAAGGAATGCTGGTAACATGTTCAATACCATATTTTAAACAGAAAGATTCAAAGGATTTACTAATGTAAGAAGGTCCATTATCAGTTTTAATTTTCAGAGGGCATCCCATTACAGCAAAAGCAGACTAGAGTTGTGAGCAAACATGATGAAAACGTTCACCACTTTGTGCAGTAGCCCACAAAAAATGAGAGTAAGTATCAATGCAAACATGGACATATTGTAATTTACCAAATGATGGAATGTGAGTAACATCCATCTGCCACAGTTGATTAGGAGCCAGGCCTCTGGGATTAGTCCCAGCCTGAAAAGGCACTATAGTTAAAGGTCCACAGGTGGGGCAGGTGCGAATAATTTCTTGAGCTTGATGTTTTGTTAACTTTTGGTATTTATTTCGCAGGCCTTTATCATTAATGTGAGTTAAAACATGGTAATCATGAGCACTTTGTAAACACCCTACTAATAAATCAGCTCGAGTATTATTTGCTGTTATAGGACCAGGCAAAGAGGTATGAGAGCGTATATGAGTAATGTAAATAGGATGCTGTCTTAACCTGATGAGATGTTGCAAGTCAGCGAAAAGTTGAGATAACTCATTAGTAGCAAAGATATGAGCTGTTTCAATATGCTTGACAGTAAGACATACATATTCAGAGTCAGAGACAATGTTCAAGGGCTCTCAAAACATTTGTAAAACCTTAATGATGGCTGAAAGCTCTGTGCATTGAGCAGATGAATAAGGAGTTTGACAAACCTGTTCTTTTTGAGAAATAACATATGCTGCTTTTTTATTACTATCAGTAAATACTGTACAAGATGGTTGGGCTATGCACATAGCCCTGAAAAGCACTGCAAAAGTTTACTGTTGGGTTTTTTACAGATAGAGGAATGCAGCTGGCTTGATTTGTTTAAGAAGACACTAAAGAAAGTCTTAGCAAGTTTTAAAACAAAGTATAGCAATACAGCTGGACATTAACTTTATGCAACATACTAGCAGTGTTTGGGATTGCTGCATACTACAGTATTGTTACTTTAATCTATGATAAGAGGTTGTTTCTGTGACACATACTCTTTTATAATAATTAAAACCATAATTAACCACATTGTACTTTTCTTTTTAATATTATGCTGAAATATTGGTAACTTTATACACTTTTAAGCATTTATAGAAACCTTTTACTCATACAACTTTAATTAACAGAGGGTTAAAGGAAAGAAAAAACTTGTTAATTTTATAACACTTTAAAACACCTTTTATTCAACTTATAACATATTAAATGAACTCAATTATTACTTCAATTTTTCTTTCAAGGTAAAAGAACAAATCTCTTATAATTAGTTTGGAATAAAAGGCTACTTTTCAGGATTTGATTTTGAGAAAGCAATTTTGAACATTATGTTCTTTTAAAAGAGATAAAACTTTTCCTTCTTGGAACACCAAGGAAATGATGAGGTTAAAGCTTAAGAAGTTATTTTGATAAAACAGACTTTCTTTATATATTGATTATTCAGGATAAAAGCTTTTACCAAAACAGATTAATGACTTGAGAGGTTTTGAGAAAGAACAAAATTTTTAACTTTGCATTAGTATACTACTTGATATTAAAGCTTTTAAAATTTTATAGATAGACCCATCAAATTTTATTTAACTTTAATCATAAAAATTTCTTTTCCACAAACTTTCTACACTTTTAGTATTCACCTAGGTTTTGTTCCATATTTTACTCTTTCTAATAATCAATCATTTTATCTCAGGACAAAATCATCTTCTGTTTCCTTAAAAATAAAAACACATTCCATATAGCCTACATACAAAGTTATCAAGCAAACTTCTTATAATACCGTTAACACTAAACAAGCTTGTTAAAATAATGAACTTTTCTTTAAATACTTAGTAGCATGCAATATCAGAAACAGTTTCCTAAAAGCAAGTTGTGAAGGGAGGCTGGCTGCTGTCAATCTTTCCTGTTATAAAATTACCTTTTATTATTGTTATTATTATTATTAATTCAGGTTTGTTTAATAATGACCTTTTGGAATTAGCCACTTAAACACTTTAATTTAAACAATGCTTCATAAGACTTTTTATAATTATTTATAACCATATAGACTATAATTATATTATTTTAAGACAAATTTTACTTTTACAGAACACATTTCTTTACTTAAAGTTACCACAATACTTTCTATAACTTGCCACATGCATTTAAGTTCCAAGAGTTTATGAAAATTAGCCATTCTACTTTAGGACAAAACACACCTTTTTGCAAAAACGTATTAAATTTCAGTTAGCATTCTCACAAACTTTCAACCTTTTTAATATTCATTTAAGTTTTACATCCTTCATATTATCCAGTGAAGAAAAATAAGTTATTCATTTCAATCTAGGCAAGAACAACTTTTTATAAAAAGACTTATAGTAATTTTGTTAATCAAGACTCACAATTTTTATCATTGTAGAGATCTTATTAACATTTAGACTTATGTATTAATATAAGCGATTATTTAATTTTTGTCCACTTGAATAGAGCTCTTTTATAAATTTTTATTAATTTATATTACCATCCAGAGGTATCAAAATATGCACTGACATTGAACGAACAGACAAACACAGAACAATCACAACACAGTAACAGAAACATACAGTTTACAATTAACTCATAATTCTTACTTTCTTGGTATACCTGCTTTTAAGTTCTTATTAAGATTTCTTCTGGAATCCATGTTGCCTGTAACATGCAAGCTTATGCTTGGAAACATTTTTATTAGTTATCAGCAATTGGTTAAGATAACTTGAGCAGCATAAATGTAGTTAAGCTCTAATTTAGCAGTTTAGACCATTAACACACATTTTTGGATTATTATTCTGTAAGACTATACTGAGACTTGAAGTTCAGGAGTAAACTATTGATTTAAAACTGAAAATTCCTTTTTAAACCTTGATAAAATTTTTGTACTAATATTAATATCTTGGTTAAATAAGCCCAATTAGAATTAGCATGGAAACAAAACAGAACACCAATGTTGCCATGTTTTTCTCTTTTTCCAGTGGCTTAGCTCTATTAACCCCCACTAGCCCACAGCTACATTGTCATGTAGACAGCAGGGGGTTTGCTGAGTTGCTGCCAGAACAGTTTCCTTATCTTAGTTAACTCTTTAACAGAGAGTTTTCTTACAAGCCTGATTTCACTAACAAGGACTTTATTTAGTATCTTTGCCCATTTTAAATCTTTCAATAGTTTAAAAGTTTTTGGCTCAGGATGAAACTTGACACCCCCTTGCAAATTCTTTGAATCTGGTGGTATCACATGTAATGTTACTGGGAAAGCAGGTAATAATTGTTTAACATAAGGCAAAGCATCGGCAACATCTGAAAACATTTCTAATTTAGGCTTAGTAACAGAAAGCAATTCAGTAGGTGCAGAGAGTTGTACTGGCTACACAGAAGATATTTCATTAAAACACTTCACTGAGCTTTTATTGATGAAAGGGTTAATATCAGGATGAGGGGAAAAAACATGATGGTTCCCCATTCACCTCAACCTCCTGTTTTTGTTCCAATTTACTTCCTTTCATTTTAAATTTACTTATGGGCTTAGAAAATATAGTAATTTCATCTTTCTCTCCTTCTTCAGACTGTAAAGGATCTAAGGCAGCAGCAATTTGCTGGCACAAAGCCCACACAGATAAAGGAATGGATTCCCCTCTTTGATATACTCTTCCTAAAGCTTTCATTAGACATTTCCACTGTTTCAAATTTAAAACATTACACCCCTGAGGCTGAAACCAGTAACAATGTTTCTGAACTAAGGCAAAAAGCTCAAGTAAATCAGCCTTTTTTACTGAAACTCCAACAGTATTTAAAAGAGATTTTAGTACCTGTGAATATTCTTCCATCCATCCTGGTTGATTACCCATACCCTGATGCTAGGGGAAAACAGGATTAATTAAAATTCTTACCACTGTGTGGTCAGACTCAAGTCACCTTTTGATGGACACCTCAACCTTTCTGGAAAGTTTTCAGTTCCGCGTTCCCGATACTGTTGTGGAAGAATTTCTGCTGCAGTCACTACTTTGGGCCCCACGGTGGGCGCCAAATGTCGGAGTGATGGACCCGAAGGGTATCGGGAATGAAAGACAAAGAGAGATTGGGATCAGGGGTTCTGAGAGCATTGATTTCTCATGCTCATCAGACAAGTTTATTAACATCAGGGTCTTCTTTATATACACCAAGCAACCGTGAGAACTAGCAACTATTCTAGCTATTCCCATAACTTCGTTAATGAAAACACAGTGCACAGTGGATAAGAAAGTAACTAAAGCCTAAGATGTTCTATTATGTTATTGAAACAAGTATACTCTATACTCATAAATCTTGTTGCCTAGGTTATTTGAGATATCAAGTCTGGGTACTGCTGGAATGTTGTGTTTCACAGAGAGATTAGCCACCTGCATGTACATCTCCAGGGACAGCATGACCCAGCAGTCAGAAAGTAACTTGCTACCATGGAAACAACATGCCTTTGTTTCCCACCACCAATTCCGACCCCAAATGATACTTTAATCTGAAGAAAGCCACTCTTACTCATCAAAAAGTCAAATCCAGGAAAAGAACCCAAGTTGCCAAGACTGTGTCCAGTGTTCGTGGAAGGAGAGTAGTGTTCTCACTGGCTGGGTATCTAGGAGAAAGCAGTCTTTTCCAAGACTAAAGAACACAGGGTGTATAATAAGAGGGAACAAAAAGGAAATGAAAAGTAGAGCAAACCAAAGCCCAGCTAATAGGATGGGCTGCAGACCCCATGGTGCCAAGGCCACCAGACCCCTCCCCAAGGCTGCTGCTCTGAGCTCTCCAGTGAGCAGCTGGGCAGAGCTGGGTGGGCCAGGGAGCTGCTTTCCTGACCTTCAAAGCCCCCAGTGTATGTGGCTGTGGCAGCCACACAGGAATGGGGAGAAGCATATCACATGAACCCCAAAGTTACAAAGCCTTAACCGAAACATTTCCTTTGGCTCTTATAGCAGCAGTTTCTGAAGAGGAGATGGGCTGGGTTTCCTCATTCTCCCACACTCTGTTTTGCTGGTACCCTCCAGGCCCCTTCCCCAGGTCCCCAGACACCACCACCTCCCTCCTCCTTTAACCCCAATAGCCCCCCTCCCACATCAGCTTATGAAAATGGGTGTCTGGGTGCAGTGGAAGAAGACAGCCCCCACATCCACTCTCCACATGAGCTTCTTTTGGACCCCAGGTACACTCAAGTGCTTAACCCCTTACCCAACCCAGAATGAGAGCTCGATAACTAACCGGTAGTACCTATTATCAGGAATCACTCTTGGCTTCTGCGCAAATTCACCCCCATATCCTGCAATATACACAGTTATGTCTACAGTGCATTAAGGAGGCATGACCCTCAGTTATTAAGAGATGACTAAATTGCTTATATTTTGGAAATTTGTCCATCACAAAAAGTTAAAACAGAAAATTCTGGCTCCTCAGAAATTAGTCCCTTGCTTATCAAAAAGCTCATCTATCCTGATGACCTAGCTGGCAGTAAGGACAGTTCAGATTCAATGCTGCCAAGGCTCCACATTTCTGTCTTCAGGAGTTCTTGCTCACAGGATTAACTTCATTCTGCAGAACACTTAATACAAAGGGAAGTACCTTGGTAGTATTGGTGAAGATTTTAGTTTTTCTTCATCACTCTCACGCATAAATCATAATCATCTCAATCTGTTTCTGAATATGGTTCTGTACTAAATATCAAGCATTATGGTATTTATAATCCCATTGTTAATGCCCTATTATTTTTCTCAAATCTAAAATACTACAATTTTTACAGGCTCTTGTGTGTGTGTGTGTGCCTTGAGCTATCAGCATTAGATCCTGTGGTGTTATTTTTAGTTAGCCATGTAAGTTTTCTGACAGAGATGCCACATCCCTGTTCATCACTGGAATTGATTGGGCCAATCTGGATAATGAGAATGGAATCTCCAAACATTGCCCATTCATATAAGAAAATGCACACACACATACACACACATGCACACACACACGTACACACATACATACATACTTAGGATCTCTTAAAATCACAAAGTTCCCCAAACTTGCAGTAACAAGTTTGACAGTTACATTCTTTCACACTGTTAAAGTCTGAGACTTATAAGTAACTGCAAAACTGTGATTTAATAAATTATGAATTCTTGAATCATATCAATTTCTAGTATTTAAGTAGCCATTTTACGAGGAGGGGAGGGTCGCTGCCATGTCTGGTGGCGGGGGTATCTTCAGTGATGCCCTTCGAGGGCTCATCTCTACCCTGCTCTAGGAAGGAGTTGCTATAATACAAAAGAAAACATTTAAAATGCTTGACTTTGTATTGTTGTTTTGGAATTTGCCTGTCAGCATATTATATATCCATTTCCAGCCCTCTTGCATAGCCATGATCTTTACTAGGTTTTGCAACCTACAGCAGTACTTCAGTTTTAAGAATGCCTTATTGCTCTCTGTGCATTGTTCTCATAAAGGCTAAATAAGTCATTAATCCTACTTTTATCTCCAAGCAATAAGCCATTTTCTCAAATGTAATTTCTGAAGCTGCCATTTTTCATGGTTCTCATTCTTTTGCCAATATATAAAATGTTCAGTTACAATTTGTTTAAACTTACCTATAATGCATTAAACCAGGGTACAAAGTGTCTGTGTTGCCGCAATATGTAGAAACTAACCTGATCGGGAAGGAATCCACATCCCCTCAGAGCACAGAGCAGAGAAGCTGAGAGAACTCAGGGAAGGATGGCCCAGAGCACAGAACTGTCATTTTACAACCCTTTCCTTGGGTTCCAGAACAGGTTCACAATTTAATTCCCTGTGAAGCCTCAATTCAATTTGTTGCAGATGCTCTCTGTCAGTTTGGAAATGGTCCAACCAAACACCAAAGGACCAGTTTCTTTGTCTTTTCATTTATTCCAGTGAAAAGGTCTTTTGCCTCTCATTCAAAATTAAAATAAATGTGGTCCTCAACTGAGTTTAAAGTATGTACATTTTGCTTTTCCCATTGTTCAAAAACTCCTCAATTTTAGACCTAAATCGATTTTCCTTCATTCCCTCAACAATATTTAGATTTCTTCTCCCACCCCTTCATCTCCACCCACCACTGCTCTCCTTCCTCTTCTCCTGGCCTTTCAGTAGTATTTCTGCATAGAGACGAAGAGCAAGGAAATGGTACTGGGAGGAAAGAGGAGTCATCTCCTCTACGCTGCTCTCCTGACCTTTTATACCCAGGTTTGAGGAACATTGAAGGAAATACACCATTGGAAAGGACATTTAGGGCAGCGCCCTAGGGAACCTGTTTTCCCTCTGCATCATCATCTTTTACCAACTTCAGAGACCTGGTTCCTCTCTGAATCAGTCTCTAATGAGAGCTGAGGGATTACTTCCTATGGCCAAAGCTTTCAGCCTTTCTGTGACTTCCTTACTCCTGGACCAGTCATGCCCACAACTTTTCTACCTTAACCAGAGGGAATATTTTTTAAGATATTGGCTAAACCCATGCAATGAACATTTTAGCTATAGTTTGGTGAACAATGGTTTTATAAAATGAAAGAAAAAAGATTTAGAAATTACCAAAAAAAGTAGTATATCAAAACAACCAGAAATTCAGAGACCAAGTATAAGTAAGGAGAAAATAAAATTTATGTAATGATTTTTTACACTAAATATTGCTGACAACTTGTAGAATCTGCAATAAATGAGTAACATAGTCTGTCAAGTTTGTAGAATGTTCAGACCACAGGCTGTGATCTCACCTTTCCTGATCTGCCAATAACCAAAATTTGAACATTATTTGGTTCCAAGGAGGAAAAAATTATATTTTGCTGTTGTAAAACCTAGGAGTACTTAGGAAACCATGCATTTTACAGATTGAAAATTCATGCAATGAAATTCTATTCAGTGAAAAGAATAAACTGTATATAACAGCATGCATAATATAGCTGAATCTCACAAACATAATGTTGAATGAAAGAAACCAGATAACAATGAGGAACTTCTGTATGATTCCATGTATAGAGAACTTGAAAACGGAAAAAACTAACCTTTGGATTAGTGGAGATAGTAGCCATGGAAGTTGCTGAGGGCAGGGAGAGGGAAGAGGACATGAGATGTGGGGGCATTTTCAGGACTTGGAGTTGTCCTAAATGATATTACAGGGACAGATGCTGGACATTATATATCCTGCCATAGCCCACTCCATGGACTGGGGGAGAGTGTAAACTACAATGCAAACTATAATCCATGCAGTGCAGCAGTGCTCCAAAATGTATTCACCAAATGCAATGAATGAAACACAATGATGAAAGAGGTTGTTGATGTGGGAGGAGTGGGGGAGGGGGATATATGGGAAACTCTTATATTTTTTAATGTAATACTTTTGTGAGCTCTATATCTTTTTTAAAAAGACAATTAAAAAATAAATTTTAAGAAAAGAAGCCAGGAGACTGCTTGAAGGGAGCCCACTGTGAGGTTCTGTGGTTTGGTGATGATGTGTCTTGAGCTGAGTTTGCTTGTACAGGTGTGCTCAGTTCATAAAAATTCATTGGGTTGAACTCTGAGCATGAGTGCTCTTTTCTGAATGTATACCATACTTCAATGAAAAATTTTTAAATGTATGCTTTTATAAGCTCCTTTCCTGTTTTGGCCCCCATTAACATTCTTTCCTCAACACTGAATTCCAACCCAGAGGTTTTCAGAGACAGCTCCTTGGTTCAGAGAAGCCCCACTCTTGTCATAAGTACAGTTAAATGTTTCATCATTGATATGGACTCCTGCACATATCACCAGGGTCATTATTGTAAATGAGTCACGTATTATGGTGAAAAAGCACTGGAGCCAGTGTCTAAATTGCTGAGTAGATTGCCATGTTGTAGACATGACCTTGGACAAAGTATTCTCTAGGCTTGTTTCCACATACCTAAAACCAGGCAAATAATACTTCTCTTCACCTCATGAAAAGACTGCTTTCAGCAGATGTATTTCAAAGGGCTCTACGTATTCTGCAGGGCTATTTTACTGGCTCTCTTCCATTTGTCCCTTCAGATCCACCCTTCATATTTTGTCACCTGTTCTCAGTCCTAAGAAGAAAATCCATGTGGACTGCATCCACTGGCTGCCTTCTCTCTGGGTTCCTACTAGACCCAGCCAGGAGGAAGCACCAGTAGGAGATTTGGAGAATGGGAAGTCATTCCCCAGACTTCCTCCCAGGCTGAGCACTCGCACTCTTGCGCTCTCTCTCTCTCTCATCTGCCTCTCTCTGTCACTAGTCCCAGGATACTGCACCATCCATTTAATTTACCTACATTCTGTCCATATCGTACTAACTAGCCCATTATTAAATTGTCCCCAAATTACCATTTTGAGGTGCAATCGGTTTTACTCTAACTGATACAGCTAAATAAAATAATTATAGTTGTCAAAATTATGGTACTGATTAATGAAAATAAGAAATCTTGGACATACCAAGTGGAGCAATAACAATCAGAGTGTGAGTAGAACTTAAAGAAACATAATTACGTTATGGCCTACTCCCATGGAGAGACAAGATGTATGATATTACAAATCTGGAGCTCAGATCTGTAACTGCAGCTCAAAGAGAAACTTATACATTGATTAATGGATTGATTAGTATTAAGTGTTGTACCTATACCAGATGAATATAATAATTTCTCTTCTATTCTAGATCATATGCAGTGGATGTTGAATATGTTAAAAATCTTGGTAAACTTAATTACTTTTCTAAGTAGTTAATGAATAAGCCTATAAGATAAAAGAATGACTCTCTTAAGTACTGTTTTTATTTTGCTTGCCATATGCTGTCTAGTTGCCTATCGTGTCATTGTGAGTTTATGTCTAGGGCAGTGCCTCTCTTAATACCTCTCCTAGCTGTCCTAGGCATAGCCATCACCATGGGAACTGGGGTTGGCAGTTTATACCAAACCCAGCAGGTCTATCACAATTTCTCCCTAGAGTTATCCAACAGCATAAAAGAACTCAAAGAAGAATACTATTTCCCATCAACTTTGGGAGGATGCAGCCGCTGAACGTACCTGGCCTTTCTCATTCTGGTGTCATGGTTAGCCCCCTTTTTAGGCCATCTTACCACCATCTTCTTTATGCTTTTTGTAGACCATGTATCTTAAATTCTGTTTATTTCTACCCAGAATCAATGCCAGTACAAGACATTAGCCATGTAGGGACTTCATCTAGCTGCAACCACAGTGCCAGACCCATCTTCATTCAACATTAATAGAATAGCCAGTGGGTTTTACACCCTATCAGGCAAGGAGCAGCTAAAGAATGATCATTGCCATTCAGCATCCCCTTAAGTATAAGGGTATAAACTCTCTAAGGGGGTAGTTGAGGCAGGCAGCTGGGACCTGGCAGAGACATGGCCATGAAGACACACCTGGGAACCCCCTTTTACTGAAAACAAAGTTGGAAAGTCCCCACCTAGACCCTAGCCATGAGGTACCATTTGGAACTCTTCCCAGGGTCAAAGGGAAGTCCCAGATAACTTTAAACAACAAGCTTCCCATTGGCCCCCTAAGAGCAAACAGCGGGGGGCCCCCTCCCCAACACAAGGAAAGGGGAGGAAGAAAGGTTATCAAAAGGCCTAACCTGGGGCCTCATGTCCACAACTAACCCTGTAGCACACTTGCATCCATGTTTTGGGTTGTAAACTTTTCTCATTACTAGTTTTCTTGTATCTTAATAAATACTTTACTCCCTTGCTTACCCTAAATTTTTTTTAAAAGTCTTGATATTGGACTGAATATGAAATAACCCAGAAAAAAATAGACATAGTGCTTGAAGATAATTTTTATTGAATTCATATTATACAGTATATCTTGTTCACCACATGACCTTGGGATTTACATTTCTTTAATAAAAACTTAAGCATCCCAAGGAATTATAATTAACCAGATTTTGGATAATAAAAATACTTTAGCTCATTACACTTTGCAGCAAAGCCAGGAGTTCTGAGTGGCAGAAAAACCCAAATGTCACTCAGACAGGCAAAGAAACAGATTTATTATACACGGGCTCAGAGGTGAGTCAATCTCCAAATTCTGAACCCCATCTTACAGTTTTTATAGGTTTATTTAGGGTTTTATATAGAATTATCATGGCTCTCACTTATTGGCTAATGCATTGCTGGGCTGGCGGGCAAATTTTCTTCTATAATATGCAAGCAGGGTTACAGAAGCGGAAAACAAGAATGGTCAATTAGATAGTTTCTTGCAAGGTCATGTTCTTGCAAGGGAGTTACAGAAACAGAAGGCAGGAGTGGTCCATTAGATAATCTCCTGCAAGGTCATGCTCTCTTATTTTTCAACTTTCCCCCCTTTGACACCCTTATAGTTTTTATAGGGCATCACTCATGCTAAGTGGCTTATATTCTCTTAGGGCCAGAACTCTTGTTGTTGCTCTCTGGGTTACTGTTGTTTCAATGAACTTGATAAGGGCATTGACCATGCAGAGGCCAAATGTTGCTAACATGAGTAAAGTGATCAGGGTACCTACTAGGGGCAGGAGCCAAGAGGACCATTGTTTCAGATTCCAGCTCCATGACTCCTCTAGTTCCCTTTTTCTTTTCTGGGTCTGGTTTCTCAGCTCTTTTACTTTGGTATAAACTATTCCTGATTGACATAATAACAGCATTCTTCCCTGAAGAAGATGCATGTTCCTCTTTTTTCTGCTGTCAATTGGTCTAGGGCTCTGCTGTTTTGCTGGGCTACTGCAGCTAGTAAGTTGACTTGGCTCTGGAGGGAGACTAGGGAGTCAGCAACTTGTTCTATGTTCTCATTTAGTTCTTGGGAGAGTTTGTAATAAAAGTCAAAAGAAGAACCCAATCCTCCCAGTCCAGTTCCCACTCCTGTGACTATACCTGCTCCCATAAGGGCAGTGGCGAGCAGAGCTTGTTTAGCCCACTTTTGGTGCAGGTTTAGGGCTTTCTCTAGCTCATTTTTGGTGTATTCTGATACTTCCTGTGTTAGGAACACCATGATGCAACTCCCTGTCCAATTGGCTTCAAAGCATCTATACACAGTGTTTCCACATAGGAAGAACAATCCTGGGAAGCTACACTGGGTCAGGTTGTTTGCTAGGGTTTTATTGGCAGTCATAGGTTTGCAGGGATGATCCCAACCAATTCTGATGTTAGATTGGAGTTTTTACCCAGATAGCAGGTTATATTGTTTTTTTGTTTTGTTTTGTTTTGTTTTTGCCTTCTGAGAGAACTAGCCAGACATTGAGGGCCATGAGGCCAATAGGGGCAATTTCACTTTTAATTTTAGTTAAAGATGGTTGGGGGTCCACCCTGGAGGAGACGGGGTGCCTATAAAGGTTTTCCTCAAGAGGGGCAGGTAAAACCAACAGATGATGGCGTTTGGGCAAGTGTTAAGGAGGAGGGTATAAGTGGTGTTGACTAGCCACTCCACCTGCTGAACGGGGGTCTATGAGCTGCCTAGGTTGGTGGAGTCCTGTGAGGTTTACCCACTGATATTTGGGGCCTTCGGCTAGTTGGACTAGTTTGGCATGGACCTGTCCTAAGAATTCCTCCTGGGTTTGGTCCTGCACCCCTCCCCCATTGGACATGCCTACTCATGGGAGATAGGACCAACATACAGTCTCCTTTGGGTTACCCCAGGTTTTGCAGTTGTCTCAGTATTTCATTGTGCCTATCCAGAACTTTTGCCCATTTTCCAAACAGTTATCTAGGATAACAGTTCAGATATTATAATATTTTATTGGTGCATAGGTGTAATAGTTAAAGGCAGGGACAGGAGACCATTGTCTCTGGAGCTGCTTTAGCCTCTGTATAATAATGGATACGATGGCCTTGTAGCACCCCATACAGGGGTAGGGGTTAGGGTGGCCCCAAGCCAAGTGAAGAAAAACAACTTAAGGGAGCAAAGCATCCTACAAGACACAAGTACATTATTAAGATTAGTATCCTTTCAACTACACTCCAGTCTCTGGGAGCTGTAGCTGCTAGTCCAGTCCCGAACAGTAAGCTGAGCAGTCCAAAGAGAAGCAGGAACCACAGGAAACAAGAGTCATTAAGTCAGGTGATTCTCGGTGGCTCCAGGCAATTCAGATTTTCAAGGGACAGTCAGGTGCAAGGCGAGTTGTCCAGTTGTCTTGTTTTTCATTGGAGTGTGCCCTTTTAACTCTAGTATGATGAATCCAAGGGGCAATATTTGAAAATTTGAGAGCAGTGGGGGTTACAAGGATAACAGTATGTGGGCCCATCCAGGTGGGCTAGAGGGGTTCCTTCTTCCAGTCTTTTACCCAAACTAGGTTTCTGGGTAAGTGTAGGTATACTGGGTGGGCTAATGGTATGGGGTTCCAAGACAGGACAGTTTTGTGTATTTGGACTAGGGTTTTTCCCAGTTGCTGGAGGGTGGTATATTGACCAGTTTCTCCAAAGAATCTGAGATTTTCCTTGAAGGTTTGAATAATTGGGGGTGGTTGTTCAAACAGAATTTCAAAAGGTGAATAGCCTGAGGGTCTGGGGGTGTGTCTGACTCTAAGGAGGGCTAATGGAAGCACATCTACCCATGGGAGACCAGTTTCTTGACAGAACTTGGCTAGGGTGGTTTTGAGGGTTCAATTCATGCATTCCACTTTCCCTGAGCTCTGGGGCCTATATGCTGTGTGGAGCTTCCACTTAATTCCTAACATTTTTGCTAGCTCTTGGACGATAGCTGCTATGAAAGTGAGACCATTGTTGCTGCCTATGTAGAAGGGTATCCCATGCCAGGGAACTATTTCTTGGTGCAAAGCTTTAGTTATTTCTCTTGCTTTTTCAGTGCAGGTGGAAAAGGCTTTGACCCAGCCTGAGAAGGTGCACATGATTACTAGTAAGTATCTATACCTTTGACTTGGTTTTATCTCTGTAAAGTCCATTGTTAAATCTTTAAAAGGGGCAGTTCCTGTGTGTTGGATGCCGGCCAGTGCCTGGGGACTCTGGGAGGGGTTGTTTTTAGTGCAGGTTTGGCATTGGCTGCTAACAGTGGTGCAGAGTGAGGCCATCCGGGCAATGTAGTAATATTTCCGAGCAGGGCTCCTAAAGCAGTTTTTCCAGGTGGGTGAGCTGGTGGTATTGTTGAACAAGAGTGTAGATGGTCCCCTTTGGGATGAAGACTCGGCCATCCTGGAGTAGTAGTTTCCCTCTGGGGTCTGGTGCCCTCCTTCTCTGGTACCCATTCCTTTTCCTCCCGGGTATAGTTTAGTTTCTCAATGTGTTGCCCTAGAAGTGTCAGGTGAGGCACCAGCAGCAGGGCCTGCAAATTGAGGGCTTTCTTGGCTGCCTGTCAAGCACTTAATCGGGTAGTGTATTTCTTTAGTAACTGCATCCATTCCCTTCTGATGTCCCCAACAGTGGATGACAGCAACCCTGCTTGGCTTCCAAACTGCCTCCAGTAGTTGAAGGATTTCCTCTTTATTTTTTATTTCTTTTCCCCCTGCAGTTAGGAGTCCCATCTCCTTATAAATTGCTCCATGGATATGTACAGTAGTGAATGCATACTTAGAATTAGTATAAATATTTACCATTTGCCCTGTGGCCAGTGGCAGGGCTTGAATTAGCACCCAGAGTTCTGCTCACTGTGCAGACCGCCATTTAGGTAGAGGATCTGCTTCCACTACTTGTTCAGCCATGGTGCAAAGCTTTTGCATTTTTTAATTTTTGATACCCCAATTTATTTTTATCTTACTTTTTCTAAATTAATATATATTCTATATCTAAACTTTAAACTCATCACTATATTCCATTTTACTATTAATGGAACCTGACAATATATTGGGCCTCATTTTTGGAGAAGTTTTGGATCACAGAGAGGTTCAACAATGGCAGGGGAGTAATACTGGTGTGGGATGTTATTGACAGGGGACACATGGATGGCAGGGAGTTCTACAGGGTGTATATCCAGGGTACATAAAAATGTTTGGATATTTTCATAGTGGTTACAATTAAAAACAACAACTGAGGGAGTGCTGAGTTCCTAGCCAGGAGAGCTCTATCACAGTGCCTAAAGAAACAGCAACAATCCCCCAAGTGCAATGGCAAAGACCAAAAAAGAAGGAAGGTCCAACAATGAGCCCTTGATATTAATGACTATGCTTGTGAGCCTGTGCACCTGAAATAAGAACAAGGCCTAGAGCTGCAGGGTGCCTAAGAGTTACCTCCTGAGAGCCTCCGTGTTGCTCTAATGTGGCTAGTCTCAAAGCCAAACTCAGCATGTAAATGCATTGCCTTCCCCCCAGCATGGGACATGATTCCTGGGGATGAGCCTCGCTGGCACCGAGGGATTACTACCAAGTACCAGCTGATGATGTAACTAGAAAATGACCTTGAATAAAAGGGTCAACTCGGACCAGCAGAATATCTCAGTCTACATATAATACCAGGAGTTAAAAATGTTTTTTGACCTGAATAAAAGGGGGAAATGGAAAGGACAAATGAGTTTATATGGCTATGAGTCTCCAAAAAGAGCTGGGAAGTTATCAGAGGGGTGGCCCTTATGCACACCTGAGCAGAGTCCCAGAGACAGATAAAGTAGATACAACCCCAGGTATTGGTTCTGCTGAGGGCTACAGAGACCCACAGGTTCTATGGTCATGGCAGATGAAGTTCAGTGCCATGCCAGTTGGCCCTACTTTTCTGTGTTTCTGTGTGATGGAGCTGGACTCAGATGCGATCTTTGTCCACAAGTCTCTCCTGTTACTTTTACCGGATCTGTAGTTGATGCTGGGGTTTAGTGTATACCCAGGGGACCAGAATCTCTGGACTGACCATGTGATAGCCAGGCTCTGAGCCTCAACAGACTTCAGCTCCTACACTCTGGTTTATTGGACTTACCCCACTCAGCTAACATGGAGGTGAAGAAGGTCAACCACCACATCATGGAGCCAAGAGTTCCTACAACTGAAAGCAGGAGGATTGCATCCAGCATCCATGTGGAATCTAAGCCCCCTCTTGATATAGTTGTGGAGTGGACACAACCATTCTAAGGTCCACAGGATGGAGGAATAGAGAATGAATTAGAGTGGACCTACTGATATTCTATTCATAAACTATTGTGATTAGTAATCAAAGAAAATGTGGCATTGGTGTGCAGAAAGTGGCCATGGTGGCTGCTGGGGGTAGGGAATGCGAGGAAGAGATGTGATGCGGGGGCATTTTCAGGGGTTGGAGTTGTCCTGGGTGGTGCTGCAGGGACAGTTACCAGACATTGTATGTCCTCCCATGGCCCACTGGGTGGACTGTGGGAGAGTGTGGGCTATGGTGTGGACCATTGACCATGAGGTGCAGCAGTGCTCAGAGATGTATTCACCAAGTGCAATGAATGTCTCATGATGATGGAGGAGGTTGTTGTTATGGGGGGAGGAGTGGGGGGAGGTGGGAGGGCGGTTTATGGGGACCTCATATTTTTTTAATGTAACGTTAAAAAAATAAAGACAAGAAAAAGAAGTGGTTGAGGGGCCCAAGTTCCCTCCCAGCAATTTTCTTCTGTCTCGCTAGCCAGCAGGAGGTCATCTACCTACTGAAGGAGAGTACATTTTAAGTTTTCCCATGGGTAGGAGGCCAGGTCTGCCACCAGGGCTTCTCCAAAAAGGGTGGGGGAGTTTTTAAAGCCCTGCAGGAGCCGAGTCCAAGTTAATTGAGTCTTTTGTTGAGTCCTGGGATTCTCCCATTCAAAAGCAAATAGAGACTGGCTCTGAGGAGCCACCCATAGTCAGAAAAAAGCATTCTTTAAGTCCAGACAAGTAAATCAGGCAGTCCCAGGTAGTAATTGCCCCATTAAAGTGTATAGGTTAGGAACGACCAGGTGCAGGTGAAGGTAGCTTTGTTGATGGCCCTCAAATCTTGGATCGGTCACTATCCCATCCCATCAGGCTTCTTTACAGGCAGCAGCAGATTGTTCCAGGGTGATTGGCATTCAATTAAAATCCCTTCTTCTCTTAGGCAGTGTATGTGTTCGACCATGCCCAACTGCACCTCATGGGGAGTAGGGTATTGCCTTTGTTGTACTGGGGTGGCTCCAGGTTTTAGGTCTATGATGAGAAGGGCATGGTTCCAGGTCATTCCTCATGAATTTCTTTCAGCCCAGACCTCAGGGTAGAGTTCTAATATCCTCTCTGGATTTTGACTTGAAGTTTCCTCTTTGTACAGTCTCCATTCCTCACTCCGGGGAACAGTGACAAGGAGGGTGAGGCCAGTCCTGAGGCTTAAACTTGTTGACTCCTCATGTCTAAAGGTAAACTACCAGTTTAGTTAGAAGGTCCCTGCCCAGCAGGGGAACTGGGCATTCAGATAGATAGAGAAATTCATGGGTTACTTCATGGTCACCCAACTGGCAGATTCTGGACTGGCAGAAAGGCTGCTGGCTAGACTAATTTCCAATTGCCCCTACAATGTTGGCTTTTTTTCTGCTAAAGGGGGCAACTGGTGTGGTTACTACTGAATATTCAGCTCCAGTATCTACCATGAAAGTCATTGGTTGGTCCCCAATGTTTACTTTGATCTTGGGCTCATGGGGGCCAAGCTATAGTAAGGCCGCTCACCCCTATTCGGAGTCAAGTCCTTCTAGCCCAATCAGGTGATTTTGGGGTTCGAGCTGGTATTGTCCTCTGGGAGCATTTCCATTGTTAGCCTAGCCTTTTTGCAGACATTTGTTCTTCCAGTGTCCAGTTTCTTTACAATAGGCACATTGATCTTTTGCCAGGGGTGCTCTCTTGTAGATATTCCCCCTTTTTGGGGGTGGCCCCCCTCGATTGGTTGGATCTGAATTCCCTAAAGCTGCAGCTAACAGGGAGACCTGCTGTTTCATTTGGTTTTTTGCTTCCCTTCCCTTTCAGGAGTTTCATCCTGAGTGACAAATACTTTGTTTGAGACTTCGAGGAGCTGGGAGATGTTCTTTCCTGTGAACCCATCTAGCTTCTGAACTTTCTGTCTGATGTCTGGTGCCCCCTGGGTGATGAAATTTGCATTGACCATTCTCTGGCTTTCCAGGGCCTCTGAGTCAAAGGGGTATAGATCCTGAAGCCCTCACAGAGTCGCTCATAGAAATCTCCCAGAGGTTCTTCAGGCTTCTGAGTGATGGAGGCCATTTTGGACATGTTTGTAGGCTGCCTCACTGCTTCCCGTACCCCTCTAGGGAGTGCTTCTCGATACCACTGAAGAGCAGCCTTTCTCTGATCTGTGTTAAAATCCCAGGCCAGTTGAGCTTCCAGTGCTGCCTCTCAGGCCCATTCCTCTGGCTCCAAGACACCTGTGGGGCCTATTCTCACAACCACTTTCTGGCTTCTGTAAGGCTCCAACATCTCTCTTCTATACTGAACAGGGTTAGGAAAAGTTGGCAGCAGTCATCCCAAGTGGGGCAGTGGGTTTAGAAAATGGATTCCATGAGGTCAATAAAAGCCTGAGGCTTTTCTGAATATGAAGGGGTATGGTGCTTTAAGTTTAAGAGATCTGCAGTTGTGAAAGGCTGATAAAACAGGATTGGCCTCCTGGGTTGAACCATTCTATCTGCACTGATCTGGGCTGGACTCTGTGTTTCATGGAGGGGCATCAGAAGTGCAGTCTGTGCTGACCAAAGTCTTCTCACCAAAGGGGTCTTCAGAATCCCCCTCAGGTAGGAGCTGACAGGCCCAGGGAAACTGAAGGTGGGGGAGTCTCTGGGAGATCTGCTTGTGGAGGCTCCAGAGCAGGGAGATGTCCTGGAATGACTGGAACATACGGCAGGGGTAGGGGTCTTCCTCCAGAGGTCCTTGTAGAATAATAGGTTTTTGAGGTCTGGCCATTTGAGCTACTAGGACCATACTCTGACCCTTCCTACTGACGCAGAATTGAACCCAAGGGGGAGGGTTTGGGTGATTTCTAACCAGGAATCGATGTAGGGAAACTGATCAGGGTGGCCAGGGGTCCCAGTAACACATGCCAAACTTCATAAACCTTGGTTATATCTAGAGTCCCTTCTGAGGGCCAGTCAACACCAAATGTGGGCCACTCCAACTCACACAAGGTTCAGAGAGTTCCAGGAGACATATGAACACCATAAGCCCTGGAAAAGTCTTTCTTGAAGTTTTTTAACATACAATCTAAGAATGTGAGTTTGGACTGTGATGATCCCATCTCTGAACTGGTGTTGCAGGACAAAGTAGGGATGCCTCTCACGAGGCCACTCATATGCTCACCTGTCTGCATCTCTCATGAGAACTTAGGCTCATCTTAGCTAAGGCATCCATGTAGAGTCCAGATTAGCCATTATGCCATATGACATAGCCGCAGAGTGCAGGTTGGGACCCACTTGGACTCCATAGCATAGGCCATGGAGCCACAGACTGGATCAGCAGAGGCAAGCCTCTGCAGTCCCCATTCATTCACTCAATTGCTCAGAGGTTACACAGTCCCATCCATGGATCTACCCTATCCTGGAATCTTGAATCTCGAGATTTGGGGAGGTGATCAGTCTCCCCTTCCGTCCAGACACGGGCCTGACTGGGACTCAGAACCCCATGGTCTTACCTTTCTGGCATCTTCTTATGTTATTCAATCCACCTCTCCACCAAGTCAGGCCAGGTGAGAGGACACAGCCCACAGGGATCCTTCCCCTGAAGAAGGCCCCATCAAGGGGACAGGTGGTGCCACCTCATTCATGTGGAGATCTCTGCCAGCCACACCCATGTATCCCAAACTGGAGGCTCAAAGGGCCTGCTTGGTTGGGTTTCCTAATCAGGGAACCAAAATGTTGCAGCAAAGCTAGGAGTTCTGAGCAGCAGAAAAACCCAAACAGCACTCAGAGAGGCAGAGGAACAGATTTATTATGCACGGACCCAAAGGAGAGTCAATCTCCAAGTTCTAGGCCCCATCTTACAGTTTTTACAGTTTTATATAGGGTTTTATGCAGAATTAGCATGGCTCTCACTTATTGGCAAATGCATTGCTGGGCTGGTGGGCAAAGTTTCTACTGTAATATGCAAGCAGGGTTACAGAAGTGGAAAGCAAGAACAGTCAATTAGATAGTTTCTCGCAAGGTCATGTTCTTGCAAGGCAGTTACAGAAGCAAAAGGCATGTGTGGTCCATTAGAATAGTCCCTTGCAAGGTCGTGCTCTCACAGGCAGATTTACAGAAGCAGAGGGCAGGAGTGGGCTGTTAGATAGTCTCCTGCAAGGTATGCTCTCCTTTTTCTCAACAACACAATCATGAGAGGTTTATCATTTATGTTACCCAAGTTTCAAAATTAGGCTGCCAAAATTTCATTGAAGCTGTCATTAAGATCAGTAAAAGCTATGATTTATGAGAAACTGAGTGGCATTTGGATTAACTAATGATGTCGCTGACCTTTATTTTTTTTCTTTGGCCATGAAGCTAAGCAAAGCCATAAGAAATTCAATTAGATGTAATTCAAACATCAATATAAATTGTGGCAAGGGGGAGATTATGAAAATAATACAGAACTGAATTTGATGTATCCATTCAAATAGTTTATAAAAGAGTATTGGGCAGGAGGACTTCAAGCCACGGCTGAGTGAGGAGACAGCAAATCCTCTCTGCATAAAGCAACAGTCAACATGAACAAATTTGACAAAAGCAGCCATTCAGAGCATTGGAAATCAAACAAAGTCATATAAAAATCTAAGAAGATTTTATGCTTAAAGAACTATGGAACTTCAGGTAAGAAAGTAGGAGTCAGTTGCATTCTTGGCTTGGGAAATTCCTATTACACCATAGCTTTATTACAAAGAAGTTCTGCCACAGTGGGCCAGGCTTGAGAAACAACAGTTTTGCTGCCACAATCAAAGTCAACACTATCAACTGGAAGTGGTGGGCGACCCCCAAACTCAACATGTCAGTAGAAATGACAATCTCAATGGAGGGATGGTGAGAAGAGCCACTGGCTTTATTTGCCTGAGGTTATAAGGTTGTTACAATCATAATTCTGGGTAGAACTGTGCACAAGCTATCCACAAAATCCTGACACTGCACATATGCACAGAGGAGAAGCAAAAGAGCCCAGCAGAAAATAAAATCCAGGGCACACTTGAAAATGTCCTGAATATTTATTGTTTTATCCTAATGCTGACCACTAATTTTCATCAAACACATTAGCAGAGGACAAAAGATTTAATGGCTTGAGATATTAGACTACAAGCTCTATTCAATCATTGGCAGACTACAAAGCTTCAGAGACACAGAGGTGAACCCTACGAAGCCAAAGTTAAAAACAAAAACAAAATTAAATAAAAATATTTAGGAGGAGAACAATTAGAATCCACAGTTGATATACTATCTAAAATGGCCAGTTTTCAACAAAAAATTACAAGACATCCATATGGAGAAATGGCCAGAGGTTCAAATGTTTACATGAAGGGCTGGGGGTTTAAATGATTCCATGACACAAATAAGGGTACAGACCTTAGAACATCAGGTCCTTTCAAGACAGAACACTGTCCTGAACAACCCATAACTGCAGACAGAAACATTTGAACCGTGCAAGGCATGGGAAAGATATGGATGTGATTACTCTGGCAAAATGTTACCAAAAGAATAAAAAAGTAACTATCCTCCCATCCCCAAAATATTCAATAAATACAATGTGGAAGCTTAGGTTGAGGTTCTCAGTCCTTGAGACTCTGAGTCCCCTGGTCCCCTGTTCCCATCTTTTTCTATGTCTTATGTCTTTCTTAAGTTCTGCGATGCCTTTTATTTGAGCATTCCTTATGTAGAGCTGGTCTCCATATTTGGCATGCAACATGAGGCCCAAATGCTCAAATAGGAAAAGAATTGCTGGAGTGAAACTGAAACTGGTGTATTGTCACAGAGCCCTGAGTGCTTGCAACCGCCTTGAAGCCTTCAACTGGTAAGGACACTCTTGGGTATTTTTTACAGGGTTACAATGGGAAGCGGAGATAGTACAACCAAGTATCGTCCTTATGTCTGTCTCCTGAAACAGCTCCTCAAAGCAGGGGGAGCTAAAGCTAGTGAGTCCCATATTATGGAACTGTTCATGGTTCCCAACATTGGGTAGTCTAGAATTAACTGGGAACAAGTTGGTAAGGAATTGAAAAAATTACATGTTCAGGGGGTCCATATCCCTGTTACCATATGTCCTACATGGGCCATTATCAAGTCTGTCCTCGAACCTTTACAAATTGAGGATGAGGAAGAGGATGAGGAAAAAGCCTATGTCGATCCCCCTCTCAACTACAGAAAAATTTGATTCTCCCGTTCCACTGCCCACGGCCCCTCCAGTAATTAATTTTGAGGAAGCTGATATACCTTCTCTTCCTCCACCCCCTACACCTGTGCCTGAAATATCCAGTCCAAACTATCTTCTTTACAGAAGGGAATCTTGTAGGCTAGAGGGGAGGGAGACACTGATGCTCTTCAAATGGCATTTCCTGTTACAGTCCATGAACGGGTGGCTCCAGGCGTAGAGGCTAACAGTCCTAATGGAGTATATGAGTTCACCCATGAGCCTTTTCCTTTCAAAACCTTAAAAGAATTAAAGTTGGCAGTGCAGCAGTATGGCCTCAATGCTCATTTCACTTATGAGTTTATTTGAGGACTTGCAGAAGGCTCCAGATTAATTCCCGAAAATTGGTCTACTATGGCCCATACCACACTTGGATCTGGAGAATTTTTACAATTTAAAACCTGGTGAGTAGATCCTGCTGAAACTCAAGCTGCTCATAATAGAACCCATAACGTTCCAATTTCATTAGATCAGTTGGTAGGGAGAGGGAATTGGGCCAGAGCTGAAAATCAATTAGTTATGACTGACCAGGCTATTGCTCAAATTCAACATTGTTGCCTGAAGGCCTGGGAGAAAATTGAAACAAAAGGACAGCCTCCAGTATCTTTCCAAAAAATAGTACAGGGACCTCAAGAAACTTACCTAGAATTTATTGCCTAGCTTCCAGAAGCTATTAAAAAAACAGGTCAGTAATTTAGAGGCAGCCAATACTGTTTTACAGTTAATGGCCTATGAGAATGCTAATCAGGACTGTCAAAAAGCTATTGGATCTATGAAGGGAAAGGTGGATCTGACAGGATATGTTAAAATGTGTCAAGGAGTAGGAACAGAAAATTAGCAGGCCCAAATGATGGCTCAAGCTATGTAGGTTTAAAAATTAACAATAAGGGAAGTGGACTTGGCCCGGTGAATAGGGCATCCACCTACCACATAGGAGGTCAGCGGTTCAAACCCTGGGCCTCCTTGACCCATGTGGAGCTGGCCCATGCGCAGTGCTGATGCTCACGAGGAGTGCCATGCCACGCAGGGGTGTCCCACGTGCAAGGAGGAAGGCCCGTAAGGAGAGCCACCCAGCACAAAAGAAAATTCAGCCTGCCCAGGACTGGCACCGCACACGCTGAGAGCTGACACAGAAGATGATGCAACAACAACAAAAAAGAGACACAAGATTCCCATGCCGCTAACAGCAGAAGCGGACAAAAGAAGAGATTGTTAACTGATCTGCGAGCTGTTAATGCAATAATGCAATCTTTGGGTGACTTACAGCCTGGTTTGCCCACACCACCTATGATCCCCAAGAATTGGCCACTTATAGTAATTGATTTAAAGGATTGCTTTTTTACCATACCTTTGGCCCTTAAAGATTGAGAAAAATTTGCATTTTCAGTGCCTTTATCTAATAATAAAGAGCCTATGAAAAGATTCCAATGGATTTATCTCCCACAAGGAATGCTTAACAGTCCTACAATGTCAAAATTTTGTAGCCAAGGCCATAGAGCCAGTTAAATTAAGGTATTCTTGTTACATTATTCATTACATGGATGATATACTGTGCTCTGCTCCTTCTCCAGAGGAGTTTGTTACAATGTATCTCACTTTACAAGTGAACTTGACTGCAGCCGATTTAAAAATAGCCCCAGAAAAAATACAAAAAACTATTCCTATTAACTATTTAGGATCTGTGATCGACAAGATTAAAATCAAACCCCAAAACGTTCAAATTCGTAAAGATTCTATCCAGAATTTAAGTGATTTGCAAAAACTGTTAGGAGATATAAACTGGCTAAGGCCCAAGGTGGGTGTTTTGTTGTATGAGTTATCTAACTTATTCTCAGTGCTTCGGGGTAATCCTCAATTGAACAGCCCCCGACGATTAACAAAAGAGGCTGCACAAGAATTAAAAATTATTGAAGAAAAACTTCAGGATGCTCACATAGAACGGATTGACCCTGAAAAACCTTTGCAATTGATTATTATCCCATCATTACATTCTCCTGCCAGGATTATTATGCAACAGGAAAGTATTGTAGAATGGCTGTTTTTATCTAATAGTATAGTCAAATCTTTGTCTCCTTATATTGACTTTATAGCTCATCTAGTGCTTAAAGGAAGGGAACATACTCATGCAATGCATGGACAAGCCCCCTCACATGTTATTCTTCCTTTATTGTGCAAGGAAGTTGATTTTTGCTTTCCAGATCATTTGCTTTGGCAAATAGCTTTCGCTGACTATGTAAGAAAAATAGATATTTATTACCCTAAATGTCCCAAGTTGCAATTTATTAAACGTACTCAGCGGATTTTGCCTACAATAACAAATTTTCAACCAATTTCCAATGCTCCTACTATTTTTATTGATAGGTCTGGACAAGGGCTGACTGGATATATGAGATGTAAGACAAAGTGAATTTCAATTCCTCGTTTTTCCACACAGCAATCTGAGTTGATAGCAGTACTTACTGCTTTGCATGATATCTCAGAATCCATAAATATTTTATCCAACTCAGCTTATGTTGTTCAAGTTACTCATTCTATTGAGACAGCTTTGATTAAACCGAATTTGAAATATTTTCATTATGGATTATTTGATAAATTTCAGCAGACTGTTCGATATAGAACTAATCCATTCTATATTACCCATATTTGGTCATATTCTAATCCCCCTGGACCATTAGTTCAAGGTAATGCTGCCACTGATAAATCGGTCACCCCTGTCTTACAGGAAGCAAGGCATTTGCACTAATAACCGATGTGAATGCACCAGGTTTACGATCTCGATATCCTTTAACCCAGATACAAGCTAAAGGAATTATTCAAACTTGTCCTTCTTGCCAAATTCTTAATAAACCAGACAGTCGGAGCCTGGTGTGAGTCCCCGTGGGCTTCCAGCCGACCAGTTGTGGCGAATGGACGTCACCCACGGAGCATCGTTTGGCAAGATGTGCTCCGCTCATGGTTCTGTAGATACGTACTCTGGATTTGTCTGGGCCAAAGCTCAACCTGGTGAGACTGCTCACCATACCTGACAACACATCCCAGCCTGTTTCACAACAACGCGGCTTCCTAAGTCCATCAAAACAGACAGTGCTCCCGCTTGTGTTAGTAACACCCCAAAACACTTTTTTGACCTTTGGGGTATTTCACATGTTACAGGTCTCCCCTATAACCCACAAGGACAACTATTGTGGAACGTTCTAATCAGACCCTTAAAAGAATGTTACAAAAACAAAAGGGGGGAAATAAGGAGACACCACATACCCAGTTACATAAAGCACTATTTACTCTCAATTTTCTTAATTATGAGTCTACTTTATAGGAAACAGCAGCTGAACTGTTTTCAACATCTTAAAAGGAATCAAACCGGTCATTTTCTGAATTACCATTAATCCGGTGGAATGATCCGTTTGACCAATGAATGGTCGAAGGGAAAAGCTGTTAACCTGGCAAGGAGGGTTTGCTTGTGTTTCCCCAGGAGACGGCGGACGTCCTGTGTGGGTACCTGTGCATAGAATACAGCCATATCATGAATGTAAAACGATGACGGAAGTTCCTTTGGGATCCAGAACCCCCAGTCATGCACATGGAAGGACTAACACTGGAGACAACCAGGTTAGGTCCCACTCAGAAGACTCAAGCTGCCTAATCCTCCATGTGGGGACAGATTAAACATTTGTGTCAAGAAGCTGAACAACAGTTAGAAAGAAGAGTCACCAGTAACTGCCCCAAATTTGTTGGTCTCCATGTTAGCCATTATAACGGCATCCGTAAGTATGCTCCCCAGAACAGCGGCAGAAAATAACTACACTTATTGGGCACACGTTCCTAATCTTCCCCTGCCATGCCCTGTCTCTTGGATGGAGACTCCTCCTCCGATTTATGTTAATGATTCCTCTTGGGTACCGGGACTGGGAGATCCCCGGCTACCATTACATCTTCATGAGGAGGGTGCTAATCTCAATTTCACTCTAGGATTTACTGAATTACCACTGTGTGTGGGGCCTGCCGAAGGATGCTCAAATATGACTTAGCAAGCCTGGCTGGCTGTCACTCCTAAACATGGCAATATTACAAGAGCTCAATTACACCTCATTCCAAAATGAATTTTAAATACATACCATATAATAGCACTGATTTGAATCCCCCAGATAAACTGAGATGGGTGTACCGTTCTTTAAGGACTCCAGAGACTGATCATATTCATTGGGAAAACTGTTGAGGGTCTAGTAGTGTGTTGCTACCTAATGGTTCCTATGGGATTGTAACTGACTGGGCCCTAAGGGGTATACAGTTCAGAACTGTAGTAGCACAAATGAGACCTGTTCTTCTCATGATGCTTTAAGATAGAGAGTATTTAAAAAGAATAATCATACCACTATCAAAACACATGCAATCCAACCTATTGTTTGGCATGGTGGGGAAATGGTTCCACCTTTTCCCTCATTAAAGGGTAGTCCAGTCCAAAACAAACAACTTTGTGGAAAATACCTTTTAGTTTGAAACCAACCCGGATTTGGGATGGAAGTTATCAGCATTCTTGTAATTATTCATTATCATTCAATACTTCAGAAATTTTTTCCTTTCACATTCAATCTTGTATTAACAACCCATATGTATTCTTGGTAGGAGAATTTTATTTGAATGAAACTTCTCAAGAAATTCAGTGTCTGACTGAACCCTGCAAACTCTGTACTTGCATTAATGAAATATTGTTTTCTACCAATTATAGTTATGTGATTATATGAAGACAGTTGGGTATTTGGATTCCAGTATCCCAAAACAGACCTTGGAAATCCTCCCTTAATATGCATGCTTTATTGGTAGTCTTACAACAAGTGCTCAAACATACAAAAAGAATGATAGGACTGTTGATTGCTGTTGTTATGGAAATAATTGCCCCCATTACTGTGGCAGCTGTTTCAGGAGTGGCATTACATCAAAGTATTAAGACAAATGAATTTATCCAAGAATGGCATAAGAATGCCAGTTTGGCCTGGGGAAGTCAAACTCAAATTGACAAGGAGATAAATACCCATCTAGTAGACTTGGAAAATGCAGTATTAAGCTTGGGAGAAGAAATACAAACTAAATATACGCTTACGCCTAAAATGTGATTGGAATAGATCTGGCTTTTGTGTGGCCCCCTATGTATATAATAGCAGTGACATTCCTTGGGAATCAGTGAAGGATCATTTGCGTGGCCATACAGATCATTTAAGCTTAGATATTTCTCAATTACAAGCACAAGTAACAAATATTCAATACGTTCATTTGCAATTGTTTCCTGCCTCACAAACTATGGCAGGAATTGAGGATGGATTAAGATCCCTGAACCCTGTGACATGGATTAAGAGTTGGGGAGGGGATGTTCTAGGAGGTATATTAATTATGTGTTCCCGTCTGTTTTGTATGTGTTTAATCCTCAGATGAACACAACAGACCCTCTGGGGATTAATACAGCAAGAAATTGCCCGAGCTACATTCATTACTTTGCAAAAACAAAAAGGGGAAAATGTGGAGAAATGGCCTGAGGTTAAAATGTTTCCATGACGCAAATAAGGGTACTGACCTTAGAACATCAGGTCCTTTCAAGATGCAACACTGTCCTGAACAACCAGTAACTGTTTGCAGAAAGAAACATTCGAGCCTTACAGGGCATGGGAAAGATATGGAAGGGATTACTCTGGCAGAATGTTGCCAAAAGAGTAAAAAAGTAACTATACTCCCATCCCTAAAATAGTCAATAAATGCAACATGGAAGCTTGGGTCGAGGCCCTTAGTCCTTGAGACTCTGAGTCCCCTGTTCCCATCTGTTCCTACTTCTTGTGTCTCTTTCTTAAGTTCTGCGACACCTTTTATTTGAGCATTCCTTATGTAGAGCTGGTCACACATCCAAATGAAAACAAAAAAAAAAGTGACCCAACTCAGGGTGGGGAGTAAATCATCCGTAGACATTGTCACCAAGTGTCTCAGATGTTGCATCTAGCAAACAAGGGCTTCAAATAAGCTACTATAAATACTGTGATGTTTGGGGGCTGGATGTACCCCAGAAAATCATTTCCTTAGAGCTAAACCACTTCTGTGGCTGTGAAGCTATCTTACGTGGGACTTTTTGATTAGCTACCTCAGCTCATTACAAAGCTTGCTATTTTTGTCTTCTTTCTTCTTGGTAATCCTGTATAGTGTTTATCAATTTTATCAATCTTTTCAAAGAATCTGCTTTTAGTTTCACTGATTTTCTCTATTAATTTCCTATTTCAATTTCTTTGATATTCATTCTAATTTTTTTGTTATGCTTACTTTGAATTTAATTTGTTTCTCTTTTTTCAATTTTATTAAGTTAGAAGTTTAGATATCGATTTTAGATCTTTCTTATTTTCTAAGAGATGCTTTTAAAGCAATAAATTTACCTCTAAACTTTTACTGTGTTCCACAAATTTTAATAAATTCTGTTTTCAATGAGTTCAAAATATTTTTTCATTTCTGTTAAGACTTCTTTGAACCATGTGTTAAGAAGTGTGTTGGGTTTTTTTTATTTTTATTTTTTTAATATTTATTTATTATTTATTTCTCTCCCCTCCCCCCCCCACCCCGGTTGTCTGTTCTCTGTGTCTATTTTGCTGCATCGTGTTTCTTTGTCCGCTTCTGTTGTCAGCAGCACGGGAATCTGTGTCTCTTTGTTGCATCCTCTTGTTGTGTCAGCTCTCCGTGTGGGTGGTGCCATTCTTAGGCAGGCTGCACTTTCTTTCGTGCTGGGCAGCTCTTCTTATGGGGCGCACTCCTGGCGCGTGGGGCTCCCCTATGCGGGGGACAGCCCTGCGTGGCATGGCACTCCTTATGCGCATCAGCACTGCTCATGGGCCCGCTGCACATGGGTCAAGGAGGCCCAGGGTTTGAACCGTGGACCTCCCATGTGGTAGACAGATGTCCTAACCACTGGGCCAAGTCCGTTTCCCAAGAAGTGTGTTGTTTAATATTAAAATATTTTGGAATCTTAAAGCTGTCTTTCTGTTATTGACTTCTAGTTGAAGTCCATTGTAGTTTGAGAGCATACTTTTCATGAATTCTATTCTTTTAAATTATTTAGGGTATATTTTATTGATCAAGACATCATCTATAGGTGGCGGACTTGGCCCAGTGGTTAGGCCGTCCGTCTACCACATGGGAGGTCCGCTGTTCAAACCCTGGGCCTCCTTGACCCATGTGGAGCTGGCCCATGCGCAGTGCTGATGCGCGCAAGGAGTGCCGTGCCATGCAGGGGTGTCTGCCACGTAGGGGAGCCCCAGGCGCAAGGAGTACACCGCGTAAGGAGAGCCGCCCAGCGTGAAAGAAAGTGCAGCCTGCCCAGGAATGGTGCCCCACACACGGAGAGCTGACACAGCAAGATGATGCAACAAAAAGAAACACAGATTCCCATGCCGCTGACAACAACAGAAGCGGACAAAGAAGACACAGCAAATAGACACAGAGAACAGACAAATGGGGGGAGGGGGGAAGGGGAGATACATAAATAAATAAATCTTTTTAAAAAAAAGACATCATCTATATTGGCAAGTGTTCCATGTGAGGTTGAGAAGAACATATATTCTGCTTTTTAGATGAAGTAATCAATTAATGACTACAAGATGTAGTTGATCAATGGTGCTTTTCAGTTCAACTATATATATGCTTACTGATTTTCTGTCTGCTGGATCTGTCAATTACTAATAGAGGGGCACTTAAATCTTCCAAATGTAATAATGAATTTGTCTATTTACCCTTCCAGTTCTCAAGCATAAATTTTGACTCTCTGTTCTTAGGTGCAAACACATACAGGTTATGATGACATCTTGGGGAGCCAACCCCGTTATCATTATGATATCCCCCTCTTTACTCTGACACAATTGCTCTTTGACATGCACTCTGATTTGTCTGAAAATACTACAACTTTCTTTTGATTAGTGTTAGCATGCTATACATTAATATTTCTCCATGCATTGATTTTTATTCAGTCTTTGTCTTTACATTTAAAGTTGGTTCCTTGTAAACAAAACATAATTTGGTCTTGTTTTTTATCCAGTCTATCAGGTCTCCACATTTTAATTAGTGTAGTAAGATCATTCACATTTAAGGTAATTATTACTACAGATGGATAATAGCTACCATGTTTGTAACTGTTTTCTATTTGTTTCCCTTGTTCATTGTTGTGTTTATTTGTTAGGTTTCTTCCATTTTTCTTCCACTATTTCTCTGCTTTGTCTGGATTTAATTTTTTTTTTTAAGGGAGATTTATTTATTTATTTATTTTTAATTTTTTTTGTCTTTATTTATTTTTTTATTATTACATTAAAAAAATATGAAGTCCCCATATACCCCCACCCTGTCACCCCACTCCTCCCCCCATAACAGCAATCTCCTCCATCATCATGAGACATTCATTGCATTTGGTGAATACATCTCTGAACACCGCTGCACCTCATGGTCAATGGTCCACACCATAGCCCACACTCTCCCACATTCCACCCAGTGGTCCACGGGAGGACATTCAATGTCCATTAACTGTCCCTGCAGCATCACCCAGGACAACTCCAAGTCTCGAAAATGCCTCCAGATCTCGTCTCTTCCTCCCATTTCCTACCCCCAGCAGCCACCATGGCCACTTTCTCCACACCAATGCCACATTTTCTTCAATTACTAATCACAATAGTTCATGAATAGATTATCAGTAAATCCACTCTAATCCATATTCCTTTTTTTTTTCCAAATTCTACTCAATTTATTCATTTTTTTTAAAGATATTACATTAAAATATATATACGAGGTCCCCATTCGCCCCCACCACTCCCCCCACAGTAACACTCTCCCCCATCATCATGTCACATCCATTGCATCTGGTGAGTACATCTCCAGGCATCGCTGCACCCCATGTCCCGTGTTCCACACCATAGCCCACACTTTCCCACGTTCCATCCAGTGGGCCATGGGAGGACATACAACATCCGGCAATTGTCCCTGGGGCACCACCCAGGACAACTCCAAGTCCCGAGAATGCCTCCACATCTCTTCTCTTCCTCCCATTCCCCACACCCAGCAGCCACCATGGCCACTTTCTCCACATCAATGCCACATTTTCTCGATTATTAACCACAATAGTTTATGAATAGAATATCATAAATCCACTCTGATCCTTACTGTATTCCTCCATCCTGTGGACCTTGGCTTGGTTGAGTCCATTCCACATCTATGTCAAGAGGGGGTTTAAATTCCACATGGATATTGGATGCAATCCTCCTGCTTTCTGTTGTAGGCACTCTAGGCTCCATGGTGTGGTGGTTGACATTCTTCAACTCCATGTTAGCTGAGTAGGGTAAGTCCAATAAATCAGAGTGTAGGAGCTGAAGTCTGTTGAGGCTCAGGGCCTGGCTATCATATTGTCAGTCCAGAGATTCAAATCCCCTAAATATATCTTAAACCCCAGCACCAACTACAATTCCAGTAAAGTAGCATGAAAATCTTGTGAAAAGAGATCCCATCTGAGTCCAGCTCCATCACACAGAAATACCAGCACCAAAGAAGGGCCAACTGGCATGGCAGTGAACCCCATCTGTCATGACCATAGAACCTGTGGGTCTCTTTAGCCCTCAGAAGGACCAATATCTAGGGTTGTATCTACTCTGAGACTCTGCTCAGGTGTGCATAAAGGCAATCTTCTGACAACCTCCAGACTCTTTTTTTAGAAACTCACAGCCATATGAACTCATTTGTCTTTTCCATTTCCCCCTTACTTTAGGTCAAACAGCATTTTTAACTCCTGTTATTATATGTAGACAGGGATATTCTGCTGGTCCGCATTGAACCTTTAATTTAAGGTCATTTTCTAGTTACATCATTAGCTGGTACTTGGTAGTGATCCCTCGGTGCCAGGGAGGCTCATCCCCGGGTGTCATGTCCCACACTGGGGGGAAGGCATTGCATTTACATGCTGAGTTTGGCTTTGAGACTGGCCATATTTGAGTAACATGGAGGCTGTCAGGAGGGAACTCTTAGGCACAGTGCTGCTCTAGGCCTTGTTCTTTCTAATCCATATTCTATTCCTCCATCCTGTGGACTTGGAATGGTTGTGTGGATTTAATTGAACATTTTATATGATTCCATTTTCTCTCCTCTTTTAGTACCTCAATTATGCTTCTCTCCTTAAAAAATTCATGGTTGTCCTAAAGTTTGCAATATCTGTTTACAACTAAACACATTTTCAAATAAACCTATGCCATTTCATACTTATAATACTTCACACTATGCTACCCAAACTTATAACACCTACAACTTACAAAACCTAGATCTTATGACAAAATAGTCCCAGTCAATTCCTCCTTGCCATCCCTTATAGCATTGTACCACTCTTAGGTGAGACAGAAGACTAGAGGGTTCTGGAGTTGGGTATTTCCTCTTCCCCATAATAAAGGCTAAAGGGGGAAGCCCACTTCTTAAAAAATCATTTCAAGAGAGGTTCTGATGGAATCTAGTAGTCAATGGACTGGCTGGTTCAGACCTCAACACTAGGTGCACTGCCTTTCATAGTGATGGCGGGATGGTAGGCTGGGCAGAGATGCACCTGAGAAAGAGCTGGGACAGAGAAAGCAAATTCATTAACATGACTATGTCTTTTTACTGAAAAAAGAGTGTCACCACTATTTTCCAGTGTTCATACTCCATTGGTGGACACATTTGGTAACATACACTCATTCAGTCAGGAATCTTGAGAAATTAGTAGAAGCTGTAACAATTTTTTGAGCATATGGAAATTCTGCAAAAAGATTTGTATATGATAAGAGATATTGGATTAGATTTTTTTAATATAAGTAACCCAAGGAAATTATACACAAAGACTTTCTGTAGTTTTGCCAAAGAGGGTATGCTGATTTTTTTCAGACGCACAAATGATAAGTGAATAGGAATTATCAGGAACTACAGTGTTATTTAAGATGAATAAGCTTCTTGAAATCTCCATTTCAAAAGGCTTAAAAGTAATTGCCTAAACTAAGCCTTTCCAGCCCACTTTTTCTGGCCTTTGAGTTTTCAACCAGCTGCACTCCTGCCTCCCAGTCCCGGGCTGCCCTGGCCTCTAGCTCTGCCTGTACCACAGATCCAGCAGGCCGTCCACTCTCCCTGCCCAGGCACCAGGCTCTGCAGACTCTCTCTTACATCTGGGAGTTAATTTCTTTTTTAAAATTATTAGTCAATTAAGAAATGTATTTGTTAAAACCTAGCTTTCCTTTAAGCTTTCAACTTCAGTTTATAAATATTTTATTTTTAAATGTAGCAAAATTTTAACATCTCATTAAAAGAGGGCCTTTGGTGAATATAGTACCTTTTAGAACTTAGTTTATGAACCATTTATATTTGTGTTTGAGTTGTTTGGAAAATATTCACTTTTTCATAATATGGTTTGGAAAGAGGGCATAAACCCATGTACACATGGTTTATTTTCCTGTCTATGAATATTAAAATACAACACACTGTTACCACTACTGCTGTGGCCTCTTAAGTCAGAGTGTCTACCATGCATTGATTCAGTAAGTTTTCCCTACTGAGGGTTAATTTTCCAAGTCTGTGGATTACACTGCATTCTGTTCCTTTATAAATGAGTTCCTTTCCCCATGAGAAAATGCAGCTGCTGTTTATGGGCATTAATGTTAATTTTTGTTTTGTGAATGAGCTCTTTAAAAATGGGGAATTGCCAAAAAGGAAAGCACTTTTACAGGATTTTCTTGTTATTTGTAAAAATGAATTTGGGTAGATTAGCTTTTGGTTTTTTGTTGTTGTTTTTTTTAAGGTTCCCTGGAGAATTGAACCCTAGACCTCGTACGTGGGAAGCTGGCATTCTACCTCTGAGCCACACTGGCTCCTCTGAGTTGGCTTTTTTGTTTGTTTGCTTGTTGTTTGTTGTTGTTTAGGAGGCACTGGGACCAAACCCAGGACCTCTCATGTGGGAAGCAGGCATGCAACTGCTTGAGCCACATCCACTCCCCAGTTCTGTTTTAAGATACTTTCTCTACTAAACTAATTAAGCACTTTGGGGCAAATAATTTAATCCATGTGGTTCTCAGTTTCCTTAGATTTGTAAAATGTAAAGTTCGCTAAGAAGAGCTGGGATTTGAATCTGATGGGGAAATAGTAACATTCGTAATACTAAGCAGTAGTTTCTCTGACTTTATTTGCTGAAACTATGGACCTTAATTTAGAGAAATGTAACAGGGAAACTCAGCTTTACAGAACTGCTAAATTGCAGGGCCTTTGTCAGATTCTTTTTTTTGTTTAGTTTTAAAGATTTATTTATTTATTTCTCTCCCCTTTCCCCCCACCCCGGTTGTCTGTTCTCTGTGTCTATTTGCTGCATCTTCTTTTGTCCACTCCTGTTGTTGTCAGCGGCACGGGAATCTGTGTCTCTTTTTTGCTGCATCATCTTGTGTCATTTCTTTGTGTGGGCAGTGCCATTCTTAGGCAGGCTGCACTTTCTTTTGCACTGGGCAGCTCTCCTTATGGGGCGCACTCCTTGCGCGTGGGGCTCCCCTACGCGGGGACACCCCTGCATGGCACGGCACTCCTTGCGCGCATCAGCACTGCGCATGGGCCAGCTCCACACGGGTCAAGGAGGCCCAGGGTTTGAACCGCAGACCTCCCATGTGGTAGACGGACGCCCTAACCACTAGGCCAAGTCTGCCACCATGTCAGATTCTTTAAATATAAATAAAACAGAAACATCGAAATAAAATTTAAACTTTTGATTTTAGAATCTTATTTGTGTAAAGCAGGATATTATTATCTGCATTTGACTTTTTGAAAGTTTCAGAAAGGAACACTTTTGAATTGACTTGGAAAAAATATTAAGTGAATAAAAACATTTTACAAATGTGAAAAAATTTAACTACTGAAGAGTTTTTTTCACACACAAAAGTTTGCAATACAGGACAGCATGAAAGAATAATGATAACTTTGCCACCAACACTAAGGAAATACTGAATTCAGAGATTTGCAAGTTGTATATATGGCTAAAATGTAAACAACACTCGATAAGAATAGAATAATGGCACTAATGTTAGGTTGTATATTGTATAATCGCTTTAAGTTCCCTGCAAATTTTTAAAAACAAGTTTAGATTAATTTGATTGACTTCTTGAATAAAGAACAAGGTATTCATTGGTTGACTGTGTTGAGACCTGGAGTTGCCTTCCTTTCACATCTCTTTTTTAGCTATTCCTCATTTCCCATGACTTGAAATTTCCTTTTGGTATTTGCATTCTCATTTTTTAAAAAGATTTAAATAGTAGGATAATTAGCTGTTGTTGAGTGTATCTGATTTCAAACAGACATCTTGTTTTCAAGAACAGATAGTTTCCTCCACAAAATTACAAGTATAGTCCAAGAAGGAAGCCTGGTGAGAAGTATCTGAGAAGTCAAAAGAAATGTTAAACTGTTGTTAAGAAGTTAGTCTGTAATTGTGGGGCACACAGGCAAATGCAAAGAAGGAATTTTACAAATGGATTGTGAATCAAATAAAAGACTTTTCCTGTAGTGACAAATCTGAACCGTCTGAAGGAATAGTAAGGATGTAATAGCAACACATCCTTACTAACACTAATACAATAGTAACAGGTGTAAAAAATTGTATTATTTGTACCATGAAAAAATTAACATAGAGAAGCTTGGTGACTACTTGGTACCAAGACCTATGGAACCCACAGCCCATGGGTTTTTGGCAGATTAAGCATTATTCACTACCACTTTGAGGTTGTGGGTTAGAAACCAAGGCATGTGGTGATATAAGTGGATTTGCTAGTTGATTAAATCTTGGAAAGAAGGAAGAGTAATGGGAAAGTGGTTACCTGGATAAAAAGTAAAATAAAATGAAATACTGGTTTTATTTCACTGTACCTTTTTGGCGCATCTTAAAATAGAACAACATTTTTAAGGCTTGAAGGAAAATAAATTCCAATCTAAATATTTTTAGCAGAATAAATTGTCGTTCAAATATTAGGTGCAATAAGAATATCATGAGGCATAAAGACTTACATTGAAACATCCTTGGAAGAAGTTCTCAAAAAGGAAAAGAAGCAAACAATGAAGAGGCTGCGAAAGTAAGAGTTTGGGAAAGATTGTTGTTGTTCAAATATATGTACTAATTATTCTTTAAAGTTAGGGCCTAAGTAAGAAAAAAGAGAAAGTAGAGTCATAATGACCAAGAACTTGATAGCTGATGAGGATGGAGGCCAGGAGATGATGGTGAAGTACTTCTCTTATCAGAAGGAAAACATAGCTATCACAAAGTAATAAAGGATAAGTAAGCATAACTGTAATGATTAAAAAGGGAAGTGTAATATGAATAAAATTGTAAAGCATGTAATTTTTAAACCATTAAAAGAAAACATAATCTCTACAGAAATGGAGAAAAGTGAAGCAAAAAAGTTACTATCAAAAAAAAGTATGAAAAAAGAGAGCAAAACTAAATCCTAATATAACAGAGATTTTTTAAAAATTAACTGGATAAACTCACCCAATAAAAGGCAGAGATTCTCAGAGTTTTAAAAAATGTCAGCAATATGTTGTTATATTAGTCAGCCAGAGGGTTGCTGATGCAAAATACCAGAAATTGGTTGGTTTTTATAAAGAGTATTTATTTGGGGTAGGAGCTTACAGATACCAGGCCATAATGCATAAATTACTTCCCTCACCAAAGTCTATTTTCACATATTGGAACAAGATGACTGCCGATGTCTGCCAGGGTTCAGGCTTCCTGGGTTCCTCTGGGCTCAGCAGCTCTGTTTTCTCCACAAGGTCAGCTGTAGACTATGAGGCTCTCTAGGCTTTGCCTCTCTCCACAAGGTCGGCTGAATACATTCAGGCAAACAGTTTTCTCTCTCTCCCTGGGCTCCAGATTCAGCATCAAACTCCAACATTAAAAGCCCCAACTCTGTCCTTTGTCTTTTATCTGAGAGTCCCCACCCACCAAGGGGAGGGTACTCAATGACCTACTGACACAAGAGGTTTACTTGACTAATCAAGTAATCAAGTAATCAAGTAAACCTCTGAATCCAATATAATCTCATATGCCCAGAGAAAAAGACCAGTTTACAAACATAATCCAATATTTCTTTTCAGAATTCATCAATAATATCAAACTACTACTGTTGTCTCTAATAGAGAAAGCTAAAATAAAAAATTATAGAGAGATTTGAGTTAAAAGGATAGAAAAATGCTCCAAGCAAATGTGAACCACAAGAAAGCTGGACTATTAGTTACAATAACAGACAGAATACAATTTGTAACAGAAAAATAATAGTAAAGGGAAAAAGGGAAAAAAATATTTAGCAGGGGAAATTTGGCAAGGCAACAGAGAGAAACTGATAAAAAATCCATTTAGTTAGAGATTTTATTACACTGTTCTCAGAAAATACTTTATTAATCAGGAAAAAATAAAAAAGATATGAAAGATTTGATGACACAATTTATAAAATTGAGCTGCAAGACATATATATAATTCTATAATCAACAAATACAAGTTCTCTTTCTGGTTAATGCAAAAGATTATGTAGTAAGTCATAAAGGACACTTGAATACATTTCAAAGTACATTAGCATAGAGACCATGTTTTCTGATCATAATGTAATAAAACTATAAATTAATAATATACAAAAGCAAAAATTATCATATGTATGGTAAATAAAAAACAGGTATAATAAAAATAACCACTAGCTTTAAAAGAAAATCACAAAAAGTTAGAAAATATGAAGAACTAAATGACAAAGAAAATACCATGTGGCAAAATTTCTGTGCATGGCAAAAGCACTATTTAAAGGAAATTTTATAAATTTAAATATATATATCTGGAAATAAGAAAAATTAAAAATAAGGAGGAGGGTGGGAATATATGGGACCTCATTTTTTTTTAATGTAACATTAAAAAATAAATAAAGACAAAAATAAGGGAGCTAAGCATACAGCACAATAAACTAGAAAGAAAAAGGAGAGGGACATTCTAGTAAACCCAAAGAAACAAGAAGGAAAGAAAATCCTTCAATGAAAGAGATAAAAATATATTAACAAAATAAAAGTCTTTTTCCTTTAAGATTATTAAGTGTGATGTATGCCGTGGTGCATCACCAAGATCTCTCCTTCTGGACTGACATGCTCATCCCCTAGCTCTCAGGAACTCTGGCTGCTGATAATTTAGAGTTGTGTTGCCTTCAGCTGAAGAGAACAACCTGTGTTGCGGGGTGTAAGGGTAGCCTTCAAAGAATAACTGATTGATATAGGATAAAAAGGCCAAATATCTTGCCTTAGCTGTAACAACTCTAATGGGTTACCCCAGCTCTTTCACACTTGACAAGTTTGGTGAGATTCCTGATGCAACTGCATTGCATCTGCTTCATATTCTGCCTAAGCATGCACCAAGAGCACTCCCCAGTAAACATCATGAATGTAAATATTAGAATCAGAGTTTATTTTCCAGGTAGCCAGACCCATTAGACTTCAGAAATGACCAACTACAATCCTATTAAAACTTACTCTTCCACACATAGCAAACTCTGAGTAATGTACCCAAGGCAGGTGGGGTGGGAAAGGAGACCTGAAGACACTGGAGAATAAGAAAGCAGGTAGTTTATGGAGGGGAGTTGAAACTTAGAATAAGGGATTAGCAGAGGATGCAATTGAAGTTTCTATGACCTCTAGACTGAGGGCAAGCTAAAGTCAGCAGCACATCAGGCAGCTAAAGCTGAAAAAATTTACTTCCTGAAAAACTAATGGACAAAATTCAGAAAAACCAGAGACACTGAAAAATGAGAAGAAAATTCCAGAAAAAAAGAGTAGGAGATGGGAACTTCAAATCATGTATATAAACTCTGCCCAAATCTCTGGCTGACTCCAAGAACATGTATAAGTGGGGTAGACTATAAATGGCCTGATAAAAATAAAAGAATATTGAAGATTTGAACAACCACCTGGGCATCAGAATTGCAATTTGTGTCTAATCAAGTTAGTTACCTGGTAAAACAAATGCATCAACACTCTTTGGAGAAACACAACAAAAGTCAGAGGCTCCACAATCTAACATTCGTCATGATACATGTTCATGATACAAACCAAAATTATTCAATATTTAAAGAGTCAGGCAAGTGTGAATCCATCTTGGGGAAAAAGAGGTCAAGCCAAAGAGGATTTAGATGTTGGAATTAAAAGACAAAATTTTAGAAAAGTTATTATCAGTATGAAAGAAAGGAAAATATGTTTGTAATGAATTAAAATATAGGAAATCTCAGCACAGAAATAGAAATTATTAAAGAACTAAAATGAAATTCTAGAACTGAAAATAAAATATCTGAAACTTAAAATTAACTAGAATTGATTAACAAAATTAAGAACAGCTGAGAGAAGACAATCAATGAACTTGCAGATAGATCAATAGAAATTATCTGAAGAGAGAAGAGAAAAAGTACTGGGGTAAAAAACAGCAACAATGAACAGAGCCTCCAGAATAGGTGGGACATTAAAAAGGTCTAAGATATGTGTATTTGGAGAAAGACAGTGGGGCATAAAATATACCTGAAGATATAAAAGCTAAGAGTTTCCTAAATTTGGTGAAAGACATAAATTTACAAATTTGAAAACTCAGCACATTTCAGGCAGGGTAAATACAAACAAAACCATACCTAAGCACATCAGAGTAAAACTGATGAAAAATAACGAGAAAATACAGAAAACAGCCAAAGAAAAGTGGCACAATACAGTCAGGAAAACAAGTTAAATGGCTACATATTTCTCATAACAAACTATCAGGGGCAGAAAATAGAGACACAATATGCTTAAAGTGCTAGAGGGAAAAAAAGATCAACCAAAAATACTGCATATAGAGAACATACACACCAACAGAAAAATAAAAATAATGGTAAGATGAAAAGAAAAAAAAAAAAAACTAAGAGAATTTGTTACTGAAAACCTACATTAAAAGAAAGTTCTTCAGGCTAAAGATAAGTGATTCCAGATGAAAATTGGAATCTTCAGAAAGGAGTGAAGACCACCAAAAATGTAAATATCTGGGTAAATATAGAAACTTAATTTTAAAGTGTTTAAAGCAAAATATATGGCATTATCTTGTGGGATTTATAATCTATTTAATATGTAAGACATATTTATATGTAGTATTCTGAAAAATATAGCAAAAACAATGGATGAGGAGCAGTAAATGGACCAATATGGCGGCAAGATTTACTTTTACATGAATGTTGCAACATTAACTTTAAGTAGACTGTGAAAAGATAAATAAAGATGAAATTCTAAAAATATACAAATAATCTAAATGGTGGCATGAAAGAAGGGACAGGAACAAAAATTAGAGCATACAAACAGAAAACAAATAGAAAAATGGTAGGCTGTATTAATAAATACATTAAATATTAAAAGACTAAACACTGATTAAATGTCAGAGATTGTTAGAAGGGATAAAAAAGTAAGCACCAACCATATGCTGCTTGTAAGAGATACATTGTAAATATAAAGACATAGATGGAAAGAGATGAAAAAAGTTGCACTATGCAAATAGTGAGTATAGGAATGCTGGAGTAGCCACATTATTATCAGAAAAAATGGGCTTCAGGATTGAGTAGTGACAGATTTTAAAAGGGACATGTCATAATGATAAAAGGTCAATTCATCAAGAGACGACAACAGTCATAAATGTGTATGCTCCAGTGAAGCAATGGGATTTGACCCATGACCAATGGTATTCAAAGTGGTCCTAAGAAGAATCGCCGGAAATGGTGTTTTGGAGTGGGAACACATGCTGACCAGCTGGCAAAGAGGGCCAATACCAGTGTAGATAAAGAACTCAGTTTTAGGCATGTGGTGGTGAGGAATTGTTAAAAATTTCCCTTCTGGTCAACTGGAATGGAAACTTACCAGTGTAAGTTTGGCAGATATAATACCTCAGGCATTTGGGATATTTGAAGAAAATAGTAATTATATGGAGTATAGAATGAATGGTTGGGGGCTATCAATGCCTTGGAAAAAGACAATGAAAGGCTGAGAGTGCTTAATCACCAATATAAGGCAAATTGTGAAAGCCAGAAATCCTCCGTAGGAGCATAGAAAGAGATTCTTAGTTCCTGCAGGCAGAGGGAAGAAAAAGTCAGGGATCAGTACCAGGACTTAATTATAAGAGTAACCAAGTTCAAGAAAAGGTTGGTTTCCCCAACTTAGCAGATCGATGCGAAAGTCAGGTTTGTAATTGGGAAGGAGTGGAATTCTGAGATTTTGAATGGGCACATGTGTGTTGATGTCCTCAAAAATCTTAAGTCCCCAAATTTCTCTGAACATTCTACATCTGCAGAAGTGGCTCACCCTTCCAGTTAAAGGTTGGCACTGCCCCCCCTTGCTTGATGCAGAGACTTCTGGCTTCCCTAGGATCTACCTTGCTTCCTTTTTTGACTACCAGACTAATAATTAAGGTCAAGTCACACTATAACCCGATTGAGGAGATGCTAAGCATGCTGAGGGTGGAAAGTGTTGTGTTGCTAAAGCACCTGCAGGACCTAACCAACGTGTACTAACACGAGCCAGGAGAGTGTATGCGAGACTGGATTCTGAAGGTGTGAGATCAAGGGGGACAGAATATAAAGTTTGATAAAGGAAAGCTTATCAAGTTAGAAGCACTCTCCCATGATACAGGATTTAACACTCTCTCAAGGGCCCTGATAGTGTTTAAAACACTCCTAGATTGCCTTTGGAAGTTCGAAGATCTAAGTGAATTAGAAATGCCAGAACTTTCATGGCAGATGGTAGAGGAAGAGATCAAGAGACTCAGAGAAGGAGGCATGCTATAGTAGATGTATACTAAATATCTAAGATATCAAATCCCAGCCGCTTACTGTATTCTCAATGGAGGTCCTTACTGAAGCAAAAGGAATGCACAGGTGAGAGGGCTAATATCATTATTAAGAAATTCAGTGGTAGCTTTCCCTTGCAGGCCAGAGCCTCTGTGAAGAACATTCCTGGTAGCAGTGGGATAATAGAATCCTGAAATGATGTAGGCCAGGTGGTAACACTAAACAATCAAGGTTGGAGCATGACTGTAATGAGCAGCAATGCCTGAGTGGCAGTCCAGGAGATCTGATGTGCAGAGACCTAGGGAGAGGGCATTCCCAAGGCAAGATAGATGGGCAGCCAACAAGAGCGCCAGACAGTCTACAAAACCAAAAGAAATCAAGGATGGATGACAGAGGATGAGGGCAGCTGCCTAATAAAAATTCACAATTCCAGGCCAGTTTCTAGACCTGAGCCAGTTCTCAGCCCCAGAACCCATTGTCTGAAGGAAACATGGGAAACCCATGAGGAAGGAACCTGCCACAAAACGCAAGAGTACAAGGCAATGATTCCCCAAATTCCCAAAGGAAACTGTGGCCATTTACTCAAGTATACAATGGGAAAAGAGAAATACCCATTTTGTCAGAGCTGTTGGACACAGGGTCAGGAATGTCACTGGACATTTTTGGTCCAGTTGTAGGGAAATCTGAGATTTCTGATTTTCTAGCAGCTTGATTTTCTTTATCTTCCTGTAAGTTAAGCCCAGAGTTCTCGACTGTGCCTTTCTCTTTGGAATTTGAATTAACATCACTTTCACTTAAGGTCAGGAGGTAGCAGCCCACTTCTTATCTTTCCTTCAGTTAGAAACTGGCCACCCAGCAGCCATCTGAAGACTCAGTCAACATCACTAAGCAACTTTTAAGGAGAGAGTGAGGAAGGGGTCTTTCCCTAAATGGACGCAAAGACACATATCAAACTAGTGACAAAAACAATGTGCTATTAGCACAAAAGTAGAAAATAGATCAAGGAGACAGAGAAGAGTGCAGACCAAGCCCCATATCTACACGGGAATCTTATATATGACCAAGGTAGTAGCAAAAATGAGCAGAGGGAGCTGATGAAGCTCAAGCAGTCCAGTGCCTACCTCCCACATATGACGTCCTGGGTTCAGTTTCTGGTGCCTCCTAAAGAAGACAAACAATGAGCAAACAACAAGCAAAAACATCAAGCAAGACACAACCAAACCAATGAGTGTATAACAAGCAAAAATGGGAAACGGACTTTGGCCCAGTGGTTAGGGCGTCCGTCTACCATATGGGAGGTCTGCGGTTCAAACCCTGGGCCTCCTTGACCCGTGTGGAGCTGGCCATGCGCAGTGCTGATGCACGCAAGGAGTGCCTTGCTACACAAGGGTGTCCCCCGCGTGAGGGAGTCCCACGCGCAAGGAGTGCGCCCATGAGGAAAGCCACCCAGCGTGAAAAGAAAGAGCAGCCTGCCCAGGAATGGCGCCGCCCACACTTCCCGTGCCGCTGACGACAACAGAAGCGGACAAAGAAACAAGACGCAGCAAATAGACACCAAGAACAGACAACCAGGGGAGGGGTGGGGGGGGAATTAAATAAATAAATAAATCTTTAAAAAAAAAAAAAACAAGCAAAAAAACAAATGAGCAAGGAGTGGATGTGGCTCAAGCATGTGGGAGTTCCCAGTTCTGGTCCTGGTACCTCCTAAAGAAAAAGCAAACAGGCAAAAAAACAAGCAAAAACAACGAGCATACAACAAGCACAAACAACGAGCAAACAGACAAGGGAGCCATCTGAGATGGAAGGGGATTTAAAAAATGAGTAGAGAAAGTATGGATTGTTTAGTAGAAGGTATTAGGGAAATTGTAAGTATATCAACAAAATAAAATTAAATCTCTACCTATCACATAAATAATGGGGAGTTCCAGGTGAATTAAAGGCCTCCATGGGAAACGTCAAACTGAACAGAAAGAAATATAAAAGATTATCATTATGACTATGCTTGTGAGCTGATAAACCTAAAATAAGAACAAGGCCTAGAGCAACATTGTGCCTGGGAATTTCCTCCTGTCAGCCTTCATGTTACTCAAATGTGGCCAGTCTCGAAGCCAAACTCAGCATGTAAATGCAATGCCTTCCCCCCAGCGTGGGACATGACACCCGGGGATGAGCCTCCCTGGCAACGAGGGACCACTATCAACTACCAACTGATGATGCAACTGGAAAAGGACCTTATACGGAAGGTTCAATGTGGATCAGCAGAATATCCATGTCTACATAAAATAACATGACTTTAAAATGCTGTTTGACCTAAAGTAAGGGGGAAATGGAAAGGAGAAATGAGTTTATATGGCTACAAGTTTCTAAAAAAGAGTCTGGAGGCTGGCAGAAGGATTGCCCTCATGCACAACTGAGCAGAGTCAGAGAGACAGATAAAGCAGATACAACCCCCAGATATTGGTTCCTTTGAGGGCTAAAGAGACCCATGGGAGTTATGGTCATGGCCGATGGGGTTAACTACCAGGTCAGATGGCCCCTCTTTGGAAATGGTGTTTATGTGTGATGAATCTGGACTCAGATGGGATCTCCCTTCATAAGACTTTCATGCTAATGTGCTGGAGGTGCAGTTAATGTTGGGGTTTAAGATATATTTAGGGGATTTGAATCTCTGGACTGACAATGTGATAGCCAGGTCCTGAGCCTCAACAGACTCCAGCACCTACAATCTGATCTATTGGACTTACCACACTCAGCTAAGATGGAGGTGAAGAAGGACAACCACCACACCATGGAGCCTAGAGTGATTACAACTGAAAATGGGAGGATTGCATCCAGCATCCAGGTGGAATCTGAGCCTCCTCTTGACATAGAGGTGCAATGGACACAACCAATCCAATGTCCACATAGAAGAGGTGGCATTGGATTGGGAAAAGTGGACATGGTGGACGATGGGTATGGGGAAAGGCAGGAAGAGATGAGAGGTGGAGGCGTCTTTGGGACATGGAGCTGCCCTGGATGGTGCTTCAGAGGTAATCACCGGACATTGTAAATCCTCACAGGGCCCACTGGATGGAATGGAGGAGAGTATGGGCCATGATGTGGACCATTGTCTATGAGGTGCAGAGGTGCCCAAAGATGTACTTACCAAATCCAATGAATGTGTCATGATGATGGGAACGAGTGTTGTTGGGGGGGGGAGAGGGGGGTGGGGGGGTGGAGTTGAATGGGACCTCACATATATATTTTTAATGTAATATTATTACAAAGTCAATAAAAAAAAATAAAACGTTAAAAAAAAAAAAGATTATCATTATGATGAATGGATGAAGTAGAACTTTTTAAACAAAATTTCAAGTGCATTGAAATATTAATGTATTTCCTTACATGAAAGTAAAGGACTTTTGTTCCATAAAAGGACACTTGGACCAAGATAATATTGGGAAAATGAGAGATGATTTTGCAATGAATAAAACTGGGAAGGTAAAAATGTGGAATAGGAAATGTCCGCAAATCAATATGAAAAATTCAGCAAAAGTAGTAGAAAAATGGGTACAAACAGTTTGCAGGAGAGGAGGTGAAAGATGGAATACACTGGAAAAAATAATCAAAAGGATTCATAGAGAAATGCAAATTAATACCACAGAATGTCATTTTACACTTATTAGCCTGGCAACAATATGAAAACTGGTGGATGTCAGGTATTGGCAGGAATGCATGAATGCTGGAACCCTTTGCCTGCTGGTGGGAGTGAAACCTGGAAGTCCATTCTGGAACACAATCTGGCCCAGCTCAGCCAACTGAACCCTAAGCACCCTCTAATCCAGCAATTCTAGTCTTTGGTAAAGAAATTCTCACACAGTTCCTTGCAGAGACATATTTGAGAATGTTTTTTACAGCTTATTATATGAGCAGGGATATATGCAGTGGATATTGAACATATTAAAACTCTTGGTAAACAATTCATTTTCTGAGTAGTTAATGAATAAGCCTATAAGGTAAAAGAATGGCTCTCTTAAATACTGTCCTTACTTTGCTTGCCATATGCATTATGTTTAGGGCAGTGCCTCTCTTCATACCTGTCCCCGCTGTCCTAGGCATAGCCATCACCATGGGAACTGGGGTTGGCAGTTTATACCAAACTCAGCAGGTCTATCACAATCTCTTCCTAAAGTTAACCAACAGCATAAAAGAACTCAAGAAAGAATGCTATTTCCCATCACTTTGGGAGGATGCAGCCTCTGAAGGCACCTGGCCTCTCTCACTCTTGTGTCATGGTTGGCCCACTTTTTGTGCTCTCCTACCACCATCTTCTTTATGCTTTTTGTAGACCATGTATCTTAAATTCTGTTTATTTCTTCCAGAATCAATGCCAGAACAAGATATTAGTCATGCAGGGACTTTATCCAGCTCCAACCACAGTGCCAGACCCATCTTTACTCAACTTTAGTAGAATAGCCAGTGGGTTTTACACCCTATCAGGCAGGGAGCAGTACAGAAGAATGATCATTGCCCTTCAGCAGCCCCTTAAGAATTAGGGTATAAACTCTCTGAGGGTGTAATTGAGGCAGGCAGCTGGGACCTGGCAGAGACATGGCCATGAGGACATACTTGGGAACCCCCTGCTACTGAAAACAAAGCTGAAAGGTCCCTACCTAGACCCTGGCTATGAGGTCCCATTTGGAACTCTTCCCAGAGTCAAAGGGAAGTCCCAGATAGCTTTAAACAACAAGCCTCCCTTTGGCGCCCTAAGAGCTAACTAGTGGGGCAACCAATCAGAAGAGCAAACAGCGGGGGCCCCTCCCCAACACTAGGAAAGGGGAGGAAGAAAGGCTATTAAAAGGCCTAACCTGGGGCCTCACATGCACATCTAGACCTGTAGCACACTGACACCCATGTTTTGGATTGTGTACTTATCTCATTACTAATTTTCCTGTACCTTAATAAACTCTTTACTCCCTTGCTTACTCTAAAAAAAATTTTTTAAAGTCTTGGAAATTGGGCTGAATATGTAATAACCCAGAAAAAAATTTAGACATAGTGCTTGAAGTTGATTTTTAGTAAATCCATATTATGTAGTATATCTTGTTCACCTCATGACCTTGGGATTACCTTTCTTTTAAAAAAAGCTTAAGCATCCCAAGGAATTATAATTAACCAAATTTTGTATAATAAAAATATTTTAGCTCATCATACAATCATGAGAGTTTTATATTTGTGTTACTCAAGTTTCATAATTAGGCTGCCAAAATTCAATTGAAGCTGTCATTAAGACCAGTAAGAGCCATGATTTACGAGAAACTGAGTGGCATTTGGATTAATTAATGATGTCACTGGCCTTTAGTTTTGATCTTTGACCATGAAGCCAAGCAAAGTCATATGAAATTCAATCAGATGTGATTCAAACATCAACATAAGTTGTGGCAAGGGGGAGATTATGAAAATAATACAGAATAGAATGAATCAGTTAGTTTGCTGAATCCATTCAAATGGTTTATAAGAGAGTTTTGGGCAGGAAGACTTCAAGCCATGGCTGAGTGAGGAGACAGCAAATCCTCTCTTCATAAAGCAAGAGTCGACGTGGACAACTTTGACAAAAGCAATCATTGAGAGCATTGGAAAGCAAGCAAAAACATACAAAAATCTGAGATTTTATGCTTGAAGAACTGTGGAACTTCAGGTAAGAAAATGGGAGTCAGTTACATCCTTGCCTTAGGCAATTCTAGTACAACCATAGCTTTATCACAAGGAAGTTCTGCCACAGTGGGGCAGGCTTGAGGAACAACAGCTTTGCTGGCATACTCGAAATCAACACTCTCAATTGGAAGTGGTGGGTTACTCCCAAACCCAACAGCACTGTCAGTAGAAATGACAATCTCAATGGAAGGATGGTGAGAAGGGCCAGTGGCTATATTTGCCTGAGGTTATAAGGTTGTTACAATCATAAACCTGCGTGAAACTGTGCACAAGCTACCAACAAAATCCTGAGGAGAATGCAAAGAGGAGAAGCAAAAGAGCCTAGCAGAAGGTAATATCTAGGGCACACTTGAAAATGTCTTGAATATTTATTGTTTTATCCTAAAGGCTGACCACTAATCTTCATCAAACACATTAGCAGAAGACAGAAGACTTAATGGCTTGAGATATTACACTACAACCTCTATTCAACTATTGGCAGACCACTAAGCTTCAGAGACACAGAGGTGAACCCTAAGAAGCCAGGCTTAAAAACAAAAACAAAATTAAATAAGAATATTTGGGAGGGGAAAATTAGAATCCACAGTTGATACATATACTATCTAAAATGTCCAGTGTCCAACAAAAAAAAAACACAAGATATCCAAATGAAAAAAAATGACCCAACTCAGGGTGGGGAGTAAGTCATCAATAGACACTGTCACTGAGTGTCTCAGATGTTGCAGCTAGCAAATAAGAGCTTCAAATAATTTATATAAATACTGTGATTGTTCGAGGCTGGACGTCCCCCAGAAAATCATTTTCTTAGAGCTAAACCATTCCTGTGGGTGTGAACCTGTCATAGGTGGGAACTTTTAATTAGATACCTCAGGTAAAGACCTCTTGATTAGATTACTTCAGTAGGGGATTACCTAGGGTGAGTCGTAATTCTCTTAAAGGTGTACTTTATAAATGGGATGAATATGTAGAGAGAGAGCAGCAATACCTGAGTGGCAGTCCAGGAGACTCCTTGGTAAGGAAATTCTCACACAGCTTCTCATTGAGACATGTTTGAGTTTGTTTTTTACAACTTACTGTAGAAGCAAGGCTATCTTCCCAGCAGGTAGGCAGAATACTTTATTCAAGAACTGGGAAGAAGCATGCTGCAGTTAGAAGCAATGGGTAGATGGGCACATAATATGCAGAATCTTAGACATAATGTAGATTTTTAAAAAAAGAAACAGATTTAAGACAATAATTCTATTAATATGTCTGTCTTCGAAATAGATGACTACAAAACAGTGATATCCATTTTGTAGGAATAGGTAACAAAATGATATGCTTTAAAACCAAGGTTGGCGAGAGGGGAATGGGAGTGGGAGGCAGTAAAGAGCAGTGATTAAGGCAAGGGGGCATGGGGGCAGGGGGCTGGGAGGGCCAGACCACCTGGGCCGAGCATCAAGCCACCCTGTGACTGGCATGTCCTGATGACAATGTAGCTCATCAAGGGAAGGCCCATAGAAGAGCATCTGGCCCTGTTGTTGGGGTGAAAGAATTAATGTCGGTTGTTGCTATCATGAAAGGGAATTAAAGAATGAAGCAAAAGAAGGTTCTCGCATGGGTCTGCATAAAAAATTGCACCAAGAGGAGAACCAGCAAGATAGCGGTGAAGTAAGGAGCTCCTAGAATCAGCTGCTACAGGGAAGTTAGTAAACACCCAGAGCTATCTGGGGTTAATTGAAGCACTGTTTAGGGTCTCCAGGAGACCAGAAGAGCATCCTGCCACACCTTAAAGGAAAGGAAGGAGGAGATTGCCCATCTACAGAAAAGACTCATAAATAGAGCCTCCACACCCCGGAGGCCGGTGCTCATCCTCCACTGGAGGCACGAGCTGCCTCCAGAGCTGTTTCATGGCAGGAATTGAAAGGTCCACTTCCCAAAAAATGGGGGAGGAAGAGACAGTTGGGCACCAACTTCAGCTATTGTTGAATAAATTCAGTGGGCTAAAGTATAATCCTGAGAACAGCTAAAGTTTGAATCTGTCCAAGCCAGAAAGAGGCTAGAAGCCACCATCTTAACTCTTCACCAGGCATGAGGGGAAGCAAGGGGGACTGAGAATCCCAGTGCTGGTGACTTCTTTCTATCCAGATCAGATTGCAGCTCTAGTATAAGCCCCAACCCCACCTTGACAGGAAGGAAGCTGGGGGAACCTGCACTAGGCTCTCCAGGAAATTACTGGGCAAGCCACGAAGGCTGGTGATTGTTCTACTTTGGCAACACAAGCTGCCCCAGGAACTATTCTGTGGCTGGAATTGGAAGCTCCATTTTCCAAACAGGGGAGGAGGAGATGGTTGGCCACTGATTTCAGCTACTGACTTGTGGATTTAGCTGGCTAGAGTATAACCCTAAGAACAGCTAAGTTTGAACTTGTCCAGGACAGAAAGAAGCCAGTGGCTGGCATTTTTACTTCACCCCCAGCCTAAGGGGAAGCCAAAACTGAAAATCACAGTGACAGTAGGAACCGGCTTCTTTCACCAAGATCAGCCTGCAGCCCCAGCCAAGGCATCAGCCCCACCTCTGGCAGGGAAGAGGCTGGAGGGCCCTGCACCAGCTTATCCAGATAACTGCAGGTATATTTGGCTGGCACAGACTGAATAATCAGAAGTCTAGCAGGGCAAGCATGGTCATCTTGGACCCACACCGCATAGATTGCTGACCACATCTGCAGTTCCATCCCTGCCCCAGGCAGGGGAGAAAGGGAAATGAAATTTCATCAGTCTCTCTGGGCAACTACAGTCTAGGCCCGCATGACTTGGATTATTCCACACAGCTGTGAATCTGTCCCTACCCCTGGCAAAGAGGAAAGTTGGGAGAAGCTTCATCAGTCCCTGGAGTAATGAGGGCAGCTTGAGCCCCCACAGCTTATAGTATCAACCACATCCTTGTTTCCTACTGCACAACCAGCAAGGGAGAAATGGCAGGAAGCCCTAAACTAAAGAGAAAAACTGCATTTAGAATAAATACTCTAGTAAGCCAGGTGCCAAGACAACAACAAAAAATTACAATCTGCACCAAGAAACAGGAATATTTGGACCAGTTAAAGGAATGAGATAAGCCTCCAGATGATATAAAGGAGTGGAGACAACTAATCATATATGTTCAAACAAATCTCCTTAATAAATTCAATGAGATGGCTACAGAGATTAAGGAAATTAAGAAGACATTGGATGAGCAAAAAGAAGAATTTGAAAGCATACATAAAAAAATAGATCTTATGGGAATAAAAGGTGCACTAAATGAAATTTTTAAAAATTGGAATCACATCACAGCAGATTTGAAGAAGCAGAAGAAGAGACTGGTGAGCTTGAAGAATTGGCTTCTGAAAGTGAACATACAAGAGAAGAGATGAAGAAAAAAATAGAAAAAAATTGAACAAGATTTCAGAGAACTAAATGACAGCAAAAGATGTGCAAACATACATGTCATAGGTGTCCCAGAAGGAGAAGAGAAGGGAAAAGGGGCAGAAGAAATATTTGAAGAAATAATGGTAGAAAATTTCCCAACCCTATTGAAAGAAGCACATCTTACTCCCATCTGAAAAAAAATCTGAATAGACCAACTCCAAGACACATACTAATTACAATGTCAAATGCCAAAGACAAAGAGAGAATTCTGAGAATAGCAAGAGAAAAGCAATGCATAACATATAAGGGATACCCAATAAGGTTAAGTGCTGATTTCTCACCAGAAACCATGAATGCAAGAAGACAGTGGTGTGATATATTTAAGATACTACAAGAGAAAAATTCCCAGCCAAGAATCTTATATCCAGGAAGATAGTCTTTCAAAAATGAGGGTGAGTTTAGAATATTCACAGGTAAACAGAAACTGAGAGAATTTCTTACCAAGAAACCAGATTTTCAGGAAATTCTAAAGGGTATGCTAGAGCTGAAAAGAAAAGAAAGGAGGAGGAGCCTAGAAGAGAGTCTAGAAATGAAGATTATATCAATAAAAGTAACTAAAAGTGTCAAAAGTATGGTGAAAAGAAAATATGACAGATAAAACACAAATAGTCAGGAATAAATTTAACCAACAATATAAAGCACTTGTATTCAGAAAACTGCAACTCAATGTTAAAAGAAATCAAAAAGGCCTAAGTAACTGGAAGAACATTCCATGTTCATGGATTGGAAGACTAAATATCATTAAAATGTCAATTCTACTCAAATTGATGTACAGATTCAATGTAATCACAATAAAAAGTCCACCAATTTTTTTTCATTGAAAACACAATTATCAAATTTATTTGGAAGGGTAAGTAATCCTGAATAGTAAGCAACACCTTAAAACATCCTCTCTATACTTTAAATTATATTACCTGGCTATAGTGGTGAAAACATCATGGTACTAGCATAAAGACAGACACATAGACCAATGGAACCAAATTTATGGTTCAGAAACAGTCTCTCACATATATGGTCAAGTGATTTTTGACTAGCCTGTCAAACCCACACAGCTCAGGCAGAACAGTCCATTCAACAAATGGTGCTGAAAGAACTGGATATCAACAGCCAAAAGAAGGAAAGAGGACCCCTATCACACACCTTATCCAAAAATTAATTCAAAATGGGGAAGTGGACTTGGCCCAGTGGATAGGGTGTCCGTCTACCACATGGGAGGTCAATGGTTCAAACCCCAGGCCTCCTTGACCCGTGTGCAGCTGGCCCATGCCCAGTGCTGATGTGCACAAGGAGTGCCCTGCCATACAGGGTTGTCCCCCACGTACAGGAGCCCCACACGCAAGGAGTGCGCCCCATAAGGAGAGCTGCCCAGCGCAAAAGAAAGTGCAGCCTGCCCAAGAATGGTGCCTCACACACGGAGAACTGATGCAGCAAGATGACACAACAAAAAGAAACACAGATTCCTGTGCTGCTGACAACAACAGAAGCGGACAAAAACAAGAACATGCAGCAAATGGACACAGAGAACAGAGAATGGGGGGCGTGGGTAAGGGCAGAGAAATAAATCTTAAAAAAATTTAATTCAAAATGGATCAAAAACCTAAAAATAAAAGCAATAACCATAAAGCTTCTAGCATCAGCACTGCGCATGGGCCAGCTGCACACAACCGTGGACCTCCCATGTGGTAGACGGACACCCTAACCACTGGGCCAAGTCCACCACCTCTTCTCAGTATTCTAAAGAGAGTTCATCCTCTGGAGAGAAACGAATCTCACCTCTTGTTTTTGCTAAGAGGTCTTCTCCCAGAAGATTTACCAGGGCAGAGTCACAAAGCAAAAAGGAGTGTTGTTCCGTAAAAGGGCCTAAGAACTTTTGATTGGTTAGGCTAAATATTCCTGGTGGGATTTATCTGCTTTTGACTCCGATGTACCTGCTGTTTTAACAGTGTGGGATTCAGAGTTCAAAGTGTGGCACCAGTACCTACAAGAACTTTCCATGTTTCCCCATTTAGTCTTAATTCACTTTCCCCTTGTGCATTCAAAGGGATTATGGGGAAAAGGCCACTGAGGTCCCCAAAACCCTGTCACCATTGAGCAGTTTCCTTTATGCCCTGGTAGGAAATCTGTTTTTGTCTGAAGGTAATCTCTCTTCCAGTGGCCAGATTGATTGCCAATTAGGCATCCATTTCTACACCATTATTTGGGCATATGATTTCTTGACTAAAAACTGTAATTGGTTTCACACCCTGGCTTAATCTCTCTAGGTCTGGCTCCTTGTTTTCATTACAAAGCCATAAATTTGAAGTTTTCTCTTTTTTAATCTGTTTCTAAGTTTCTTTCAAATTGTTAAGCCATAGATGTTAAGTTCAGATAGATCTGTTGCCTCCCAACCTATTCTTTGTCTTTTTATAGTCCCCCTATTTGGAAGGATAGGCCATTTACAAATAGAGCCATCCATGCCAGCTGTGTAATGGCAAGTATTTCTTTAAACTCCATTTTAGAAAAAACGTTTCTAATCACATTTTAACGTATACCCAGAGTCATCCTTTTTTTTTTACAGGTTTGAATGACTGACCAATCAGCTCATGTTAGAAAAATCTTAGGGATGCCTTTTAGTAAATCAGCTGTGATTTTTTTAGCTTTTTCTGGGCAGATGGCATCATGGAGTTTTCAGGCTTTGGAGTATTTTCCAGGCTCCAGCCATTTTGCCTCATGCATCCATTTCTGAGCTTCCCCTGGACTGACTAACATGTGATTAGTTGATAAAGATCTGATAGCCCAGGTCTAGGCTCCTATAAGTATTTTATATTCCTCATAGAATTTTTGAGGACCTTCCATGGCTTGGGATATTCCTTGATTATAGCTCATAATTCGCCTTTGACCATGGAGAGAAAGTTATTGCTGGTGGTTCTCCAGTAATTCCAGGGCATCTAACTCTAAAAGGCAATTTTTTAGCTTCATTATCCAGAAAGTAGGATAACTCTGTTCATGTGTTAGTAGGGAGGGGATATTCAGGCAAAGGTTAATAAAGAGAAGGAGAAGTTGCGGTAGGAGAGGTATGAGCACAACACTTGCTGGCATTAAGGATTTGAGCCTTTAAGGTTCTCATCTGCTGTTTTTAAGTAGTCCTTTAAGGAGGCTATTTTAGAGTCTTGAAACTTTTTGCACGACTCAGCATACCAACTGAAATAGGCATCCCATTCATTCTGCCTTTCTTGGGAACCTGCTTTTTCAAGTGCACCTCTAAGATGAGTAATCTCATTCAGCTGAAAAGTTCCCCGCAAGGACCACTGTAATTCTAAGTTATCCTTAGTGATGTTCTGCCATTTAGTTAAGTAGGCACAACTCCATGCTCCATAATTCTTAACATAAAAGATGTTGGGATGCCAGCCATTGGAGTACTCTTAGAATTTAAGGATCCCATAATCAGCAGCAAAATGCTGTGAACAAAACCAAAGGGTAAGGACTCAGGTCCCTTATAAGGGAACTGCCAAGAACTGTTCCTGCCAAGAACAGTCAGCCTGTTCATCCTGGATGGGAATGATATGAGGTCAGAGAGAGCAAACACAAAAAAGAGTGAAGTGCAAATCCAAGAGGTAACTCATGGATGACGTTGACGAGACAGCGAGAAGACAGAGAACAGAAAGTGTTCCTGCGGGCGCCAGGCCTGCCAATCAGCTTATCTTCAGAGTCATCAGCAGTTTTTCTTCAGGTCCCTTTGTGGTCACCAAAATACTCTTAAATAAAAACTTGAGCAAAATTTGGTTAGATTTTAGATAGTTTAATTAAATCATTTCAGGAACTGGGGAGGTTCTAAACACCAGGAGGTAGAGAGGAGTTCCTCCAAGCAATGAGAGCAACAGATTTTTATAGGCAGAATAACAAGTACATTGGCAGAAAATTTCTAGTGGTTAGTGCAGAGCAGGTGGTTGCTTAGGAACAAGGAAGTGAGCAGGCAATAACTAATAAAGATCTGTCTGTATTTAAATTTGGTCTTCTAAACAAGTCGGGCATTGACAGGAAATGGAAACTTGTCATGGGGCTTAGCATCAGTCCTTCCCTGTTGGGTCTATTAGATTGTATTTATCATCCCTCTGAAGCTTGAATCAGTGTGTTATTTTGATTTTTCCTGGTTTTTCATGCTTGAGGCGTTGGTCCATCAGAAGCTTGCAGCAAATGTAGATTACGAGAGAAGGATCTGAGTTTATCAGGGGATTCTGACTCTCAAACTGTACTCATTAATATCAGTAATCATATCTTCCACTCACCAGCAGTACCACTGGTTATCAACCTGGACTCACCTCCCCAGGAGTGGGGCATGTGACTGTTCCCTCCACCCTGGTCTGGTCTGGAGGGCCCCGCCATGAGGTGGGACCAAAGCGTTAGGCTTTGGCGTGAGACCCCACACCTTCTGAAAACCATCTTCTGGGAACTCTTTGAGAGAAAGAGATGGGTGGAAACTGTGCACTAAACGCAAGCAGAAAACAATCAAGAGATAGAAAATCCTGTTCAAGGATCAACCTGCATTATAGGTAGATGAGGATGGAGTAGAGAATGGGACGCTGGGGGAAAAAAAACAATTCAGTCCAGGTGCCGACCAGTGAGAACAGATGCCATCCTGAAGGCTTCTTGCCATGCCAAGCATTAACCCTTTAGTTACTGCAACACTACTCTCCAGGAGGTGTCACAGTGGGTCACATCCCCTAGCAGTAGACAATTTTGATGTTCATGTGTCAGTAAGCCCAGCAGTTGTATCTTATTCAGAGCACTCCAGGTGGGCTATCTCAGGATATGGAAGCATTTGCAGCCACACTTAAAAGTGCCCATGACTACAATATTTTCCACCATGTTCTTTTATCCCTTGCCAAAGTTGACATTACCGTAAGTCCTTCAATGGAAGTATGGTGAGTATTACTAGAAGTTGTGCCAATGTGAGGTCACAGCAGATGACACTGAGCCACCAGTTGCCTATTACTCAAGAGCAATGCAATCTGCAGAATGTAACGTTCCACAGCTGGACAATCAGGCAAAGAACCTAAAATGATAAAGATGCTGAGTCATATATCTTTCAATATGCCCCCCCAAGATCCACCCCTCTGTCCTCTCCATCTTATTTTTTTCCCTAAGAAGTCAGCCTTCCTGGATTAGATCAACAAGCTCCCTTGCTGCCTGGCTTGTTGTATAGCACAGAATTTAACTTTCCCGAAACGAGGTCTAGCCTTTGCCCTCGGCTTCTGGAAAGTAATCTCTAAAACTTTTGAATGCCACACCTAATTACAACATCTTTGTTTGTCTGGGGGCTTTGGGTCACACCAACAATGTGATTTGGAGTGGTAGCTTTGAGTCACAATGCCAGCCTGACCTCCAGAGGCGTGGGAGAATGAGATCAGCCACATGAGCAGTCAACTAGATTTATGTGATCAAGCTCCCATAAAAATTCTGGACACTACAGCTCTGGTGAGCTTCCCAGTTGGCAGTATTCCATGAATATTACCACGTATCAATACTAAGAAAGGAACAGTGTCCATGACCCCCTGGGGAGAAAGCAACAGAAGCTCCATGTTCGGAACTTTTCTGGACTCTGCCCCAGGTATCTCCTTCCTTGGCCAATTTTACTCAGTGTCCTTTCCATGTAATAAACCATAACCATGAATATATAAGAGCCCTCAGCAAGTTCTGAGCCTTTGACAAATTATCACAACAGTGGGTGGTTTGGGAAATCCCCCTCTTTGCAGTTGGTGTTAGAAGCGAGGGTGGTGGTGTGGAGGGGCGTTCCCTCGCTTTGCACCTGGCTTCAAGATTAATTTAAGAAAGGAGAGGCCCAAGAGATAGGAGGGAGGGAGCATGGTGAACTCCAGGCATTTATTCCCTTGACTCTCTCCTGCAGAGGGGCTTGGAGCTGGCACCCTTCTCTCCTTCCTGTTTCCTCTGACCACTTCTTCCCTCCCATACCTTTGTGCCTAGAGGGGATTAAAATCTGTTAGATGCGGCTCAAGTGGTTGAGTGCCTGCTTCCCACAGGGGAAGGCCCCAGGTTTGTTTCCTGGTGCCTCCTAAAAACAAAAATCAAACAACCAGCAAATGACAAAACCAAGTCAGGGGAGCCAATATGGCTCAGTGGTTGAGTGCCGGCTGCCTACATATGAGGTCCCAGGTTGAATCCCCAGCCCTGGTATCTCAAAAAAAAGCTGTTAGGCCTCACTCCCTCTCCCCATTACTGCACCATCCCTGCGGTTTCCCTATACCTCTGCACATAGTGTTTTATTATTAAATAAATTCAATAATTTACTAAAATTAGAGTGTCTATTTATATCCTGTTTGGACCATGACTGATTCTAGTGCCCTTATCACTGTGGCAAGATCCAACAATCTCAACATCTGTGCCCAGGCCCTTATACTGGCTTATTTTATGACTTGTTTTTTAAGAAATAATTATATTCTTAATTAGTTTCATTTTATATGCTCTGCTAGAATCTTCTCTCAATTCTAAAAAAATTTTTAAAGATTTATTTATTTATTTCTCTCCCCTTTCCCCTCCACCCTGGCTGTCTGTTCTCTGTGTCTATTTGCTGCGTCTTCTTTGTCTGCTTCTGTTGTTGTCAGCAGCACAGGAATCTGTGTTTCTTTCTGTTGCGTCATCTTGTGTCAGCTCTCTGTGTGTGTGGCACCATTCCTGGGCAGGCTGCACTTTCTTTCACGCTGGGTGGCTCTCCTTACGGGGTGCACTCCTTGCGTGTGGGGCTCCCCTATGCAGGGGACACCCCTACGCAGAGGACACCACTGCGTGGCAGGACACTCCTTGCGCACATCAGCACTGCGCATGGGCCAGCTCCACACAGGTCAAAGAGGCCCAGGGTTTGAACCGCGGACCTCCCATGTGGTAGGCGGATGCCCTAACCACTGGGCCAAGTCCGCCACCTCCAATTCTTAAAATTTTTAAAGCTGTCCTTTATTGAGCACTTACTATATTCCAGATACTGCATCAACCACTCCAAATGCATTTTCTTATTCAATTTGCATAATCCCAATAAATTATAATACCATCCCCACTTTATAGATAAGGACGCTGAGGTTTAGACCTTGCACAGGATCACACTGCCTATCTGTGGGATGTTGCCAAGAAACTTTGACTAAGATTCTTACTGATTTTGCAATATTATTTGGGGGAAATTTTGTTGGTGGCAGTTTCCTTCTCAAAATCACTAAGGAGTTTAGAGTGCTATTTCGAATTTCAGTTTCAACAATGTCAACACTGCACTAGTTACTTGCAGCTCTCAGATTGTCAGGTATTGTTGAAAATAAGTCTAGATCTACCTAAAGTGTTGAGATCATTTGATATGGGGGTTGCATAGTGTCCCTCAAAAATTCATCTTCTCCGAACCTCAGGATGTGATCTTAGTTGGAAACGGGGTCTTTGCAGATGTGATTAAGTTAAGGTTCTCAAGATGAAATCATCCTGGATTTAGAGTCAGTCCTAAAGCTAATGACCAGTATCCTCAGAAGAAGAAGAGAGGACCCAGAGGGGAAGGCCACGTGGAAACAGAAGTAGAGAAGGGACTGATGCTGCCATGCACCAAAGAACACTGGGGCCACCAGAAGCAGGAGCAAGCACGGAAGGGCTCTTCTCTAGAATCATCAGAGGGAGCACAGCCCTGCCTACACCAGGATTTCAGACTTCCGGCCTCCAGAACTGGGAGACAATAAATTTTTGTTGTTTTAAGTAACCAAGTTTGTGGTAATCTGTTACAGCAGCCCTAGAAAAATAAGACAATTGGATTAAAGAATCTGGAGGCATGAACCTAACTTTAACCATCGTAAAAACACCTCATAACCTGAAGCAAGCAATCAACCTGAAAGAATAATAGTACAAAATACAGAAATGGCCTGAAGGAAAACTTTGGAGATCATCCAACAAACATGTATGGTCTGTTAGCCTGCCCTTCCATGTTCAGCATGAGAGAATCCTGGCAAAGTACCAAGGGGTCCAATTTCTCATGACTTGTCTTAACTGGCACCACCTGGGTTTACCAATGGCTTCCAGGGAAAAAGAGAAGGCATTCTGGAAGCTCTCCAGCTGCTCCTATCCTCTGGGATTTTCACCCAAGCAATTCATCTCTGCTGAAAACTGCTGGAATTAGTAGAGCTTGCCATATAATTGGGATGATAGGGCCCATGTCATATATTTCAATAAATCAGGTGGGGCTTGGGGCATTTCCATAGATATCACCTGGAGATAGGGCTCCTAGAGTGAGCTGACAGCCACAGCCTCCATGGGGAGCAGCTGGGTGAGATACTGGGTTTAAACTTCCTGAAATCTTCCCAGTGCCACAAAATGAGGTGAGCACCCATTGTTCTCTGAAGACCACAAGTGGTCCTCTGATTGCAGTGATCTTTCTATCCTGGCCATTAAAACAGAAGGTCAAGGGAAGCGGGTGTGGCTCAAATGATAGAGCTTCTGCCTACCATATGGGAGGACCTGGGTTCAATCCCTAGGGCCTCCAGGTGAAAAAGAAGAAGAGAAAGCGTGGGCCCACATGGCAAGCCAGTGCCCATGCAAGTGCCCATGTGGTGAGCCAGTGCCTGCGTGAGTGCCCATGCGAGTGCCCGCATAGTGAGCCAGTGCCCCGCGCAAGTGACTCACACAGCAAGATGATGATGCATCCAAAGAGAGACAAGGGGAAAGTCAAGGCGAAGCACAGCAGAAACCAGGAACCGAGGTGGCACTATTGACAGGGAACCTCTCTCCCCATCAGAGGTCTCCAGGATCAAATCCTGGTGAATCCTAGAGAAGAGAAAATGAAAAAAGAAGACAATACAGACAGTAAAAACAGCAGGGCGGGAGGAGAAGACAATACAGACTGTTTAAAGGAGCAATGCCACCACTAAAATTTAGCCTATGGATATTTGTGTCTGTCAAATATATGATAATGGCTGTACAGAAATGCTCATGGCAGCATTTCTTGTAATAGCAATTAACTAGAAACTACCCACAAAGTCTTCAGTACAGGCCTGGTTAAGTGAGCATAGTAATACTATACAGTTTTTTAAAAAGGAGAAAAATAAATGTGCTGATCTGGAAAGATTGCCTGGATATTTTAAGTGGAAAGAAAAAAGTCAGAACAGTATGTATTATCCCATACTATACTGATACTGTATATACTACACTATACTAAATTAAAACTCTACTAATACTATACTATACTAATACTGGACTAGACCAGACTAGAGTAGACTATCCTTATTTTCTATAACTTGAATCTACAGGAAATGCATATTTGAATTGTAGAAGAATGTACAAGAAACTATTAATAATGGTTCATTCTAAAGCCTAGGAAAAGGATCGGTGGAGAATGGAGACTTTCTGTGTTGTTTGAATTATTTTTTTCCATGAGCATTATTACAAGTAAATATATTTTCAAAGAAGATGCTGATGCCAAAGGGGTTTGGAATGGGGAAGTCTCACACTGTAGGTCAGGGGCATTTGGTGCAAATTTAAAGGCTTTATTCCTATGACTCTCTACTGACTGATATGCCAACATGGTCCACACCCACACTTCGGGTCTTTACCCCTTTGAGAAAGTTCTCGACCTACCTTGAGTTGTCATTACCCATATATACTATTAATTGGGTGGTTTTGGAGTGCAGTATGCTTTGCAACCTGCCCATAGCTTCTATTGCTGCATCTCTGAGAAGGAGATCTCTCTCCTTGGGGAGCAGGGTGGTGAGAGAGAGAAAGAAAGACCACTGTGAACGTCTCTCTAGCCCGAGCCAGTTTTGTAGAGGTGTCAAGACCTCTGAAGGCACTACAAATCTAAAAACCCTGAAGACAGATGTTGCATTTCCCAAGTTTATTGCCCAGGGAGACTCTTTACCAATTGCTGGGTGCTTAGGGTGGGGGAGGCAGCTCCTGGGTGTCTACAGCCTAGACCCCCCTAACTCCCCTCCCCTGCCCCATGCCAACCCCACAGGGCTCTCACCTAATTCAGTGCCACGGAGGCCAGGGGGCATGAAGCTTAAGGCAGTTAGAGGCCCTCCAGACCCCACTGGGTACCACTTAGAGGACATAAATGTTGAATTTGAACTGTGGGCTTTCTGTGCACCGGGGACAGTGTTAAAGACTTCGGGCATATTTTAATATAATCCTTGCATCACCCCTATGAGTTGGACACTGATATCCTTCATGCCTTTCATGATAATACCAAGGCTTGCTAAAGGTCCCACAGCCAGAAAGCACAAGAGCTGGACTCAGACCCTGCCTTTCTGCCAGCTGCCCCTGGTGCCCTAGACACAGACCCACACACACTAGACCTCGGGACCAAGCACCACGCAACCCAGTGGAAAATGCAGTCGTTGTCTTACTTTGCCACAGGGCTGCCAAGGCAAAGTACCAGAAATGGGTTGGCTTTTATAATGGGAAGTTTATTAGGGTAAAGGCTTAGAAATCCAAGGCCGTGAAATGTTCAAATCAAGGCACCAGCAGAGATGCCTTCTCACCAAAGTCAGCTACTGGTGATCCTGGGGTCCTGCCATGTGGCAATCAGGCATATGGCTCATCTCCTCAGCCTTGAGCTGCTCCATGGGCTCAGCCCCTTAGGAGCCTCTTTCCATGCCCTTGTGCTCTGCTGGTTCCAGACTCTGGGGCCTCTCTCAGCCTCTCTCAGCCTCTCAGGGCTGCTCTGTCTTCCTGCAGTCCTCTCACTCTCACACAGCAGGATCAATATGGCAGCTCCCTTTCCCTCTGTGTGTCTGTCTCTCCCTGTGTCTCCATTTATATCAGACCCAGGAAGATGGCAGAGACCCAAGCTGGCTCACGTCTCACTGACGTAGTCCAATCAAAAGTCCTAAATCAAGCTTATTAAGTAATCTAATCAAAGGTCTCTTGACTGAATTTAATGCAATCAAAGAACCCCACACCCACAGGAATAGATTAGTTTAAGAACATAATATTTTGGGATTCAAAAAAGAACTTCAAACTCCCACAGTCACAGACCTTCAACTGCTTTCCCTCCTAGGTTGAAGATCCAGACGGTCCTCTCTTCTCAGAGAATCCTGACATCATAGTTCTGGAGGTGCCAGAGTCCAGGCTAGGATGAAGTTTGCAATTACCTAACCCTGGCTCTGTCCTCTTTGCATTTCCTCTGCCTATACTCCAGTCTCATAGCTGCAGAAGGAACACAGTTCACCTCAAACCAGGGCAGCTAGTGTCAGATGCCCTGCTGTGCATTTCTAATTATCCTTCTCAGTTGGAAAAGAAATGCCCTTCCTGCCACCAGGGTAGGACACCGTGGGCAATACAGAACAGTTTGCCAATGCCATGGGAAAACCTAGGGGAGCTTTAAAGACCAGTGGTTTAAACTAACATCTTGAACAACTTCAAAAAGAAGCCACAAATTAAATGAAATTTACTATATCCTTCCATCACCACATTCTCTACTACAATAGTATTTTCCAAAGAAATATGCCGTGTGACCTGATTAACTTAGTGACAACTGAGCCATTAAGCCTATGTGTATGCATGTAAAGTATCTGTTGAACACTTACTGGTCACAGTGCTAAGCATATTAAGTGTATTACCTCATTTAATTACAACAGGTTGATTCCATAAGTAGGTTGGTACTAATTTCATCTCCCTTTTATAAAAGAAGAGCCACACAGAGATTGACTAATTCCTCAAGTAGCACACACCTGGGTAATAAGAAAACCAAGACTGCCTCGCAGAGCCTGGGGTTTTACCATTGGAAAATCTAACATTGTCATTGACATTGATCAAAATGAGTTGGAATCCAGGGACATGTTTACTGTCACTAAAATTTCCAAACTGTATACTCCTCTATTTCAAGAATTTAAAACTAAGCCTGTTTTATGGCTCAATATTTACAGCCCTTAACTTTTCGTTAACTTGGGGCCTATTTTTTCTTGGATTTGTAACATACTGATTGTTGACAAGAACCTCCGACCCCTCCAATCATTTGACTAAAGTAGAATACTTTAGAAATCTTGCATAATAAATGTGAAAAAATAGGCATTATTCAAATTCCCACTTCATTGCCAAGTGGAGAATTGATTGCAAGACTAACCAAGCCAGCAACACATGGAAGTATAACGTCTTAATAGTCTGCGTTATTTTCAAACAATCTCTGTAGAAAGGATGACTCTTATGATCCCTTTTAGATATGAGAGACAGCCTTGGGTACTGTGCATTTGGGACACAAAATAAGAACCAGTTAAGGAGCATGCTCAGACTATTTGTACAACCAGCCTTCAAAGCACTTACAGGAGGGAAGCGGGCTTGGCCCAGTGGTTAGGGCGTCCGTCTACCACATGCGAGGTCCGCGGTTCAAACCCCGGACCTCCTTGACCCGTGTGGAGCTGGCCCATGCGCAGTGCTGATATGTGCAAGGAGTGCCGTGCCACACAGGGGTGTACCCCGCACGAAAGAAAGTGCAGCCTGCCCAGGAATGGTGCTGCACACCCAAAGAACTGACGCAGCAAGATGACGCAACAAAAAGAGACACAGATTCCCATGTCACTGACAACAACAGAAGTGGACAAAGAACATGCAGCAAATGGATACAGAGAACAGACAACTGGGGGGGGGGGGAATAAATAAAATAAATCTTTAATTAAAAAAAAAAAAAGCACTTACATGGAAGCATGTCTAATGAAGCTAAGACCTGCATTCTGGCCCATACCATCCAGGAGAGGAGGCCCAAATTGCATGTGGATATCCCTCTAGTTTGCTAGCACTTTTCATTAACCTTTTCATAAAATAATTAATGGTGTAAAGGGTACAGCTCACATTTTTCCCTCAAAGGTTGTCAAGTTGAAGGTCTGCCATGGCCATGATCACAGTTGGTCACTGCCCTATGCCCACTAAACACAAACAAGGCTTTGTTGTAGAAATTAATTTCCATGGAGAGCACCATGGGCTCTAGACCACTTTATTTCTTGCAGTGCTGTTTCCATGGTAACCAGGCTTGCCCTCCACGGTCCCCTTCCTACACTTCAGCACAAAACTGTCAATAAAAAATAAAACTTGAAGTTGAACCCCCATGATAATAAATTAGCCTATATTATTAGCTGTTGATGTCAAATATAAAAAATTGTTTTTGAAGAGGAAAGAAATATGGAAATAAGATTGTTGAAAGCCATCTGTAATTGCTAAACTATTTGGATCTTTAAATTGAGCCACACAGCTTATCAGGTACTTTCCACATTAGCGATTTTTCTGAAGCACAGCTGTTTCTTGGTTCATATTTGCATATTTCTGTTGATTTTATTCTTGAATTAAAAATCATTGTGACCCTCTGATATTGGAGAATAAGCCATCCTAGTCCTGCTATTCAAGAATATCATGATCACAGTGTGACCCTACCAACAGCTGTGCATAAAAGCTTTGTTTTGGTAAATGGAATAATACATTTACCATCTTGGTGGAAATCCCATGACGTGAATTTGCCAAGAAAAAATAGTACTCCTTATTATGGGTTGAATTATGTCCACCACTACCACCACCACCACCCCCCAAAAAATGATGTGTTGAAGTCCAAACCCCCAATACCTGTGAAATGGGCCTTATTTGGACATAGGTTCTTTGCAGATTTAATGAAAAAGATGAGAGCATACTGGATTTGGGTGGGTCCTAAATCCACTGACTGGTTCCCTTATAAGAAGAGGATATTTGGACAAAGAGACAAAGAGAAGAACACCATGTGAAGACAGAGACAGAGGTTGGCGTAATGCATCTCTAAGCCAAGGAATGCCAAGGATTGCCTGCTGCTGTCAGAAGCTGGGAGAGAGGCATGGGGCAGATTCTCGCTCAGAGCTTCCAGAAGAAACCAATCATAGGGGGTGGATGTGGCTCAAGCAATTAGGCTCCTGTCTACCATATGGGAAGTCCATGGTTTAATTCCCGGGGCCTCCTGGTGAAAGCAAGCTGGCCTGCACAGCAAGCTAGCCCAAGTGGAGAGCTGGCCCACACAGAGTGCTGACCCACATGGCAAACTGACCCTAGCAGAGAGCTGGCCAGCAGATGACACAACAAAAAGAGACACAGAGGAGAGACAATAAGAGATATAGAGATCAGGGAGCTGAGGTGGTACAAGAGATTGAGCATCTCTATTCCACTCCAGAAGGTCCCAGGATTGGTTCCCAGTGCTGCCTAAAGAGAAGACAAGTGGACACAGAAGAATGCACAGCAAATGGACACAGAACAGACAATGGGGAAGAGGGGAGCGGAGGGGAAATAAATAAATATATCTTTAAAAAAAAAAAAACTAAACCTGCCAACACCTTCTTGTTGGACTTCTGGTATTCAGAACTGTGAGAGAATATATTTTGTTGTGTTAAGCCACCCAGTTAGTAGGACTTTGATATGGCAGCCCCAGGAAACAGAAACACTCCTCTTCAGCCTGTAATACTGATATAAAAAGGAAAAATGTAGTGGCCAATTTCAAGACATAATTTATGTTTTATAGGCATAAATTCTTTTCCAGTGATCAGAATCACTTGAGGTGAGGCACAGATATTACCCTATATTGCACAGCTACCTTTAGGCCCAAACAGAAAACGAAGGTCTTGGGGTTATCATCAGCATCACTTAAGTAGCTCTGGGAGAAGCCTCTCTGACTCTGCCAGCACTGGGCCCCAGGCACAAACCAGGGTGAGCGCAGCACCTGCAGAAAGAACGACCAGCTTGAGTGGAGACTAGAATCTTGACTGTCATCATAGACCGTAAAATAGACCACAAAGGGAAGGCCAACCCCATCTACATACATACAGAACAATACCAGGAGCAGAATCTGGGAAGATGGTGGAGTAGGAAGTTACAGGAATCAGTCCCCCACCAGAACAACTATTAAACAGGCAGGAACAGTCTGAATCAATTATTTCAAAATCTTGGAGTCCAGTAGAACACCATAGAGCATCCAGAGAAGAGCGAGAGGAAGAGGCTGGTAAATGACAGTAAATAACAGGAAATTGTTCTCTCTGTTTGTGTTTACCTGTGCCAGCCCCCACTCCTGTGGCAGGCTGCAGTGGGGTCCAGCATGTGGCGTAGCCTACTGGTACCAGAAGAGACCTAAAAATCCACTCCCCCAAGATCCAGAGAGGGCATGGGCCCATTGCTGATCATGGCTTTTGATTAGCAACATCAGATCAGTAGAAGCCTGGTTCTGAAGGCGGCCATTGTTCCAACCTGCCCCAAAGGAAGCAGTGGAGACTTATAGATAATACACTTCCTTCCCAAGGACAGTTGAAGGGCTGCATTTGCTAGACAGTCAATAAGGGTAGCGTAGGGGAGTCATGGAAGAAGCTCCTGGTACCTTTCCTGGACCCCTCCCTCATCCTCTCTCCAGGGCAGTTTGGAGCCAGCTGGTTCTCATTTGGTGGGTTCCTTGCCTTGTTCCACCGGAGAAAGGCTGACTTGGGAAACTCCTCTTTGGCATGCCCGCTTCCCAGAATTTTCCCCTCCAGGCATGAGCAGCCTGAGAAAACCAAAGCAGTGTAAGAAATAATTGAGGCCAACCACCTGGGGTAAAGGCTTACCAACTTTAAGTCTATCAGTGGACAGCCAGGAACTGAGATCTGTGTCCTGGGAATTAGAAGGGATCTTTAGACTCCTCTAACTAGGGAAACACCTAAGCCGCTAACAAGCACAAGCCCAGGACAAGACACACCCCAGAAAAGACATGGAAGATCCTGTATTTTGCATTTACCTTGGGTGGACCTTCCTGATAGGAGGACTCACATTCAAGAAAATCTCTGTCACCAGCTAGTTAAAGCCTTGGAACAGACATCTCAAGAAATAAATCCCATAGTTAGCATTTTTAAATATTAAAATGTACAGTGTGCTACAAAAGAGTACAAGACAAACAGAAATAGGAAAAGATGCCCCATCCAAAGGAGCAAGATAAAAATCCAGAAAACAGCAAAAAAGAAGACCAGATGTGGACACACCAGACAAAGACTTTTGAAAAATGATCTTCAGTATGCTCAGGGAGATGAAGGAAAATACAGAGAAAGGTAGGAGAATCTTAATAAAGAGAAATTTTTAAAAAGAACCAAACAGAACTACTGGAGTTCAAGACCACAATAATTGAAATGAAAAATTCCCAGGAGGGTTTCAACATCAGATTGGAGCTAGCAGAAAAAAAGAGTCCGTGAACTTGAAGTCAAGACAATTGAAATGAGTCAAGCTGAGAAGCAGAAAGAAAAAAGAATTCTAAGACATGAAAATAGCCTCAGAGACCTGTGGGACACCATCATGCATACCAATATATGCATTATGGGAGTTCCAGAAGGAGAATGAAGAGAGAAAGGGACAGAATGAATATTCAAATAAATAATGACAGAAAGTTTCCCAAACTTGGCAAAAGACGTGAACATGTACATCCAAGCAGCCCAGAGAACACCAGCCTGGGCCCGGGAGGCAGAGAATAAATATACCAAAGAAATAAGGCTGAGGGAAACAATGCTGCCCTGAATTTTTAATCTTTTGCTGAGACATTTTACAGTAAAACCCAGGGTCATTTCCTGGGTTACAAGAGCAGGGTGCCTGAACCATGTTAGGCATATCCAGCCATGATGTATATGTATGCATGTGTGTGTACACTGTATACATTATAACCACAGGGCACGTTAGTATCTTTCAGTGTTTTTCAGGATCCTTTCAAAGTCTTCACACACTCAAGGTTCTTACCGACTAGATCTCTTCTATCTGGCTGCAATAGCAGCTTTTCAGACTCAGCTCCTCAATGCTTATCCATCCCAAGGGTTAGGAACCTTTTCCTAAATGGACCTCCATGCCCATTCCAGAAGTATCCCCAAATACCTTTGTTCCCCAAACAAGGCATTTCAGGATTGCATTGGTTCCCAAGATCTAGTGCTTCTTACCTTTTAGGAAAGCCAAATTTTCCTTGGGGGAAGAGAAAACAAAGGATTGAACTTCAGTTGCTGGAACCACACAGGGATGGGTAGAGATGTCATTACTCATTGAGGGAGTGACATCTTATATCTCACAGAGTATAAGTTCATGCTAATGTTTTTAATACAAAACTAGTTTCATTAAGCTTTTTTCTTATATTAATATAATATGAAAGCATCTCAGGTTTTATTCTCCTGTCCTTATCCGAGCAACCATCTTTGGTCATCTTATTAATATGACATCCTCATGCCAACTTCAATGCATATGTAGACACATTTATTCTATCAGTTATTCAGGGCAGATTTATGAACCATCACTGTTCTAGACACTAGTGTTACAACAGTGAACAATACAGACAAAACTCTCTGATCACATGGAGTTTATAATTCAGTGGCAGTGGGGAGAGAGACAGTAAATTATAAAATTAAATAAATTATATAATAATATAATTATATAAGGGTCTGTGAGGTAGGAATGCACAGCCTCCATCACTAAAGGGTCTCTTCCTGGCCATGGCTCCATTCAAAAGCTGCAGCTTTCCTTGCCTCTCCCTGTATGGGCTGCAGTGGGGAATTTCATGTGAGGAATATGCCAACCAGGTATTGGATCATGGTGTTGTTGTAGTTCTCTAACCCTAGTGAGACTGCCTCAACATGTCCAAGGAACATAAAACCTGTGCCATCATTTGTCTGTGTCAAAGACCCACCCTTGGGCCTGTGAGTGACTCACCACAGCTGAAAGTCATTTCTTCACTCTGTGGTGAATCTCTCACAGGACAGTCTGGTAAATGATGGAGGTGACTCTGCCTTGGTGGTACCCTGTAAGTATACTGCTACCCCTGCCAGATAAAGGAAGGCAAGCTGCATTGTATAAACTGTATTTATATACTCAGGCTAAGAAAAACCCACCACCTAGGTTTGTTATTGCACACCTTTTCTGCCCTTGCAAAGGAAACACTCAGCTGAAAGGTGATCTTCTGCAGTCTCTGCATCCCCTCTTCTTTCTACATGGGTGAAAAAGGAGAACTAAAGAATGAGCAGATGGGCTTGACCACTTCCTTTCCCTAGAAGTCTTGATTGCTGTGGATCTCTCCTTAATTTTTCCAGATGGCTTTGGGTATAGAGGGCAATAGGAGTTCTAAATAAATAGAGTTTGGAAATTGCTAAGAAAGGCCAACTGGGAAAAGAAGAGCACTGGGGGGAAGTCAGAGGAGACTTTACTCAGAAATTGTTGTCTCAGCTAAAACATGAAGGATGAGGTTTTCTCAGTTTGAAGAGGGGTCAGAGCATTCCAGGAGTGAGAATAGCAGGGACAAAGGATCTGTGATGAGAAAGAATGTGGGACTCTTATAACAAAAGCAATTCCCTATGGCTGCAGCAAAGGTTGTGACAGGAAACACAGGGAGCTGGGCAGAACTGGAAAGCAGACCCGCATCACCAAGAGCCTTGTTGACCTCATCCAGGAGTTTGACTTCATGCTAAAAGCAGCAGGCAGCAAACAAAGGATTTAAAGCAGTGAAGTGGAATGATGAGGCTTGATAACATGGCTAGGTGGAAATGGATTGAATATGGGAAAAACTGGAGGAAAAACTCTCAGGTAAAATTCACAGCTCTTTCCTCAGCATCGGTTGGAGAATCCAGGACCACCTAAGTGTGTCATCTTGGAGTGGCAATATCCAGATTCCAATCCCAGCTCTGCCATCAACTCTATTCAAAATAAAGCACTTAAACACTCCTTGAGACAGCAAGTAGATTACAGTGAGACAAACATGGCACATAATGTCAGACAAGTCCAAATTCAACCATGGTAGTGCTGTAATTATCTCAGAGAAGACCCTCGTTAAGGAGTTTGTTTACCTTCCTGACCTTGTTGAGTCTTTTTGTGCTTGAACAATATTTTAATCAAATGAAAGAAATTATGCCACTCATCCTAGGAATCAAAGCAACTAAAACATTGAATGTCTTATAAACATGTCTATAATGTGTACATTATGTCTAAGCTATACATATACATAAACACATAGTCACTGCAATTTTTTCTCTCCACTCAACATTCCCTTGGAGAATTTTCAGAGGGAGACTGGGCTTCTTTTGTAGATTGAACAGGAGTTTGAGCAAAATTTAAGTAAATTTCAAAGGGCAGTTGACCTCAGTTGACATTGGGCTTATATTGGTAAAAGAAAAGAGGACCTGGAACCTCCAATAAAACAAATAAAATCTTACCTGCAAATGCATCTTTGAAAAAAACCTTCCATCATCAAGTAACTTTTAAAAACGCTTTCCAGCAATTTCTAGTTCCTTTGTCTTCCCTAAGACAAATCAAATGATCTTTTAACCAAGATTAGATAGATCTCCACAAGGGAAGTACTGATATGTGAAAATTATCAAAATCATGTAGACAAACCATATCCACCATCTCTAATCATTTCTCCTTGGGTCTATGTGCAATTAAAGGATGAGCCAAGTGTGTCAGCACACTGCTTTTATGAGAACTGGGCATTTGACCTGGAAGCTCCCTGCTCTCCTTTTGCTGCTCAAGGATTGTAGCAAGAAGGTTAAGAAATATTTCCAACTCTTTGGTATTACTATTTTCTTCCAACATATATACACACATACCATAGTCTTTCTTTTTATCTTCACTCCGTGGCCTTTTTAGAATGAAAGCTGCTATTGCTCCATGCTGTGTATGTTCCCTCTATCCAAAAATATAACCTCCTCAAGGAAAAAAGTGACTGGGCAAAATAGAAATTGCTATATTTGTCATTGTTATGGGTTGAATTGTGTTCCCCATCAAAGATATCTCCAAGTCCTAACTCCCAGTCTCGGAAATATGACCTTATTTGGAAATAGGGTCTTTGAAGACATGATTCATTAGCATGAAGTCATGCTGGCTTAGAATGGTCCCTAATTCAATATGACAGGTGTCTTTACAAGGAGAGAGAAATTTGGACACAGAGACAGAGGAGATCACATGAAGATGGAGGCAGAGACTGGAGTGATACATCTATAAGCCAAGGACCGCCAAGGACGGTGGCCTCCCCCAGAACCAGGAAGAGTCTAGGAAGGACTCTTCCCTGGACCTTCAGAGGGAGCCTGGCCCTGCTGGTGCTTTGATCTCAGACTTCTGGCCCCCAGAACTGTGAGAAAATACATTTCTGCTGTTTTAAGCCCCCAGCCCTCACCCCACATTTTGAGGTACTTATTACAACTACCCTAGATAACAAATACACTCAGAAATATTTAAAATCGAGATCAGACATTGAAAAACGTGCAGTTTTTTCTGCCCTCTGTGTTCCATCAATTTTATATGCAAGGCACAGGGTGATCTTCACTTCCCCCAACTTTATAGGCAGAGGGAACTGAGGCCATAAATTCAAAACTCAAGCACTAAATTTGTTCTTTTATTTAAACAATCTATTTTGTTTTTCTTTTTCTTCCTACTTTTTAAAATCTTTCCTTCAGGAGAGCATCTCTGCCCCCAAAAAAGAAAGACACAATGGCATGGAGCTGAAATTAACTTCAACTAAAGGAAAGTCATTCTAAAGTGGTAAAAGACATGCTTTTGGAATTTAACAGCTACAAACTCAAATGTCTTAAAGCAGCACCTGGCATTGACTAAGTCCACAGGAATTCAGCTGGCATCTCTAACAGTGGCCAGCACGAAGTGCTGGTAGCGTAAGGAGTCTGCACCCATTAACTCATTTATTCCTAACAGCAACTGTGAGGTAGATATTACTGTGTCCATTTTACGGAGGAGAGAACTGAGGCATGGCGCAGTTGTGTAACTTTCCATAACTTCCCTGCTATATGCCATAATGGCTGCCTGTGCTTTGGCATCAGTGGAAAAACTGGGAAATACACTTTAACCAAATTGCTGATGTTTGAAGTGAGTGAATCACGAAGGAAGAACGCAATGGCTTTGTACCAGTATGGTTGACCTGATGTCCGTAAATGTTTTGAAAGTAGCTTTTAGCCAGGGTTTATATTCAAATTATTTAACAATTCCATGTAATGGGAGCCAAATGGTGGTATTGGCTGGTAGCCAGGGTGTTGAGGCAGGGGTCTGGAGGCCCAGACAGATGTAACTGTTTACTTACTGGCTAAAGGGGCAGTGCAGGGGGGAAGTGGGGAGGGGGTCCCAGGGGAGGAGTCAGGACAGCACACAATTTTCTTACTGCCACAGAAGAATTTCAATATTTTCTTAACTAATGCGGCTAAAACAGTGCATTCCAGAGGTATATCAGCCCCACTTCCTGCCCATTCTGCCCTTGGTGTGACATGGTGTGCCTTACTGAATTCTGTCAGCCATTACACTACCGCATTTCATACCTACTTTGAGGAAATGAATGAATACAATGTAACATTTTAAAGAACAACTAATCTCTTCAAAGTTTCCTTTTTTCTCCAAAAGATCCCCACCACTCAAGAAAAATACTCCAGACTAGCCTACAGATTTTGTGGAAGTGTTGCTTATTGTGAGCCAACACGTGAAGAGCCAGATAATTAGATTAAATTTCCACAAGATGGCAAGTATTCGTTAGTTTAATAGAAAAAGTTTATGAATGCAGAAAGTAGAGGCAATATAAAACATTCCCAGCTGAAGAGTCTCCTATTTTTAGCAGTAAATGACACAACAAAATAATCAGTGTCCCAGAGTTGCAGACAGTCTCTCTTAGACTTCACTGTAGCAAGATCTGACCTACTTCATTGGCCAGAAAAGCTCTGCTGATCACACAGAGGTTTTCAGGAGAATTTAAGGATTCTCCAACAAATTAAGTCAGTTCAACTGCTTGAGTTGGCAGCCACAAAGCACAGGAACAAATCACCCTGGACTTTGGAGTTAAAGTTAAAGAGGGTTCCAACACTAGTCCTACAACATACTACCTTTGTACTCCTGAGCAGGCTACTTAACTTCCCTGACCCTCAATTTCCCCAGCTGGAAATAAAATTCTGTAAAAATAACACTTTCAGGGAAGCAGATAGGCTCAAGTGAATGGGCTCCCATCTACCATATGGGAGGCTCCAGGTTCCATTCCTGGGGCCACCTAATGAAGGCAAGCTGGCCAGTGCTAGGGAGAGCTGGGGCAAGATGATGCAACAAAAGGGAGATGCAGAGGAGAGAGAGTGAGAGACGCAGCAGACCAGGGAGATGAAGTGGCTCAAACAAATGAGTGGTTCTCTCCCACACCAGAGGTTCCAGGTTCAGTTCCCGGTGCCTCCTAAAGAGAAAGAAGAGAAGGAAAGACAAGCAGACATGGAAGAACACACAATGAATGGACACAGAGAGCAGTGAGCACAAACAAAAACAAGGGGAGGGGTGATTAAAAAAAAAAACACTTATGCCTTATGGTTTAAAGTAGTTAACATTTATAGTAGACTTTCAAATAATCTAGTTCCTTTTTCCCACCAGGAAATTCATTTAATGCTTATGCCCAAGGCCTGTGCTCTAGGTTGCAAAGAAGAATGAGATGTGCATTTTATCCCAAAAACCTACCATCTAAACTCCACTGCTTGATATTGACTCAAAAGAAACAAAAACATTTGTGCACAAAAAGACTTGTACACAAATGTTCATGGCAGCTTTCTTCAAAATGGCCAAAAACTGGAAATGACTCAAATGTCCATCAACGGAAGTATGAAAAAACAAACTGGTAATTCCATACAATGGAATACTACTGCTCAGCCATAATAAGGAATCAACTGTTCATACTAGCAACAATATGAATGGACCCAAAAACATTATGTGGACCGAAGGAAACCAGACATAAAAGAGCTAATCATTGTTTTGTTCATTTACATGGAATTTTAGAAGACAGCCATCTAATCTACAGCATTAGAAAACAAATCCATGGTCCCTGGTGACAAGGGTGGGAGGGAGGAGTGGCCTGAAAAGGATCATAAGGGAACTTTGTGGGGTGATGGAAATGTTCTGTATCTTGACAGAGGTGGTGTTTACATGAATATATACATTTGTTAGAACTCATCAAACTGGACACTTAAAATGGGTACATATCATTGTATAAATTAAACCTCAATAATGGTGATTAAAAAAATAAAACTACAACCAAGTACAGAGTTTTCAAATTGAGCTCTGAAATGAGTTTCCTTGGAGTTCAAGATCCCCATAATTTCAGTCGGAGCACACAGGACAGGCTCCTAGGGAGTATGTGAATGCTCACTTTGCCATAGTGGGTTATATCATTGGATAGAGACCCATATAATGAGAGTGAAGGTATACCCACATCCTGGGGAAGACTGATGTTCTCAAATAGAGGGAATTGTATCTCTCGAGAAAAATGGTGGCTCCCAGTGCATTAGGGCAGTTGAGCATGTCAAGCCCTCAACACTGTTGCAAATATCTCTGAACATGGCCCTTCAACCAATGAAGATTGACTGTCACTGTGGGCCCTAAGGGGAGGGGGAAAGAGGTATTGAATAGATGGAACCAATGTAACTGTGTGGGCAATAGAAGTGTTCCACAAAAGTACATAAGGATGGGTATAAGACATGTAAAATTACACCAAAAATATATAGGGGCTGATAGGCTAAAATGTAAATCATAATGTAAAACATAAGACAACTAAAAATTTAGAAAATTGTATAGTCTAAAATATAAACCACAATGTAAACCCAAATGTTACCTTATTTGAAAGCTATTGTCTCAATATCTGTACCTCAGTTTCAGTAAATATAATATGAATATGTAAAAAGATTATTGCTGTAGAAGGGAAAAGGGTTTTATGTTGGATATGTGGGAGTACTGTATATTGTATATATGAATTACTGAGATCTAAAACTTTCATGAAGATAAGCTTAATAATTAGGAAAAAGAAAAAAGAAAAAGATAGGACATAGACACTGAGGAAAAGACAGAAGTAGTTGCCTTGCCAATTTGCATACAGGGTAACACTTATTGCAGTGATGGAGGGCAAAACATCAAAAACAAAGCTTTTGCATTTTTAAATTTTCTGATATCCCAATTTATTTTTTACCTTAATTTTTCTAAATTAATATGTATTCTATATCTAACCTTTAAACTCATCTCTATATTCCATTTTACTATTAATGGAACCTGGCAATATTTTGGGCTTCACTTTTCAGGAAGTTTTGGATCACAGAGAGTTTCAACAATGGCAAGGGAGGAATACTGGTGTGGGATATTATTGACAGGGGACACATGTTTGGCAGGGAGTCCTACAAGGCATATATTCAGGGTACATAAAAATGTTTGGATATTTTCATAGTGGTTACAATTAAAAACAACACCTGAGGGAGTGCTGAGTTCCTAGGTAGGGGAGCTCTATCACAGTCCTTTTTTTTTTTTTTTTTTTAAAGATTTATTTATTTTATTTAATTCCCCCCCTCCCCTGGTTGTCTGTTCTTGGTGTCTATTTGCTGCGTCTTGTTTCTTTGTCCGCTTCTGTTGTCGTCAGCGGCATGGGAAGTGTGGGCGGCGCCATTCCTGGGCAGGCTGCTCTTTCTTTTCACAATGGGCGGCTTTCCTCACGGGCGCACTCCTTGCGCGTGGGGCTGCCCCACGCGGGGGACACCCTTGCGTGGCACGGCACTCCTTGCGCGTATCAGCACTGCACATGGCCAGCTCCACACGGGTCAAGGAGGTCCGGGGTTTGAACCGCGGACCTCCCATATGGTAGATGGACGCCCTAACCACTGGGCCAAAGTCCGTTTCCTATCACAGTCCTTAAAGGAACAGCAACAATCCCCAACAGCAATGGCAAACCAAAAAAGAAGGAAGGTCCAACAATTAGTCCTTGATACTAACGACTATGCTTGTGAGCCTGTGCACCAGAAATAAGAACAAGGCCTAAAGCTGCAGGGTGCCTAAGAGTTACCTCCTGAGAGCCTCCATGTTACTCAAATGTGGCCAGTCTCAAAGCCAAACTCAGCATGTAAATGTGTTGCCTTCCCCCCAGTGTGGGACATGACTTCCAGAGATGAGCCTCCCTGGCACCGAGGGATTACTACCAAGTACCACCTGATGATGTAACTAAGAAATGACCTTGAATAAAAGGGTCAACTCGGACCAGCAGAATATCTCAGTCTACATATAATACCAGGAGTTAAAAATGCTTTTTGACTTGAATAAAAGGGGGAAATGGAAAGGACAAATGAGTTTATATGGCTATGAGTCTCCAAAAAGAGCTGGGAAGTTATCAGAGGGGTTGCCCTTATGCACACCTCAGCAGAGTCCCAGAGACAGATAAAGTAGATACAACCCCAGATATTGGTTCTCCTGAGGGCTACAGAGACCCACAGGTTCTATGGTCATGGCAGATGGAGTTCAGTGCCATGTCAGTTGGCCCTACTTTGGAGTTTGTGTTTCTGTGCAATGGAGCTGGACTTAGATGTGATCTTTGTCCACAAGTATCTCCTTTTACTTTTACTGGAACTGTAGCTGGTGCTGAGGTTTAATGTATACCCAAGGGATCTGAATTTCTGGACTGACCATGTGATAGCCAGGCCCTGAGCCTCAACAGACTTTCAATTCCTACACTCTGGTTTATTGGACTTATCCCACTCATCTAACATGGAGGTGAAGAAGGTCAACCACCACACCAGGGAGCCAAGACTGCCTGCAACTGAAAGCAGGAGAATTGTATCCAGCATCCATGTGGAATCTAAGCCCCCTCTTGATATAGTTGTGGAGTGGACACAACCATTCTAAGGTCCACAGGATGGAGGAATAGAGTAGGGATTAGAGTGGACTTACTGATATTCTATTCATGAACTATTGTGATTAGTAATCGAAGAAAATGTGGCATTGGTGTGGAGAAAGTGGCCATGGTGGCTGCTGAGGGTAGGGAATGGGAGGAAGAGATGAGATGTGGGGGGCATTTTTGGGACTTGGAGTTGTCCTGGGTGGTGCTGCAGGGACAGTTACTGGACATTGTATGTCCTCCCCTGGCCCACTGGGTGGACTGTGGGAGAGTGTGGGCTATGATGTGGACCACTGACCATGAGGTGCAGCGGTGCTCAGAGATGTATGCACCAAATGCAATGAATGTCTCATTGTAGGCATGCAGCCACAGCTCTTCCTAAAATGGCCGATAACACCAAATGGCGTCGGTCTGCACTACCTTCCCTCGTGCGCCAAACTGAAACCTTCCTCTTCCCCCAGCAACAAGGATCCGGCAGCCTATCAGCATCGCACCGGGACCTCAACCTATGAAAACTCGCCACGCTACATCAACCCCCTCTCCCTGCCCATATAAGCTGTAGCACTTCCTCAATAAACCAGACCTGCGCCATGAGCCTGCGTCTCCAGTGTGGTCGCTGTGTGTAAGTCTCTGCGCGTCCTTACCTGCTCGGCTCCTCTTCTGGGCCCTCCTCGGCTGCGTAACCTGGGCACAGCGGCGCGCCCTCTCCGGTTCGGCTCCTACCAACCTTCTTCACGCGCCCTCTGTCTCCCCCGCTCCAGCCGGGTCGAGCGGGCGGCATAAGTGGCTGAGCAGGAAGTAGGCAGCAACAGTACGTTGAGAGAGCAAACCCGCTAGCCGCGCCCGGCCAGGCCCCGAGGAAAGGAGCAAGCCTGGGAAAACAGCAACATCTCATGATGATGGAGGAGATTGTTGTTATGGGGGGAGGAGTGGGGTGAGGGGAGTGGGGGGTATATGGGGACCTCATATTTTTTTAATGTAATATTTTTTAAAAAGACAAAAAATATATTTTAAAAACTTCAGTCAGAGCAATTCTCCATTTGATTTTTATACTGGAGTTCCATTTGAACAAAGACTTCCATAGATGATAGATGTAGACATAGACGTAGACATAAATAGAGCTAATAGCTGTAACTAGATATATATTTGAAATTGGTCTGGAAGAAAGAGCTGCCATGTATGAATTATCTACAATATTAGCTCATATAAAGTATTTGTATCATCAGAGAGGCTAGTTAAAATGCTCTGAGATCAAAGTATGGACAGAGAATTTTCTGGTGGGAATATTGAAGAGAGTTTAATGACAGAATGACGTTCAAGGTAGGTCTTCATGTGTTGGTAAGACTTAGGCATACGGACACAGTAGGAGGACATTCCAGTTAGAATTAGCAAAGACAGCACCTGGATAGGAAAGCACAGGGTACGTAGGATGTTTTGGCAATTTATTGCTGTGTAACAAATAACCACAACAAAGAACACATTTGCTCATGAATCTGCAACTTGGGCAGGGCTCAGCAGGAAATGCTGATCTCCACTCCCCTCGCTTTTGGCCAGGGTGGCTCAAGGCTGGAGGCTGGAATCATCTGAAAGCTCATTCACTCACGTGCCTGGTGGATAGTGCTGGCTGGGATGCGGGTCGGCAGGAGACCTGAGACGTGGCCTCTCCAAGGAGCCTGGGCTTCCTCACAACATGGCCACTGGGCCCCAAGGATGGGCATTCTCAGAGGGCAAACCAGGTGGGAACTGCATGGCCTTTTCTAACCTACACTGGAAGTCACCCAGCATCACTTCTGCTCTGTTCTATCTATTAGATAGATCCATAATCAAGGGAAGGGAAATTAGACTGTACCTTTTCATGGAAATACCAAAGAATTTGCAGACATGTTATAAAAACCCCACATATGTGAAGAAATTCAGTTTAAAGGATATGTAATGGGAAACAACAAAAAGTAAATTCAAAAGACATGGTGGAAGTTGAATCTATAGGCAAGTCAAAGATAACACCTAGAAAACATCAGGAAAAGACCCAGTAAGTGGAAAAAAAAAAGGGGGGGGGGGGGGTAAAGAACAAGAAAGTTCTATTCTCAAAAGAAAAATAAAGGAGCCAGTGTAGCTTAGTGGTTTGAGTGCTTGCTTCCCATATAGAGGTCCCAGGTTCAATTCCCAGTACCTCCTAAAAAAAAAAGAAGAAAGGAAAATAGATACCAAAAATATATCAATGAATATATAGAAAGTGTTCAACATCTAAAGCAATTAGATGGGCTAAGGGCCCAGTCATTCTCCTAAAAACTTCCCAGGGGTTCTATGGGAAGCCAGGTGGTGAAGAGGCGAGAGGCGTGGCATTCTCAGGCCTAACTATTTCACCAAGAAGCTCCCTGTACAACCAAAATCCTATCTGTAACCACTCTGAAACACCATAAATATGGATTTTTTGTGGACTTGATCTAACACTATTTCAAGGTTTAAATCTGTTTATGAATCTAGTTAAAGGCTGGCAAAAGATAGCTCTACTCCTCAGAGGGGAATAAAACCAGGTTTCATTTCTGTTTTATTTTTGCCGAATTTAAGAAGAAATTATTCTGTGGCTGTGATGTTTTTAATATGAGTTTTATTTTCCTCTTTAGGTAACTTTGGTTTCTTTCCAGAGGGAAACAAACGAAACAAAAAGGTGGGAGGTAGGATGGGGAGAGTTGGAAACCACAGAAACATAACCTGCTACAAAACAAGCAACTTAAAATTCCCATCCTGCGACCAAGATGCATTTTGGCTTATCAAATCATCCCAACTACGAGCCAAACAGAACCACTCTCTCTGCTAAAAATACAAAAAGGGGCTGGTTGGGTGGCAGGTGACAACAAAGGACCAAACCAGCTCCGGGGCACACCGGCAGCATCAGTGGGTTAGATGTTCCCCAAGGACGGTGACACTGGAAGATGCAGATGACATATTTAGATTTTTCTCTCTCGCAACCTTTCATCTGAGCTCACCATCCAATTTCTAGAGCACCGCACGCTGGCCATAATACAATTCCCTCTATAACCAGGGCTGGGCAGTGTGGCCCAACAAACTTAGAAATGAAGGTACAAAATGGCCCTCTGGTGGTTCAGCTATGAAACAAACACAAAATGGATCACAGAAGAGAAGGGCAAGTCCCCATATTGCTCAGTCAGGCACCTCCAGGAGTCAAGGATGAGGGGTAAAGAGCTTGTTGGGGAAAGTGGATGTGGCTCAAGTGATAGGGCTTCCTCCTACCATATGAGAGGACTCAGGCTCAATCCCTGGGACCTCCTGGTGAAAAAGAAGAAAAAGCATGCCTGCGTGGTGAGTCAGTGCCCATGTGATGAGCCAAGTGCCTGCATGGTGAGTCAAGTACCCACAGGAGTGCCTGCGTGGTAAGCCAGTGCCCACGTGGTGAGCCAGTGCCCCACGCAAGTGAGTCACACAGCAAGATGATGATGCAACAAAAGAGAGACGAAGGGGAGAGTCAAAGCGAAGCACAGCAGAAAATAGGAGCTGAGGTGGTGCGATTGACAGGGAACCTCTCTCCACATCAGAGGTTCCCAGAATCGATTCCCTCTGAGTCCTAGAGGAGAAAAAATGAGAAGACAAAAAAGAAAAATAGATACAGAAGATGACACAGCAAACAGAGCAAAAAACCAGCAGGGCAGGGGCAGGGAAACTAAATAAATAAATCTTTAAAAAAAAAAAAAAAAAGAGCTTGTTGGGAAGCTGCCCCTGGCTTTGGAGTGGGATACTTGAATACCTCAGTACCGCATCAGCCATTTCCAGACTGGGCGACCTTGGAGAAGGACTGAAATACACACCCCATGCCTCAGTTTCCTCATCTGTAAAATGCGGATGGAATCCACCTCGCTGGGTTACTATGGGGATTACATGACCTGACCCACTGCAGGTACTCAATAAATGTTGGCAAATTAAAAATAAAATTGAGGACAATCGCCAGCAGTCCAACTTAAACCCTAAACTGTGAGCTTGGCTGCTGTGAGTCCACCCAGAGAAGGTGTACTCCCCGGGGCTCCTGACCCCCAGCTGCTGAGCCTACTGGACGCCAGGCTGGAACGAGTTCCTCCCGATTAACAGCCCCCCTGGAGGCTTCTCACACCCACCCAGCTGAGCCCTGCCCTGTTGGACCCATCCACATCTACGAGCACTACCATATCTTTGACTATCCGGTAGGTTTTAAAGACTTCACAACTCATTTTTTTCTCATTTAAAACTTTTATTGAAGTGTATCACTCATACATAAACAATAAGTGTATAGTAAAAGTTGTGAACCTACAAAACAAACATACACAGGGCTCCCACACCTCACCCCACCACCAAAACCTTCCATCGTTGTGAAACATTTTTAACAAATGATAAAAGAGCATCCTCACAACTCATTTTTTCTACGTACGATAGTCCCGCCAAAACAAAGCAGTAAAAGAGCCAAGTAACCTAGATAATCAAGAAAAGAATGCTTTTGTTAGGATCATTCCTGTATTACCAAATACTGAGAAATCAGCTATCTTAGGACTAAAGACTTGAAAAGGAAGGACAATTCCCCACGTCACTGCTCTGTGATGAGAAAAAACCATTTATAGTCTAAAGGAGGGGTTCTTAACCAGGGGTCTGTGAGCTTGAATTTAAATTCGAAAAACATTATTCTTGTGGGGACATGTTGGTACAGGTGTGATATGTTTATCAAATAATACACAGTACAGTGTGGACTCAGTAAGGGGTCCGTGGTTTTCACCTAACTGGCAAAGGGGTTCATGGAAGGAAAAAAGTTAAGAACCCCTGGTCTAAAGGACGAGTCTGGGTCTTTCTCAAAATTGTCACTGAGTTTAGACTCCTGTGTAATACAAGGGTGTGTGGCTCACGCGGTCAATTACTGGTTCTAATCACTTTTAAGAATGCACCATGTTTGGCCCAAAATAAATTATTTTGGATAAAAGCGTTATAAATGGCACACTAAGTTATCAGTCGCTGTGGAGGTTTTTTCCTTGTTTCTTTTTCCTCTCTCTAGTTAACAAATGCCTTATATCACCTTTAGAGTGCAAGGAAGACCCCGGGGGAGCGAATCCCTATCAAAAAGGCTGTCTTTTGTCACCACCTACTGGTCCTTCTCTATTATTGCAATTCACTGAGGTGATGACATTTACACACCGTGCTCTCACACGTTGTTTTTTTTTTTTTTAAAGATTTTCTCACACGTTTTTAAGTCTTAAAACATTTTTATAGAATCCTCAAGAACTTTTGTAGACAATAGATTTCATTCTATTACAATATCTCTGCCATTTAATTGAGAAAACAAGGAATTCGATAACAACCATAAACCACCCTTTTGGTACATGTTGGATCCTCACACCAAATGAAGATTTCAACCCCAAGAAACTGAAGGAAACCCCTAAGGGGGAAAAAAAGAAAGAAGCACCTGTTATTCAGTGGCTAGAAAAAAATGAACTCAAATTTTTTTGTAGTTGCTTTTTCTAATTAAAAAAAAAAACAAAAACAGTTGTTTGAACATTTAGGTATCTTGTCAATAATAAATCCAACTCTGAAACCTCTATTAGCTTCCCATCATCAAATAATTATTCCGTTTCTCTAGTCCTTTCTCATTTTTGCAGTGAATTTTGCTTTTTCACTTGGGATTTTCTTTTGAGTTCTTCCTTTTTTTTACATATTCATAATGCTTAGTTTCTAGAATCTTTATTGATAAAGCATGTGGATTTTTAACTATAGTTTGCTATCATACAGTTCATATTTGGAAATTTCCCTGTGTTCCGCTGAACCCATTCACCATTGAATAAATCATTCTAGAACAGATACTATTTATATGGCAGAGTGATCTGACTGATTTTCACATTTCAGTAGTACTGCAAAGAAAATGAAATGTGAGTAAATAAATACTCTCCTAGGTTACTTTCCTGACTACAGAAAAACAGGCAGGAAAAAAAAAACTTTTTTAAATAGAGAATAAGTGTTCTGTTTTGTTATCTTTGTCAGTACCACAAATAATCATTTTCACTTAAAACAGAAGAAATAGGAGGGAGATTGGCACCTAACTAAATAAATCTATCTCCATCCTGTTCTACTGCAAAAGAGCTACAAGCCAACCCAAGCAATAACAAAAAGCTGAAGGCCTACTTGTGTGTGGTATTACCAAAATTTTTCATGCTTGTTATTTTTGTTTTGTTTAGTGTTGTTAGGAGGCACCAGGGATTGAACCCGGGACCGCATGCATGGGAAGGAGGCGCTCAACCACTGAGCGACACCTGCTCCGCCATGCTATTTAGATATGACACAATCTCATGCAATGAAATAAAATAGAAATTACTTTTCATTGTATGAATTCCCATTTCACTATAGTCTTTCATCTTATTCTTGTCAAAGGGAGCAATGTTTTAAAGTAAGTACTTCAAGGATTTGAAACAAAACTCCCTTCAAAAATGCCTCTTTTTGTTACCAGGATAACAAGAAAAGAGCTTGTTTTGCAGTGTTCCTGTGACCCACACAAGTCCTATGACCCTAGTAGACAGTCCCTAAAGAGAGACACAAGCTCAGCTACAAAATCAACGGGCAGACTCAGGAGGGACAGGCAGGGAGCTTTTGTGGCCACTCCAGGTCGAATTACCATAACTAACAGGAAATAAGAATATAGCAGAGCCCAGGGCCAGGGAGACCAGCTCTCCCAAAGCAAAGTTTGCTGCAACAAAAAACAATGAATGGTGAATATGCAAGGAGAGGATGGATGTCAACAAAATCTTACCAGAAAGAAAGTAATCTATGATATACAGGTGAGGCAGGTGAGCAGAGAAACTCCATCAAATCTACCTGGGCAGGCAGGCTCCTGGTAAACACACACTCCTGGCAATCAGGAAACAAAATTACTGTGAACTGTATCAGGTTGTATGAGTAGCAGCCGCGGTTGCAAGTCAATAAACAGCAGGGTAAGAAGCAGCAGCCACTCCTTCCAGCTCCAGAAACTACAAAGGGTCGTGGATTGTCGCAAATTTACTTGTCTTTACCGTCATCCCTACACAATGTGGACAGTAGAGTTACATTTCAATAAGGCTCCAAAGATACTGTGCACATCAATGTGCATAATACAAAATGTGGTGTCAGAAAAAAATAAAAGAAAAAAACCGTGACATCACGACCAATCAGTGCAATTGAAAACATGGATCAAATAATTAGAACAATAAAAAGTACACAGCCCCATGCAGGCAGGTTCTGCTTGGGCTATTGATTCAGACTTGGGAACAGGCTTAGCAGAGGAGAGCTATAAATAAACAATGTTTCTTGGGACAAGTATTTGCTATGAATCTTTATTTATATGATTGTTTTCTGGAGAGCACATTCATTTTCAAAGCTAATTCCAAGACAGGTAGCATGAGGCACATACAGAGGAAATACTTTTTTCAGGGTATTAGTAAGATCTGTGCATACAGGGCTAAAGAAAAACAAGAATATTAAGCAAAACCAAAATTTCGGGCACATGAAGGTATGCACATATTGCCTTCACATTTAATTTCCTGTCACATGATTACATAGATGATATATCCAGGTACATCTAGCCACATCAAGCAGTATAATTCCTCAGAGAGCCTCTGTGATACTGAGAGATGTGCTATCTTCAGCTAAAGCATTTTCTTGAGTTTGGTTTGTGGGTTGGTGGTTGAACTGTTGCTTCACGGCTTGTGTTTTCTAAAAAAGAGAGAATATATTTATGGAGAAGACCTTTAAAGAGAGACAGAGAATGTTTACCACAATCCTTATAATCTAACATCCAATAAAGGAAAGTATTTGACTTTTATTCTATAAACCACTACTCATTTGTTTCCAAGTGCAAGGACAGAAAAGCACATTCTTCTCATGGAAAACTGGGCTGTGTTTATATTCTTTCTCTGTACTAACCCATATCAACACCATAAAGAATTCAACATCCCCAATTAAAGTTTCCCTACTGCATTTCCAAAGAGAAGAGAGACTTTGCAGTCTTAGTATTGGAACAAGCCTTTCTTGGCTGTGCCATTTCTTTCACAAGCAACAATTCCCTATAATTATCATATTAAATGCCCATAATTTTTAAAGAGTTTTACAAGCAGAAATGAAGAAGCAATTAAACAATACTTACGAGTCTTGTAATATTTTGATAGATAGATAGATAGGTAGGTAGGTAGATAGATAGATAGATAGATAGATAGATAGATAGATAGATAGATAGATAGATAGATAGATAGATAGATACTGGGCTTAATTTCCCACCCTTTTTCATTCAGATAGAATTTCTTAAAATAAAATTGCCAATTTTCTTTCTTTTCTGTTTTCAAACACAGGTCTCAACCCATTCCTTAGAAATGGAATCGTCACCAAAATGACAAATCCGGGGGCCTTGAAGTAGAGGTCAGTGTCCACAGCATTCAAGAAACCACCTGGGTCAGCTGAGAAGGAGGTGAGGACGGACAACTAACACACCAAGGAACCAAGAGAGTCTACAGCTGTGGGCACGAGAGTCCCATCCACCAGCCGTGTGGGATCGAAGCCCCCTCTCATTGAGAGGTGGAGCGGGCATCACCACCCAAGGGTCCTCAGGATGAAGGAATAACATATGGATAGAGTAGACTTGCTGGTATTCTACTATAGAACTATTGTGACTCTAGCAATGGAAGAAATTATATCATTGATGTGGAGACAGTGGCCACAGGAGGGAGAGGGAAAAGAAGGTGTGATATGAGGACATTTTCGGGACTTGGAGTTGTCCTGAATGATGTTGCAGGGACAGATAAGGACATTATTATCCTGCCATAACTTATTGAATGGACTGGGAGAGAGCATAAACTACAATGTAAACTATAATCCATGCGTGTAGCAGGGCTCCAAAATGTACTCATCATTGCAATGAATGTATCACACTAATGAAAGAAGTTGTTGCTGTGGGAAAAGTAGGGGGTGTGGGGAGTGGGGCATATGGGAACCTCATGTAATTTTAATGTAACATTTGTGTGATCTATGTTATCTTGTAAAAATAAATAAAAAATACATTAAAAAAAAACTGGGAAAACAAGATGGCCTATATTTCAGTTTGTAATTTTTTTTTAATTAAGGATAAAACTTACCACCCAATGATAACCATGTTGACTACTCTTACCAGCCCCAAGATTTCCTAAAATGCTAATAAACTTTCTTTTTAGAGAAAATGAGAGAAAAGAGATTCACACTATTAAAATTGGCTCTTGGTACGTGGAGCAATGCTATCAGCCAATATTTACAAAGCACCAGAGATAGTTAGGTTCTGTTTTTTTCCCTTTCTAATAGAGTCCTTCTGTCTACCCATCAACTAATCAGTCACCAAGTTTTTTTTTTTTAAAGATTTATTTATTTATTTATTTCCCCCTCCTACCCCGGTTGTCTTTCTCTGTGTCTATTTTCTGTGCCTTCTTTGTCCGCTTCTGTTGTTGTCAGCAGCACAGGAATCTGTGTTTCTTTTTTTTGTTGAGTCATCTTGTGTCAGCTCTCCGTGTGTGCGGCACCATTCCTGGGCAGGCTGCACTTTCTTTCACGCTGGGTGGCTCTCCTTAAGGGGCGCACTCCTTGCGCCTGGGGCTCCCCTACGCGGGGGACACCCCTGTGTGGCAGGGCACTCCTTGCGCGCATCAGCACTGCGCATGGGCCAGCAGCACACAGGTCAAGGAGGCCCGGGATTTGAACCGCAGACCTCCCATGTGGTAGACGGATGCCCTAACCACTGGGCCAAGTCCGCCGCCCAGTCACCAAGTTTTACTGCAGCCCTTTAAAGACCAGCTGTGTCCTGAGATGTTAATCCCCCGTTATTACCATCTTCCCTAGTTCCCCTAACATCAACAGCTCAAAAGTCTGCCTTAAAGTTTTCAGTAGGGGATTAATATGAACCAGAAGAATACTAAAAAAAAAAAAAAAAAAGCAAAATAATAAAAAATAAAAGTGGAGCGGTTATAGCTCAGTGGTTGAACACCTGCTTTGCACATTCAAGGTCCCAGGTTCAATCCCCAGCACCTCCTTAAAAATAAATAAAAATAAAAACAAAAAGCACCAGAGTGAGAATATATACATCACTGCCCTAGAGAATCTAGTGCTGACTCAAATTTGGTAGCAAGGTCAAATAATATTAATAATACAATGTTTACACAATGTCTGATAATACCAGATATTAAACAGCACTTAATGATCATTAGATATTTTCACATATACCATCTTATCAGTGTGACCCAAAATATTTGAGCATCCCCTGATATCCCCAGTTTCCGCTACCATTAGTTACTATCATTTTCTTATCAATGCATTTGCATGGCACTTACAAAACTGTTAAGAACCAACTAGCTATTTTTTATTGCCAGTAAAAGTTTAGAATTATAGCAAAAGCTTATTTGCCAAAAGAACCTAAAGCAACTTCACCATCTTCCATGGTGTTTCTATATGAGTGTCCTGGTTAATATTTAATAAATGAAAATGTAGTATCAAATCCTTATGACTAAAATTCCTTCTTTCATCAATCAATAGCCATCATCATGAGTTTGTAAGGCTATAAGTTGTTGCCATTGTTATGAACATTAATTGTCCTACCAGTCAACAGAGGTTTTGTATGAAATAGAAAGCTAATAAAAGCACTTCTTAAATAAAAGTTAAATAGAGGAAGAGGAGGAAATAACTACAAAACTCTTCCTCACCTCTAAATAGGCCCTCTGCTAGAAATCCAATCAGCCATAGCATTCTGTGCCTAAATGCCCAAGAAATGGATCCAGTGGATTTTATACACCTGAGGTTCTAGAAAGGATTGATAAACATCTCAGGGTATGCAAACATCTCAGGGTATGCAAACCAAGACAGATAAGTTGGAATTGGGGTTGGAATTTATTTTTCTCCTATCAGCAAGTGAAATGTAATATAGATAGTAAACTATAATAGTTTTCATCTCTGTAAATATGTGGCTACCTGGAAAACTTGAAGAAATGAAGCATGAAGAGGTCTAAGAATCTTCTCCTTCCTCTTCTCCAGGTTCTTCTTCTTTTTCAGCTTCCTCTTCCTCTCCTCCCTCTTCCTCTGCTTCCCCTTCTGCTCCTTCCTCAGTACTTTCATCCACCTTATTTTAACAAAAATTACATTATGATTAAGGATGTGGGTCAAAAGATACAGTGAGAAAACAGTGTAATAGCTCAGACCAGAGTTGAGGGCCTCCCACGCTCCATACCCAACACACATACACCCACATACATGCACACACACACACACGCGAACACGCAAAAACATCATCTTTCTACACAGACTCCAGATCAGTACGATAATTCTAATGGGCTTCATGATTTCTCTTAAGCATATAGTTTTACTCATACTAATGGACTAGTCTCATGAAATTATTTTGTATAATTCAGAAGGCAGTTAAAAGAATAAAATACAAAAAGAACCTCAGGAGATGGAATTCTGTCAGAAAGGATGAAGCTTTTAAATGTATGAGCTGTTTAAATTTTGTTACAACAAGCTAATTTCTTCAAGCCAAAGCTATCAGCAACCCATGTATGTGAACCGACATTGTTTCTAATTTATAGTAAGTTTGTCTTATTTTTATATGTAAAATCAGATTTTCAAAAGCAGAATTTTGCCTAGCAAGAGAGAAACAAAAGAATAATTATTGGAAAGTTATAACTTATTGATCACGAAAAATGACAGTGTAGAATAAGCTAGAAATAAGTTTTAGGTCCAAGAATAAGGAATCATTTCACAAATTAACATTAAAAAGAATACAGCCGATCTATATTTACTGTCCCTCCAAAAAATGTATTAATAGATATATTACATGAGAAAAGTAGGTTACAAAAAAGTATTAACCAAAGGTTTGGGAAATGTATATACATGGGGGGAAGGGAGGCGTAGCTAGTAGCTATCTCTAGGTAATGGGGTGACAGGCTACTTTTATTTTCTTCTTTTATATTTATTTTCTAAATTTTCCATAAAAGATCATGAATTATTTTTTCATTTCAAAAATCAACAGAAGTTTCTCATTGACATCTGGGACCTTTTTAAATGTTGATCAGCCTCAACCACCAGAAAATACATGTGTCTGTGGTCAATTAGTCCCCCTACCCAGAAATTCTCAATCTTAATTCATTTCTCTAATTAGCATTTTAAATGATTAATCCAAAAAGTTCAAAACGATATTCTTAAAACTGTTGCTTACAGACCAGGAGGCAGCATAAGATGCTCCAGGTTGCCACTTCCCCACAAAGAGCAAAATCTGGTAGAACCACCTTCCTCCAAACTCCGGAACAGTTCAAGGGTTGCAGTAACTGGGCAAGTGCCAAATCAAGAAAATGCAGCTTTAAAATGGTAGGAGAGCATCGTGGCACCCTGGCTGGCCCCTTCCATGCCCCTCCCCGGTGCAATGAGGAGCCAGCCTCCACTTCCACTGTGGGTCACTGGCGGGAGCAGAGTACCTCCATATGCACAATGGGGTGCCTGTATGTCAGTGCCAAGCTATCAGGTGGCAGCAAGAAAGACTGAGCCAGGACATCGGACTCGGACTCACCCTCCCAAGCTGCAGGCAGAAGGAGCTTGCTGACAGATAAAGCAATGTGAAAAACAAGTCAAAGTGGCCTGGGGTAAGGATTATCTGCATTAAGTCATACAGTAGAACACCCCAAGGAAGAGAAAGTCTATTTCATAGAAAGTAGAGTGAACATTTGAATTGCTATAAATGGGGGGAATTACTAAGGTCACAAGCAAGCACAAGCCCAGGACAAGACCCAGGCTCAGAAAAGACAGCTCCTGTACTTCACATTTGCTTTGGGCAGATCTTCTTGATGGGATGGCTAAACTCTGAAGGAGAGCACCAGCCAACAGAGGGTCCATTTGCAAAGACTGTGAATGGTGGGGTATTTTTTTGTGCTGGTTTATTTGTTTTTATTAGCTTCCAGCCCTTAAGGAAGTCTCTGTCATATCACTAGTTAGGTAGAAACTAAAGGAACATACAGCTCTGGGATTAACTGTATGTTAAACACTTCAAAATATTAAAATGTATAGCATAGCACAAAAGATTACCAAAGAAATAGGAAATGATGACCCATCCAAAGAAATAAGAGAAAAAAAATCCAGAAATAATAAAGGAAGAAGACCATACATTGAACAAACTGGGCAAAGAGTTTATTTTTTAAAAAATCCTCAGTATGCTCTAGGAGATAAAGGAAAACTCAGAGAAAGATCTAAAGGATATCAGAAAAACAACAGAATTGCAATAAAGAGATAGAAAGTGTTATAAGGAACCAAATAGAAATACTGGAGCTGAAGACCACAGTAACTGAAGTGAAATTTTCTTTAGAGGGTTTCAACATTACATTAGAGCTGACAGAAGAAAGAATCAGTGAACTTTACAGCCAAGACCAATTGAAATGATTCTGGCTGAGATGCAGAAAGGAAAAAGGTTTTAAAAAGTGAAGAGAGCCAAAAACACCTGTGGGACACCATCAAGAGTACCAAAACACACATTATGGGAGTCACAGAAGGATAAGAAAGAGAGAAAGGGGCAGAAGGTATATTTTTAAAATAATAATAGTAGAAAACTTCCTGAATTTAATGAAAGACATGAATATTCACATTCAAGGAGCCCAAAGAAACTCTAACAGGATAAACTGGAAGAGAACTACAGTAGATACAGAGTATTCAAACTGTCAAATGCCAAGGACAAGGAAAGAGTTCCAAAAACTGCAAGAGATAATTAAACATGTTAAGTACAAAGGAGTCCTAATACAATTAAGTGCCAAGTTCTCAATCTGAAACCATGGAGGCAAGAAGGCCATAGGGCAGAATATGCAAAGTGCTGAAAGAAAACAATTGCCAGACAAAAATTTGATTATTTTTCAAGAATGAGGAAGAGATTAAGACATTCCCAGATAAACAAAAGCTGAAGGAGTTTGTCATCATTTGACCTGCCCTACAAGCAATGTTAATGGAGTTCTTCTGATTCAAAGGAAAGGACCAAGACAGTGGATTGAAGTGGCAAATGGAATAAAGACTTCCAGTAGAGGTAACTGTATTAGTCAGGCTTCTCTAGGGAAAAAGAAGTGACAGGATATATCTGTAAATATTTTAAGATTTTATGTAATTGTCTACACAGCTGTGGGGATGCACAAATCCAAATTCCAAAGGGTAGACTGCAAGCCAGGAACTCTGATGATAGTCCTTGATGAATCCCCCCCAGGAGAAACTGGCTGGTTGATGTAGAGATGGAAATTCTCTCTTCTGACTGCTGAAATCATCATTTCTTTTAAGGTCTTCAACTGACTGGATGAAACGTCTTTCATTGCTGAAGCAAACTCCTCATTTGATTACAGAGATAATCAGCCATAAATGCAATCAATTTACTGATCATATAAGTCCATAAAAAGTCCTCACATAATAGTTAGGCCAGTAGTTGCTTGACCAAACAACTGGGCACTGTTATCTAACCAGCACAGTAACCATATGTGTAAATATAAATGCCAACACTATTGTATTGTATTATGGGGTATGTAACTCCATTTTTCACTTCTTACTAGTTATAAGATGCAAATTCATAAAAAGTAATAATAACAATGGTTTGGGACATATAATGTATAAGATATAATTTATTATAACAAGTACAACAAAAAGGTGGGGGTACAGAAATGTATAGGAACAGTTAATTTGTGTGGTATTGAAGGTAAGTTACTATCAAATAAAATGTGATTGTTAGTGATCTAGGATTTTTAATTTAAGCCCCATGGTAACCACAAAGCAAACATAAGAAAAATATATACAGAAGGAAATGAGAAGGGACTCATAATGGTATATTACAAAAAATCAAATAAATATAAAAGAGGGCATTGACAAGAATTGAGGGTAAGAAAAGGTATAAGACTGTTAAAAAACATATAGCAAAGTGGTAGAAGAAAGTTGTGGCGGTTTGAGATTATTTATGAATCCCAAAAAGAGAAAGATTATATTTGTAAACTAATTGATTCCTCTGGGTGTGTTACCCTTTGTTTTATTAAATTCAGTTGAGGGGACTTTGATTAGATTACCTCTTAAGATTGCTTTGAGGGCTTTTTTATTCAACCACATCAGTAAGGGGCGACTCAGGTTGAGTCTACACCCCCTTGGTGGGTCTGATATAAATGGACACTCACATAGATAGACAGACCATAAGAGAGAGCTGTCATTTTTTTTTCCTACCATGTGACAGAAAGGAGAAAGCTCAAACAGCTGAAGCCCCAGGGAATAATTTTACCTGATGATGTACAGCTGACCTTGGGAAGCCAAGACTGATATAGAAAACCCTGAGAGACAGGCCCTATACCAGCCTACAGCTGAAATTGGGAAGAAGTGGAACAGGTGAGACTGGGAGAAGAAGCCCAAGCAGGGGAGGCTAAAACCTCACAGAGATTGCCTGCCATCTTTCTTCAACAAATGGCAGTTGACTTTGGTGAGAAAGTACCTCTTATGGTACCTTGAGTTGGACTTTCCACAGCCTTGGGACTGTAAGCTTTTACCCCAAATAAATACCCTTTATGAAAGCTAACAGATTTCTGGTATTTTGCATTGGCACTTCTTTGGCAGACCAGCACTTGCTTGGCCAAACAAGTGGGCACTGTTACCTAACCATCACAGTAACCATATAGGTAAATATAAATGCCAAAACTACTGCACTGTATTTTGGGGTATGTAACTCCATTTTTCACTTATTACAAGTTCTAACATGCAAGTTCATAAAAAGTAATGATAAATTGATGGTTTGGGACCTATAACATATAAAGATATAGCTTATAACAAGAACAAGTAAAAGGTGGGGATACAGAATTGTATAGGAACAGTTAATTTGTATGGTATTAAATTCAGCATGTAAATGCATTGCCTTCCCCCCCAGCATGGGACATGACTCCTGGGGATGAGCCTCCCTGGCACCAAGGGATTACTACCAAGTACGAGCTGATGATGTGGCTGGAGAACAACCATGAATAAAAGGGTCAACTCAGACCAGCAGAATATCTCAGCCTACATGTAATATCAGGAGTTAAAAATGCTTTTTGACCTTGAATAAAAGGGGGAAATGGAAAGGACAAATGAGTCCATATGGCTATGAGTCTCCAAAAAAGAGCCAGGAGGTCATCAGAGGGGTCACCCTTATGCACACCTCAGCAGAGTCCCAGAGACAGCTAAAGTAGATACAACCCCAGGTACTGGTTCTTCTGAGGGCTACAGAGACCCACAGGTTATATGATCATGGCAGATGGACTTCAGTACCATGTCAGTTGGCCCTACTTTGAAGTCTGTGTTCCTGATTGTTTGGAGTTGGACTCAGATGTGATCTTTGTTCACAAGCCTCTCCTGTCACTTTTACCAGATCTGTGGTTGGCGCTGGGGTTTAGTGTATACTTGGGGGACCTGAATCTCTGGACTGTCCGTGTGACAGTCAGGCCCTGAGCCTCAACAGACTTGCAACTCCTACCCTCTGGTTTATTGGACTTACCCCAGCCAGCTAACAGGGAGGTGAGGAAGGTCAACCACCATATCAGGGAGCCAAGAGTGCCTGCAACTGCAAACAGGAGAATTGCATCCATCATCCAAGTGGAACCTAATCACCCTCCCGATACAGAGGTGGAGCAGACATAACCATCCCAGGGTCCACAGAATGGAGGAATAGAGTATGGATTAGAGTGGACTTACTGATATTCTAGTCTGGAACTATTGTGATTAGTAATGGAAGTAAATGTAGCATTGAGATGGAGAAAGTGACCATATTAGCTGCTGAGGGTGGGGAGTGGGAAGAAGAGATGTGATGTGGGGGCATTTTCAGGACTTGGAGTTGTCCTGGGTGGTACTACAGGGACAGTTGCTGGACATTTTCTGTCCTGTCATGGCCCACTGGGTGGACTGGGGGAGAGTGTAAACAATAATGAGGACCATTAACCATGTGGTGCAGCAGTGCTCAGAGATGTATTCATCAAGTGCAATGAATGTCCCATGATGATGGAGGAGGTTGTTGTTATGGGAGGAGTTGGGTGAGGGGGGTGGGGTGTATATGGGGACCTCATATTTTTTAATGTAACAGTAAATAAATAAATAAATAATTTTTTTAAAAAATTTGTATGGTACTGAAGTTAACTTAGTATCAAATAAAATATGATTGTTATTGATTTAGGATGATTAATTTAAGCCCCATGGTAACCACAAAGTAAATGTAAGAAAAATATATATAGAAGGAAAGGAGAAGGGACTCAAAATTATATACTACAAAAAATCAAATAAATATAAAATTATGCATTAAGGGAAGAATTGAGGGTAAGAAAAGGTATAAGACTTAAAAAGAACATACGGCAAAATGGTAGAAGAAAGTCATGAATTATCAGCAGTTAATTTAAATGTAAATATATTAAGTTCTCCAGTCAAAAGGCAGAGATTGGAAGAATGATTTTTTTTTTAAAAGCATGACTCCACTATAATATTTATAAGAGAGTCAGTCGCCTTAAATTCAAAGATACAAGTATGTTGAAAGTGAAAGGATGGAAAAAATATACCATAATAATAGTAGCCAAAAGAAAGTTGAGGTAGCTATACTAAGATCAAATAAAACAGACTTGTTCAAAAACTTATGAGGGGCAAAGTGGGTCACAATATATTAATAAAGGGGTTGTGGTAGTTTGAGGCTTTTATGGACCCAAGAAAAAATCATGTCCTTTGAGCTAATCCATTCCTGTGGGTGTGAACCTATTATAGGTAGGACATTTGATTAGATTACTTCAGTAGGGCATAATCCAGAGTGGCTCTTAATCCTTTTACTGGAGTCCTTTATAAATGGAATAAATATGGAAACAGAGACACAGAGAGGAAGCCCCAGAAGCTGTGAGAAAGAGCCCCAGAAGCCAGAAGATGAAAGTAACAAAACCCAGAGAAGAAAGGAGAGACCAGCACTACCACCATATACCTCTTGCTATGTGATTTGCCATATGACAGAGGATTCCAGGATCACCAACAGCTGGTCTTTGGGGAGAAAGCATCACTTGATAATGCCTTGATTTGGACACTTTCATGGCCACAGAACTGTAAGCTTGCAAAATAATAAATCACCATTGTAAACACATTTCTGGTAAATTGCCTTTTGCAGCTTAGCAAGATAAAATGGGGGTCAATTCAATAAGAAGACATAACAATTATAAATATATATGCATCAAATGGCAGAGACCCAAACTATATGAACTAATTATTGACAGATATGAAGAGAGAAATGGATAGTTCTACATTAATAGAAGACTTCAAGACTCCACTTTTAATAATGGATAGAAATAAGTAAAAGCAAGCAGAAAGAAGGAAATAAAGATCAGACTAGAGATAAATGAAATAGAGAATTTAAAAAAAAAAAAAACAATAGAGGAAACCAACAAAACCAAGAGTTGGTTCTTTGAAAAGATCTATAAAGTCAACAAACATTTAGCTACACTGATAAAAAGAGAGAAAGAACACAAATAACTAAAATCAGAATTGAAAGGGAGGACATTACTGCCCAACCCACTGAAATAAAAAGGATCATAAGAGGATACATGAACAATTATATGCCAACAAATTAGATAATATAGGTGAGACAGACAAGTTTGTAGAAACACATAAACTACCTACACTGGCAAGAAGAAATAGAAGATCTCAACAGACCAAAACAAGTAAGGGGATTGAATCAGTATTCAAAAACTTCCAAAAAAAAGAAAAGCTCTGGATCATATGGATTCACTGGTGAATTCTACCAAAACATTCCAAGAAGAAACAAAACCAGTCTTGCTCAAACTCTTCCAAAAAAAAAAATAATTAATAGTAAGGAACACTACCTAACTCATTCACATCACCCTAACACCAAAGTCAGATAAAGATACTACAAGGAAAGAAAATTACAGACCAATTTCTCTTATGAATATAGACATAAAAATTCTCAAAAAACTACTAGCAAATTGAATCCAACAGCACATTAAAAGAATTATACACCATGATCAAGTGGGATTTATCCCAGGTATACAAGGGTGGTTCAACATAAGAAAATCAATTAATGTAATACAACACTTAAACAAAACAAGGGTGAAAAACCAATTTTCTCAATTGATGCAGAAAAGGCATTTGACAAGATACAACATCCTTTCTTGATAAAAAAAAAAAAACACTTCAAAAAGAAGGGACTAGAAGGAAAGTTCCTCAACATGAAAAAGGGCATATATGTAAAATCCACAGCTAACATCATACTCAATAGTGAAAGACTAAAAGTTTTACCTCTAAGATCTGGAACAAAACAAGGATGCCCACTCTCACCACTGTATTTTTGTTTGTTTTTTTCTTCTTTATTTTCTTTTAAATATTACATTAAAAAAATATGAGGTCCCCATATACCCCCACCCCACCCGCCCCATCCCTCCCACATCAACAACCTCTTCCATCATCGTGGCACATCCACTGCACCTGGCGAATACATTCTGGAACACCACTGCACCACATGAACAATGATCTACATTGTAGTCCACACTCTCCCCCAGTCCACCCAGTGGGCCATGACAGGACATACACGTCCAGCATCCATCCCTGCAGCACCACCCAGGACAACTCCAAATCCTGAAAATGCCTCCATACTATATCTCTTCTTCCATCTCCCTACCATCAGCAGCCATCGTGGCCACCCTCTCCACATCACTACTACAATTTCTTCCCTTACTAATCACAATAGTTCCCCAGCAGAACACCAGTAAATCCACTCTAATCCATACTCTATTCCTCCATCCTGGAGATCCTGGGATGGTTATGTCCAGTCCCCCTCTACATCAAGAGGGAGCTTAGATTCCAAGTGGATGATGGATGCAATTCACATTGTGCTGGAGGTTCTGGCTAGAGCAGTTAAGCAAAGACAGAAATAAAAGGCATTTAAACTGGAAAGGAAGAAGTAAAACTTTCACTATTCACAAATGCCATGATCCTATATCTAAAAAGTCTTGAAAAATCTACATCAGAGTTATTAGAGTTAATAAATGGATTCAGCAAAATGGCAAGACAGAATACCAACTCCCAAAAATCAGTAGTGTTTCTACACACCAGTAATGAGCAATTTGAGGAGGAAATCAAGAAAAAAGTCTATTTACAACAGCAACTAAAAGAATCAAATATCTCTGAATAAATGTAACAAGGGATATAAAGGACTTGTACATGGAAAACTATAAAACTTTGCTAAAAGAAGTAAAAGAAGATCTAAATAAATGGAAAGAACTTCAATGCTCATGGATTGGAGGACTAAATATTATTAAGCTCCCAATTCTACCCAAAGTGATTTACAGATTCAATGCAATCTCAATCAAAATTCCAACAGCCTACTTTGCAGAAATAGAAAAGCCAATCATCACATCTGTATATAAAGGTAAGGAGCCCTGAATAGCCAAAAACATCTTGAAAAAGAACGAAGTTGAAGGACTCATACTTCCTGACTTTAAAACTTACTACAAAGTTACAGTGGCCAAAACAGCATGGTACTGGGACAAGGATAACATATAGACCAAGGGAATCAAATTAAGAGTTCAGAAATAAAGCTTCACGTCTATGGTCAATTGATTTTTTACAAGGCTGCCAAGACCGCTCAAGTGGAAAAGAATAGTCTTTTAAACAAATGGTGTTGGGAGAACTGGATATCCGTATGTAAAATAATGAAGGAGGACCCCTGCCTCAGACATATACAAAAAGTCAAAATGGACCTAAGACCTAAATATAAGAACCAGAACTATAAAACTCTTAGAAGAAAATATAGGGAAGCATCCTCAGTATCTTGTGTTAGGCAATCATTTCTCAGCCTTACACCTAAAGTATGAGCAACAAAAGAAAAAATAGATAAATGGGAATTCACCAAAATTTAAAAATTTTGTGCATCAAAGAACTTCATCATGAAAGTAAAGACAATCTCTTCAGAATGGGGGGAAATATTTGGAAGCCCCATGATCAATAAGGGTTTAAACCCAGAATATATTTAAAAATTCTACAAGAATAAAGACAAATAACTTAAAAATGGACAAAATAGTTGAATAGACATTTCTCCAAAGAAGATACAAATGGTCAAAAATCACATAAAAGATGCTCAACATGATTAGCCATTAGGGAAACGTAAACTAAAACCAGAATAAGATACCATTTCACATCCACTTGAATGGCTACTATTTTAAAAACAGAAGATAAGAGTTGAAGAAGATGTGGAGAAAGAGTGACACTCATTCATGGCTGGTGAGAATGAAAATGGTACAGATGCTGTGAAAAATAGTTTGGTGTTCCTCCGAAAATTAAGCATAGAATAATCGTATGACTCAGCAATTCCACTTCTAGGTATATACCCAAAAGAATTGAAAGCAGGGACTCCAATAGAATATATTTGCAAATGATGTTTGTAGCACAGTTATTCACAACTGCCAAAAAGTGAAAGCAACCCAAGTGTCCACCAACCAATAATGGATAAACAAAATGAGGTATATCCACACAATGGACTACTATTCAGCTATGAAAAGGAATGAAGTTTGAATACATGTGAGAATTTGGATGAACCTTGAAGACATCGTGTTGAGTGAAATAATCTAGACACAAAGGACAAATATTGTATGATCTCACTGACATGAAATAATTAGAATAAACAAATTCATTAAGTCAGAAACAGGTTACCAAGGACCAGGGTAAGGGTAGGGAATGGGGAGTTAATGCTTAATTGGTACAGAGTTTCTGTTTCGAGTGATGGAAAATATTCAGTAATGGATGATGATAATAGATGATGTCTTTGATTTGAATACTTTCATGGCCATAGAAACGTAATTAACAATTGTGAATATAATTAACAGTACTAAATTATATATTTGAAAGTGGTTAAAAGGGGAAATCTTAGGTTGTATATATGTTACTATAATAAAAATTAAAAACAGCAACAATATAGGGCTGTACAACACATGAACCTTATTGTAAGCCATGGACTATATTGAATAGTTATAATAATATTCTTCCACCAACTATAATAAAAGTACCACACTAATGCAAGGTGTTAATAACGTGGGGAGGAGTACCTGGGAACTTTGTGTTTTTGCATAATTTTTCTGTAAACCTGCAACCGCTCTAATTTAAAAAAAAAAAAAAAAAGTGTATTAAAACACACACAGTGGCAGGTCCACATCAGAGTTTCTGATTCAGTAGGTTAGGATGGAATTCGAAACTACATTTCTAGAGATTCCCAAGTAAAGCTCATGCTTCTGGTCCAGGGACCAGCTGCTCTGATCTACCTTCTTTCTCTTAAATCAGTCTGACTGATTTCCTGAGCGTGGTGTGCGTTCACAGCTAGTAGTTTCAGCATCGCCACTCACCAAAGGCTTCACTCATGGCAATCGGTTAGGTTTGTTTCTGCAGGCTTGTAGGCAAGTTACAGTCTTATTGGAATTACATCATTTAAATAAATGGAAATCAGTGACACATGACCATGGAAAGAACATCGTGGTTTTCTTCCCATGTAAAGTTAGTGGAATGCTTTGGAAAGACTCAATAAATGTATGTCACCTTTAACAAATTAGGTGCCAAAAAAATGTGTGGGGCAGGAGGGTTCCTAAACTTAATATATTATACAACTGGAATGCTTAGCAAATGTCATTTCTGTTCTATTTTAAAGGAACCAAAACTGGAATTTCCAAATGAGTACATGTATGTTAGAAAGACAACAGGTAATTCTAATCACTGGGTGCTTGTTTAAAGGAAATGGCTTAATCCTACATCAAAAATGTTGGCAGTAAATATACCTTTATATATTTCAAGTTACAGTAAATGTTTAAATTAAGGCCTCTATGTTTTTATAATTTACCACTTTGAATTCTGCAACTGAGAATGTGTATTATTACATAAGCTTAGCCTCTTATAAATAAGTCTGTCCACCAGCCAGATAATAGTTTAAATTTTATTACAGAAAGTAAATTTTGTTCCTTTTTTTTTTTAAGATTTTTTTTTATTTCTCTCCCCCTCCCCCCCCCAGTTGTCTGCTCTCTGTGTTCATTCGCTGTGTGTTCTTCTGTGTCTTCTTCTATCCTTATCAGCGGCACCAGGAATCTGTTTCTCTTTGTTGCGTCATCTGGTTGTGTCAGCTGTCTGTGTGGGCGGCGCCATTCCTGGGCAGGCTGCACTTTCTTTCGTGCTGGGCGGCTCTCCTTATGGGGCGCACTCCTTGCGCATGGGGCTCACCTACACGGGGGACACCCCTACATGGCAGGGGACTCCTTTTAAGCATCAGCACTGCACATGGGCCAGCTCCACACGGGTCAAAAGTCATCCTTAAAGTTTTTAAATTGTTTTCTTTCAATGTTTTTACTTTTACTTTAAATCTTATGTGCTCAAAACTCCTAATTTTTAAAGACTTCCTTCATTTTTTTTATTGTTCCTAACCTTTGATTTTTGTAAAATGTTATTCTTATAATTTAATTCTTATTCCTCTTCATTTTAAGATCTATTTCTTCCTTAAATTCTTAATCCTATTGAATTTATGTTTCTTTTACATTCTTAATTTTAATTCTCCAGTTTATATTATTTTTTGGTTTTTGTCAGGGCTTTTTCTCATACGGCTGTAGCAGACCCAGCAAGGAAGGAGACTATGCCTGAATCAGGGCACTGGAGATTCTTGTCCTTGTGTAATCCATCAGCATCTTCCATCCTGGCTCCCTAAGACAAAGGCTCTCAACCTCAGCTCTATCAGACACCTGGGATTCTTACTCACTGGGTGAGGAAGGGAGGCAGCAGGTGCTGCCAATGCACACCAGCAGATAAGAACCCCTCTTCTAACATAACTGCGAATGTGGGGGAGGGTAAAATTCTTCCCAAATCAGTACTGTTCTCCCTGGAGAGAGTTCCACTGGGGTTTCCTAATGCCACATGTCTTTCGCACCCTAGCGAATCCGCATGCCAAACCTCCACAGTGTCTAAGATTCAGCACTAAGCACTGGGTTGCCTCTGTGCTAGTTGACAGCACCAAGGAAGAAGGAGCAAGAAGGAATCACCACCTAATGGCCGGCCCAGTCTGACATCAGTGAGGAACAGTTGAAGAGCCTTTCCCCAAAGAAGGCTCAGGAAAGCCCAGCGCCAAGCCCCACTGCTCTATCCAACTCCTTTTCACTAATTCATCTCCCATTTATTTTTTTTCCCTTTCTTTAATGCTGATTAAAGGGAGATTTCCCAAGTATGTGAGTTCCATCAGCTCCCTTATTTCCTGAAGAACAAGGACAAGATAGCCTATGCTGCAATTCTCTCACCCACAAGATGCTTTTATTAAGCTGATGGAGCACAACTGTTAAATATGCTACTCAAGGGAAGCGAACTTGGCCCAATGGATAGGGCGTCCGCCTACCACATGGGAGGTCCGTGGTTCAAACCCCGGGCCTCCTTGACCTGTGTGGAGCTGGCCCATGCACGGTGCTGATGTGCGCAAGAAGTGCCCTGCCACACAGGGGTGTTCCCCGCACAAGGAGTGCGTCCCGTAAGGAGAGCCGCCCAGCATAAAAGAAAGTGCAGCCTGCCCAAAAATGGCACCGCACACACAGAGAGCTGCCACAACAAGATGATGCAACAAAAAGAAACACAGATTCCCGGTGCTGCTGATAAGGATGGAAGCGGTCACAGAAGAGCACACAGTGAATGGACACAGAGAGCAGACAACTGGGGGAGAGGGAGAGAAATAAAAACTTTTAAAAAGAATATGCTACTCTAATTCTTCAGTCGATGTCACTCCCTCTTATTCCTTAAGTTCACAAACAGAAGTTAAAGGAAAATATAAATTCCATTAAGTTTTAATTGAATCTAAAAATTAAGCAAACTACAATAAAAGTTCATCAAAATGAAAGATGCATTAATTTATCCATCAACTGTATTAATGGCAGAGATATGATAACTGAGGGATCCTCACTTATTTCATGAATTATATTTCCAGTGCTTGGAATATTATAAGATTAAAGACGTTTTTCCATCATTCCTATTGCTAAGAAAATATAACCAACTTATAATACTGCTTAATAATATGAATAATTCTATCTCTATTTCTGAGCATACTAAAGATCTATAGAGCTATCTCATAAAATTCAGACCATATGTGCAAGCAATTTTAAAAGTTGAGCAAAATATGTCCTTTGTGTCTTTACGTCTTTTTAAGTATCTTTTTACTTTAGCTTTGAATCAATTAATAAAAGTGGATCAAAATTTTTTTCTTCTAAAAAGTTTTGGTAATACAGCAGTGATGGTAGCTCTGCGGTGTAAATGTAATTAATGCTGCTGAATTGTACGCTTAAAATGACTAAAATAGCAAATTTCATGATATACATATGTTGCCACAATAAATTTTTTTAAAAAAACTTTTCCTCTATCAGAAAAAAATGTGAACATTTATGAATATGCAGTATTTAAATGCTGATTTCTAGTGCAAAAAAGAAACGTGCAAGGTAAGAGTGGTATGGTCACCTCAGGCTCAAACAGATCTCCACTGCTCAAGCTGCCAATCCACTGGAATTTCAACTCCCCCCTCCCAGATCAAAGTAATATGACCAAGCACGTCTCCCAGAAATGTGTGTTCTTTCAACTCTAAGAAGGAGATAAAAGCTCTGTACCATTCTTGTCCAAAATGGTCCTACGATAAACCTCTCTGGGGCCAAAGTGCTACAATTGCTTTAAGTACAGAAAAGTGGTCCTAGAGAGCAGCCTCTGAGATTTCCTAATGCCTTACAACTCTGGCAGTGAGCCTGTGGGATCATGGCATTGAAAATAATCTTGTAATCATAAAGATCATCTCATTCGGTCCCTTCTTTGGGCAAATGAAGACAGAGAATTAAGTCATTTGACAAAGATCACAGGACAAGTGAGCAACGCGACTGAGACTCAGACTCCGAGGTCTTGTGACTCCTAATTCATTGTCCTTCCTACATCCCAGGCTCCCTCTCAAGATGACAACAGAAAAGGCAAAGTCACAAAAGGCAAGTTGTAGAACACCTGCCACAGTTGTACACTCCCTGGTTCAACCTTACATTCTTGGCCAGTTCTAGAACAATACCCTTGGATTTCCAAGATTAAACTAAAAAATACAGAACCAGAAGCCAGACAGAGCCGTCCAAGGCTGAACCAGTCCAAGAGGTTTTCCCAGTGCTCAATCTCCTGCAGCTTTTCCACATTGACCACATCTTCCAGGAAACCACTTAAAAAATGCTCTTTTCAAGGAAGACTTTCCTAACCCATAAGGCTGAACTAGGGGGTCCCTCTTTTTTGTTTCCGTAATCACCATGAACTTATCCATCTCCTGACAAGTCTGTGTGCTTGAAGGAATGTCCCAAGACACCTTCGTTTAGATCCCCAGATGCAGCCAGAGACTAAACCAATAAATCTGCATTAAGTGCCTGGATAAACAAATGCATGGAGTCTGCTGTTAACTCTCAGATCACCAAGAACTTTAATTTTCTTCTTATCCACATGGCACCTGTGCTGGTTTGGAGTTGTATTTACCCCAGGAAAAAACATGTTTTTAAATTTAATTCATTCCTGACGGTGTAAACCCATTTTATAAGTAGGACCTTTTGAAGAGGCTACTTCAGTCTTAATCCTCTTACTGGAGTCCTTTATAAATGGAATGAAAACAAAGAGAGAGAAAGCCATGGAAGCAAGAAGCTGAAATCAGTGAAACCCAGAAGAGAAGGGAGAGACCTGGAAACACCACCATATCCCTTGGCACATGGCGGACGAACAAGGTTATCCAGCAGTCAGTCTTTGGGGGAAAAGCTTTGCCTTAATGATGCCTTGATTTGGACATTTTCTTCATCTCAAACTGCAAGTTAATAAATTCCCATTATTTAAGCCAAACCTATTTCATAGTAACTCCTTTCAGCAGCCTAGGATTTTGGTACCAAGAGAACGGGGTCCTGCTATTGCAAATACCAAAAATGTGGAAATGGCTTTGTTATTGGGTAATGAGTTGAGGCAGGAAGAATTGTGAGGTGCTTGATAAAAAAGGCCTAGATTTCTTAGAGACTGTTGGTAGAAATATGGATGCTATAGCAGTTTGATATGGTTATGAATTCCAAAATAGATAATAGATTATGTTTATAATCTGATCTGTACCTGGGCATGATTAAGTTATGATTAGGGCTTTGATTGGGCCACATCATTAGGGATAAAAGGCATGGCAAAGGACAGAGCTGAGGGTTTTTGATGTTGGAGTTTGATGCTGAAGCCTTAAGCTGGAGCCCCAGGGAGAGTGACAGAGCCATTCTCCTGATAGTTTACAGCTGATCTTGTGGAGAGAGGCAAAGCCTAGAAAGCCTCATAGTCTACAGCTGACCATGTGGAGAAAACAGAGGCGCTGAGCCCTCGCAGACGTCCGCAGCCATCTTGCTCTAAATAGACTTTGGTGAGGAAAGTAACTTATGCTTTATGGCCGGGTATCTGTAAGCTCCTACCCCAAATAAACACCCTTTATAAAAACCAACCAATTTCTGGTATTTTGCATCAGCACCCCTTTGGCTGACTACTACAGATGCTAAAGGTACTTCTGATGAGGCCTTAGAAATGGTGACTGTTTCATTGGAAATTGGAAGAAAGGTAGTCCTTGTTGTAAAGTGGTAGAGAACATTGCAAAATTGTGTTCTGATATCAGATGGAAAGCAAAATCTGAGCGCAATAAGCTTAGTTATTTGGTTGAGGAGATTCCCAAGCTAAATGTGGAAAGTTCAGCCTCGTTTCTCCTTGCAACTTAACAGTAAAATGCAAGAGGAAAGAGATAAGCTGAGAACTGAACTCCTGGGTGCAAAGAAACCAGAAACTGATGGTTTGGAAAATTCTGAGCTGTCAGAAAGTGGGACCTCAGAGAATACTACTCCAGGTAAGGGTTTCATTGAACATGGATCCACTCGGCCATTTCAGGGCAAGTCAGGATTGAAGATGCAGTTACGCAGAAAGGATCTGTGGAAAATCCCACTGTCCGCTTGTTTGGACCCCTGTGGACTACATGCAAACCTGACAAGTTTTTGTGAGCTCTGTATGAGTGGAACCACTGCCAGCCTGGGCTAAAAGGGACAAATTGAAGGAAAAATATCACTTCAAAGGCAGAACCGTGAAAACCGAGGTCTAGACAGGAGACATCTTCTTAGGCCCAGAGAAGGGTGAGTATGTGCCAGAGCTGGGAGAACCCCACTGTTCAGGGAGAGTGCGACCACCTCGTTGTCTCAGATGCTTGAGGGATTGCAGAGAACCTGGCCACCACCCCGATGCTTGAAGAGGGTGAGCCTTCACCCCACTGTTCGGGGAGAGCACGGCCACTACCCGAGCACATGGAAGGATTGGTACTGCCGCCTCATCAGACTCAGAGGACAAAACATCATTCCACTGATGACTCCTAGCCCTTGAAGTCTAATGGAGTTTGCCCTGCAAGTTTTCAGAATTGTTTGGGACCATGACCCCTGTTTTCCTTCCAGTTTTTCCCTATGGGAATGAAAACATTTATCCTATACCTGTTCCTCCTTTATATATTGGAAGCAGATAACTTGTTCTAAGTTTCACATTTCCACAGATGTACAGGAATTGTGCCCCAGGACAGACCACACCCACACCAACATGTCCCCGAGGAATTTTTTTTTTTTTAATTCAAGGTCATGGACCACTTGTTTAGAACCCCTGGCCTACAGAAAAACCCAAAGGGGTTCAGAGAGGCCAGCGGCTGGAATCAGCAGAGCAGCCTGAAGTGAAGAGATGAGGCCTAGGGAGAGAGGACCTACATGCCTGATTGCCCCAGTTGAATGCAGGGAGCAAGGAAGTCTGGAGGAAACACAGAGGCCGGCCGCCACTTTGCCTTGCCACATGGCAGGAGTCCAGCTCTGCCAGCAGCTGACCTTGGGTGAGCCAGAATCTCTGATAATGCCTTGATTTGAACATTTTCACAGCCTCAGAACTTTAAAATCTGACCTTAATTAATTCCCATTATAAAAGCCAACCTATTTCTGGCATATGGCATTGGCAGCCTAAAGAAAACTAAAACACTTTCCAATTTGGATGCCTTTTGTTTCTTTCTCTTACCTAAGTGCTTTGGCTAGAACTTCCAGTATAATTTTGATAAGAGTGGTGACAGTGGGCATCCTTTTTATTCCTGGTTTTAGAGCAGGGGTTCTTAACAAAGGGTCTCTGAGCTTGAATTGAAATTCAAAAAAATGTTATTCTTATGGGGACATGTTGGTAAGGGTGTGATATGTATTTATGAAATAATGTAAGTACAGACTTAGTAAGGGGTCTGCGGTTTTCACCTGACTGGTAAAGAGGTCTGTGGAACACAAAAGGTTAAGAACCCCTGTTTTAGAGGTAAAACTTTAAGTCCTTTACCAATGTGTATGATTTTTTTTTTTAAAGGTTTATTTTTATTTATTTAATTTCCCTCCTCTCCCCCGATTGTCTGTTTTCTGTGTCTTTTTGCTGCGTCTTGTTTCTTGTTTCTTTGTCCGCTTCTGTTGTCGTCAGCGGCACGGGAAGTGTGGGCGGCGCCATTCCTGGGCAGGCTGCTCCCTCCTTCGCGCTGGGCGGCTCTCCTTACGGGTGTACTCCTTGCGCATGGGGCTCCCCTACGCGGGGGACACCCCTGTGTGGCACGGCACTCCTTGTGCGCATCAGCACTGCGCATGGCCAGCTCCACACGGGTCAAGGAGGCCCGGGGCTTGAACAGCGGGCCTCCCATGTGGTAGACGGACGCCCTAACCACTGGGCCAAAGTCCGTTTCCCCCAATGTGTATGATTTTAACTGTGGGTTTAGCAGGTTGAAAAAGGTTCCTTCTATTTCTAGTTTTTTAAGTGTTTTTATCAAGGAGTGCTGGATTTTATCAAATCCCTTTTTTGCATCAATTAAGATGGTCTTGTGGTTTTTTCCTTTTTTCTGTTAATGTGGTGTATTACATAAATTGATTTTCTTATGTTGAACCACCCTTGCATACCTGACATAAGTCCCACCTGATCGTAATTCTTTTGATGTGCTGTTGGATTTGGTTTGCTAGTATTTTGTTGAGGAGTTTTACATCTATATTCATAAGGGATAATAGCCTGTTTTTTTTTTTCTTGTGGTATCTTTATCAGGCTTTGATATAAGGGTGATGGTGGCCTCGCAGAATGAGTTAGGGAGTGTTCTGTCCTCTTCAGTTTTTTGGAAGACTTTAAGCAGTATAGGTGTTGATTATTCTTAGAATGTTGGGTAAAATTCATTGTGAAACCATCTGGTCCTGGGCTTTTCTTTGTAGGGAGGTTTTGGATTACTGATTCAATCTCTTTACTAGTTATTGGTTTGTTAAGATATTCTATTTCTTTTTGAGTCAGTTTATGTAGTTTTTGTGTTCCAAGGAATTCGTCCATTTCATCTAAGTATTGTATTAGTCAGTGTTCTTTTGGGAAATAAAATCAAATGGAGATATATAGTATGAGATTTTATAAGAGTCTCTCATGTGACTATGGGGATGCACAAGTCCAAGTTCCGCAGGGAGGCTGCAAACCAGGGGCTCTGATGAAAGTCCAGTGAAGGTCCTTGACAAGTTTCCGGGAGATGATGGCTGTCCAAAGACGAGCTGGGAAATTCTCTCTGAATGCTGAAATCACTTCCCCTTTTAAGATATTAGACTTATTGGATAAAGTGTCACTCATTGCTGACAGCAATCTCCCTGGTCAATGTAGATGTAATCAGCCATCTATGCAGTAAAGTCCACAACTGTCCTTGTATTACAATTAGCCCAGTGCTTGCTTGACCAAACAACTGGGCACAATTACCTGGCCAAGTTGACATATTAGCCTAACCATCACAGTTATCCAATTTGTTGGCATATAGTTGTTCATGGTATCCTTGTATTAGCCAAAGGGTGCTGATGCAAAATACCAGAAATCTGTTGGCTTTTATAAAGGGTATCTATTTTGGGTAAAAACTTACAGTTACAAGGCCCTAAAGAGTCCAACTCAAAGTTGCTTTCTTATCCAAGTCAGTTGCCACATGTTGAAGCAAGATGGTCGCTGGTCTCTGGGAGGGTTCAGTCCTCCCCGCTGGCTGGAGCTTCCTATCTCTCGGCTGCAGTCTTCCTCTCTCTCCTAGCATCGGGCTCATTTCCTTCCGGGCTTTTTACATCAGTCTCAGCTCTTCTGTTTTCTTCACAAGGTCAGCTGCAAACCATAATATCAGGTGAATGCCTCCTCAGTCCCAGGAGCCCCAGGATCAAAAATGACAGCACTCTCTCTCTTCCCATGGGTCTTCTTGAGTGAGTATCTGTGTTATATTGACCTACCAAGGGGACAGGGACTCAACTGGAGTCACGCCTTACTGGTGTGGTTGAATCAAAACCCTGATCTTAACAGGTAATTTAATCAAAGACATCTCGGCTGAGTCTAATGTAATCAAAAGTTATCATACCCAGAGGAATAGATCAGGTTACAAGCATAATCTTTCTCTTTTGGGGATTCACAAAAATGATCTCAACCTGTCATATCTCTTTACAGTCCTTTTTATATCAGCAGGGTCAGCAGTAATGGTCCCATTTTTATTATTGATTTTAGGTATCTGTTTCCTCTCTTTTTTTTATTTCGTTGTCAGTCTAGGTAAAGGTTTGTTGATTTTATTTATCTTTTTGAAGAAACAACTTTTGGTTTTATTGATTCTCCATAAATATTTTTTTTTAATTCTCTATCTCATTTATCTCCAGACTAGATCTTTGTTATTTCCTTCCTTCTGCCTGTTTTGGGTTTAATTTGTTCTTTTTCTAGATTCTCTAGTTTTGAGGTAAGGTCTCTGATTTTAGATCTTTCATCTTTTCTAATGTAAGCATTCAGAGCAATAAATTTCCCTCTCAGGACAGCCTTTGCTGTATCCAGTAAGTTTTAATATGTTGTGCTTTCATTGGCATTTACTTCAAAATATTTCCTAATTTCCCTTGGGTTTCTTCTTTGACCCATTGAATACATTGTTTAAGTTCCAAATATCTGAAATTTTTCCATTTCTCCCTATTATTGATTTCTAGTTTCATTCCATAGTGGCCAGAGTAGATACAATGAACAATTCAATATTTTTTAATATTTTGAGATTAGTTCTGTGGCCTAGCATATGGTCTATCCTGGAGAATCCCCCATGTGCATTACAGAAGAATATGTAGTCTGCTGCTGTTAGGTAAAGTGTTCTATATTTGTCTGTTAGATCTAGGTGGTTTATAGCATCATTCAAATCTCCTATTTCCTTATTAATTTTCTGTCTAGATGTTCTATTATTGAAAGTGGTATATTAAAGTCTCCTACTATTAATATAGAACCATCTATTTCTCCCTTCAAATCTATCAATATTTGCTTCATGTATTTTGGGGCTCTACTGTTACATGCATATATATTTATAATTGTTATATCATCTTGTTGAATTGATTCCTTTATCAGTATACCAGTGACCCTCTTTGTCCTTGGTAACAGTTTTTTACTTAAAATCTATTTTATCTGATATAGTATGGCTATCTCAGGTCTCTTTTGGTTACTAGCTGCATGATCTATTTTTATCTATCCTTTTACTTTCAAACTTATATCTTTGAATTTAAGGTGAGTCGCTTGTAAACATGATATATATAGTTGGGTCATGCTCTTTTATCCAATCTGCCAATCTCTGCCTTTTGACTAGGGAGTTTAATCTATTTACAATTAATCCAACTACTGATAATACAGGACTTTCTTTTCCATTTTGCTATTTTGTGTTTGTAAGTCTTATACCTGTTTATACCCTCAATTCTTCCATTAATGCCTACTGCCTTATTTATTTGGTTTTTTGTATTTTATCATTTTGAGACCCTTCCCATTTCTTTCTGAAAGTATTTTTCATTATTGTCTTTGTGGTAACCACTGGGGTTGAAATTTAACATCCTAAATCTATAGCAATCATATTTGTGTTGATACCAACTTATCTTCAATGACATACACATACATTATTCCTATATCCTTCCATACTGCCACATTTTTTAATTTGTTACAAATTATATCTTTGTACATTTTATGTCCAAAACCATCAGTTTATCACACTTTTTTTCTGCATTTGCATTTTAGCACCTGAATGAAGCAGAAAGTAGAGTTACATAAACAATACAATATAACACAATACAATACAATAGTACTGGCATTTATAATTACCCATACAGTTACCTTTACCAGAGGTCTTTATTTCTTTATATTTCTTTGATCCATCATCTAGTATTTTCCTTTTCAGTCTGAAGAACCTCTTTTAGCTTTTTCTTGTAGGGCAAATCTAGTTGTTTATCTGGAATGTCTAATTTCACCCTCAGTTTTGAAAGTCTTACCAAATATAAAATGCTTGGATGACAACCGTTTTCTTTCAGCACTTTAAATATTTCATACTACTGCCTTCTTGCCTCCATGGTTTCTGATGAGAAATCGGCACCAAATTTTATTAGGTCTCCCTTGTACACAATTCATTGCTTTTCTCTTGCAGCTTTCAGAACTCTTTCCTTGTCCTTTGCATTGGACAATTTGATAACTGTGTGTCTGGGTGTGGTTCCCTTAGAATTTATCCTGTTTGGGTTGGGGTTCGTTGGATTTCTTGAATGTGCATATTCATGTCTTTCATTAAATGTCAGAAGTTCTCTGTCACCTTTTTTTTTTAATATTCCTTCTGCCTCTTTCTTCTATTTTTGGGGCCCCCATAATGCACGTATTGGTGTACTTGATGGTATCCCACAGTTCTCTTAGGCTCTGCTCATTCTTTTTCATTCTTTTTGCTTTCTGCTCCTCAGCCTGGATCACTACAGTTGTGTTATCTTTGCGTTCACAGATTATTTCTTCTGTGACCTCTAATCTGCTATTGAAACTAGGGAATTTTTCATTTCAGGTATTGTGTTCTTCAGTTCCACTATTTCTCTGCAGAGATTCTCTTATTGTTCATTAACTGTTTTCCTCATATCCTTTAGTTCTTTCTCCATGTTTTCCTTATTTTTCCTGAGTATTTTGAGGATCGTTATTTTAAAGTCTCTGGTGAATCCTAAGTCTGGTCCTCTTCGTTTATGGATTCTGGGTTTTTATCCTGTTCTTTTGAATGGACCATCATTTCCTATTTCTTTGTCTTATCATTTTTGTTGCACACTGTACATTTTCATATTTTAAAGCATTGACTCTGAGATTTGGTCCCTGGGTTGTCCCTTAAGTTTGTATCCAGCTAGCAATATGACAAGAGATTTTCTTGCATAGCCAGGAGTTAATCAAAACAAACCAACCAAGGTAAAAAGCACCCTTCACTCTCTGCAATTTACTGTTTTGGCTAGTAGACTTCTTGAGAGCTTAGCCCTCCAATCAGGCAGATCAGCCTGAGGCAAATGGGTCTCCTCTGTCTTATCTGAATCTGCCTGGAGCCGGAGCTCAGAAGCCTGCTTCTTCTCCTGGGCGTGTGCTTACTAGAGACCGCAGGAATTCTCTGCTTAGAGTTCACCAATGTTTGAGTGAACACTCACTCTCCTCCCTCTGGAACAGGGACTCCTTCCCCTCCTGAGTGCTCTTTCCACTTAAAGTAGGTAGTCCTTTGCCCCAGGTTATGTCAACCAAATGTTTCTTACACTGTCCCAGATGTCAGCAAGTGGCTCCTCAGGACAAACTGGGAGAACAGTAGGAGATACATTCCCTGCTCAGTCTCTCTCAGATTTCTCCTCCACCCCCACCACCACCACATATTGGCACTTACATGCATTCCAGTATGCACACAGAAGCCACTCCAGCTCTACCCTGCATTGTGGAAGGTGGGGGAGAGTCCAGCAAGGGCACCAGGATCTTCTTCTATGACTTTTGAAGCTTACTTTCCTTATATGGAACTTGCCAAGTTACTGCAGCCCTTTAACTGTTTCCATAGTTATGAGAAAGGGTAGTGTCTTATGATTCCTCTATTGCCTTTGGCCAAGGGAGGTTGGAACAATGGCCACCCTCAGAGCCAGCCCCCAGGGATCTGAAGTAGCTGATCAAAGACAGACATCTAGGATCAGACCACACATCCTTGGAACTTGGAGGACTAGTTTTTTGTGTTCCAAACTGGCCCAGCAAGCTGAGCCAGGAACTAAAACTCCAGTCCCCACTGCTGCCAGCCACAAAACTGGGTGAAGGGTGATGGTCACCACTGCAAGGAGGGTAGAACTCACTAGTCTTTACCATAATTGCCAGCCTCTTCCTCCTGCTCGCCCCTGGATGCTGCACAGTGTTCCCCTAACTTTAGAGTTTTAAAGTGGTCGATTCAAATAGTTCTTGCCAATTCAATAGTTGAGGAATTGATTCCCAGAGCTTCCTACCCCACCATCTTCCCACAATATTCCCCTCTTTTCTCCTTTTTTAAATTTTAAACATCCATCTATTTTCAAATACACTCAGTCCCAAAGCTGATCATGGTATTATGTCATTTTTAATGTTTGCTGAAAAATCATGCTTTTTCGTTAATTTAATTTCCTTATTTAATTTAATCAAATAGCATGTGTCACTTAAATGGGAAAAGTCATAAGCCATCTTTATATAGAATAATACTGTTAAAGACTTGAAAAATGAATTTGATAAAATTTTAAGAGCATGTTATCTAAAATAAAAATACCTTTTACTTACAATCATTTCCTCATTTAGTCCATGCAAAACAGTGATTTCTTAAAATTCCTATCAGGATTCACAAGACTACAATCTACTTCCAAAGGCCTTATATTTCTTTAAAAATTCAGTAACAAAGAGAACCCCAAGATGGATGACACATCACTTCATTGAAACTATCCAGCCCTATGGCTGAGAAGCTGAAGCAGACCCTGCTCTTGTCGGAGAAAAAAGGGTCTGGTTTAAAGGCACTGACTTCATTTCACCTCCTGGGAGAGAGGGAGTGGGAATGGAATGTTTTTCTCTTTGCGTCTATGCCTTAAAAGAAGCTAACTAAATGTCAAAGTACTAAATTAATCCATAATACTGTGAGAGTATCTTTGGCAATTGATGGAAAATTCAAATTAGAAAAACACAGATTTTAAAACTGCAAAATAATAAAATTGCTACTATATCTAACTTAAAAGTTATGATTTCTGAATTATATAGGCTGCCATGAAACCTCATCTAACTTCTAGGTCAAGGCCAATGATTTTGTCTTTCTTTAAAATAAAAACCTCCACTGAGTCTTACATTATCAACATTTTGAAATAGCACTCATCAAATATAAGGGAATTAACTGTCCTGGCCCTTCCCAAATTTAAATTCCTTAAGATTAAGACTAATAGACTTCCCCCACCCACTTCCATGATGTGGTTTCAGTTTTGGCCCTATTTCTAGCCACATCCTATCTCCTGGGAACAAGGATCCAACTATTTAAAAGTTACCCAAGGAGCAGATGTGGCTTAAGCAGTTGAGCACCTGCTTCCCACATGGGAGGTCCCAGGTTAGGTTCCTGGTGCCCCCTAAAAACAAAAAAAAAACAAACAAGCAAACAAACAAGAAAACCAATACAGGGGAGCCAATGTTGCTCAGTAGTTGAGTGTCAGCTTCCCCCATATGAGGTCCCAGGTTCAATCCTCAGCCCCAGTAACTCAAAGAAAAAAAAAATTTCCCACAGCTTGCCCAGAGTTCAATAAATACATAAAAAGCAAACCATCAGTCTTTGCTATGACTGGCCCAATGGTGAAGCCCACCAAATGCTTGGCACACTGCCAGGGAAGGGCCTGGGGGAGAGATGGGACCACTGTAGCCAGGGTCCCCTCTCACCTGGCTTCCCAGTCACATTTTCAGGACTCCTTGAATAATGGGCCCAGTTGAGTCTACCATTATCTCAGTTTGGGGCTTTTGAAGGAGCAATCTCCCCACAGTCCCCTACCCCTTATCCTGTTGCCCTGAAACTGGAACCCCCTTTAAAATTAGATCATATGCCTCAGACTCTCTTGGATCTGCTCTTCTCCTGGTTGGACCTGTATTTCATGTCAGTGTCCTTCTCCAAGGACCCCATTTTAATCTCATTTCCTGTTCACTTCCCAGAAATACACCCCATCTCCTTAGCTCTGTCTCCCCAATAGGCAATGTTCTGGGTGGGCATATGCCTGCCTGAAGTCCACCATTACTGATGACCAAGGAATAAGGTCTGTAAACCAATCTTTTATAGAGAACACACACTAAACTTAACCAAACTTAAACATGGACAAATTATCAAAAGCTCCCATGTAGTAAATAATTTAACCTTGACCAAAGACTGGCCTTTGCCCCTGGCTCCTGGGAGGTAATTTCTAAGCCCTGGAGTGTCCTGCCTGATACTGTAAAAGCATCTTTGTCTGCGGGGGACTTGGGCCACACCAGACAGTATAACAACGTGGATTATGGTGGGGGCTTTGGGTCATGTGTTATCAGCTCCAGAGGGGCTGGAAACTGAGGTCAGTCCACTATGTCTTGACCAATTCCAGTAAAAACTCTGGACACCAAGGCTTGGGAGAACTTCTCTTGTTGGCAGTACTCCATGTCTGTAGTCACACAAGGTTATGAGAGGAGTTAACCCTGTTTTTATTCAACTGGAAAAGGACAGCTGGAAACTCCATGTTCTGAATCCCCTCTAAACTCTGCCCCATACATCTCTTCCCTTGGTGGACTTCAGTCTGTACCCTTTCATTGTAACAAACCATAACCCATGTGGGTATGTCAGTTTTCAATGAGTTCTCTGAGTTCTTCTAGTGAGTTATCAACCCTGAGGGTGGCCATAAGACTCCTGAAATTGCAACTGGTGTCAGAGTGAGGGTGATCTTATGGACTGTTCCCTTTGTACCTTCTCTAACCTGTTCCCACTGAGCCTGGGTTCACAGTACATCCTCTGGCTTCCTTTTTGCCCTCTACACACTTACCACAGCAGGAAACACATTAAATGAAAATCACCTGCTTCCAGGACTGCCTCCCTGGCTAAACTCTCAGCTCTTTCCTGTTTGCTCACTGTTGTGTGCCCAATATCTAGCATAATTTCTAGCATCTATTAGAAGTGCAATAAGTGTTTGCTGAACAGAAAGAACTGAATCCAATGAAACAAGAGTGAACAAGCAACCACTCACATTCTCCTCTTGGGATTCAGGAAGATTTCCCCCATCTTCACCGTCCTCTTTTTGGGTCTCATTTTCTCCACTTTCTTCAGCCTTCTCTGTTCCCTGATCATAAAGGAAACCCACAGTATCACTAACCATGATAAGCTACCAAGGAAAAACTAGGCCGCACATGCTAAGAATTTCTAATTTAGATAGTATATAAACAAAGCAAACATAGATCTCATATTGACTGGGTCAATTAACTACTAGATTATAAGATCATTGAACCTAGAAATTGCTGATTAGATCTATTCATGTATGTCAGTAGATATGACATACATGCCAGGTAGAGTAAAAGACTCACCAAATGAGGAGTTTCAGTTTTCCCATTTAAGTCTTATGAAGAGAACATCAAAGGAGTCTATATTTAGGCAGTTCATCCATGGCTTGTGTGGTGGAAGGCTTGATGGTTTTAGACATTAAAAAACAAATAGATATATAGAGTAGTGGGCTGAATTGTGGCCCCCAATAGACATGTCCACCCAGAACCTCGAAATGTGATCCTTTTTAGAATAAGGGTCTTGAAGATGTAATTAAGGTAAGGAGCTCCAGATGAAATAGTTCTGGATTTGGATGGGCCCTACATCCAATGATGAGCATCTTTATAAGAGAGAGAAAAAGAGCACAGAGACAAACAGGGGAAGGCTCTGTGGAGATGGAGGCAGGGCCTGGAGGTAGGCAGCTGAATGCTAAGGAACACCAAACGTTGCCAGCAGCCACCAGAAGCTAGGAGAGATGCATGGAGAAGAGCCTCCTGCCAGAGCCGCCACAAGGTGCCACCCCTGCCGCCATGTTGGTTTTGGACTTTTGGCCTTCAGAACTGGAAGAGAATACATTTCTTGTTTTAAGCCACCCAGCTTGTGGTGATTTGTGCTGGCAGCCCTAGGAAGCTAAGACAGCAGGATATAAAAAGCTAGGATCAAGCAGAGGTTCTGAGGAAACGAGTCTGGGAGAAGGTGGTTCAAGACATCAACCCTTACCTCTGGGGCGCTCTGTGCCTCTCCTGCTACATCTCCATTGGGAAGGGAAGATGCTTCCTCGGGCAATTTCGCCACCTTTACCATATAAATTGAGAATGTTTGAGAATTTTCTTGAGAATAATAGTTCACATTTCTATATATTTTAGCTGTTCAAATTATATATTTTTACTCTTCATTTTATCTTTATAACAACACTTCAAGTTAAGTAGGTAAAACTGATTACCACCCACATTTTAGAGATAAGAAAATAAAGGGCAGAAAATGTCACTGAGCAAGTTAGACAAAGGGCTAGGTCTGTTGTGCAGTCATCAACTCAGTAAATTTTTTAACGTTTTCCTTAGTCAAAAAAAAAAAAATCCCATAACCCCCATTATTGACCCTTAGCATTGATATAGTACCTTCTTTGACACTGATGCACAAATATTATGATATTTTATTGCCTCTAGTCCATAAGTTATATTAATTGTATTTTTCCCAAGCATCACCATATTCTTACCACCTTGTAATGGTGACATACATTTGTTCTAACTCACAGAACTACGTTCTTATATTTATATTATTAACCACAATCCTCATCCACCTCCAGGTTCACTATGCTATTCAGTCCCTAGATTATTCTCTAGCTTTCTTTCTCCTGACATTTATGTCCCTAGACTACCCCTTACAGCCACAATCCCATTTATAAACCATCCATGTTAGTTATACTCACAGTAATGTGTTACCATCAACACCATCCATTTCCACACTTTAACCGTCAAGCTAATTAAAAATTCTACATACATTAAGCATCAATACCCCCTCTCAGCCCTCTGCCTATCTCCTAGTAATCTACACTCTAGGTTTCAACTCCATGTATTCATTCTTCCTATTTAGTTCATATCAGTGAGACCATACAATCTTTGTCCTTTTGCTTCCAGCTCATTTCACTCAGCACAATGTCCTCAGGGTTCATCCATGTTATCATATGTGTCCCAATTTCATTTCTTCTTACAGCAATATAGTATTTGTATTAGTCAGTCAAAGGGGTGCTGATGCACAGTACCAGAAATCTCTTGGCTTTTATAAAGGGTATTTATTTGGGGTAGAAGCTTACAGTCACAAGGCCATAATTTGTAAGTTACTTCCCTCACCAAAGCAAGTTGCCACATATTGGAGCAAGATGGCTGCTGGCCTCTGTGAGGGTTCAGCCTTCCTCTTCCTCCAAAGTCTCCATGGTCCCAGCTCCTTCCATTCTCAGCTGAGGCTAGCATAAAGCTCATCTCTCTCCATGGGGCTCATTTCTTTCCAGGCTTTCTCAGCTGTTCAGAGCTCTGATCTCGTCAACTTCAAACTATCAGGCAAACAGCTCAGCTCTCTCCCCTGGGCTCCAGCATCCAAAATTAAACTCTCTGTGTTATTCTCTGCGTATTTACTTCCCTGTCTTTGATTGAGCATCCGTTTATAGAGCCCACAGCTGTAGGCTAGCTGTAGGTGGGGACTCTAATGATGTGGTCAAGTAAAAGCCCTAACCTTGATTTAATAAAGCGAAACCTCTGACTCTAATGCAAGCTAATATGCCCAGAGGAATGGACCAGTTTACAAACACAATCCAGTATCTATTTTTGGAATTCATAAACAATGCCAACTGCCACAGTACTCTATCATATGTATATACCACATTCTGTCCATCCATTCATCAGCTGATAAGACAGTTGACTTGCCTCCATCCTTTGGCAATTGTGAATAATGCCACTGTGAACATCATTGTGCAGATGTCTGTTCGTGTCACTGTTTTCAGTTCTTCTAAATATATTCCAGGTAGATGGAATGTCCGATCAAAAGCAGTTCTACACTTAGTTCCCTGAGGAACCACCAAACTGTACTCCACAAAGGCTGCACCTCTCTACATTCCCACCAACAGTCTAGGAGTTTTTGATTTATATATTTGGAATGCAGTATGATCCATAACAATTTATGACTGTTATATTTTCTCACAGATTTTACCATTTTTCATTACATAATATAATTTTACCTAGTTAATGCTTTTGGCATTGAATTCCTCTTTATCTGGTACTAGTAATGTCACTCCGGCTCTATTTTTGTTTGCATTTGCCTGCTATTTTCTCATTCCTTTTTTTCAATTTTTCCTTGTATCATGTTTTATGTGTGCTCTTATATAACATATAGTTTAATCTATGTTAAAATCCAATCTCACTGAAAACTTCAATTCCAGTATGGACAAGTAAGTGCCTATTGGACTCAACCCTCTAACAGATAACTATAAACTCTGGACAAAACAAACAAAAGAAAGATTAAGAAAAAAGAAAAACTCCTGAAAACACAGGAGAATGAACAAAAAGCAAACAGTTCAAGAGGGAGTTACACTTAAAAGATGAACTGGTACAGGATTAGTTACTATTTTCAAGACTTTCAGACTGAGGACAAGCTACTCATCATCAGAGGAATAAAACTATAAGAGAAAACCAGTTTTTGGACTTAAAAATCAGAAAATACAATTTGAGGCAACCAGAGATGCTAGAAAATGAGGACAGAATCCTGGACAGGAGAGAGCCAGACAGGTGAGCCCAAACTTCTGTTTATAAACTCTTTCAGAATCCATGGCTGAGGGAAGTGGATATGGCTCAAGCAATTGAGCTCCTGACTACCACATGGAAGATCCCAGCTTTGGTTCCCAGTGCCTCCTAAAGAAGACAGACAAGACAACAAGCTGGCATGATGGACAGGCGCAGTGAGTTGACACAACAAGATGACACAAGAGACATGAGGAAAACATAATGAGAGACACAACAAAGCAGGGAGTGATTAGGTACCTCCTTCCCACATCAGAGGTCCCAGGTTTGGTTCCTGGTGCCTCCTAAAAAGAAAACCAGCACACAACAAACAGATAAAGCAAATGCAAACAACAAGGGTATGGGGAGAAAGAAATAATAAAATAAATCTTAAAAAAAAAAATCCATGGCTAAACCCTCAATTATACATATATGGAACTGATTTCAGCTAAGGGGGAAAAAAATCACCAAATTGAGATTTGAGCTGCTGCTAGAGACACAGAGTTTGCAGTATGAGTCCAGCTTATAATTATCTGCTGAAACAAATATCAACATTTTTTCAGAAAAATGTAACAAAATACGAAGTCTCCACAGGGCAACACTGACTATCTCCAGGATACAATCCAAACTATAAGAAGTATTTTGATAAAAATCAAACAAATGGAACATTCCAGACATGAAAAAATATAATATCTGAAATTTAAAATGTACTGGAGGGAAGTGGATGTAGCTCAACTGATAGCACATCCACCTACCATATAGGAGGTCCAGGGTTCAAACCCAGGGCCTCCTGGTCCGTGTGTTGAGCTGGCCCATACGCAGTCCTGCCATGTGCATGCTCACAGGGGTATCCCCTGCATAGGGGTGCCCCACCTGCAAGGAGTACACCCCACAAGGAGAGCCACCCTGCACAAAAAGCACAGCCCGCCCAGGAGTGGCGCCGCATACACAGAGAGCTGACACAGCAAGATGCTGCAACAAAAGGAGACACAGATTCCCATGCCATCTGACAAGAATGCAAGTGGACACAGAAGAATACACAGCAAATGGACACAAGGGAGCAGACAATGGGGCAGAAGGGGAGAAAAATAAATAAAAATGAATAAATCTAATTTAAAAAATAAAATTTACTGCATTAGGTTAATACAGAATGAAGATGACAGAAAACAAGAATTAAACTTAAAGATAGAAATTATCCAATTTGAGTACCAGAAACAAGAGTGGAAAAATGAGCAAAACCTCAGGGATCTCTGGAATAATGAATAACAAAAGATTTAACATTAGTGTGCCAGAAGGGGAAGCAAGAATGAATGGGACAAAAATATTGCATGAAGATTTAATAGCTAAAAAGTTACTAGATTTGGTGAAAGACATTTACTTACAGATTCAAGAATCTCAGCAAACACCAATAAAGATAAGCACACACACAAAAAAAACATGTCTAGCAACACCATAGTCAAATGGCTGAAAACCAAAGATATAGAGAAAATCTTGAAAGCAACCAGAGAAAAATGACACATCACATAGAAAGAACAAGGACTCAAATTATCCCTAGTGTCTCATCAGCAACTATGGAGACAGAAGGAAAAACACATTTAAAGTGTCGAAAGGAATTTTTTTTTTTAAGTCAACTAGGAATCCTAGCAGAGCAGGTGTAGCTCAATAGTTGAGAGTGTGCTTTGCATATATGAGGTCCTGGGTTCAATCTCTGGGACCTCCTTTTAAAAAAAAGTAGGGGAGCAGATGCAGTGCAAGTGGTTGAGTGCCTGCTTCCCACATGGGAAGGTCCCAGGTTCAGTTCCCAGTGCCTCCTAAAAAAAAACAAGCAAACAAATGAAAAAAACCAACTCAAGGGAGCTGATGTGGGATCTTGGGGGCAAGATGGCGTCTGAGTGAGTGCACCTTATAATTTCTCCTGCAAAGAAGCGGCTGAGTAAAGTTGGATTCCTGCTGGACCGGGCTTTTTCGGGAGATTGTAGGGTAGGAGGTGTCTGTACATCGATTTGGTGGGATGTGACAGAGGAGATTCTTGTAAGAGGTAGAATTTTGGGTCTCTTTCACAGAGGTCAGGGTCGTCCACTGGACCCTTCCCCCTGGGGCTGGCGGCCTAGCGGTGGCGATTCCTGGAGGCTTTGCTGTGCTGGGGAGTTCCCAAGCTCTGAGCAGGCTCTTTCAGGGGCCTGCAGGGCAGGAGGAGTCTGGATGTCGAGTTGGTGAGACAGTGACAGAGGAAATTCTTGCGAGAGGTGGAATTTTGGGTTTCTGACTCGGAGGTCAGAGGTTCTGGCTGCAGCCCCTCCACCTAGGGCTGGTGGCCAGGCTGTGGCAATCCCTGGGATCTTTGTCCTGTGGGGGGGTCCCCAAACCCTGAGTGGGCTGTTTCAGGGGTTTGCGGGGCAGGAGGAGTCTGGATGTCGATTTGGTGAGACAGTGACAGAAGAGATTCGTGTGAGAGGTGGAATTTTGGGTTTCTGACATGGAAGTCAGAGTTTGTGGGTGGGACCCCACCCCCTAGAGCTGGCGCCCAGCCGCAGGGATCCCTGAAGGCTGTGTTGCGTTATGGTGCTCCCAGGCCCCCCATTAACCGAATTCGTGGTTCCCAGGTCTGTGTCCCCTAAACCCTGGTGGCCCACACTCCAGAGACTCACACATTTTGAGTCTGCAATATCACAGACTTCCCATCCCTGAATCCACCATAACCTGAGGTCCATCTGAGGTCCTTGATTATCCTAGCCCTCGGCGTTTGTGGTTTTTTTTTTTTTTCTTTTTTCTTTTTTTTTTTTTTTTGGTCTTGGTTGCTAATATTGCATTATCTCCTGGTCTTTTCTCCCATTTTACCCCCCAAGGTCCTTTTTCATTTATTTAATTTTTTTTCTCCTTTTCTTTCTCTTGCTTGTTTCCCTCCTTTTTCTTTGCCCACCCCCTTTTTTTCTACTCTCTTTTTTTCTTTTCTCTCTTTTTCTTCTTATTTTATTTTATTTATATAATAGGTACTGCATGGAGCGCTTCACATTTGCTGTGTTTCCTCATCCTCCATTTCCTCTTTTCTGGGTGAACTGAGTTTGGCCACCTACACTATCCCCTTTACCCCATATCTTACTATCCTCCATCATCCACTGTCTCTCTTACATTCCACCTCCCTTTCTTTGGCCCCCAAATTGTCTGACTTTTAATTTCTAATACCTTTGTTCTTTTTTCTGTCCTTTATCCACTCTAGATATTATTGTCTTTCTTTTCTCTTTCCCTCTCTCATGAAAACACTGGCTTTCTAATTCATACTATATTCCTCCCCATATTCAGTTGACTGTCTCATTATGGGTACTCTACTTACTGCTATAACTCTACACAACTTACATGAGTCTAATATCCATTCTCCCAGATCTCACATTGTTGCTCTGTTAACATTTATTACCAATATTACTTTACACATTTTCTTTTCTTACTCATTTTGCTTTCCCTGGCCCTAATATTTTCCTTCAAAGTGAACGTAGCCAGCAACAAGAAAATAGAGTAAGAAGAACAAAGTGACAAAGAGAAGACATAACACTTACACAAGAACAACAAGTAATTAATCCCTAAGACTAGACAAAGAAGCTAAGGAACTGATTAAAACCGTCAAGATAAAATTACGACCAGATAGCAACTAAAAACTACAAACCAAACCAATAATCAGGAAAACACAGCTGAATCCAATAAACAAACTAAAAACCAGGAAGGGTAGCAGAATATCAGACAAGTAATTAAAGATCTCAAAACATATAGTAGAGACCAGCTTAATGAAGTAGAGGAAGAGATTAACAATATGAAGAAAACACTAGGAGAGGAAATTGCAGATATACGCAAAAAGATAACAGATATGATGCGGATGAACACCACAGTTCAAGAAATCAAAAATACACTCTCAGCAAACAGCAGCAGATTAGAAGAGGCAGAGGAGAGAATTAGTGATGTGGAAGACAGTACATATGAAATCAAACAGATAGTAGAACTGAAAATAAAAAGATAGAAAAAATCCAGCTAGGACTTAGGGACCTGAATGACAATGCAAAATGCACAAACATATGTATTATAGGCATCCCAGAGGAAGAAGAGAAGGGAAAGGGGACAAAAGGGGAGTTGGAGGAAATAATGGCTGAAAACTTCCCAAATCTACTGAGAGAGATGGATATACATGTCCAGGAATCACAACACACCCCAAACATCATAAATCTCAACAGGCCCACCCCAAGACATATACTTGTCAAATTATCCAATGCTCAAGACAAAGATAAAGTTCTAAAAGCAGCAAAAGAAAAACATCACATACAAGGGAGGCTCCATAAGATTAAGGGCTGATCTCTCATCTGAAACCATGGAGGCAAGAAGGCAGTGGTATGATATAGTCAAGGTACTAAAAGAAAAAAATTTCCAACCAAGAATACTCTGCCCAGATAAACTAGCATTCAAAAATGATGGAGAGTTCAAAATATTCACAGATAAACAGAAATTGAAAGAGTATGCCAACAAGAACCCCACCCTTCAAGAAATGCTAAAGAGAGTTCTGCAGGAAGAAAAGAAAAAAACAGGAGAGGCAGGGTTGGAGGAGAGTGTAAAAGCAACAAAAAAAGACAAAAGGAGAAGGAAAAAAAAACAAACAAAATATGACAAACACAATTCCAATCAAAATATGGCTAACATAAATAATTCCTTGAAAGTAATAACACTGTAAATGGATTAAACTCACCTAGCAAAAGATTCAGACTGGGAGATTGGATAAGGAAATATGACCCATCTATATGCTGTCTACAAGAAACACATCTTAGACCCAGGGATTCATGGAGGTTGAAAGTGAATGGTGGGAAAACAATCTTACAAGCAAACAATAACCAAAAAAAAGGCAGGAGTAGCTATATTAAAATCAGACAAAATAGACTTTAAATGCGAAACAATTGTGAGAGACAAAGAAGGATGCTACATATTAGTGAAAGGGACAATCTCTCAAGAAGAATGAACAATCATAAATATTTATGCTCCTAACAAGGGTGCCTCCAAATACATGAGGCAAACACTGGAAAAACTAAGTGAAAGAATAGATGCCTCTACAATTATAGTGGGAGACTTTAATACACCACTATCGACTTTGGACAGAACATCTTAAAAGAGAATCACGAAAGAAACAAAAACTTTGAACAGTATATTAGAGGAGGTGGATCTAATAGACATATACAGATCATTACACCCAAATACAGCAGGATATACATTTTTCTCAAGTACACATGGATCATTCTCCAAGATAGACCATATGCTAGGCCACAAAGAAAGGCTCAATGAATTCAGAAAGATCGAAATCATACAAAATAATATCTCTGACCACAGTGGAGTGAAGCTAGAAATCTGCAAAGGCCAGAGGGCCAGATTTCAAATCAAGAATGGAAATTAAACAGCACACTCTTAGAAAAACAGTGGGTCAGAAAGGAAATCTCAAAAGAAATTAATAACTACCTTGAAAGTAATGAAAATGATAACACAACATACCAAAACTTATGGGATGCAGCAAAAGCAGTACTGAGAGGGAAATTTATAGCCATAAATTCATACATCAAAAAAGAAGAGCAAAAATTGAAGAACTAACTGCATATTTGGAGGAATTAGTAAAAAAAACAACAAAGTAACCCCAGAGGAAGAAGAAAGAAAGAAAGAACAAAGATAAGAGCAGAACTAAATGAAATAGAAAATTAGAAAGCACTTGAAAAGATAAACAAAACCAAGAGCTGGTTCTTTGAGAAGACCAATAAAATTGACAAAACCTTAGCAAGACTAACAAAGAAAAAAAGAGAGAAGATGCAAATACACAAAATAAGAAATGAGAAAGGAGATATCACCACTGACCCCACAGAAATAAAGACTATCATAAGAGGATACTTTGAAAAACTATATTCCAACAAAAATGACACTTCAGAGGAAATGCCCAAATTCCTAGAAACACATAAGGAGCCTATATTGATGAAAGAAGAAATGGATGATCTCAAAGAACCAATCACAAGTAAAAAGATAGAATCAGTCATTAAAAATCTCCCAACTAAGAAGAGCCCAGGGCCAGATGGCTTCACAGGTGAATTTTACAAAACATTCCGGAAAGAACTAACACCAATCCTGCTGAAACTATTCCAAAAAATCGAAACAGAAGGAACATTACCTAACTCATTCTACGATGCCAACATTACCCTAGTACCAAAGGCAAACAAAGACACCACAAGAAAGGAAAATTACAGACCAATTTCTCTAATGAACCTAGACGCAAAAATCTTCAACAAAATACTTGCTAACTGTATTCAACAACACATTAAATGAATTATACACCATGACCAAGTGGGATTCATTCTGGGTATACAAGGATGGTTCAACATAAGAAAATCAATCAATGTAATACACCATATAAACAGATTGAAGGAAAAAAATCACATGATTATATCTATAGATGCAGAAAAAGCATTTGACAAAATATAACACCCTTTCTTGATAAAAAACACTGCAAAAGATTGGAATACAAGGAAATTTTTTGAACATGAAAAGAGTATATTTGAAAAACCCACAACCAACATCATTTACAATGGTGAAATCCTAAAATCCTTCCCTCTAAGATCAGGAACAAGACAAGGATGCCCACTCTCACCTCTTCTATTTAACATTGTCCTAGAAGTACTTGCTCCAGCACTGAGGCAAGAACCAGATATAAAAGGCATTCAAACTGGAAAGGAAGAAGTCAAAATTTCATTATTTGCAGATGACATGATCCTATATATAGAAAACCCTGAGAGGTTTACAACAAAACTTCTAGAACTCATAAATGAGTTTAGTAAAGTCACAGGTTATAAGATCAATGAGCAAAAATCAGTAGCATTTCTGTACACCAATAATGAGCAAACTCAGGAGGAAATAAAGAAACAAATACCATTTACAATAGTAAATTAAAAAATCAAATAGCTAGGAATAAATTTAACAAAAGATGTAAAAAACTTATACACAGAGAACTACACAAGACTGTTCAAGGAAATCAAAGAAGACCTAAATAAATGGAAGAATATTCCCTGTTCATGGATAGGAAGACTAAATATTATTAAGATGTCTGTCCCAACAAAACTGATCTACATATTCAATGCAATCCCAATAAAAGTCAACACAGCATTCTTTAAGGAACTAGAAAAACTAGCTATGAAATTTATTTGGAAGGGAAAGAGGCCCCAAATAGTCAAAGACATATTGAAAAAGAAAAACGATATTGGAGGAATCACACTACCTGACTTCAAAACATACTACAAAGCTACAGTAGTGAAAACAGCATGGTATTGGCATAAGGAGAGACACACAGACCAATGGAATCAAATTGAAAGTTCTGATATAGAACCTCATATACATAGCCATATAATATTCAATAAAGCCACCAAACCCTCTCAACTGGGAGAGAATGGCCTATTCAACAAATGGTGCCTGGAGAACTGGATAGCCATACGTAGAAGAATGAAAGAGGATTACCATCTCACACCTTATACAAAGATCAACTCAAGATGGATCAAAGACCTAAATATAAGAGCCAAGACCAAAAAGACCTTGGAAAGCAGTGTAGGGAAACATCTACAAGACCTTGTAATAGGAAATGGCTTCATGAACATTACACCAAAAGCACGAGCAGCAAAAGAACAAATAGATAAATGGGACTTCCTCAAAATTAAAGCCTTCTGCACCTCAAAGGAGTTTGTCAAGAAAGTAAAAAGGGAACCTACACAATGGGAGAAAATGTTTGGCAACCATATATCCAATAAGAGACTTATAACTTGCATATATAAAGCTCTCCTATATCTTGAAAATAAAAAGATAACCCATTTGAAAAAAGGGAAAAAGATTTAAACAGACACTTCTCCAAAGAAGAAATATGAATGGCTAAAAAGCACATGAAAAAATGCTCCAAATCTCTAGCTATCAGGGAAATGCAAAGCAAAACTACAATGAGATACCATCTTACGCTCATAAGATTGGCAGCTATGAAAAAAACAGAAGACTATAAGTGCTGGAGAGGATGTGGAGGAATGGGAACACTCATCCACTGCTGGTGGGAATGCAAAAGAATCCAACCATTCTGGAGGGCAGTTTGGCGGTTTTTCAAAAAACTAGCCATAGATTTGACGTATGACCCAGCAATTCCAGTGCTGGGTATATACCCAATAGAACTGAAAACTAGGACACAAACCAATATATGCACACCAATGTTCATAGCAGCATTGTTCACTATCGCCAAAAGTTGGAATCAACCCATATGCCCATCAACAGATGAATAGATAAATAAAATGTGGTATATACATATAATGGAATACTACTCAGCTTTAAGAACAAATACACTACAAACATACGTGATAACATGGATGAATCTTGAGAACTTTATATTGAGTGAAGCAACCCAGGTATTGAAGGACAAATACTACATGACCTCAATGATGTGAAATAAGTAAACCAAGCTGCCTCAGAGAGCTAGAGGCTGGATGATAGGCTTACAGGAAATTGGGGGGTAGAGGAAGGATGTAAGCTAACACCTACATGAGTGAAATCTATGATAAGCTGGAGGTAAGTATTTGTACAAGGAAGGGATAAAATGGGGGCATAGGGTTACCTTTGGGTGGGGCTTTGTGGGCTTGAGGGGGGCTAGGGATGGGGGGATGGGTAATATTGCCCAAGAAATTGGGGGGAGGGTGGGGCAACATACAAACATAGGAGATTGTCAGGTATTTGGTTGAGAGTATAATGCTGAGAAAACCTGTTCAAAAATATAATGAGGAAAGTTACCTGTTTAAGATGCTTAAAGGGGATAATCTGACACGGGACAGGCTTCTAGGGAATATGTGAAAGCTCATTTTGCCATAGTGGGTTATACCATTGGATAGAGACCCATATAATAAGAGTGAAGGTATACCCACATCCTGGGGAGGACTGATACCCTCAAATAGAGGGAAATGTATCTCTCAAGGGAAATGGTGGCTCCCAGTGCATTAGGGCAGTTGAGCATGTCAAGCCCTCAACACTGTTGCAAGTATCTCTGAACATGGCCCTTCAAGCAATGAAGATTGACTGTCACTGTGGGCCCTAAGGGGAGGGGGAAAGAGGTATTGAATAGATGGAACCAATGTAACTGTGTGGGCAATAGAAGTGTTTCACAAGAGTACGCAAGGATGGATATAAGACATGTAAAATTACACCAAAAATATATAGGGGCTGATAGGCTAAAATGTAAATCATAATGTAAAACATAACACAACTAAAAATTTAGAAAATTGTATAATCTAAAATACAAACCACAATGTAATCACAAATGTTACCTTGTTTGAAAGCTATTGTCTCAATATCTGTACATCAATTCCAGTAAATATAGTATGAATACGTAAAAAGATTACTACTGTGAAAGGGAAATGGTTTTATGTTGGATATGTGGGAGTACTGTATATTGTATATATGAATTATTGTGATCTAAAACTCTTGTGAAGATAAGCTTAATAATTAGAAAAAAAAAGAAAAAGATAGGGCGTAGATACTGAGGAAAAGACAGAAGTAGTTGCCTTGCCAATTTACATACAGGGCAACACTTATTGCAGTGATGGAAGGCAAAACAGCAAAAACAAAGCTTTTGCATTTTTTAATTTTTTGATACCCCAATTTATTTTTGCTGTAATTTTTCCAAATTAATATGTATTCTATATCTAACCTTTAAACTTATCACTGTATTCCATTTTACTATTAAGGGAACCTGGCAATATATTGGGCTTCATTTTTCAAGAAGCTTTGGATCACAGAGAGGTTCAACAATGGCAGGGGAGGAATACTGGTGTGGCATGTTATTGACGGTGGACACATGGTTGGGAGGGAGTTCTACAGAGCATATATCCAGAGTACATAAAAATGTTTGGATATTTTCATAGTGGTTACAATTAAAAACAACAACTGAGGGAGTGCTGAGTTCCTAGCCAGAGCAGCTCTATCACAGTCCCTAAAGGAAGAGCAACAATCCCCCAAGTGCAATGGCAATGACCAAAAAAGAATGAAGGTCCAACAATGAGCCCTTGACACTAATGACTATGCTTGTGAGACTGTACGCCTGAAATAAGAACAAGGCCTAGAGCGGCAGGGTGCCTAAGAGTTACCTCCTGAGAGCCTACGTGTTGATCAAATGTGGCCAGTCTCGAAGCCAAACTCAGCATGTAAATGCTTTGCCTTCCCCTCAGCATGGGACATGACTCCCGGGGATGAGCCTCCCTGGTGCCGAGGGATTACTACCAAGTACCAGCTGATGATTTAACTAGAATATGACCTTGAATAAAAGGGTTAACTCGGACCAGCAGAATATCTCAGTTTACATATAATACCAGGAGTTTAAAATGCATTTTGACCTGAATTAAGGGGGAAATGGAAAGGACAAATGAGTTTATATGGCTATGAGTCTCCAAAAAGAGCCAGGAGGTTATCAGAGGGTTTGCCCTTATGCACACCTCAGCAGAGTCCCAGAGACAGATAAAGTAGATACAACCCCAGGTATTGGTTCTTCTGAGGGCTATAGAGACCCACAGGATCTATGGTCATGGCAGATGGAGTTCAGTGCCATGTCAGCTGGCCCTTCTTTGGAGTTTGTGTTTCTGTGTGATGGAGCTGGACTCAGATGTGATCTTTGTTCACAAGCCTTTCCTGTTACTTTTGCCAGAACTGTAGTTGGTGCTGGGGTTTAATATATACCCAGGGGATCTGAATCTCTGGACTGACCGTATGATAGCCAGGCCCTGAGCCTTAACAGACTTCAGCTCCTACACTCTGGTTTGTTGGACTTACCCCATTCAGCTAACATGGAGTTGAAGAAGGTCAACCACCACACCATGGAGCCAAGAGTGCCTACAACTGAAAGCAGGAGGATTGCATCCAGTATCCATGTGGAATCTAAGCCCCCTCTTGACACAGATGTGGAATGGACACAACCAATCCAAGGTCCACAGGATGGAAGAATACAGTAAGGATTAGAGTGGACTTACTGATATTCTATTCATGAACTATTGTGGTTAGTAATCGAGAAAATGTGGCATTGGTGTGGAAAAAGTGGCCATGGTGGCTGCTAGGTGCAGGGAATGGGAGGAAGAGATGAGATGTGGAGGCATTTTCGGGACTTGGAGTTGTCCTGAGTGGTGCTGCAGGGACAATTACCGGACATTGTAGATCCTCCCATGGCCCACTGGATGGAACGTGGAAGAGTATGGGCTATGATGTGGACCATTGACCATGAGGTGCAGCGATGCCCAGAGATGTACTCACCAAATGCAATGGATGTGTCATAATGATGGGGGAGAGTGTTGCTGGGGGGGGAGTGGTGGGGTGGGAGCAGTGGGGGTGAATGGGGACCTCATATTTTTTGAATGTAATATTTTTTAGAAATGAATTAAAAATTAAAAAAAAGAAATAGAACACATACTAATTTAGAAAAACTAAAAGTAAAAAATAAATTGGGGTATTAAAAATAAAAAATATCACTAAAAAAAGAACATTAAGACCTCATCACAAAATTCTATGTAAGTAAATAAAAATTATAGAGGAAATGAAATATGTTAGCAAACTATTGTTTAACTTAACTTGCAAAAAAAGCGATTATTCTGACAAATATATATGGAGGACAGAGCGTTTTCAAAGTTCTTCTAGATTGCATGGAGAAATTAATTTTTTCACATTTTTATTAAGATATGAAAAACATAAATTATAACATGTGTGTAGAGCTAAGTGATTGTATCCACAGAAACAGCACTTATCAAACTATGGAATATCTCTACCATCCAAGTAAATTCTATTAACATTTTGTAGTCGATACTTTCATAAAAGTCACCTTCTGACTTAAATAAAATAAAAGTTTTGTGGCTTTTTTGCATTCTTAAAAAAAAAAAAGACATGTTCAGATAAAAGAAGACTGAAAGAACTCATTACAGCAAACCTCTACTATAAAACAATGCTAATGAGCAAAGGAAGTTCTTCAGGCTGAAGGAAAAAGGTAACTTCTTGATTCTTCAGAAAGAATGAAAAGCCTCAGAAGTGAAAAACTGCCTGGGAAAATATAAAAGATTATTTTTCCTCTTATTTTCTTTAAAATACACTGGACTGCTGAATGAGTTCAGAAATGAGAGTCCTCCAACTTTGCTTTTCCTTTTTAAGATGTTTCTGGCTATTCTGGACATCCTACCCTCCCAAATAAATTTGATAACTGTGTTTTCTACTTATTTAAAAACTGCTGGTGGAGTTTTTATCAGGATTGCATTGAATATGTATATCAACTTGGGTAGAATTGACATCTTAATGATATTTAGTCCTCCAATCCATGAGCATGGAATATTTTTCCAACTAATTAGGTCTTTTTTTTTTTTTCATTTCTTTTAACAATGCATTGTAATTTTCTGAACAAGTGTTTTACCTTCTTGGTTAAGTTTATTCCTAAATATTTGATTCTTATAGTCACTATTGTAAACGGAATTTTTTCCTGGCTTCCTCTTCAGATTGTGCATTACTAGTGTCTTTTAAAGTCTATTTCATCTGATATAAGATGAATAGCTACTCCAGCTTTTTTTTTTTTTTTTCCAGTTACTGCATGCATGATATATTTTTTTCCATGTCCTTCAATAGGATTGGGAAATTTTCTACCATTATTTCTTCAAATATTCCTTTTGTCCCTTTTCCCTTTTCTTCTCCTTCTGGTACACACACCCATGACCTACATGCTTGCATGTCTCTTGCTGTCATTTATTTCCCTGAGACCTTGTTCTATTCTTTACATTCTTTTCTTCTTCTGTTCTTTCGTATGTTCACTTTCAGAGGCCATTTCCTCAAACTCACCAATCCTTTCTTCTGCCTCCTCAAATCTATTATATGATTCCAGTGTATTTTTAATTTCATTCATTGTGCCTTTCCTTCCCTAAGATCTGCTATTTTTCTATGCATGCTTTCAAATTCTTCTTTGTGCTCATCCTTCCTAATATCCTTAATCTCTTTAGCCATCTCGTTGAATCTATTAAGGAGGTTTGTTTGAATATCTATGATAAGTTGTCTCAACTCCTTTATGTCATCTGGCGGCTTATCTTGTTCCTTTAACTGGGCCATATCTTCCTGTTTCTTGGTATGGACTGTAATCTTTTGTTGGTGTCTTGGTATCTAGCGTACTTGAAGTATTTATTCTGGGTGCAGTTTCTCTCTGTAGCTTAGGACTTTCTTGCCCTTTCTCCCTTGTAGCAGGAGCCAAGGATGTACTTGGTGCCATAAGCTGTGGAAGCTCAAGCTGCCCATATTGCCCCAGGGACCAAAGAAGCTTCTCCCAACTTTCTCCTTCAGCAGGGGTAGGGACAGAGCCACAGCCATGTGGAATAATCCAAGTCATGCAGGCCTAGACTGTAGTTGCCCAGAGAGACTGATGAAGCTTCACATCCCTTTCTCCCCTGCCTGGGGTAGGGATGGAGCTGCAGGTGTGGGCAGCAGTCTATGCAGTGCAGGTTGAAGATGATCACAATTGCCCCAGCAGACTTCTGACTATTCAGTCTGTGCCAGGCAGAAGTACCTACAGTTACCTGGAGAGGCTGGTGCAGTGCCCCCCAGCTTCCTCCCTGCCATAGGTGGGGCTGGGGCTCAGGTTAGAGCTGCAATCTGACCTGGATGGAAAGAAGCCAGCCCCTACCAGCACTGTGATTTTCAGTCCACCCCACTTCCCCTCATGCTGGGTAGCTACCAGCCTCTTTCCAACCTGGACAGGTTCAAATTTTAGCTGTTCTTAGGATTATACTTTAGTCAGCCGAATTTACTAATCAGTAGCTGAAGTTGGTGCCCAACCATCTCTTCCTCCCCCTTTTTTGGGAAGTGCAGCTTCCAATTCCAGCCACAGAACAGCTCCAGAGATGGCTTGTGCTGCCAGTGGAGGATGGGCACCGGCCTCCGGGACTCTACACATGAATCTTCTCTGCAGATGGGCAGTCTCCTTCTTCCATTCTTTCAAGGATGTCATAGGATACTCTTCTGTTCTCCTGGAGCCCCCAAACAGGTGCTTTAGATAGCTCTGGGTGATTACTAACTGCCCTGTAGCACGAGCTGAGCCTAGGAGCTCCTTACTCTGCCACCATCATGCATATATTCTTTTTTTTACAAACTGAAGGTTTGTGGAAACTACAACTAGCAGATTTCAGATTTTTTCCTTTTTATTATATCTGTTATGGTGATCTTTGATCAGTGATCTTTAATGTTACTATTGTTATTGTTTTGGGGTGCCACAAACCGTGTTCATATAATATGGCAACCTTAATTAGCAAATGTTATCTGTTTTGACTGTTCCACCAATGAGCTGTCTCTCTCCATTTCCTTGGGGCTTCTCTATTTGCTGAGGCATAAAACATTGAAACTAGGCCAATTAATAACCCTACAACGGCATCTAAGTGTTCAAGGGAAAGGAAGAGTCACACGTCTTTTGAAATCAAAATCTGGAAATGATCACACTTAATGAGGAAGGCATGTTGAAAAGCTGAGATAGGCCAAAAGTCAGGCCTCTTGTGCCAAACACTTAGCCAAGTTGTGAATGAAAAGGAAAAGTCCTTCAGGAAAATTAAAAGTGCTACTCCAGGGAACACACCAATGATAAGAAAGTGAAATAGCTTTATTGCTGATACGGAGAAAGTTTTAGTGGTCTGGATAGAAGATCAAATGAACCACAACACTCCCTTAAGCCAAAGCCTAATCCAGAGCAAGGTCCTAATTCTCTTCAATTCTTTGAGGACTGAGAAAGGTGGGGAAACTGCAGAAGATAAGTTTGAAGCTAGCAGAGGTTAGTTCATGAGTTTTAAGGAAAGAAGCCAACTCCATAACATGAAAGTGCAGGTTGAAGAAGTGCTGATATAGAAGTTGCAGCAAGTTATCCAGAAGATCTAGCTAAGATCACTGATCACGTGGCAACACCAAATATATTTGAAACAGATTTATTCTAGAAGAAGATGCAATCTAGGACTTTCATAGCTAGAGAGAAGTCAATGCCTGGGCTTCAAAGCTTCCAAGTTCAGGCTGACACTCTTGTTAGGGGCTAATGCAGTTGGTGACTTTAAGTTGAAGCCAATCCTCAATTACCATTGTGAAAATTCCAAGACCTTTAAGAATTATGCTAAATCTATCCTGCCTGTGTTCTTTAAATGGAGCAACAAAGCCTGGACAAGAGGACATCTGTTTATGACTTGGTTTACTGAATATTTTAGACACATACTGCTCAGGAAAAAAAGACTCCTTTCAAAATATCACTGACAATGCACCTGGTCATCCAAAAGCTCTGATGGAGATGTACCATAAGATGAATGTGTTTTCCATGACTGTGAACACAACATCCATCTGTAGCCCTTGGATCAAGGAGCTATTTAGACTTTCATGTCTTGTTATTTAAGAAATACATTTCAGGGAGAAGATGTGGCTGAAGGAATTGAGTGCCTACCTCCCACACGGGAGATCCTGGGTTTGGTTCCCAGTGCCTCCCGAAAATACAAAAACAAACAACAAGCAAAAAAATGAAAAAACCAACTCAGGGAAACAAATGTGGCTTAGTGTTTGAGTGCTGACTTCCCACATACACAGTCCTGGGTTCAATCCCTGGGAGGAAGAAGGGAGGGAGGAGGGAGGGAGGGAGGGAGGGAGGGAGGAAGGAAGGAAGGAAGGAAGGAAGACATTTCATAAGGCTATAGCTGCCTTGGATAGTGATTCCATTGATGGATCTGGGCAAAGTCGACTGAAAACCTTCTGGAAAATTTTCTCCATTCAAGATACCATTAAGAACATTTGTAATCCATGGGAGGATGTCAAATATCAACAGGAGTTTGGAAGAAGTTGAATCAAACCCTGATATATGACTTTGAGAGATTCAAGACTTCAGTGAAGGAAGTAACTGCAGATATTATGGAAATAGCAAGAGAACTAGAATTAGAAGTGGAGTCTGAAAATGTGACTGAATTGCTGCGATCTCATGCTAAAACATGAATGGATGAGGAGTTGCTTCTAATGGATGAAAAAGAAAGTGATTTCCTGAGATGGAATCTATTACTCTTGGTGAAGATGCTGTGAACACTGTTGAAATGAAATATAGGATTTAGAACATTACATGGACTTAGTTGATAAAGCAACAGCAGTGTTTAAGAGGATTAACTCCAGTTCTGAAAGAAGTTTTACTGTGAGTAAAATGCCATGAGAAATTGTTTATGAAAGAGTCAATCAATGCAGCAAACTTCATTGCAGTCTTATTTTAAGAAATCAAAAAGATTACAATTCACTAAAGGCTCACAAGATAGCATTTTTTTAACAATGAAGTGTTTTTTAATAAAGTTATGTACACTGTTCTTTTTAGAAAGAATGCTGTTGCATACTTAATAAATTACAGTAGACTATAAACATAATTTTTTTAGGAAGTACTGGGGATTGAAGCAAGGACCTCATAAAAGGGAAGCAGGTGTTCAACCACTGAGCTACATCCACTCCCCAATGAGAGAATTTCATTTGTTTGTTTTGGTTTTAGGAGGTACCAGGGAACAAACCCAGGACCTCATACATGGGAAGCAGGTGCTCAACCACTGAGCTACATCTGCACCCCAATATAACTTTTATAAGCACCAGAAAACCAAAAAATTCATATTTATTTTGATATTCAATTTACTGCAGTGGTCAGAACCAAAACCACGATATCTCCAAGGTATGCCTGCATATGGCTGTAATATTTCTACATATTACATAAAATGTTCTAATATTAACTTTAACTACACTGTGAAATTTTAGCAGCAAAATTCACACCGAACATCAGACAGAAACATTCACCCTCTTCAACTGCTAGGGCAAACTCACCCTCTCTGTACACATAGGTGGGGTTCCTCTCTTGGCCTAAGGCAATGTCTTATTTCTAGATCTCAGCTTCCATGGTTTTCCTCTTGAAGTTGTTTCCCCTTCCATCTCTCCCTTCTATGCCCCTTTTAGTCCAGGCTGACAGTGATTTTGTTCATACAGCTCTCTCAAAAAGTTTGCTGGTTTAGCATGCAAGAAGCAGGGGTCCAAGCCTTCAGACAGTTAAGACTTCCCACAATTCTTTCCGAGATAACTACATTTTCAATCCTGATTTACAAGATCCTAGTTTAGTTAAGGCCTCAAAAGGGGCACTATTGTCTGAGGGACTGATTTCCAAAGACTTGTAAGTTCCAGAATCAGTTTCCATTTTCTTTGTGCCCAATAATTCAGTCCTCAGTTTATCTCTCTCATCTAGCATTTTGCTATGAGATGCAAGAAGCCAAGTCACATTCTCCAAGTTTATTTTTGAAAGTTATTGAGCTAAATGCCCAGGCTTGCCATTTTCAAATTCTGTCTTCCATAAAACATCAGGAGTTAATCTTGCTAAGTTCTCTGCAACTTTAAAACATGGATCACCTTTCTTCCAGTTTCCAATAATAATTTCATCATTTACTCCTAAGGACTCAAAAAGTTTCTTTAGAGTCCATATGCCTATCAACAGGCTCTTCAAATTACTATAGGCATTTTCTAACAGCATCTCACAATTCCTCCAAAAAATTGTAAAAGCATGACCCCACTTCTGGTACCAAATTCTTTACTAGTCAGCCAAAGGGGTGCTGATGGAAAGTACCAGAAATCTGTTGGTTTTTTATAAAGGGTATTATTGGGGATAGAAGCTTACAGTTATCAGGCCATAAAACATAAATTACTTCCTTCATCAAAGTCTGTTGCCACATGTTGGAGCAAGATGGTGGGCAATGTCTGTTAGGGTCCAGTCTTCCTTCTTCTGCTGCTTAAGGCTCCATGGTCCCAGCCCCTTCCAATCTCATCTGTAGGCTGACATAAGGCTCGTCTGTCTCCCCAGGGCTCATTTCTCCCCAGGCTCAGCTGAAGCTGAGGGCTATTAGACTCATATCTCTTCCCGGGGTCTCTGCTATGATGGTGGTAGTAATGATGGTGGTGGTGGTGGTGATGGTGATGATGGTGATGATGGTGGTAATGATGATGGTGGTGGTGGTAGTGATGGTGATGGGGGTGGTAGTTTTGGTGGTGGTGATGGTAATGGTTGTAGTGATGGTGGTGGTGGTGGCAGAGGTAGTGAGGTGGTGATGATGATGGTAGTAGTAGTGGTGGTGGTGGTGGTGATGATGATGGTAGTAGTGGTGGTGATGGTGATGGTGGTGGCGGTGGTGGTAGTGATGGTGGTAGTAGTGGTGGTGATGGTAGTAGTAGTGATGGTAATGGTAGTGGTGGTGGTGGTGGTGATAGTAATGGTGATGGTGATGGTGGTGGCAGTGGTGGTGGTAAATAGGAGTAAGTTTGGCCACCAGTGTTCTGGAAGCAAGTGGTGAAGGGGGGTTGGAAAGTCTTCCCTTTCAGGACATGGACTTCTCCTATAACCCCCTGGTCTCAGCCTACTTCCTCACCTCAGCGGCCTCATGGCTGGGAAACAAGATTCTTTCTACTTCAACTTCTGTAGAGACCAAACCTGCTTAGGCGGGAGGCTGCAGACACCTGCTGTCCAAGGGTCAGGAAGGAATCTAAATGTACTTCTCCTTTCCTCATATTCCTTTTGGTAAGCAATTCCATTTTAGCTTTTCTCTGGTTAAATCAGTTTTTACTCAACTATTCCCTTTGTTGCTTACAAAATTTTGTGTATATTCTTTTTGTGTGTGTGGTGACCTCCTTGTCTGTTCTCTTTGTCCTTGCAGGCTTATCCTTTTGTCTTTAATATCATGTCATTGGGGTTCCAGGAAAAAGCCAAGACAAATATCTGTGTTCAATTTCCCATGACTAATTAGCTGCCAATCGTTTCTGATGACCACAATCTTGAAAAGGAAGTTTAACGCCTTATTCTTTTATTACATTCTTTCCATATGTCTACCCAATTTATTTTTCAGTTACATACTTTGAAATGAAACATTTTGTTTAAATTTTTGCCTACTTTTTAAAAAGATTTGAGATAAAATTCATACACCACACAATTCATCATTTATTTTTTTAAAGATTTATTTATTTATCTCTCTCCTCCCCCCCACCCCCACCCCTGCCCCAGCTGTCTTTTCTCTGTGTCTATTTGCTGCATCTTCTTTGTCCACTTCTGTTGTTGTCAGTGGCACGGGAATCTGTGTTTCTTTTTGTTGCGTCATCTTGTTGTGTCAGCTCTCCGTGTGGGCGGCGCCATTCTTAGGCAGGCTGCACTTTCTTTCACGCTGGGTGGCTCTCCTTATGGGGTGCACTCCTTGTGCGTGGGGCTTCCCTACGCAGGGCACACCCCTGCGTGGCACGGCACTCCTTGCGTGCATCAAACTGCACATAGGCCAGCTCCACACGGGTCAAGGAGGCCTGGTGTTTGAACCGTGGACCTCCCATATGGTAGGCGGACGCCCTAACCACTGGGCCAAGTCCACTTCCCCAATTCATCATTTAAAGTGTACAATTCAATGGATTTTAGTATATTCAGAGTTGTATTAGTCAGCCAAAGGGGTGCTGATGCAAAATACCAGAAATCTGTTGGTTTTTATAAAGGATATTTGTTTTGGACAGAAGCTTACAGTTACCAGGCCATAAAGCATAAGTTACTTTCCTCACCAAAATCTGCTGCAACGTGTTGGAACAAGATGGCTGCCAATGTCTAAAAGAGTTGAGCCTTCCTCTTCCTCTTAAGGCTCCATGGTCCCAGCTTCTTCCAATACCAGCCATAGGCCATCAGGCTCTCTAGGCTTTGTCTCTCTCCCCAAGGCTCAATTCTCTCTGGGTTCAGGCTTGCTTGTCTCCACAAGGTCGCCTGTAGACTATCAGGCGAATGGCTCATCTCTCTTCCCATCTCTATCCCTCTGTGTTCTTCTCCTGTGTGTTCACTTCCCAGGTTCCACCTCAAAACTCCAACCTCCCTTTTCTGCAGTGCAGTTTCTCTGTGAGTCACACATACACACCAAAGGGGTGGGGACTCAACATCCTACTGACGTGGCCCAGTTAAAGCCTTATCATAATTTAATCAAGTAAAAGTGAAGCCTCTGAATCCAATATAATCTAATACGCCCAGCGGGAAAGACCAGTTCACAAACATAATCCAGTATCTATTTTTGGAATTTATAAACAATATCAAACTGCACAAGAGTTGTACATCCATCACCACTAACTACTTCCAGAATATTCTCATCTCCCCACCAAAGAAAACCTCCATCCCACTGTGGCAGTTTGATATTACTGCTGAATTCCAAAAAGAAATATTGATTATGTTTGTAAACTGGTCTGTTCCTCTAGGAATGACATCCTTCGATTGTATTAAATTCAGAGGTTTCACTTTTACTTGATTAAATTAAGATTAGGGCTTTGATTAGGCCACATCAGTAGGACATTGAGTCCCCCATCCCCTTGGTGTGTAGAGACTCACACAAAAAACATACGGAGAAGGAGAACACAGAGAATTGAGTTTTGATGCTAGAGACCTGGGGAGAGAGAGTTGAGTTGCTCACCCGATGTTTACAGCTGGCCTTATGGAGAGAGCTGAGCTAAGAAATAGATGAGCCCTGGGAAGACAGATGAGCCTTATGCCAGCCTACAGCTGAGATCAGAAGAAACTGGGATCATGGAGCCTTAAGAGAAGAAGGAAGGCTGAACCCTCACAGATATTGCCTGCCATCTTGGTCAATAAGTGGCAACAGACTTTGAATAACAAAGTACCTTTCATGGTACCATGAGTTGGACTCTTTAGGGCCAAATAAATAACCTTTATAAAAGCCAACAGAGTTCTGGTACTTTGTATCGGCACCCCTTTGGCTGACTAATACACCCACCATCCCCCCAAGTCCTAGGCAAACAATAATCTATCTTCTCTATACATAGATTTGTCAATTATGGGCACTATATAGAGGAACCATATAGTATGTGGTCATTTGTGACAGGCTTCTTTCACCCAGCATAATGTATTCAAGTTTCATCTATGTTATAGCATGGATCAGTACTTCATTCCTTTTTATGCCTGAATAATATTCCATTATACAGATATCACATTTTATTTAGCCACTCATCAACCAATGGACATTTGGGTTGTTTCCACTTTTGGGCTACTATGAATAATGCTGTTCTAAATATTTGTGAATATTTTTTTCATTTTTGCTGTGCACGAGAATCATTTGGACAGGACCTTCCCAATAATATACATATATTAATTTGATAAAATTTATTTTTTTAGTATTCTAAAAACAGCATTTTCATAGAGAATAAACTACATATTGGGTTACAAAGATGCATTTAAGACAGAAATTCATCACACCACATTCCCTCTTTATAGCACAATAACATCAGAAACAAAACCTGAAAAATAGACTCTAACAGTCCTAAAATAAAGGAAAATAAACATGTTCCTCACCAGGAGGCACAGTGAAATTGGCATGCTGCGGTGCAACAGGATAAATGCTATCATCTTCTTGGTGAGTGAGCTCATGACATGTTTCAAACCCATAAAATATCCATGTACTTTTGTCCCACTAAGAGATACTGGGAAATTTGGCCTAAGAAAATACTCTAAAAGAAAAAAACTGTTTCATAGTGATAATTGCTGAAGAGGTTATTTGTAACAAAAAATTGTAAAGAACAAAATGTTCAAAAATATAAGCACAGTAAAGAAAATTATGGTACATTAATTTGATAGAATATGAACTATTTAAATGGCCATTATGAGTCTACAAAAAAGATTACAATATAACAAAAAATAAAGGACTGAGGCAATTATGATACACCAATTGACAAAGTAATATACAAAAGTTATAAATGAACATTACAAAGTCTATAGCTACATGGGAAAAAATCCTAATTTTATTTTTTTTTAAAGGAATGAAGGAAAAAAAGAAAGAAAGAACATTGCAAACGAAGGCAAGGAAATGAGGAAAAGCATGATTCCTGGAATGAAGAGTGAGAAAATACATTTTTCTACTATCCCTGTCTCCCTTCTGTTTATTGTGACTCTTGATAGATGGAGTAGTAGTAGTTTAAGAATTAGACATCTGAAAGGTTAAAGAAAAACTCCAATCTTTGCCAGATTATTACATACCAGGTATAGAAAAGTATCTTTGTTTAGGAAACCCCTTCATGTCCATTGGTTGTCAATTATGTTTTCCCTTCCTTCCCCACTTCCAAATTAATCATTAATCTGGGATCTGGCAGGAGGGGATTGACAAGTAACAGGAATAGGGGAGTAGTCCACTGGGAAAAAGAAAAAGAAAAGAGATAGGAGATCTGTCTAGATCATGGGGCAGAATGCAGAGGAGAAAGTAATCCAGAGACCTGGCAGCAAGTAAGTATTGGCGAGCCAGCCCAGAGAAGTAGGTAATCTTCCTCAATCCCTGTGAGGACTGGGCAAGAGGACTGGTGAGTCTAACTATGAATTACAGCCTGTTCAATACCCTCTTTTGGTTATCCATTCTAAATAGGTTTCCCCATAGGCCCCCACAGGACATAATCCCGAGCCAAGAGTGGGGGCCAGGGTGCAGGACACCTCCGCATTATGCACCCAGGCTTGCTGGACCTGACCCCAGCCAGAAGGCAGGGATACAGGGAAAGGGTGCAAAGCAGTGCCCTGCCAATAGGGAGTCCTGGGCCAAGCTCTGGGCATAACGGAGCCGCCTTTCCAGGCTGGATGTGGTTTATCCCCTCTAGGGCCCTGACCTTTTTAGCAACCACCAGCCTTGCTCCCAGGGCTGGTTGCCACCACCTTTTCCCACTGTTGCCCCTCGGTGGTGGCAGCAATGGTAGAGAGCCAGGGGCTTGCACCTCCCCGTGCGTCCGAGACTTGCTGGCCCACCTTCCTACCAACCACACCTGGCTCCCTGGTCTGGGACAGGTGGGTAAGCAGCAATGGGCAGGATCAAGATGGGTGCCATGGGGTGGGCGATGTTCCCTTTCCCGGGGCATGGGGGGCGGGTCACAGACCAGGGAGTGCATTTATAATTCACATCAACTCCACATTTAATCTTCCTACTTTCTACCACTGAATTTCTCCCTTCAAATCCTTTAGAATGTTTTAGAAACTGAAAATACATTTGTTAGTGAAGTTTTGGTCCCACTCATGGCAGGAGGAGGCTATTGCTTCAGGGCCCCAAGGCTAGGGGCTGAAACAATTGATCTCTAATCTCTTAATATTTAATAGGCTCTTAATGTCTGATTTAGCTGTAAAACTCCCAGGTAGAACCATAAAATAAGACTGCTTCCTAAAACTTCTGTAAGAATAGGGAAAAAGAGAGAAAAGAAGAATTATGTATCTTGGGAGCTATGGTGGGGGGGGAGGGTAACTGCTCCCAATGTCTCCCAAAAGTCCAGTTTGGGTGCTTTGGTCTGAATTCCGGGTTCAGGCATCTCCCAAGACCTAGTTCAGCCCCAGGAATGCTTGACAGCAAGTGCTCTGTGATTCCTGGGATGGCAGGAACCAGAGCAGCAATTCCAAACGTCCCTCAAGACTTAAGTGGCTGGGGCGCTTTGGTTCAGAGAGCAGTGTAACTCCAAATATCCCCCGAGACATAAGTGGCTCAGGCTCTTTGGTTTGGAGAGCAGCAACCCCAAATGTCCTCTGAGACTTAAGTGGCTTGGGCATTTTGGTTTAGAGGGTAAAAGTTTAGTAGTCTTGGACCCTGGGATGCCAGGTCAGCTGACTAATAAAATTGTTTTAGTTGCTTGGTTAATAAAAGTGCCCATTTTCTACTAGAATAATGAGCATGGTCTCTAGTCTTCCAGCAATTTGCCATAGGGGTGTCTTCTCAGGAATCAGGAAAACCTGCCTACTAATGGTCTATGTGGCCACAGTACAGCTGAGAGTAGCCTCTGCATGGGACCCTGAATTCCAGTTAAACCTGTGGAAGAGAGGAGAGGACTGACAGATTTGAGGGCCAGAGACCATGTGGTCAAGTTTCCTTAAAGAGATTAGTAAAGGCACCTCAAATTTCCATTAACTCCCTTTTAGAAACAGCCTTCTCAGTTTTGTTTTAAACCCGGTTGTGCCTCATAAGGAGAGTAAAAGGGGATCAAGATCTAGGCTATTTACTAAACCTCTCCCTGGAAAATGAGGAAACTCCTCATATGCCATCAGTTAAAGACTAAAAAGTTCCTAGAAAATGCTAAGGGTATAAAATTGTCTTCTGTTTTAATTTGTGCTTAACTTTGTGTTTAACTTTTAAATCTGTGGTTAACTTTGTCAGTCTGCTTGTGCCTAGGAAATCAAATTTGGGGTTTGTCTGTTACAAATTGGATAGTGGTAAAAGGTAACTTAAAAATGAGTCTTTAAATGTCAATATTGTCTTGCAATTGAATTGATGTATAAATCAGAGGTGGAATTGGTTCAACTGCTAGAAAAGTGGAAAAACTTAGCAAAGTTGTTACTAATAAAATTCTTGTGGCTTAGTTAATAAAAGTGTCCAATTTGTCTTCAAGTAAAACCTTACTAGAAACTGTAAATAAAAGTTAAGGTCATTATATAGATATCTTTATATTATAAAACAGCAGAAGGATAATAACTGAAATTATTATAACTAGGTGGTTTAGCCTAGACTTCAGCTATTGTAATGGTAATCTTTGACTAATTTACCTTTGTTTATGGCTATTTCAGGTCTAACCATACTCTTGCTTATGCTAGCTATTGTGATTGTAATTATAAACTGAATTTGCCTGTGTTTATGGTTATTTCAGGTCTAGCCTCACCCCTTGCCTTTGCTTATGGTTATTTTCATGACAACTTCTGCCCCCTATGGCGCAGGGGAAAGCAAACTTGAGACAGCCCTGTCTCCTGTCCATCCACTGGTTCCAATAACTCTTCTTTCTCTCATGGTTCCAAGTGGGGACTAAATTGCTGTCTGGTGGAATTCTTGACCCTCGGGATCAATGTCCACTTTTCCAGTCCAGCCGCCATCAGAGTCCTGTTATCTCTGAGGACTGGGGAGTGGAGGAGTCCTCCCACCTTGACAACTGAGGTTTCTAAAAGCAGCAATTCATGAGAGAAACCAGTTTCCCTGAGGCTTCAGTGACCTCGGCAACTATATACTGGAATTAGTGTTTTCATCCAAGGTCTGCTGAAGTCAAAATGGGAAATAAGCAAAGCTCTGAAGTAAAGTAAAATATTGTAAATTATACTTTAAAGCATTGGGGACAATTTGGTTATAAGCCAATAATTAAAGAACAAAATTCTTGTGCAAAATGCATGGTCACAGCGCAGATGAATTAAAAATAGTCTTCAAAGAGATGTTTTAAATGTTATCTTACAGTTAAACTTACTTTGTAGGAGAATGAAAATTATAAGTAACACTGAGTTGTGTGTTTTTGTGTCTAACTCTATTTGTGTCTATTTGTTCAATAGATATCTTCGTATGTCGAAATGGTAATATCAAATTAACATATAAAATTCTTAAGAGCTCTATTCAAATTGTTAAAAATTAAATTCTGCTGAGCAGGATGGAAGGATCATGTAGAAATCTGGATATAGAAACTATTGGGAAAGGGAAAAAGGTTTTCCTAAGCTCTTTAACCTATCTGACCCTCAGGGCCTTCTCTTTGCAATAGCTGTGGGGGAAGGATGAGGTTTAAAAGATTAAAATTCTTACAGCTGGGGAATTAAGAATCATAGCTTGTCCTGTAATTCCCCAGTTAAAACCTTTTAACAGGCTTAAAAATAAGAATAGTTAATAATCCTATTACCAAATTTCAATAAGTAAAAGTTCTTGAAAGCTATGGAAAGATCTTTTAAAATAAGTTAAACAATTATAATTATCCCAGAACCTAGCAGTCAGTATGCTTTTAACACTGTTCAGTTTCAATTTTATTTAGCTTAGGTGTTATTTCTCTAGGTTTATAGAATACCAAGTAAATAAATTAATCCTTATTTATTATTTAATTATTCTTGAAGGTGATGAAAGTTGTAAGTTCATATCTAATAAAATTAAGTTAAAGAAAGAAATGTAGATTGGCCTTCTCTTAAATGGATAAAGTCAATTTCATTGGTTGCTAATTCTAATAAGCTTAGTTTAAGATAAAGTAACCAGTCTATATGGTTATAGTTAATTATTGGGAGTTTGTAAAAGCATCTTCTAAAGAAGCACTTAAAAGGCTAATTCCAGGATGCCATTATTAATCAGAAACCTAAATTGATATTAATAGCAAAAAGTAACTTCCTAACAGGGAAATCTGTCGGAGGCTGCCTCAATCTCCATATTAAAGTGTGTTTATTCCATTGGGAAACTTCAGTTTTAACAAAATGATTGAGAAAGTTGTTGGGGACTATTGGTGAGGGCGTGCGCTGAAATCAGCGATGCCAATAGCATGGCCGCCAGAGCGGAGCCCATTTCCTGGTTCTTCTCCCTCCCTGCTCCTTTGTTCTCTGTTCCCACCACTGTCCAGGCTAACACAGTAATGCGCAGGCGCAAGGCGCGAAATTGAAGTCTGCCCTCCACCCCAGCAACGGCAATAGCCAATCCCTAAACCCTGCCACTTCCCCTAGTAACAGCAATAGCCAATCCCTAACTGCCATCCCTCCCACTACCCCTCCCCTTCCCAAGAGTATAAATGCTTTGTTCTCACAATAAAACTTTGCAGCTTGATCCTCACCCTGTCTCGCTGTCATTCATCACATCTCCTGTCTCACCATTCTCCTCCGCGCGACCACGAGCCCCCGTTCCCTGCCCTGCTGGCCGGGGCATTAACAGCTGGCGCCCCACGTGGGGCTATTGGCTTGCATGCGAGAGAGAACCGCCGCCCTCACCAAGATAGAGAGCTCTCTTCACTCCGGCCGATGCAGAGGCAACATTAGCGGCGCAGAAGTCCGGGAATCCGGGAAGGATCCCGTCCAGGAGGGAGTCCTGGGAAGAGCAACTCAAGGTAAGAGTTTTCACTAAATTTCACTTCTCTATTCACCATGGGACAGGCATAATCCGAACATAATTTGTATTTAGTCAGATAAAGAAAGCACTCAAGGCGCGAGGAATTGTGGTAAAAAAGAAGGGTCCCCCGTCACCGCCTTAAGCTACTGGCGGCTAGTACAAGATGTACTAGGAATCACCCCCCCCAACCTCCTGATATAAAGAATTTAGTTACAGAAGGGGAGACTGCTTTAAAATTAGGTTCTCAACCCCCTTCGGGTTGCAGTAAAAAGTCTGAGCATCGCTCGCAACCCCATCACTTACATTCAAACTCACCCCTCAGTTTAATTTCCTTTGATAATAAACCCTCTACTCCTTCTACCCCCTCCCCCGAGGATGAGGTCTGTGAAAATAACCCAGAAACTCCCAATGAAGATGTAAGTTGTAATCTTAAACTGCTCTCACTTCCGCCTTGCCTTCTCCCTCACTAATATTAAGCAGGGGCCAGAATAACCCTTTTCAAATTTTGTAGGCAAATCGTGCTGTTTTGTTTTGTTTCCATTCTAGTTCTGATTGGGCTTGCTTAACCAAGATAATAAAATTGGTACCAAGTTTTATCAAAGTCTAAAAGAAGTTTCCCGTTTTAAATCAATAGTTTTCTCCAGAACTTCAAGTCTCAGTTTAATCTTACAGTAATAATCCAAAAATGTGTGTTAATAGTCTGTCTAAACTACAAAATGAAAACTTAACTACATTCATGCTGCTCAAGTTATTTTAACTGATTGCTGATAACTAATAAAAATGTTTCCAAGCACAAGCTTTCATATTACAGGCAACATGAAGTCCAGAAGAAATCTTCAAGGGTATAATCTATGATATGCTATATAACAGAGGATTTAAAAGCAGCTATACCAGGAGAGTAAGAATTATAAGTCGATTGTAAATAAATTATATATTTCTGTTAAGGTGTTGTAATTGTTCTGTGTTTGTCTGTCTGTTCGTTCAATATCAATGTATATTGTGATACCTCCGGATGGTAAATATAAATTACTAGAAATTTTAAAAGAACTCTATTCAGATGGCCAAAAATTAAATAAGCGCTTATATTAATACTTAAGTTTATTATATTAATACATAAGTTTAAATGTTAATAAGATATCTACAATAATAAAAATTGTAAGTCTTAATTAACAAAATTAACTGTACGTCTTCATAAAAAGTTGTTCTTGCCTAGATTAAAATGAATAACTTATTTTTCTTCACAGAATAATATAAAGAATGTAAAACTTAAATGAATATTAAAAAGGTTAAAAGTTTGTGAAAATGCTAACTGAAATGTAATAAGTTTTGCAAAAAGGCGTATTTTGTCCTAAAGTAGAATGGCTAATTTTTCATAAACTCTCGAAACTTAATTTGCATGTAGCAAGTTGTAAAAGGTATTGTGATAATTTTAAGTAAGGGAATGTGTTCTGTAAAGATAAAATTTATCTTCAATAGTCTATATGGTTATAAATAATAATAAAAGGTTTAATAAAGCATTGTTTATATTAAGGTATTAAATGGCTAATTCCAAAAGGTCAGTCTTAAATATATATATAAAACTGAATTGATGATAATAATAATAAAAGGTAATTTTATAACAGGAAAGATTAACAGCAACCAACCTCCCCTGCCAACTTGCTTTTAGGAAATGGTTTCTAATATTGCATGCTACTAAGTATTTAAAGAAAAGTTCATTATTTTAACAAGCTTGTTTAGTGTTCACGGTATTATGTTATAAAAGGTTTGCTTGATAACTTTGTATGTAGGCTATATGGAATGTGTTTTTATTCTTAAGGAAACAGAAGATGATTTTGTCCTGAGATAAAATGATTGATTATTGGAAAGAGTAGAGTGTGGGACAAAACCTGACTGAATACTGAAACTGCAGGAGGTTGGTAGAAAAGGAATTTTTATAGTTAAAGTTAAATAAAATTTAATGGGTCTATCTATAAAATTTTAAAGGCTTTAGTATAAAGTAGTACGCTGATGCAAGGTTAAAACTTTTTGTTCTTTCTCAAGGCCTCTCACCATTAATCTGTTTTGGTAAAAGTTCTTATCCTCAATAGTCAGTATACAAAGAAAGTCTGTCTTATCAAAATAGCTTCTTGTGCTTATCATTTCCTCGGTGTTCCAAGAAGATATCATATCTCAACTAAAAGTGACTCAGCCTTTCCAACTCCGCCTAGTGGAGACACTTCATCTCAACCGAGCGCTCCAAACAACAAACAACGCCTCTGCCTCTCCTGGCCTCCCAGTGATGCATCTACCTTAAGTATCCGTCCTCCCAATAGTTCCCTATCTTTTCTTTGCAGCCATTGTCTATTTAGCAACACCCCTCGCTATCGGCTTAGCCACTGTTGCTCCAGACGATTGGAACCTTAAACAAAGACTCCTCCTCACTGTCATCTTCCTATCTATCGTTACTATATTTACTGCCCTCATTCTCCTTCGTTTATAAAGCAGTCTCCTACAAATCACAACGCTTCTGTCTTAAACATACCATTCTCAACCCTATCCTCTAAATGATCTTCTCACTTCCCCCACAGCCTTTAATACTTTATTTCTTCCTCATAACCTTTGCCTTCTTGACAATATTTTCTGCCATCTGTCTAGCCGCTACCGCCCCAGGAGATTGGAACCTCGGCCAACGAATTCTACTCTCCATCGCCTTTCTGTTCATTATCCTCTTTTATGCTTTACTCCTTATCTTCCTCCCATAATGACTTCACCAAGCCTCCTTTTGTTCAAAACCATCACCCTTCTTTTCCTCACACTCCCCATTGCACTCACCAACCCCAGCCATCAGCCTTTTAATTGGACAGTAAGCCTCTGGCAGGAAGAAGTAATCCTCGCCTACAATGTCACCCCAGGCTCCCCATCCTTTACTATACACGCCTGTGCTCTTGCTAATCATTGGACCTGCACAGAATCTAGCAAAGAATATAACTGCCGGGGGCATAATAACAAGCATGGCTGCTGGGGAAGGGATCGGGGCAGAGATCAAGTTTATGGCCGCTACAACAAGTTTATATCAGGCTACTACATCTGCCCTTCTTCGTCAGGTTCTTCTTCGCGTTCCTGCCACAATCCCGCGCACTATTACTGTCCCCATTGGGGGTGTGAAACCATAGCATTTGGATGGCCCGGAGCCCCTAACCAGGACCCTCACCTTTCCTTGGTCAATCCCCAATGGCCTAACGTCACTCTACAGGTAAAAGATCCCAGTGACATTCAATGGTTTCATGGCGGTACCTGGGGAATACAACTCTACATGACCGATTATGACTATGGTTCCTTTTTCATTATTAAGAAAAATCAAGTCTTCTCATCACCACCCCCAGTCCCGGTTGGTCCCAATCAAGTTCTTAATCCCCTTCCTGCTCCCGCTAACTCCCTTCATACTACAACATCTACCTCTTCTTCTCCCTCTTCTCTTCTACCACCCTGGTCACCTACCCCCGTAAACCCACTTATATCCCTTCTTAATGCTACGTTTAACACCCTAAACTCCTCCAATCCCAACCTCACCCAAAACTGCTGGTTATGTTTCTCCTCCGCGTCACCCTACTATGAGGCCATAGCCACTAATGCCCCTTATCAAACCTCCACTAACAGCAATCCCGCCTCCTGTAATTGGAATCGAACGAAAATTGGCCTAACAGTCGGGTTGGTTTCTCAAAGCAGACTTTGTGTCACTAAAATTAAAGGTTCTATTGCCCCATACATGCATACCCTTTGCAATATTACTATCACTCCTCAACCAAATGCAACCTTTCTTATACCTCCCAATAATACCAAATGGCTGTGCTCTTCCACTGGCCTCACTCCATGCCTTAGTGTCCAAACCCTTAACAATACCAAAGAAACCTGCGTGCTTGCCATCATACTCCCCCGCATCTATTTTCACAATGATAACCAATTCTTTGACTCCTGGCAGCGTCACCTTCTACCAACCTACATACAGAAGAGAGAAGTTATCACCGCCATTACAATTGCTTCACTCCTAGGTCTTGCAGGAGTCGGCACTGGAATTGCAGCTCTCACTACACAACAAACTTCTTTTTCCTCTATTAGGCAAGCCGTGGATGAAGATATAACCTGCCTCGAAAGCTCCATTTCCCATTTAGAAAACTCCCTAAACTCATTATCCGAAGTCGTCCTCCAGAATCGTAGAGGCTTAGACCTCCTCTTTCTTAAAGAGGGGGGACTTTGCGCAGCCCTAGGAGAAGAGTGTTGCTTTTATGTTAATCATTCTGGCATTATTAGAGACAATATGGCCCGGGTCAGAGAGGGGTTAGCAAAACGTAAAAAAGAAAGAGAAATCCAGGGAAACTACTCTTGGGGATTTAATGGGATTCTCCCTTACATTCTCCCCATACTAGGCCCACTCATTACCATACTCCTCATACTATCTTTTGGACTCTGAGCCATAAAAAGAATCATTCAGTTGGTTAAGGACCAGATTGACTCCGCTCTCGGCAAGCCTATTCAGGTGCATTACCACCGGCTCCACCTTGCTGATCAAGGAACGCCAACAGATCATCTATATATGGCCCCTTCTGCCTCAAGCTGCTGAGTGCGTGGCAAAGCACCGCAGGAGACGGTTAAAGAATTAACTTGACTGTTCTCTGAGAAGCATGCCTCGTTCTTATAGGGATTCGCTCTGCTCCTGATTGCTTTCCCAACGAGGCGCCGGGCTGGTTAGTCAGTGACGGGCAACTTGGCTAGCCTTTCAGTCAACCTAAGGCAGGGACGTGGCCTTTCACTGCCACGCTTACCCATGACGGGTAAGGCTGATTGCGCGTAGCCTCGACCTAGCAGGCACAGCCCCCCCCCCTCAGTATGCGAGCATCTGGTACGACACTGCTTATATCAAAACCTTCCATCTTTGGCCTGCGTAATCTCGAGAGATTGAGGGCAACCGTAAGACCCAGAAAAACTCTCGGGATGAGGGCGATAGGGGTTGAGGGCAGCCATAAGGCCCAGAAAACCTCCCTCAGCTGAGGGCAACCGTAAGACCCATAAGGCTGAGGACTGCTCCATGAGGCCTCTCCTTGAGCAGTGAAAGGTACCCGCTCCTTAACTTTGAAGGCAATCGATATCAGAGCTGTCTACATCAGGGAAATGAGGCCTCTGCTTCCCTCAGCTAGCTTCCTTTAATAAAACAAAAAGGGAGGAGATGTTGGGGACTATTGGTGAGGGCGTGCGCTGAGATCAGCGATACCAATAGCATGGCCGCCAGAGCGGAGCCCATTTCCTGGTTCTTCTCCCTCCCTGCTCCTTTGTTCTCTGTTCCCGCCACTGTCCAGGCTAACACAGTAATGCGCAGGCGCAAGGCGCAAAATTGAAGTCTGCCCTCCACCCCAGCAACGGCAATAGCCAATCCCTAAACCCTGCCACTTCCCCTAGTAACAGCAATAGCCAATCCCTAACTGCCATCCCTTCCACTACCCCTCCCCTTCCCAAGAGTATAAATGCTTTGTTCTCACAATAAAACTTTGCAGCTTGATCCTCACCCTGTCTCGCTGTCATTCCTCGCATCTCCTGTCTCACCATTCTCCTCCGCGCGACCACGAGCCCCCATTCCCTGCCCCGCTGGCCGGGGCATTAACAGAAAGTAGTTTTTCCTAAACTGTTAAAGTAAAATACCTGTTCATTAACATCATCATGGTAAGGTGCAAAAGTAAAAAGCAAAGTACTAAAATAGTTAAGTTCATTTGATATTCAATATATTACATTGGAAGTGTTTAGAAAGCATATAAAAATAAAAAGAGATAGATTTCAGTGTCATCAAACTCTCTTGTATATTCAAACCAGGCCTTCAGTGCACTGTATGTTCCCTCTCCATTTGAGTTATTGGCTAGGTTGGTCACTGATCCCTAAAACAATGAAAGTACCTACTACATCTCTGATTATGCTCCTGAAGTGGATGGAGCATATGTTGCAGTTTCTGACTACTGCAGTAGCTGGCAATGGCTGGATATGGCCAGATGTACAAAGGATATTGCCTCCAGACTGGCTCTTTTTCATAGTGCTGAAGGGTTCTGTGCATCAGGCCAGTGAAATACTGGGGCCTTAACTTCCTAGTTTCTCTCTAGGGTCATGGTGCTGCAGCATGCTGGCTGTGTGAAGTGCATGCCAAGTGGAACAATGATTACCAGAGGATTTTAAATGGAATTTAAATACCATTGGCATAATGGCCAGCTCCCATGGAGAGATAACATGTGTGGGTTGCAAATCTGGAGCTTAGATCTATTAATTGCAGCTCAAAGAGAAACATATGCATTGATTAGTGCATTAATTAGTATTAAGTGCTATGCCTATATCTCTCCTATTCTACATATATGCTTAATGATTATGATGGTATCTTTTCTATTCTGGATCATATGCAGAGGGATATTGAACATGTTTTAAAAGTCCTGGTAAACTTAATTCATTTTCTAAGTAGATAGGAATGGCTCTCTTCAGTACTATCTTTATTTTGTTTGCTGTATGCTTGTCTTGTTGTTCCCTATACTGTCCTTGTAAGTTTATGTCTAGGGCAATACCTCTCCATAGCTCTCCTAGCTGTCCTAAGCTTAACAACTGCTGTGGGAACTGGGGTTGGCAGTTTATATCCAAACTGAGCCAATGTACCACAATCTCTCCCTAAAGTTAGCCAGCAGCATAAAAGAATTCAAGGAAGAATGCTGATTCTAATTAAATTTATTTCTTCCAGAATCAATGCCTTGTTAGCCATACAGGTATTTCATCCAGCTCCACCCATGGTACCATATTCAACTTCCCCCAACCAGAATAGAGTAGCAAGAGGGTTTTACACCTTGTCAGGTAGTGTCTACTGCCCCAAACCAGCAGGAAGTAATTACAGAAGAATGACCATCGACCTTCAACACCTCCTTAAGAATAAGGGTGTAAACTCTCTGACGGGGGCATTGAGGCAGAATAGTTTAGGGAATGAGAAGACAAATCCGGGACCTGACAGAAAAACATGGCCATGAAACATGTGGCCATGGAACCCACCTGCAACTCACCTGAGGGAAAGACCCCACCACCACCACCAAAAGGCTGCTGGAAAAACCTCACGGGAATGCTCCATTTGGAATGAGACTTTGTCTGGGATCAAGGAAAAGCCCCAGATATTCTCAAGGGGGCTTGTCATCGGCCCCCCCCCCCAGGGGAATTGACAGGTGGAGTAACCAATCAAAACAGCAAACAGATGGGGCCCCTCCCCCAAATATTAACAAGGGGAGGAGTAATTAATGGTTTAAAAACAAGTGCACAGGCAAAAAGAATCCCTTTTCTTTCTTCTGCCTGAACCAGCCTGCAAGTATACCTGGGGACCCATAATCTGTTACTTTCTCCTCTTCTCTCATTTCCTTAATAAACTACTGGCCTTGCTAAACTGTCATGTTCTTACATTCTTTTATGTAACATAGCCAGGAACCTAGAAGAATCCAGTTACACAAGGGCCTAAGAAGGGGCTCTACCAAAAATGTCCTTTGGCAAGGGATGGGTAGGACACTTTTAAGAACAATGGTGTCTGACATTTTTCCCTTCCCCTTCATGGGAAAATTCCCCCCAAAATAATTGCCCATACATAATCTCTCCTTCTGACTATGAGTTTTCCTTAGAGAGCCACCATCACCTTTCATCTGTATTACTACAATAGTTTGCACCCTCTTTTGTCTATTAGTCCCACAGTAACTAAGATGAGGGTTTTATCAAATTAAGTTCATTGATACAATATTCCATATCCATCAAGCATACACTCCTCCTTCCCTCCACCACCCCACTCCCCTGGTAACCTCTAATCTACTTTCTGTCTCTGCTAATTCGTTGTTTCTAGTCTCCTCTTATAAGTGACATCATACAATATTTGTCCTTGTGTGTTTTGCTTATATCACTGAGTATAGCAGTTTGATATTGTTTATGAATTCCAAAAATAGATATTGGATTGTGTTATAAACTGGTCTGTTTTTCTGGGTGTTGTAAATTGCATTAGATTCAGAGGTTTCACTTTTACTTTATTATATCAAGATTAGGGCTTTTAAATGAAAGAAATACCATTGTGGAAGCAGTGACCCATGGATGTTCTGGGATTAGGGAGAGGGGAAAAACAGGTGTAACAGGAGGGGAATTTTTGGGACTTGGGTATCATTCTGAATGACATTACAATGACAGATAAAGGCCAGTATATATCCAGCCATAACCTACAGAGTCAAATGGGAAAGAGTGTAAAATGCAATGTAAACTATAATCCATGCTTGGTGGCAATGCTCCATTATGTGTTTATCAATTGCAATTAATGTACCACATTGATGTAAGATGTTGCTAATGTGAGAAAACGTGGGACGTGTGGGGAGCGAGGCATATGGGAATCCCCTTTATATTCTCTATAACATTTATGTAATCGAAGTATCTTTTTAAAAAATTAAAAAGTGGAAAAAGAAAAAGATTAGTGCTTTTATTTGACCATATCATTAGGGCATGCAGGATTTAGACCCTTCCCCCTTGGTGGGGATAAAACAGAATCTCACAGAGAAGTAAATACATGGAGAAGGAAAACACAGAAACATACACGCAGGAAGAAAGAGTGCTCCGTAGACATAGCCTGGGAAGAGAGATGAGCCTGATAGTCTATAGCTGACCTTCTAGAGAGAACACAGCAGCTAAGCCCAGAAAGAAATGAGCCCAGGGAGGGTGATGAGCCTTATGCCTGCCTACAGGTGAGATCAGAAGATGTTGGAACCACAGAGCCTTAAAAAGAAGGAGGAAGGCTAAACCCTCACAGACATCACCTGCCATCTTGTTGCAACATATGGCTACAGACTTTGGATAAGAAAATACCTCTTATGGTATCTTGAGTTGGACTCTTTAAGGCCTTGTGACTGTAAGCTTCTACCCCACAAAAATATCCTTTATAAAAGTCAACAGAGTACTAGTACTTTCCATCAGCACCCCTTTGGCTGACTAACACAATGAGTACGTTTTCAAGGTTCTTGTATGTTGCAATATGTCTCCAAACTTCATTCTTTCTTATAGCCAAATGCCAATCTACTTTGTGTATGTGCCACATTTTGTTTTTCCATTCATTTGTTGATGAATTCTTGGGTTGTTTCTATCTTTTGGCTATTGTGAATTACTGCTGCTATGAAAATTGATCTATATGTATCTTTGAGAGTGTTTTCACTTTCTTAGGTATATACCTAGAAGTGGAATTGTGGGATCATATGGTAATCCTATATTTAACCTTTTGAGGAGCTACCATATTGCTTTCCACAGCGGCTACACCATTTTACATTCCCATCAACAATGCACTAGAGTACCAGTTTCTCTACATCCTCTCCAACACTTATTTCCCATTTTTGTTAGCAATTGCTGTCTTTGTGGGTGTAAAGTGGTCTCCATGTGGTTTTGATTTGCAGCTCCCTAACAGCTAATAATGTTGAGCATCTTTTCATATGCTTACTGGCCATTTGCATGTCTTCTTTCCAAAATGAGTTTTTAAAGAAGGAAATGAGATTCTTTTACTTTGCTGCATTTAAGCTAGAATGCAGAGCCCACCTGCTTCTCCCACCTCCCATAGCACCACTCTTCCCCTCATTCCCAGCACAGTCGGCCTCCTAATATTTTTCAGAATTCTCCAAGCTCTTTTCTGCCTCATGGTCTTTGGGCTTACTCTGCCCTTTTCCTGAAATATTCCTTCCTCCACTTCCCCTTCTGCTCTTTCAGGATGCAGGTGACCCGAGTGTCCCCACCAAGAAATGCACCTTAACACTAACGCACTCTCTCTTAAATGTAATACCTAAATTAATATGGTTCAGTTAAGGAACTCCTCTACTGGAAAAAAAAAAAAAGTTAACTTGCACATAGAAATCTTTAGCACTCATTTAAACTATTCATAAAGTACATAAAATATATTATATTTAAGCTGACCAAAGTCAGAAAGCCATTTTTTCCAAAGGGAGGGTTTTTCCCCCACAGAACCATTAACCAGCTGCTAGATCTATGTGTTACCATTTGGAGATAGAATTCATGCTGGACCTATATGTTTTAATCCAAGAACTAACAGACAAATGTTATTATGGGAAGAATGCCAATATATGAAAGGTGGCATGTTCATCTGCCTCCATACACCCATTCTCTAAAGTATAGATTTTAAATTAATTCTCCTACAGTGAGAATAAATTTGGTGTCAGTCATGATACATCTTTTTTTAAATGAATCTGGGTATAAACAAACAAGTAAATTAAGAAATAAATGAATCAAACACATTCACATTTGTCTTGTGTCTATGGAGAGTCCTGTATGAGATTTAGGTAAGGAACACAACCAGGCATTGGACATAGTGAAGTTGATGACCTACATTAAAAATTATATTCACCCTGAGCCTCAACAGACTTCAGCTCCTACACTCTGGTTTGTTGGACTTACCCACTCAGCTAACATGGAGTTGAAGAAGGTCAACCACCACACCATGGAGCCAAAGAGTGCCTACAACTGAAAGCAGGAGGATTGCATCCAGCATCCATGTGGAATCTAAGCTCCCTCTTGATATATAGATGTGAAGTGAACACAACCATTCCAAGGTCCACAGGATGGAGGAATAGAATATGGATGAGAGTGGACTTACTGATATTCTATTCATGAACTATTGTGATTAGTAATCAAAGAAAATGTGGCATTGGTGTGAAGAACGTGGCCATGGTGGCTGCTGGATGTGGGGAATGGGAGGAAGAGATGAGATGTGGAGGCATTTTCGGGACTTGGAGTTGTCCTGGGTGATGCTGTAGGGACAGTTACCAGACATTGTATGTCCTCCCATGGCCCACTGGATGGAACGTGGAGAGTGTGTGCTATGATGTGGACCATTGACCATGAGATGCAACGGTGCTCAGAGATGTATTCACCAAATGCAATGAATGTCTCATGATGATGGAGGAGATTGTTGCTATGGGGGGATGAGTGGGGTGAAAGGGGTGGGGGGTATATGAGGACCTAATATTTTTTGAATGTAATATTTAAAAAATAAATAAAGACAAAATAAATAAATAAAATAAAAATTATATTCATGGTATTAGCTTTATTAACATAATTCTGTACTGACCTGACATAATTATACATAAGCAAAAATGAGCCAACACTAGAAAGATAACACCTGATGAAATTTATCTTGTTCTTAATTCTAGATCTTACTTTCTTCCCCTTTATCAGACTCAAAAAGCAAAGTTTGATTCATTTCAAATAGTAATAATTAACAGATAGGCACATATTATTATGAAATTAACATGAGCTTCATGGGAAATTAATTCATAATAATTTCATAAACATTGCCCAGAAACTCTTATTACATATTTAATTAATCCCTTTGTGATTATCAAATGCAATTAAATTTCTTAAGTATTGTAAAATTTACAGGGTAAAAACATAATAAAATATGAAAAGTATAATTTTGGATTAAAATTACTTTTGATGAAAACTTTGCATCATTTCTATGCCTGATTTACCAGAAAAAGGCACTTACTAAAACCACATTAATGATTATCATATATTAAGTAGTCTTGGACACTGATTTTTATCTTCCTCCATTACAGGGTTTCTTAACCTCTTTTGTTCCATGGACCCCTTTGCCAGTCAGGTGAAAACCATGGACCCTTTATTAAGTCCACACTATACTGTGTATTATTTAATAAATATATCACACTCACACAAGCATATCCCCACAAAAATAATGTTCTTTTGAATTTCAGTTCAAGTTCACAGATCCCTTGTTAAGAACCCCTGATCTATCATATTGGGCCCCCAGGGACACTGAAGCTTACCTTTGCACCTGGAGGTGGAGCTAAACCAAGGAACGAGTATATAATATTCTCTTCTTTCGCAGAGAAGAAAGAGTCAAAATCCTTGAAACACAGAAAAAGAATGTTTAAATTCACTGCATACTTATGAGCTAGCATATTTACCTAAATGAATCTTTTTTCATTAGTTTCTAAATTAGGAGCTAACCCAAAGTTTATCCGAGTTTGCTTTGTCAAAGATGACTAGCCCCACAAGTTAATAAATCTAACCATGACCTTTACGTGTTTTTACACACCTTTATTTTGCCTCCACAGTGTAATTTGAATTCACACACACAATTATCATGCTCACACACACGGCTGCATATGCTCAGGAATTGTTGAACAGGACCCACATACACGCAGTAAAAAACTTTTCCAAAGGCATCACATTTTTAGCAGTTTCGCTTGTAATTTGCTCCTGTAGATTTGGGACCTGATGAGCTGGGACTAAGACAACACAGAGTTCTTTACTGTTATTATCAGAGTTCCTAATGCCCAGATGTTTCTCTGATCCAGGAGCCACAACATCACAAAGGACTTACAGGGGGGCCTGTATTGGTGAAGTGGGAAAAGCTGCAAAGTGACCTAAAACCAGGTCAGGACTGGATTGAAATCTCATGCTCAGGGAGGCCCCAGCCCCAGCCCCCAGCCAGGGGCCAGTCCTTCACGGGGCTGGTCCAGCCCTAAACCAGCTCTGCAGGAGGTGGTCGTGAATAGCTCTAAAGAGTTTCATTTTTTATCATTAAAATATTCAGTCTATTCTTCCAGACTATTTTATTATTGCTAATGTTTGTCAACTGGACTATAATGCAGTTTCAACAGTTGTTGGAAAAAAGGCTAACATAATAAGAAGAATTTGTCTAGTCTACCTCCCCATTTCTGAGCAGGACAACACTCAAAGCTACTTCGCTGAGGTATTGCTGCCTGCCTTACTCTTATTGTGTGCTGAGAAGCTTAAAACCAAATGCAGGTCACTGCTACTGGGCTTACAAGAAGATAATGTCTCCATTCCCATGTGTTAATCTCCAAAGCTTTATTATTTTCCTATCTCTTGCCCCAGTCTCTTCAAAGCTTAATTTTTTTAATAGACTTTATTTTTTAGAGCAGATTTAGATTTACAGAAAGCTTGCAGAGGAAGCAGAGTCCCCATATACCCTCACCCCAACTCCACACATGCAGATTCCCCTATTATTATCTTCTCTTAGTGGGGTACATTTGTCACCATTGAGGAGCCAATATAGATTCATTATTATTCATTAAAGTCCAGAGTTTCCCTTAGGGCTCACTCTGTGTTGTTCAGTTCTGTGGGTTTTGACAAATGCATAATGTCATGTATTCAGTTACAGATTCATATAGAATAGTTTCTTGGCCCTAAAAATGCCACATGCTCCACTGATTCATCTCTCCGTCTCCCTGAACCACTGGCAACCTCTGCTTTTTCACTGTCTCTATAAATTTACCTTCTCCAGAATGTCATATGGCTGGAATCATACAGTATACAGCCTTTTCAGACTGGCTTCTTTCACATTAATTATAAGCATTTAAGTTTTATCCATGTCTTTTTATAGCTACTGCTCATTTTCTTTCATTGCTAAATAATACTCTATTGCATAGATGTACCACAGTTTATTTATCCATTCACCTATTAGGAGGAGATATTGGTTGCTTCCAATTTTGAGCAATTATCAATAAAGCTGCTATAAATATTTGTATGCAGGTTTTTGTGTGGATTTCAGTTTTTGGCTTATTTGGGTAAATATCTAGTAGCACAATTGTTGGATCTTGCGGTAAGCCTATGTGTTACTTCATAAGAAGCTACCAAAACTGTCTTCCAAAGTAGCTGTACCATTTTGCATTCCCATTAGCTATGAATTGAGACTTCCTGTTGTACCACAACCTCACCAGCATTTGGAGTTGTCAGAGTTTTGGATTTTAGCCACTGTAAAAGGTGCGTAGTGATGTCTCGTTTTAATTTTCATATGCTTTTTTTTTTTTTTTTTTGTACTGGGGCTGCGGATTGAACCAGGGATCTTATACATGGGAAGCCAGCACTCAACCACTGAGCCACATTGGCTCCCAAGTTGGTTTTTTCATTTGTTTGCACTGGGAACTGAACCTGGGAACTCCCATGTGGGAATCAGATGCTCAACTGCTTGCTTGAGCAACATCCACTCCCACCTATACATTTTTTTAAAGATTGACTTTATTTATTTCTTTCCACTCCCTTGTTGTTTGCACTTGCTGTAGCTGTTCATCTTTCCTTGTTTCTTTTCTTTTAAAGATTTATTTATTTCTCCCACACACATTGTTGTCTGCTCTCCATGTCCATTCGCTGTGTATTCTTCTGTGTCTGCTTGTATTTTCATCAGGCAGCTCCAGGAACTGATCCTGGGACATTCCAAAGTAGGATAGAGGAGATCATTCTCTTGCACCACTTCAGCTCCCTGATCTGCTGCATCTCTTATTATCTCTTCTCTATGTCTCTTTTTGTTGAGTCATCTTGCTGCACCAGTTCTCCATGTGGGCCAGCTCTCTGGTGCAGGGCAGCACTCCATACAGGCCAGCACTCCATGTGCGCCAGCTCACCACACAGGCCAGCTTGCCTTCACCAGGAGGCCCTGAGCATCATACCCTGGACCTCCTATATGGTAGACAGGAGCCCAATTGCTTGAGCCACATCCACTTCCCTCCTTGTTTCTTTGGGAGGCCCTGGGAACTGAAACCAGGACCTCCGATGTGGGAGGGAGGCACCTAATCACTTGACCCACCTCCATTCCCTGCTTTGTGGTGTCTCTCATTATGTTTTTCTTCTTGTGTCTCTTGTTGTACCATCTTGTTGTGTCAGATTGCTGTGCCTACCCATTGTGTCAGCTTGCTGTCTTGCCCGTCTTCTTTAGGAGGAATGGAGAACCTCTGCTCCCTGCTTTGTTGTATCTCTCATTATGGTTTTTTTTTCTTCTTGTGTCTCTCGTAGCATCACCTCATCATGTCAGCCTCTCATGCCAGTTTGCTGTCTTCTTTAGGAGGCACCTGGAACCAAACCATGGACATCCCATATAGTAGGTGCGAGCTCAATTGCTTTAGCCACATCTGCTTCGCCCCCCCCATATGCTTTTTTGACATGTATATATCTTCTTTGGTGCCAGGGATTAATTTTATTCATTTATACTGAATGCAGTTTTGTAATCTTCCTCAAATCTTAGCTGAAGGGAATGTAACATCCTGGGTAAGTACAGGAACTTTGGTATCTATTTTAGTTCCTAGGCTGTTCAAGCAAATATCATGAAATGGGTCAGGTTAAACAATGGGAATTTACTCACTCATGGTTTGAGACTGGGAAAAAGTCCAAATGAACATGTCATCAAGGCAATACTTTCTTCCCAAAGACTGGTATTCTTCTGGGGCTGGTTGCTGGTGATCTTGGTCCTACCTTAGCTTGTCACATGGCAAGGCACAAGGAGGCAGCTCCTGGTCTCTTCCCTTCTCTTGCGGGTTCCACTGATTTCAATTCCTTGCTTCCTGTGGCTTTCTTTCTCTATGTCTGAACTTCATTCTGCTTATAAAGGACTTCAGCAATAGGATTAAGACCCATTTTGGGAAACACACGTGCCTCAACAGATAAAGCATCCACCTACCATATGGGAGGTCCAAGGGTTCGATACCCAGGGGTCCCTGGCTAGTGTGATGGCTGGTCCACACAGTACTGCTGTGCACAAGGAGTGCCGGCCCACGCAGGGATGCGCCCGTGTAAGGGTGCCTCCCACCCAAGGAGTGGCCCCTGCACAAGGAGAGCCACCCCATGTGAAATTGCAGCCCACCCAGGAGTGGCGCCACACACATGGAGAGCTGACGCAGCAAGATGACACGACGAAAAAAGAGACACAGATCCCCAGTACCACCTGATGAGAATACAAGTGGACACAGAAGGATACACAGCAAATGGACACAGAGAGCAGACAACAGCAGGGTGGAGTGTCAGAGAATAAATAAATAAATCTTAAAAAAGAAAAAAAAAAGACTCATTCTAATTGAGATGGGCCACACCTTAACTGAAGTAACTACATCAAAAAGTTTCTTCTTACAGTGGGTTCACACCTACAGGAATAGATTAAGTTTAAGAACATGTTTTTCTGGGGTGCACACAGCTTCAAACCACAATGAGACAGAAATTCTGATTGATTCCCAGAGGACACATTTACTAGGTGTTGTTAAAAGATTATATTTGATAATGCATTCTTAGTAGAAATATAACAAAGTAGGTAAAATGTAATAAAGTAAATTTATGCTATTTCAAAAAAAATTCCATAAATAAAGATCTTATAATTTCTCTACTTGGCCAACTCTAGTAGCTTTCAAGTCAAGAACTGTTTTCTTATAGTTGAGTGGATTCTCTTTTGCTTCAGTTTAAGTCCAAATAGCTTCTTCAGAATTTCAGAGGGCTGAAGAGCAATCTGACATTATCTCTGACTTGATGCTAAAAAGTAGATAAAGAAAATAATGAGGATAAAATGGTTTCACAATTACTAGTTCTGTTATTAATATAGCAAATTAGATGACCTGAAATACCATGTAAAGCCCAATTTTTTTTTTAAAGTATAAATTTATTGCTGAGCTGGCACAAAAGGAAAGACTATCACCAAGTGGGAGCAGGAATCCTAAGAAGAAACACATCCAAGGCCAGCATTCACAGTCAGAGTTTTTGACAAACTCAAGTGTCTTACTTTTCCAGGGCTGCTGTGACAAATACTACACAGTGGGTTGGCTCAAGCAACAGGAATTTTTTGGCTCAGTTTCAAAATCAAGATGCCAGCAAGGTCATGCTCTCTCCAGTCAGTAGTGTTCTGATGATAGCCAACCCCCAGTTCAGGGTCATGGTCTTGGTCTTCTCCTGTGGCTTTCTCTGACTTCTGGATCCTACAACTTCTGGATTCTTCAGGTTTCTGGCTCATATTGACTAACTGTGTCTGAATTTCCTCTTTGTAAGGCTTCAGTAGTACAGATTAAAATCTGGTTCAGTTGGCTACACCATAAATAAAAATAACATCTCCAAATGGTCCTATTTTCAATGGGTTCACACACACAAGTATGTGGATTAATATTAAGAGCATGTCTTTTGTTGGGGTATGTATTAGTCAGGGTTCTCCAGGGAAAGAGAACCAACAGGAGACATTTATAATTAATATTATGAGAATTGGATCACGCAACTATGGGAATGAACAAGTCCAAATTCCATAGTGCAGGTCACAAACTGGGAAATCCAATGAAGGTTTCTGATGAATTCCCTAGGAAAAGCTGGCTGGCTAAAGTACAGGTGGAAATTTGTCCTTCTGACTGCTGAAATCATCAGTTCTCCCTTTAAGGCCTTCACTTGAACGGCTGAGATTTCTCACATTGTTGAATGCAATCTCCATTGTTGATTGTAGATGCAATCAACTTACTAATGATTAAATCCAAGAAACATTTTTACAGAAACAATCATACCACTGCTTGTTTGACCAAATATCTGGACACCATAACCTAGCCAAGTTTGATACAAGTTAACCATCACAGGCCATATGATTCAATCTAGAACACCAAGAGATGTTTAGCTTCTGCTTTGATGTTGCAGAGAGAGGAAAGGAGGAAGTAGATAAAGCCTAGGGGCCTGCTAGAGGAGGGGAGTTTTATCACACATGCAAACACATGCGAACACTCACACGCACACCCTAGCACCCTGGAGGGCTCTACCTTCAATGGAAGGATGAATGAGAGATAAACCTAACATGCAAAATGGAGTAGAAAGGAACCTTGCTTGATTCAACTATTATTTTTTAAGATTTAATTTTTATTTCTCTCCCCTTTCTCCCCCCAACCCCTCCATTTTCTGCTCTCTGTGTCCATTCACTGTGTGTTCTTCTGTGACAGCTTCTATCCTTATCAGTGGCACCAGGAATCTGTGTTTCTTTTTGTTGTGTCATCTTGCTGCATCAGCTCTCCGTGTGTGCGACGCCATTCCTGGGCTGTGCTTTTTTCAAGCTGTGCGGCTCTCCTTACGGGGCGCACTCCTTGTATGTGAGGCTCCCCTACACAGGAGATACCCCTGCGTGGCACAGCACTCCCTGCGCGCATCAGCACTGCACATGGGCCAGCTCCACATGGGTCATAGGAGGCCCTGGGTTTGAACCGTGGACTTCCCATGTGGTAGGTGGATGCCCTATCCGTTGGGCCAAGTCTGCTTTCGGCTTGATTCAACTTTGATGCTGACTAGAGGGGAAACCATTCTTCTCTGAGAATTTGTACACCTAAGCCAGAATTCATGAGGTTTTGTGGTCCAAACTCCTACAATATGTGTGGCCCAGAAAATTTTAAGATGAAACTTTAATTTTAAATGGCTTTGGGTTTATGGAGGCCCCAGGAAACTACAGAAACAAAATCCAGGCCTCAAAAAATAACCACAAATAATGGTTCTAAAAATTAGCAGTTCAGAATCAAAAATCACAAAATAAACAAGTAAAATAAGTGAGAACCAGCAGAAATAGCAGAAAGCAGAATCTGGTATCAGAATCAGATATTGTAATTATCAGGCAGAGACTATAAAATGGCTATATTTTGGAGGGTTTGTTTGGTTTTTTTAGGATGTATCAGAGATTGAACTCAGGACCTCATACATGAGAAGCAGGTGCTCAACCATTGAGCTATACCAGCTCCAAAATGGCTATATTTAATATATTTAAAGAAATGAAGGCAAAGCTTGAAAGCACAAGAAACAAGAGAGGACAATCAAGCAAATTTGGGAAAAGATCAAAAAGAACTTCTAGAAATTTTTTTTTAAAAATCTAATAACTGAAATGTAAAACTCAATATAGGAATTAAAAAGTCAGACACATCTCAAGAGAAAATTAGTGAACTGAAAGATGCAACCAATGAAATTATCCAGAGAGGAGAAAAGAGATGGGAAGTGCGGAAAAAAATATTATATGAAAACAGAATAAGAGGTCTGTGAGAAGTTCTATAAGCTCCAAGAGAAGCTAACAGTGATGAAGGAAAAGCAATACTGAAACATAATGGCTAATAATTTTCTAGAATTGTTGAAAGATATTGATCCTCAAATTCAGGAAGCCCAACAAATAATCCTAAGGTACATAAATAAAAAGAACACTAAACTGATACATATCCTAGAGAAAGATTATTAAAGCAGAGAGAGAGAAAATTCCTCTACAAAAGAACTGCAATTCGATTGACAGTTAATAGCTGATAACAACAGTGGAAGCCAGAGAAAAAGTGGAATAATTTCAATATGTTTAGAAAAAATAAATGTAAATAAAAACTGAAAATATAAATTTTTAAAAGACAACAATTGACAATCTAACTTAAACAAAAACAAATAAAAACAGCTAAGTACTATTTATAACAAACAAACACAAAAGAACACCAAAATACTGAAATTACAGATAAATGGGACCTCATCAAAATTAAAAACTTTTGTGCATCAAAAGACTTCCTCATGAAATCAAAATAGCAACCTAAACAATGGAAGAAAATATTTGGAAATCACATATCCAATAAGGGTTTACTATCCAGAATATATAAAGAAATTCTTCAACTCAATAACAGATAGACAAACAACTCAATTTTAAAATGGGCAAAAGACTTGAATAGCTTTTTCTCCAAAGAAGATATACAAATGGTCAAAAATCACATGAAAAGATGCTAGCCAATAGGAAAATGTAAATCAAAACCACAATGACATACCATTTCACACCTATCAGAATGACTACTAATTTTTTTTAATGGAAAAGAAGTGTTGGAGAGGATGTGAAGAAATAAGAACACTCATTCTTTGTTTAGGGGAACGTAAAATGGTGCAGCCACAGTGGAAGACAGTTTGGTAGTCTTTTAGAAAGTTAAGTATAGAATTGCCAGATGACTCAGCAATCCCACTTCTAGGTATATACCAAGAAGAATTGAAAGCAGGGACTTGAACAGATATTTGCACACTGCTGTTCACAGCAGCATTATTCACAATTACCAAAAGACAGAAGCAACCCAAGTGTCCATCAGCCCATGAATAGATCAAGCAAATGTGGTATATACACACAATGGAATATTATTCAGCCATAAAAAGGAATGAAATCCTGATGCATGAGACAACGTGGTGATGCACCTTGAAGACATGTCACTGAGTCAAAGAAGCCAGGCACAGAAGGAAAAGTATTGTGTGTTATCACTGATATGACAAAATTGGAATAAGCAAATTCATAGAACCAGAAACTAGAATTCAGATTACCAGGGGCCAGGGAAGAGGTAAGGATGGGGAGTTAATTATTAATTGGCACAAAGTTTCTGTTTGGGGTAATGGAAATGTTTCCAGTGTGGATAGTGTTGACCGTAGCACATTGTGAGTGTGGTTGGCATGGAGTAATATATTTGAATGTGGTTTAAAGGGGAAATTTTAGGATATATAATTTTTTTTAAAGCCATGGGGGGAAGAGGACGTGGCTTAAGTGACTGGCTCCCATCTACCATATGGGAGGTCCAGGGTTTGCTTCCCAGGGCCTCCTGATGAAGGCAAGCTGGCCTGCACAATGAGCTGGCCCATGAGGAGTGCTGGCGCACGCAAGAGTGCTGGCCCGTGAGGCAAACTGGCTGGAGCTGAGAGTTGGCACAGCAAGATAATGCAACAAAAAGAGACAAAGAGGAGATGATAAGAGACGCAGCAGAGCAGTGAGCTGAGATGGCCCAAGAGATTGAGCACCTCTCTCCCACTCCACAAGGTCCCAGGATCAGTTCCTGGTGTTGCCTTAAGAGAAGATAAGCAGACACAGAAGAACACATAGCGAATGGACACAGAGAGCAGACAATGGGGGGCGGGGGGAGGTGGTGATAAATTTTTAAATCTTAAAAAAAAAAAAAGCCATGGGGAACAGATGTGGCTCAAGTGGGTAAGCACCCATCTCCCACATGGGAGGTCCCAAGTTCAGTTGCTGGCTTCTCACATACGAGGTCCAGGGTTTAATCCCCAGTCTGTAGTAGCTTAAAAACAAAACAAAACACCATGACTGTACAATACAAACAGTGAAGCCTAATGTAAACTATGGACTGCAGTTAAAAGTATAATTATAATATTGCTTCATCAATTGTAACAAAGTACCACTCTAATGCAAAGTGTTAATAGTAGGTAAAACTGAGTGTGTGAGAGGGATATATGGGAACTCTGTTTTTTGCATGATTTTTCTGTAAACCTAAAACCTCTCTGATAATTTTTTTAATCAAATGAAAATGGTCAATCTCAATCTAGGTTGGTGGAAATGTAAATTGGTGCATTAAAGGGCCATTTCCTAATCTCTGCATCAATTTTCACTCAGCACATCTTCTAGAAATTTATCATATATATATACACTCATGCTTTGATAAAAGATGTGCCTATATAAAGATGTTTCCTGCAGCACTGTTTGGAATGGCCAAAGACTGAAGACAACTAAAATGGGAGACACAGTGCAACATTGTACAGCCATTAACAGAATGAGCGTGTGCAAAGAGCAAAGTACACTCTCATTTTTCATGTGGTATACAACTGTAAATGGCCATAGAAAATACCTGTAAGGGCAAACAAGAAACTGACAACAGTGGTTGCCTCATGCCAGGACCGGCTACATAATTCATGAAGCCCAGTACAAAACGAAATTGCGAGTCTCTTATTTAAAATTACAAAGAATTTCAAGTCAGGGTCAGCAGAGCATTAAACCAAATGGTTTCAACAATTTCAGCTATCTGAAAACTAAGAGGGGAAAAAGCGATTTATGGTGAAATGAGCCACCAAGTGTATAAAATAAAATTTCTGTTGTTACAAAATGTCCAATTTTTAAAACTTTTTAGATAAATTTATCTTATATATATATATAAGAGTTTGCTTCTGAAAACAGTCCTTTTTAACAGTGAAAACTAAGCATGTGTACTTGCAGTGCCTGTGTGTGCACATGCATGGTTGATTAGAACTCCTAACTAAACGCTTATTTCTTTGAACATATGACCTTAATTCTTCCAAACCAAAATAAAGACCTTCAAATACTCCAAGAACTTCTGACCCCATCACCTTATTGTTACCACCATTTTCTAAATCTTAAATATGGATTATTTACAATGGATCTGCCATCCAGGCATTAGAAGGTAGTAATGGATGATAAACTGAAAATTGTGAACAATTTAAAGCACTGTCTCAAAATCAATCTGCTTTAAACAATTTCTGATAGGGAAACGGATTTGGCCCAGTGGTTAGGGCGTCCGTCTACCACATGGGAGGCCCACGGTTCAAACCCCGGGCCTCCTTGACCTGTGTGGAGCTGGCCATGCGCAGTGCTGATGCACGCAAGGAGTGTCGTGCCACGCAGGAGTGTCCCCCGCGTAGGGGAGCCCCACGCGCAAGGAGTGCGCCCCGTAAGGAGAGCCGCCCAGTGAGAAAGAAAGTGCAGCCTGCCCAGGAATGGCGCCGCCCACACTTCCCGTGCCGCTGACGACAACAGAAGCGGACAAAGAAACAAGATGCAGCAAATAGACACAGAGAACAGACAACAGGGGGAGGGGGGGCAATTAAATAAATAAAATAAATCTTTAAAAAAAAAAACAACAATTTCTGATAAATACACGAGCAGAAAATCTTCCAATGCAAATACTCACCCCACAATACTGTTCTTCATTGAAGATCTGGGGAGGCAAAGGAATCCCATTTTGAGGTTTTTTCTCCCCAGGTACATTCTCTCTCATCCACTTCCTATTATCTTCATCTCCAGCAATGTCTAATTCCTTAAAGTCAATTTTATTCGCTTCCAAAAATCCCACTACCTCTTGCTGTTTCTTCCTAATCTGGTCAAGAATAGAGAAAAATAATTAGTATGCTGTTTTTGAAAGTTCTCTTGTTTACAGTTACATAAATTAAAACTTTCTTCAGCTATACCATACATTACAAATAATTCTGGTAAGTATTTAAACAAATGAAACAATAAAAGCATACCTCTTCCTTATTAAAGGTCAACAGAGTGATTATTCGAATTCTGGTTTTAATCTCATCTGTGTTTAAATCATGGGATAATCAGCCTAACACAAATAGAGATGCTCTCATCATCACCTTTCATTTGAAGTTTTCAAAATCCTTTTAACTGTCTGCTAAACTTTAATCATCAACAAGTACATAAGGGGAAGCGGACTTGGCCCAGTGGTTAGGGCGTCCACCTACCACATGGGAGGTCCACGGTTCAAACCCCGGGCCTCCTTGACCCATGTTGAGCTGGCCCATGCGCAGAGCTGATGTGCGCAAGGAGTGCCCTGCCACGCAGGGGTGTCCCCGCGTAAGGGGAGCCCCACGCACAAGTAGTGCACCCTGTAAGGAGAGCCGCCCAGTACGAAAGAAAGTGCAGCCTGCCCAGGAATGGCGCCACACATGCAAAGAGTTGATGCAGCAAGATGATGTAACAAAAAGAAACACAGATTCCCATGCTGCTGACAACAACAGAAATGAACAAAAAGAAGAACACCAGCAAATGGACACAGAGAACAGACAACTGGGGAGGCAGGGCGGGGGGGGAAATAAAAATAAATCTTTAAAAAAAAATAATAAAAACAAGTACATAAGGAATTGTAAGGAAGAGATGATTGAGAGAAAATGAAGAAGAAAAGAAAAAAAAGCAATTTACTACAAAACTCAGATACCAAGTATTCTTACAATAAAATATACTTCAAAGTTATGGAAATAGAAGCATGAGTCACACTGAACCCAAAGTAACCTTAAAAATAATTATAGGAGAAAGTGGCCACGGTAGTTGCTGAGGGCAGGGAGAGGGAAGAAGAGGTATGATGTGGGGGTATTTTTGGGACTTGGAGTTGTCCTAAATGATATTGCAGGGACAGATGCTGGACATGATATATCCTGCCATAACCCACTGAATGTACTGCGGGAAGAGTGTAAACTACAATGTAAACTATTATCCACATAGTGCAGCAGTGCTCCAAAATGTATTCGCCAAATGCAATGAATGTGCCACAATGATGAAAGAGGTCATTGATGTGGGAGGAGTGGGGGGGGGGTATACAGGAACCGCTTAGATTTTTTGATGTAACATTTTTTGTGATCTCTGTATCTTCAAAAAAATACAATTAAAAAAATGATGGGGTGGGGGTGGGGTATATGGGAACCTGTTATGTTTTTTAATGTAACGTTTTGTGTGATGTACTAACTTTTTTTAAAAAGATAATTTAAAAATTTAATTTAATTTAAAAATAAATAAATACAGGAAACCACAAAGCCCACCTGGAAATTATTGGGAGTAGAAGAGCAGACACAGGCTAGAAGAGCCAGTGGCTATTTCTCCCAGCACATGAAAAAGTAAGGCAGGACAGTGAGCTTTATCTCCCACGGGTTCTCGCCTCCCAGCTGACACCCCACGTCTGTCCTGAACTGAGCAGGCACCAGCCACAGATAAGAGGGGAAGGCGCAGGGCTGCGGAGCGCCTTGCCTCTACCTCCTTCCCGCGTAAGGGCAGGATCTACCTGTCGCCATTTCTTCTTGTGGCCAGCTGTAAAGCTTAGAACTCCTTCCCTATAATAATTTCACACAAGTTTCTCTTCAGTCCAAGAATTTACTCCAGGTAATACATGATGCCACATTTTACAAACACGGGTAAACCAGTTCACAGCACACTCTTGCAGACCCCATTTTAAGAACCCCTGCAAGAGAAGTCCAGAAAGAGCAGTCAATCGAATACAATAAACAGCTGTTTATTGACTCTATCCTCTGCACAAGACATTGTGCCAAGCCCTTCCCATTAAGAGACTCACAGACTGATGTGGCTGAAGAAAGTAAAGTCCTAAAAATGTACAATCTAGAGAATATGCTAAAGGATAAAGAAGCAACAAAATCGTGGTTATAGTTTTAAGTAAGATTAAAAATTTTAAATACGTCTTGTCTTTGATATTAAAAAATCTACCTTAAATTTTTAAGTCTTCTGAATCGAATATTGTCTCATAATTCAAACAAGCCATTAAAACAGTTTTATCAAGGGTACAAGGGCCCCTCCTCATTTTCAAGTAACTTGCTTATGAGCAGGTCTAAACTGTGAGGATTCCAGATAAATGCTGGGAAAAGTCCATGCCTTTCCCAAACCTAATGCCTAGATTCAACACTGCTTTGGGTTAAACGCAATTCCTTTCTTTGAAATCTACATTTTTAAAAAAAACAAAACTATTTTATTCATTTTTGCCAAGATCAATACCTATCAATGACTCCTATATAAGGTGTTTCTTAACATAAGGAAATTAAGACACATATGAATGCTTAAGCCCTGGAATCAAATCACCACCAACAATAAAAATAAAATTATTTATTTATGGCAGTTATGCATTTGATGTTTTTGTTTGCATTTGTACCATCAAATGCATTATATAAATAAGTTAAAGGCTGCTGTTTGCTACAAGCCCATACTTGTAAACAGTAAGGCTCGGGAATGAATGTCAAACAAAAAGGTAGAACAACAGAATTTTGCCGAAGCTTCTGGCGGAAGGACTCCCCCTGAACCTGCTAGGGGTCTCCTGGCCAGGAGCCCCCCTGGGGGCCACCAGTTTCTCCTCTGCTCACAGGAACCGCCCAGCCCCAGCAGAAGCTCTTCCACAGAAACCGCTCTCCACATTCCACGGCCTTGTGGTTTAAATTTTGACTATCACAAAATCCCATCAGACCTGATGACAGGTTGTTGGACAAGAGTGTTATTTTAATTGATTCGTTTTCCATAAATCCTTTCCAGCCTGTCATAACCATCTGTGGCATGTTATGAACTCTTCATTCCTGTAGGTATTTTCAGAGATAAATTTATTGTCTCAGAGACTGGAGGTTTCTTCAGCTTTTAATATTCAGCAGACACCATTATTTGTTCTGTCCAAAGTACTTCACAAATCCCCTCTCAGCCCTCCTCAAACTTCCCGAGCTCCCAGTAACCCAACAGCAGACATCATTTCCGTTTCTATTTAGCCATGCCCCAGCAGTTAGGTGAGATGGAAATAAAGATTTTATTCTATTCTCCTATTTCTGAATAGGTGGAAAACGTTTCCAAAAAGCCTGTCTTTTTGGAAAGGGCAAAGAGAGGGAGAAAACTGGAGCGGAAGTTCATATTCACTGTGCTCCACACAAGGCCAGCTGGGACTGTCAGATGCTCCAGGGTGCGTTAAATGCTCCCTCCCCTACCCCCAAAAAGAAGGAAAATTAGTTTTTCACTTTTATGGTGTTATTTTTTGACCTCTGTTCTCTCCTCTCAGTGATTAAAACTGGGTCAGCGGGAAGCAGATGCGGCTCAAGCAGTTGGGTTCCACATACCATATAGGAGGTCCGGGGTCAATGCCCGGGGCCTCCTGGTGAAGCCAAGCTGGCCCACATGGCGAGCCGGTCCACGCAGAGTGCTGGCCCACATGCAGGGCCGGCCTGCGCATAGTACTGCCCATGTAATAGTGCTGCCCGCACAGGAGTACTGGCCCACAAGGAAAGCTGGTGCAGCAAGATGACACAACGAAAAGAGACACAGAGGAGAGACAATAAGAGATGCAGCAGACCAGGGAGCTGAGGTGGCACAAGAGAATGATCGCCTCTCTCCCACTCCAGAAGGTCCCAGGATCAGTTCCCGGAGCCACCTAATGAGAATACAGGCAGACACAGAAGAATAGCAAATGGACACAGAAAGCAGACAATGGAGGGAAGGGGGAGAAATAAATAAATTTAAATAAATAAATACATATTTTTTAAAAGCTGGGCCAGGTGGGGTGTGGCTCAAGTGCTTGAGCGCCTGTTTCCCGCATGGGAGGTCCCAGTTTGGTCCTGTGCTTTCTAAAAAAAATACAAAACAAAACAAGAAAACAAAAGAAAAAAACCAACTCAGGGGAGCTGGAGGGAGGGGGACAGGGGGCTCAGTGGTTGAGATCCGGCTTCCCACATACAAGGTACACGATTTCAATCCAGAAAAAAAGGAAAAAAAAGCTGGGCCAATCACCTGGCTCATCAGGGTGGTAGAGCCCTGGGGTTCTGGGGCTGGGGGCTGCAGAGACAGAAGAGAGATCAAGGGGCATGGCCCTCACTTGGCTGGCACTGTCCCCGCTGCTCGCACCCCCAGGTCCTCACTCGATTTAGGGTGGGCCCCTATTCCCTGCAGCTCCTCCCCCCACACCCCTCCACCGGTCTCTCTCCCCTGCTTCCCCACCCCATGTGGGATCCCTCGCCCTGCCCACCCCCAGGGGTCCCTCTCTCTCTCCTGCTTCTCCCCACCCCCAGTGAGGTCTCTCTGCTGTCGTCCAGATGGCACTCCTCCCCACTGTCAGGGGGGACTCTGCGAGGAGCCCTGCTGGGCCCTCACTCGCCCACGTGGGCACCTGAGCGGACCGCACAGGGACAAAGTGCCAGCTGCCAGTGGCTTTCTGCCCTCTGTGGCCTCAGAGGGAGGGCTGCGGCTGCCCCCACAGCCACCTACTGCTCCCGCCCCTTCTGCGCCCCAGGGGTGCTGTGTACCGGACCCTGGGCGTCTGCGCCAGCATCTAGAACCTTCGGGGCCTCCGCCGAGGCTCCTCTTCACAAGCACCCCATTACTCATGCCCATCAGAAAGGTTTGCTCCCCGCCCTGAAATCCCGCGGATGCCGGGCGGCGCTGTACCTGCGGGACTGGCCCGGCAGCGCGGCCCTCTCCTTATCGTCCTGGACAGGTAGGGGCCTTTGGGGTCGAGGCCCGGTACTGTGGGAAAAGCCCCCAGGACTTGAGGCGGAGACCCCGGGCCCTGCCCCAGCTCTGCAGGCTGCTCTCTGAACAGGGGCTGTCGCCTTCGGGCACCTCCTCTGCCAGCCCCCTCCCAGGGTTCTGGGGAGAACTGCCCCGTTTGGGAAGCGACCCTGGCAGGCATCCAGCACACCTCCTCTCCTTTAATCCTCCTAGAGCCCTGCGGGGATTCTCCTCACCATCTTAAAATAACAAAAGTGAGGGTCCGATGAACTGATTTTCCAAGGTGGACACCGGCTCAGTGCAATCCAAGAGCCAGGCTTTCCCGGCTGTCCTGAGCCCTTCAGTCAGGGAAGGAGAAAGCATGCTAAAAGGCGGGGGGCGCGCAGGAGGGGCTGACCCCCACGCCCTGGCTCCCTGCTCCCCGCACCCGGCAGGGGCACCTCAGGGAGAGAGGGGCTCATACAAGGTCTCCTTCCTTGCCTCCCGTCCAGGGTCTCTGAATCAAGCCCCTTCTGGAAGTGGGAAACCATGCGACAGCTCTTCAGAGTCAGTCGCTAAAATAGGGACAAACTACAGAGCTGCATGTTTTTAATTCTTCATAACGAGACCACAGTTTGCTTTTCCCTTTTTTCATTTATTTCAAATCACCCAACAGAAGTCATAAGGCCCTCACTGACCAGGTATCTATGGGGCAAGAATCCACTTTTAAAGCCTACAGGCTGAAGGAATAAGCAGGCTGGCCCACCCACCAGACGCCCAGCAGGCGCAGAAGAAGTTGCCCTGGGGTTCTCCTACAAAGACGCTCTGGGGAGAAATTACTCTACGGTGAAAATCATTACCCCTGACTCCTCACGGGTAATCAGTTCTCATTCTTTAGGATAAGATAGGAATTCTTCCATTTATGTGGTTTTGGATAACTCTTCTGAAACATAATCATCATACACTAAGATATACTAATAACTAATCATTATAATAAGTATTAATAACTATAATAGTAACTAACCTTAAATATTATAATTATAACAACTATACTATTAACTAATTAACATTAACTAGCTAATGGTTATAATATTAATTAGCTAATAATTATAATATTAACTATAATTGTAATTTTACTGAGCATCAGTTAAGCAAGCAACACTGTGGAGGGCATGCACACATGTCATTTCCATTCCTAACCTCATTTTGCAGAGAAGGAAACTGAGGCTTAGCAAGGTGAAATACCTTTCCCAAAGTCTCACAATGATAAATGGCACCAAAACATTACATTGGGGAACCAGAATGAACTTGATTTTTCCAAGATCCTGGAATGAACTGCACCCCTCTCGAGCTTCCAAGGGTAACAACATCGTGTTCCCAAACTAGGAGTGTTTCGATGCAACTGGACTAACTTCAAGAACGCAGATGATCAAAAAGAAATCCAGACATCAGACATGCATTCATCATCTTCTGAAGAATATGTAGGGCCACTCAGACCAGGTTCACAGAATATATAGAGGACTGGCAGGTAAACAGTAAAGTTTTTAGCCACAGTCAACAACATAGAAAAGCCACTTTCCTTTTAAAATAATCTATTTTTTTAATCTATCAAAAAATGTGCTGATTGTAGATGGACAAAGCATTTCTGAGGTCATCAATAGCTATAAAAGACTTGCAACATTTTATGTTTAGAATTTCTACCCATTTTCCCTGTTAATTCATTCCAGCGAGCAATACAACTGCTCATCAGTCATGCTCAGAAGGGACTGCCAAGCAAGCTATTTTCTCCTGCTTTCTTCCCACCCTCTCTGGAAACCTCCTGAAAGCTCAGGGCTGCGGGGCTGGCAAGCAGCTGTGGTGTTCATCGCTTGCTGAGTGACCACTGAAATCTGACCGCACCCTGAGGCAGTCCAGGAACTAGACATAAAAGGAAACAGCCTCCTTGCTGGTCTCCCTGTCGGGAGATTAATACGCCTGTTTTCTCGCCACAGCCGTCCTAACTTCAGCTAAAAGGCCAGTCTAAAATGTCAGTCCCCAACAGGCTTTCCAAGTTCGAAGCCTGGATCACTTCCAAGGAGAAATGAGTCATTCTGTTACCCCTGTTTCTTAAGAAAGGTCCCTATTGTCCCTATTGTCCAGGTGAAGGCTGGAAGTGGAGAGAGGAATGGATAATTCAGAGCCTGGTCTCGAGGAAATCAGGTAAAGTGATGTTATGGAGGTGGATTCCAGAAACTATTTTTGGTCTGTTTGAATTCCTGGAGGGTTTTAAACTGCGGCCTTAAAGATGTTTGTTATTGTCGCTGTGACATCATTTTCCTCAAATAATAGTATTGCGCATGCTAACTTGACTCGTTCGGTAGATTACATTGCATATCTAAAGAAGTAAACCCAGGAATCATTTTAGCAGCCCCGTTCATTATGCGCTGCCCCAAATACTATTGTAAAAGTGTCCTTTATTTGCAACTTTATTCTAACTCTTGCAGAACGAATGGCAGAAACAATCCAAAAATATATATATTTTTTTAAGGCCGTGATTCTATACTGTACGAGACACAAATGGCACGTTAAAAATGCCCGTGCCGAGCACGCCCCCTTCCTCGAGTCCCCTTTCACATCCAGCTCCTAGACCGCACATTCCCCGCCGCTTCTGCGCCCTCCGAACCCACGCGCAAAGCGAAGGGCCAGCGAGCCGGCGACGGAGCCACCGCCCCTGCCACGCTCTTGGGAAGGAAACCGCAGGCCGCCGGGGGTCCCGGCCCGCGCCTCCCGCTTCCGACCTTGAGTTGTTCACAAAACAGGACAGAAAGCAAGCCCCCCAATTCCACCACCTACCGCTATGGACCCGGAAGAGGTGGCCACAAAGACTTTGATAACCATTTTGGTAATCGGAGAGAGGGCGCCCCCCAACACACCCCCGGTAGGGAACGCGTCGCTAGACACCTCCGGGCGGCGGCGCGGGCGCGCAGGGCCAGGTCCCGGCTGGCGGCGCCCCCCCCCCCCCTCCGCGCAGCCCGGCCTCCCCAAGGCGCCGCGGGGGCATCTTGGGCTCCCCCTCCATTGGCCCCGGAATATTGGGGGATCTGGAAGGAAAATCCTTGATTGGTCGATAAAAGCAGCCACCGGCCTCTCCCTTATCACTTAAACGACCCAACAACAGTCCCTAAAAGGCGAGGCTGCGCTGCGCGCCAATCAGAGGCCTGGGAGGCGGGGAGGCGCTCGGGCGCTGGAAAGGGCAGAACCGCGGGAAGCGGCCGGGTGGCTGCGGGCGCCGCTCTCTAAAGAGCAGCGTCGTTATTTTAGCTTCCTTGTTTTAAACTTTTCTGGCAGATTTTTTTTTTTTATTTAAGTCAGCAAACTGCCTCACCATAGAAGTTCGTTTCTTAGTGGCCTGGTTCCAGATGGGGGCAGTTTTCTCCCTGGACCACCTGTTGCTCCTAAAGAACTGAAACCGACAAGGCGCAGACCAGGTCGGATTTCACTGTTTGGTCAGGCCTGACGACTTCAACAAGCAAACTGCACACTTGTTAAAACTTTGAAAAAGATGGATGATCTGTTCGTAGCCGGCTTTATGCCCTGCTCTTTAGATCTCTTGATAGAGAGAGATTTAAATTGTATTAGAAAGTGGAGGAATACAAGATCTAGAAAGAAGCTCAAATGCTAGAGGTCCCAGCTCTTCTGGTGGGATTCAAAAGCAAGATCAAGGGCTTTGGGGTCAAAGGGCTACTCCGTCAGAAAGCCCGGGGAAGAGGGGGGAGCAGGTGAGGGGGGTTTTAGTCTGATTTTTATTTTACTTCCCCCGCTACTTGCCACCATCAACGCTACCTGGAGATGGCGCTGGGGTCCCAGAGCCAGGAGGGGTCTCTGGTGGCTTCTGCACCCGCGCCTTTTTCCCAGTGTCCCTGGAGGCCTTGAGGACTGCCCCCTCCCCTAGGCAGGTGTCTGCTATAAGAAAGGACACCGCTGCCTCTGGACTGTCTCCAATTCATTTATGTCACGATAAATGACCAAGATGACGCTACCGAAATTTAACGTATGGCATCAAAACGCAAAGGTAACTACTCTAAAATCTAGGTCCTGGGTGCATGTGTGTTATGGTTCCCTAAAATTAAGTCACTAGCATTAAAAATTGCATTTTAAAGTCAACCAAAGATTAAGGTTCATTTTTCCTTTCATATATTCTGGTCTGTATTTTCAAAATGCCTACAGTATGTGCTATTTTTGTCATACAAAAAAGGAAACATGTTTTCACAATTTAGCCTTAAAACCTGCAGCAAGAGCATGCTATTTTTCTCCAAATATTTTGGGGTTTTTTTTTTGTTGTTGTTCTTGTTGTTGTTTTTTCCTCCAAATATTATTTAAGAAAATACTAAAGTATACACATTTATGATTTTATGAATTAGTGACATTAGTAAACTCTAGCTGCATTCTCACTTGCTCTGGAGAACATGTCTCCTGATCAGAGCAGGGAAACTGCCTTCAACATGACAGCCCTCCACCTGCCTGCCCTAAACAGAAGTATATTTCCCACTTGAAACAATAGCTAACATTTTTCCAGCATTCACCATGTGCCAGCTCTGCTCTAAACTGCATAACCACCCCCTTAAGCTCCCTTAACCCAAGATGGGATTTCTATTATCATCCCCTCTAAGAGAGGAGGACGCAGAACTAGAGGCAATGGGAAAGGTAAATGGTGGACCCAAGACTTTAGCCCAGCCCATGACCCCCACATCAAACTGGAAAGCCTCCTGATACACTACCCTCAAACCGCTAACGCTCCCTTTCTGCACAGCAAATTATTTTCAGAAGTTTAATCTTTTAAAAATGGCCACAAAAATGAAAGACCCCTGTAATTTATTACAGTGATGCCAGTGAACTTCAAGACAATTAATATGGACACCAAACATTCCAAATGAATCTTAAAATACAGCTCAATAAATTTCTGACTTAGGAAATTAACATGGGAAATAAGTTGTGTCATTTAGTGAGATGCTCGAGGCTACTCATTTAACATCTCTGATTGGTATCTTAAGTCAAATAACAACACTTTTTGATCTGAACAATTTTTGATTAAATAGTACGAGGTATTAGCTCCAGACTTCACGGAGCTCCTTGGGTGATCTTATGGTAACTGATACCAGGTGCTATGTTTTGATTTATATAACTTCATGGGTAACCTAAAATAAGATATAAAGGCCTATTGAAGCAGGCTAGTAATATAGGGAATCAATAGATGGATCTGGAACCTGGCAGAGTCCACGTGGACATCAATAACCCCAAGATTCAGCACATAATGAGGACTCCACAGATGTTAAAGTAGTATAAAAAGAAAAAATATGTGTGTATATAGAGGTGTGAAATCTCAAAATATTAATAAATCATTATGGACCCACTTGTATCTTCAAAAAAAAAAAAAAAAAAAAAAAAAAATAACCCCAAGATTCTGCCACTCAGAAGACTTCCTCCAGAAGCCAGAAGAAGCCCCTGATATTCCCCAAGGACTTTATCATTGGGCCTTCATGGGGGATTGATGGGAAAGATAATCAAAACAGTAAACAGCTGGAAAGCCTCCCCTGTCATTAGCAAAGGAGTGGGATAATTAACAGTTTAAAAAGCAAGCAGGAAGCCTGAGTGCTCTCTGAGTGCTCTCTCGTGCACTGTCTCACCTGTGGACCCCTGTTCCTGCCCTCCGCACACCTCTCTCTCTGTTTTTCCTCTGCCATGTGGCCACGCAAGTAAACCTGGGGATTTATAATCTATGACGGGAAACTGTAGCCTGTAAATCAGCCCGCTTGACCATTTTTCAACCCCTTCCTTTCTGCCTGGGACCCCCGATCTGTTACTTTCTCCCATTTCTCATCCCTCCCTACCTAAATAAATTACTGGCCTAACTTACCGACGTGCTCTTGAAATTCATTTCTGCAGCATTTTCAAGAACCTGGTCAAAATCCGGTAACACTATGTTTACCATATAGAAAGACGGGAGTGACCACCATGATAATTAAAAAGCCATTGCTTCTGCTGTGTACTCAAAGGGCCTCTTCCCCCTCCCCACATACACAGACAGAAAAGAACCATCCCCGTCAAAAGCAGAAACAAAGGCTACACATTTTGAGACAGAAAGAGTCAAATGCCTGCAGAGACTGGGAGCAGGAGATGAGCTGGTAGGAAAGAGGGGAAGAGACTGAGGTTGGCAGGGATGTTCTGAGGACCCTCCAGCTCTCGGCTTCCTCCAGTTCTGATCACCAAGGCTGCCAGTATTTCCTTACAACAAACTGTTTCTCTTCTGACTGTCCTGGGAGCACAAGCAGCTGCCAATTGTCAGCCCATCTTCCCAGGAGTATCCAGTCTAAGGGGCACGTGTCTCATGTTTGTCTGCCCAGCCCACCACTGCCACTAAACACAGTCCCCTCACATCTTATATGGACAACTCACCAGCTAAGTTTCTATCAATATCAATATTAGGGTCTATCAGTATCGAGGATGGGCACTCTAAAAGGGCACACAGGAAGGAATGGTGATGTGAGGGGGAAGCCTCACCCAACCCTCCCCTACTAAGGTGGAATTAAACAGCATCTGATGGAAAATGCTCACTGCCCCTATTACATTAAAAAAAAAAAAGTGCGAAAGCCCTAAAGGGAAAATGTGATCAATTTGATTTTACACAAATATCAAAATATACTGCCAATTAAAGGTAATTGATGAACTGGAAGAAATACTTGCAAATACACCACGGACCAAAGAAATACTTATCAAAAGTTCTTACAAATCAATTTTCACAAAGATGAACAAGTTCAAAAATGAAAAGTTCAACAAAAGGCAAAGATTATCAGACTGGATTTTAAAAAAGTAAAAACATGATCCAATTATATGCTGTCTGCAGAAGACACACTTCAGATTCAAAGATGCAAACGGGAGAGGACTGTGGGACGATGGCAGGGTAGGAAGCCCAGGGATCTGTTCCTCCACCAAAACAACTATTGAACTGGCAGGAACTGTCTGAATCAACTATTTGAAACTCTGGAGTCTAGAGAAACACTTTGCAGCATCCAAGGAAAAGCAGAGGAAGAAGCTGGTACTCTCTCTGCAGTGATTATGGTCCCCCACCTCCCAGACTTGTGGGGACTGAGGATCCAGCTCCTGGTGTAGCTTGCTGGTGCCAGGGTGGGACATAAAGACCCAGTCCTCCAAACTTGGGGGGTGGGGGTCTGACCATTGATTTCTGCTTTTGATTAGCTACTTCAGATCACTGGGGACCAGCTCTGAGGGCAGCTACTGTTCGAAACACACTCAGGAGAAGGCAACTCGGTACACTCCCTCAAAACCACAGAAAACAGTTACATTAACTGAGCAAGTGCTAAATCAAGCTTCAAAGCATACCAAGAAGCTCCTGGTACCCTTGCTGGCCCCTCGCTCACCCCTTTGACAATGCAGGGTGGAACTGGCTGGCACTCCCATTATGGGCCCCTGGCCCCATTCCAGAGGGAGCAGAGTGGCCCCAGTGAGCACACTGGGGTACATATATGTCAGTGCCAATCTATCGGGTAAAGGTCTGAGAGACTGAGCCTGTGAACCTGTCTCAGGCTCAAACACCCAGACTCGGTCCTGAGGGTAGAGAAGTGTCTTGCAGAAGCTGCTGGGACAGTGTGAGAAACAATTAACTAAGTCCAAGTGGCCTGGGGCAAACAACTACCTACATTGAGTCACACAAAAGAGTCCCCAGGAGGGGATGAAAGCCTATTTCAAAGGAAGTAGAGAAGGTGTTGAATCAAACTTCTGTAAACTGTAAACAGGAGGATTCCTAAGGCAACATGCAAGCACAAGTTCAGGAAAAGAAGCAGATTCCACACAGACTAAGATAAGACAGAAAGGACCCTGTTCTCTGCTTATGTCTCAAGGTGAATTTCTTGATAGGGTGGCTAAACTCAGAAGGAGCCCATTAGCCAAAGCAGGGTCAATTTTCAAAAGAGAGTGAGAGTTGCTTTTTGCCTTAGTTCATTTTTATTAGCTTCTGGCATTCAAGAAAATTTCTGTCATATCACTAGCTGGATACAAACTTAATGAACAACCCAGGGACTAAATCCCAGAGTTAACACTTTAAAATATTAAAATGTACAGTGTGCAATGAAAGATTACAAGACAAACAAATAAACAGGAAATAATGGCCCAACCAAAGGAACAAGATAAAAATCCAGAAACCATCAACAAAGAGGATCAGACTTTGGACATATTGGAAGATTTTATAAAAATAATCCTCAATATGCTCAAGAAGATAAAAGAAAATATAGAGAAAGAACTAAAGAATATGAAGACGACAATGAATGGACAATAGAGGACTCTCTTTGAGATTGTCTATAGGAACCAAACAGAAATACTAGAGTTGAAAAACACAATAACCAAAATGAAAAATTCCCTAGGTGGTTTCAACAGCAAATTGGAAATGGCAGTAGAAAAAAAATCAGTGATCTCAAAGACAAAACAATTGAAACAATTCAGGTTAAGGAGCAGAAAGTAAAAAGAATAACAGAGCTTAACAGACTTGAGGGACATCATCAAGCAAACCAATGTTCACATTACAGGAGACCCAGAGTGAGGAGAGAGAAAGACACAGAAGGAATATTCAAAGAAATAAACTTCCCAAATTTAAGGAAAGACATGAATATACACAATCAAGAAGCCCAACAAACCCCAAACAGGATAAACACAAAGAGAACCAAAATGTAGTAATCAAACTGTCCAATTGCCAAAGATAAGGAGACAGTTCGGAAAGCTGCTAGAGGAAAGCAATGTGTGGTGTACAAAGGAATCCCAATAAAATTAAATGCCAATTTAATTAAAAAGCCAAGGTTGTGAGAAGAAAGTGGAACAAATTATTTAAAGAGCTAAAAAAAAAAAGTCAACCAAGAATTTTAAATGTGACAAGACTTTCTTTCAAAAATAAGGGAGAGATTAAGACAGTCCCAGATAAGCAAACTCTGAAGGAGTTTATTACCACTAGTCCTGCCCAACAAGCAACACTAAAGTGAGTTTTTCAGACTGAAAGGACACTTAGACAGTGGATCAAAATGGTATAAAGAAACAAAGATCCCCAGCAAAGGTAACCATATGGGTAATTATAAATGGTAATACTGGGAAGCAGACTTGGCCCAGTGGTCAGGGGGTCCGTCTACCACATGGGAGGTCTGTGGTTCAAACCCCGGGCCTCCTTGACCCACGTGGAGCTGGCCCATGCTCAGTGCTAATGTGTGCAAGGAGTGCCCTGTCACACAGGGGTGTCCCCCATGTAGGGGAGCCCCACACACAAGGAGTGCGCCCCATAAGGAGAGTCGCCCAGCACAAAATAAAGTGCAGCCTGCCCAAGAATGGGGCTGCACACATGGAGAGCTGACACAAGATAACGCAACAAAAAGAAACACAGATTCCCGTGCTGCTGACAACAACAGAAGTGGACAAAGAAGAAGATGCAGCAAATAGACACAGAGAACAGACAACCAAGGCGGGAGGGAAGGGGAGAGAAATAAATAAATCTTAAAAATATATATATATATATAAATGATCATACTACTGCTTACAGGCTCTAGAACACAAATGCATAAAAAGTAATAATAAATCTATGGTTTTTGAACCTACAATGTACAAAGATATTATCAGTAACAAGTACAAATAAAAAAGGTAGGGAGACAGAGGGCTATAATAAAATATGTATGCTACTAAAGTTAAGTTAGTATCTGTGATGGTGCATCATCTTGGTCAGGTAATGGTGCCTAGTTGTTTGATCAAGCAAGCACTGGCCTAATTGTTACTGTGAGGCCATTTCATGAACTAAAATCATCAGTGAGTTGATTGCATCTATGGCTGGTTACATCCACAATCAACTGAGGAGACTGCCCTCAGCAGTGAGTGATATCTCATCCACTGGTTGAAGGCCCTAAAAGGAGAGGTGATATCATCAGTCAGAGAGAATTCCCATCTCTACTTCAGACAGACAGCTTCTCTTGGGGAACTCATCGAGGACCTTCATTGGAGTTCCTGGCTTGCGGCCTGCCCTATGGAATTTGATCACATGACACAATTTTATAAAATCTCATACTATTCACAGATATCTCCTGTCAGTTCTATGTCCAGAGAACTCTAAATAATACAGTACCAAATCAAATACGATTGTTATAGAGTAAGAATGTTAAATTTTAACCCCAAGGTAACCACAAAGAAAATATCTGATAAATGTATTCAGAAAGGACTGACAATGGCACAAAATGGTCCAATACAAAAAAAATCAAATAAATATGAAAACGGGCATTATTGGAGAATTGAGTGTCAAAAAGGTCTGAGTAATAAAACCAAAATAGCAAAATGGCAGAAAAAAGTCCTGTGTTATCAGAAATTATTTTTAATGTAAATGGATTGAAGTCTCCAGTCAAAAGGCAGAGATTGGCAGAAGGAATTTTTTAAAAAAGCATGAGCCAACTATATGGATGTTTACAAGAGACTCACCTTAAATTCAAATACATAATTAGGCTGAAAGTGAAAGGATGCAAAGAAATATACCAGGCAAGTAGTAAACAAAGTAGAGCTGGGGTAGCTGTACTGATGTCAGATAAAATAGATTTTACATCAAAAACCGTTACTAGTAGGAAGCGGATTTGGCTCAATGGATGGAGCGTCTGCCTATCCTAATGGCTAATTGGCTAATGGATGGGAGGTCCAGGACTCAAACCCAGGGCCTCCTGATCCGTGTGGTGAGCTGGCCCACGAGCAGTGCTGCCATGCCCAAGAAGAGCCATGCCACACAGGGGTGTCCCCCATGTAGGGGAGCCCCATGCACAAGGAGTGCACCCCGCAAAGAGAGCTGCCCCATGCAAAAAAAGTGCAGCCCAGCCAGGAGTGGCACTGCACACGTGGAGAGCTGATGCAGCAAGATGACCCAACAAAAAGAGACACAGATTCCCAGTGCCACTGACAAGAATGCAAGCAGACACAGAACACACAGTGAATGGACACAGAGAGCAGACAATGGGAGGGAAGGGGAGAGAAATAAATAAAAAATAAATCTTAAAAAAAAACTGTTACTAGGGACAAAGACAGTCATTATATACTGATAAAATGGTCAATTCAACAACAAGACATAATAAGTATATATGCATCTAACAGAAGAGCCCTAAAATATATGAAAAAACTATTGACATACCTGAAGGGAGAAATATACAGTTCTCTATTAAGAGTAGGAAATTTAATACACCACTTTCAACAATGGATAAAACATCTAGACAGAAGATCCATTAGGAAATAGAAAGCTTGAACAATACTCTAAACCAACTAGACCAAACAGACATGTTTAGAACACATCACCAAACAGCAGCAGAATATACATTCATCACTAGTGCACCTGGATCATTTTCCAGGAGGGACCATATGTTATATCTCAGAACAAGTCTCAATAAATTCAAAAATACTGAAGTCATATAATGTATCTAATCTGACTACAGTGCAATGAAGGTAGGAATCAAAAAAAAAAGAGAAATGGAAGGTGCACAATATGTGGAAATTAAACAACATACTCTTTAATTAGCAATTAAAATCACAAGGGAATTAGGAAATATCTTGAATTGAATGAAATATCTTGAAGTGAATGAAAATGAAAACACAACATTTCGAAACATGTGGGATGCAGCAAAGGCAGTGCTGAGAGGGAAATTTTTAGCACTAACTGCTTACATTAGTGTATTGGGAAAAAATTTAGCGAGCATTGTTCAAACCTAAAAGTGAAACATTATGCAGGAAACTTTGTTAATCAGCAAACCAATGTTTTACTGGTCTGCACTTTTCATATTTCAGGAGGAATGATGAGAACTAGAATAGTGGGTACATTGCGGGATGTTTTGTAACAAATAAGAACAGATAGGATGCATTCCGGGAAGTACTGTGTTCCTCTCTGCGAAGACTGGCCACTTTCTCCAGGATTGATGCATAAACCTTGGAATGTACTGCACGGAGAGTGTTGTGTTCCTTCCTTAGGAGGCTGGCCACTTCCTCAGGCACTGACGCAGTATTCGCAAGTTGGCATCTATAGTATCAAGTTCACTGATTATGAGCTCAATAAAAGGGACAGTCCCTGGTCAGGCCAGTTGAAGTCTCACCCTGGGAGAGGGTGCTCTATACACGTGTAGTTTTCAGTCAAGACTCCAATATCAGCTGTTGATTCAGGGCTTCCCAGCCATGAGCTAGACATTGGTAAGTTTGTATATAAGACTGTTCTATTTCTCTGTTATTTTATGACTCTGATCAATACTGATTTAATCTTTTGACTGATTGTGTTATTCTTGTTCCTCATTCTAATTGTCAGTATAGACTTATTAAACTAGATATGCATATATTTTTATTGCACCCAATTGGGACTCTGGCCAGAGGTGGGCCAGGTATGTTGGTGTGTCCCTCGGTTTGGTGAGCTTATGAATGTATATGTACATATCACGAGGGATTGGGATATAACAGTTCGACCCCTGTTTCTAGACAATCCTTCACTTATTTTGTATTCATTCAATTAACAAAGGTTTACTAACTAGGTATAAAGGTTTGTTTTTTTTAAATATTGCATCCACCTGAGACTCTGTCCAGAGATGGGCCAGGTATGCTGGTGTGCCCCCCAGTTTGGTGAGCTTATATCTATATGTATGTCTGTCATAAAGGATTATGATGCAGCGTTGGACCCCTATTTGTAGACAATCTTTTGCTTATTTTATATTCTCCCAATTATTAACAAAAGTTTAATAAAATAAACATATGCCCGTGTATTGCTTTCTTATGCTTGGGTTAATTAACTCATCATATCAATTTATATACATATATATATAGAAAAGCATTAGCAAAGCATTTTATTTAACAGATTAGAGAATAAGAAAGATCTCAAATCAGAGACCTCACTGCAAAACTAGAAGGTCTAGAAAAAGATGAACTAACTAAACCCAAAGCAACCAGAAGGAATGAAATAACAAAGATTAGAACAGATAAACAAATTAGAGATTTAAAAAATAGAGAATCAACAAAATCAAAAGTTGGTTCTTTGAAAGAATCAATAAAATCAACAAACCCATGAGCTAGATTGACAAAGAAAAAGAGAGAGAGGACATGAAGAGGGACTTCCTACCAACCTCACAGAAAGAAAAAGGACTACAAGAGGATACTACAAACAACTGTTTCCCAACAAATTAGATAACCTAGATAAAATGGACAAACACCTAGAAACACACAAACTACCTACACTGACGTGAGAAGAAATAGAAGATCTCAACAAACCAATAACTAGTAAAGAAACTGAATCAGTCGTCAAAAACCTCCCTAGTGGGAAAAGTCCAGGACATGAAGGCTTCACAGGTGAATATTATTAAACATTCCAAAAGTTAACACTAATCCTGCTAAAACTCTTCCAAAACATTAAAGAGGAGGGATCACTCCCTAATTTATTCTGTGAGCCCAGCGCCACCCTCATACCAAAGCTAGATAAAGATAACATAAAAAAATTAAATTGTAGAGCAATATTCTTTATGGAACAGATGCAAAAGTTCTCAACCAAATACTAGGAAACAAAATCCAACAGCATATCTAATAATTATACCACAATGACAAAATAGGATTTATCTCATGTATGCAAGGATGGTTCAACATAAGAAAATCAATTAATACAATAAACCACATAAACAGGATGAAGGGAAAAAACACATATCATCACAATTTATGCAGAAAAGGCATTTGATAAAATCCAGCACCCTTCATGATAAGAACATGTAAGAACTTATAAATACAAGGAAACTTCCTCAACATGATAAAGGGCATTTATGAATAACTCCACAACCAACCTCATACTCAATGGTAAAAGATTGAAATCTTTCCTTCTAAGGTCAGGAAGATGACAAGGATGTTCACTGTCACCATTGTTATTCAACATTGTACTGGAATCTTTAGCCAGAGCAATTAGACAAGAGAAATAAATAAAAGGCATTCAAATTGCATGTAACATAACCCTATACATAGAAAATCCTGGGAAAAAAATCCACAACAAATCTACTAGAATTAATAAATGAATTCAGCAAACTATCAGAGCACAAGATCAATATCCAAATATCAGTAATATTTCTATACACTAGTAGTGAAATATTGCTGAAGAATAAATGATTTTTAAAAATCAGTTTACAACAAAGAAAAAATGAAAACAAGAAACTTTTTTTTTTATAAATTTTTTTTTTTAAAGATTTATTTTTATTTATTTAATTCCCCTCCCCTCCCCCGGTTGTCTGTTTTCTGTGTCTTTTTGCTGCGTCTTGTTTCTTTGTCCGCTTCTGTTGTCGTCAGCGGCACGGAAGTGTGGGCGGCGCCATTCCTCGGCAGGCTGCTCCCTCCTTTGCGCTGGGCGGCTCTCCTTATGGGTGCACTCCTTGCGCGTGGGGCTCCCCTACGCGGGGGACACCCCTGTGTGGCACAGCACTCCTTGCACGCATCAGCACTGCGCTTGGGCCAGCTCCACACGGGTCAAGGAGGCCCGGGGCTTGAACCGCGGACCTCCCATGTGGTAGACGGACGCCCTAACCACTGGGCCAAAGTCCGTTTCCCTAGAAACTTTTTTTTAATTAAAAAAAAATCTATTAGTTACTATTTAGAATAGCAACTGAAAGTACCAAATATCTAGGAATAAAACTAACCAAAGATATAGAGGACTTGTATACAGAAAACCACAAGACATTGCTAAAACAAATCAAAGAGACCTAAATAAATAGGATATTCCATGTTCATGGATTGAAAGACTAAATATTGTTAAGATGTCAAGTCTACGCAAAGTGATTTATAGATTCAATGCAATTACATCAAAATTCCCACCATTATCTTTGCAGAAATGAAAAAGCTAATCACCAAATTTATATGGAAGGGTAATGGGCCCTTAATAGCCAAAGGCATTGCAGTGTTTTGGAGTTATATACCCCAGAAAAACATGTTTTTAAACCTAATCCATTCCTGTGGGTATGAACACGCTGTAAGCAGGACTTTCGGATGAAGTTACTTCAGTTAAGATGTTGGCCAATCAATCAGGATGGATTTTAATGCTATTACCTGAGTCTTTTATAAGAAAAGAAAAGAAAAGAAGAGAAGAGAAGAGAAGAGAAGAGAAGAGAAGAGAAGAGAAGAGAAGAGAAGAGAAGAGAAGAGAAGAGAAGAGAAGAGAAGAGAAGAGAAGAGAAGAGAAGAGAAGAGAAGAGAAGACCATAGGAAGCTACCAACTGCAGGTAATGGAACCCAGACGAGAAGAGAGAGGCCAGGAGAGGTCACCATGTGCATTGCCATGTGACAGAGGAGCACCACACTAAGGATCACTGGCAGCCAACTTCAGCCTTTGTGAAGAAAGTATCAGCTTGATGATGCCTCGATTTGGGCTTTTTCCTAGACTCAAATCCATGCACTAATAAATGCCTGATGTTTAAGTCAACCCACTGCATGATATTTGCTTGAGCAGCCAAGGAAACTAAAACAGTCATCTTGAAAAAGAAGAATGAAGTTGGATGACTCACACTTACCAATCTTAAAACTTATTACAGGGAAGTGGATGTGACTCAAGCAATTGGGCTCCCATCTACCATATGGGAGGTCCAGGGTTCAATTCCCAGGGCCTCCTGGTGAAGTTGGCCCAAGTGGAGAGCTAGCCCACGCAGAGTGCTGGCCTGTGTGGCAAGCTGACCCAAGCAGAGAGCTGGCAGAGCAAGATGATGCATCAAAAAGAGACACAGAGGAAATACAATAAGAGATAAAGCAGACCAGGGAGCTGAGGTGGTACAAGAGATTAAGCACCTCTCTCCCGCTCTGGAAAGTCCCAGGATCAGTTCCCAGTGCCACCTAAAGAAAAGACAAGCAGACACAGAAGAACACAGAACAGATTCAGGGTAGGGGAGAGGAGGGTAGAAATAAATTAACAAATCTTTTTTTTTTTAACTTATTACAAAGCCACAGTAATCAACACAGCATGATACTAGTACAAGGACAGACATATAGACCAATGGAATCAAATCAAAAGTTCAGAAATCAACCCTCACATATACAGTCAAATGATGTTTGACGAGAGTGCCAAGTCTACTCAATCGCGAAATAGTTTCTTTAACAAATAGTGATGGGAAAACTGAATGCCCACGTGTAAAAGAATGAAGGACCCCTACCTCATACCATATAGAAAAAGTAACTCAAAATGGATCAAAGACTTAAATATAAGAAGTAGGACTATAAAACTGCAGGAGGGAAGCAAACCTGGCCCAATGGATAGGGCATCCACCTACCACATGGGAGGTCCGTGTTCAAACCCCAGGCCTCCTTGACCCGTGTGGAGCTGGCCCATCCATGCGCAGTGCTGATGCGCACAAGGAGTGCCATGCCACACAGGGGTGTCCCCCACGTAGGGGTATCCCCCGTGTAGGGGAGCCCCACATGCAAGAAGTGCACCCCGTAAGGCGAGCCGCCCAGCGCAAAAAAGTGCAGCCTGCCCAAGAATGGCACCGCACACAGAGAGCTGACACAACAAGATGATGCAACAAAAAGAAACACAGATTCCCAGTGCCGCTGATAAGGATAGACGTGGTCACAGAAGAGCACACAGTGAATGGACACAGAGAGCAGACAACTGGGGGAGGGGGGAAGGGGAGAGAAATAAATAAAAATAAATAAATCTTAAAAAAAAAAAAGTAAAACTGCTGGAAGAAAACAGAGGGAGCATCTTTAGGACCTTATATTAGGGAATGGTTTCTAGACTATATACCCAAAGCACAAACAATAAAAGAAAAAATAAATAAGTCTGACCTCATCAAAATTAAAAACTTTTGTGCCTCAAAGGACTTTATCATGGAAGTAAAATGACAGCCTACACAATGGGAGATAATATTTGGAAAACACATCTGAAAAGAGTTTACTGTGTATATTTTTTTAAATCCTACAACTCAACAATAAAAATACAAACAACCCAATTAAAAAATGGGCAAAAATCTTGAATAGATACTTTTCCAAAGATATACAAATGACCAAAAAGCACATGAAAAGATGCTCAAAATCATTAGCCATTTGGGAAATGGAAATCAAAACCACAATGAGATACCATTTCATACCCACTAGAATGGATAGATTTCAAAAAATTGAAAATAACAAGTTTCTCCCAGATGGAGAATCTGGGAATATTCATTCTTTGTTGGTGGGAATGTAAAATGGTGCAGTTGCTGTGAAAAGCAGTTTGGTGGTTAAATATAAAATTACCATATGACCCAACCATCTCATTTCTATGTATTTATCTAAAAGAACTGAAAGCAGGGACTCAGATATTTGCACACTGATGTTCATTGCAGCATTATTCACAATTGCCAAAAGATGGATGCAACCCAACTGTCAATCAACCAATGAATGTATTGAAATGTGGTATATATTCACAATGGAATATTATTTGGCCATGAAAAGGAAAAAAAGTCCTAATACATTGAACACATGGGTGAACACTGTACACACTATGTTCAGTGAAATGAGCAAGACACAAAAAGAAAAATATTGTATGATCTCGCTGATACGAAATAATTAGGATAAACAAACATGTGAAGTAAAAACTAGAATTTGGATAACCAGGGACTAAGGTGGCAGTAGAGAATAGTGAATTAATGCTTACATTGTACCAAGTTTCTATTTGGGTTGATGGACCAGTTTTGGTAATAGATGATGGTGATGCCAGCACAACATTGTGAACATAATTAACAGCAGTGAAATATATATCTGAATATGATTAAAAGGGGAAATGTTAGATTTTATATATGGTAACAGAATATATTTGAATGTGGTTAAAAGGGGGAAATTTATGTAATATATGTATTACTAGAATAAAACATTTTTTAAAAGATACAAATAGATTGAAAGTAAAAGGATAGAAAAAGATATATCATGCAAACAACACAAGAAAACAGGAATGGCTACATGAATATCAGGCAAAATACTTAAAAAAAAATACATTACTAGAGATAGGGTCAGTTTAAAATGAAAAAAATAATCTATCAAGAAGCTATGACAGGATTGTGGGACAATGGCATTGTATTAGGCAGATAATGCTCAGATCACTCACAAAAACAACAGAGAAGGAGCCAAAAGCTGCCCAAAGGACCTGCTTTGGGGGTCAGCAGAACAGGACAGTGCTTCACAACTCCCAGGAAAGTGAGGGACAGAAAGGCATAGAAGCCAAAACAACAAACTGAGAGTTACTAAACCTCCCAGTTGCCAGGAAGGGCTCTGCTCCCCCACCCCGGAGACATTCAGTGGGATAAAACCCCTGGCTAATTTCAACTAACTGAAAGGGGAGCAGATGTTGTTACAAGGGAAAAGGGAAGGGAAGTTGGGGGCTTTTCTTCAGTGAATTCGGCTGGTGGAACCTACTTTGAATCTCTCCTCTGGCCAAAGGAAAACAAAAGAAAACCAGGAGAGATACACTTCTGTGGAAAGATGTGTCAACGAGCACCATCTGCTGGCTGGTTTGGAAGTTACATGGACAAAAACTGCTTTTAGAGCTCTCCTTACCCCACCCGTGGGAGAAAGTCTGTACCCTAATTAGTAAGTGAGTCCCTGGCACAACTTTGATAACTTAAGCTGGGAAATTTTTTTAAAAAGATTGATTGATTGATTGATTGATTGGATTGATTGATTTCTCACCCCTCCCCCACCCCCGTTGTCTGTTCTCTGTGTCCATTTGCTGCATCTTCTTTGTCGGCTTCTGTTGTTGTCAGCAGCATGGGAATCTGTGTTGCTCTTTGTTGTGTAATCTTGTGTGTCAGCTCTCCATGTGTGCAGCGCCATGCCTGAGCAGGCTGCACTTTCTCTTTTGCTGTGCAGCTCTCCTTACAGGGCACACTCCCTGCGCATGGGGCTCCCCTACGCAGGGGACACCCCTGCATGGCACAGCTGGGAAATTTTAAAGACTTAGGATAAGTTGAACCAAATATCAAAGAAGAGCTGTGAAACATAATAATAGGCAAGGGAGAGAAATTGGCCATCAGAGTAAATTCACCAACATAGACACCAGCAAAAAATTACAAGCCATACTAGGAAACAGGAAGAGATGGCCTAGTCAAAGGAGCAAACCAAATATCCTGAAGAGATTCAGAATTTAAGACAATTAATCTATGATAACAATTCTCCTAAATCACTTCAAAGAATTTAAAGAAAATATGACTAAAGAAATTAAGGGTATTATGAAGACAAAGGATGAGCATAAAAAACAATTTGAAAGTCTGCAAAGAAAGGTAACAGACTGTATTAGCCAAAGGGGTGCTGATGCAAAATACCAGAATTTGGTTGGTTTTTATAAAAGGTATTTATTAGGGGTAGGAGCATACAGATACCAGGCCATAAAACATAAGTTACTTCCCTCATCAAAGTCTATTTTCATATGTTGGGGCATGATGGCTGCCAACATCTGTGAGGGTTCAGGATTCCTGGGTTCCTCTGGGCTCAGCTCCTCTGTTTTCTCCACAAGGTCAGCTGTAGACTATCGGGCCAGTGTCTCTGTCTCTCCCTGGGGCTCCAGCTTAAGGCTTTGGCATCAAACTCCAACATCAAAACTCAAACATGTCCTTTGCCATGCCTTTTATCTGTGAGTCCCCACCCTTTAGTGGGACTCAATGCCCTACTGGCACAAGAGGTTTATATAATTACTTAATCAAGTAAACTTATGAATCAAATATAATCTATTATGCCCAGAGGAAAAGATCAGTTTACAAACATAATCCAATATTTCTTTTTGGAATTCACCAGTAGCATCAAACTGCTACACAGACCTTATGGGAATGAAAGAATGGATAAGGGAAGCAGATGTGGCTCAACTGATAGAGCATCAGCCTACCATATGGAAGGTCCAGGGCTTGATCCCCAGGACCTCCTGAACTGTGTGGTAAGCTCGCCCACGCACAGTGCTGCCACATGCTAGGAGTGCTGTGCCATGTCGGGGTGCCCCCACATAGGGGTGCCCTATGTGCAAGGAGTGCGCCCCGCAAGGAGAGCTGCCCTGCATGAAAAAAGCGCAGCCCATCCAGTAGTGGCGCCGAACACACACAGAACTGACACAGCAAGATGATGCAACAAAAAAGAGATGCAGTTTCCCAGTGCTGCCAGATAATGCAAGTGGACACAGAAGAACACACAGCGAATGGATACAGAGAGCAGACAATGGGGGGGAAGTGGACAGAAATAAATAAAATAAATCTTAAAAAAAAAAAAAACTACGATTTTTTAAAAAATAATGGATGAGATTAAAAATACATTAGAAGCACCTAAAAGCAGGTTTGAATTGCTTGAAGACAGAATTAGTGATTTTGAAGATATAACATCTGAACTGGAAAAGACAGAACAGAAATAGAAAAGAATGGAAAAAATGGAACAGGGTCTCAGGGAATTGAATGACAATGCAAAACACAAAAACAAATGCATTATCAGTGTCCCAAAAAGAGAAGAAAGTAGAAAGGGGGCAAAAAGAATATTCGAGGAAATGATGACTAAAAACTTGCCTACCCTTATGAAAGACATAAATATCAATATCTAAGAAGGACAATGCACCACAAACAGAATAAGCATGAACAGATCTACCCCAAGATACCTACTATTCAGAATGACAAATATCAGAGATAAAAAGATTTTGAAAGAAGCAAGAGAAAAGCAAAGCATCATATACAAGGGAAACTTGATAAGTTTAAGTGCTAACCTCTCATCAGAAACAATGGAGGAGAGAAGAAAGCAGTATGATGTATTTAAGATACTGAAAGAGAAAAACTGCCAGCCAAGAATTCTGTATCTGGCAAAGCTGTCCTTTAATAATGAAGGGGAGTTCAAAGTCTTCACAGACACAAACAAAAACTGATAGAATATGTTACCAAAAGACCAGAATTACAAAAGATACTAAAGGGTGTGCTTCAGCATGAAAGGAAAAAACAAGGGCAAGAGACTTGGAGAAGAGTGTAGAAATGAAGATTATTAGAAAGGTTTAAAAAGATAGACTTGGGAAAGGGACTTTGGCCCAGTGGTTAGGGCATCCGTCTACCACATGGGAGGTCCACGGTTCAAACCCCGGGCCTCCTTGACCCGTGTGGAGCTGGCCCATGCGCAGTGCTGATGTGCGCAAGGAGTGCCCTGCCACGCAGGGGTGTCCCCCGCATAGGGGAGCCCCATGCGCAAGGAGTGCACCCCATAAGGAGAGCCGCCCAGCGCGAAAGAAAGTGCAGCCTGCCGAGGAATGGCACCGCCCACACTTCCCGTGCCGCTGATGACAACAGAAGCTGACAAAGAAACAAGACGCAGCAAAAAGACACAGAAAACAGACAACCGGGGTAGGGGAGGGGAAGTAAATAAATAAAAATAAATAAAAATAAAAAGATAGACTATAGTATGATATGACAATAGAACATCAAAGGTCAAAGTGGATGATGTTAAGTAATGCTTTTATATTGAATATTAATGTCTTGAACTCCCCAATCAAAAGACACAGACTGATAGAATGCATTAAAAATATGTGAGCCATCCATATCTTGTCTCAAAGAGACTCACCTCAATGTGAGGACACAACCAGATTAAAAGTGAAAAGCTGGAAAAAGATATTCCACACAAACAATAACCAAAAAGAGCTGGAGCAGTGATACTAATATCAGAAAAAATAATTTTAAATGAAAAACTGTTATAAGGGATGAAGAAGGTCATTTTATATTAATAAAAGGGGGCAATTCAACAAGAAGAAATATTGATTTTAAATATTTATGCATGCAACCTCAGTGTTCCAAGATACATGAGGCACACACTGGCAAAGCTGAAGGGAGAAATAGATATCTCTACAGTAATAGTTGGAGACTTCAGTACACAACTCTCAATATTGGTTAGAACATCTGGACAGAGGATAAATAAAGAAACAGAAAGTTTGAATAATATGATAAATGAACTAGACCTAACAGACATCTATAGAGTATTGCACCCCAAAATAGCAGGATATACATTCTTTTCGAGTGCTCATGGATCCTTCTCCAAGATAGAACATATGTTGGGTCACAAGACAAGTCCCAATAAATTTAAATAGATTGAAATTATACAAAACACTTTATCTGATCATAATGGAATAAAGCTGAAAATCAATAATGGATGGAAAAAGAGAAAACTCATAAATATATGGAGATTAAACAACACACTCTTAAATATTCAGTGAGTCAAAGAAGAAGTTGCAAGAGAATTCAGCAAATATCTTGAGATGAATGAAAATGAGAAAAGAACGTATCAAAATCTATGGGACACCACAAAGGCAGTGCTGAGAGGAAAATTTATAGCCCCCAATGCTTACATTAAAAAAGAAGAAAGAGCTAAAATTGATGATCTAACTGCACACATGGAAGAACTAGAAAAGAAAAGCTAACTAATCCCAAACCAAGCCAAAGGAAAGAAATAGTAAAGATCAAGGCAGAAATAAATGAAATCAAGAACCAAAAAACAATACAGAGAATCGACAAAACCAAAAGTTGGTTCTTTGAGAAGATCAACAAAATCGACAAACCCTTAGCTAGACTGACAAAGAAAAAAGAGAGAAGACAAATAAATAAAATCAGAAATGAGAGGGAGGACATTACCATTGACCCTGTAGAAATAAGAGCGATCATAAGAGGATACTATGAACAACTGTATGCCAAAAACCTAGAAAATGTAGATAAGATGGACAAATTCCTAGAAACACACAAACTGACTTCAGAAGAAATAGAAGACCTCAACAAACCAATCACAAGTAAAGAGATTGAAACAGCCATCAAAAACCTCCCAAAGGAGGTTATCAGAGTGGTCGCGCTTAGGCATACCTCAGCAGGACCCCAGAAAAAGCCAAAGTAGATACAACCCTAGGTACTGGTTCTCCTGAAGGCTACAGAGATCCACAGGGTATAATAGTCATGGCAGATGGATTTGGAGCTCTGTGCCATGTCAAAGGGCCCTACTTTGGAATTTGTGCTCCTGAGTGTGATGGAGCTGGAATGAGATATGACTTTTCTACGCATGCCTCTTCTGTCACTTTTACTGAACCTGTGGTTGGTGCTAGGGATGGTCCATACTTGGGAAACTTGAATCTCTGGACTGTCCATGTGCCAGCTGGGCCCTGAACCTCAGCAGAGTGGTGACTTCTACTCTCTGGTTCATTGGTCTTACCCAGGTCAGCTAACAGGGAGGTGAAGATGATCAACCACCACACCAGGAAATCAAGAGTGCCTACAACTATAAGCAGACGAATTGCATCCATCATCCATGTGGAATTTAAGCCCCCTCTTGATCGAGAGGTGGAGGGGACATCGCCATCCCAGAGTCCATAGAATGGAGGAATAAAATATGGATTAGAGTGGATTTACTGATATTCTACTATAAAACTATTGTGATGAGTAATAGAAAAAAAATTAGCAACGAGGTGGAGAAAGTGGCCACAGTAGTTGCTGAGGACAGGGAGAAGATAGAAGAGATATGATGTGGGGGTATTTTTGGGATTTTGAGTTGTCCTTAATGATATTGCAGGGTCAGATGCTGGATCTTATATATCCTGCCATAACCCACTGAATGTACTGAGGGAGAGTGTGAACTACAGGATAAACTATTATCTGTGTAGTTCAGCAGTGCCCCCAAATGTGTTCACTGAGTGCAATGAGTTTGCCACAATGATGAGGGAGGTTGTTGGTGTGGGAGGAGTGGGGTGAGGGGGTGAGGGTATACAGGAACCTCTTATATTTTTTAGTGTAACTTTTTTTGTGATGTATATATCTTCAAAAAAATACAGTTTACAAAAATGATGTGGTGGGGGTGGGGAGTAGGTTATATGGGAACCTCTTATGCTTCTTGTTTATGTTTTTTAATGTAACATTCCTTGTGATCTACTAACTTTAATTTAAAATTTTTTTTTTAAAAAACCTCCCAAAGATGAAGAAGCAATAATAATTATAAATATGTAAGGGTCTAATATCATAGCACCAAAATATATAAGCAACACTGACAGAAATGTTAGGGAAAATTGGTAATTCAACAATAGTTACAGACTTCAATATTTCACTTTCAATAATGGATAGAACAACTAGACAGGAGATCAACAAGGAAACAGAAGACTTCAACAACACTATAAACCAATTAGACCTAAACAGACAACTATAGAACACTCTACCCAACAACAACAGAATATACATTCTTCTCAAGCGCATATAGAATTTTCTTCAGAATAGACCATATGCTGCCATAAAAGAAAAAATAAATTTACAAGGATGAAAATAATATAACATATATTCTCCAACCACTGTGGAATGAAATTAGAAATCAAAAGTAGGGGTGGTGGGGGGCAGGGATGGGAAACACATAAATATGTGGAAATTAAACAACTCCTAAATAACCAATGGGCCAAAGAAGAAATCAAAAGGAAAACCAGAATATACTTTTAAATGAATGAAAATGAAGACACAACAAAACAAAACTTATGAGAAGCAGATTAAGTAGTGCTTAGAGGGAAATACATAGTTGTAAATGCCTATATTAAGAAAGAGCAGCAGAATATCCCTGTCTACATATAATAACATGACTTTAAAATGCTGTTTGACCTAATGTAAGGGGGAAATGGAAAGGAGAAATGAGTTTATATGGCTATGAGTCTCTAAAAAAGAGTCTGGAGGTTGTCAGAAGGATTGCCCTTATGCACACCTGAGCATAGTCTCAGAGACAGATAAAGTAGATACAACCCCAGGTATTGGTTCTTTTGAGGGCTAAAGAGACCCACGGGTTCTATGGTCATGGCAGATGGGGTTCACTGCCATGTCAGTTGGCCCTTCTTTGGAGCCGGTGTTTCTGCATGATGGAACTGGACTCAGATGGGATCTCTTTTCACAAGACTTTCATGGTACTTTACTGGAATTGTAGTTGGTGTTGGGGTTTCAGATATATTTAGGGGATTTGAATCTCTGGACTGACAATATGATAGCCACGCCCTGAACCTCAACAGACTTCAACTCCTACACTCTGATTTATTGGACTTACCCCACTCAGCTAACATGGAGTTGAAGAATGTCAACCACACCATGGAGCCTAGAGTGCCTACAACTGAAAGCAGGAGGATTGCATCCAGTATCCATGTGGAATCTAAGCCCCTTCTTGACATAGATGTGCAATGGACACAACCAATCCAATGTCCACAGAGAAAATGTGGCATTGGTGTGGGAAGGGTGGCCATGGTGGCTGCTGGGTGTGGGGAATGGGAGGAAGAGATGAGATGTGGAGGTATTTTCGGGACTTGGAGTTGTCCTGGGTGGTGCTTCACGGACAATTACGGGACATTGTAGATCCCCCCAGGGCCCACTGGATGGAACGTGGGAGAGTGTGGGCTATGATGTGAACCATTAACTATGAGGTGCAGCGATGCCCAGAGATGTTCTTACCAAATGCAATCGATGTGTCATGATGATGGGAGAGAGTGTTGCTGTGGGGGGAGTGGGGGTGGGGGCGGTGGGGTTGAATGGGACTTCATATTTTTTTAATGTAATATTTTTTTTAAAATGAATTGAAAAAAAGAAAGAGGAATGTCAACAATCTAACTTTACACATTAAGACACTGGAAAAAAAAGAATAAACTAAAGGAAAGAAAGCAGAAGGAAATAATAAAGATTACATTGGAAATTAGTGAAATAATTTTTTTAAAACAAAAGAAAATCAATGAAAGCAAAAGTTGACTTTTTTTGTTTGTTTTTTTGTGGGGTTTTTTGTTTTGTTTTTTTAAAGGGCCCAGGGATTGAACCTAGGACCTTATATGTGGGAAGCCAGTACTCAACCACTAAGCTACACTGGCTCCCAAAAGCTGACTTCTGTTTTTAAATCAACCAAATTGATGAACCTTTAGTTAGATTAACCAAGGAAAATAGAAGGCTCAAATTACTAGAATCAGAAACAAAAGGGACACATTTCTACCAATTTTACAGAATAAAGGGGACTATAAGAATACTATGAACAATTTTAGGCCACTGTGATGGTTTGAAGCCATATGGACCCCAGAAAATCATGTTCTTAAAGCAAATCCATTCCCATGGGTATGAACCTATTGTAAGCAGGGTCTTTTTATTTAGGTCGCTTCAGTTAAGGCTTTTTTATTAGGTTATTTCATTAAGGCATGACCCAGTTTGAGTCTTAATCTTCTTACTGGAGTCCTTCATAAGAGAATGAAATTCAGAAAGAGAGGGAGAAAGACACAGAAGAAGTTGAAGCAACAAAACCCAGAAGAAAAGGAAAAGACTAGCAGACACCACAACATGCCTTGCTATGTGATAGAGAAGTCCAGGATCACCAGCAGTCAGTCTTCAAGGAGAAAGCTTTGATCTGGGCATTTTTCTCAACCTCAAAACTGTAAGCTTGTAAGATAATAAATCCCCATTGTGAAAGCCTGCCCATTTCTGGTATATTACTTTGGAAACCCAGCAAAGATAAACACCAACAAATTACATAATCCAGATATGGACAAGTTTCTAGAAAGACACAAACAAAACTCACTCAAAAAAAAAAAAACAAACAGGCAATCTGAACAGGCCTACCACAAGTGAGCACATGAAATGAGTAATCAAAAAATCACTATGACAGTCTGAAGTTGTTTGGTGAATCCCAAAAGTTTATATTCTTAAACTAATCTATTCCTGTGGGTGCAGTATTCTTTGATTGTACTAAATTCAGTTGAGGGGCCTTTGATTAAATTGCTTGATAAGATCAGTTTAGGGCAGGGTTTCTTAACAAGGGGTCTTGAAATGAAATTCAAACAAACATTCTTGTAGGGACAAGTTGGTGTGGGTGTGATATATTTATTAAATAATACACAGTATAGGGTGGACTTAGTAAGGGGTCTGTGGAACAAAAAAGGTTAAGAATCCCTGCTTTAAGGCCTTTTTTTTTTTTTTTTTTTTTGAGGTACTGGGCAGGGAAACAGGGATTGAAGCCGGCACTCTATCACTGAGTCACATCAGTTCTCCTGAGTTGGTGTTTTCATTTCTTTTGCTTGTTGTTGTTGTTGTTTTGGTTTTTTTTTTTTTTAAACAATTTATTTCTTTAGTGCCGACTGGTTACTTGAAGCTTTACTCTACAAGTGGAATATGAAATATGTCCACATTTCTCTGGAGTTTTTGATGCAGACAAAGAAGAGATAGCAGAATCTGCCCTTCCAGGAAGACATACTGTTGAAATGCAGGTCATCTCCTTTGCAAAGGACAGCTTCTGAATTACTCCTAGAAGCTGTTCTGGGACAATGTCAATACTCATTAACAACCTGGCATGTAAACTGGTATTCAGAAGACCACTCCATCTCCTAGAGAATACAAGCAATGGATCTGAAGACCTGTTACCTTTAAATAATCACAAAGGGTCACCCTAGACATTTTAAAAGACAACCATGAATACAGAAATTAAAAGGCCCATCAAAGAAAAGGACTTGGATTGTACTTAAATCATTAAAATAGGGGGTGGGCTGGCTAATAACCTCAAGAAAGAACTACCATAGCTTACTGATTTTAGAAATAATAGGTACTAAAATGGTATTTCCCACTTTTTAAACTTAAGTCAGCCACTAAATATTAAAATGCCTGACAGCTGCCCTTCCAGTCACCCGGGCCTTCCATATAAATAACAGAGCAAACGGTGAGCACATCTAGCTGATAATAAATACATTTTTTCCCTTTCCCCCAAAATGGTAAATCTGATCATCTTGTATGAACTTAAAGCATGAAAAATGTTAAGGAAGCAAATGGTTTGTAACTTTGTAAGTACTTATAATATGGTGTATCTTTCTGCTTAGGAATATTCTGTACTGTAACCATTGTTTCTGTAGTTTAATTAAAACATTTTTCTTGATGTTAGCTTTTCTCAAAACATGTCTTGGTCTTTTATTCCTAGGTTTACTTGAAAGACCTATGTAATTATCTTGTGAATGTCATTAACTGTATGACAGTAAAATGTTTAGTGGCTGACTTAAGTTTAAAAAGTGGGATATGCCAGTTTTAGTACCTATTATTTCTAAAATCAGTAAGCTATGGTAAAACTTTCTTGTTTTGCTTTTTAATGAGGAACGAGGAACCAAACCCCTGACCTTCCATGTGGGAAGCTGGCACTCAACCACTTGAGCCACATCCACTCCCATCTGATGGTGCTTTGATTTGGATATTTCACAACCTTGGAACTGTAAGCTTTTAACCTAAATAAAATCCCCACTATAACAGCCAACCCATTTCTGATACTGTGTACCAACAGCCCTGTAGAAAACTGAGACAACTACCCACAAAGAAAAGCCTAGGCCCAGATGGCTTTATAGCTCATTTTTACTATACATTTGAAGAAGAAAACCAATTATTCACAAACTATTCCAAAAAGCAGAGGTTGAGGGAACACTTCCCAACTCATTTTATGAGGTCAATATTACCCTCATACCGAAACCAGACAAAGATATCACAAGAGAAGAAAACTACAAAAATCCTCTAAAAAGTCTGTCAAGCTAAATCCAGCAAAATCTAAAAAGAATTACACACATGACCAAGTGAGCTTTATCCCAGGGATTAAAAGTTGGTTCAACATTTGGAAATCAATTAATGTAATACATCATATTAATAAAATAAAAAAGTACATGATCATCTCAATAGACAAAATCCAATACCTTGTCATGACAAAAACACTTAACAAACTAGGAACAGAAAGGAAACTTTCTCAACTTAAAATCTGAGCTAACATCATACTTGATGAAATACTAGATGCTTTCCCCCAATATTAGCAACAACACAGGAATATCCACTTTCATGACTTACATTCAACATTGTGCTGGAGGTTCTAGCCAGGGCAACTGGGCAAGAAAAATAAACAGAAGGCATTCAGATCACAAAAGAAGTGGTAAAACTCTTTATTCACAAATGACATGATCGTCTGTATAGAAAATCCCAAGGAACCCACTAAAAATCTATTAGAACCAACAAACAAGTTGAATAAGGTTGTGAGATACAATATCAATAAACAAAAATAAACTATTTTTATATATTTACAATAATCTGAAAATGAAATTAAGAAAACAATTCCATTCACAATAGCATCAAAAAGAATAAAATATTTAGAATAAATTTAATAAAAGAAGTGCTAAACTTATGCAATGAAAAACTAAGCACATTTATTAAACAAATTAAAGACAAGATCTACATAAATAGGAAAACATCCCAGGCCCATGTACTGGAAGACTGAACATTGTTAAGTAAGCAATGCTCCCCAAAATTACCTACAAATTCACCACAATCCCTATCAAAATTCCAGCTGACTTCTTTATACAAATTGACAAGTCGATTCTAAAATTCATGAGAATTGCAAAGGAGCCAGAATAGCCAGAACAACCATGAAAAAGAAGAACAAAGAGAACTCATGTTAGAAAGTAAGCTGCACCTGTAACAAAACAAAAGTTCACTCGATTATGGAGGAGAAAAGAATTTTATTAACGATCTTGCAAGAACGGGCACACAACCAGGATAAAATGGCTGGGGCCGTGCCAAACAACAAGAAACAGTGATATTTATAACCTAAACCTAACACACGGGTCCCTCCCCTGTTCCCCATTGATTGGGTACTTCAGGGGTTACAGCCTATCCGAGTGATCTAACTAACTTACGCAGTTCCTGCTCTGATTCCACGCTCCCTGCATTTCCTACACTCCAGCAGGCTGGGTGAGCTAAACACCGCTTTCACCCCTGGCGCGCTTTTGAAATTTGGCATCACTTTCACTACTGGCCCCGCCCCCAGCACTCACCATTGGCCCTCCCTCATTTCCGCACCACTTTTCAAATTCTTGGCGCCCCAAAGCCACTAGAACCCCTACCCTATCTCCTGGAACAGCAGAGCCAGCTGCCCCTTTGTGAAAATTAAACTTAACCCTTTCCCACAAATCCCCCCTCTTTCTTTGACTCTTAGTTTTCACAATTTAGTTTCTCAAATCTGCTAAGAGCCTCCTCACATTTCATCATAGAGATCTTCATCTTTAAGGGTTTTGCTTGTACTGTATGGGCCTCTGTTTGGTTAGGGCCATTTCAATGCGTTTTTGAGCTAACACTCAGGCACACGGGATGATGCAACCTCCAACTGCTATGAGCACCCCAGCCACAATGATGAGGGAAGTCAGGACATACAGTGCCACTCCTTTCCATTTTCCTAACCAGCTCCCTAACCACCCCGTGAGTGGGTTGTCAATGCCACAATTTTCTGCTAACTCTTCAGATAAGAATTTTCTGTTAAACCTTGAAAGGCCTTGGTGATAGTCCCATCTGGGGCTGTATTATTGGGGATGAAGGTAGAGCAACTACCTCCAATCATAACACAGACGCCTCCTTTTTCTGCTAGCATCATGTCTAGGGGTGTCATATTTTCCCACGCCATTCGGCTAGTAGCTTTCAACTGTTCTGCTATTCCTTAACTGCATCCTTAGTGTAATTAATAAATATTTGTTGATTATAATATATTGTTAATCCAATCCACATTTTTGTTAACTGGTGACCCACCAAAATAAGAATGACTCAAATCCTGCAGGTATCTGATTTCTAGCTTTAAATTTGTTAGGGTCTCCCCGGGGAACTCTAGATACTATCTAGATAAGTTCAGTTGTCAAAGGAACCAAGTAAACTTTTTGTTCTCTTTCCCTGGTTTTGTCTTTTTTCTTCTTTTTCAAATGCCAGGGTAAATGGGATGGCCAATTGAACCAGAGCACAGGTTGCTCCCCACTTCTCAGGTAACGCTGGTCAGAGGACGCCCTTTCCTCAGTACCACCAAAGGTCTGCTCAGGGTATGGCTAAACTGGAGAACTTACCAGAACTATCACTCACATTCCATACTCGTGTACACAGGGCCATGGTCCCAAGGTCCTGGAGCCCTTTTCCCCATCTAGAGAGACAAGCAGAGGGACTTCCTGGACCAAGGCAGGAAGCCAGTACAACTTTGGTGTTTCTCTTTTTGACAGGAGGGAAGAGAGAGGACAGCGTATTACAATTTTCACCAGGAATAGCACTCTGGAAAATAGTATCAGGCACTTAAACTCCCTTTCATGCTTTTCCATACCTAGTGGAAAGGGCTACAATATGAGCAGTGGGTCAGCCTGTTGCACAAGCATAACAGTTGCTCTTGTTCAGATTCTGGGCTGTATATTTGACCCATTCTACCCAGGCATTTGCATCTCCATATCCTGTCTCTATTTCTAAGGTCTGCTTTAGACCTTCTGCCTTAAGCATCCTGACTGCTTTGGGGAACTGGCCTTTGGTGGGTTTTCCCTTGGTATCTCTGAAGGGCTTAGCTGGAGAGGGTGTTGTCAATGTCATATCTACAGGGGAGGAAGGACTCGAAGACAGAACCTCCCCATAGTATCTTTTTTTCCCTCTCCCCTCCCACCAGTTGTCTGCTCTCTGTGTCCATTCGCTGTGTGTTCTTCTGTGTCCGCTTGTATTCTTGTCAGCAGCACCTGAAATCTGTATCTCTTTTTGTTGCGTCATCTTGCTGCATCAGCTCTCCGTGTGTGTGGTGCCACTCCTGGGCAGGCTGTGCTTTTTTGCACTGGGCAGCTCTCCTTACAAGACACACTCCTTGCACGTGGGGCTCCCTTATGGGGGGGACACCCCTGCGTGGCACAGCGCTCCTTGCGCGCATCAGCACTGCACCTGGGTCAGCTAACCACATGGGTCAGGAGGCCCTGTGTTTGAACCCTGGACCTCCATGTGGTAGGCGGACGCTCTATCCATTGAGCCAGATCCACTTCCCTGTCTGCCTTCTTAATAGTTATTACTATTGGATAACTATTACTACTAGTAATAGTTATTACTTCTGAAGTCTTTTGCAGTTTGAAGGGGTATTATCTTTATAAAAGGGTATTTTTACTCTTTAATGGCCTTGAACTTGGTGATACCCATCCTGTATTCATGGTCCATCCCTTATATTGGGTAGTCCACTATATGTCATCCCAATAGGGGCAAGGGGAGGGGCTTGACTGTAACCATTCCCCACTGGCTCTGGGCATAGGTATTTATTTTCCCCACTCAGCCACTGCTGGTGCTCCAAATTCCCAGTCTATTACTTGGCAGGTATCAAACTGCACAGTCTGGGACTCCAGACCTGTGGTTATATTTGCTATCAATCTAACAGGGCTTGTCATGACCTGAATCTGAAACATTATAGTCAGTATAACTATTCTCATTTTCAGAAACTTTAAATTCCTCATCTGTTAGTCTATTAAGGCTCTAGATAAGGAGGATACAGGTAACAGCCTTCCCTCTAAGTGGAGGGATATCTTCCCACAAAGTTCACTGAAGTAGTGTCTGAGCAGTCCCTGCCCCTTTCTGATATGCCCTTCCAACTATTGCCTTCTCAGAGTGATCCTTAAAGGATCCGAAGTTGGGGTTATTTCCCAGGACTTGGATGGTGTTGTTGGATATTTATCATTCAGTTCAGGAACTGGTCCTTTTACTCGAAAGTAGTGGTCCAGTCTTTTTCTGCTGTCCAGACTGCAGTCTCAGTTGTTAACAAAACTTGATAGAGTCCTTCTCAGGTTGGTTGAAGTTTGGACTCCTTCCACGACTTGATTAGGACCCAACTGCCCGGTTGGTGTTGATGCACAGTGAATTAGAGAGGCGGGGTCTGGGCCAGCAAACCACAATGCCTGAGGGATGACAAAGTAGAGGACAAAGCCAGTATATAATTCTTAAGGAAGAGATCCTTTGACTCTAAGGAAGGAAGGCCTCCAGTCCCCTAGGAAAAGGCAAGCCGAAAAGCATTTCATAAGGAGAGATTCCCAGTTCTTTCCTAGGGGCAGTTCTAATTCTCAATAGAGCTATGGTAAGTACTTAATCCAGGGTAACTTTGTTTCTAAGACAATCTTAGAAAGATGCTTCTTTAGAGTCTGTTTCATTCTCTCCATTCTCCCTCAAGATGGCAGGTGCCAAGTTGTATGGAAGTTCCACGTAACACCCAGGCTTCACATAATATTCTGTAGTACACGGGAGGTAAAGGGCTACCATTGTCTGAGTCTATATTTTCCACTAACCATAATGAGGAATGATTTGTTTGAGGATAATTTTAGAAGCTCCTGATGCTGTAGCTGAGGCCAGAGGATATGCCTCCACCCATCCCGTCAGATGATCTACAATAACCGAAACATACCTTAGCCGACCCATCAGGGTCATTTCAATATAATCAACCTGAATACTCTGGAATGGTCTGAGGCCCGGCTCCCATTCACCTTGTTCTTGCTTCCTTAAGACTTTCTTATTAACCTTTTGCCAAATTATACATCATTCACATATTGTTTAGCTACAGTATAAAGACCCACACATGCAAAATACTTAAGAACCAGATCACAGATGGCCCATACCCCCAGTGACTCCTTTGATGTAAGATTGCTAATATCTCCCTCATCACTTGTTTATTCAACATTTGCCTGCCATTCAGGAGCAGCCACCTCCCTTGATCATCTAGGGTTGCTCCTAACTGCTCTAGCTCTTTCACCTCCTTTTCAGAGAATGTAGGCAGCCCGAACTCTTCGGGAATGGAGGGTATTGGGATCATCAACTTCAAAGGGGAATTAAGGGAGGCTTCCCTGGCCTCCTCATCTGCTAACCTCTTTCCCTTTGCTTCAAACGTATATCCTTCCTGATGTCCGTTTATATCCACCACTGATATTTCCCTAGGTAAAAATAGATTGGCCAATACCTGTTTTATTAATTCCCTGCAGACTAACCCTTTTCCTTTGCTGTTAATCTGTCTGCTTTCTTCCCAAATTTTTCCAAAGGTGTGGACTATCCCACAGGCATACTTGGAGTCAGTGTAGACTGTACTATCCTTTTCCTCTAATCATCTGAGGGCTTGACTTAATGCATACAGTTCACAGGTTTAAGTTGACCAGTCATTGGGCAATTGGCCAGCTTCTTTCACCTCACAAGTTAGTCTATCCACAATGGCATAGTCCTTGTGTCTCCTTCCTTCTAGGACCCTGGAGGACCCATCTATGTATAATTTTTCTCCAAGTGCAGGGGAAGGTCCCTGAGGTCAGATCGGACTCTAGTCTGATACTCAGTCAGGTCTACACAATCATGCTCAGGAGCCTCCATTTGGTCAGATCCCTTCCAAAGGAAGGAGGCCAGGTTTAGGCTATGGTCTGTTGTCAATACCAAGTCATTTTTTTTTTCCATTAGTATAGCCTCATACTTCAGAATTCGAGAATCAGTCAACCACCTTCCTGCTTTCTGAGACAGAATAGTTCTGACCTGATGAGGGATGCTAATGACTAAGGCTCCTCTGAAAGTCAGTTTCCAGCTCTCTTCTACCAGGAGAGCTCTTGCTGCCACTCCTTGAATGCAGCCCAGCCATCCCCTGGAGACAGGATCCAGGATTTTGGAAAGGAAGGCTACAGGTCTCCTTTGACCTCCCCAGATTTGGTTCAGAACCCCCTATATCTACTGTAACAAACAGGTGGAAAGGCTTTTCGATGGAGGAGAGGGCCAGAACAGGAGTTTCCACCAATGCCTGACTGAGTCCCTCTAAAGCCTCTATATTCCCCTGAGAGCATACACCTTCATTCTTAAAGGGATGCTGAAGGATGATGGTCACTCTTTTATAACTGCTTCCTGCTGGTTTGGGCCAGTAGGCCTTACCTGACAAGGTGCAAACCCCTCCTGCTATTCTATCATGGTTGGAGGAAGATGATTATGGCACCCTGGGTGAAACTGGCTGAAATCCCTGTATGGCTAACAAGATAGAAGAAATAAACTTAATTAGAATTTTGAGGATAGAGGGTATCATGGAAAGGATACTGGGCCACAAAAATAGAAAAAGCCAGGTGCCTAAAGGATGCAACTTCTCAAAGTTGATGGGCTTTTATTTTGCAGGTTTTCATCAGAAACTGTTTTCCAGGTCCTGGATGAGGAAAGGTTACCCATAGACTATCTTGAAGGGGTTAAGCTGAAGTGGATCCCCACCACCTCGTTTACTGTTTCCTTCCTGGTGGGAAATGCTTAGCCCTGGCAGGATGGCATGTGGGTTTGCCAGTCCTCCCCAGGATATAAGTGGGACAGGTTTTAGAATAAGGGCTAGGAGGAAGACTTGGATTAAGCATGTTCATTAACTACTAAGAAAGTGAAGTTTACCTCTGCATATGATCTAGAAAAGATATTACCATAATCATCAAGCATATATCTAGATAGGAGAGATATAGGTACAATACTTAATACCAATCAATGCACTAATGAATGCATAAGTTTCTTTTGGAGTTGCAATTAATAGATCTAAGCTCCAGGTTTGCAACACCATACAAGTTGTCTCTACATGGGAGCAGGCCATAATGCCAAACGTGTTTAAGTTCTACTCACAGTATTCTGGTGATCATTGCTCCACTTGGTATGTTAACACAGCCAGCATGCTGCGGCCCCATTGACCCTAGAGAGAAAAGCTAGGATTGTAGGCGCCAGTATTCCACTGGCCTGGTATTTAGCGTCCTTCAGCATCATGGAGATTTTTACTTCTACACCTTCACCATGATGACATTAATTAACAAGTACTTTACTTTAGCAATACAGATGCCCAATGGAATCAAGATTATCTTTCTGTACCATCACTTTAATATGCAGGTTGAGGTGGCCTCTGACAGTTTTTCCTGTTAAGAAGCGACTTTTTGTTATTAAAATAAATTCAGTTTCTGTTTAATAATAACTTACTGGAATTAGTCATTCAAACATTTTGGTTTAAACATTCCTTCTACAAACTTCTTATAACTATCCATAACCACATAGACAATAGTTGCTTCATCTCAAGACAAATTCCGCCTTCACAAAACATATTCCCTTACTTAATGCTACCCTCTATAATACATTCTACAACTTGCCATATGCATTCGAGTTTTGTCCTACATACTTCCATCCTGATTTCATGAAAACCAGCTATCTTATCCTAGGAAATAACACATTCTTTTAAACAAACTTATCAAATTTTAGTCAGCACTCCCACAAACCTTTTATGCCTTTCTATATTTACTTAAGTCTCCTATCCCTCATTCTGTTCTGTGAAAAAATAATAAATTATTCTTCTCAATTTAGGCATTTCAAGATTTCCATACTTTATTTATCAATATAAGTTCCTTCTTTTTTTATTTTTAGCCATTTGAATAGAGCTCTTTTAAGAATTTTCATTGTCAATTAAATATTACCACCCAGAGGTATTAAAACATACACTGAAAAAACAGAAAAACACAAAAAGAACTTTGAAAGCAAGGTTGGCACAGAGCCAATCCTCATCTGCCCTGTATTTTTGGCCAGAATACATTGGGCTGTCATTTCCTTTCCCTTGGTCCAATCATTATCGGTCCAATGCTCCAACATCCTCCCTAATGGACTATCTGGAGGAATGTCCCCAGGGATCTTACAGATACCCACTTCCCAGTCGACTAACTGTCTCTGCTCCCATTTTGAGTCTTGTCTGGGCTTCTTTCAAGCCCAGACTCATTGGAATTTTCCCACCACCAAGGCAATGCTTAACAGTCCCTTTTCTTACCTTGGCCTGTGCACAGGGTTACCTGGTCAGTGAGAAGCAGGTTTTCTCTTCCCCTTTTCTTATCCACAATCAGCAGATCTAAGCATCTGGTCTTGGGTTCTTCCAGCTGTCAAATAGATATTTGTCCAAGGAAGATATTCAGTGCCAATAAACACTCAAATATATACTCAACATCATTAGTCACCAGGGAAATGCAAATCAAAACAATGTCAAAGGCGGCCCCCAGCAGCGGCGTCTGAGAGCACTCAATCAGCAGGGCGTACCTTCCCCTCATCTGCCCCAGGGGTCCCCCTCTGAAGCTTTGGATCCTGGACAAGTCTCCAAGATTATTAGAAAGAAAGCTGCACCTATAACAAAACAAGGCTAACCCGATTGTAGAGGAGAAAAGAATTTTATTAACAATCTTGCAAGAACAGGCACACAACCAGGATAAAATGGCAGGCACCAGGCCAAACAACAAGAAAGAGTGATATTTATAACGTAAACCTAATACACGGGTCCCTCCCCTGTTCCCCATTGATTGGGTACTTCAGGGGTTACAGCCTATCGGAGAGATCTAACTAACTTACCCGGTTCCCACTCTGATTCCCCGCTCCTCCATTCCCTACACGCCCGCAGGCTGGGCGGGCTCTGCGCTTCTTTCACCCCTGACCGCTTTTCAAATTGGCACCGCTTCCATTACTGGCCCCACCCCCAGCACACACCATTGGCTCTCCCCACTCTGTCCCCACCTCCAGCACTCACCATTGGCTCTCCCCACTCTGTCTCTGCCCCCAGCACTCACCATTGGCCCTCCCTCCTTTCGGTGCCACTTTTCAAATTCTTGATGCGCCAAAGCCACTAGAACCCCTACCCTACCTCCTGGAACAGCAGAGCTGGCTGCCCCTTAGTGAAAATTAAACTTAACCCTTTCCCACACTTATATGTCACAATTTCAAAACTTACTACATAGCAATGGTAATCAGAACACTGTGGTACTGGCACAGTGATAAACATACAGATCAATGGATCAGAACTGAGAGTCCAGAAACAAACCTATACATCCATGAGCAATGAGGGTGCAAAATCATTCACTGAGAAAAGAATAGTCTTTTCAAGAAATAGTGCTGGGACAACTGGATCACAACTTGCAAAAAAATGAAGATGGACTCATCTCAAGATTGCATAGGAAAATTCACTCAAAACGGATCAAAGACCTAAGTGTAAGATTTAAAACTATAAAACTCTTAGAAGAAAACACAGGCATAAATCTTTGTGACCTTGCATTTGGCAATGGATTCTTAGCTAGAACACCAGGAGCACAAGGAACAAAAGAAAAAGTAAACTGGACTTCCTCAAAATTAAAAGCGTTTGTGCTTCAAAGGACACTATCAAGAAAATGCAAGGGTAATTCACAGAATGTGGAAAAATATTTGCAAATCCTATACCAATGGACATATATCAGAATATATAAAGAACTCTTCCAACCCAATAATAAAAAGAAAAATGACCTAATTTGAAGAGCCAAAGAATCTGAATAGATATTTGTCCAAGGAAGATATTCAATGCCAATAAGCACTCAAATACATACTCAACATCATTAGTCACCAGGGAAATGCAAATCAAAACCATAATGACATAGCATTTCACAGCCTCTAGGATGACTGTAATAAAAAAAAAAAAAAAAAGGAAAACAAGTGTTGACAAGGATATGAAGAAATCAGAATCCTTATAAACTGCTTAGAGGAATGTAAAAGGGTGCAGCTACTTTAGAAAACAGCCTGGCAGTTCCTCAAATGATTATACATGGAGTTATCACATGACCCAGCAATTCTAATCCTAGCTGTATACCCCCCAAAAAAGAAACATATGCCCACACAAAAACTTTTATATGGTTATGATGTGGGCTATGGGTGGCAGGCTCTTTGTCTCTTCAGAGATAATCTAAACTATCTGTGACTTGTGGGTGTGGGATGATGAAAGGTTGCAGTCCTGCCCTTGGTGAGCAGGAGACAGTTTAACAATGCAAGGTCTATAAACTTTAAGTATTCATGGGAAATGCAAAGCAAATATGCTAAAAGCTTATCGAATGCCTGAGGTCCATGCTAAAAGCTTACTAAGATGTGGAAATATATGCTAATTCAAGCCTATTGAGAACTGAAACAAAAGGACCATTTGGCCTTTCCTCTCTGTATAAAAGGGACTAAAAAATCTTGTTCGGGGCTCGGGATTCAAACAGAAAGTTCCCGAGTCCGGCCGGCCGTCAATAAACCATTTTTCCTTCTCAAAATCATTCCTGAGTCCTGGCCTCTCTATACTCAAGTAATTGAACTTCTCTCAAATTCTACAACAGTTATAGCAGCATTATTCCTTACAACCAAAGGGTAAAAACAACCTGAACGCCCATCAACAGATAAATGGATTGATAAACAAAATATGGTATATCCATACAATGGAATATTATTCAGCCACTGGGATAAAGAACTGATACATGGTACAACACCAAGGAACATCAAAAAAACATACCAAGTGAAAGAAGCCAGTCATAAAAATCCACATAAGGAAGCGGATGTGGCCTAAGTGATAGGGCTTCCGCCTACCATATGGGAGGACCCTGGTTTGATCCCTGGGGCCTCCTTGTGAAAAAAGAAAGAGAAAGCATGACTGCATGGTGAGCCAGTGCCCAAATGGTGAGCCAAGTGCTTACACAAGTGCCCGTGTAGCAGGCCAGTGCCTGCGCAAGTGAGTCATGCAGCAAGACGATGACACAACAAAAGAGAGAAGGGGACAGGCAAGGTGGAGCACAGCAGAGACCAGGAACTGAGGTGGCCCAGATGACAGGGAAACTCTCTCCATATCAGAGATCTCCATGATCAAATTCTGGCAAATCCTAGAGGAGAAAAAATGAGAAGAGAAAACAAAGAAGAGAAAGAGATACATTAGATCACACAGGGAATGGACACAGACAGCAAAAAACAGCAGGGTGGGGGAAGCGGGGGACAAATAAATACATAAATCCTAAAAAAAAAAAAAAGTCCACATAGTACATGATTCTATTCAAATAAAATCTTCCTGTCCATGTGCCAGCTGGGCCCTGAGCCTCAGCAGAGTTGCAATTCCTACTCTGGTTTGTTGGACTTACACAGGTCCGCTAACAGGGAGGTGAAAAGAGTGAATCCCATACCAGGGAACTGAGAGTGCCTACAACTGCAAACAGGAGAATTGCATCCATCTTCCATGTGGAACCTAAGCCCCCTCTCAATATAGACGTGGAGTGGACATCACCATCCCAGGGCCCACAGAATAGAGGAATAAAGTATGGATTAGAGTGGACTTACTGATATTCTACTATAAACCTTTTGTGAATACTAATAGAAGAAATTGTATCATTGACGGGGACAAAGTGACCACAGTGGTTGCAGAGGGCAGGGAGAGGGAAGAAGAGATGTGATGAGGGGGCATTTTTGGGACTTTGGAGTTGTCCTAAATGATATTGCAGGGTCAGATGCTGGACATTATATATTCTGCCATAACCCACTGAATGTACCAGGGGAGAGTGTGAACTTCAGAGTAAACTATTACCCACGTGGTGCAGCAGTGCCCCAAAATGTGTTCACCAAGTGTGATGAGTGTGCCACAATGATGGGGGAGGTTGTTAGTGTGGGAGGAGTGGGGTGGGGGGATGGGGAGTATACGGAATCTCTTACGTTTTTTATACTGTAACCTTTTTTGTAATGTATGTATCCTCAAAAAAATACAATTTACAAAAACGAGGGGGGTGAGGGTGGGGTGTGCTTTATATGGGAACCTCTCATGTTTTTTAACATAACATTCTGTGTGCTCTATTAACTTTAATAATAATTTTTTAAAAAAGAAGAGAAAGTGGAACCCCTCCCCCCCAAAGAAAACACGAAGTCTTCATCAAAGGAATACTGAAATCTATAGAGACAAAGAAGATGTGGTAGTTGCTTAGGACTAGGGGAGTGGAGGCTAATGGGAAGACAGTTGGGTGATTGCTGAAGGGTACAGGCTTTCTTGAGGTGATGAAAATGTTCTAAAATTGACTGTGACGATGGTTTCACATATACGTGAATATACTAAAATCCACTGAATTGTACATTTTAAATGTATGAACTGTATGGTAGGTGAATTATATCTCAATAAAACTGCTTTATAAAAGTGGCAAAAGGCAGGAAAAAGCGAATCATAAAATAAGTACTAGTGGCCACTAAAGATATGGAAAAAATGACTAACCTCCCTAGTAATCAAGGAAGTGAATGCAATTAAAGTAAGATGACAAATTTTGACCGATAATCCCCAGTGTAGGCCACGGGCGAGCCCTTCCATTGCCTTAAACTGACAATTGCCTGGAAGGCAGTTTTGGAATACTTTCAGAAAGCCTAAAAATGGGCATATCCTTTGACCTGACAACTTCACGTGTAGGAACTTATCCTCAGGAAATAGTCATGGTGAAGTCAAAAGATTCACCTGAGAGTATTTAACAGGGCATTAATACAATGGCCCAAAAAAATTTTTTAATAGAAATGTTCATAAATTATTCCACATCCGTGTGCAGTCAATAAAAAACAGCTATAATTCCATCATCTAGGTGATTTTTACTTCTTTGTACTTTTCTGTACATTCTAAATTCTCCATACCAAACTCGCCTTACTTTGTAATCGCGCTTTTGGTAGGTGTTCTGTTCGTCGTTCATTTTAGAAACATAAAAAGCCCTCAATCTCACCAAAGAAAACCGAATAGGCTTTGGGAAATGGTAACAGGAAGGAGCGCCCTGCTCTGGATCCAGTCCCTTCGCAGGCGGGGACCAGGCGTCCACAGCCTCCTCGGGGTGCTCCGCTCTTGGTTCGCTCCGTTCCTAGGCAGGAACTGGGGGTCTACACCCGCTTGCTAACTCAGGCCACCTAAGGCTAGCAAAGTCTGGAAGAGAGCGTTGGCCCCGGCTTCAAAACACCCGGGCGCGAGGACGAGAGAGGCCCAGCAGCCGAACGAATGGGAGGCCGCCTCGTCGTTCCCGGCGCGGCCCCGGCTAAGGCAGGGTGCTGGGCACCGAAGAGGGGGGGCGGGAGGCTCGGTCACAAACGTCCACACACACAAATCATTTGATCCCCTCGAATTGGAAGGCCTGAGCCTGCCTCACTCTCCCGGCCAAAGCGCTCTCCCGCGCAGCCGCGCCCCACCTCGAGCGGCACGCTCGAAGTCCGCATGCGCGTGGGCTCCGCCCCGCCGCCGGCCCGTCCCAGGAGACCCTGCGCACCGGTTCCCATGGCGACGCGCGCGCGCGCCCCCAGCCGCCAGGTTGGCGCTGCCTCCGGAGCCGCGCCGAGCAGGTAACGGCGCCGCCTGGCCTGCCGGCATAAACTCCCGCGCCCGGCGGGTGCGCGGCCGGAGCCTCCTGCTAAGTCCTATTTCTGGGCCTTTCGGTGTCGCTTGTCCCTCAGCCCGCGTCCACGTCCGGCCTCGATCCCTCGTCTCACCTCCAGGTGAACGTGGCCCAGCCGCCGCTCCGTTTTCTCCCGCAAAGCGCCACCTGGTGAAGAGCAGCCTTGGGCGTGCCCCTCCCCTGTTCAGAAAGTGTGGCTGTGCGCCCTGCACGACACACCCGCCCGCTGCGCCTCGAGGCCCCGGAGCCCGGCGGCAGGGGACTGGGCAGCCTGGGGCCGTTCAGGCAGGCGGATGGGCACTCGAGGGGGCCCTGCGCAAACTGGCCGGTGCCCTGGGCAGGCGAGGGCAGAGGCAAGGCCCTGGGGTAGCGTCAAGAGTCGGACGAAGTTCACCCTATCCCCCAATAACCAGGCCTTCGGCAATGTAATTCTTTTATATCCGAATCTCAAGCCTTCACGTTTGCTCCTTTTTTTTTTTTTTTTTTTTTTTTTTTATTTTAACCTTAGGACTGTTTACCTATCCCCAGCACTCGGAAGTCTGAAGCCTTAGCCAATCCATGTCTTCTCTCTATGTGTCCCTCACCCGCTCAGCCTTGCACCCCTTAGTCCATAATTTCCTTCTTAGTGCTGTAACCTTTCGTTGCCACTTTATGCCTGGAGTTAGCTTTTTTCAGACCAGTTGTCACTGCACAACATGACCTAGAGCCTCTTTTTTAATCTACACTGACTCCCTAGGAATTCTCTCAGTCTCATGGACTCAAAACCCATCTAAATGCTCACAAGCTCCAACGTTTATCTCCAGTCCAGACTTCTCCCCTCAACTCCAGACCTGCATTCCA